>NC_143518.1:2692500-5092500 GCF_031878675.1 Megascapheus bottae
AAAGGGTAGAGGAAGACAGAAGGAGGCAAGAGAGGGTAGCATACAAAAATGAGAGAAGGAGAGAAGGGGAGAGAGAGGAGGGGAGGGGAAGGAACAGAGAAGAGAGGAAGGGAAAGGGAGAAGAAAGGAGGGAAGGAGAGGAAAAGAGAGGCAGGAAGACTTGTAGCTTCATTGCCTTTGAAGATGGGGGAGGGGGCCTTGTGCTAAGGAATGCAGACTGGAGATAATGGCAAAGAAATGGAAAAGATTCCTCCTTAGAGCTCCAAAAGGAAGCAACTGAGCTGATACCTTGACTTAGCTCCAGTGAGACTGGATTTGAACTTAGTGCTAGGTACCTAATACAATCACTAAGAACTGTATGCTAGCAAACATTAACATAGGCAAATTGTCATAGAAGCTACAATTAAATCATGAGATAATTAACACAGTTATTTCTTTTCCCTTTTATTTTTTTGTTTTATTTTTTGCCAGTCCTGGGGCTTGAACTCAGGGCCTGGGCACTGTCCTTGAGCTGATGTTTGCTCAAGGCTAGCACTCTACCACTTGAGCCACAGCACTACATCCAGCTTTTTCTGTGTATATGGTATCAAGAAATTGAACCCAGGGCTACATGTCAATCACTCTACCATTAGGCACACTCCCAGCCCCTTAACAGAGTTATTTCTACTTAAGATATCATTCCATCACCTTCTAAAATTTCCATCTTGAGGAAAAAAAGCTCAGGGACAGGGGCTGGGCCCTACATTCAAGCCCAGGACAAGCCAAGGAAAGCTTGATCTTCCTACCACTACCCCCTGTATAGCTGAGAATTCAAGTGCTTTTTTTTTTAAGCATTTTTTATTGTAATTAGTAGAAGGGTTACATGATATTTGCCAGATAGAAGGTGCATTAATTCACATACATTGATACCCTTTCACATGTCTTGGTACCCATTTCCCTCCCCCCCCCTCAAGTGCTTTTTTTCTTTCTTTCTCTCTTTCTTTCCTGCCTTCTGCCCTTCCTTCCTCTGTTTTCTATTTTTCCTTTTTCCTGTTTGTCTTTTCTGTTTGCATATTTACATCAAACATTTAAAATATGGTCTGACGCTGGGAAATATGCTGAACAAATGAATGGTTAGCGTTCTGTTACTCAAATTGGATATCCTTTGATAGGCAATCTTTCATTCTGCGGGTATTTTAAAACTTTCTTTGAATCTTTGGTGAATTGACATATCCTGTGGGGAACCTACATTATACATTCATTCTTATTTTTATTCTACTAAACTAATTTGCTTCCTCTTAAAAGAGAATTCATGTCTTTCCTTAGTTTCAGAAAATTCACCAGCTTTTAACTTATGTCAGATGTAGAAGAATACACTATTTTTTTCTGGGGATTTGAAATAATATTTTAAACAACAACAATCTTTAAAAGGTCTTATATTTTGTTTGGAGACATATTTATTTCCTACCTTAAGAAGATAAATAGAATTGAAACCTCTGTATGCCTAATTCAATTGTACACCTAATTTGTACACCTAAAAAGGGGATGAGAAGTAACTATGTCACCACACTGTAGTCTCAATTTTCTGTCACATAATATGCAGATTAGAGAACAGTATTGTATACAATGAGTAATTTAATACATATCATTCCCTAACAAACATGTCAGCCATTCTTGTATTATAGAAAACTTGGACATATTATAGGAAAAATGTTTTTGAAAATTTTACTAGTACTGACATTTGATTTCAGGCCCTTGAACTTGCTCCACTGGTACTTTACCACTTGAATCATACTCCAGTCCTTCTTGCTGGTAAATTGAAGATGGAATCTCATGAACTTTTCCACCTGGTCTGACATTGAACCAAGATCCTCTAATCTCAGCCTCCAAAGTAACTAGGATTACATGCGTGAGCCATCAGCATGGGAGTCTGGCTTTTTTTTTAAGAATTTTTTTTTCTTTTACTCCTGATAAATACAGCCTAAGGAAACACAGTTTTGTCATTTTATTTATCTAAATGAAGACTCATGGTTAACCATTCTACATTCGCAAGAGTTTTGTTGGCACTTTTTCATTATTCCCATGATCTTCACTAATTGCTAAATATAAACACGCGTCTTCTAATTTGCAACTGCAATTGTAGAAAATGGTGTTCCATTAGAACAATTAAAGGTCTATGCTAATTCAGTTCCATAGCCCCATTTTTTTCTATTCTTTATTTCTAGAAATTGTATGTTGTCTGGACATGTTTCTGAAACACAGGTTTTTCCTTTATACATATCTTACATATATGTACGTATATATTTTACATATATACACACATATATCCGTATACATATAATCCCCGTGAGAAAGGAAAAAGGGCAGGGCCAGCCCTCTCCACTCCTGACTTCCTGTTTCCCCAAGTCTCTCTCCCTGCGAGTCCTCTGGCCATGATTCCATTCATTCAGTCAGCACCCGCTCAGGGTCATCCTGGGTGACAGGGCTACAGGACCTTGCACCTTCAGGTTCCAAAGGTGTGAGCTAAATCAACTTCTCCACCGTGGGGAAAGGAAAGCAAACTCTGTGATCTGTCTGTGATATGCTGTAGCTCATTTTCTCCAATCCATCTCCTAATTCATTAATGTTTAATGGCAGCTAATGTGTGACCATTCAATTTTTCCCTTTGTTGCCTATGTTTTTATTTAGTTTTGTTTCAAATCTTTTACTCTCATTATGTTGTAATACTTTCTATGGCTCTTTCTGCTTCAAGTACATGTGTTTTTCCCTCCTTTTAACATTGTTGAACTTTATCCTGTGAAGTATGTCTGCTGACTTTCACTTGGATATTTTTTTACTTATTGCTTTATAACCTTTTGGAGGTCAATTCATCCTTAGGAGAGCTTTTAAAAGGGGGAGTCTAGTGTACCCTAGATTGTGGTAACTCAATTTGTTTCTGTTTGGGGTCCCTAACAGTTCTTAGGCCCATAACTAGTTTTTGCAGTTTTCAGAATGAGATCCCCACAACTCACACTTACATAAAATCAGAGTCCAAACTTGTTGGTGAGCCAGGCGCTGGTGAGTGGCTGACATCTATCATCATAGCTATTCAGAAGGCTGAGATCTAAGGAGCGCCATTCAAAGTCAGCCTCGACACAAAAGTCTGTAGGATTCTTATCTCCAATTAACCACCAGAAAAGGGATAGTGGTGCTGTGGCTCAAGGGGTAGGGCAGTAGGCTTGAGCTGAAGAGCTCAGGGACAGGGCCCAGGCACAGAGTTCAAGTCCCATGACAAAAATGAAAAAAAAAAAAAACTTATTCGTGATAAGGCTTCAAGTTTTTCAGTGAAGAAAGTTCAAATGTCCTTAAAAGAGTTTGTTTTTACAAAAGCCATATGAATGATTGTTGTCCTTCATGTACTATGTTATCTCTCATCTCTTTTGCTGTCCCTTGGCTATCTCATATTGTTATAGTATTTCACCTTGTTATCTGATATATTGCATATATGCATATTTGGTTATTTGAAATCAGATAGGGAAGGGGGGAAACAAGATGAGGGACAAGGGTGGTGGGAGGGAAATGGGGACCAAGACATGAGAAAGGGTATCAGTGTTTGTGAAGTAATGCACCCTCTATCTGGTGCATATAATGTTACCCTTCTATTAATTACAATAAAAATATGAAAAAAAAGAGTTTGTTTTCAAATATGTAGCATTAGCCCTTCCCTGGTCCAAGACTTATGTAAAGCCCTCATTAACTGTCCTTCAACACATGAAGACCCCATATATGGCTTCCAAGTCTCACAGTCACCATTAGGGACTACAGCCAATACCTCAGAAACCTAGAAAATATCACATCCACTCAAACACAAAAGGTCCCCACTGGCTGGCATAGATTGTGTTTGGATTCTGATTGCATTGAGCCCAATAGCCGGAGTCTGTGACTGAAGAAATGCCAGTGTATGCATAGAACTAATGTTAAATTGTTGTCTTCATTTAAGACATAGGAAAGAAATCACTTAGTTCAACATCCCAGAGTTAAGTTGTTGCTCATCCCCCAGCTTCATGGACATGTGATGGCAGAACTTGAAGATCCTCTTAGCTCTCCTTGCGATTTCTCATTCCTTTTCCTTTTTGGCAGTACTGAGATTTGAACTCAGGGCTTTGTGCTTGCTAGACAGGAGTTGAGCCACACCTCCAGGTCCCCTTGCTGTTCTTTTTCTAGCTTATACACTCACTAAAGTTCTGAGCAGCCTGCAAAAAGCTGCCTTCGTTCTCCACTGAAGTCCTAAACCTAAGGTCTCTGTCTAACTAAGCCACTGACAGCAAACTAGAAAACAGGAAGTCAGCAGAAATGCTTCCTGACTGCCACTGGGCACACCTTCTCCCCGTGTGAGATCTTGCTTACTTAGTGCCCTGGTTTTACCATGCACATCCATGTTATCTGTTCACACAAAATTGAAGAACACGTGACTCTTCCCCCGAGCAGCCTTTGGGCCTCTTGCCACGTGTTTCAAAGACCACCAGTTTAACAAAGTGGTAATGCCATTAACTTTCACTTCTTCTAGCTGATTGTAGTTATTATCAAAGGTCATTCCTAAAGAATTAATAACTTTTAAATTATATAATTATTCTCAAGAGAATCAGATAGATTTGGAAGATAAATATGCTTAAAATTTCAGGCAACAGCCCCCTCTTCTCTCCCACCCCCACCCTCACCACAGTCTGGGAACAAGGGAGCTATGAAATATAATTTTACCCTAAGGTCCACAAAATGACGAAATGAAAATCATTTCCTGTCTGCTAGAGAGAAGTGGGGGAGGGAAAAACTTTTAGTACATAGCCTAATATTTTCAAAGGCTGTTATTTTGTTAAAAAAAATAAAAATAAAAATTCCCGCCAGGCTCTAATAGCTCACGCCAGTAATCCTAGCTACTCAGGAGAGTGAGATCTGAGGATCATGGCTCAAAGCCAGCCCAGGCACTAAAGTCCATGAGACTTACATTCAATTAACTGCCAGAAAACCAGAAGTCGTGCTGTGGCTCAAGTGGTAAAGCTAGTCTTGAGCTGAAGAGCTCAGGGACAGCACCCGAGCCCAGAGTTTAAGCCCCATGACTGACCCCAAGAAAAATTCCCTAGAGGAAAACAACCATTCTCTTGTAAATGAACAGTTTTAAAAATAAATAAATTTAAAACATATTAGGAACCATCTGCTCTGTTAACAATTCAGACTTAATACTGCACAAAATTCAATCCCCAGAGCTGTAAAACAAATAAAAAGGAAATAAATAAACAATGACAACAAACTAAAAGGAAACTGAAAAAAGGCTTTCTGTTAGAGCAGCGTTTAATTAGTTGACTCTTTTTCAACTAAGAGGTAAAAAGGAAGAAACACAAGATGCATGACTATGTTGGAATTGGTAAAACATGCAGATCATCAGCAAAAATGAATTCTAGACTTAGAATCAAACAGTCCCATCAGTTGCCAGTGACTTATACTGTAATTATAGTCCCAGCTACTGAGGAGGCTAAGATCTGACCCATCATTCAAAGCCAGCCCTAGGCATCAAAGTATCTGAGACTCACACCCCATACCAACTAACAAAAACCCTTTAAGTGGAGCTGTGGCTCAAGTACTAGAGTGTTAGCCTTGAGCAAAAGAACAGCTCAGGGACAGCAGCCAGGCCCTGTGTTCAAGCCCTAGTACTGAGGCATGCACACAACACACACACACACACACACACACACACACACACACACACACACACACACACCACAGTCCACCTACCTGAAAAATAATGATTGAAATAAAGTCAGACTCCCTTTCTATCAAACCTCAGAAGCAACTCTTCAGCAGATCTGTCTGAACCTCTGTATCCAGGAGCACAATTCCTAAGAGGTATTTCTTCTAGAAAATCTCACATAGCCAAAGTCTGGACACTTCTGCAAAAGGTGTCTCCTTGGGAAGATCAGTGATATTACAATTTGTAAGAATAAAAGGTAATAGTATTGTTTGAACATAGGACCTCTGAAATATGCATGGCCATAAAGCACTATTTGCCTGTTGGTATTCTAATAGCTCTGGCATTCTGAGAACTATCTTGCACTGCCATCTGGATGTGTAGCTGTCTACATTGGTTTCTTTTCCCCATCTCTACCTTTAGATCAAGCCTGACAGCAATTTCTTTAAAAAAAAAACAAAACTAGATAGCAGTGCTAGGAGAGTTCATGGTAGAAAAATGCTTCAGTGAGAAGGTAAGATAAAATATAGAATCATGTAAGAAAAAGTCAAGAGCAATAACTTATAGGGACATTGTAAAGGGTCACATGTTCCACTTTCCATAAATGCAATTTAAAGTAAGATATGAAATATTGTATAAATCTAACAAATTATTCTAAAGTCATTAAAAAATGGACAAGCAAAAAAAAAAGATTTCCCAAAAAAGAATTATTGATGAAAGAGAGAGAGGAGAAGAAGAGAGAAAAGTAGGAGTAAGTATGGTGATTCACACTTAATAATCCCAGAAAATTGAAAAGCAGAGGTGGAGGATCCGGGTATAAGGTCAGTCTTGGCAAAAATGTTTACAAGTTCTTATTCGAAAAATAAAGTTGTAGGGGCCTGGGGTTTGGCCTAGTGGTAGAGTGCTTGCCTAGCATGCACAAAGATCCAGGCTCAATTCCTCAAGTACCACATACATACAAAAAGCCAACAGTGGTGCTACGGCTCACGTGGTAGAGCTCTAGCCTTGAGAAAGCCTAAGGACAGTGCTCAGGCCCTGAACTGAACTGGCAAAACAAAAAGAACAAAACTGGTTTATGGTGATACATGCTTGTGATTCCAGCTACTTAGAGAGCTACTTAGACTTGGGGTCTAAAGTTGGTCCAGGCAAAGCACAAGGCCCTATTTGAAAATAATAATTATTATAATTAAAAAGGAAAAGAATGGACTGCAGGTGTGAATCAAGTGGTAGATCACTTGCTAAGCAAGTGTGAAAGATGGAGTTCAAATCCCACCACCATCATAAAAAAGGATGGAGAGATTAGCCTAACTGGTTTACCTTTTCTGTGTACAGACACAAACGTTATTTTGGCACATAAATGGCCAAATTGCTCCCAACAGAAGAAAGACAATTCAGAAACAACCTCAGATATGTAAGAGAATTCTGTAGCTGACAAAGTTAGCTCCTCCCTCATTTATAATAATTATATTAGTATTTAGTATAATTAGGATAGTCCTAGCAGACTATATTGTCCTAGCAGACAGTAGCTCAATAGCTATGTACATATGACCAGATAAGATGATGCTAAGTGAAATGATCTCCAAGATATGGAAGAAAATTTCCTTAGTTGTTGTTTTTAATGTACTATGTGAATTTCTTCTTTTTTTTCTTTATTTGTTTTCCTTTTGTTTTATTCCCTGTTGTCACTATATTTCAGTTTGGTACCCTGGGTCATATATATATATATATATATATATATATATATTTATTTGAATTGGGTAAAGGAAGTAGAATAACAAAATGGTTAGACAAAGACAAAGGGTGAACCAGTGCAACAGTGACACAAGACACTATGTTGGAAAAGAAATTTACAACTTGGGGGGGGGAGTTGGAGGGGTTGGGAGAGTGGGAGAAAAATGAGGGCAGGGTAACAATGTTCAACAAGAAATGTACTCACTACCTTACGTATGTAATGCTAACTCTTCTGTACATCACCTTGACAATAAAATTAAATTTTTAAAAAGTTAGTGGGCCAGGAGCGTGGCCTGTGGTAGAATGCTTACCTAACATTCATGAAGTCCTGGGTTTGATTCCTTGGTATCAAATACACAGAAAAAGCCAGATGTGGTGCTGTGGCTCAAGTGGTAGAGCGCTAGCCTTGAGAAAACCCAAGGCAGTGCCCATGCTGTAGGATGGGCAAAAATAAAAAGCTCCTTCAATTAGTGTGCAAAGAAAGAACTCAAACCTTATTTAGAAGCTAAGTGCCAGGGTATATGTCAGTGTGTCATATACATTGAATTATTTCAAGCCCAGATTCACTGCCTGCCAAAAGTAATATTAACTTCCATTTATAGACAAAGGTCCTGATGCACTGTTTGGAGATCCTGTACGTAAAACCTCTCTACTCATCAAACTTCTAACTAAAAATGTTCAAATCATCAAATGATTACTGATAAATGAAAGAGGGAAAAAAAGAGGATATAGCCTTGAAAGCTCTAGAATTACGTCAAATTGTATATGTAGTTATATAATTGTGTGCTTATATGTTCCTGTGAATAAGTGAAATTTAAATACAAAAAATAGTTTGATTTTATATATAATTTTATTTAAGTAATTGTACAATGGGGTTTCAATTCAACATGTCAGTTTATGAATTCATCTTGATTAGTAATAAATCAAGTTATTCTCAGGATCACATGGACAAATATACTAGCATTGGTACTAAACAGTACAGAGCTTGCCTAACATACACAAGACTGTGTTTGATGATTCTCAGCACAAAAAAAAAAAAAGAAAGAAAGAAAAAGGAAGCAGGACACTGGTAGCTTATGCCTGTAATCCCAGATACTTAGAAGGTTGAGATACGAGGATTGAAGTTCAAAGCCAGCCTGGGCAGGGAAGTCCCAGTGAGACTCAAGTGTAAATTGTTCCATTGCCGTGTTCAGATGTTGGCTGTAGTTTCTCTTGTCATTGTTTTCTAGAGTTATTCCATTGTGTTCTGATCCAGTACAAGGCATGATTTATGTTTTGTTGTATTTGTTAAGACACTGAGGAAAGGTATCCTTGTTTTCAAGTCCCCAGAGAATCTTAGTCTCTAACAAGAGGCCCTTTTTCAAGATGACATCTTTCTATCGTCCTCCAAGATAAGGAAAGGTAAGATCAGAACATCTTTTTTCTCCAAGGCTAGCCTTCCATACCAGAGTACTCACTGGCTCACCAAAGCCCCACATGGTGCTTCAGGCTAGTCCCAGGTGGTGAAGACTTACCCTGCAACCATTATTACCTATCTTCCAGGACCCTTTGTGATGTCATTTTAGCTTCCTCTCTCCCCTCCTGGTGAGCCTGGGAGGCCTGTGAAACTGCTGCTTTTCCCTCAGGTTCTCCATGCTTTTCTGATGTCCTGTCCCAATGATGCTATCTACTGCTTTTGTTCTCTTTCTCTCTTTAGAATGTAGTCTCTCAATGCATGGAGTCAAAATGGTGGATGCTTTTAATCAACTATCTTGCTTCAGGACCCCCCCCCCCCTTGTATATTTGTTTGTTTGATTGTATGGGAGCTTAAACTTAGGGCCACATGCTCTTGCTCAGCTTGCTTGCTTGCTTGCTTGCTTGCTCAAAAGTCATTCTACCATAGGAACCATGCCTCCAGCCCCATTTTTTGCTAGTTAATTAGCAATACAGTCTCATAGACATTTCTCTCTGGCTAGCTCTAAATCCTGAACATGCAGGCCTCAGCCTTCTGAGCAGCTAGGATTACAGAGCCACTGGCACCCAGCTCTTTGTAGTAATAATGTAATAATGATCCCCTTTTTTCTTATGCTGAGTTTCTGGGTGGATAAAGCATGATCATTTGGAAGTTGTAAAACATTGAATCTGTATGTAAATGTAAATCTTTTTCTTCTGTGATAATTTATATGCAAGTCACGTTTCCATACTGTGACAGTCGCCCATTTCCCTGGCTTTCTCTTCAGTAAAAACAGAATACCACACCCATCATTTTTGCTTGTTTACTGGGAAGGCAGGGGGTGGGCGCTAAATCACAGTTGATTCTTTTTCTCTCACTAGTCTGTGCTCTGCTTATTGTCACTGCACAGGAAAGAAATTTCTGTTCCATTCCAGTGACACAGGTGATCTAGACAGAGCTCACCAGCTTTGTTCCATTTTAAATTCAATGTCAAGGAAGGGTTGCTTTTAATCCTTGGGCAGAAAGTGACAAAGTTCCCTAGGGTTTGACTCCAAGTTTGGATGCAGACAGGAGAGGGAGAAGCCTGGAGGCTGCAGATTCTCCTCTCAGCACCAGCGAGTGGGAAGCTACCTGTGTCTGTTCATAAGCACTCTGGAGCTTTGGAAGACAAAAGCTGTGGCTTGACGATGGAATCAATTTCTTACAGGATTAGGCTCCAGTAGACCTCTGCTCACATTCTGCCCCAGGAGGTATTATTAAACCTTCAGCAAAAGGACATGTTTGTCCATAAATAGATAGAGAAACAAACATTTGTGCAAGACAAGGCAGATCAAAAAAATTAGCCAGCGATGTCATGTTCCTAGTTTTCCACTGGTATAAACTGCAGTTTTCATCTGTGGAAAAGGGATGTGTTTGTGTCATGGCCCACTTAGGAATTGCTCTCACAATTGCTGCTGTACAATATTTTCTGTTCTGATGTGCAAAGTGCATTACATGCCTGGTACCCAGGGAACCTCAGGCTCTCTGGGGGGGCGTTTTCCTGAAAATCCCCTATATCAGTCTTCCTTTTTAAATAACATTTCTCTGTGGGAATTGTAGGTTCAGTCCCATGTCATCAAATGGTCCCCTAATAGCCCACCATGGCAAAGTTATGACTTATTTCTAAAGAAAAATGCTGCCTTGTGAGCAAGCTCTGTTGGGGCTAAGAGTCAAGTCATAAAACATCAGCCTTCACATCTGAGTGGACGCTGGCTAAAACACTATTTATGTGTACATAAATATTTGTCTTTTCTTTGCAGGGTTATATTTGCATGCATATCCAAATAGATCACATATGGATATTTCTAATATCCAAAGTGTTATAATGGGAATAGAGATTAGTAGTTAATTATGTGAGCTGCTAGCTCAAATATATCAAGTTCCCTGTTTAAATACATTACAGTCCCAGCCAGGAATATGACCTAGTCGTAGAGTGCTTGCCTAGCAGTCATGAAGCCCTGGGGTCAAGTCCTCAGTACCACATACACAGAAAAGAGCCAAAAGTGGTGCTGTGGCTTGCATGGTAGAGAGCTACCCTTGAGAAAGCTCAAGAACAGTGTCCAGGCCTTGAGTTCAAGCCCCAGGACTGGCAAAAAAAAAATTACAGTCTCGTGTTTTACCTAAAGAATGCATACAATATAGTTCTCATGGTGAGGAGCAATTGTTTAAAGTTGTATATATTAAATCAAAAGATAGCCTGCCACAACATTGTTCATTGTCTGAGACATTTTGTGGTGCAAAATGTGGTGTAAATGGAAATATGTTCTGTTTGTTTGCCATCATAAAGCATTAGAGTAGCTTAAAACTACTCTGTTCCACATGATACATGCTTGTAATCCCAGCAGTTTGGAGACCGAGGCAAAAGGATCTTGAATTCAAGGCCAGTCTGGGCTATCTAGTGAGTCTCTATCTCAAAAAGACCGGAACAAACACAACAAGCCCAAATTGTGGTGAACTTGTGTATAGTTTGCACTTCAAAAGAATATTCGTGCCAGGCTCATAATCCTAGCTACTCAGGAGGCTGAGATCTGAGGATCGAGATTCAGAGCCAGTCCAGGCACTAAAGAACATGAAACTCTTATCTCCAGTTAACCACTAGAAAACCAGAAGTGGACCTTTAGCTCCAGGGGTAGGCGGTAGCCTTGAGCTGAAGAGCTCAGGGACAGCACCCAGGCCCAGAATTCAAGCCCCATGGCCGGCAAAAAAATAATAATAATATTTGCTCTGGGCAAGCATCATATATGTGGCAAGTGCCTGTCATTTCAGCTTGGGGCTGGGGACATTGGTAGCAGAATTGCTGTCAGAGGCTCACTCTGGGAAAAAAAAAAAAGTGCGAGCCCCTCACCAAAAAATAAAACAAAACAGGATTGGGGCAGTGGCTAAAGTGGTAAAATGCTTACCTAGCAAGCATGAGGCCCTGAGTTCAAATCCCAATACTGTCAAAAGAAGAACACATCTGTAGTTCTAAGACTCAGGATATTGAGATCCGAAGATCAAAGTTCAAAGCTAGCTGGGTCAGGAAAGCTTATGAGTTTCTTATCTCTAACTACCAACAATGTTGGAAGTGGAACCTCAGGATCAGCACACGTGCATAAAAAGAAAATAATAATGAATGGCTAACACAAAGGGACACACAAAGTTGTGTGTCTGTTTCTTTGTATGCTACTCTTCTTTTTTTTTTTCCCAATCCTGGGGCTTAAACTCAGGGTTTGAGCACTGTCCTTGGGTTTTCTCAGGGCTAGAGCTCTACCACTTGAGCCACAGCACCATTTTCAGCTTTTTGTATGTAGGTGGTTCCAAGGAATCGAACCTGGGTCTTTGTGTTTGCTACGTAAGCACTCTACCACTAGGTCAAACTCCTGGCCCTTAAATGCCACTGTTTAGGTCTCTAAATCTCAGACTTACATTTTGAGTTTTTTTCTACTGTCTTCTTTAGAAGTATCTTTTCTTTAAATTATGGAGAAAATAATCCATATTTTTCCTGACTTCTGATACTAAACAAGTATATATTCCTCAGGTACAAATAGGTCTTCTAACTGAGGAAAAACAGTTCTTTCTCAAGAGGAGTACAAAAGTGGTGTAATCCCAGCTACTTAGGAGGGTGGGATCCAAGGAACTGGGCTGGAAGCCAATCTGGGCAGGAAAATCCATGAGACTCTTTCCTCCTTTGAAGTACCAAAAAAGAAAAAAAAAAAAGCCCAAAGTGGAGCTGTGGCTCAAGTGGTAGGATGCTAGCCTTGAGACAAAAAGCTCAGGCTATAAGTTCAAGCCCCAGGACCAACACACACACACACACACACACACACACACACACACACACACACACAGAATGGATGCAGGTTTTTCTTCTGATTTCAGTTGTTTTTTTCCTCCCCAATGTCTGTAGACTGAAGCTAGATCTCTCAGGTTGATGACAATAATGATATGCATAAAATGTAGACAGAACTAACTAACCTTCAGTGTGTTTTGCTAAGGAGAAGGGGAAGCCGCCTGGCCAGGCTGTTTCGGTTCATTCATTCAGTGAGCTCTTTCCCAGAAGGCCTTGATAACAGTTTCATTCTTCCTGAGTGCCAGCTTCACCGTGGAATGCAGTATTAGAACAGAAGGTGCTGAAAGCCAGTTTAAAACTTCTTCATGTCTGGGTTAAAAATAATTCAATGGAACAGAGGCAGAAAAGAAACACCACCTGTTGGTTGGTGTCAGAGCAGCTAAGGGAGGGCTCTGACACCAAAACGGAAGTGCCTCACAGCCCTGGGGACAGGAAGTGATTTGGAGCTGGTTCCATAGGCATCTTGCCCAGAGGACATTGACAGAAATCGCCTGTGAAATCCTAATGACTAAATAGGAGCTGCAATTAACTCTGGGAGAGCCCCGTGAAACCTACCTACATAGAAAGATTAGCAGATTATAAGGACATTTCCAAAGATATGAATTTAATGTTTGGAGGTCAGAAATGTTGGGTGGTGTTTCATCAGAGGCTCACTTACTATGACTGCTCATTCCTAACAAGTGTGGAAAGTGAAAAGTGATTTCCATTGTTCATCAAATATGGTGTAGGAGTGAGGCAATTGCTTTGATGATGCTGACGAGCAGGGGAAAAAAATGTGCGAGCATGAGCCCTTGAGTTCAAATGCCACTAAACCAGCAAGCAGAGAGACAGAGACAGAGACAGGCAGAGACAGATAGAGACTGAGAGAGATAGAAAGACACAGCAGAGAGACAGAGATTTATTAGATGTAAGTCACTAAACATTAATATAAACCTACCATAAACAATATAATTTCTTTTTATTGCTGTTGTTTTATGTTGGTCTTGGGCCTTGAACTTGGGGCTTGGGTACAATCTCTTAGCTTTTCACTCAAGGCTTGCACTCTACCACTTGAGCCACAGCACTACTTCTGGCTTTTTCTGTGTATGTGGTACCAAGGAATGGAACCCAGAGCTTCGTGCATGCTAGGCAAGCACTCTACCACTAGGCCACACTCCTGGCCTCACATTCCTGACTTAACATGATTTTAATTTTGAGTTAAGATACATTTATTACCCAAGAAGGTTTCATCGGGATATTCCTACCCACACACTTGGCATACTTTGAACAAATTTATTCTCTTTACCACATTCCCATTGTACTTTCCTCCCTCCTTTATAAACAATGCATCCATCTTTATAGGAAAATAAAACTTTGTTTATAAGTGAAGGCATAATCTAGGACCTCAAAATGTTTTTGGAAAGGAATAGTAGGATGAAAAGAATGAAACAAGCTATGACCATTCACCACTCAATATCTGGGTATGAGTATACACAGTGGGAACCGTTACAGAGGCTGGCTTCATGCATATGTATTAACAGTCAGAAGAGACATTACACATGGTAACTGGTTGGTGACCCAAAGCCAGTACAATCCTGGAGATTAGTACATTTGTTTCAATGACTAGAGTAAATGGGTTTAGTAAATCCTGAGTCCTCAATACCAAGTCTTTTTTTTTTTTTTGCCTTCTGAGCTGCCTCTACCCTAGAATTCTTAAAATAATGTCATCTTAGTATAGAGGAAATAACAAGACACAAGTTGCTATCTAACTACATTAATAAAGTAAGTTCTGAGCTCTAAAGTCTACCAAGCCAGATACTTAGCTACTCAGGAGGCTGAGATCTGAGAACTGTATTTTAAAGCCAGCCCACACAGACAAATCCAAGAGACTAACCACCAAAAAGCCAAAAGTGGAGGTATGGCTCTAGTGGCTGAATATAAGCCTTGAGCAAAATAGATAAGAGAAATTCCTAGACCCTGAGTGCAATTCCCAGGACTGGCATCAAGAAAAAAATAGTAATAAGAAATCAAAATAAAATCAAAGGACCACAAAAGAAAATTTGCATACAAGGGCCAATTCTAAAAGAAAATTATAGATTTACAAGTTGTAAAAGCTATGCAAGCTGGGTAAATTTCTGCACTCTCTGTCTACTTTATGCCTGTCCCTGACAAGAAAACATTAATCCCAAATAAAGCAATTATTAAAGAACTGTCTCATATTTATAGTATCCTCTCTGTCACAAATAGCTTGCTTGCAGCATGGAGAATGTCACTCAAAATGGCTTGCACTGTGCGTGTGCGTGTATGTGCATGTGTGTGTGTGTGTGTGTGTGTGTGTGTGTGTGTGTGTGTGTGTGCTGGTGCTTGAACTTGGAGCCTGGGCACGGTTCTATAGCTTTATCACTCAAGGCTGGTGTTCTACCACTGACCCACATCTCCACTTCTGCAATGTTGGTGGTTAATTGGAAATAAACATATCATAGACTTTCCTGCCTGGGCCTACTTGAAATTACAATTCTCAGGTCTCAGCTTACTGAGTAGCTAGATGTCTAGGTGAGAGTTACCAGGACCTGGCCAAAATTGTTTTCTTAAATATGTTGGGAGTTATCAGAACCCTGAAGTAGCATATGAACCTTGCTTGTTTCATGGGACTTTCTGTGACTACTGGCTTCTGTGACTCCACAAGGCCAATGTCATCCTGCAAGAAAGACATCAGCTAAGAACTTCAAGAGCAAAAATTGCTTCTTGAAGGCCAAACTGCATAGAATGGTTGTCATGACTTCCAAAGGGGACTTTTTGATGCAGCCAGATTTGCTTGATCTTCCTTCTCCACAGTCAATCTACTGGTTCTTAATGCCACCAATTTGTCTGTAATTCCCCACATTATATCTCTCCTTGTCCTGAATTCCGAAGCATAAGAAAAAGAAAAAGTATAATCCTCAGATCAGCCAGCACTTTGTGGCAGCTTGTTAGACATGTAGAGCCTTGGGCTCTTGTATTGGAGTGACGCAGCCTAACGCTGCTTTATAACAACGTCCCAAGCTTCGTATGCACATTAAAGTTTGAGAAGCACTGGTCTCTCTCACCACCAGGGCCTAGCACAGCCTGCCCTTATGATGTTATTTATTTTAGGCAACTTTTCTGTCTGATTATCAGCTGGGCATGGTCAGACACCATGGCTCATTTCACTTTATACTTCAGCACACATCATAGACGCGATGCTAACAGCATAGATATACACAATGCACTCAATTGCACTAAGATGCAAATAAGCAAATTTGCACGGAAGTATGGGAAAGATTCCCTCCTCATTTTTTTCAGGTAAGCATTTGAAGCTGGGAAGAAGAAAAAAAGTGACTCTTGTCACCAGCAGGGTACCACAGCATATCACTTCCTCCTGTGGCTTTGAAAGCGTACAAGTGGCACTCAGTGACTTGTCCTAAGAGGGGCCATATTTCGTTTCCCAGTGTCAGTTAAGTAAAGCATTAGCAAGAAGTTTCCACTAACGGATGTTACAGCAACCATGCCCCCTTTCTGACTCATTTGTAGTTTGAATTTGTCCAAGGAGCCAATTAGAGTCGCTGCCCCATTCATCCTGCTCTAAACTGGACATCTACACAATAATTGGGGCATGTCTGAAGCTTTCCCTTAAAAATAATCTATTTACCAGGCTCGGCCTGGGCTTAGGCCCCATCATATGGAACCTAGATTTTTCAACAGAACAGATGCGCATTTGTGTTTCACTCTGAGCCATGGCATTTCCAATTCAATTTCCCAGTTCTGTTCCTGTATCTGATACTCACTTAAGAGGATTTCACGGGACCCGCAGGATTTGTGAAAATCAATGGGCAGTAAATTTACCTTTCACACAATCTCCTCATTTACATCAGGAATTGCAACCGGAAATGGAGCGGGAGCTCCGGGCCCACTCTTGTCCAATCACCTGGGTGTGGGCTCAGGCCTCTGTTCCGGGGGGCCAGGTCCCATGGCTTAGTGGTGTGTGACCACAGAGGGAAAGTCAGCTCTGAAACAGAATTGCTCTTTAAATGAGAAGTAACACGAGCTTAATTAAAATAGCTAACAAATATGCATTAGATGCCAATTGTCCCTACAAATAATTCTGTAGTTGGAATGTTACTCCTCATTTTCCAATTTGTCTTCTCTGAATGATACTTCACTTTCCAATGGAGTTTTCCAAATGTGCCCGATGACCATCTGGGGAGCTTGTTACATGCTTGTATTCCAAAACCCATGCCAGACTTTCACAGGCCTTCCCAAGGGCTCTTGGAGAACAAGAATTCAAATCTACTCTCCATGTGATTCTTAACTAAGTCACCTTCTATTATGACTTAGTAAGGGCTTATTTCTGAAAGTGTTTTTAGGAAGCCAATTAGAGTAGCTCCTTTCTTCCTGCCTATTTACCTATTTGGGAATTTTTGGTTTGGGAGGAATTTCTGTGTCCCAGATCTCATGCTAAGTGGGCAAAACAAAGAGCAGGAAGCCAGGTCTCAGCCTTTGAGGAAAACCAAAGGGAGACAACACACAACCACCATGCAGACATTACGGTACACAGACCAGAATGGAATGAGGGCCATGAAAGAATGAGACACAAATAAAAGTCCATGGTAGTATCTGTTTCAAAGAACTAAAAATGCTACAAATGAAAAAAAATGTAAGACAAAATTGTCATAAATTAACTCTACTTATATGCCATCTCATATTAAAATGAAATTCTTGGTTTTTTCTTAAGAGCCAGAATAAACTTGAAGTTTGCACAGTGCGTGCATGTGCACACCTACACACAAATGGGCATTGAATACTTATTGCATAAATGAATATACTTGCCAAGAATTATTTAATAAATGGACACCAAGCCAGGTGCTGGTAGCTCACACCTGTAATTCTAGCTACTCAGGAGGCTGAGATCAGAGGATCTGGATCAAAGCCAACCCAAGCAGAAAAGTCCTCAAGACTTCCTTTCCAATTAACCAGCAAAGTGCTACACTGGAGGTATAACTCAGATGATAGTGCCATCCATGAGTGAGAATGAGACCCCTGAGTTCAAGCTCTGGCACTACCACAAAATACAAAAAAACCAAAGGGAATTTTCCCGTGTGGCTGCAAGCAAGCTGGGCTGGCAGGGCTCCTGTGAGTCTTTCTGACTTCTCACTCTCATGGCTTTCCCATGAGCCATGTTCTTCTTGCGCCATCAACCTAGCAATGAGAATTGGCCCTGATTCAGGACTTCTTTGTTTTGTTTGTTTCTTGCTATCTCTATTTTCTTCCAAATGTAAGCTATCTAATATGAATGTTACTTTTTTTTCAGGCACAGCATAATAGCTCACATTGGGCTTTCTACCATGGGAATTTACCTTACTAAATAGGGATTAAGGTCATATATTTTTTTAGGCAGAGATTTAATTTTCCTGGAAAGAGTTTAAATCTACTCTGGAGAGACTTCAGGTTTGAATCCTCTGTGACAAAAATAAATTCATAATGAAATAAATAAACCTAGAATTAGTTTGTCTGCTATCTACATTCCCATATAAAGAACTCCAATTGAACCACAGCTGAAAAAAACCTGAGTATTATTTGTGTCCTGTCATATTTTACCTGTTTTTCTAGATATTTGAATTCTAAATGTCACAAGGAAAGATGAAGAGCAATTAAAGAGAGCACCTGTGACCCAAGCTCAACTAAAGTTGAAGTATAGGAGAGTGTTTTTTCATTAATGGCCTCATTCTACCTTTAAAGGAATCTGGTTTCATGACTCATAAGCTTTATGAATCAATAATTACTAAATAGAAATAGTCATATAATAGTTGAGACCAGCTGTCTAAGAATTGAAATTGCAATAAAATTGTTATTAGGATCTCAGAGCTCTGATTATGTCTTTATGTGGTTATCATATTGTAGTCCGGATGATTAGCCATGTCTGATGTCTCTGGGTATCCCTGAAGTAATTGGGCCTTTTCCCCTTCCTTCCTTCCTTCCTTCCTTCCTTCCTTCCTTCCTTCCTTCCTTCCTTCCTTCTTTCCTTCCTTCCTTCCTCCCTCCCTTCCTTCCTTCCTTCTTTCCTTTTTGTCCTGTTTTGGGCAGTTGTGGAGCTTGAACTAAGGGTATGGGCACTATGCCTGACCTTTTTTGATATAGGCTAATACCCTACTACTTTGAGCCACAGCTCCATTTCTGGTTTTGTGGTGGCTAATTGGTGACTAGGAGTCTCATAGACTTTCTTGCCCAGGCTGGCTTTGAACTGTGATTCTCAGACCTCACTCAGTAGCTCACTGAGTAGCTAGGGTCAGAGCCATGAGCCACCTGGCTGGCTTTCTAGCTTTCTTTCTAGCCCTTTATTTCTTCCTTCCTCTTTCTTTCTTTCTTTCTTTCTTTCTTTCTTTCTTTCTTTCTTTCTTTCATTTTCTTTGCAGAGCTGAGAACCAAATTCAGGGTCTTGTATTTGCCAGACAAGTGCTTTCCCACTGAACCAAATTCCCAACCGCTACACCTTTTAAAATGAAGATTCATGATCAAGGTACTTTTCAGACTATACGTCCACCATACTTGCTCATATTGATTTTGAATAGCAAAGAAAATCAAAACAATAAAGACAACATTCAGAGGATGATATGATATTACTAGTTGTGATGGGAATGACTGGCATAGAAGCTGTGGCCCAGCAATGTGTTAACTGGCTTATATCCACTATATCATGACATCTCATAGGCATGGCATTGTGTAAAGGAAATAAGACACAGCAGAATATGGCTCCACCTGTACAATGTTCCAAAACACAGATGTGGTGACAAACCTCAGATCTGTGTCTCCTTGTGCAGAGGCTGAGGTAAGACAGCAATGATGACTGAAGGAAATTCCTGAGGGAAGAAGAATATTCCAGAGTCTGGTTGAAGTGAGTGGTTACATGGGAGAGGCCAAAGTAGTTGGTAGCTGCCTGGTGAACTCTCTACCTCATGGCAATCAGGCCTCTCAAAGAAGTTTGTGCTCGCTTATGTTTTCATGTGAGACTTAGGAAAATTGTTGCTTAAAATGCAGATACCTGGGTTCTTCTCAACTTAGCCACTGAAAAGGACTCTGCCTGGGAGTGAGAGCCCGGAATCTACACTTAAAGCCATTGCTCCAGTTGCTTCCAAAGGAGAATGTCTAGATCTGCAGCTCCCAGGAATATGGCTAAAACTCTTGCTAATGGCAGATTAGCTAAGCTTATGCAAAAAAAATGTAAAAAACAGTCTGTATTTTAAAAAAATGAGTCTGAGCACATAAGAATTGCACATGGATCTAGCACAACGATGTTCATTGCAGCACTATTCACCATAGCAAAGATATGGAACCAACCCAGTTGCCTCTCACTTGATGAGTGGATCAACAAGATGTGGTATTTATACACAATGGAATTCTATGCTGATGTCAGAAAAAAATGACATCACCCCATTTGTAAGGAAATGGAAAGTCTTAGAAAAAAATCATATTAAGTGAAGTAAGGCAGACTCAAAGGAGCATAGGCTCAATGCTTTCCCCCATTTGTCATAATCAGTAGAAACCTTGGGCTCTCCTAGCAGAGATTTACAATAGAACAAAACCTAGATACATAAGGCCATATAAAATGATGCTAAATGAAAGGACCTCCAGGATATAGAAACAAAAGCCATATAACGAGTGATTGTTGTCCTTAATGTACTATGTTATCTCTCATCTCTTTTGGTATCCCTTAGTTATCTCATATTGTTACAGTATTTCATCTGGTCATCTGATATATAGTATATACGCGTATTTGGTTATTTGAAGTCAGAAAGGGAAGGGGGAAAACAAGATGAGGGGCGGGGGTGAGGGGCTGGAAATGGCGATCAAGACATGAGAAAGGGTTTCAGTGTTTGTGAAGTAATGCACCTTCTATCTGGTGAATATAACGTAACCCTTCTATTAATTACAATTAAAATATATGGGAAAAAAAGAATTGCACGTGGCTGCACTTTTGTGTTTGAAAAGCAGGGTTTGATCTAAACACAAAAAGGCAGGTGACATGGATGGAAGTAAACTCTCCCTCCACTGTGTTGGTAAACGATCTTCTTCTCGCAATGTGTTGGGGTTTGCTATTTACCTGTGCAACTGGTTTTTAATTGATTTTTTAATAAAGGTACGTCTTGCACTCTTTCATTCTGATTAAGAAGCAGAGCATGATCTCATCAGGAGTGGACAAGTATTGATAGGCCAGGGTATCAGGGGGCTAATAAAGAGTATTATCCAGTATTTTTTAGTGACACATAAAAACTCCCTCATGAAAGATACAGGAGGCAGAGCATAATGTAAATGTTATTTTCAAAACAGTGATTTTAGGGTATATATAGCTAGACATTAGTGCTTTCATTAATGCACTAGGCTAGGTCTCCCCCAAGGATAAACAGAGTGGATGGGCAATGGAAGGTCAGAAGGAATGAGGAGAGGAGAATGCCTCAAGAAAAAGCTTGGAAGATCTCTAAGGTATCCTAGATAGGCCACAGAAATCTGATCAAATGCTTTGGATAAGTAGGAAAAGAACTTCATTCAACTTTTTACTTGCTCGTCATCAATTCAGGAGCTATTAAGATACATATATGGAAAGGCTGAGCTATTTGTCAGATTCCTTATTAAATCCTTACATTCAATAAGATACCTCTGCTTCTTGCTGTAGGGAAAAAAGTCTGTAGGTCTGTGAGAAGAGGATTTGTAGGCCATTTCCAGCTGGGGCTTCTAGATCCCACTTCAGTCCATCGGGATTTGGTGCATGGAAAAGAAAACTACCCCCTGTGTGCAGAAAGGAGCCAGCCTGGCAATGCAATGTTTGGCTGTAAAGAGATAAGAAAACTCCATTAGGCCAAAAGGTAAGAGAGCTTTGGATACTTTTCATTTTCCAAACAGTGTGGCTTTCTGGGATCTCAGGTGCCCGGTGCTATGGTAAGGAGATGGCAAGTCCTTTTCCCTTTCAGGAAGACACTGGCTAAAAACACAGCATGTACTGCTACGCATGACACTCCAATCTCAACAGAGAAAATACATAATAGTCCTCACAAAAGTGCCTTTTGGGGGCAGCAGTGGCATATGCCTTGAATCTTAGCAAGCCCAAAAAGCTGAGATCTGAGAATTGAGGTTTCCAAAGCCCAGACAGAACGGTGTGTAAGATGTGTATCTCCAATTAACTACCACAAAGGCAGAAGTGATACTGTGGCTCAGGGGTAAAGTGAGCAAAAAAGCTAAAGGACAGAACCTAGGCTCTGAAGTCAAGCCCCAGTACTGGCTTTAAAAAACTAAAATACATTGAAAGCAATACATTTTTAATCTATCTTTTAACTGGGAAACACTAGTTTAAAGCCAACAGAATAAAATTTCCTATTGATCTTTGTCTCCACTTTCTCCTTTTCCATTGGTTTTGTTACTTTCAGGTGCTTCTGTACCGAGCAGGTAGAGCTAAGTGCCAGTCGAATTTGAACTATTGTCATTAATTTAATATCACACCATTTTTACCTACTGTCTGCTAAGACCTGGGGAAATTTGATGGTGTGTGTGTGTGTGTGTGTGTGTGTGTGTGTGTGTGTGTGTGTACAAAATTGGAACCACATTGAGTTATAGTGAGAAGCTTGGATCTTCGTCTGTGTATTATTGGTTGTCGTGCCATTCATAATCTATTCATTTAGCAAACAATTATTTTCATGACCACACCCCTCATTTCCATTTCCCATCAACATTCACTCCTTCCATGTTTATTTTGGTTTATTTGCAATCAGAAGCCCAGAAACAGTTGAGAAGACTTGATAACCTCCAAATAGCAAGGTATAAAATTACACTAACTCAGAGTTCTGGATAGTGACTAATCTATACATACCAGAAATCATTAAAAACAAGTTCATTTGTCCTTTTTCCTTTTTGTCTGATGTTCACATTAAATAATTTTTTTCTTGGAGCTAGATACCAGTGGCTCACAACTATAAACCTAAATCCTTGGAGGGCTAAGATCAAGGATCACAGTTCAAGGTCAACCTGGACAGAAAAGTTTGCAAGTCCTCCTGTCAATCCATAGCTGGGGACAGAGGTGTGTGCTTGTCACCCCAGCAGCATTGAGAAGCCTACGGAGGCACATCCCTGATCAGGAAGAAAACAACGCTGGAGGTATGGCTCAAATGGTATAGTATTAGCTTAAAAATTGAGACCCTGAATTCAAACCCTGGCACAGCCAAAAAGAAAGGAAGAGGAAGCAGAAGAAGAAGGAGAAGGAGGAGGAGGAGGAGGAAGAGGAAGGAAGAAGAAGAAAGAGGAGGAGGAGGAGAAGGAGCAGGAGGAGGAGAAGGAGAAAGCATTTTGCTTTCATCAACAACATTTCTTGCTGAGCAAATTTAGGACTACAAATACGTAAATAATTTATATTTGGTGGCTCACACCTATAATACCAGCTACTAGGGAAGTGGAATTCCTTTGAAGAATCATGGGTTGAGACCAGCCTGGATAAATTAGGATCCTATCTCAAAAGCAAGCCAGTTGTGTAATCCTTGTATATAACCCCAGCTACACATGAGGCAGAGGTAGAAGGGTTGTGGTGTGAGGCCTGCCCCATGTAAAAGCACAAGACATCTGAAAAATAACTAAAGCAAATAAAGAAGGGCTGGAGATACAGCTCCAATGTAGAGTATTTCTACACTAGGGCAAGGTCCCAAGTGCATACCCCAATACTAATTAACTAAAACAAGAAAACATAAACCAGAAAAAACACTATCATCTCCTTTCAGAAATAATCATTGCTAATATGGGGGAGGAGGGTATTTGGTTTTTGTAGGTCATGGAGTTTCAGCTCGGAGCCTGAGAACTGTCTCTGAGCACTTTTGCTCAAGGCTAGCACTCTACCACTTCAGGTTTTCTGGCAGTTAATTGGAGATCAAAGTCTTGAGGGAACTTCTCAGCCTGGGCTCATTTGGAACTGTGATCCTCAGATCTCAGAGTAGGTAGGATTATAGGTGTGAGCCACTTGATTTACTAATATTCTTTTGTGTGCCTCCTTATTTATGTAATTACTACAGGTTAATACTGAACTTTTAAAGCTTGAGGACAAGGCATCCAAAGAATTTTTGACTTTCAAATCTATTTCATATAGCCTACTCACTACTTCCTTTGACAATATTAGTAACAGATGATAGCTTTCTTCTCTTCAAGTGATCACATGCCTTTGACTTTGTCTCCATGGGTTATGTGTTTTGACGACATAATTTTCTGGGTCTTAATAGCAACAGGATAGCTGCTTTGATCATTTTTAGAATAATCTTCTGAAGTCCATTTTACAGATGAGGAAACTGAGCCACCTACAATTAAAGAGTATATAGCTAGGACAAGCAAGAGCCTCAAGTCTGGGAGGTCTGATTGAATAGTGATAACAGATGTTGTCCCCATTGCCTAGATGTGTTGAGATCTGTCAGGGTCTACAAGGCTCCAGCCCAGTCATAAAGTCCAGGCGGTTCGGACAACCCCTGTCCAACTCTCTTGATTTGGATTGAGGAATTTGAAGCCAGTCGCTCTCAAGTCAGCTTCTGCTGTTCTTTCAACTCTATCATACTAGCCTCCCTGCCATCACACTTTGTTTTTCCTTTTCAAAATTGTGTGACTTGAGTGCTTTGGGAACATGAAAGATTAATAACCTTAGTCTGGACGGGACGGCCTGTGGGCAGGCCTCGTGAGAACTTTTCCCACACTTTGGTGCCAACAGGTCTCAGGCCTGAATTGCACACTCCTGTTATTCTTTCTAGCTGTAAGGTCTCCCTGGAGTCCCCCAGCCCCACGGCGACATAGTGAAGCAACGTTTTGAGAGAATGCCCCATGGGGCACGGCTACCCAACCCATCAAGGGGTCAGCTCTGCAGGCTTTTACCTTCACTCTAAAACTGGTGTCAAACCAGACATTCTGGAACCGTACCAAGCTGACACTTTAATCTCTGTAACTAAATCCATCAGTGAAATACTCAGGCTGCCTACATTATTTTTCCTTTCCTAGTCAGTTATTACCAGCCCCAAAAGTTCATCTCAAGGAGTTCACTTCCCTCAGGACCTTACTCCAGGGCCACAACATTCAGTGAGAAAAAAAAAACACACACACAAGGAGACACCTCTGCATGCAGGAGTGAGTGGTCCTTTCTCGAACCATCCTTCCTCAGTAAACTGAATGGCTTGACTCTTGTGGATTCCAAATCTTCTTTCAGCATTTAATGGCTTCTATAGCTTCTATGGTCAGCCTTGATCAAAGAAGCTCCCAGCCCGCCTAATAATCATTCATGTTGACACTGATTCATTCAATGATCCTTTAAAATATATTGGCTGCACCCACGTTCTGAGGCCAGATGGTTGACACATGTATATACTATGCATTCATTCCTGCAGTGGTGGTGAAGTGCACCCAGGAAAAGTGCGGGGAGATAGGAGAGGACGGGACAGGGCCTGCCCTTGTCTGGAAGGCTGAGCACAGACATTGGAGTAACATGCAATTCAGCTGAGATGCAGAGGATATGGACATCCCCCCCACCCCCGGCCCCCAGGTAAGCCAGCTCTTCCCACTCTCTGAGACTCTGTCTCTAGGCCTGCTTAGTTCTGGTGTTCCTGTGGCCACAGCCACTAAGCTTCTGCGTCTTTTCCCCCTGGTGTTTGGTGTCGGATATGTCATGTTCGATTCATTAAATACTTAGAGGATGATGGAAACTAAAGCAGAGGCAGATTGTAAGCGTTGTGTAGAATTCCCTTTGACTCTTCATCACCACCTCTCTCCAGCAAGCCAGTGCACACAGCCTAGTTCCACAGCCCCCCTCCCCACTCACACTTGTCAGTAAAGACATAGGAACCTTATGCCACACAAAAGGAATCTTCTGGAAATGTTCCTTTTACTATACCAGTCATGCAAGCTCTCTCTGCAGACCCATTCCTTGATGTTTGAATTTTTCCCACCAGAAGAATTCAATAAAGCATCCCTGTTTATTACAATTAGCATTTCTTTTCTTCATGGTTTTCTGTAGTCAGCTACTATATCATTATTTTATGAACTGCTTATGCACATCCGTTCCTCCTTATTGAGCTATGGGATTTTTGCTAGATTTATTGTTGATTGGTACGAGTTTGCTATATATTATTTAAATTAAATCTGTATGTGCACCACATTTCTGCCCAAATTAGTCATTACTTTGTTTTTCATTGGTTACCAGAATTAAAATACTTATATTTCTTTTAAGAAGTTGAATTTTCAAGTTGATAATAAATTCTCTTTTAAAATTTATCTGATTATTTAAAACACTGATTAGTATATACAAAGAAATGCCCACATCTGTTTCTTTTGTTTTTAAATCCTGACTCAGGTGTTTCTGAGTGACATATCTCAAGTGTTGGGAAGTGGGGTGTCAGAACTAGTTATCTGGCTTTCTAGTTTGTCCATTGCTTAGGTTTGTCCTGGTGTCAAAAATGTCCCCCCTAAAAAATGTTGTGGCACATGCTCATGCATAAAATGTTAAAAATAAGTACATCTTTGTATTTGCATTTGTTTTCAACATTGCCAAGGTGCTATGGGAAATTAAAATAACTACATTAGAAAAATAAAATTATTAAAATACTTATATTTCATGGTTTTCCTTTATGATATTTTCCCTTAACAGCTGTAAAATTCGGTAGCAATTAGAGGTACTGTCATTTATTCTATCATAAAATAGATATATCTGTTGTTTCTAGTTTTTAGGTAATATAAGTACTTCTATAAATGGAGGAGAATGCGGGAAGGGTGACATTGACCAAGAAGCACTGCACTCAGAACCTGGCTTACGGACCTGTAACTATATCATAATAACAATTAAAATGCAAAAAATACCATGATAAACAACCTTCCATCTACTTTTCACTATGTTTAAGGCAAGGGTAGTGGATCATAGCTCTTGATAACACATTGTCAAAATAATTTTCCAAAAGCAAAACTCATTAGCAAATTGTGAGACTACCATGAAAAATGTTCTTTCTGTACTTCCAAAAGAGTAGCAGCTGGAGGGCTAAATCAATATAAGCTTCATACATGTAGTCCTCCGGTCTAGTTCGTAAGGGAGGAAGAGCATCAAAGAGCAAAAGGAGGAAAAAGATTTGGGGGAGAAAAGCAGGAGCTCTGTAGGTATAGCAATGTGTTTTAATCGGTAGACTCTATTCCCTACAAATTCAGACTCCACAGAGAACTTAGCTCGCTTGTAGGAATGTAAACACTTTCCAACATTGGAGTGATCTTTTCACATCATAAAATGCATAATCCTCCTAAAGTGGGTCCTTAGAGTTTGAGGTTGTTGCCATTATCCAATAGCTGAGACAAATAAATCAACTTCTTCCAGCTGGGCCCAGTGGCTTCTTGACTCTGCTGGAGGAGGGGGAGGGGGAGGGGGAGGTTGATGCACCTGATACAGCGTGGTACATGGTGGACCAGCTGCACATAATAAGCTTTCTTCGGCAGGGCTACGATTTATTTTACTTCTAAAATTCTCTATATAGAGAAAAGTTCATAGAAACTGTACTCATCCTCCACCTGTAGGCTGAAATTCTAACCTCCAGTCATAAAGGACATGGTTGCAGGGCTGAGAGTTTGGCCTGGTGGTAAAATGCTTGCCTAGCATGCGTAAAGACCTGGGTTCAATTCCTAGGTACCATATACAAAGACAAGGCCAGAAGTGGTGCTGTGGCTCAAGTGGTAGAGCTCTAGCTTTGAGAAGGACCAAAGACAGTACCCAGGCCCTGAGGTCAAGCCCCAGGACTGGCAAGAAAAAAGGAAGGAAGGAAGGAAGGAAGGAGGGAAGGAAGGAAGGAAGGAAGGAAGGAAGGAAGGAAGGAAGGAAGGAAGGAAGGAAGGAAGGAAGGAAGGAAGGATACGGTTTGATTTGGACTGGGCAGGGCAATTTAGGGCCCTGATGGCTTGTGCCTATAATCCTAACTATCTACTAGGAAGCTGGGATCTGAAGATCAGAGTTCAAGGCCAAACCAGGGAGAAAATGTATAAGGTTTAAATCTCCACTTAAGCAGCAAAAAACAGAAACACCAGCTTTGAGTAGAAAAGCCAAGAAAGAGAACTAAGTCCTGAGTTCAAGCTATAGTACTGACAAAAGAGGAAAGAAAAGCTATTGCTCTACTGCTTGAGTCACAGTGCCACTTCTGGCTTTTTTTGTGTATCTGGTATTGAGGAATCCAATCCAGGGCTTTGTGCATGCTACTAGGCCATGCTCCCAGCCAGAAGCAGCTGGGTTTTTTTGTGGCATTAACCCACCTTATGCCCTCCTTGGTAATCAGGGCCTTGCTGGAGCAGTTTATAGCAGCAGAAGACTGGAAATGACCGATGTGCCCATCAAATAGAATTTTGTTATATATTATGAAATTATATATTATGAAATGTTAAATTGCTTTTGAAAATTCAATACAACTCTATGTATGGTTCACCTCCAAGAGGCAGTGAAGAAAGGGTATGTGCACAGTGGATTACCATCTGTGGAATACACTGCTTGATATATGCTTGGATGTTTTGGGAACAACACAGATAAAGTTAGGAAGGAAAGAAGGAATACTCAACAGATGCTGTTATGACACATCAATTTGCTTTTCTTTTTATTTTTGGTTGGCCAGTCCTGGGGCTTGAACTCAGGGCCTTGTCACTCACTGTCTTTGGGCTTTCTCAAGGCTAGTAGCACTCTACCACTTGAGCCACAGAACCACTTTCAGCTTTTTCTGTGTTCATGGTACCGAGGAATCCAGCACAGGTCTTCATGCATGCTAGACAAGCACTCTACTATTAGGCTATGCTACTGGCCCTCAATTTGCTTTCCATGTGGATCTTTATGAGCAACTTGAATTTTTAGCTATGTATAGAGATTGTGCTTTCAAAAAGCATGAAGTTAATGAGTGAGTTAGAAAGTGGTGTATTCCGGGATTCCAGATAATCACACAAAGTGAGACAAAAAGAGGATGCTCTTAGGAGAGAATCGCAAAGGCACAGTGCCTAAGTGCCTCTTCATGTGTATGTAAAATCATAAACAGAAATGAACTCCTTACGATATGGAAATAAAGACTTCTTTTTTCTTTTTTTAGTTTTTGGTGATTCTATATTCTTTACCTTATAGATGGTATATTTCTGCATATATTTTCAGGAGGCTGGGAGAGAGGGCCCTGAACTCAAGGAAGAAAGGTGAAAAGGTGCAGCAGTGGAGCGCATTGGACACTGATGAAAATGAACTATATAACTTGTGGGTGGAGATGGGAAGGAGGGACTGGGAGGGAATGAAGAAACAGAAGACACTGGATAAAAGGAAATGTTCTCATTACCTGCCTCATGTAAATGTAACCCCTCTGTACATCACCTCTATAGTAATAAAGCAATTTTTTTAAAAAAGAAAGAAAGAAATTGGTGCCGGAGTGGTGGCTCATGCCTGTAATCCTGTAATCAGGAGGCTGAGATCTGAGGATCAAATTTCAAAGCCAGCCAGGGAACAAAAGGACCTGAGACTCTTATCTCCAATTAACCTTTAGAAAATGGGAAATGGGGCTTGGCTCAAGGGTAGGGCAGTAGCCTTGAGCTAAAGAGCTCACGGACAGCACCCAGGTCAAGTTCAAGCCCCATGATCCACAAAGAAAGAAGGAAAGAAAGAAAGAAAGAAAGAAAGAAAGAAAGAAAGAAAGAAAGAAAGAAAGAAAGAAAGAGAGAAGGAAAGAAGGAAAGACGGAAAGCGAGAGAGAGAGAGAGAGAGAGAGAGAAAGAAAGAAAGAAAGAAAGAAAGAAAGAAAGAAAGAAAGAAAGAAAGAAAGAGAGAAAGAAAGAAAGAAAGAAATTGGGGTGTCCAGCCAGCTGCCAGCAATGTTAAATCAGGAGGTTTGGTGCTTGCTTGTGTTAACCAAGCCCAGGGGATGACAGGAGTGGTTTTTTATTCGAAACACTTTTCAGCTTGTATTTGAGCACTTTGACGAGGCAAAGCAAACAGAGTTTTGGAAGAGTTTGCATGACTCAAATGTATTCTGTGTTTCAAAGATTTGACTCACAAATAGACCTTTCTCTGGTCTGACATCCTCCTCTTTGAGAAACTAAAACAAGAACCTTGTGCTCCCCTCCAAAAGAAAATATAAATTATGATTGCTTCTGATCAAACATGTAATGTCAAGTCTGGAAGAAAGAAACAGAAACTTCCAAAATAGAGTCTGCTTGTGTTTCCATAACACACCCAGTGGACTATCAGTTGTGGGACCAGGGAAGTGAGTCTATTAATAGAACTAAGAAAACAGGAATGGAAGCCCACAGGGCCTGGTCATTTATAAAGATATTAGAATGAGCTCGGCATTATAATGTTAGAGCAGTTTAAACCTGCCAGTGGGACTTCTCATTTGCATGGGCTTTCTTTTTTCCTGTTAGGTGTCATGTGGAAAGACATTTCCAAAGTATAAAAGCCATTCAAGAAAACTCAGAACACCAGCTATGAAGTTGGCTAAATGGGCCCAGAAAAACTGTATTTGCAGATATGAAAGCAGTCACTGTGTGATTTTAATAACCTTCACATGTCCGCACTGGGGAGGCCTGGCAACAGAGGTACCATTGATACAATGGAACCAGCGGTAATCAAAAGCCATGAGAAGCAGCAGGTGTACTGAGCGAGAGTTAGCACAGGTGTAACTTAGCAGAGCCAAACCTTGTCACCAGGTGCCCAAAGACACAAACACACTCAAGGAAATGCTTCCTTCTCTGGCCTTCTGGAATCTCTCTGGCTTTAGGTACCATAATAACTGAATTACTATAAAGGGGCTGAACATCTTTTTAGACCTGTGTGAGCGTGAGAGAGTGTGTGTGTGTGTGTGTGTGTGTGTTGGAACTGGGACTTGAACTCTGGGCCTAACACATTCAGTTGGCTTTTTCACTCAAGGCTGCTGCTCTACCACTTGAGCCCCACTTCCATTCTGGCTTTGGGCTGGTTAATTGAAGATACAATCTTACGGACTTTTCTACCTAGGCTGGCTTTGAAACTCAGTCCTCAGATTTCAGCCTCCTGAGAACCAGCTAAGATTACAGGTGTGAGCTACCAGAACTCAGCTTGTACCTTTATTCTAGCAATGGTTTTGCTCGGATATGTTGACACAGTAACAAAAGGCTAACATAGGTGCCTGGTAGAGGCACCTCTACTCTTCCCCCAGGCCTTGTCATCGAGTGGAAAGACAGGCATGGAGACTAGAAACATTTGCAGCAATCTGGGTCTTAGAAAAATAGGTGGCTTTCTGATAGGACTGGGGCTGGAAAAGGGAAATACTCTGAGCAGAGTCTTGACACTCAAGTTTCAGGGTGGGAACTGAGGGGTCTGTTGTAAGCAAAGGAAAAAAAGAGGTGGGAAGTGACACAACAATGGCCATTTGTCACCTAGCATGATCAGTGCTAGAGTTTGCTGCATCTGAGGGTCAAGGTCTCTCTAGATCGCCCAGCTGGCTTTGGACTTGTGATCCTCTGGCCTTAGCCTCCTCAGTGTGGGATTCTGACCGCAGACCATCACAACCAGCTTGAATTAGCTCTGTGAGGGTTTGACCCATGCTGTGCATTTCTTGTAAGCAGGCTGTGCCATCCTGTGGTTGTAGGAGGAAAGTTCTCTGCTCATTTCTGCCGTCATTGCTTCCTAAGAGTAGGGGCTATTAATTTGGACAGATTAAAGGGGCTATTAATTTGGACATAGGCCATAGGGTCTAGGACCAGTGTGTATAATAAGATTATAATATTCCAGCCATTTGGGGGGCCTCAAATGCCCCAACAATAGTCATCAGCACTCAGTGAACCGAGCTAGAAGTCACTTTAATCTCAGCACAGTAGCTACTCTTCCAGCTTCGGGCTGAGAGCAGCCCCAGCCTTCAGTGGGGCTGAGCTTTTAAAGGTAAACACCACACACAGGTGGTAGTCACCTTATGGACGCCACCTTACGATGAGCATAGTTAACCACTACAAGGATGAAACCACTCTCAGGTGGTCCTAACCATTCACAGGTGGTTGAGCAGGTTAAGCATTTTTTTGGGTCGGTCATGGGCCTTGAACTCTGGGCCTGGGCATTGTCCCTGAGCTCTTTAGCTCAAGGCTACCGCCCTACCCCTGGAGCCACAGTGGCACTTCCAGTTTTCTGGTGATTAACTGGAGATAAGACTCTCATGGATTCTGGGCTGACTTTGAACTGCGATCCTCAGATCTCAGCCTCCTGAGTGGCTAGGATGACAGGCGTGCGCCTATCAGTCTTCAAGGAAAAGAATAGGACATTGGTCCACTCAGCCTCTCCAACTGGGTTTAGACGAACCATCTTCAAGCCAGCTTATTCTCTTCTACCATGTGTGAACTCCTCCTAGGGTCTGTAGCCACAATGTGCGGACTTCTTGCAGGGCCTGTCTCTTTCTCTTGATACTTAAAATACTCAAATGGTTTTAGACAACAGAACAAAGTTTCTGATACTAATAGACTCTCAAATTTAAATTTCTAATACTTGAAGGATTGCCCCCAACCGTTTTTTCTAGGTGCATAAGGATACCAGACAAGCCACCAAAGCAAGTACAGACCGCCTGACCTCTAGCTGTAAACATTCCAACTAGGGCTCAGCCAAAAAGCCCTTCACATCCCTTGACTGGGTGACTTTCCTTAACCTTTACCTCCTTGTTTAGACCTTATAGAAACCCAACTCCTTGTTTCCAGCTCAGACACACAGTCTCCAAGCCCGGGGAAAGTCCGTGTTCATCACTGCTCTATCTCAAATAACAGTCCTCCCCTGTAGAGAATCAAGCCCAGCCTGTTTCCTTCCTTTTTCCTTCATTCTCCTAACAATACTTGACCCTAGATTTTAACCAAAGGAAGCAATCCCAAATTCCTTGATGCTTTTTTTCTAAGCAAGGGTAACCTGATTACAGTGAATAGAGCCTTATGCCTTAAAATACCAGGTCTTACCTTTGCAAACATCCTTAAAAAGCCTTTTGAGCTGTTGATATATTTTAGATATGAGGCCTTTGTCCGTTGTATGATTAGTGAAGATCTTCTCCCATTCTGTAGGCTTCCTAATTAATTTACTAGCTATGTCCTTTACCATACAAAAGCTCTGCAGTTTAATGCAGTCCCACTTATCCAGCCTTTCTCTGATTTGTTGTGATTCTTGGTCCTTATTAAGAAAGTTTCGACCTGTGCCAAGGAGGCCTAGTATATCTCCTATTCCTTCTTGTAAAGTTTTCAGTGTGTCAGCTTTTACCTCGAGGTCTTTGATCCATTTGGAGTTAATTCTAGTGCAGGGTGACAAAGAAGGATCCAACTTTAGTTTTCTGCAGGTGCTTAATCAGTTCTGCAAGCACCATTGGTGAAGAGGTTGTCTTTCTTCCATTCTACTTTTTTGGCTCCCTTGTCAAAGATTAGGTGGCCATAGGTCTGTGGTTTAATATCTGGGTCCTCAGTTCTATTCCATTTGTCTTCAGGCCTGTTCTTGTGCCAGTACCAAGCTGTTTTGATAATTATAGCTCTGTAATAGAGTCTAAAGTTTGGTATTGAAATTCTTCCTGCGGTGTTCGATCACTCCAAAACTAATCTCCAAAGAGACAACCATCCCATTAAAAGATGGGCCAGAGACTTAAAGAGAGTCTTCTCTGAAGAAGAAATAAAAATGGCCTATAGACACATAAAGAAATGCTCAACATCTCTGGTCATAAAAGAAATGCAAATCAAAACAACTCTAAGATTCTACCTCACTCCAGTTAGAATGGCCAGGGTCAAGAAAACTAATAACAACAGATGCTGAAGGGGATATGGCCAGGAGGAATCACTACTACACTGTTGGTGGGAGTGCAAACTCATTCAACCACTATGGAAAGCAGTATGGCAGTTCCTCAAAAGACTAAACATAGAACTCCCCTATGACCCAGCAATTCCACTACTTGGCATTTACCCAATCATCCAGAAACAAGGACATACTAAATCCACCAGCACAACAATGTTCATTGCAGCACTATTTACCATAGCAAAGATATGGAACCAACCCAGATGTCCCTCAGTTGATGAGTGGATCAACAAGATGTGGTATTTGTACACAATGGAATTCTATGCTGCTGTCAGAAAGAATGACATCGCCCCATTTGTTAGGAAATGGAAAGACTTAGAAAAAAATCATATTAAGTGAAGTAGGGCAGACTCAAAGGAACATAGGCTCAATGGTTTCCCTCATTTGTCATAATCAGTAGAAACCTTGTGTTCTCCTAGCAGAGATTTGCAATAGAGCAAAACCTAGATACATAAGGCCATACAGTATGATGCTAAATGAAAGGACCTCTAGGATCTAGAAACAAAAGCCATATAATGAGTGATTGTTGTCCTTAATGTACTATGTTATCTCTCATCTCTTTTGCTGTCCCTTGGTTATCTCATATTGTTACAGTATCTCATTTTGTTGTCTGATATATTGGATATATTTGTATTTGGTTATTTGAAATTGGATAAGGAAGGGGGGAAAACAAGATGAGGGGTGGGGATCAGAGGGAGAGAAATGGGAACCAAGACATGAGAAAGGGTATCAAGGTATGTGAATTAATGCACCTTCTATCTGGTGAATATAATATAACCCTTCTATTAATTACAATAAAAAATATATGAAAAAAGCCTTTTGAATGGTAAAACCAGATGATCTTTTGGGAGCTTAAACTTAACTCACCCATTTACCTTTTTTAATGTGAAGCCTATTGGACATTTTTTCAGGAGATTAACTTAGTGACAGGAGCCACAAATTCTGGCCCATTGTCAGGTCCAACTACCTATAGGAGCCCAAACCTTGGCACTATCTCCTGGAGCAACTTCTTACCATCTAGGTGATCTAATCTTCCAAACAACCTGAGAACGTGTCTATAAAGACAAGCCAATATTTATATCCATACTTCCCTAGCTCTACCTCAATGAACTCTACTTCCCACAACTTTCCAGGCAAAAGTGCCATGAGCTCTTACGTCCTTCTGGAACACAGGTTTCTCTGTTATTCAATGGATGACAGCTGACACACCTAGAAACAATACTATGCACATGATTTTTTCAGGTGGGGAATAAAGTAGGTTCATGACAACAATTAGTAAAGCTTCTTTTCCCCCATGTGGGTGTTTTGATGTGCTTGTTGTACAAGTTATCTTTCTAGTCCATGAGGAATTAAAATGCTCTTCTAGTCTATGAGGAATTAAAATGCTTGGATCTTCTAATGTCTTTCCAACTTGAAGGCTAAGTATTTAGAAGCATTTGTTCTTCCACGTCAAAGCCTGTTGTTGCTCCTCTCCCCAATTTAGGGAAGTATCTCCTTCAGCTGTAGTGGAATACAAAGATTTAGCTATTTCAGCAAGTCCTGGAATCCAGAGGTGACAGTATCCGGCCCCTGAGGAATTCCTAGACATTTTCTTAGTTTAAGGAGAAGGTATCTTCAGAATGGCTTCAATTCTCCTTTGGACAGGGTTCGCTGACCCTCCTTCAACTCGTAGCCCAGGGAAGTCTCCTGGTATGCAAAATTGTGCTTTCTTGAAGTACAAGGTATAGCTGATACCTTATAGCTCAAATGCTCAAGATTTTTAAGCAACTCTCAGGTGGCCTCCTCACAAACCTCCTTGCTTGAGGCCATCAGTAGGAAGTCATCAACATATTGTAAGAATTACTTCTGGGTGTTCCATCAGAAAGGCTGCCAGGTCTTGACTTGGGGCTTCATCAAAGAGTTGAAGAATTCTTAAAATCTTACATGAGCCTTTTCCAGGTTAGCTGGCCAGAGAAGCTGCCCTTTGGCTCTGTCCATTCGAAGGTAAAGATGAGCTGACTGGCTTTTGCCAAGGGCAGATGTCATGCTGGTTTCAGCCTCCTGGAAGGTGATTGTGGCAGGCATCTTTGAAGCCACCTGATAGCTCTGATCCCACTCCTTGGAGGTCAAGAGGATCTGTAAAAGCTGCCCACAATCATCCCACGTGGGTTAATGAGTAAAGGAAATAGACTCAAGGAGTTCAAGCATGAGGTTTTCAGATAAAGGAGCAGGTAAGTCATCGTCAAGGTTCCTGTGTTTCTGAAGAACTGCGGGATCTGGGCCGGTGACCAGGCTCCTCGAAGATGGGCTGTGCAAAGAAAGGGCAGATTAAAGGAACCCCCGGATGGGCAGCTTACATTGAACTCCTGCCATTCAAGTTCATAGAGAGTCCACAGATGGCCCATGAACACTTGCTCTATTCCTGAAATCAGAAAAACGTTCAAGTATTCATTCCACCGGGGGGAGAGACTGATGTCAACTGGCCCATGTTGTCTTGTTGGTAAATGGAAACATCTGCACACAGAGATAAGGAATAAACAAACAAGTGGCCACACAGACAAGCCTCAGGTACGACTCAAACCCACCCAAAGCCAGCATTTCCCTGTCCTGGTTCAGTTCTGCTTCACTTCAGGTTCAATTCAGGTCCATTTGGTACAAAGAACATAAAACACTCACCATTTTAACTGGTGCCAACCTGTTTCAGTTGGTCCATATCACATGGGGCAATGTCTCACCACCACCTGAGCCATGTCTAGCTCACCAATGAACCTACCCAAGGCTGGAACACTGGCTTATTTTATCCAGTACGCAGAACACAAGACGCCTATCAGTCTGTTTCAACTGGTGTCAATCTCTTGGTTGGACCATACCGGATGGGGTGACATCTCATCATCACCTGAAGTCGAGGTGTAGAGCCATATCCAGCTTACCCATGAACCCATTCAAGGCTGGCACACGCTAGCCTGTTTCAGCCAGTAAACAGAACACAAGACGCTCATCAGTCTGTCAGTCAGTACACAAAACACTCATTTCCAGAGGATTTGAGACAGATTCCTGCTTAGCGTCGACCTCAGGAAAAGCTATCACCCTTCTCCAGTACAGAATGGAACTTCTCTCCCTGGCCACCCCCTGTGAAAAGTCAGGACTTACCTGTCCTGGCCTCCCTGAAGTCAAGGCCTGAGGCTGGGATCTTGCTGTAGCCTCCATTGTCATATCCCAGTCATTTGTGGGGGGGGGCTTGAACCCCCAACTATAGACACCAGTTCTTAGTGAACGGAGCTAGGAGTCAGTTTAGTAGCAACACAGTGGCTACTCTTCACCTTCAGGCAGCTCCAACCTCCCGTGGGGCTGAGCTTTTAATAATAAATGCCTCACACAGGTGGTAGTCACCATAAGATGTCACCTTCCAATGCCCATCGTCAATAACCACAAGGACGAAACCACACACAGGTGGCACTAACCACTCATAGGTGGTCGAGGTTAAGCATTTTTATAAAAAAAAACAAAAAACAAAACACAATTTGGCAGCTAAGCCTGCCAGGTTATTATAAGGGTCACATACTTTTTTTTTCCTGATTCTAGATAGCCCAACCTCATCCCACCTCCAAGTGCCCCTGCATTCTCCACTTCCCATCGGTCATGCCCTCCTAGTTTAAGCCCAGCTTCCTCCACCGGGATTGTAAGGCATGGAGGAATCAGATAGTGATGGCTAGAACGAATCATGTTCTGGTTATTATAATAACCTGGCAAGATTCGCTGCCAAATTCTGTTTTCATTTTTGTAAAAAATGCTTAACCTGCTCGACCATGTGTGGTGCCATCATTGTGATTATTGACTGGGCATCATAATGTGACATCATATGATAACCACCCTCTGTGTGTAGTTATGATCACCTGCTTGTGGTGTTTACCTTTAAAAGCTCAGTCCCAGGGCTGAGAGTTTGGCCTAGTGGTAGAGTGCTTGCCTAGCATGCACGAAGACCCGGGTTCGATTTCTCTGTACAACATACATAGGAAAAAGCTGGAAGCGGTGCTGTGGCTCAAGTGGTAGAGCTCTAGCCTTGACAAAGCCCAAGGACAGTGCTCAGGCCCTGTGCTCAAGCCCAGGACTGGCAAAAAAAAAAGAAAAAAGCTCAGCCGTCCACTGAAGCTTGGGGCCCCTCTCTATCAGCCGAAGGTGGAGAGGAGCCGCTAACCTGCTATTAAAATGACTCTTAGCTTGGTTCACTGAATGTTGGTGACAATTTGGGGGTTCACATCTCCCAAACATAGTGAGCACTACACTATGAGAAACTCCTGTCCCTTTGTGTACAAGTTGCTCATGTTTTCCATGTGCTAGATGTTAATACTAGTTTTAACATATTTATGATTCCCACAGATTACCAAGCTTTTAAGAAGTCATTACTGCATCAGAATTGTATTACTACACTGGGTTATCATGGTTCAATCACTGTGGAATTATTGAATATAATTGACTTACATCTAGTCATAACTTCTTTTAAGCAATACAGCTGCAAAATAAACACCCCATGTCTGCTCTGAGTCACCTTAGAAGTCAGAACACCTGCTGTGATTCAGCCTGACTGGAATTCAAAATGACCCAGGGATTCCTGGGTTTATTAGTGTTGTTTTTCCTAGGCAGCCTTATTTCTTTCCCATAGCTAGAATTACAGGTGCACGTTGCCACACCTAACCTTATTGGTTAAGATGAAATCTTGGTAACTTTTTTTTTTGCCTAGGCTGACTTCTGACCTAAGGTGTTCCGTATTTCTACCTCCTAAATTGCTGGTGTAGGGGTGGGCCACTGCCCAGTTCTACTTTTTTTGTTTTGTCAGTTGTAGGTCTTGAACTCAAGGCCTTGGCACTGTCCCTGAGCTACATTGCTCAAGGGTGGCTCTCTACCACTTGAGCCTCAGCACCACTTCTGACTTTTTTCTATGTATGTAGTACCAAGGAATTGAACCCAGGTCTTGGTGCATGCTAGGCAAGCACTCTACCACTAGGCCAAACTCCCAGCACCATATTGGTATTTTTTTTTGCCAGTTCTGGGCCTTGAACTCAGAGCCTGAGCACTGTCCTTGGGCTTTCTCAAGGCTAGAGCTCTACCACTTGAGCCATAGCACTCTTTCCGGCTTTTTTCTATGTATATGGTACCAAGAAATTGAACCCAGATCTTCCTGCTGGCTAGGCAAGCACTCTACCACTAGGTCAAACTCTTGATCTCCCATACTGGTATTTTTACATATCAACAATATCCCAAAATGAAATAAAAGTATAATACACCATAGTGTTCAAAAAAGAAAACAAGAAAAAAGCCTCAACAGACCCACAAGCTATATGGCCAAAGTAAATCTGCTTCAAAGATTTTGGACTCTTATTTCATCATTGCACTATCATTTTTCCACTTAAATAACTTTTAAGAAATACTTTGAGATGGTCCACTTAGTTGGCATATTAAAGTTATTTAACACATCTACATGGGTGTGGTAACAAAAACTGAAAAATGCATTAAATTTTTTTCTTATTGGCTCTAAGAGGTGAGAACTGAACCAGTTTATTTAGCCAGTACCCAGAGCACCTCGTAAATGAGCCTAGCACTGACATTCAAGGAAGCCTGGGAAATATGTGGGTCTTGGAACATGTCAGCATCACATACCTCCCCTCCTCCCCGTCCAATCTTCCAGCAAAGTAGTTCTCTCTCTCCCTCCCTCCCTATCTCCACTCTCTCTCTCCCTCTCGGTCTCTCTCTGTCTCTGTCTCTCTGTCTCTCTGTCTCTCCCTTGCCCCCTCCCACCTTCCCTCCCTCTTTCTCCATTGGGAGAAGTGATTTCCTTTGAATTTTTCCAGTAAATATTGCCACAGAGAACTTTATTTCATACGTAAAATGAAAGCTCCTCAAAAGTTGGGAAATATTAAGTTTTGTTGTTGTTGTTGCTGTTTACCAACTTTGGGTCTGAACTCATGTCTTCTAATTCCCTCAGCTTTCTTGCTCAGGGATGGCACTTTATCTCTTGAGCCACACCTTCTGCCCAGCATTTCACTGTCTGGTTAGAGATAAAATCTCACAGACTCTTCTGTCTGCATTGTCCTTGAATCACATTCTTCCAGGTCTCAACCTCCTGAGAAGCTAGGGTTATGGCATAAGCCACTAGCACTTGGTTATATTCATTATATTTATATTTTACCTTACTATCTGCATCACAGGTTTCAAAGTCAGAGGCTTGTAGCTTTGCCTTTTTTTTTTTTTGTGGGTCATGGGGCTTGAACTCAGCCTGAGAGCTGTCCCTGAGCTTTTCAGCTCAAGGCTATCACCCTACCCTTGAGCCAAGCCTCACTTCTCGTTTTCTAGCGGTTAACTGGAGATCAGAGTCTCAGGTCCATTTGTGTCCAGGCTGGCTTTGAACCTTGATCCTCAGATCTCAGCCTCCTGAGTAGACAGGATTACAGGCGTGAGCCACCACTCCCGGCTAGCTTTGCCTTTTTGATGCTTTATATACACATATAAATGCCAGACCAATTTTATAAGGTACTTTCCTTTTTAGAAGGTGCTTAGGACTCACGCCTGTAATCCTAGGAGGCTCAGATCTGAGGATCATGATTTATGAATCATGAGGATCATGATTCAATGTCAGCCTGGGCAGGAAAGTTCCGGAGACTTTTGATCTTCAATTAACCACCAAAAAGCCAGACGTGAAAGTATAGCTCGAGTGGCACTAGCTTTGAGCAAAAAAGCTCAGGGAAAGTGCCCAGACCCTCATTTCAAACCCCATAATCAGCCCCAAAAAGAAAAAAAGAAACTTTCATTTAAAAATTATGCAAATTAAAGGACCTGAAAAAAAACAATACCAGGTGCATGATCTTATTATTATCATTAACAACATACTGTCTCAACTAAATAATGTATGTGATTTAAACGTAATGTTTATAGTGATAATGGGACTTGGGATTTCACAGGTGGTAGGCTGGTGCTTTGCCATTTGAGTCATGCCTCCAGCCCTTGTTTGTGCTGGTTACTTTTTTTTGGTAGGTCATGGGGCTTGAACTCTGGGCTTGGGCACTGTCCCTGAGCTCATCAGCTCAAGACTAGAACTCTACCCCTTGAGCCATAGAACGACTTCTGGTTTTCTGGTGGTTAGAAATAAGAGTCTCACAACCTTTGTGAATTACCTGTTTTCTATCCAAGGATCAATTCTAAGCACAAATAAACTGCATACATTTTTTCTGAATGATTCCCTCTTTTGTGACTTTTGAGAAGGTGCAAGCATAAAGAGTAACCCAGTATAATAAAAATGAGCTTTCTACTAAAGCTTATCTTCCTCTCTCCATTAAATAAATCAGTGAAGACCCCCCCCAACACATCCACCGTGAGCAGAATGTTGTAAACATGACGTGGGTGTCATTACGCCAGGTTAAACATTGCAGCTTGTCTGACTTGTTTTGTTGGAGTTTTCATTTTAACTCAGACAAAAAATAAAAATAGAACAAGACATGGCTTTTTACTCGTTTTCAAACCATCTCCAGCTGGGGACTCACACCTATAATTCTAGTTACTCAGGTGGCTGAGATCTAAGGATTATGGATCAAAGACAACTCAGGTAGAAAAGAGTACAAGACTCTTATCTCCCATTAACCACCAAAAAGCTGGAAGTGGAGCTATGGCTCAAGTGGTAGTGCATCTGCCTTTAGTGAAAAAGCTAAGTGAAAGGATGAGGCCCTGAATTTAAGCCCAAGTACCAGCACAAAAATACATAAATAAATCTACAAACATTAATATGACACTGCATAGGCCAATTACTTAAGGACAAGTTGTTAGAAATAAATTATAAGTTCATTTACTGTTCAGGTCCCTCTGGGTTGATTCTAAGAAAGAGCTAGCATCTTGTCAGTCTTCAACCAGAGCCTCTGGACTTCATATGGCAAGTCCCTTTCTGTAGCTGGTGGGGTTCTAGAGAAATGATTGCCTGAATCTTTAAGTAAACATACAGCATTTACATTACACTGTTTCTTGAGATGATTTATTGTCATCTTTCAGTCCTGCTCTCTGGACATAAAAGACATGAGCTTTTGCAGCTTATACAAACTAAATCTTCTATTTGCTCTGATTAAGCATTCGTGGGTCTTTAATATTGTACAGGCTTCAGATTGGGGATTATTCCCTTTGGGAGTAGTAGAATTAAATACATTAGCCAACAGAGATAAGAGAGGGCAGGAGAGTTTAATTGCCATTAAAATAGATATGGTAGGTCACGGAAATAGAAGGCAGGAAATCAGTCTGGGTTCTCATTTTCCACCATGGTGAGTGAAGTTCTATGATAGCGTCACTTGCAGCCTCTTGGAAAGGCTCCAAAGCCGGTGGACGGCCTGAAGATAAGGGGGATGGGTTGACACTGTGCTGGGGAACAAGTCAATCCCCGAGTTTCTAAGAAGCTTTGCACCCAGGCACACATTTTTATGAAGAGAGGGACTTCGGCACTGCCTGCAGTAATGAACCTTCAGCTCAAGTCCAGTGCCAGTAACTCATGCCTGTAATCCTAACTACTCAGGAAACTGAGATCTAAGGATCCGGGGCTCCAGGCAGCCTGGGAAAGACAGTCCATCACACACACACACACACACACACACACACACACACACACACACACACACACACACAAACTTTACCTCTATCTGAGCTGAGCAAAATGCAAATCAGCGCAGAACATTGTATTATTCCAACTCTAGGAGAGAAGCCCCCCTCCTTCCAGGCCCCAATCAGTGAACAGGACAAAGAAGAAATGAGCATAGATAATTCCAATTGGCAGCTTTTTTATTTTTCACTGTTTCACAACTCACCAGACTTTTCTTTTTCGTTCTATTTCTGAATCTTGTAAATGGACTTTGTCAGCCTCCCCCAGAAACTGACACTTGGCACTTGACCTGAGCTTGGATCGTGTGTCTAGTTAGCACACAGGCAAGAAGTATAACAAAAATGCTTTTGGGCTCCATGAAACCAGGCACCAGTAGCTCACGCCTGTAATCCTAGCTACTCAGGAGGCTGAGGTCTGAGGACTGTGGTTCAATGCCAGCCTGAGCAAAGAAGTCTACGAGACTCTTATCTCCAATAAACTGCTCAGAAAAAAACTGGATATGGCACTGTGGCTCAAGTGGTAGAGCACTGGCCTTGAGCACAAAGAGGCTCAGGAACAGAGCCCAGTTCAAGTTTAAGGCCTATGGTTGGCAATATATGTATTTATATATAATACATATAATAATATAATACATATATAAAACAAAAGCTCTATGGGAGATGCTTGCATATGTATTTTGATTTCGATTTTTTTCTGCCTTTAAACTTAAAAGCTAGGTAAAACAATAAACAAGGTGAATTCATGCCCATGTTTTGTTGTTTTCGGGCCAGTCCTGGTAGGGCTTGAACCCAGGGCCGGGGCACTATCCTTGAGATTTTTATGTCAAGGCTAGCACTCTACTACAGCTTGTGTGTGTGTGTGTGTGTGTGTGTGTGTGTGTGTGTGTGTGTGTGTGTGTGTGTGTGTGTGTGTGTGATATTAATTGGAGATAAGAGTCTCATGGACTTTCCTGCCTGAGCTGGTTTTGAACTGTGATCCTCAGATCTCAACCTGCTGTGTCACTAGGATTACAGGCGTGAGCCTTTTTAAGCAATGAGAATCTAGAGAAACCTCTCATCTCAGAAAATCAAAGTTTATCAGAATGAAAGTGGGATGCTCTGAGTGAAAAATACATTAGTTAATTTTGTTTATGTGAAATTCTAGAAACAACAGAAGTAATTAATAGTGACAGAAAGCAGGTCAGAGATTGTCTGGGGCCAGAGAGCAGCTAGCAGGAAGGGAACACAGGGAATTTGGTGGGGGGGGGGTGAGGGAGGAAGCATTCTACAGCTGAACTGAACTTCATTCTACAAGAATGAAGCTCACCAACCGGCATGAATCCTTAAAACAAGTGACTTTTGTTGTATATAGCTCATACTTCAATAAAGTTGATTTCAAAAATATTCTAGTACTACCGAAAAATGTTTCAAAATCATCTTTTATTTTAATATAAAAAGCTAAGCAGTCATTAACATTTAGCTGTTTTTTTTCCTCAAACAACAACTATATATATATATAATATATATACATATATATATATATATATCACAGATTGAACTGTTATTCCAACTGTGATCTGGGAAGGCTAGGGAGAAGGGAGGAGCTCTTCCCAAAGCTGCTGCTTCCCTTCCTTAGGGATGGCCTCTCAGGAGTGGACCACAAGGCAACCAAATTAATTGCAAGATGTCCTTTAATCTCTCACACTAACATAAAAATAAGTATCCATTATGCAATCCCGCCTGCATGCTTTTCTTTCTTCCTTCCTCCCTCCTTTCCCTCTCCCTCCTTCCTTCTTTTTCCTCCCCTTCCTCCCTCCCTCCCTCCTTTCCCTCTCCCTCCTTCCTTCTTTTTCCTCCCCTTCCTCCCTCCCTCCCTCCGTCCCTCTCTCCATCCTTTCCTCCCTCCCTCCTTCCTTCCTCCCTTCTTTCCTTCCTTCCTTGCTTCCTCCTTTCCTTCCTTCCTTCCTCCCTTCTTGGCCACCTTTCCTTATTCCTTTCCCTTTCTTCCCTCCTTCCTTCCTCTTCTGTTTTCCTTTGTTTTTGTTTGGGGTACGAAATGCCTGTGCTCAGTCTGGCTCCCAGAACAAGTTTAGCCAAGGGAGAGGTCCAAGTGGGCATGCATGGCATACAGGTAGGTGTGAGCACTGCAATTGACGGCTGATCTCTGGATCCGGGCTGGACGCTGGGGATCTCGGTACTAAGGTTGCCTTCACTCTGTCCTCTCTGCCCAGTACCAGGGATGCACTGGACAGATGTGGAGTATGTGACTGAACAGCTGATAGTGAGCACACACACACACACACACACACACACACACACACACACACACACACACACACAGAGCCAAGACAGCCCAAGGCCTGCCACCCTTTTCTCTCTCTGTGGCCCTCAGACTCTGGGAGTGTTTACATAAAACTCCAGGCCTAGACTGGGAATTTACAGCCTTATCGCTGGAATTAAAGGCTGTCTCAATTGTACTTTTTCCAAGGCAGCCTTTTGGCTTCCAGTAGGTGGGTGGTTATTTTATTCTTTCAGTCCTCCTCTGCCTGAAATTCCTCTTTGAAGATTGCTTGTCGTATTTATTGGGATAATGAGGATTTATTTGTTTCTTTTCCAATAGTAAAGCCAGAAGATGATTCCTATAGGAAAATATTCTCTTCAAAACCACAGATTAGATAGAATCTGTGTAAAGATGGTTACAGGTCAGTATTTCTTTTGGAAAAAAAAATCTTTTCGACTATGAAATTGGTGCAAAAGGATATTTAAAATACATGTAACATGTAGGGAGTAATTACACAGTGAATCTATTTCATAAAAGAATATAACTGGTTCCCACCCTGAGTTCTCCATTCCTCATCCCTCACCACCATAGTATCTTTAAAAAATTTCCTCTTTTTAAATGTTCGCTTATCAGCAGACATTAGTTGTACAAAGGAGGGTTTCCTTGTGATATTTGCACACATGTGTACTATATGAACCTCAGCCTCTCTACTAATCTTCTCCATCCACTTCCCTTCTTAAAATGCCAACAGAGTTCATATATGCAAATGAATTATATTGACTATATTCAACCCAACGCCCCACCTTTCCTAGCCCTCCTCTCCCATGGTGCCCCCTCCCTACCTGTTTGACTTTCCTGTCTCTTAGTTTTCTTTCTTTTCTTTTTTACTGTGTCATTAATTCCACTACTATTTTCACCATGGTATTTCAGACATATATATATATATATATAAACACATATATATATATACACATATATATTGTGTTGTCCTCAGAATAATCCTGTCAATTCTTTGCTCTTCCCTTGCTCTAATATGTAAGTTTATTATACATGTTCATCAGTAAAATTTTATTTTAAAAGCTCAACTGGGTGCAGGTTGTTTACTTCTGTAATTCTGGTTACTTAGCAGACCGATATCTGAGGACTGTGGTTCAAAGCCAGCCTAGGTAGGACAATCTGTGAAACTCTGATCTCCAATTAACAAGTATAAAGGCAGAAGTGGAGATGTGGCTCAGGTGGTATAGCACTAGCTCCGAGCAAAAACACTCAGGGACAGTGTCTAGGTCCTGAATTCAAGTCCCAAGACCGACACAAAAAAGGAAAACCTGAAATGAAACTATGGCACAAGACTATGGTAAAGAGTCAACCTTCTTTTTTTTTTGACAGTCTAGGGCTTGAATGCAGGGACTAGGCACTGTCCCTGAGCTTCGTTTGCTCAAGGATAGCACCTTACCACTTGAGCCACAGCACCACTTCTGGCTTTTTCTGTTTACTGAGGAATCAAAGTCAGTGCTTCATGCATGTGAGGCAAGCACTCTACTACTAAGCCCAGCTCTGAAGTGCCAACCTTGAGTGAAGAGCCCAGTTCACTAGTCCTGAGTTTGAGCCCTAATATCACACCAAAAAAGTGGTGAGTGTGTGGGTGTGTGTTATTTAAGCTTTTGTATTTTTTTCCCTCAGTTTCCTTGGAGCACTGTTGTAGCTCATTCATTGCTGCATTCTTCTATTCCTTCTAAGCACATTAAGATGGTGCTGTGGTGGGCATTTTCATATGTTCCTCCTAAAACACATACTACAAATTCCCAGGTCTACCTGGAGTGGAACTACCAGGTCATGGGTGTGTTCCTCTTCATGGCTAATGTCAAATTGTTTTAATAATCGATGAATATTCATTAATTATTAATTAATATTAGATTAATGCTAAATTGCTATCTATACTGTAATAGCTCGTCAATATTATTAATATTAATTGATGTCAAATTGTATTCTGTACCAAATTAGTTAATATTAGTTATCAATTAAGACCAACTTGTTTTCTTCTTTAAGGCTGAATAATATGCTGTATTTTCTCTTTCCATCCATCTGTTGATGAATGCCTAGGTGTATTTCACAGGTTAGCTACTGTGATGTTTCTATTTCTGATCCCGTTGTAAGGCAACTTGATTGTAAGAAACTGGGAAGCCACATTTCCAGAGGTCGAATTGGGAGTCTTTATTAGAAAGCTGGCAGACTCCTGTCACAAAGGCCTGCAGCCCCATGAGTACACTTAAGATTGTTAGAAAACTGAGCCATGAAAGAAGGAGAGAACAGAAAGTGGAAAAAAAAAAAAAGATCAATCATTGGAGAGCTGAAATGGGATGTCATGGTGACCAGAGGAGAGCCAGGAGACAAGTCTGGAGCAGCACTCCACAAGGCATGGCAAAATGGTGACTGAGCTGGTCTGGGCCTAAATAGTGTCAGAGTCAGGAGGCAGGGTCATGGGAACTAGAGAGTCTCCCAAGTTCAAGGCACAAGACAGATCCGTAACCTATCATCCAAGTCCTCACCCCTGTCTCTAGGAATTCAGGCACATCCATCACCTGGAAGATGGGACTTACCCTGTCTCCACCATGAAGACAAGATGGCACGAGTTACACCCAATTCCCTACCATTATCCACCACATGGCCAAGATGGCGTCGATTAGATCCAGTGTCCCTATTTCATCTCAAGCTTGGAAAGAATTTTCACATTTGTTCTCACATTTGTGTAGAATGGTTAAACCAAATGGAATCAAGGCCAATGAGGAAGGAAGGGACGAGAGGGGGAACCTGATGCCAGACCTCCTGAACCAGGCCTTGTCACCATTTCACATGGACTCAGCTGGTGAATGGAAAGGACAAGGCTTAAGTGATAAGAAGGTCATGCAAACCAGCAGGAACACTGGTAATTATAAGAAAGACGTTTTTATCTGGATTGAAAATGGAAGTATAATTCAAAAGTCAGAGTCAAGGCATAATTACTGCATGAGAACAAACAGACTTGAAAGATTGACTGAAGCACTGGTGTTGTCAGAGGCCCAGCCCCCAGTATCAGAGTGGTACAAAGACCAGGTTTCTCCAAAAAGAAATATTACAGTCACAAAATAAGACTTATCAGGGAAAGTCAAGAAGCAATGTGAGGTTTTCAAAGGATGATATTTTTAGAAGAACACAAAGGTGCAATACGTATGGACATCTGATCATATAACATAATATTTGTAATTCTCTCCTAAGAATATCCTTCCTTGGTCTCACTGTGTGAATAGTTAGAGTCCTGTCATGTTCAAGTGTAACATTTTTCCTCTTTTACCATCCAGTGTGTTTACTTGTAGATTTGTAAGCACATTCTAGTTACTGCAAATGAGGGAAAACATGCAACTTTTGTTTCTTTGGAGCAGGCTTACTTCACTTAATATAAATTTTTAGGGGATCGCAAATGTTCAGTAGCTATGTACATAGGATCATATTAAGTGATGTTTATCAAAATGAACTCTGAGAAATGTAAAGAAGAGATGTTTTGTTATTTGCTGGTGTTTGTTTTATCCTTTGTCCTCATTTTTATTTCTGTATTTTTTGTCTTGCATGTAAATTTATCTGTTTGGGGGAGGGTAAGGAGGAGCGCAGAAATGGAGGGACAAAGAGTGAATAAATGCAGCAGCAATTCTCACTAGATACTATGTTGAAATTAAAATGTACAACTTGTGGGGAGGTAGGGTCAGGAGGGAAAAAGTGGGAGAAAATGAGGGAAGATGTGACAGTATTCAAAAAGAAATATACTCTTTATGTAATTATAATCCCTCTATATGTCACTTTTCTAATAACAAAGATATATTTTTTTAAAAAGTAAAAAAAGAAAATGTGGGTTTTCTTTTAAGAAAACTGTCCAAGTAGGTTTACCAAACTGCTTTGTTCAATTACTTAAAAATAACTTTTAAAAAATGAAGACCAGGCTGGGAGTTTGACCCAGTGGTAGACTGCTTGCCTAGCATGCATGAAGACGCGGGTTCGATTCCTCCGTATCACCTACGTAGAAAAAAAAAAGCCAGAAATGGTGCTGAGGCTCAAGTGGTAGAGCTCTAGCCTTGAGAAATTCCAAGGACGGTGCTCAGGCCCTGAGTTCAAGCCCAGGACTGGCAAAAAATAAAAAATAAAAATGAATACCAACAACAAAATATGTAACAGAAACATTCAGTTCATCATCTCCTAGAAAACAGAAAGTAGGACTAACAATAAACTGTCAGACAAGACAATGAACTCAATAAAATGAAAAAAAAAAGAAGGATAGAAACTATAAATGCCAGACAGCACATACCCAGAAAAACCTTCCCACCACAAAAGAAGAAAGAGGGGTGGTGGTGGAAAGAACCAAAAGATATCCTGGAGAGGTGAATCCCACAGTGCACTCAGCCAATGAGGGGTTGGGGGCAGGACTTCATTCACTAGGGTTGAATGCTTGTAATAGTTGCATAGTGTGACTGCCCACCTTTCAGGGTCAACGCTGAAGTCTCACTTTTATTGTACTTCTGGTTCCTGAGTCTATACTTTGAGCTCATTGTTTATTCTTATTGTTGAATGGTATTTAAAAATATATAATTTTGGGAGTTTGGCTTAGTGGTAGAGTGCTTGCCTAGCATGCATGAAGACCTGGGTTCGATTCCTTGGTACCACATACGTAGAAAAAAGCTGAAAGTGGTACTGTGGCTCTGGTGGTAGAGCTCTAGCCTTGAGAAAGCCCAAGGCCCTGAGTTCAAGTCCTAGCGCTGACTATTATGCCTATAATTTATTGTTATTACTATTATTAAGGCATTACCATTTCATAGGTGAGATAATGAGTACATTTCTTTTGAACTGCACCCATTCCTTTACTTTTCCCCATTTCCCTCTCCCATCCCTACCCATGGGCTCAGGGACAGTGACCAGGTTCTGAGTTCAAGTCCCATGGCCAGAACCAAAAGAAAGACAAAGAAAGACACATTAGGGTGTGGGTTGAAATCTCCATATCATTACTGAAAGTTTGGCAAACACCCCCAAAATAAATACCAAGAATCACATCCTTCAGAATTAATTATATCCTCAATGTTTTTATCAACACACACTTACTTAAAATTTGTATAATCTCAAACATGCTGTGTTACAATTTTCACTTAATTAGATGGGAACATTTTATAAGTATTCAAGCATTTTATTTATGAGCATGCATATATGTTATGTTATTTTCAAAGTATTCTTTTATAACTTAATTTATAATAGATGTACAACCTTTGGAGGGCATGCCATAAATTCTCCCACTTTATAAACTGAATTGTCAAATTTATCACTATTATAAAATCTTTTCACACACATCCTTGCACACACAGCTTATTATTTACTTATATAATAAAGACATCAATCTGTCACACATGTTGCAAATATTTTCCTCTAGTTTGTTATTTTCATTTTAGTTTTATTTATGTTATTTCTTGACTTAAAGAAATTAAATCCATCAATCCTTACCTTCAGGGAATATTCCCTTTCCTTCATGTTTTCAAAGACGCTCAGCACCTAAGGTGGTTTTATTTCAGTTAAAAAAAAAGAAAAAAGAAAAAAAAATCTTTCCTTGGTGCTATTTATTTTGGCCTGTGGCATGATGTTTGGTGAATCAACTGTTATTTCTATTGGAATAGTTATGGCTTGGTTGACCTTCAATAGGCCTTTCTTTTCTTTTTGTTATTTTGTTGGTCAGGAAGAGCCTGAATCTATCTCACAGCAACTGCAGAGGGGAAGCTGTGGTTCTGTACAACTCCCTAGATGGCTGTACACAGGGAACTGTATAGAAAATGCAAAAGGAAAGGGAGTATAGCCTAGTGGTAGAGTGCTTGCCTAGCATGCATGAAGCCCTGGGTTTGATTCCTTCATACCACATACACAGAAAAAAGCCAGAAGTGATACTGTGGCTCCAGCGGCAGAGCACTAGCCTTGAACAAAGTTCAAGCCCCAGGACTGGCAAAAAAAAGGGGGGGGTAGGGGGAGGGGCGAAGGAAGTACTTAACATTTTGAAGGATTTCAGTAATATAGGTTAAGAAAATATCCAAAGGAATACGTAAAGACAAAATCTTTGAATGTATAGCCTTAATTTCTTTTCTTTCTTTCTTTCTTTTCTTTCTTCATTTATTTTTTTGGTTGGTTGTGTGACTTGAACTCTGGGCCTGGGCATTGTCCCCGGGCTCTTCAGTCTTTAGTCTTCCGCCCAACCCCTTAAGTCAGAGGGCCACTTCCAGTTTTCTGGTGGTTAATTGGAGATAAGAGTCTCACAGACTTTAGTGCCTGGGCTAGCTTTGAACCTCCATCCTCAGCTCTCAGCTGCCTAAGTAGCTAGGATGACAGACATGGGCCACTGCTCCCGGCTGAAAATATGAACTTAATTTCAAAGTGAGGCAGAATAGATATTGCTGAGAAGATGAGAAGCTTGTATTATTATTTTTTTTTAACAAATACACATAGGCCACACTCAACATTTAAAAACCAGAAAGCAATTGAAAAAGCAATGAAGAATTCTCCATTTAAAATGCTAAGTTACAAGGCCTGAGAGATTGCAGGTGGCTAGCTGTCTAAAATTGCACTCTCTGAAATAGCAAAAACCTGTGAATACTTAGAGAAAGTAAGAAGAGACGTATATCTGAGAAAAGGAAGCCTGTGACTCCTAAATTATCCAGGTAGGAGCACAAACTTCTCCATATTTTAGAATAATAAGCAGCACCCTGGTAGCCAACCAGAACCCTTGTTTTAATGGGTGGGGGTTGTTGCCAGGTAACAAGAGCACCAGTATTCCCCCTCCCTCCTCAGCTCAGAAAGAACGATAGCCATAGACAACAGCTGCCATTTGGTGTCCTTATCTCCTATTTCTTGCGTGGGCAGCAGGAAATGTTTTTCCTCCTTCATGTCCCCTACTTTAACCCTTGCTAAAACCTGCATTATGTGAGATTCCTTTTTGTGAGCTGCCCTGAAATGTTTTTCAGGAGGGAATTTCAAGGACCTATGATTTTTGCATGGAAATCAGGAAGCCTAAGGACCTCGTTAGCATCCTTCACTGACAAAATCATCTATTCAGAGCCATCCGCAAGGGTAGGGGGTAGGGGGAGGCATCTCATAGCTTTGAAGAGTGATTTGAGCTAACAATGATTCATGAATAATCTGGTAGCACTGCCAACACCACAAGTAGCTGGAAGGGTCAGAGGGGCAGGGTTTTATAAGGCAATGGAGAAGCAAAGCAAAGCAATTACTTGATTGGTTAAGTTTTGAGTGACACCCTGGCTCTGGTGGCTCATGCCTGTGGTAATCCTTGCAACTCAGGAGGCTGAGATCTGAGGATCACCATTCAAAGCCAGCGCAGGCAGGAAAATCCATGAGATTCGTATCTCCAACTAAGGACTAGAAAACCAGAAGTGACTCTGTGGCTCAAAGAATGCCAGCCTTTAGCAAAAGAGCTCAGGAACAGTTGCCCTGGCCCTGAATTCAAGACCCGTGTTTTACATGTACTGTCATGGTAGTATAACAGGTACGTAAAAGCTGCTTTTGCTGACTAAAAGCAGGAGAAAAGATGGACATCCCACAGTCCATTTTAAAGCTGTGGACTCTTCTTTCCTGTTGTCACTTTGCAACCATCTGAGAATCAGGACTGACAAAGATCCTGTGACAGCTACCCCCATGAGAAAACACAGACTGTAATGAGGCCTTACCTGACAAGTTCAGAGACAGTGAGACGAAGGACCACCTGTGGCCATTTCTACACCTTAACACATCAAGGAGATGGTGAAGAAACTGAGCATGTCTGACACCCATTTTGTTGATGGTGGATTTTGTTGTTTAATATGAAATATTGTAATTTATAACTTAAAATATTTTAAAACTTCCAAACACCACTAGTTTTTTTTTTCACAAGTTTTGACATTTTAGTATTATTTATTTTCCTGAGACCAGGACTCACACTTGGTATCTGACACTTGCTGTTGTTCATTGGCTGGTGTGCTACAACCTGAGCCACGCCTCCAATCCCAATATTTTTTTTTATTATTATTATTAATAATATTAATTTCCTATTTTTAAGACATAAAAATACAGTTGTACACCATCTGATGACCCTTTCATTGTCCTTTCTGTCCATTTTCCTAAGTATTTGCAATGCATGCTTTCATATTCTCCTTCTATTCCTCCTCCTCCTTCTTCTCTTTTCTTTTGTGCTAGGACAAGGCTTTAAACTAAGGGCATAGCACTGTTGCTAAGCTGTTTGCTTCAAGACTGATGCTCTGATGCTCTACCATGTAAACGATGTCTCTACTTCTGACATTTTGCAGATCATGTTGACTTTGTACTACCCATCTTCAGATCTCAGCGTCCTAAAGTAGCTAGGAGTACAGGTGTGAGCCAGCAGTGCCCAGTGGATGCATGTATGGTGGATGTGGACGCATGTATGTGGATGGTGTTAGATACGGGTCCACACTCTTTCTTTTCCATGTAGATGTCCAGTTTTCTCAGCATCCTTTGTGGAAAGGATAAGTCTTTTTGCATTGAATGGTCTTAGTGAAACCAAATAAACCTTATTGAAGTTTATTGCTGGGCTCTGCACTCACTTCCATTGGTCTCTATCTATGTCTGACTTTATACCACACTTTTTAAAAAATTACTGTGGCTTTACAGTAAGTTTTGACATCAGAATTATAAGTTCTTTTACTTTCCTTGGGATTATTTTAGCTGCTCATAGCTTTCTATGGTTTGAATTTTATCTCCTGAAAGCTTACACTGAGCCTGTCCCCACAGCAACAAAGGGGTAGTCTTGGGGAGATTGTTAAATGAATGATTATGATCAGAGTTGGAAAGAGCATGCTTGTGTCTTCATCTTTTCTGTCATGTGAGATCACAATGGTGGTTATGTCTGAGGGCAGCAACAGTGAGCCATCTTGGGAGCAGAGAGCTGCTTTCACTGCTCTGGACACCAATCTAACAGAGCCCTGACTTTGGACTTACTTCCCAGAGCTGCGATAGGTTTATTATTCAGCCTTAGTTGTTTTATTATGGCAGTACAAAGGTACTAGAAGATCTTTGAAATATCACATAAATTTTTTTTCCAGTCCTGGGACTTGAACTCAGGTCCTGGACACTGTCCAGGGGTTTTCTCAAGGCTAGCGCTCTACCACTTGAGCCACCTCTTCCAGCGTTTTCTGTGTATGTGGTACCAAGGAGTCGAACTCAGGGCTTTGTACATACTAGGGAAGCACTTTACCACTAGGCCTTTCTCCCGGCCCCGTGTAACAGAATTTTCTTGAGAGGTACGCTCTCAAGAAAAGTTTTGTTTTGATGTGTACTGAACTGAAATTGTCCATTACTTTTAGTAGCATTGACAGCTTAACAATATTCTTTCCATCCATGACAACAGACTTTATTAGTTTCTTCTTCAGATTCCTTTAGTTTTCATTTGGAGATCTTTTATGTTTTGGTTGGGTTTAAATCATAAAAATGGCGTTCAATTTGGAGTAATGCTTTTATTCTGTATCAATTGAGATCATTTTGCAGGGTTTGTTTACTCATTAATGATTGCTTTTGTTTGTTGATTTTTTTGTTTGCATGGTGATTCATCTCTGGATTCCAGGAACCAATCCCACTCGGTCTTGTGTAATTTTTCCAGTGTGCTGTTGAATTAAACTTAGGACATGTGCATACATACGTATTCGTCATTTATAGTTTTCTGACAGTGGCTTTTCCTGACTTTGGGATTAGCTTAGTGCTGTCTCATGAAATGCATTTGAAAGTTTTCCATGTTCAATTATTACGTTTCAAGAGAATTACAGTTCACTTGAAAAAAACAATACTTTCTACGATTCACAAGTGAAGCCATCTGGCACTTGGGGTTTTTCTTTGGAGGGATGTTTTTCATTACTGGTTGAGCCTCTTTACTAGTAGATCTTTTTAGATTTTTCTATTCATGACTCAGTCTTGGTAATCTGTGTGTTTTTAGGACTTGATCCATTTCATCCGATGTTAACCAACATTTGGGCATAAAATGGTCTATAGTAGTTATAATTCTCTCTGTATCTGTAAAAGCACTATTAGTATCTTCACTTTCATTTCTGATTTTGGTTAGGTTAGCTGTCTTTCCTTAGACAATCTGGCTAAGGATCGACTATTTTGTCAATCTTCTCAAAAAACAAACTTCTTTCACATATTTTTCATTGCCTTATTTTTATTTTGCTCATGCTTTAATTATATAAATCTTCCCTTTTGTAGATATGGGTCTTTTTCTGATTCCTTATTTTCTAGAAAATTAGGAAGCTGGGAACATGCTTTTGTCTTATTTATTATTTATTTTGCCAGTCCTGGGCTTGCGCTCAGGGCCTAAACACTGTCCTTGGGTTTTTCTCAAAGCTAGAACTCAAAGCTTGAGCCATAGCACTACTTCTGGCTTTTTTTTTTTTTTTTTTTATGTGGTACCAAGGAATCAAACCAGGTCTTAGTGCATGCTAGGCAAGCACTCTACCACTAGGCCAAACTCCCGGCCCCTTTTGTCTTATTTTAAAGTAGTGATAGGAATTAAACCTAGGCTTTGTGCATGGTTGGAAGTGCTCAACAGCCACTTTACTGCCCCACTAGTCTTTTTTTTTTTTTTAAATTAGGGGCTTTAAAATAATTACTGTCAAGAAAGAACTAATTATTTTTTTCTTTCTTTCTTAGCTCTTCCCTTTTGCCTTTCTTTGTAGTTACTGGATTTCTGTAATGATGTTTTGAATACCTCCTCATTCTATTTTATAGATATAGATATATGCTATATTTTTTTTACAGTTGGAAATTAACTTCAATTATTATTTTTTAAAAACCCTCTATTTGCTAGTGGTTCACACCTGTAACCCTAGCTACTTAGGAGGTTGAGCTCTGAGGACAATAGTTTGAAGCCACCATGTGAAATCAACCCCAAAAGATTATCCCAATTAACCACTAAAAAGCCACAAGAAGGCTAAGAGTGTGGCCTAATGGTAGAGTTCTTGCCTAGCATGCACGAAGATGAGGGTTTTATTCTTTGGTACCATATACATAGAAAAAGCTGGAAGTGGTGCTAGGGCTCAAGTGGTAGCGTGCTAGCCTTGAGAAAGCCCAAGGACAGTGCTCAGGTCCTGAGTTTAAGCCAGGAATGTGCCCCCCCCCAAAAGCCAGAAGAGCTATGGTTAAAGTGGTAGAGCACTATCCTTGAGCAAAAAAGGGATTGCACAGCAGCCCTAAGTTACAGCCCCAGAACTGGCGTGCACACATACACACACACATACACACAACAAAACTATTTCTTGCTCCTCCAACAACTTTTGTCATGAATCACAAACTCTATTTTTCATTATTATGATTGCAAATCCTCTATACATTACAATAAAAAAAAACAAAAAGCAAAACAAAAAAGATAGTTTTGATGATAGCCAAGCACTTCCAGGAGCACTGGTCAGTGTGTCTTAAACTCTACTTCAGCAGTTTCCATATGACGAGCCTCTAATCTGATAGAGTATATGCCCAAACTTTCTTCTCTGGTCACAGTTATGATATCAAATTTCGTATCCAATACTCTTACTGGATGTGATGTCTCTTTTTGACATAAATGAGTAACATGCATAAGAGATTGTAATAATAATGCTGGAATTGAAACTTTTTGTCTATTCTACAACTGACATTAGGCAAAGCATAAGAAGGAAAAATGTGCACATACTATTTCATTGATTCCTTACTTTTGATTACAAAAAGGTTTTTTATTTTATCTTTTTTAAAATATTTTTATTGTAATTAATAAAAGGGTCACATGATATTTGCCAGATACAGGGTGCATTAATTCACATACATTGATACCCTTTCACATGTCTTGGTCCCCATTACCTTCCCCCCGCCCCGTCTTGGTTTTTCCCCCCTTCCCTATCCAATTTCAAATAACCAAATACAAATAAATCCAATATATCAGATAACAAATATATCAGATAACTATAACAATATGAGATACCCAAGGGACAGCAAGAGAGATGAGAGATAACATAGTACATTAAGGACAACAATCATTCGTTATATGGCTTTTGTTTCAATATCCTGGAGGTCCTTTCAATTAGCTTCATACTACATGGCCTTCTTTCTCTTGATCCACATTCAACCTGGCTGTCTGTTTTCTTCTGAGCCCTGCAGGATGACTCCCCATGGGAAGGGGTGATGGTCCTTGATCTCAGAGGGCACACCAATTGTGGGCACAGTTTTTTTCCATATATTTTTATTGTAATTAATAGAAGGGTTACTTTATATTCACCAGATAGAAGGTGCATTAATTCCCATACATTGACACCCTTTCACATGTCTTGGTCCCCATTTCCCTCCCTCCCACCCCTACCCCTCATCTTGATTTCCCCTGTTCCCTATCCAATTTCAAATAACCAAATACAAATATATACAGATATATCAGGTAACAAAGTGAGATACTGTAACAATATGAGATAACCAAGGGACAGCAAAAGATATGAGAGATAACATAGTACCTTAAGAACAACAATCATTCATTATATGGTTTATGTTTCTATATCCTAGAGATCCTTTCAAATCAGAGAAAGGCTGGATAAGTGGGACTGCATTAAACTGCAGAGCTTTTGTATGGCAATACACATAGCTAGTAAACTAATTAGGAAGCCTACAGAGTGGGAGAAGATCTTCACCAACCATACAACAAAAGCCTCATATCTAAAATATATCAACAGCTCAAAAAATTGATTCAATCCAAAACTAATCTCCAAATAACAACCATCCCATTAAAAGATGGGCCAAAGACTTAAAGAGAGTCTTCCCTGAAGAAGAAACAAAAATGGCCTATAGACACATGAAGAAATGCTCAACATCTCTGGTCATAAAAGAAATGCAAATCAAAACAACTCTAAGATTCCACCTCACTCCAGTTAGAATGGCCAGGATCAAGAAACAGGGCATACTAAATCCACCAGCACAACAATGTTCATTGCAGCACTATTTACCATAGAAAGATATGGAACCAACCTCAATGTCCCTCAGTCGATGAATGGATCAACAAGATGTGGTATTTGTACACAATGGAATTCTATGCTGCTGTCAGAAAGAACGACATCGCCCTATTCGTAAGGAAATGGAAAGACTTAGAAAAAATCATATTAAGACTCAAAGGAACTTAGGCTCAATGGTTTCCCTCATTTGTCATAATCAGTAGAAACCTTGGGCTCTCCTAGCAGAGATTTGTAATAGAGCAAAACCTTGATACATAAGGCCATATGATATGACGCTAAATGAAAGGACCTCTAGGATATAGAAACAAAAGCCATGTAATGAATGATTGTTGTCCTTAATTTACTATGTTATCTTTCATCTCTTTTGCTGTCCCTTGGTTATCTCATATTGTTACAGTTTCTCACTTTACCTGATTTATCAGTTATATTTGTATTTGGTTATCTGAAATTGGATAGGGAACGGGGGAAAACAAGATGAGGAGTGGGGTGAGGGTGAGGGAAATGGGGACCAAGACATGAGAAAGGGTATCAATGTATGTGAAGTAATGCACCTTCTATCTGGCAAATATCATGTAACCCTTCCATTAATTACAATAAAAAATATATGAAAAAAAAAAGAATCACATAGACTTCCCTACCTGGGCTGGCATTCTCAGATCTCAGGCTCCTGAGGGGCTAAGATTAAACGTGTGAGCTACTGATGCCTGACTACTTTCACAACTTACTAGTAAACAAAAATGAATGTAAATCTCTAAGGTATCATAAAAGAACATAATTTATACACTGCAATGTATGCAGTAATACCCACATATAGATACATAATATGGATCTATGTGTATGTGCATATATATACATATATGCATGCCAGTCCTGGGCATTGTCCTTGAACTTTCTGAAGGCTAGTGCTCTACCACTTGAGCTACAGCACCACTTCCAGCCTTTTCTGTGTATCTGATATCAAATCGAACCCAGGCTTTGTGCATGGCAGGCAAGCACTCTGCCACTAGGCTACACTCCTGGCCCATAGATATATTTTTGAATGCATAAATCCCTAATTGACCTAGTAGAACGAGATTATACTTTTGTGGAGGGTAGTCTACATATTGTGGGTCAAGTGTTTCTAAGAGAAATTACAAATGTGTCCTATTTTAGGTTTCTTCCATTCTGAATGATAGATTTAACATTCTTCCAACCTTAATTATAAAATTAAATTTTTTGAAAAGCTGTACATTAATGAATCAGTAAATTTTTTATCTATAATCTTCCTGAACAGATCTCAACCCTGTTCAATCTGAATGCTAAACATCTAAGTTTCCACTTGAACTTCATGCCCAAAAGGTCTACATCTGTAAAAACATTTCTAAAGAAAATACAATGCTATTCAGACCAATACATTCTTAGTTTCATAAGTCATGAGACCCAAAGGCTCACAGGCTAGAAAAGGCTCACATGGCCAAATCTAGAACAGGTAGAAAAATGACAGTTAGGCCTAAGCTCCTTGGTTAATGCAGTAATTATCACAAAACAAATACCAAAGATGGATTTAAATTTTCAGATCATAATTCAAAGCCATTCAACCTTCCCACAGAAATCACTTCATCAGTTAACAGCATCAACAATGGACAATAGAATTACCTACTATGAACAACAAAAAAGATCTCATTTAGGAAAATAAGTCATCTCCTGAAAAAAACCTCAAATTTGCATCCATAGTTGGACTATGTTAATTTTAAAACTGACACCATTTTATCTCAAGAACTTGAACATTGTGGATCTGGTATCATTAGATGTTCTGTAGCCAACTCCCCATATATGCCAAGGGACCATCTGCATGCCATTATGGTAGAGAAGGAAACAGATCTGGTCTATGCCTCACAGGATGTACGCATGTTCTGCTTAATATGCTTCTGAAAATAAAGACACGAAAAAGCATGTGACTGCTACTAATGGTGTGACATAAGCCTTGTATCCATTTTTTAACATCAGGATTGGGCAAACATATTACAGAAGAATATTACCTACTTTTCACTGATTATTTTGTCTAGGACATGTTAGACATAAGAACAGTTGAACCTATTCTTATGATAAAAGTTATGCTCCTACATTGGCCTTCTGGATGTTTGTTATTTAACTGAAACTATGTTACATACTATAGAAACTGTCAGAAAAAAACAGCATTTTAATACCTTTAAAATTTAATTATGAAACCTGGGATTTTTTTTAAATTTATAATTTTTTATTGTAATTAATAAAAGGGTTACATGATATTTGCCAGACAGAAGGTGCATTAATTCACATACATTGATACCCTTTCATATGTCTTGGTACCCATCACCCTCCCCCCCACCCACCACCCCCCCATCTTGGTTTTCCCCCCTTCCCTATCAAATTTCCATTAACCAAATACAAATAAATTCAATATATCAGATAACAAAGTGAGATACTGTAACAATATGAGATACCCAAGAGACAGCAAAGGAGATGAAAGATAACACAGTACATTAAGGACAACAATCATTCATTATATGGCTTTTGTTTCAGTATCCTGGAGGTCCTTTCAATTAGCTTCATACTATATGGCCTTATATATCAAGAAACCTGGGATTTTTTTTTATTTTTATTTATTTATTTTTTTGCCAGTCCTCGGCTTGAGCTCAGGGCCTGAGCACTGTCCTTGACTTTCTCAAGGCTAGTGCTCTACCACTTGAGCCTCAGCACCACTTCCGGCTTTTTTCTATGTATGTGGTACCAAGGAATCGAACCCAGGTCTTCATGCATGCTAGGCAAGCACTTCAACCACTAGGCCAAACTACCGGCCCACCTGGGATTTTTAATATGGGCAAATTTACAGGGATAAATGGTCTATCAAGCCAGGTGCAGTGGCTCACGCCTATAATTCTAGCTACTCAGGAGGCTGAGATCTGAGGATCGTGGTTCAAAGCCAGTCCAGGCACAAAAAAAAGTCTGTGAGACTCTTACCTCCAATTAACCACCAGAAAACCAGAAGTGGGACGAGGCTCAAGGGGTAGAGCACTAGCCTTGAGCTGAAGGGCTCAGGGACAGCGCCCACAACGGACAAAGAAAAAGAAAGAAAGAAAAAGGAAAAGAAAAGCTGTATCAATTACATCAGTGGACCAGAGGACCCTCCCTTCAGACTTCCACCAACCAGGGCAGGCTGTTGTGAAGTGGCCATACTGAGGGCAAGGTGGGGAGATGTCTGGACTCTGAACACTATGTGGAGGAGAAAATCGTCTCTGATTGGCTGCCTCCCATTCACTCTGGGCAGAGGTCACAGTACCCTTAAATCACACTCCAATGCCTACATTTGCTTGAAGTAGCCAGAACTCCATTCAGATAGAAACAATGGGGCTATCCTTATAAAGGAACTCTGTATTTCTGTGGACGTAGTGTTAGGTAGACTCAGCAGACCCACCTCTCACGCCATGCATGCCAGCCTTAGATGTGGAAACTGCACTTTATGAAATTGAAAGGGTAAATTTTATTTCATCTTAAAATAGGTGATAAAAGGTCTCCTATTACATGTAGTATTCATACACTCATGCAGTGTGGTTAGACTTGTTAATGTGCTGGCATCATATAACAACTTGGCAAAGCAATCAGCATAAATACATAAAAGGCCACTTATGGTATGGCTGTTGCTGGAGGACTATATAAGATTGCTAAAATTTCACACTCAGTTTTTACAAACCTTTTATACATGTAAGCATGAGATAAACAAAAATACAGTGACTTGAAAAGGAAGAGCCAAATACTTTGTCCACTTTATTTGTGAACAAAAATAAGACTACAAACTGAAGTATGCATACAATTATGATTTTATTTGTTAAGTTACAACAGACAGAGACAGCTTTCCAGAAGGTACAATAAACCACACAAATATTTTAGAAAAGTCCTTTCTGTTTCTTTAAATCTAAGGCCCCCTCTAGTGTTTGGAACATTATAGGCATCAGAGTCCAACAAAAAGAACACTTTTGTTCCATTCATTTAGCACAAAATCAACGAGAGAAAGTATCGAACCATAATTCATATTTCAAATTCCTGCTATGATTAACTGATTCATTATCCTCTCATTCAATAACTTCTGTTATTGTATTTTTAGAAAACTAAACTTTGTTAATAAAGGGGAAAAAACATATACAATAGGATAGGGCTTTAGATTCCCAAATAAATATACTTTGTTGGAGTAATAGAAAATTAATTTAGCATTACCAGATAATCTATTCTGCTTTTATTAAAGTCAGTGGTAGATAGCAGTAATACTTCCTAAAGTACAGACTTAAGTAATCTGAGAATTCACTAGTAACCTCTTTCAGTGCTGTGTAAAGTATGCAATGTACTGCTGAAAACAAACCCCAGCTCGGCAGAACACGATGGAAGGAGCTGTGAACTCCACACAGATGTGGCACTGTGAAATCCAAGGACGTAATCCTATGTGCTTCAAAAGACTCATTAATATTAGACGTAGTTAAAAAAAAAGAAAAAAAACAGTTCAGTTTCACTTTGTTTTTTTTTTTTCTGCTAAAGCCTTTGTGTGTCTGCTTCCGTAGTCTACTACAGAAGGCCTAACAGTTAGTATTCTCTTACTGGAAAAGAAAAGTCTAGAATCAAATAAAAGCAAACACTGCAATCTTGAGCAGGAGAATGACAGAGAAGATTACCGAGTACACTGAAAATCTGACAATTCAAAAGCTCTTAAGCGTAAATTAGCTGCACTTAAACTATGAATTTGCCACCCAGTCTGTTATATGGCTTCCCAGCATGGACACTGCCACTGTCATTTGTAAATAATATAAGTTAAAGAAAAGACAGGTCACACAAAATTGAGTTAAAAAAACACAAAAACAGCTACATTAATAGCTGGCCTCAGTTTTTATGGTATCTACAATCAAATGGAATGAGACCCAGCATCTTTAAAGTGCAACACATACTCTTGGCTCAACATAAAAAAAAACTCTACAACTGGAAATGACTGAGACCATTTCTTCTACAATAAATTTAGTGAAAAGCTGTTTTGAAAGTTAGCTACCTAAACTGAGAAACACTGTTAAGTCATTTTAAATGAGTATATAAAATGCAATCACAAACAAAACCAGCATGGGAGAGGTAGCATAAAGTAAATGAAATCAAATAAATACTATACAGTAATGTATAAAGTCCACCTTATAAAAACTGAATCATTTAAAAATATCTATTTTCTCTACTTCTGACAATATTAAAATGAAATTTTAGACCTACAGTCTCTGTAGAGATTTTCCAAATGTTATTAATTACTGGCACTGTTTTTAGTCAATACTTCTCTGATCTGTCGGTCAAGTTCACTTATGATTCGGTCCTCATGATTGTACACACCCGTCCTCATCAGAGTATCCCTTTCTTCTATTAGACGAGTCAGGTAATCGTCCAAACCTTCCTCCAGCACCGGGCCACGGGGACCGGCCATTCTCCCACTTGCAACCTCGCTGGAGTCCTGGTTCTGTTTCTGTTCTTGCTGCCTTAATCTGAAAAGTCAACAAGTGCCACTCAAGCAAGCAACAAATACAGTTTTAGTTTGACCAGCACTTTTAAGAAGATTCATTGGTAAAGTTTTAGTAATATTTTCAAAAAAAACCAAAAATCAATGTATCACTTGACTAGCCAGAGTCCTAAAATTTACTAAAATCAGTTTAAAAAACAAGCTTTTCTAGTTTCAGAATACATGAAAACAACTAGGTGTGGTGATACATGCTTTAACCTTAGCACTTGGGGAGGCTGAGGTGAGAGGACAGAGACTAGTCTCAGCTATGTAAAGACTGCCTGAACCAAAACAAAAATAGCTTAAAAAATCTTCAGACATTTTAGAATTGATAGAAGACTTCAATTTTCTCCAGAAAACCAAAATCGGTAACATTTCATTTCTTTTTCAGTTAAAATGAAAGTATGTACATAATCTGAAAAGTCAGTGACACTGTGTACATAATGCACGTAGTGAATGCCCTGCTTGCCTTGTAAATACCTTCTTAGCACACGTTATTAGACATACCATCACTTCATTACCTTGTTACTTTAAGTCGTAATTAAATCTTCATTTGAATAATTTTTTCCTTTAAATTCATTCGTTAACTACTTATTCTGAAGAGTTCTGGGAGTAGTATAGCCAATCATGAGAAATCCACATTACAAAGGAGCTAATATCTACTTACAGAAAGTAAAAATCTAAAATCATAAATACCTGCTTCAAGGGGCAAACAAAAAAAAATCAGGTGCTTTGTGAGTTGGGTATTTCAACAGACTATGTTAATTATAGTGCCTTGAAAATGGAGGGTAATAGTAATACTTAGTATACTGACTAAGCAAGAGTAAATCTTGGATATGGACTACATTACAGTTTAGGATGTACAATTAAAATTAGTGCTAACAGTTATCAAGAAACTGATTACAAAATAGATTAACTTGTGTCTTACCACTGGTGTAAGGCCCTGCTCTGAGATGGTCTTCAGAGCAGCAAAGCAATGAGAACAAGTCCATTGTGAATGTTCACAAAGTATATGGGAGTGGGAGGAAGACTTGGTTCCAAAGTGTGCATGGTAAGTGCAATTACTATACAAACACACATACATCTGCCATACAAACTGCAGGCTTCCTATGCTGGTTCTCTGAACCATGAAGAGAAGGAAAGCTAAAGAATGCAATTCAAGGACACTAGAAAGAGAGCCCAACTACTGGAAGCACTACATGTTGAGACCCAATGGGAAATTAATTGGCTAATAGAGGCAAATTTTCCCTAAATTTGAGCAGTACACGTGCATAGGTGAAAGTAGAGTAGACATTTCTGAATAGTTGTTTTGTGTGCCTTATTATTTAATTTTTGGTCTTGAGCTCAAGACCTTGAATTCTCAGTGTTTTTGCTCCTGGTTGGCACCCTATCTCTTTAGACATACCTTCAGTCTACCTTTTTATTCTTTTTTCTGGCCAGACTGATGATAAGAGTCTCCAAACCTTTTCTGCCCAGTCTGCATTTGAATTGAGATCCTCAACTCTCAGTCTCCTGAGTAGTTAGTATTGAAAAGGTTTGAGTCACTGGCTTCTTGTTTTTTTTGTTTTTTTGTTTTTTTTTTTATTAGCATTGGGATTTGAACTCAAGGTCTCACAGCTCTTGGCTTGCTTAGTGGCACTCTTACCACTGGAGTCATACCTCCAGTCTGGCTCTTTGGTTATACTGGAGATGGAGTCTAACACACTTTTCTGCTCAGGCTGACTTCAAACTGTGATCTCCTGGATCTCAGCCTTCTAAGTAGAATTACAGACTACTAGCACTAGCTCTCCATCATAGTTCTTACAGTTACTAAGGAGACAAACCAATGACACACACAGTGCCAAACTAGGAGTAAGTCTAACCATTCCTATTTTTTATCATCTGTTTACACACAAAGGAAAGACACATTTCCCACAACTGGTCATACTTACCAAAGTATTTAGTAAAATATTCACAACAGAATTTTGGAATCTGAGAGTTGAAGATACTCATAAAATACAAGAGGAAGCTTTGCAAACATGGTTGAAAATTGCTGGGCCTAGATTCCACTCACACGCTTTCTGCCACTAGGAACCTGTAGCTCTGTTAAACAGTTCCTTCTCAGCTGGTTTGGTGGTCCACTGGGAATCTCAGCAGATGGGAGACAGAGGCAGAAGGACAGTGAGGTGTTTGGACTAGCCTGAGCTACATCGTGAATACTCAGCACTGAACCAAACAACAAAAAAAGGCTGTGTACTAAGCACTATTTTGATAAAGTAAATGCAGATGGTATTTTTGCCTATCAAATTTGTTGATACTATGAAAGCTAAGTTTATTAGTGTCTCCATGTACTTTATATATGACCTACTTGAAATCTAAAGCTCTAGTTTTCCTAATGAGGAAAGGCCTAATGAAAAGGTTAGAATTTCTGCTTTATGAAAAAAGGAAAAAAAAGTTTCATTTAAGGATTATACCTGTTCAACTCATTTCTTATATCCAACAATTCTTGTTGCTCAGTTTTCACTGTATCTTTTTCCTCTGCAGCAAGGTAACGCAGTCGCATCTGGTCCAACTCTTCTTGCTGTTTTTTAAGGCGAGCCATCTGACTCTCTTGCTCTCTCTTGTAAGAAACAACAGAGCCAGACACAGGTGAGAAGTGTATATATATTTCACAGTAGGATGACTTGTGGTTATACTCCCACTTGATATAGACACGAAATGCCAACTGAGTCACAAGTAATCTAGTAATCCCAAGTTTTCTCTGAATAGGATTTAAATTTCCTTTTGCTATTATAATCATTCATAACCCAATTGATGACCCAGGTTAACTAAATGTCATGGGATAACAAAATGAAAGCCAGAGAGCAGCTCTACATACGTGTTGAATTGAAACCCTTTGTACAACTATTTAAAATAACTTACAAACAATAGGAAAAAAAAGAAAGAAAGCAGCATATAAGAAATGATCATGTTAAGATATAAAAATTTTCAGGCGCATAAAAAAAAGGGTATGAAGGAGTGATAACTGCCCAAAGAGAAATATACTTATTACCTGACCTATGAAATGGTAATTCCTTAACAATAAGAAACATTTTTAAAAATCTATGTTCTTTAAAAAGAAAACAAGAGTCAAATACCACACCTTTGCATACATTTAAAATAAATGAACAAAGGACAAACAGCAAACCAATGAAACAGCGATGTTCATGAGACAATATGTTGGAAATGAACTTTACTACTTGGGGCGGGGGAAGAGGTGGGAGGGAGGGGGTTAAAAGAAATGTGTCTGACAAGAAATGTACTTATTAACTTGCGTATGTAACTAACTCTCCTGTACATCACCTTGACAGTAAAATTATATTTAAAAAAGAAATGAACAGTTCTTCCAGAAGAGCAGATAAAATTCTTAAACATAATTATGTAACACTAGACAAAAAAATAGTTATTCTATAGTTTCTTTAATTAGTATCTATTGCTGAAAGAGCCTATCTCAACACATAGCTCATGAACCCTACACATTTCTTTAGAGACAATGGTTTTCTTTCTTTAGAAAAGAACCTCAAGGGGCCGGGAAGGTGGCCTAGAGGAAGAATACTTGCCTAGCATGCACAAAGCCCTGGTTAGATTCTTTGGTATCACATACACAGAAAAAACTGAATGTGGTGCTGTGGCTCAAGTGGTAGAGCTCTAGCCTTGAGAAAGCCCAAGGATAGTGCCCAGGCCCTGATTTCAAGCCCCAGGACTGGCAAAAGCAAACAACAAAAACAGAAGCTCAAAGTGAGAGCTGAGTCAACATATAGATAGGTGTTATATATTTTTAAAATGTAAATTGATTCAATGAATTAAAACAAAAAAAATCGCGAATACCAAATCGGAAGTATACATTTTGCTAGATGTCTATAAAGTGAACTACTCATCATTACCACCCACTGAGCAGATGATCAAAATCCCAGAGTCCCTTTGACTTCTCTCCCAGCCACTTACATTTTCCCAAAGACAGTATTACGAGAATCTAATGTCACAGGCAAGTTTTGACTGCTCTGAGCTCTTATTTAGGATCGTGTGGCATTTAATGCTTTGTGTTGGACTTCTTTCACTTAACACTGACTTCAAGATTCATTTGTATTGTTCTTTTTTTTTTGTGGGTCATGGAGCATGAACTCAGCCTGGGTGTTGTCCCTGAGCTCTTCAGCTCAAGGGTACTCCCCTACCCTTGAGCTAAGCTCCACTTTCAGTTTTCTAAGCAGTTAATTGGAGATGAGTCTCAGGTCCCTTTGTGCCCGGGCTGGCTTTGAACCTTGATCCTCAGATCTCAGCCTCCTGAGTAGCTAGGATTACAGGCGTGAGCCACTATGCCCCACTCATTTGTATTGTTTTGTGCAGTTGATTACTCAGAGTATTAGATGACATTCCATTATATGAACATACAATCTATTAACTCCAATGCTAATTCTAGTTTCTAATTTTCTGCCACTCTTGGGGCTAGAGCTCAGAGCCTGAGCACTGTCCTTGGGCTTTCTCAAGGCTAGAGCTCTACCATTTGAACCACAGTTACCACTTTGGGCTTTTTCTATGTGTGTGGGATAGAGGAATCAAACCCAGGTCTTCGTGCATGCTAGGCCAAACTCCTGGTCCTAGTTTCCAATTTTTATAGTATAAATTAACACTGATGTGAAGATTGCTATGCATGACGTCTGTTATGTGTCCATCCACATCTTGATAGGCTACACCTCTAAGATTCAAATGGCTGTGACAGAAAGTATAGGAATTTCCAAATTAGTAAATACTGCCAAATAGCCTACAAAGTAATCATACCAATTACTGTTCACAAGTAAATACCTGGGCAAACACCTTTTTATTATTGAAACACTTCCTCTTCCTATCATGCTTTTCTTTTTATTCAATAGAAGCCCATAATATTAATATAGTCCAGATTTCCCCATCAATCTCATTTTGTATGGAGCTCTTCACTTAAGAACTTGTTTTACCTACTCCACTTTTAATTTTTTTTTAATAAATGGTACCCTCTTAAAGCTCCCTCATTTAGATAAATTACACACCTACTTTTATGAATAATATATTAGGATCTACCCTAATAAAACTCTAAACAGCCAGAAAGGTAGTAGCTAACTGTGTAGTTCCAGCTGTTTGAAAGGTAGATACTGGAGGATCAGTGTGAAGGAAGCCTAGAGTTTCACTTGCCTACCATGTTAATACTTCTACATCCATTGGATGTATTTCTTCCTGTATTGTTTTAATGTAGCAAAACCTGCATTAATAATAAGCAGGGATAGTGCCTATAAGTTTTATATCCTTTAGCTAAAGGAAGCGGTGTTATGGCTCAAGTGGTAGAGTGATAGCCTTGAGCTGAAGAGCTCAGGGACATCACCCAGGCCCAAAGTTGAAGCCCCACTGCCAAAAGAAACCCAAAATAAATACTTTTTTCTTTTGTCTAGTCCTGGGGCTTGAACTTGGTCTGAGCACTGTCCTTGGGCTTTCTCAAGGCTAATGCTCTACCACTTGAGCCACAGTACTACATCTTGCCTTTTCTGATTATGTGGTACCTAGGAATCAAACAAGGGCTTCAAGCATGGTAGGTAAGCACTCTACAGCTAGGCCATGTTCCTGGCCCCCTAATTAGCTTTTTCTTTGTTCCATCATTGTCAGATTTCAGGATCAAAGTTTTATGTAGGATCATTTATTTTGTTCAAAAAATAGGAAAAAAATTCTATTTCCTGAAAAATCTATATACAATTAGCATTACTTCTTCCTAAAATGTTTACTAAAATTCAAATGTAAAGCCATTTGAAAACTGGATTTTCCTTGTTATGTAACTTTTTCATTACGACTTCTCTTATTTTCTTTAATAATAATAATATTAGTAGCACTAGTGGTCAGTGCCTCTTCGTGTCCTTGAAGCACTTTTCTTTTTTCTTTTTTTGCTAGTCCTGGAGCTTGAACTCAAGAGGCTGGGCACTGTCCTTGAGCTTTCTCAAGGTAAGCTCTATACCACTTGAGCCACAGAACCACTTCTGGCTTTTTCTGTGCTTATGGTACCAAGGAATCAAACCCAGGGCTTTGTGCATGCTAGGCAAGCACTCTATCACTAAGCTAAACTCTTAGCCCCTTGAAATACTCTTGTAAAGAAGATGAAAAAGATGGATCCTCTCAAAGAAACAACTTTGTTGGTTTTTATTGTACACTTTCCTCCATTTCATTAATTTTATTTTCTTCTTTATTTCATTATCTTATAAACTGAGATCTCTACCACCACCTCCAAGCCCTGCTCCCGGGGCTTGAACTCAGGGCTTACCTGGGCACTGCCCCTGAGCCTCTTTGTGTTGAAGGCTAGCAATTCTACCATTTGAGCCACAAAGCCACTTGCAGCCTTTTCTGAGTCATTTAGTAGAGGTAAGAGTCTCATGGCCTTTTCTGCCTGGGCTGGCTGGGAACTGCAGTCCTCATGTCTCAGCCTATTGAGGATTATAGGTATGCGCCACTAGCACCCAGTTAACACTGGGTTTTAAATATTTACAGGATTTAAAATTTTTGATTATTTTTTCATTGCAACTGTAGTTATAAATTTCCTTCCCCTAGCATAACTGATATCAAGTGCTTTCATCATTTCTCGGCTAAAAATATTTTCTAATTTCACTGTGGTATTAATTTTTCCATTATTGGCAGCATGCTAAGTAATATCCAATCCTTGGGAATATTATAATTAATTTCTAGTTTAGATTTCTTTATGATCAGAAAACATTCTGAATTATAATCTTGTGAAATGTATTAAGAATTATTATGCTAATACTTAATATGAGCAATTTGACTAAATGTTCCTTATACACTAGAAACTAATAGCTCTTCTGGACTTTTTCAATGAAGTTTTCTAGATATACCACTAGTGAATTGGGTTTTTTGGTTTTGTTTTGTTTTTTGCCAATCCTGGGGCTTGAACTCAGGGCCTGACCACTGTCATTGGGCTTTCCTCAAGGCTAGCGCTTTACTACTTGAGCCACAACACCAGTTCTCGCTTTTTCTATGTATGTGGTAACAAGGAATTGAACCCTGGTCTTTGTGCATGCTAGGCAAGCCCTCTACCACTAGGCCAAACTCCCACCCCGAGTTGAGTTGTTGTAACACAGTATCTTTAATTTTCTATTGATAGTTTTCAGGAGAGCGCTATGGCCAAATTTTTCATCATTACTAAGAATCCATTCATTTTACTGGTTTTTGCTTGATGTAGAATTGTTATTCTGCCCACTGCAACTGTGAAAATTGTCTTTTCTTTTCTAAGCTCTCTCTTCTCTATTTAGAAGTACTGGGGATTGAGTTCAGGGCCTCAAGCCCTTTTGCTTTAAATGTGTTTTTCATTTAGTGCTTTGAGCTTTTGCCTTAGCTGGCCTAAAACCATAGTCCTACTAACTCTGCCTCCCATGTTGCTGGGATTATGGGCCTGTGCTACTACTACTGGCTAGATCAGCTTTTCATTACTATTAATAGAACATATATATTTCCCTATTTCAGCACCGAACCAGTGTGCATCCTTATATAAACATGCCAGTCACATAAGCAGCATACTGTTGGGCCAACCCTCTTCCCTCCCTCCTCCCCCATCTCTCTCTCTCTTTCTGCCAGTCCTAGGGCTTGAACTCAGGGTCTGGGTACTGTATCTGAGCTTTTCCTCAAGGCTTGCACTCTACCAACTGAACCACAGAACCACTTCTGGATTTTTCTGATTATATGGTACTGAGGAATCAAACCAAGGGCTTCATGCTTGCTAGGTAAGCACTCTACCACTAAGCCACATTCCTAGCTCATGGGCTTTCAGTTTCTAATTCAGCTTTTTATTTAATATTTGTGTTTAATAGAAACATCAAATTTATTCATATTTAAAGCATTCGATGATTTAAAGGATATTAAATCTTTCCATTACTATTTTCTTCTTTTTCCCATTACTATTTTCTACCCCATCATCTACTTTTGCATTTATCTTACATTATCCATTTTATGACAATTTTCCATTCTCTTACAGTATTCTTTTATCCTTCTTCTAAATATGCATTCCTCATTTAGCAGATACTAAATACAATACTACAGAAAATAAATATTTTATACATTTTAACTCTTTTTCTTCATATTTTTGTACTATTCCTTTTCATTATTTCATTAACCTCTATTCTCTTATGCATCAACACTTTTATCTATAAAAATCCCCTCAGCTTTGCCATGATAAATTCTTTTGACTTCTGCTAGAATATTTTCAGAGAATTTTGGTTTCAGGGTTGTTGATTCTTTTGTTTGTTTTGTTTTGTTTCAGTACCTTAAGGATGCTAGTCTATTTCATGAACTTCTTTGCTTTCATGAAGTTATCTGACAGTCTTATTTATCTTTGCTCCTTTAAAGGCAATGGGTAAGTGTCCAATAAACATGAAGACATGCTCAACTTCATTAGTTACAAGCTGAATGAAAACTGAAGTCACGAAGTGATCAAAATGAAAATGTTAAGACATCTAGTAACAGACAAATGTTGTCAATGATGTGAAGGACAGAAACAGTTATGCAATACCACTCGAAACTCATATAGCCATGTTAGGAAAAAATTAGGCAATATTTAATGAAGAAAGAAAAGGTATTTGCTAGTACCAGAAACTCCACCTCTAAAACATTCAGAAATAGTGTTGTTTTATTATAAGAAAAGCTAGGGGAAAATATATCCCCTAGCTAAAATGGTGGCAAACCAGAAGCCTTGAGTGCCATCCCTTGTACCACAAACAAAAGCAACAAAACTGTGTAACTGTAGTGTATTTGTAGAGAATGATTCAATGTACAGAAAGATTTAAAATCATAAAAACTAAGCAGTGCTGTTTATAAAGATGTCTTATAAAAGAAAGTTATAAAGGGAAAAGCAGATCCATGATAAATTAATACAACTCAGGACAGTTGTTACCCTTGGAAAGAGGGGAGAAGAGGCAGCTGAGAAAGCCACATAGTTCCAAAGCGTTCATAGTTCCAAACCACTACACTTCTTAAACCAGAAGGTCAACGAGAAAAGTGTAAGAATCATCTCTTTGGAATGCGTTTTTCAGTGACAAAGTAATTATTTAAAAAGAAGAAAAAATGTGTAGACAAAAATTTATCAGATTATTATCTTTGGCTGAGAAGAGCACAGAATATTGAAGATTTTTATTTTCAGTGTTGTACAGAACAACACAATTTGTATTTTGTAGTAAGCTAAAGTATGGCTTTATATCAATTGCTTATTTAGCTTTAGGCGACTTTATAAAACTGGAAACATTTATATATTAAGACATGTAATGAAATTCGTTTAAATTCCTTGAATTTTAGATCAAGCATGGGATATTAACAATAATCACACACATATACAAAAATTAGAGGTTAGTGAAAGAAATTCTACTGCCAGGTGCTCTGGGTTAAAGTCTCCTCAATCAAGTGAGTATAATCTTTATTTTGCCTTGGCGGTCTATAAATCCAGAGAAAAGATGTAAACATACATACACTAGACTAAACAGCGGCTAAAAAGTGGCCCCTACGTACTCTCCCACTCACACATACCATGTGAGTCTGTGGGAAAACTTAGAACTAAACTAAGGAACTCAAGTAAAGTTTTCTGAAAATAACCCAGAGCTGACAAGTCAGTAGGAGGGCCTGGATGGTTTCAAGACACAGTTTTTAACCAAGACTTGGACCTCCAACTGTTTTCTTAAACAAAGATTTACATCCCATCCTTGGCTAAATTACTTATAAATTAATCAAATTAATTACCCTGAGTGGATAAGCAGGAGGCTGGACAAGATAGTGCTGATGTCAGCCGATGAAGTCTGTGTTGTTTTAACTAAATATATCAGCTTAGTTTTAAACAGATCTACTGTGCACAAATATGGTAAGAGACCTACATCCCACCTAGAATCTTAGTTCTGTTTCCTGTCCTGGGAACAAACAAATCTAGCTTTAATATATTTGACATAGTAAAAATGTTATGTTTTCTATAACAGATTTATATTTTATAACAATGATTCATGCATTTTAGAAAAGTAGCAGCTTTTACTCCGGTTATATAAAACTACATTCTAAAGTGTTAAATGTTTTTAGGTATTATATATATGTGATCATCTACAACTTAAGGATTAACAGATAGTCAAATATTTGTGGATCAATTTTATTTTAAGTATTTACATTTAAAAATATTTCTAGTGTATTTTCAAATTATGAATAAGAAGCAACTAAATTATCCACAAGGTATATCTAACAAGTAGAACTATTAGTGTTGTCTCAAGACACCAATTCCAGAATATGAGGGTATCATTTCCTTGTTTTCTAAGTTAGGAATCACTTTATGTTACTCTTAATGATTCATCTTGATTATAAAAGAACACCTTCACAAAACTAAACTGGGAAACCGACTTTTATGGTTGTGAATCAGAAGTTAAATTTTCTTCTAAATAATTAGAAGGTTATGATTTTTTAATTCACAAATTGACTTACTTGGTCACCTTTGAGTAATGGAAATCTCTGTTTAGACATTCTTTTGGCAATGGCTACTAAGCATTAGATCTTATTTCCAAGCTTTAGCAGCTGGGTTTTGTCATTAACATTTATTAACAATCTCAGATATGGCTTTCTCTGTCTAATCCGTACTATACAAATGTTTTGTATGGCCCTCCAGAGGGTTTTGATGTGACAAATTACTGGCAGAGATTATAGCCCCGTGGCTATTCACCAGAGGCAATGTAAAATTAACATGGTACTAATCCAATTTAAACAAGAAGTTCCACAAACAATTCTCTGAACAAAAGCAGAGAGACAATTCCAGTTTTACATCCAAACACAATAAAATGTGCTTTTAATAAAAAGAATTTTAAGGCAAAATTTGAAGCAGTTTTCACACAGATAAAATGTAGTGATTTGGTGAAGTTATTAATTTTAATCTTCAAAAAAACAGCTAGTGGCAGAGTATAATTCACTCACTGTAGTGATCCCAAGGTTTATTACCTTTCTTATGAAATTATTGCATCCCAGTGTGGTCTGCAAAACATCAATGATTCCCAGTGACCTTAAAATCTGTTTACAGTATTGCTTCTAAAGCATAACGTTTGTGGGATGAGGAATAAAAAAGGTCCTCAATGAGAGAACAACAAACAACCCTGCACCAACACAGAACAGTTACTTTCATTTCCTTTCATGGAGTCTGAGTTTTGAGAACCACCAGGTTTTAACAGTTTTCTTTCGTAAACCAAGAGAAAGAAGGCAGGTGAAAATTACCTTGTCAAAGTTTTAATGGGCTTGATAGTAGAAAGAATAAATTAAAAGTAGATGAATGAAAGAATCTAGAAGACAGCAAACAAAAGAGGATGAATAAGTTAAGAAGGATGAGTCTATTTTACATTCAATATCCTTCTAAGGCATGACCTCAACATTTCAGTTTAGCAAGAACACGAATGATGAACTTGGGCAATGCCATTTAGAACACTTGGGCCCATATTTTAAAACTACCTCTGCTGAGCATCAGTGGCTCATGCCTATAATCCTAGTTACTCAAGAGGCTAAGATCTGAGGACGGTGGTTCAAAGCCAGCCTGTGCAGAAACATTTGCAAGAATCATTTCCAATTAACCACCAAAAGTCACGTGTGGAGCAGTGGCTCAAGTGGTAGAGAGTTACTACTGAGGAAATGAGCTCAGGGACAATACTGAGGACCTGAGTTCAAGCCTCAGGACCAACACCTGCACATGCAAGTGCACATTTGAGCATGTGCAACACACATCTACAACCAACTTTAAAAAGAGAGTAATCTACAATATCTACAAACGAACATGACTGCAACCTAAATATTTTGGCATCATGATGTTGAATTAGCTTCTCTACCTCAGTCACTTTCCCTTTCATGATCACTGGTCAGACAGGATCGACAATGGCACTTGCCTCACTGACTCAACTACTTTTCATTCAATACACTGGTTTTTCTTGTTTTTATCTCCTTGAAATTCTTTCACTCCATAGTTTCTTTGGACCAAAATAATAAAATCACAAAAGAGATGCAGTGTGAATTCTGGTTAAAGACTGCAATTTTATCTCTATTGTTTACCACTTTTGTGATCACATGCAACTTAACTTCAAGTCTCAGGTTCCTTAATTTATGAAATGGGAATGCTTATTAGGATTAAATGAAAACATCTGAAGGGCTTATTTATGACTGAGCACCTAAAAACCACTTCTGCAAAGGACTCCTCATCTCTTTCTCAACAGATGCATATCTTACTCCCTGCAGAATTAATGTAAAAATTTAAATGTTTACATTTTCAATCTTATCTCTTTCCTATACTCCAACTGGCTTCTTAACAACTATATTTCCAGCAGTCAACACTCTTTCCAGATGCTACAGTTTGAGCCCTTGGCATTATCTTTGACAAGAACGTTCTTGGTGTATTCCCATGGCTACCACTTAAGTTCCCGAACTGACCTCTAAAATACGATCTCCTGTACTTTATAAGAACAGACTATACTTCTGTGATGAACATGCTATTCACTATGTTTGTATTTCTCCCACCACTTCCCTAAGCATAACTAATTCCACCATTAAAATCCTGACTACTCATCTCTAGAAGGCTATCTCAAATTCCTCTTCATCTATGCTGCCTTTTCTAAGTCCCATGTACTTTTCCTTCTTGAGTAATCTCTATGGCATATTTTTCAGGGCAGTAAATATTAGTATTGTGTCTTATTTAGTACCAAATTCCAAACTCCTGTGGGCAAGTCTTATATCTTCCTTCTATCTGTATCCGTAGTGTAGCGTCTTTAATACAGGATGCCCATTTTCAGTCTACACACACTTCACACCCTCATTCAAAAATCCAAGCCCCAAACTATCAGTGCTAATACAAAGTCACAGGTAGTATACGCCTCCTTTCTTTCTTGCCTGAGTAGGAGCACACAGACATATAAAAGGCCAAAACCAAAACTCATCTGCCATTTGATAAAAATGTATACGAAACAAATAGTGTTTTGTTTATATCAGGTCCCATTTCCAAAATACCTCATGATATGTAAGTATTCCAAAATCTGAAAAAATATGAAATGCAAAATACTTTTGGTCCCAAGCATTTTGGATAAGAGATATACAACCTGTATCTTCACTGTGTATAATACTATTTTATAGTAACTGGCTATCTACCTTGTCATCATTTGCAATACTTACAATCTCAACTCATCTACAATCCACAACAGCATATATGTTCTAGTTGTATACAGTCTGGCAGTCCTTTGCAAAGGTGGTAAGCATCACCCAAAGACAGTCAATATTATTTGATAATACTACAGACAAATTAAGAAAAACTCAGATCCCAAATTCACCATGTACCAAATATTCAGAATACAGCTCACATAATAAGAAAAAGCAAATTTTTAAAAAGCAAATCATTACTAGTTCCTAAAAAGTTTTAGGTCAAGAAAACAACTTGCTCATGTTTTCTTTGATTTAATTATATGAAGAAATTATACTTAAAGTTAAGATTAACTGCCTGAAACTAACAGTAGTTGTTATCTACTAGCAGGAAGGCTTTAAAAAAAAAGCACCAAGTCTCAGTAAATACACGCCATGGAACAAACTGTTGAATAATTTCTTAATTGAATTGTCTTCCCAGGAATAAGGTTTTAGAATGTTTGTGACTTGGAAAAGATGTTGCCCTCCTCCCCAGCACTGCCAATGGAAAGATTAATACTAAGGAGGAAAGAAGTACTTGTTTATAAGTAGAAGTAAAAGAAATTACTCTAAAAGATAACTGGCAATTAATTAAAAATACGAAGAGCTAAAGTTTTTAGCTTTTAATTACAAAACAAAAGGAGAATCCTGTACGCAACACATTAAAAAAAAAAAAAAAGAAAAAAGGCCCTTAAGTTAAAAAAATAGCAGTGGAGATTGAAAGGCAAATATGTGAACATAAAATATGTTGCCAGACAGGAAAACTTGTAAAGAAACAGGGAAAAAGACAGAGAAAGAATAAGCCATAAACCACATACCTGTTTAAGTCTGGCAAGTTCTTTCAAAGCTCGTCCCCACTGCTGCTTATAATGGAGTTTAGACTTAGTTGCAGATTCCAACTTTCTTTCAAGTTCAACCTAACAGTGATTAAAATCGTATCAAGTGAAACACTATACCAGTGTGTACAATCACTGAAAGATAATATATACAAAGAGTCTGGCTTAAGAAAAGAGTTTATATAGTGTAACATACGACATCATCTAAAACTGTTATATAATTTACTATAAATATTATGGCACATGAACATTTTCTTGTTTAAAATATAGTCTTATTTTTATTGCCTTGCAGCCTACACTAAAAAGAGTCGAATTAGTCTTAAGCTCCAGACAGTTAACTATAAATGTACTCACATATGTATATTACATGGAATGAAAAATACATTTACTTTTTACAAAAGCAGCCAAACTGTTAGCATTCCAATTTAGCTAGCACTTTGTACCTTGGAAACCAAATTTTCCTTTTAAAGTTTTCTCATTATGTGAAATTTTGTTTTATAATAAAGATACCTGAGATAGCTTTAATAACTATATTTTAGCAAAACTATTGAACATTGGAATCAGTCAAATGTGTTTTTTAATCAAAAAGCCACTTACAAAGAGTACAAAGTCAAAATTATTTCAAGAATTTAAACCCAAGAGTAAGAAAAATAATGTTCCATAAAAGCACACATTTAATTTTTACTTTCTATTTTTTCAAATCTATAAAGGAAAACAAAGCGATTCAATTAAAAATATGGTTATTTATACTTGCAGCAGGCATTCTGTTGTACATGAACTGAAGCCAACTTGGCTATGCTTTGGAATGTTCTCACTCAGTGTTTCAAACCAAGTACCAAACAAATTCATGGAGCCAACAGACAGTTTTACCATTAAGTGATAATAGAATAATCTGCTTGAATTACAGTAAAACACTGTTGCTCTGAACTGGTCAAAAAATCTTTTTATATCAAGTCTACTTTTTCCCATACATATGACTCCCAATGTTGGATAGGAAAACAAAAGTGAAGACACTATAAAAATTCCAACTTCAGAAAATTCATATGAAAATAAAAGAAAAACCAGACTGCCAAACTTCCTTCACAAAAGTCCAGAACACTGTTTGTAGTAATACATGACTAAATGGAGGCAAGATCTTTTCTGCTTTATAAATCTCTAGTGCTTGGATTTAGATGTGTTGACATTTCACAACCTGACTCAAGCATTTTAAGTAGAATAATATTGCTGGGATTATTGGAGATAATCTTCTCCACTTATCTCCAAAGACTTACATATATTACACAATAATTTAACTACAGGCTATACCTCAGAAGAATAGAACATATTTTGTATAGCTGTGGGATAAAGAATAGTTTGTCCATGTGTACTTGACAAGTTCTAATATACCCTGGATGGGCCTAAAAGAAAGGACTAATGAATCAGCTTTACTGAATAAACCTGAATAAACCTGCCACATATACTAAAAGAATTCATATTTTGTAGTAGTTTCCATTAATTTAAATACAAATAAACTTTTACATACAATTATTTTTTATTAAATAATTAACATTAATTTTTACATCGTATTTCAAATGTCATGTTTAACAAACAAGTATTCAAGAAGGGAACCTCTATATACAATCATTGGCACATTAGAACATAATTAAAATTAAGCTGAGAGTTTGTGGGTACAATTATTTTATGTAACAAAAATCTATCTAGCAAATCTAATATCCAAATATTATTCACCTAACAAATTTTATCATTTTGTTTTGACCAGTCTTGGGCCTTGAACTCTGGGCCTGGGCACTGTCCCTGAGTTCCTTTTGCTCAAGGATAGCACTCTACACTGAGCCACAGCATAATTCTGGCTTTTTCTGTGATGAATTGGAGATAAGAGTCTCGTGGACTTTCCTGACTGGTCTGGCTTTGATCCTCAGATCTCAGCCTTCTGAGTAGCTATGATTACAGAAACAAGCCACCAACCGGTGATCAGCCATTTTACCACTTTTTTATGGTATTAAAGAAATATGAGGTCCAGAGCGTGGCCTAGTGGTAGAATGCTTGCTCAGCATGCCCGAAGCTCTGGGTTCGATTCATTGGTACCACATACACAGAAAAGGCCAGAAGTGATGCTGTGGCTCAAGTGGTAAAGTACTAGCCTTGAGAAAACCCAAGGACAGCACTGAGGCCCTAAGCCCTAAGTTCAAGACCCAGGACTGACAAAAAAAAAAAAAAAAAAAAGAAAAGGAAAGAAATATGAGTTCAATTCCCAGGAAAATTCACATAACCAACACCATGATATAATTTCAGGATATTCGAAGACCTTGAGTTAAGAGGCCTTAATATGAACTAGATTTGAGAGTGTTGAAAGCTTTTACACTTGTTTTCTTTCCCTTTTCAGCTTCCTGAGACAGATTCTTGCCATGTCACCCAGATTTGCTTCAAACATATGATCCTCCTGACTGAGCCTCCCAAGAGCAAAAACCACAGGTGTGAAAATACCACACTGTGCCAGCAGTTTTATTTAAGGGTTCATTGGTCCAGGACCGAAGTAACTTACTTTAGGCAAATTATACACTCCTGCAAGGACAACTGCTAAGGACCTAGAGTCATTCACAGACCACTGGGCACTAAAAACATAGATTTTTCTCTACCCTTGATAGCAAGCTTTCTACTAGAGGTATGGCATTGCTTTTGTTTCTAACCTATTTCTACATTTGGTCTGTCACAGAAATGACCTACCTCTTCCTTGAAATATTTTCAAGTTTGTTATATTATATTCTTACTGCCACTTCTTTAGCCCAGGCTGGTCTCAATCCATATTGAGGATCTTGTCTCCCAGCTTCTAATTTGTCCACAAATCCTGCCAACTCGATACCAATTCACTCCTTCCTAAAAGATCCACTCTTCTTCGCCTACAGTATTATGCTTACCCCTTTGATTATAGGATTCAAGGTGCTCACTTCCTATAGAAGCATAATTTCCATACTACCCGCCCAACCTACTTTTTTCGTATTCCTGAAGAAGAAATTCACTATCTTCCTATGCTCTTCTCCCAAGTTACTCCGGGCCTGCCAACTTTTTCCCTTCTCTGCTTATATATCTTAAAGCTTGAATTCTATGTCTACATGAGGCTCTCTTAAATCTTCTAGTACTGAACACCAAAATTTGAGAATGTCAGAGGTTCTTTTCGTAATCTTTGGTATATGAGTATTCACTGTTACTTACCGTTGAGACATTTCTTTAACTTCATAACAAACTATTTAAAATCAAGGCATCCTCCCATTTTTTTGGGGGGGGGGTGTGAATACTAAGGCTTGAACTTAAAGAGCCTGGGTGCTCTTAAGTTTTTCACTCTCTTAAGTTTTTCAATCAAGGCTCACACTCTACTTAAGCCACATTTCCACATTCACCTTTGTAGTGGTTAACTGAAGGTAAGAATCTCATGGGCTTTGTTGCCTGGGCTGGCTTTCAACTTCAATCCTGATTTCAGCCTCCTGAGTCAATAGGATTACAGGCACAAGCTACAAAGGCCCAGGTTCGATAGTACTCTTTTATTCTCTTTTCTCCTCTCCTTCCCATTTTCCCTGAGAGTGGGCACACACAGATACCAAATATTCTTAAATACTCTACATAAATTAGCTAGATTAAAAATCTTTGGGGCTACAGGTATGGCTCAATAGAGCATCAGCCACTGGGCAAAAACATCAGATCAAGACTTTGAATTCTAGTCTCAGAAAACAAAAAAACAACTTTCCATTTTCTACTATGTATGTCCTCCAAATTATATGCTTTGCATATTTTTTTAAAGTGCCAATTATTCTAAAACTAAGTAAAAAGCATTTCCTAGGTAAAAGTCATAAAACTATTATTCATTTCTGATAGAATGAATCAAGATTACTTATTAAAATGTATCTTAATGTTAATAGAATTTTTCACCCTTTCTACCAAAAAGAATATTTTTTTTAAAGAGCTCTCAATTTGACATAATAAGAACTTTAAGGCTAATCAGATACATTTCTCTCTCTTCTCCCCCCACTTCTAGCTATTGATTTTTAAGAAATAAAACTCTGCCCTCTTCTGGCTTTAAAAAGATTTACAAAGACTTTTCAAGAAAGCTGAGAAGTCTTCAGAAAATTTTACGAGGCCCTTTACATGCTGATAAATTAACTCGAATACTGAAGCAATATTTAACTAACCAGTTCTCTCTGAAGTTAATAGCACTGTTAAAACTTTTCTAATTTTTATACCTGTGTTTGAATTTCCCCAAGGTAAAATGAAAATATTTTGATACCTATTTAAATGATGAGGGCTGTCTAATGAATACTTCAAACATTCTTGGTAGATACTATTTATAAGTTCAGAAATTCTTTTTATTTATATGTGTTGTTATCAGAATAGGAATGGGAAATGTCTACCTTGACTCAAACTCATTTATAAGGAAATATACAGATGGCAAAAAACTAAGAAATCATGAATATTTCCAAACTTTTAACAATCAGAAAGAAGGCCCAAAACCACTCTGGTAAATGACAGGCTCAGAAACATTTATGAAGCTCATTACACTATACATATAACCATTTTCATGGGAGGTGACTGAATTTAGTTTGAAACATTTGGTGCTAATCACTAACTCTTGGGTTTAACCTCAAAGTTCAGGGAGGTCAAAATATTTTTCTTAAGAATCCTAAAACATTCTTTGTCTTCTCCTCTTTAATTCATTTTTCAGTATAAAGTGGATTTTCCCAAAGGTTACAGGATGTGTACAAGAACAGCAGATTATAAAAGCAGGTAAGTGTCTTTTATCACCCGCATACTGCAGTTAAGTGCAAAAAGGTTAAACAGACTTCAAACTAACATTAGTGAGAAGAGACAAAGAAGGTTATTACATACTGCTAAAGGGATTTCTCCTTCAGGAGGATATAACCATTCTAAATATCTACACTCCAAATGCTGGAGCACCCAACTTCAACAAACTTTACTTACACTAAAAACACACATAGATCTACAAACAGTGACTGCTGGTGACTTTAACACAACACTTTCACCTCTGGATAGATCAACAAAGCAAAAACTAAACAGAGAAACCTCAGAATTGAACAACTGCAAAGACCAACTAGACCTAACAGACATCTGCAGGGTATTCTACCCAGCAACACTGGAATATACTTTCTTTTCAGCAGCGCATGAACATTTTCTAAAACAGATTACATTTTAGGGCATAAAGGAAATCTGTGCAAATTCAGAAACACTGAACTTTTCCCCTGCATTCTCTCAGACCACAATGGCATAAAACTGAAATTCAAAACCAAACGCCAACATAGAAAATCCTGTAACCTCTGGAGATTGAACAACACATTATTGACTCACCAGTGGGTCATTGAAGAGATCAAAACAGAAATTTAACCGTCTATGGTATTTAACAAAAAGGAGCACACAAAATACCAGCTCCTTTGGGACACAGCAAAGGCAGTACTCCGAGGAAAATTTATAGCTCTGAGTGCCTACATTAACAAATTGGAAAAATTTCAAGCCAACAATTTAATGATGTACCTTAAGCTCCTGGAAGAAGAGCAACAAACCAAACCCAAATGCAGTAGAAAACAAATTATTAAAAATAAATGAATTGAGTACCAAAAAAACCCACAGAAAGATCAACAAAACCAGGAGTTGGTTCTTTGAAAAAAATTAACAAAATTGACAGACCCTTAGCAAATCTGACCAAAAAAAGGGAGCACACCCAAATAAACAAAATCATGGAGGAGAATGGAACTATCACAACAGAAATTACCAAGATTCAGAACATCATAAGAGAATACTTTTCAAACCTTTATGCCAACAAATTTGAGAATCTAGAAGAGATGGACAAATTTCCAGGAAATATTGACATAGCCAATCTAAACCAAGAAGATTTAAACCAACTAAACATACCCATTTCAAGTAATGAAATAGAAATAGCAAGAAGAGATCTTCCATCCAAGGAAAGCCCAGGGCCTGATGGAGTCATAATTGAATTCTATAAGGCCTTCAAAGCAGACATAAAGGGGATCAAATAGGGAAAGATGAAGTAAAACTTTTCTCCTTGCAGATGGCACAATTCTGTATTTAAAAGAATGCTACAGACTCCATTCGCAAGCTACTTGAGCTGATTCAAAACTTTAGCAAAGCGGCAGGGTATAAAATTAACCCTCACAAATCAATGGCTTTCTTTCCTGTATGCCAACAATAAGAAAAACAAAGCAGAAATCAGGAAAGCAACTCCTTTTGCAATAGCCTCAAAAAAAATTTAAATACTTAGGAATTTAACTAAGGAAGTAAAGGACCTTTATGCTGAAAATTTTAAAAGCCTGAAAAAGGAAATTAAAACAGAACTAAAGAAGCAGAAAAACATCCCATGCTCCTGGATTGTAAGAATTAATATTGTGAAAATGGCAACCCTGCCAAGGGCTATCCACAAACTTAATGCATTACCTCACTGTCATTCTTTAAGGAAATTGAGGAAGCAACCCACAGACCTATGACCACCTAATCTTTGATAAGGGAGCCAAAAAATCAGAATGGAAGAAAGACAGCCTCTTCAGCAGAAATGGTTTAGCACCTGCAGAAAAATAAAAGTTGGGACCTTCTATGTCACCCTGCACCAGGATTAATTCCAAATGGATCAAAAACCTTGAGTTAAAAGCAGATGCCCTGAAAACTTTACAGGAAGGAATAGGAGATACACTAGGACTCTTTGGCACACTAGGACTCTTTGGCACAGGTCGAAACTTTATTAATAAAGGCCCAGAAACACAACAAACTGGAAGTTTGGACAAATGGGACTGCAGTAAACTGCAAAGCTTCTTTATGGCAAAGGACATAGATAGCAAGTTAAATAGAAAGCCCACAGAGTGGGAGAACATATTCATTGACTAGCCATACAGCAGACAAGGGCCTAATATCTAAAATATACCTATAGCTCAAAAAATTTAATCTCTCAAAAACATATCCTCAAAAAAACAACTACCCCATTAAAAGGTGGGCTAAAGACTTAAAGAGATACTTTTCAGAAGAGGAAATAAGAATAGCCAATAGACATGCTCAACCTCTCTGGACATAAAAGAAATGCATATGAAATTAACTTTGAGATTCCACCTCACTCCAGTTAGAATGTCCACTGTCAAGAAACCTAATAACAATAGATGCTTGCAGGGATGTGGCCAGAAGGGATCACTACTATAGTATTAATGGGAGTATAACTTGTTTAACCACTCTGGAAAGCAATATGGGAATTCCTCAAAAGACTAAACATAGAGCTCCCATATGACACAGCAATCCCACTTCTGGGCAGTTACCCAAATGTCCAGACACAGGGCATACTAAAGCTACTAGCACAACCATGTTCACTGCAGCACTATTTACTATAAGCTAACATAAGGAACCAACCCATATGCCCCTCAGTATGAATGGATCAAGAAGATGTGGTACTTATACACAATGGAATTCTATGCTGCCACCAGAAAGAACGACATCGCCCCATTCGTAAGAAAATGTCAAGACTTGGAAAAAATCATATTAAGTGAAGTAAGCCAGATCCAAAGGGACATAGGCTCCATGGCTTCCCTCATTTGTAATAATTAGTACACATCTAGGATTCTCCTAGCAGAGCATCACAATAGCTCAAAAGCTTTGTACACATGGTCATATAGGATGAGATTAAGCAAAATGAACTCTAGGATATGGAAACAATAGTTTTATCTTTATGATTGTTGTTCTTAATGTACTATATGAAGTTATTTCTTTTCCCCTTATGATTTATCTCATGTTGTTACTGTATCTGACTTTGTTACTTGGTGTATTGTATATACGTTTATTTATTTGAAATAGGGAAGGGGAAAAACAAGATGACTGCAAGATGATTGGGAGGAGAGAAAATGGGACAAAAACATGAGAAGGGGTATCAATGTTCAATAAGTAATATACCCACTACACAAATGTAACAATAACCCCTCTATATGTTACCCCGACAATAAAATATTTTTTTTTAAAGTGTGGGGAGCAGGGTTTAGCCTGGGCCTGGAGTTTGGCCTTCTAGAATCTAGCATGCAGGAATACCCAGGTTCAATTCCTCGGTACCAAATACATAGAAAAAGCACGAAATAGTGCTGTGGCTCAAGTGGTAGACCTCTAACCTTGAGAAAGACCAAGGACATGCCCTGAGCTCAAGTCCCAGGACTGGCAAAAAATAAAAAAATAAATTTAAAAAAAGGTTAAACACTGTTATTTTCACAATTCTTGGTTTTAGAAAGTTATTATTTTGTAATAATTTTTTTCCTGTTGACCATATACTATTTTGGTAGAATAAGTATGCTAAAACATATTTCTAATTTTTAAAAAATGGTAATTATCAATAGTGTAGGTATCTTTAATACTTTTAATAAAAATTTTATCACTAAATTATCTTTTTCCTAAGTATAAAAAGTCCAAAATATTGGGGGCTGGTGACTCATGCCTGTAATCCTAGCTACTCAGGAAGCTAAGGTCTGAGGATTGAGGTTCAAAGTCTGTGAGATTATCTCCAATTTACCACCATAAAACAGGAAGTGTTGCTGTGGCTCAATATGGTAGAGCAGTAGCCTTGAGCAGAAGACCTCAGGGACAGCTCCCAGGCCCAGATTTCAAGTCCCACAACTAATCAAAAAAATACAAAGGTCCAAAAGCAGTCCCTTAAGGCATTCAAGGAAATTGGATTCTTTTAAATAAACAGATCAAAGTAGGCCAAGTGCTAGTGGCTCATACCTGTAATCCTACCTACTCAGGAGGCTGAGGTTCTAAGGATGATTGGTTCAATGCCAGGCAGGCCTGCAGAGTGCAACTCTTATCTCCAATTCACCAAAAATTCTGAAGTGGCACTATGCTTCAAAAAGTGGTAGAGCACTAACCTTGAGTGAAAGAACTCAGGGACAGTACACGGGCCCTGAGTTCAAGCCCTACTATGGACCAAAAAAAGCCAATTGTAAATCAGTATCCTAGGTTCTGTACCAAGCATTTCAGAACTATTAATGCATCTAATTATTTCATCAACCATATTAGCCCTGTTAAAAGACACAGAAGCACAGGGAAGACAATGAATCCTTGTCATGACTTTAAAGGCCTGCATTTTAAACCTTATCTTGTACATTCTACATACTCTAGACCACTATTTCTGTGTCTTTGCAGGCGCTCCCTAGATACACCTCCCACTCTTCTCTTAGATCTCAATATATTTGTTCAGGCTAAGGATGCATAATGGACATCATATTTTTTCTTTTTTACCCAACTTTTTTTTTTTGGAATATATAGAGGGGTCACAGTTACATTTGCCAGACAGAGGCATATATTTTATAATGCCTAGCCCTGAATATTATGTTTGTGGTGGAATCCCAATACAAACTGAAAGGCAGGACTTTACACAGAACCACAAAAAACAAAATGAGATCAACATTCTTTCTTCTCAGCTAAAAAGCTACAGGGCTGGTTTGTGTTTTGAATCAAATCTACAGGAACGATACATAGAATATAGTAAAGTGTAACCAAAAATCTGACAGTTCAGTAGTATGTCCTAGAATCAAAGGATCCAGGACTCAGTGGCATGCAGTATCAGAGGTACCCCACAGAGTCACCCTACGACAGATTCACAGGACGTTGCTGTTTCCTGCTTCCTAGATCCTGTTTTGAAACTGATAGTTCTGTAAATGCCTAGTTAGATCTGTTTGCAAGCAAATGAAGTAATTAATATAAGCTGGAACTGACATAACCCAACAAATTCAAATATTCACAATACCATGTACCTTAAATCCTGATATACTACTGATATAAAGAAAATTACAGTGAAACATTATTATTATACTGTACACTTGCACACTTATTGATCTTACAAAGTGATCATCACAACTATCTAAAGCTACCAAAAAAAAAAAAAAAAACAAAAACAAAAAACACGGTACCTTTTCCAAAGTGAGAAGACTTATTTCAGACTGGAGACGTATTTCTGGTTTGCTGTTTTGTTGATCCTTGAACTGTTGGAACTCCTTTTCCAAGATCTTATACTTATTTTCAGCATCATTAAGCTGTATTTAAAACAGTATTTACAGCCATTTAAAAATAATCATATGGCTATTATTTGGAATTCAATTCAATCTTTTTTTTAAAATTCTAAAGCATGTTCACATTAGAAATTTTTGAAGATATGTAATTTAAAATGAATAAAATGAATATCGTAACTAAAAATTCAATGAATCAACTAATCATGATTTTTTAAAAAATAGGATAAAAATGTAAAGTCAAAGAGCTAAATAGTGAAGCACTTTCAACAAGCTTTGCCTAAATGAGCAAAAACATAATTGAGATACTCTTGTTCTTAAAATCAGGCTCTAATGAAAGCACTTAACACTTCATAAATTTAAAAAGGAAGGATGAATAAAGAGGAAAAGACAGACAGACTGGGGTGGGGGAAGACTGCCATAAATATTTTTTTTTTCAGATCTGAGAGTTCTATTTTTATTAAATGCAAAAATGGTTAAAGACACTTTCCCAAGTCATATTGTAATATGACTATCTATGACAGAAAAATCATCTCTCTCCTGACATGTAAGATTTAAAAATTTCTAATTAATATGACCTAACTTGTTTAAGTAATGAGCTATTTTCTATTTCCATATAACCAAAGTTTAATTCTTTTAACATCTAAAGTTGAAACCATTCTCAAGCGCCACTCTTTTCTGTTTTAAACAACAAAAAAAGTAATAAACCTAATATTACACCAGCACTACTGGTGATCAACTGCTTAAGATCTTCACATCTTAAATGAGAATCCCATAGCAATAATCAAATTTATATCTATAACCACAGAAATAAAGTTACTGTCACTGACCCTAAGTTGCTATGTTTGCTGTTGTTCAGTGACAGAAGGTATTGAAGACATTGAAGGCACTCATCAGATATATCTAATCTAGAGTAGTATTTTAAAGGAAAGATAAGCTTAATTTTTCATAGCTTTAACTATTTTTTTCTGCAAATATCTAAGGCTTTATCACTGCTGAAAATTAGGCTCGGCTCCAGACATATATAACTATTAAACCACAAGAATTATTATGAAGCAAACACTATGACATTGATTAAATTCATGCTAAAATTAAAAATTGATATATCATTTTAAAATTAAAAGATAATAGGAAAGTAATAGTCCATGAGAACATTTAACAGGAAGTAAATGTAGACTTTGGGAGCAGAGTTCAAAAGAGTTCTTGAGATAAGTAATGCTTCAGCTAAAAACTAATGAACTCACAAACTAACATAGTGAATGGTAACTCCTTTGTACAACTACCACAAGGCAATAAAAACCATAATTCTAAAAATCAATTTGTTTATTATGATTATTTACTTTGGCAGTACTAGGATTTGTACCTGATAAGAAGAAATGTAGATTTGGATCTAGCGCGTTCTCATTTTTGTTAGTATTTACAGCATCTATTTTTAGAGTTTTGGTTTTGTTTTTTACCTGATCTTATTTTTCAAAAAGGTGATAGTTAAATTTAAAGTTAATATTTGAGAAAAACTAGATTTCAAAATATACTATGCACACAGAAAAGTTGTGAAGAAATTCACAGGCATTTTCTGAATGTTTTTTATGTGGCTTTGTTGTATTTTTCCAGTAAGGCTGTGTGGCTCAAACAGAACACCAGCCTTGCAAGCACAAGGATGTTAGTTCAACCTAGAATCAATAAAAAAACCAACAGACAAACAAAAAACAAAAAGCCATACTGTTAATGCTCAGGATGATGTATGTGTGTATGTGTGTATATTTATATATGCATGCATGCATGTTATGCTCTCATACACTTCTATTTTTACATGTATAGATCTACAGTTAAAAATAATATGTTCTAATATATTGATATAATTTATATTTTTCTCAAATATTCAAGTTAGTTTGGGCATTTTAGGGTTTCTTTTTAGGGGGGAAGGGAGTGAGCTGTCCTGTGGTTAACTGCGGATAAGGGTTTCACAAACTTTCTTACCTGAGCTAGCTTCAAACCATGACCCTTAGATCTCAGCTCCCCAAGTAGCTAGTATTACAGGCATGAGGCCCTAAGAAGGCATTTCAGTTCTATAAACAATACTATGAATATTTTTGTGTATACACCTTGACTTGTCCAGTTTAGGAATAAAAATCATAGATTTGTAAGTAGCATTGTTTTAATATTAATAATTAACTATGGTAAATGCTTTTACATTTGTATAATGGTTTTAATAATTTTAGTTTAACTGTATTTAATATTCATGATCATTTCTCACTTTCATGGTTGGTTTTTTTTTAAATCCATGTTAGTTCTATATTTTCTGATTTATCTTTATGCTGTTTCCAAATATGAATGAATGGAATCTTTGGTTGTAGAAGCTTTGTTTCTCAAAATGAAATATTGTGGAGAAATCAGAAATCAAAATAATTTTATTGCTATAAATTTATTTTCTATATGTTTATAGGACTTGATCTTTGTGTAAAATTTCTTGCAATGTTAAAACACTTATGGAAGGAAGACAAGGTACAGATGGGAAGACCAAATCGGATTAAAATGCTTTGAAGAGATCTAAGTAAAGATATCAGAAAGGCAATCTAATTCATGGGACAAGAATGTAGAGGAAAGGTCTTAAATATATATGTGTGCGTGTGTGTGTGTGTGTATGTATGTAACAGTAGCAGATGTACAGATTCTCTGAAGTTATGGACATGAATTTTAGTACAGTAAGTCTTGAAAGCCACTGTGTTAGTACATGCCTGTAACTGCAAAAACTTGAGATGCCAAAGGAGGGGAGTCATGAGTTCAAAACCAGCCTGGGCTATACAGCAAGACCTCGTCTCAGGGAAAATAAAACAATACCACCAGACTTTGGAGTAATTTCAACATTTAATAAACAGATAAAGAAAGACTACATGAAAGAGCCTACACCATGGCCAGGAGGTTTAGGGATAAAAGCACAATTGCATAGACTATAAGAACAAAGAAAAAACAAGGACAGCAGGATGGACGGTAAATTTTAACAAGTGAAGAAATAGAAAACTTCCATTTTACTCAGTCACTGATGGCTTCTCTAAACAACTGGCTAGATGGAGCTCTGGGATGGAAAGCAATCTAGGTAAGGAACTTGTGTATATAATAATTGCTTCTTAACTGAATCTGATACAGTGCCTCAAGAATATCTATGTTTGCTAAAAGAAAAATTATCAGGAAAAGATTTTAAACTGTAGTCACTTGAAATATAGGGCCATTTCACATAGTTATAAGAGTTAAAAAAAGTATCCCAAGCTTTACTTTGGAAAACAAGATCCAACAAGAAGTAAATTTGAATCTAGTGAATCTAGTACAATGCACATGATTAATGGTCTATCTCATGGAATTTTATCAATGTTTGGAGCACCTGTTGCTGAAGTCGGTGTTTATCCTCTTCTACCTGCCGGGTCTTCAACCTCTCCAGCTCCACTTGGTGAACACAGTCTTCCTTGGCTCTACGGATGGAGTCCTGAAGTTCTTGAAGGTTCCGCTCACGTTCTGATTGCAATTCTTTTTTCTCCCTTTGAAGCTTAAAACAAAAACATCCTTAAGATGCTGACCTATCACTAGCTGTGCCACACTATGAAACAGCTGATCACCACTGCTGTCAGTAAAATGTTCAGAATACTTTTTAGTTATTAGAGTCAGTGTTTAAACATACAATGAGACGAATGGAAAAAGGAAGGGTGGGAGAATAGTCGTTATATCCAATGTACACAGGTGAAAATGAATCCTTGCAATTTGAGGGTTGGCTTAGAAGACCTGAAATTGACCAAGATGCACTGTAGTTATAAACTGATCTGTTAGAGTGAAATGCCTTTGTAAACTAAAGGTAATAAAAAAATATAATGATTTAAAAATTTTGATCACTTAATACTAATACACAACAATGTTTTAAAAAAAACAGTCTAGGGGATGGGAATGTGGCTTAGCGATAGAGTATTTGCCTAGCATACATGAAGCAATGGGTACAACTCCTTGATACCATATAAACAGAAAAGCTGAAAGTGGTGCTGTGGCTCAGGTAGTGCTAGCTTTGAGCAACAGCAGCTGAGGGACAGTGCCCAGGCCTTGAGTTCAAGCCCCAGGACTGGGGCAAAAAATCCATACACAACCTGTATAAACTTCACTGTAAATTTCCATTTGGATAAAGTCTTCTGGGTTTCCAGTGGTCAACTGGAGATAAGGGTCTCATGGTCTTTTCCTGTCTGTGCTGGCTTTGAACCATGATTCACAGATCTCAACTTCCTGAGGAGCTAGGATTGTATGTGTGCTACACTAGCACCTGGCCCATTCCCAACTTTCTAATGAATATGCTTTACCTAGTGAATATCAGTTTTCCCTACCATGTCTTAAAAACAATTTCCATGAAATGTATTATATACAAAAAATGTATTATGTACAAATATAATGTTTAGACAATAAAATAAAGCTATAATAGGTGAAAGGAATACCTCAGATTCTGCACTGGCCAGCTGTTGCTCTCGTTTTTCTAATTCAATTAGGGTTTTTTGAAGTTTTCCCTCTAGAATGTTATATTCAGCCACCTAAAACATAGGAAAGAAAAATTATTTACTTCTCATATTCAAAATATACATTATATTATTTAAATAGGACCTAAGAATTGGAAAGAGTCGAAGTACATGCCTCAATTCAAAGTATACGCAGAAATTTCTTCTAAGGAATGAAAACCGTGATGCAATGTAGCTGAAGGTCTTTAGTGGTAGCCATCTTTCTCAAAAAGATGCTGGTAGACATAAATCTTTTGGTATTTTTAATCACACATTTTGGAATTAATTGATTACTAGATTGGACAGCCAGTTGCAAATCAATTCTCCTGTTACTTCAGATTTTATCTTTTACTTCATTCCAGTAACAGAGCAAATGCTTGGTCTCATAGAGATGAGAAAGTGAGAAAGTGAGTACATATAAGCCCAATTTTAAGGATCAAAGTACTATTCAGTAAAATAAATTTACCCACACAGCCTTGCAGGACTCTTTTTTGTTTGTTTGTTTTTGTTTTTTTAATTTAGAACTTTCCAAACCAATTTTTTTTTTTTTTTTGCTTTTGTCATTATCTAGTCTCAGGGCGCATCCCAATCCCTTTGCTACTACCAATAAATGACTGGTTTGATGCTTCTCAGAAGCCTACTGTCCATTTAATCCTATTTTTATACATGGACAGAGAAAATGTATCTTCCCATATATGAATCTGGTAATAGCCAACTATCTCCCCTAGTCCTTTTTCTTCTCCAAGATAAAAACATATTTCACTGTTCACATAATTATTCCCACATTCTTTAAAATCAAGAATCTAAGTTAGTTTTACTAAATTCTTTAAGAAACTATGATGTCCAGACTAGGAGTTTGGCCTAGTGGTAGAGTGCTTGCCTAACATGCACAAAGACCTAGGTTTGAATACACAGAAAAAGCTTTTTTTTTTCCCCTCTAGATGGCCTGGGCTACACTTCTCACATAGCAGATGCACTTTATCTAACCTAACTTTTAAAGTTAACTTTTAGTTAAGATGGGGAGTCTCATGATCTTTTCCTTTGTTGGTCTGGAAACATGATTCTCCCAATCTCAATTTCCCACATAGCCAGGATTACAAAGGTGATCCACCATGCCAAGCCACAAGTGCATACTTAATAGCAATCAATGCTATGAAGAATCAGAACAGAGTAAGCAAACAGTTAAGTGCCAGGGACAAGGGGGAGCATTATTTTGGATATGGTAGTCTGAGTAGGCCTCACTGAGATTATTCTACGCAGAAACCAAAATGTACTTTCAGAAGATAATGTTTCAGACATCTTCAGGAGAGAGGTGGCTCAGCACATCTGAAGCACAACCGGGAGCTCAGAATGATGGGCATAGAATATGCAAGGCCTTGCACACACTAGTAAGAGTTCCCCATTTTATTCTAGATGAAGTATGATAAATTTTGAACAGAGGAGTACATTATTCTGTCTTATATTTTAAAAGCTTATATTTTTAAAACTTAGATACAGGAGCCTGGAAATACCATGGAAGAGAATTAAGGGTGAATAAGCTGGTACACTGAGCAACTAAGTAAAAGGCTGTATTATATAAGATGGAAAAATCAAAAGGAGCACATTTAAACAGAATAGAACTAAAATAGCCAAGTACAGAGTCCAGAAGCAGAATATGGACATGGAAAGAGGTGTTTATAAGGTGGGTGATTTGATTTATATAAATGCCAAGTGAATGGTGATCACCAAAGGAGTTAGTATATGGAGACAAAAAGCATATAGTCAAGATTCCTGGTTCCAGGAAGAAGCCAAAAAATGCAGAGGTTAGATCAAGTGGAATACTAGGAGAATACACTCAGGAAAGAAAAGTCGAATTCAGTTTTTAAAAAGCTCATACGGGGCAAAGGTGAAGAAGGATCACTTGTGAATAGACAACCTGTGTGGATTCACTATTGTTGAGAGTCAGACAGTGAATAGACCATAGATACACCATGACTACAGGGCAGCACTGAGGTCCCTCAAGGCATAAGCCCCTCTTCTCCATAACCCTATGTTCACACACAGCCTTCATTTCATTTGTAAGTATTATATTCCAAGTTTCCCTGACTTCTAATTTCACTTTTCTTGGTTCTAGCTACTCTTCTATCAGAATGACTATTCTAAAATAAGGATCAATTTTTTAAAATTAAAATATTCTTTTTAAACAGTGTTTCTCGAATGTCCATCTTTTTCAATGAGATGAGCACAGAAAAATCAACTGTCTGTATTGAGATGGCACATGACTCTACCAGTCTAGATACATCTACCAGTCTAGATACACATGAAAAAGTCAATTATTTACCAAGAATTGGCATATTAAGACATAATGACTTCATTCTCTTGGAAACACTGGTTGGAAAAGCCTTATTTAACCGATTATTTTTAGTTTATTTTATTTTTAATATTTATTTTTATTGTAAAGATGATGTACAGAGGGGTTACAATTACACACATCAGATAATAAATACATTTCTTTTTCAACAGTGTCATCTCTTCCCTTGCTTTCTCCCAGTTTTTCTTTCCACTACAAGTTGTCTAGTTAATTTTCAAAACAGTGTCTATTGAGTATAATGCTGAAATAATTCACCCATGAAAATCATTCAGATCCTGGCCTGTCAACCTGTCCCACCTTACTGTTTGAATACACTTTGTCCTCTCTTCTTCCTAACATCAAATATATACCATTTCTAAATGTGATAGTCCTGCATTGAAATAAAACTTAGTTTGCTTGTGTGAAAAGCCCATTAAAACCACTGAAGGTAACTGCTGAATTTCAGTACGTGGTACTTGTATCCTTACCTATGAATGATTCCTCATAATCTCTTATGTAGGACTCATGTCCTCCTTTAAGGGGGTGGGAAGGAGGGCTCATGGGTGAGAGAGCTGTCTGAGGGACAGTCTCATGAAAGACAAAGAAATCAGGCATACCCACATTCCTTCAGGTACACTTTCCAAGTACTAAAGAAGTTATACATGTGTTCAACAACCTTCAGTTTAATAAAAATATCAGAAACTGTTCAAACATTATGGACATAAAAATACTATGATTCTCAGAGTTTTTAACTTTAAAAATCTCATCATACTATGGAAAAACTATTTGTTTCCTCCTATTGACTTGATTTTACAGTGGCTTGTTAACACATTCTAGCTGATATTCTTTCAAAATAAGGAATCTTAAGGTAAATGAAATAGTCTCAAAATGCACTGTTTGAAAGAAAATGCTAAATTCAAAGCTATCTTTCCAACGTAACTTATTCTAATAAATAGTTCAAATACTTATTAGGCAGTCATCACCATCTATATTCCGACTAGAGTTACTAATAGCTCAGAGTTCATGACTTCAAGCTGGAATGAAGGAAATTGAAATAGAACAAATTCCCAACAGGGGGGAAAAAAAAACATTACTACTAAAATGGTAACAAACCAAAAATCAGTACTTGATTTTTTTTCCTCATTACTTGAGAATTATTTCTTGCATAATTATGTTCAGTTATATCATAAGTTGGATGTCACTGTCTAACTAGGTAATTTTCCAAATTCAATCATTAGTTGAATTTTGAAAATCTCAAAACTAAAAAGATATCGTATCATAGAACAAGTGGTTCAAGGATAAACTTACTTATCTTACAGGCTAAGTAGAACCTGAAAAACATTGAATTCCATTAATATGCAATACACAAGTTCTGAATACTTAGTATAACACTCATATTAAACTAATCCTTCTGTTCCTTCCACTTTTTATTCCTTTGGTTCAAACTTACTTGCTTGCGCATGCTTGGCAAGTTCTCTAATAACTGAGCTACATCTTAAGTCCTAGGGTTCCTTTATTCAGTAAATACTAAAAATTTTGTGGAATATGATCAGACAGTCTCATATTAATCCTTCTTGGGGAGAGGAAAGAGGTACTAGTGTTTAAATTTAGGGCTTTATGATTGCTAAGCAGGCATTCTACCACTTGAGACTTATCTCCTTTTTGCTACAACTACTTTTTTGCACAAAGTCTTTGAAGTCTTGTCAGACCACAATCCTACACACAAGACTCCTGTGTACCTAAGATGAGAAGCACCTGCCACCAGGCTCTGCTTACTGATTGACTGATATACTTTCCCTTTGTCTGGGCTAAACTCCCATCTCTGCCTCCAGGATAGTTCCTCAGATGATCATTTTAAAACTGCTGTAGAGTCGTAGTAGCACACCTGTGGTTAAGCTGGTCTGTTAGAGGATAACTGCGCTGTTGTGACAGGCTGATTAGAGGTGGAAGGTCATGGGCACCTTTTAGGGACCCAACAATGGCTCTTTACCTTGCTGTTTCCACCAGAACAGAGTCCACATCTAGCAGCACATGTATTAAGTTTGTGGACCACCAGTGTGGCATCACTAAAGGTGCATCATTGTGCTACATCTGCAGCTTGTGTAAGCCAGAATATAGTATTTACTAAAGCCCACTTAGAACTTGCTTTGGAATTCTTAATTATGAAATTTGAAAAAAAGTCTAAGACAAATGTTGCACAAAAAGAAGGGACTTAACATCTGCTATTTAATTGTATCAGCTTGAGCACTATCCATTTGCTCCTTAGTCCTCTCCTGGTATGTGCTAAACCAGGAAGCACAGCTTCATAGGGCTGTTGAATACACTTCAGATTTGACTCCAGTGACAATGTTTGCTTGTTTTCAGAAGTGCAAGCCTTGTCAACATTCGGCTCATCTTTCTTTGTCCTTCCTGCCATCTTGAGGGCATATTCTCAGAGTTCAAAAGCTGCATCGCTTATTTTAACAGGTCTTAGATGGAACCACCAGCCAAAGTACTCTGCACATCAACTGGCTGGAACTTCACCTGAAACATACCTAGGATTCAGAGCACCTCTGGTCGGGTCTCCTCCTATCCTCCTACCAGAGCATCTCTCTCTGAAGTGGATCTCTATATAATGTGAACAGATTTATTTTTTGGGTTTGTTTTTTTTTCACTGTGTTAGCTGATGTGGTAAAATCATTTGGTCCCACCAGCTTTGTTGCTTCTGAGTTCCCTTCCTGCTTTCCTTTTCTAAGGCTGGGCTTGCTAACTGAGAAAAAACCATGAGTTCAAGGAGTTATCATATCAGTCATGGCAGTCAGGTTCACACCAGAAGAGTATGGATGAGGTTCCCAGAGAATAGAGATCCAGCAGTTAGAACTACAGCCAGCCCCTTGGTAAACAGGACCCAACCAGTTTAAAGCAAAAGGAAGTGTGGGATAGGTGGATGCCTAACAGGAAAGGACTTCCTTGGTGCCCTCTGTAAGGAGATGGCTGCTGTGTTTTAGAATATAAAAAACAAAGAGTGAAATTATAAATATTCTATAAGCACAAGAGTAGGATCATAAAGGGTACTGCTGTTCTACCAACAAAAGGCATAAAAGTATCCTTTTAAAAATTGGTTTTTAAAAACCCTGACTATTCATGACTATGAATTCTTAAAAACAGCTTAAAAAAACCCATGTGCTTTTTATTCATTTACTGTCACATATATTTAAAAAATGTACTATTTTGTTTATAAAAGAGGCATTATTCTTTGTTTTTAAAGTCCTATATAAGACATCTGCATATTTCAAAATCTAGAAAGCAAAAAGCACAGTGGTATCTGACACATCCAGCTACCTCACCTCCCTGTCATTACAACCCATTATAGACTATTCCTTCCAAAGGTTTTGCTTTGTTTTGTTTTTATTGTTGGAATAATGTATAGAGGGGTTACAGTTACATTCGTCAGGTAGTAGGTGCATTAGTTCTCATACATTGATATCCCTTCTCATGTTTTTGTCCTGTTTCTCTTCCCCATCCCCTCCTAATCATCTCCAAAGGTTTTCTTTAAAGCATATGCATATTACCATTAGAATTCTTCCCTTCCTCCCTTGTTTCCACAAATTCTCACCTTTTTCTTTACTAGTGATTCTCTTTCCCGGTCTCTTTTTTTCCACTCCTCCGCAAGAGCTTGCATATGAGCCAATTCTTTCTGCTTCAGCTACCAAGGGGTGGGGGGGGGGGGGGGAAGAAAGATTTGCTCAAGAAACTCCAAATATTTCAAATCAACAAGTGAGCTCTATTCAGTTAATAAATTTAATACTAATAGGTTTTACAGGAAATTTTTACTAGATTTTTTTTGTAAAAATAGAAATTGCTTGAGGTAAGAAATATCCATATAAGCAGAAGATAATGAAGTAGTTGTTTTCTAATCCTCTCCTTTAGTTAGTCCATATGTTCCAAATGAATAGTCCAAGAATCTGATATTAAAGGGTAACATTACTATTAAGTTTGACAAACTAGGGCAAGTCTTACGAGTGGTACCTACCAAATTGTCCCATTTCAAATGTTTTTATTCTCAGTTTTTTACAGGAAGGCATTGCTGACTTTTGAACAAAGTAGATAAGAATGTGGATAAGAGTATGAAGAGAAAAGGAAAAGCACACCAAGTATACAAAAACAGACTTTTTAAGTAACCTGATTTTCAAAAATGTCTTCTTGCATCTCCTTCCACATTTCAAGCTCTAGTGCTGCTTTATATTCTAAGGTTTCACGAGGCTCCAGCTGAATCTCTGAAGGACAAGGTGCTGGAGGAAGAGGGGGTGTCTTCTGTTGTAGAGCAGACAGACCCTACCATAAGAATAACAAAACCTAATCACACTCATATTAAGTCCTTTCTAAGGAATGTGGTAAGACTCTCCATTATTTACCTGAGATGATGACTCAGACACAAAAATCTCACGCATTTTTACTAGTCCATAATCTTCTAGAGTCACTGTGTAAGAAAGGTCTACTATCCTGTTATTTGCCCTACAAAAAAAAACCCAAAAAGAATCTTAAAAGCCATAGAAACACTTCTTTTTTCCCCCATATATTTTTGTTGTAATTAATAGAAGGGTTACATTATATTCACCAGATAGGTGTATTATTTCACATACATTGATACCCTTTCTCCCCATTTCCCACCCTCCACCCGCTCATGTTGTTTTCCCCCCCTTTCCTATTAAATTTCAAAAAACCAATCAAGCATATATACAATATATCAGATAACAAGGTGAAATACTGCAACAATATGAGATAACCAAGGGACAGCAAAAGAGATGAGCGATAACATAGTACATTAAGGACAACAATCACTCATTATATGGCTTTTGTTTCAATATCCTGGAGGTCCTTTCATTTAGCATCATACTAAAAGCCATAGAAACACTTCTATGTCACTTTTTCCTTTTGCTTCTCCATACTATACTGTAATGCTCAGGAGCAGGCAACATAATTTATATCTTACACTTTTTTTGGCCAGTCTTGGGGCTTGAACTCAGGGCCTGGGCACTGTCCTTGGGCTTTCTCAAGGCTAGAGTACTACCATTTGAGCCACAGCACCCCTTCCAGCCTTTTCTGTATATTGTAGTATTGAGGAATCAAATCCAAGGATTTGTGCATGCTTGGTAAGCAGACTACCACTAGGCCCACCTTACTCCTTTGCTGCTGAGACTCAACAGCCTTTAGGCTTCAAGACCTCTCATATACATGCTCCTTATTGTTGTTTTTTTTTTTCCTAAAGTGGGAGTAGCATTTAAACTCAGGTCTTCATACTTGCTAGGCGGGTACTCTACTGTTTGAGCCATGACTCCAGCTGTTTGCTCTAAAAAGAATGTAGAGTCTCACTTTTGGGGAGCGGGAGGCCATCATGGACTACGCTTCCTACTGTAGCTTAAATGTGCCACTACACCTAACTTTTTCTGTTGAGCAGAAGCCTTGCAAATTTTCTATGTGGGTGAGCCTCTAAGGAAATCTTCTCAATCTCAGTCTCCCATATAGTTGGGAGGACATAGGGTACGGAAAACTTTTAAATCAGTCTACCTTCAACCCGTCTTCTGATATCAGCATCCGAGGTAGCTAAGACAATATGTGTGAGGCACAGTGGCCAGCCATATACATTATCACAAACCCCTTGATTATTCTAGTTATTCTGAATTTATTTGCCTACTTTTCCTACAATGAGCAAACAGACATTGTCTAGGATAATTCTTACAAGTAAGATAATTACATAATCATCCAAAATAAGCACTTCTTTGTATCATTAAAAATGCATGTATTTATCATTAGATAATAAAAACAAAAAAATATTAAAAGAAAGGCTGGAGTGTGACCTAATGGTAGAGTGCCCGCCTAGCATGCATGAAGCCCTAGGTTCAATTCCTCAGTACCACATACACAAAAAAAGCTGAAAGTGGTATTGTGGCTCAAGTGGCAGAACACTACCCTTGACCCTAAGTGTCCAAGGACAGTGCTCAGGCCCTGAGTTCAAGCTCCTTGGACTGACAAAAAAAAAAAAAAAAAAAAGAAGTTTAAATCTTGGGAAATTCAAACTATTTTTGCCTAAATCAAATGTTCCTGTTAAACAAGACTGTAACCTATGCAGCTATACAGTCAGTACTCTCAATTCACTCATGTTTTCCTGTTCTTGGAAATAGCAGAAGAAATTACAAAAGTAAGTAAAGAACTACTATATTGGAGAGAAATTCCTGAGCATGTCTGAAGTTTTTACTTAGAAAGACTTCCTGCCAGGCCAAGCTACAGGAGGTTGAGATGTGAGATCAGAGAATCGTGATTTGAAGCCAACCCAGGCAGAAAAGGGCATGAGACATTTATCTCCAATAAACTATTCAGAAGAATCCAAAAGTAGCACTGTGGCTGAAGTAGTAGAAATGGTGCTGTAGCTCAAGGGGCAGAGTGCTAGCCTTGAGCACAAAGGGGAACAAGGACAGCACCCAGGGCCCTGAGTTCAAGCCCTAGGACCCGCCAAAAAAAAAAAGACAACTTCTTTGTCTACAAAGCAAGACAAGACAAACAAGTCCTAATACTGACAGCACTAAAATAGCTTCAATGCTAAACAAATGGATTCTCTTCTACTCATGTTTTCAGAAAAGACATGATTGTTACGAGTTTCCTGTGAGAGTATCAAAGCAAACTCCTAGTTAATCAAACATCTGGTTCTCCAGGACACTTATTCCTATATATGCCAAGTGAAAAAATCTTCTAGTCTCCTCACATGGCTTTGGATGGGAAAAAATAGGTTAAGAAGCTTCAAAAAAACTGTAGATCTCAGAATTTTGCTGAGCCCAATTCACTCCTGTATTCTCACTATGTTTTAAAGATAAGGTAAATGGAACAGACTATTAAACTGAATTTAAGTTGCTATTTTAATTTAAGAAAAATACTTTAACAAACATGCTGCTTAGAATATGAAAAGCCACGGTTTTCACAGTGGCAGTGAAGTTAGGTAGGAAAACAAAACAAAACCTTTTTATTTTATGGTCTGAGGGGTGAAACTCAGGACTTTTTAAATGTTACAAATTGCTTTACAACTGCATTACAACACTGGCCCTTAACTTATTTTAAAAACTACTTCTGAATCCTGACAAACGTAATATTCTCAGACTTCAGATATGAGTCAGAAGGTAAAATAGTTTGTCAAATAGAAATAGAGATAGCATTCACGATAGAAAATAATGTAGAACTACACTATAAATCCAGCCTTTTAAAAGACTCTACCTGAAAAATGGAAAAAGCATAAAAGAGCTAAGGGAGTGGTAGATTGCCTGTCTAGCAAGTAGAAACCAAGTCCAATTCTCCAGTATCACCAAAACCGATATAACAAATAATTATCCACCTAAAGAGAAGGCAGGAAAAATGCATGCTAAATATAAATACTATACTATACTAGTATGTTTTTTTTGTTATTGTTTTGGTTTGGTTTGGTTTTTGTTGCCAGTCCTGGACTTAAGCTCAGGGCCTGAGCACTGTCCTTGAACTTTCTCAAGGCTAGAGCTCTACCACTTGAGCCTCAGCACCACTTTCAGCTCTTTTTTCTATGTATGTGGTACCGAGGAATCAAACCCGGGTCTTCATGCATGCTAGGCAAGCACACTACCACTAGGCCAAATTCCCAGCCCACTAGTATGTTTTTTTAACATGCATTTAGAATACATACCCCAAAGATTTAAAAAAAAAATAAACCCCAAAACCTAATCAACCAAAAAAAGGAAAAGAAACAATAAGGCTGCAGTTTGTTAATCAGAATGCTTGTAAAAATAAAGGCAAAGTAAAAACCATGCAGAAGATACATTACCCCTGTGCTGCTATAACAGGAACACTCTCACTGTATGTTTGGCGCCAGCACTGTTCACCATTTGAGCCTAAAAAGCGAGTTTTTTCTGAAGATAAGATGTTAGAAAGTTGGATTCTTGCAATACCCAGGAGTAAGTCTTTACTCATTTTATCCTTATGCCACAATTCAACCAGCAGGGGAATCCTAAAGAAAAGAGAAACACATGTTCTAATCTGCTAGTCCTCAACTGGAGGCTTTTCTCAACTATAATCTTGGAATACCCTAAAGTAGAAATACTTCTGTCATACTTGTTTTTACCTGGAAAATCACTTAACACAACTGTTAAAGGCTCCATTTCACAGGCCATCAACAGGAAAAACTGGCCTTGTTTCTATACTGCTTTTAAGCAATAAAGAAAAGCACTGAAATATTGTTATTATTCCCACAATGGCTATAAAATTTGTGACTTGACTCCATTTTCCCTCTAAAATTGTATTATTTTGAATTATTATATTTTACAAAAGTAAAAGATGTTTTACAGGTCTCATCTTTCTTTGAAAATCTATTTCAAATGAATAGATTCCTCCCTCCCCCACCCCCCACCCCGGTAGGTCTGGGCACTGTCACTGAGCTCTTCACCTCAAGGCTACCACCCTACACCTTGAGCAACAGTGTCACCTCCAGTTTTCTAGTAACCACAAGTTTTATACGTGAAAAGAAGTAGAAAACTCCATACCAATAATGCTAGCTATTCAGGAGACTGAGATCTGATGATTGTGGTTCAAAGCCAGCTGGGGCAGAAAAGTCTGTGCAACTCTATCTCCAATAAGCTACTCAGAAAATGCCAGAAGTGGCACTGTGACTGAAGTGGTAGAGCACTAGCCTTGAGCACAAGGAGGCATAGGAACAGTACTCAGGTCCTGAGTGCAAGTCCCAGGATCAACAGAAGGGAAAAAAAAACCCCAATTATATAACATACTACAGTCAACTGAATGACTCAATCAAAGCTAAATATTTTTTTATCTTCTTAAAGAACACCACTACTCAAAGCTTCCTCATTAACCACAGAAATTAGAAAACAGACTTTATAACAAGCCTATAAACATGTGGCAGAAGTGACAATGTCAGTTACAGTGCCAATAAATTTGATTCTCAAATGTATAAAGTGCTATGGATTTAAGTATGATACCACATTTTCAAGTGTTGACCAAAGAAAACAACAACAAAAAATCCACCTGACTTAGACAGTACCGTAAGAAGGTGTCCTGTAGCTGATGTGGCACAGTTGCAAAATCAAACGCACAGTAAGACTGGGGAAGAAAAACTTCCATGTTCTTCCGCACTTCCACAGGGGGATTAGTCATGATAGGGGCTGCACTTCCAAAGAAGGGGTAGGAGTACCTAGAATGGAAGAAAGAGAAAGTGTTCTAACACCATAGAGGAGACTTGAAGTTTGGATTTAAAAATTTTAAAGGTGTAATATGAAGATTATAAGCAAATAAATTTTTTTTCGTTTTTTGGCCAGTTGTGGGGCTTGAGCACAGGGTCTGAGCACTGTCCTTGAATTTTTCTCAAGGCTAGAGCTCTACCACTTAAGCCTCAGCACCACTTCTAACTTTTTTCTATGTATGTGGTACTGAGGAATTGAACTTGGGACTTCATGTATGCTAGGCAAACACTCTACCACTAGGCCAAACTCCTGGCCCGCACATAAAAAGTTTTAAAGGACAAATAATAGGAACACTGAGTTGCAATCTAAGTTGCTTGTCAGTGCACATCTTTTTTCATCTTAAGTAAGCAGTTTCTGCCATGTATTACATGCTCATGAAAGGCTAGACAGGCAGGTGCCTCACAAAGATAATCCTGGCTACTCAAGAAATGGAGATTAGGAGGGTCATGTTCTGAGGATAGCCCAGGCAAAAAAATTAGTGAGACATCAACTTCATATTTCAAAAAGCCAGGAGTGGTGGTACCTACTTGTCATCCAAGCATGCTGTAAGTAAGCAAGCCAGGGTCCTAGGTGCAACACCCTATCTGAAACATAACTGAAGGGGAAAAAGGGCTGGGGTATGGAGAGCATCTGCCTTTTTCTGCATAAGGCCCTGAGTTCAAACTCTAGTACTTCCAAAGCAGGGGAGGGGGATACAGAACAGGAAGGAAGGTAGTGGGCTTGCTAAATTTAATTTCTTTTTTAAACTATATTTTTTTTCTTTTCCTTTTTTGGAACTGGGGATTGAACCCAGGACTTTGTACTTGTTGGCAAGCACTTTCCCGCTGAGTTGCATCCCAACCTCCTGAATTTCATTTCTAAATCTACTTTCCTTTAGACAAGAAGGTCCTGATATTTATTAGTGAATGTAAAAGAATTCACAATGATTTGTCTCTGAATAGAGAATCAGGATATAAGTAATTCAAATGTGTAGAAGATGAGTAGTGAGTACTATCACGTTATTTCTTCTTTTTGTTACTTAAAACCATAGCAGACCAAATGAAGAATGCTTAACTACTGCTAAGCTAACTGTATTTAAAGCCAAATATAGCTGAGTGTGGTATGTACATGCCTGTAATCATGGTTTGAGGCTAGCCTGGTCAACATTAGTGCCAGACTGCATCTGAAAAATCAAAGGAAAGGGAGAGCAAAAGCGAGAGTGCAAAAGCAAGAGGGAGGAAGGAAGAGGGGGAGGGGAGGGGAGGGGAGGGGAGGGGAGGAGGGCAGGCAGACAAGCCTGCCCCCAAATGGATTTAGAAGTATGACTCAACTAGTAAAGTACTTGAATTTAATTCTCAGTACTGATAATAAAAAATCAAATTAATACATAATGTTTGCTTAAATTACATACCATATCATGTTATTCATATATAAAACCAGAATTTAAATCCTACTAGTAAAAATTGTTGTCCTACAAAAAGAATTTGTGTTAACCTAAAAATTCCTATACTATTTACCAATTCTATTACTATATGTTCACAATTCCATTGACATCAAGCTATCTCACTCAGAGGGAGTTAGTGTACTTGAATTTCAGTTCCTATTGCTTGACAATGGGAACAGGAAAGTAGTTCCATGCAATGTTCAGTGGATAATAACTATGTATTATTTCCTAAGAATACAATTCGCCTTTCTTAATCAAGTGAACTACAGTTCTCTTCATATATTAACTTGTTTATGAATCTGTCATCCCTGAAAGCTGAGTTGTGGGTGGCTTATATATAGTAATAGGCATCACATAGACATTCAGTGATTAAACACATGCCTCCCGACCCCCAGCAAGGCAAGCAGAAGACACAAGGAACTGGGAGTACTTTCTGCATAGACTTGGTTAAGACTTCCTCGCATGTATCTAATTTCTCCAATAGCAGTGATGGCTGCACAGAGATCTCGGGTAAAAGGGCATAAAAGACAAAACAAAACCCTCCAAAGTGGGCAATAAGTAGCAATTCTAGTTCTAAAACTGAGAAAACAAACCCTTTGGGAAAAGCTACATCCATGAGAGAAAACCTTTTTTCTGTCTTGAATCTCCAGATTAAAAAAACTGGAAAGATTTTTAGCATTTAAAATAAATGCAAAACTGAATCTGAACTGGAAAGAATTTTTTCAATTCTGCAAATACTTGTAGTCATGTTCAGTGTGAGGTCCACTATTTATAACAAAGTATGAAAGAACTGGAAATATTTTAGAAAAGATTAGATACTGCAAAAATCAGGTTCAAGTCAAAAATTACAGACTTGAAAGCAGGTATGCCTCAAAAAGACAGGAAGTAGTGGCTAGCTGCTGAAACTCTATGTTAGCATTTTGAGATGACAAAAAGATTTCTCTCTCTGTCTCTGTCTTTCTCTCTGTCTGTCTCTTGCTGGTCTTAGGCTGGAACTCATGGCTTGAGTGCTGCGCCTGAGCTTTTTCAGCTCAAGTCCTGCACTCTACAACTTAAGCCATAGTGCCATTTCTAGTTTTCTGGTGGTTAAAGATAAGAATCTCATGAACTTTCCTGCCTAGACTGGCTTCAAATTGAGATCACAGTCTCCTGAGTAGCTAGGACTATAGGCATGAGTCAATGGTACTTAGATTTCCTCCCGAAATAAACACTTTATCTCAAATGCTAATCCATGAATCTAAGAAATTTATGAGAAAGAAACGATGAAGATTGCAAATGTTATTGTGTTACACTTAATTTACATCTCAGTCAAAAACTATGACAATGTAACATTATTACAACAAGCTATTGTGTAAAGTCATTTAGCTGAAAGTATGTACAAAATGTGATGTCCTATGTAGTTCACTAAGATGGTTATCTGATTTGCAACTATGAAATGTATATATAAGAAAAGTAAGCCTCCACTGTAATAGTTTTATGGAAAAATCATTATTTTGACTTGAGCATTTCTTCCCAGAAAACAACTATAACAAAAACCTTCTAAAGTTCAAGAGCCACTACATTTTAAATGTCAACATCAATAAATGATTACAAATATCTATGACTATTATACCAGAATAGGTAAGACTGGTACCTTTCATATCACCAATGCCACGTTAAGTTCAAAGCCATTAGGATATTGCTTTATTTCCTTTCCATGCCACAGGTTAAACAAAAGCTTTAAAAAAAAAAAGGTCTTAATTCTTTGGTGATATTACTCTGTAACTTCCCAAGGCAGAGAAAGGCTTTTCTCCTCAAACAACATCAAATCCCACCTTAATATACAGTTGACGGGATAGCCAATATCCAAGCCATGGATACTCCTCAAGTCTATGGAAAAGCAAAAATGATGTGATGTTGCTGGAACAGCAATCTTCTGTCGTGAAACTGTTTCCGAAACATTCGATGGAGCCGCTGGCTGGGCCAGTGAAGCAAGTACAGAAGAACTAGTGCCTGAAAAATGAACACAAAAAAATTTTAAACTATCACCAACAAGCAAACAAACAATTCAGACAATTTAAAGCTATCTCATTTTTCTTGGAGCACGAGATTTTATTTTTGTCAAGTTATGACTACAGACATGAGCATCTTTAAAATGGCTTACCTCAAACTAATTTTAATTTTAGAATCTGAATTTTAGATCTGAAAGGTATATGCCCATGTGTGCTGATAATCCCAAAACCCAAGGGGCTTAGGCAGGAAGACTGAAGACGACTGCAGGTTTGAACCTAGCCTAGCTATCCAAGGCCATACTACAGATACAGCAACATCACTTTTTAACCCAGCTGTAATTATTTTCAGAACAAATAACTCCAAAAGAGTCAGAACTGAATAGGCCTGTACAGCTTAATGAGAAGCCTAAGTTAAACAGCTACTCAAGTAAACCTTGCACTCCAAACTTCAAATTCCTAATCCATCGTACTTTCTATACAGCTGTAGGCTTTTAGGCAATGGATGAAAAAACCTTACAAAACCAGAGATGTATATTTTTGGATCCTGTACAACCAAAAATAATTACAACTTCACAAGATAAAGCAATTAATAGTTCTTTAAAATCCCAGATAACTTATTTTATTCAAGAGTTTACTAGTTTAAATATATATATGAGCTGGCGATAGTGGTTCATGCCTGATATCTAGCAACATGTGCCAGAGAGAACAGGAAAATGGAAGTCAAAGTCAAGGCCAGCACAGGTAAAAAGTTAGTGAGACCCACCAAACCAAACAACAGCTAAATCTAGTGGTACACATATCTGTCATCCTAGTAGACTCCCAAAAATAAAGCGAAAGAGTCTGGGAGGCATGGCTGAGGTAGTAGAGTGACTGCCTAGCCAGCACAAGTCCTAAGATCAATTCTCTAGCACCATCAAAACAATAAATAAATCTATTTGAAAGAATAACGTTTCTTAAACTGAAATTTCTTACACTGTCACATATTTTTGGCTCATAATCTAACATTTTTACTTAAAACCCAAATAAGTCCTCATAGCCACTTATTAGAGGACCACAAATCCAACATATAAAATATATGTGAAGGGCCAGGAGTTTGGCCTAGCGGTAGAGTGCTTGCCTAGCATGCACAAAGACCTGGGTTCGATTCCTTGGTACCACATAGAAAAAAGCCAGAAGTGGTGCTATGGCTTAAGTAGTAAAGCTCTAGCCTCGAGAAAGCCCAAGGACAGTGCTCAGTCCCTGGGTTCAAGCCCCACGACTGACCAAAAAAATAAAAAAAGATGTATGAAAAGAACATCTTACCCCTGGGATTTGGTTTTGGATCCTTATCATACTGTAGGCTTTCCACCTCACTTTCTGTCGCGTCATCTTTGGTTGGAGGTGTCTGGTTGTGAGCTGGAGCAGGGGACACACTTGGTGACTTTGGCCCAGCAAGTGTCCTCTCCTTTATGGGGGTTAAAACTGTCTTGCTTGAATGCTCAGGCTCATGTCCATTCTGGGTCTTTAATTCAATTAAAGACTAAAAACAATTTTTAAATAATATATAATTTGCAAAATATTTTCCTTCATAATTAAGCAAAAACTTGGCGTTGTTTTTTTTTTTTAAATACAAGCTTCCTTTCCCAGTTTGGATATTGCTAGTCTACTTTTCTTCATAAATTGCAAATTTCCTTATAGCATCTAGGACCAGAAAAAGGAAGATGAACAGGAAGGACATACATCCAAGAGCAGAGTACCAAAATGCATCCTAATGGGTAAGAAGGGATATATGAGAAAAGTCAGGTTCATGCGACCCTGGGAATAGTTAAGAGCATAATGAAGGCCTACACCCTACACAGAATAAAACAGATGTCTAGTAGGAGTGTTTCTTGCTTTACTCACTACCCTATAAAACTATATGTATTTTTTCAGCTTTTTTATCTTTAATTTACAACTTAGCTATAGATGGACTCTTTGCAAAATGATGCTAATAAAATTGATTCTGCCGAGATACAATGAAAATAAGTACACATTCAAATAAATGCCCGTCTCTGTGGTAAAATCTGCCTAAGATTATGGGGGCTATAAATACTAATGGACTGAGAGATTTATTTTAGCTGGGTGTGTCTCAAAATCAAAATGATACCGCCACTGCAGGTTCTCTAAAATTAGGTTTAAGAGTGCTGCCTCGATCATTTCCTTGGGGAGGCGGGGAAGCTTTTTGACAGCCAATGGCTATCACTACCGGCCACCAAATGACCATTATAGGGAGACTGGCCATAGGCAGCTGAGGAAAACATTATATATCTGTCCTATCAAATACCAAATGATTTTACGCCTATTAGAGTAAAAAGTATAAGCTGGGAGTGGAAGGAAACAATTTCTACTACATAAGAAGATGGTCCCAAAGCTAAACAGGCTATGAGCACACAGTCACTTACAAACCATACAGCAGATGCCTCTGAACTTTTGTTTATTCAGAAAAGAGATTATATAATGTAGGCTACTAGTTAAGAATGATGAATACACTGTTATGCCAGGTAACTCATGAGGTTCTCTGGCAATGAAATACTAGACAAGCTTGGAAGATGGAAACAGAGTCATTACTTACCTGGGACTCGATGCCCTCTCTCTGCAGGGCCACAGACACTCCCACAGTTGGGGCCAGCTCCAGAGGAATAGGTGCGAGCTTTTGTTTAGCTCGATTTGGTGGATCAAGGGTAAAAGCACCCTCAATAGTGACAGGGTGCTGGTTGATTTCTGTGCTGCCCTTTCTTAGCAATCCACTTAAGGGTATTTCTGTACTGCCCAGAGACTGGTCTCCACAACAGAGATGGATCTAAAACAAAAGGGAAAAATCAAAGTGAGACATTTTATTTTATCTTCCTTTCTAAATACTATAAACTTAATACAAGTTATAAAACAAGTCGCTGAGGAACACAGAGTATAGCCTGACCTGAACACAGTGATGAATTCTAATGCATGATTGTTTAAACTGGTGGTAAAACATAAATTAATAGTTAACTCACAGATCTCACCTCTTTTTTCATGTTTGTTCAATGAGGTGTACATAGATATTGCCATATTTCCGTCTCCTCAATGAATTATGATTATTTTTAATATTTCACTATGCTACTTTACATAGGCAAATTGCTTAATTGGAAATGAGTGTCTGATAAGGGATGTGGGAAGTGGCTTCGTGATAGAATGCTTGCCTAGCATGCATTAAGCCCTGGGTTCAATTCCTTGGTACTATATAAGTAGAAGATGGATATCAATGTTTGTGAAGTACTGCACCTTCTATCTGGTAAATATAATGTAACCCTTCTATTAATTACAATAAAAAATATAAGAAAGAAAAATAAAAAATAAATTGAAAATGGAGCTGTGGCTCAAGTGGTAAAGTGCTAGCCTTAAACAAAAGAAGTCTAGGTCCTGATCAAAGCCCTAGGACAGATCAAAAAAAAAAAAAGTTTATGAATTTAAATAGAAAAATACCTTAAGTGGTTTTCCTATTTTTTTTAAACTCAAGACCTTGTGCTTAGTCTGCATGCTCACATGTGACACTTTTTTTGAGTCATGTATCAGCCAGTCTTTTTGCTGATTCACTGAAGTTTCCATATGTAGTCTCAAACTTTTCTCCCTGGGCTGGCTTAGAACCCTAGTCCTTCAGGTTCCAGACTCGAGAGTAGATAGGATTACAAGTGTTCAACCACCAGTGTCCAGCTTCTATTTTTTTTTTTTTTTTTGACTAGTCCCATGGCTTGAGCTCAGGGATTGAGCACCGAGCACCGTCCTTGGGCTTTCTCAAGGCTAGTGTTCTACCACTTGAGTCATAGCACCCTTCCAGCTTTTCTCTATGTATGTGGTACCTAGGAATTGAACCTAGGTCTTCGTGCATGCTAGGCAAGCACTCTACCATTAGGCCAAACTCCCGTCCCCAGTGTCTAGCTTCTAGTTCCATCTTGATATTAATTCAAACATGATTCTAAAAAAATAAGTAAGTAGAGAAGCCCAATTTGGAACCTTAAAACCTCAAATAATTTTGTCTTCTTCATTCATAAAACATCTTGATTCTTGTCTTCTTTGTAAAGTCAAGGACTGAATGACAAAAAAGAGTACTTCTGGGTTGACAAGTACTGTTTGTCAATGATGGCTATGCAAAAGCTCAACATATTGAAAATTGCACTAAGAAAGGAAGAAATGGAAATTTATCATGTGATTATTCTTTTCCCAGACTATGTGGAAGCCTTGGAAAATAGTATATTGGAGAAAAAGAAGTTGAAACATGATAACAGGCCCTACTAAGAACTTAATTTAATTTTTTTAATGCAGTCCAGGCGTTTAAACCTTGTTCCTGCCAAGCTGAAGTGCTATCAATAAGCCACACCTGCAGCCCTTTTATGTACTAATTATTCTAAGAAAGAGTCGGTTTTTTGCCCAGACCATTCCTAGACAGCAATACACCACCTTAGCTGGGATGAGAGATATGGAATACCTTGCTCAGTTTCTTCCACCAAGATGGAGTCTTCAGGATTCTTGCTCTCTGAGCTGGCATGGAACCATAAACCTCATTATCTCAGTTTCCCCATAACTGAGTTAATAGCCATAGACCACTGTTAAGTACGTTACTACACTAGGCCAGGAGTTCAATTCTTTGGTACCACATACATAGAAAAAGCCAGAGTGTGGTGCTGTGGCTCAAGTGGTAGAGCTCCAGCCCTGAAAAAGCCCAAGGGCAGTGCTCAGGCTCTGAGTTTAAGCCCCAGGACTGGCCAAAAAAGAAAAAAGAAAAAGAAAAAGGAGTCTCACTGTGCATACTCAGGCTGGCGTTGAGGTGATCCTGCGAATGCTACGTGGATAGAATTATAAGCTAGGATTAAGTCCACTACTCCATATAACTTGAGTCCTAATTTGACAGTACTGGAGATTAAATTCAGGGCCTCATGATAATAGACCTATATTTCCAGCGCCTTTGCACACTGGTTAGTATTGCTGTAGGTTTTTACTTTTTGCCCAGGGTGATCTACAACATGATTCTCCACATTTCTGCCTCCCAATCCGGAGACAGGTGCTCATTCTCACCCTGTAAACATGTTTTAAATAGGATTCTATATAAAAGTTAACTTTAAGCCAAATGCTAGTAAACTCACACCTGTAATCTCATTTACTCAGAAGGGCTGAGATCTGAAGCTAGCCCAAGCAGCAAAGTCCATGAGACTCTCATATCCAATTAACCAAAGTAAAGTTATGGTTCAAGTGGTAGAGCATCAACCATGAGTGAAAAACGTACGGGACAGCACCCAGGCCCAGAGGTTCAAGCTGCAGAAGAGGCCGGGAAGCATATGTGTACACATGTGCACACATACAGCTACTCTTTGTCTTTAGGATGGTTACTTTTTAATTTTTTTTTATTTTATTGTCAGGGTGCTGTACAGAGGGGTTACAGTTACCTTCATAAGATAGTGAGTATATTACTTCATGAACATTGTTACACCTTTCCATGGTTTTCTCCCATTTTCTCTCCCCCCCACCCCCTCCTATAATGGTTACTTTTGATCAAACAAGTGGAGTAGTAAAAGTGAAGTGGCACAGGATTAGATAACCATTTGCTTGAATAAGGTCTACGCATCATTAGACTGCATTTGGAGGAGATGAGAAGAAGCACTAAACAAAAACAGGTTGGAAGGCATGGCTCAAGTGGCAGAGTACATTCAAACCCTAGTTTGCCAAAACAAACAAAAGAATGTTTAAAATATATTCAATGGTAGATTAAAATCTACCATTTCTAAAGAAAGTTGCCATTATCTCTAATTTTAACAACAAACTAAATTCTGAAATGTAAAAGCATGTCCTATAGCAATATCTCTAAATTCTGAAATATAAAGTATGACCAGTTCTAGGTTCTGGTAAAATTTCTTACTATAATATTCTAATAAGTGGGGGCCAGGATTGTGGTGTCAGGGTAGAGTTTGAATCCCCAGGTTTGATTCCTCAGTATTCATACACCAAAAAAGCCAGAAGTCATGCTGTGGCTCGAGGGGTAGAGCGCTAGCCTCGGGAAAGCTCAAAGACAGTGCTCAGGCCATGAGGACTGGCAAAAAATAAATGAATTATAAGTAGAGAGTATACCTCTTTTTTCAATAACTGGGTTAGTGAAGTGTTTTCTAAAATTCTGAAGTAACTGTAATGACTTAGCCAGTACCTTAAAAAAAAAAAATTAACATAGTAGCAAAAACCAATCCAACAAATTCAAACAAAGCAAAAACCTGGCATAGTACTTACCTGTAGTTTAGAGTGAAGTGCCAGGTAAACACGAAGCATTTCTACACTGCTGCGGATATGAACAGATGCCCTCTCGGGCTCAAAGTTTGGATTGATCAAATCATTAAAGGGCTCATTTGTAACATCATTTCCCAGTAAAGTATAGTAAAAGAAAAATTCAGGTTGTCTTTCTGGAAGTTTCATGGTACACGGAATTAGCTAAACATGTAAAGAAAAAAAATAAATATTACTCTATTAATCACTGAATATGTCAGTTGCACTCCAAGAGGATTTATAAATCTCTATTAAATGACTAGCCTTTACTAACTAAAGGCTGAATTTCATAAATAATAGTTAAAGAGACTCTTAACTCAGGTTATTTAGTATAAAATATCCAGGGTATATGTCTAAGATTTATTTAAAAAAATGAAATCAGGCCAGGAATGTGGCCTAGTAGAGTATTTGCCTAGCATGCATGAAGACCCGGGTCCAATTCCTTGGTACCACATACATAGAAAAACACTGGAAGTGGTGCTGTGCCTCAAGTGGTAGAACTCTAGTCTTCAGAAAGCCCAAAGACAGCTCAGGCCATGCATTCAAACCCCAGGACTGGCAAAAAAACAAAAACAAAAAACAAAAAAAAAACCTTAGAAACCTATGAATTATTATCAGCAAGATAGGGCTGGAAGTGTAGCCTAGCTGGTAGAATGCCTGCCTAGCATGCATGAAGCCTGGGTTGGATTCTTCAATACCACATACACAGAAAGTTGGAAGCGGTACTGTGGCTCAAGTGGGTAGAGCATTTACCTGAGAAAACCAAAAGACAGTGCCCAGACCCTGGACTAGGGGGGGAAAAAAAGCCCTTCTTGTAGTGGGCATAAACTTAGTTTAACAAAGTCAAATTTTTATTTTAAAAAGTCTAACCTGATAATTTTGAAAGGAAAAATTTAAAGATCTTCAAAGTGACATAAAAATGTGGTCACCAAGTGCATGTTTTACCTGTGAAATGGCAACTGGGGCACCGGGCAGGAGGTGAATAGATGCAAGAAAGCCAAGTCTAATAAAAACTTTACTCATAAGCCAGAAATTAGTGGCTTACATTTGTAATCCTAGTTACTCAGGCACCTGAGATGCGAGAGGATCTGAGAGGATCTTGGTTCAAAGCTAGCCTAAGTAAGAAAGGCTGTGAAAATCTCCAAAAAGCCAGAAGCAGAAGTGTGGCTCAAGTGGTAGAGTGCCAGCCTTAAGCAAAAAAGGTAAGGGACAGATCCCAGACCTTGAGTTCAAGCCCCTCACTCACACACACATGCACATCACAGCCTCTATTTTTTAAAATGTGAATTTATTTTAGATGCTATCACCCAACAAAAAGTCAAGAAAAGTGGACTACTCTTTAAGGACGAAAGGACCACAGTTAATGCTGTCCTGTACCACGGCTGGGAAAAGACAGAGCATCATGACCAGCCATCCTTGCTGAGTCTGTCAGGAATACGAAGCCTTGACTATTCTTTTACCCAGGCCAATTCTCGGAGCTATTCCTGTAGTTGTTAATCTTAAGAAGTTAATATGTCTTCCTGAAAAAAAAAAAAGCTAGGACTGCTTACTGCTTACAATGAAAATGATACATTCTCCCACATGGTTCTCCTTGTTTGCCTTTCTGTGTAACTCACATGGAACTCAAGGTAAAAAGAACCTGAGAAAATACACCCATGTCCAGGTTGCTCACTGTGCTGGGAATAATGGAATCCTTTGATCTGGACCTAAACTCTCCAATCTTCTGCCACATTCGTGATAGAGTGCGTTAACTTCTTAGTTTATAAGCAAAGCAAAATATAATCTCAGACCTAATAGGCATTAAGTATTACTGAGAAAAAAACTGTTCTTGGCATTGCTAATTTCTCCAAAATGTACATTACCCAAGAAGCAAACAGAAAAATTTCCTCTATCAGTTTTCAAAAATTTGCGCATAACAATGGCAACATTCTCCCAATTTCTCACAAATCACAAAATCTGTTTTGATCAAGATAGTGAAATCCATTCTTGTCACAAAGTAAAAATGTTATGAGCACATTCTTATCTCAAATTTTAAACTGTACACATACAAATATATTTACTATCTAAAGGATAAAATTTAAGATAGATATCCAGTGTTTTTCATGTTCTTCATGAATCACTAATCTCACTCATCACTAGTGTCTCTCACCTGCTCCAACTGGGTGGCAAAAGCTATGGTCACGGACATAATGAAGGAGTCGGTGCAGGACTCTGCTGGCCCAATCTGGTGGTAACCTCCTTCCTCATTCAGCACTGCTACAATGTCCTTCGGGTCAAATCCAGACAAGCTAGGAAGAACTTCACAGGCAAAAATACAATTAAATTAGACTGCAGTTTGCTATAAATCACTATAAGATTTTATTTTTTATTTCATTCAATTTTGCTAACCCAGCCTAGACTGGAACACACGATCTTACAAGAATTGATTGGTAGTATAAGCATGCACCACTATAAGTTATAAAAGCTGATTATAACTGTCAATTTCCTTGAAAATTTTCATGCATAGAGCTAATATATCAAAAGGTTTTCTTTAATTTCTTATATGCACTCTAAATAAAACTCATTTAATTTTGTTTTTCCATATACAAAGAACAGTCTAGCCAAGCACCTGTGGCTAAGATCTGTAATCCTATGTCAGTAGCCTGATGTCTGGAGGACTGGAGTTTGAAGACACTCAGCAGAAAATCTGGCTCCATCTCCAAAAAAAAAAGCCATGCTAAGGCATGATTAAGGGCCAGCTGAGCAATAAGTCTAGCACTTGAGGCCTCCAGTCAAAACTAACACTTTAATAAACCACATACAAAAAAAAAAAATCTAGCAAAGGTTTCCTAGTGAATCTAAGCTGGGGATTAAAAACTAGATCAGTCCAAGAGTACCAAACAGGAACTAGGAGAGCAAAAAGCTTGTTCTAAAATAAAATATAAGAACAACACACATGAAGACATAGATGCACATGGCACAGGAATGGGAAGAGGTATGGTGTGCTGAATCACAGTGAGGACTAAGGTATATAGACAGGATATTATTACATGCTCTGCTGAAACATTTGGATAATAGTTATTGTAAGAGTAAGAGAAAACCATTAAATAATTTTGAGATCAGTAAAGCCCAATAGGTAACAATATGAAAAGACTAAATAGACATAGGAGTTTTCAAATTGATTTTTTAAAGGACATGCATACACACAACTACACTAACAGATAATAATCAGCATTACGGGAAATAAGAGGAAAGCAGACATTTTCTCAACTGATATTCACTAGTACAAACAACTGGTAATGCATCAGTGTTCATCAAAATTTCACATATTCATACCCTATAAACAATCCTCATTTCTAATCCTCAAAAGATGCTCATTGCAGCACTGGATGAAAATAGTATATTCATTAAGAGCATAGATACTTAAATTACAGAGACCAAAGTGCCAACTGTAGTTATTTACTACCTTTATCAGAAAACTGCACAATCTCCTTTTGTTCCATTGTTTTCCTTCTGTAATTTCTATGTATTTGCTGGGAAAATTAAATTAAATACTGAAAGCAAAGAGTTTAGTGTTGTAAGCTCAAAAAATTGAATCACTCCAAAACTAATCTCCAAAGAAACAACCATCCCATTATAAGATGGGCCAAAGACTTAAAGAGAGTCTTCTCTGAAGAAGAAATAAAAATGGCCTATAGACACATTAGGAAATGCTTGACACTTCTGGTCATAAAAGAAATGCAAATCAAAACAACTTTAAGATTCCACCTCACTCCAGTTAGAATGGCCAGGATGGGGGCCAGGAGTTTGGCCTAGTGGTTAAAGTGCTTGCCTAGCATGCACGAAGACTCAGGTTCGATTCCTTGGTACCACATACATAGAAAAAAGCCGGAAGTGGTGCTGAGGCTCAAGTGGTAGAGCTCTAGCCTTGAGAAAGTCCAAGGACAGTGCTTAGGCCCTGAGCTCAAGGCCAGGACTGGCCAAAAAAAAAAAAAAAAAAAGTTACAAAGAATGGCCAGGATGAAGAAATCTAGTAACAACAGATGCTAGAGGGGATGCGATCAGGAGGGATCACTACTACACTTTTGGTGGGAGTGTAAATTCGTTCAACCACTATGGAAAGCAGTATGGCAGTTCCTCAAAAGACTAAACATAGAGCTCCCCTATGACCCAGCAATTCCACTACTTGGCATTTACCCAACCATCCAGAAACAAGGACATACTAAATCCACTAGCACAATGATGTTCACTGCAGCACTATTTACCATAGCCAAGATATGGAACCAACCCAGATGCCCCTCAGTTGATGAGTGGATCAACAAGATGTAGTATTTATACACAATGAAATTCTATGCTGCTGTCAGAAAGAATGACATCACCCCATTTGTAAGGAAATGGAAAGACCTAGAAGAAATCATATTAAGTGAAGTAAGCCAGACTCAAAGGAACATAGGCTCAATGGTTTCCCTCATTTGTCATAATCAGTAGAAACCTTGGGCTCTACTAGCAGAGATTCACGATAGAACAAAATCTAGATACATATGGCCATGGGACCTCTAGGATATAGAAAAAAAAGCCACATAAGGAGTGATTACTGTCCTTAAAGTACTCTCATCTCTTTTGCTGCCCCTTGGTTATCTCATATTGTTATAATATTTTACCTCGTTATCTGATATATTTTATATATGCTTAATTGGTTATTTGAAATTGGATAGGGAAGGGGGAAATCAAGTGAGGGGGAGCGGGGGAGATGGAGGGGAGGAACATGGAGAGGACCATGACATGAGAAAGGGTATCAATGTTTGTGAAGTAATGCACCTTCTATATGGTGAATATAATGTAACCCTTCTATTAATTACAATAAAAATATATTGAAAAGGAAAAAAAAAGTTTAGTGTTGTAATCTCATACATTAACCACTTTCATAAAGACAGCCATTATATAAGGCTAGCAGAGAATAGAAACTAAAATAATGGTTATGCTACGGTTCTCCTTGCCAGGAAACCAGCAACAAATCTTAAGGACTGGAATCCAAAGTTTGTTTTGTTTTGTTTTTCTTGCCAGTGTTGGGCGTGACCTCAAGGCCTGAGCACTGTCCTTGGGCCTTGGGTTTTCTCAAGGCTAGAGCTCTACCAGTTGAGCCTCAGTACCACTTCCAGCTTTTTTCTATGTACATGGTACCAAGGAATCAAACCCAGGTCTTAATGCATGCTAGGCAAGCACTCTACCACTAGGCCAAACTCCTGGCCTAGTTTTAATGTGATTCCCTCCCAATTTCAGAGTTGAAACTTAGTGGTCGAGTGATAAGTAATATCAGTAGTAGAGTCTTTAGGAAGTACTTAGGTGAGGAGGTCTCCCTCCTTTGTAAATGGAGTTAGAAGCCCCTACAAAAGGATTTGTCAAAGGAGCTTTTCTCCCTGTAACCCTCCAACATAGGAGGATATATTAATTAAATGAAACCAGTGCCTTGAGCTTAGACTTCCCAGACTCTAGAACTAAGGAATAAACTTATTATTTATAAATTATACAGTATATATTCTCTTACAGTAGCAGAAAATGCACTACCAGTACGTTTATATGCAAATGTATATATAAACACAAATATAAATGTGTATATGTATGCAGACAGGCACATATTCCCTTTGTCTACTAGAAGAGTCTGATACTCCAACAGCAGTTGGTGAATCTAACTTGGCTGGATCTTGACTTCTAAGAATTCTTTACTAAAAGAAAGTAGGATTGTTTGTGAGATAAGGCAAGTAAAAGTAAAACAACAGAATTTTCCTTTGCCAGAAAATATTAAAAAGTTGAATTATAGACATAGTAAAACAGAATTATGGACACAGAAACAGACTGAAAGAGCTACCCAAATCTGGGAAAATGAAAGAAAAACAAAGATTTTAAAATATTACATTAAAACTATAAAACCATTTGCCCAATGAATAATTTAAAAATAATAAATAAAAGTTTTTCATAATCTTTTCCCAATTCTGTATCATGAAAGACTTTCACATAAGTAAAGAGGTAAGATACAGTTGAGAGCACTGATAACACCATATTAACCAAGACATCTAAGGGAGTTTTATCAATAAGGGAACACACTGCACTGTGTGCCAGACAGGTCATAGAAAGAACCTGGTACCACTATCACTTCTATGATTAGGTTAGGCATGTCAAACCTAAACCTCAAAACGGACAAATCTGTCACAGGACATTCTAGAAAGCAACAGACCCATAAACTTCAAAATTGAAAGATTATGACAAGGCTGTAAATCTAGTTCACATTAAATTAGCATAAATTAGTACTACCTTATTCTAAGCACTTGCATAGGATATTACAAGTTGTTTCAGAATGGAACTATAGAAACATTCATTTTTCATTAATATATCAACACAAATTTCCCAATCTTGATAGGCATAATCAAAGTTCTATTGTGTTATAATAAACAATCAAATATTTAGATAGGAAGCAAATTTTTCCCAAATGGTTCTGAAAAAATATTCTCTTTACTTTCAATTTCTATGTAAGTTTGTTTATAGTAAAGGAACCTGTCAAAATTTTTTCCACTGAGAAAAAGAATATAGACACTAGAATTTGATTTTTAGGTTCTTACCCTAGTTTCAGTACTTATAACTTATGGCATTTTGGCAGAACCAAGTTAATAATGCCTGTGAACTACTCCAATGACCAGTTTTGGGCATCAAATGACATCTGGTTTCGAAGGTCTGGGTAAGATGATAAGCAAGAGAGACGAATATGACTGACACCTGAGGAGCAGATATTTTTCTCATAGGATGAGTATGCACAGAATGAAAAGAAATGTCTTTTAATGTACTAAGGTTGGGAAAAGCCCATGAGGAAATCAAGAAGCACTAGTTAAAAAGGTGAAAGAGAAAGGGTTATTGCAAATTGAACTATTATTTCTATCACCTTAACCAAAAGGCGATTTCTAGTTCAGAATTAAACTTTTGGGATAACTATAAATTCACTGAACTAAAATTTTTCTTAGGTTACCATACAAACATATAACAAATATTAAATCTAGGCACACCATTCAAGATCAGAGTACCATTTTTTTTTCTTGATCTGTTTCAACTATTTGCATCTCTATTTTCTTGAAGAACCCTGCCCTCATAGATAAAGAAATCCCTAACTCATTAGATCCTGACCTACCGACAGAGAAATACCTAACTTCAGTTTCTTGAGACATCATATTCTCCTCCCTACAGAGGGTTAAAACTGAGAAGGAATGGTCAAGTTCGGATCCCACAGGTACAGGCTCAGAAAAAAAGAGACTCCACTACAAGACTACAATTGTGGGGCTGGGAGTTTGGCCTAGTGGTAGAGTGCTTGCCTAGCATGCGCGAAGACCCGGGTTCGATTCCTTGGTACCACATACATACAAAAAAGCTGGAAGTGGTGCTGAGGCTCAAGTGGTAGAGCTCTAGCCTTGAGAAAGTCCAAGGACAGCGCTCAGGCCCTGAGCTCAAGCCCAGGACTGGCAAAAAAAAAACAAACAAACAAAAAAAAACTACAATTGTTTCCCTTCCCTACATCTCAGTACTATTATTACCAACAACCTACTTACAAAAGTTCCTTTTATCTAGTATGGTTTCAAACAACAACAAAAAATGCAATTCATGACCAAATGAAAAGACTAAACAAGCAGAGGAACTATATTCAAATATAAGGCTGACAAGGACTATTTATTTGTTTGTTGGGGACAAGATTTTACTAAGTTTCTCAGGCTACCCTTGAATTCACTACATAGCCCAGATTGGCCTTCAGCGTACAATCCTCCTGCTTCGGTCTCTTGAGGCAAGTGCTACTCCATCTAGCAAACTTTTAAAAATGATGATTAATATGGCAAGGCTTTAATGGAAAAGTATAAATAATACACAAAATATGAAGATAAAGTAAGCAGAAAAGAGAAACAGAGATCCAAAATACTGTAAAGGTATTCAGTAGCCTAGGTATTGCTGAGGAAAAATCTCTGACCTTCAAGACAGGCAGGACAACAAAAACCTCCAAATCTGGAAAGCAAAGGGAAAATAAATACTGGAAAAAAAACTAGAAGAAAAGAGAGCTGGAAAACACAATTGCAAATAAAAATCAAATCTCAAAAGGATTAAAATTATTTTAATTAAATGAAAATTAAAGCAGAGTTCATTCAAATGTGTGTGATGCAAAGAAAACCAAGCTTAGAGGCTTTTAAAGCATTGGTTAAATACATATATAAGAAAAGATCTAAAATCAGTCATCTGAGCCATACATTGGTGGCTCAGTCTTGTAATCCTATTTACACAGGAGGATGAGCTAAGGATCATGATTCAAAGTCAAACCATGCAGACATCTCCAATTAGCCGGTAAAAAGCCAGATGTAGAGGTGTAGCTCAAGCGGTAGAACATTAAGTACCTGAGTGAAACAGCGAAGCAAGAACACAGGCTCTGAATTCAAATCTCAGTAATTGGTGCGCACGCCACACACGCACACACAGAAATAATTTTTTAATAAGCCCTCTAAGTTTTTACCTTAAAAAACTAAGAAGGTTATTAACTTAGAAGAGTTTTTTAAAAAATTAAGATGCTGGGCACAGTGGTTCACACCTGTAATCCTAGCTACTCAGAAGGCTGAAATCTGAGGATCGCAGTTCAAAGCCAACTGGTACTAAAGAACATGAGACTCTTATCTCCAATTAATCACTAGATAATGGGAAGTGGGACTGTGGTTCCAGGGGTAGGGCAGTAACCTTGAGCTGAAGAGCTCAGGGACCTAGAGTGCAAGCCCCATGATCCACCCCCCCCACCAAAAAAAAAAATTAGAGAACAATCAAACTGAAAACAGGAAATTAATGAAAGAAACCAACAAAAACAAAAGATAAAATTAGCCTCTAGCCATGCTAAATAAGAAAAAGAGTATACATTATTAATATCAGAACTGAAAGAAGAGCTATCACTAGGGATCCCATAGTTTAGAAAAAAATAAAAGGGGTACTACTGAAGAGGTTTATGATCATAAAACTGAATCAATGCCTTGAAAGAAATAGCTACCAAAATACACAGAAACATAAATTACTTCATAAGACTATTAATCCTATGACACCATGGACTGATGTATGAGAGAAACTAAACCAATAATTAATAATCTCCCAAAACAGAAAGCAAGTCCAGATGGGTTTACTGGTGAACTTCAACAAAATCTAAGAAATTAGCAGCTATTTACAATCACTTTCAGAATCTGAGTAACAGTTTATTTCCTAAGTCATAACATAACTAGCCACAGAAAATCTGTACGTAAAAAGACTTGACAAAAAAAAGGTGGGTGGTGAACAAATTTGTACTATATAATATGAAAACTGTTGACTAATAAGGGGTAAAATGGTAAAGAAAGGGAAATATATTGTCACAAAGCAGGTACCAGTCAAATACAGCTGAAATAGACTATTTGCAACCATGAAAACAGATCAATAAAAGCTGTTGAAACTTTTTAGAAGTGGGGAAGCGAGAGTGACAAAGGGGATGAGACTGAACACGTGTAGAAAAGTAATAATGACACCCCCCCCCAAGTTAAAGCCAATTTATAAAAAAGTAAACTAGATAATGTAGTACATTAAAAAAAACACTGCTGTAACTAATAAATACTTTTAGCAAGATCCATCTGTATCATCCAAACTCTGAATACCATTAAAACATGACTTTCAAATGAAATTTCCCACATGTGAATTCAAGAACATGGAATCTTGGTGAGGAGAGAGGGTTAAATAGTAAAGTTATACCACAGAGTATAAACTAAGGACTTCTAGTGGCAAAGAAGTATCTAGGACATTTCCTCAGTTGCAACACTCTGGGTTTGGGAGGATGATGATGGATGAGGTTGTCCTATGTGCAACTCCCTGTACTCTATAATTTTTCACCCACACCCTCCCTATATGGTAGTGACAGCAAAGCTAAGTGGCAGTTTTCAAAAATACAAAATTCTTTGTCCTAGGTTATACCAGATTAAAAAAAAAGAAGCTACCCCACCCACACAGTCTCCTTGTTCTGTCCCCTCCTAACCTTCTAGTCCATAGATGAAGGTCTCAGAGAATGTCTTTAGAGATGATGCACAAACCTTTTCCATCTCGAGGGGGGGCCCCCTTTGCTTTAAAACTATCCATTGGTGCTTTTGTATCTGTTTCCAAAGTGATGCTTATCTGTATTTCAGACTTGAACTTGGTGTATTTATTACTCAGCAACTGGTACCATTTTGGTGCCTAAAAACAAAAACAACACAACAGGAAAAAACCTAAACAGGTAAAAGATGAAGAAGAAGAAGAAAAAAACTACTGCAAATGTTCTTTAAGGTTCTAAATAAACTGCCAGAAGTCTTCCTTCTTATCGCTCTCACATTTCATCAGAAAGGAATCAATCCCACTTTAGAAGCCATCAAACTGAATTTCCCTTTGGGAAAATAACTTAGAAATTTAGGCTGTCTTCATAGTGCCCATTCTTATGCTTCAACAGGTAAACTATTAAAGGGAAGGCCAAAATATGTATTCCTTTCTACCTTTACAGCCTTCTATTTCTTCTCACATGATCTTTTTTCTTAAATTTTTAAATTGTTATTATAAAAGTGATATATAGTTACATAAGTCAGGTAGAGTATATTTCTTTTTAGACATCACCCCTTCCCTTGCTCTCTCCCAGTTTTCCCCTCCCATTACCCATCTACAAGTTGCACAGTTCATTTTCAACAGTGTCCAGTGAGGTACATTGCTGCACTTTTTTTCATTCTTTGTCCCTGCATTTCTCACATGATTCTTTATATAAAAAAACCACCCGCTTTCTATTTTCCTAACTCCTACTATTTTATGCTTTGTATAGTTTTTCTTCCTGCCACATTTCTGCTTTACACTACTGACATCAAATAAGTAAAACAAAATCTTACTGCTAATAAAAAAAAAAACCAGTGTTAAAGGTCCAGTAATACAATTGCTGATTATGAACCATTACTTTACCAATATTAAACAAAAGCTTGACACTGAATGAAGTATCATAAATTTGAGTAACCCTTACTGCATCAACTTCAGAAACTCTCCTACCCAGATCAGCTGGAATTCTCACAACCCAGGACAATCCGTCCATGACTGCAATAGTGACCCATGCTCAGCAGAGAACCTTTTCAACATGGGGAAGCAGAGTTTATTGTGAGGACACAGCAACTGGTCCTTACACTCATTAAAATAAAGAACTGTTGTCCTTATGCAAGTAACATTTGATAAAGAAAACAGAAATAACCAGATTTTAAAATCTACAACCTAGTATTCCAAGATAAAAATGCATAATATAGTTTACTGCTGAAATGACATATTTTTAAGTTTACTAATAAGCCTCACAGGATTTATGATGTATTTCTTACCATTCAGTAACTATGCCTGCTGCCCAAATAAGAGAAGGTAAGTAATATCATATTTGGGTTTCATAAAACATGTAATTTTACTTGGATCATAAGTAAAAGGATAAACTGTCCCAAAAACCTAGATAATGGGAAGAGGAGTGACTGCTATCCTGGGTTACCCTCTTCTAAAGAATTTTTTGGCAAGACAATGCAAAGAGAATATGAATACCTAAGAATGGGGTAAATGAGGCTTTTTTAAGGCAGTTCAAAATTTGAGATCATTTTCAATGATTCTGAATTTGGACAGGATGGATTGGTTTTCAATAGTAAGTGTCACTGCTATCAACTTCAAAATGTTGAGTGCTTGCCTAGTATGCATGAAGACCTGGGTTTGATTTCTCAGTATCACATATATAGAAAAAGCTGGAAGTGGTGCTATAGCTCAAGTGACAGAGCTCTAGCCTTGAGAAAGTCCAAGGACAGTAGTCAGGCCCTGAGTTCAAGCCCCAGGACTGGCCAAAAAAAAAAAAAAGCCACACACAAAAAGCATGGTCAATAATACAAAATCCCTAAGCAGTATCAGGAACCTGATTCTTCCCTCAGGAAGCTTAAGATACTGTTTATATAACACTGAGTATATTTCAGTGACTCCCAGGGCAAGTTATTTAACCTCTCAGAATTCATTTTCCTCATTTGTAATGTAAACAAATTAACAGCAACGTCATAGGGGTAATTCAGATATTGAAACTGAGGGCTGTTGTAGAGAGTTTTGTAGTTTTGTTTGGTTTTTAAATTGAGGAGTTTCTTAAACAGAAACATTTGTTGAGACAAGATCTTACTGTTACAGCCCAGGATAGCCTGGAACTAGAAATTCTGAGTCAGCCATTCAATTGCTGGGATTAAAGATGTGTACCACCAAGTCTGGCCTTGAATGAGTTATTGCTCTAAAGCACTAAGAACAATGTAATTGAAACACACTTATCGTTACATAACCTATAGCTGTTTCCCTAAAAGCAGCTATAAGGAACAGGAAGCAAGGAAAACCAGTGAGAAGGTGACAAGGCAGGAAAGTAAAAACCTGGAGGTTTAGGTTGAGGCTAGTGTAATAGCACTGCATTTAGTAGACAAAGAGGAAAAATCCTAGCTAGAATGGAGAACTGTGAAAAAAGGGAAGCCAAACATCAGGAAAAACTTCTGTCACACAAAAGAGGGATGACTATTTTTCTACAGCACGGAACATTTTCAAGAATTTTAAAGAAAAGTTCAGGATTTGAAGCTCAGGATTTGATGTTAAACTCAAGCTTATAAGCTACTTGGACATAGGTTGGGACAGAGACAAATTCCTTTGAGAAAGAGTTCAAAGGAATAATTAAAAAGACTGATTTTTTTTTTTTTTTCCTGTGGGTCATGGGGCTTGAACTTGGCCTGGGCATTGTCCCTGAGTTCTTCAGCTCCAGGCTACCACACTACCCCTGGGCCTGAGCACTGTCCCTGAGTTCTTCAGCTAAAGGCTACCGCCCTACCCTTGAGACAAGCCCCAGTTCTCATTTTTTAGAGGTTCACCGGAGATAAGAGTCTCGGCTTTGAACCTTGAACCTCAGACCTCAGCCTCCTGAGTAGCTTGAATTACAGACATGAGCCACATGTGGCCCAACTCTGAAAAGGTTAATTTTTCTAAATCAAATTAATAACTAAAACATTAGAGCCAATCTGCTTCAGGTCTAGTATTTTACCTTCTTTTCACTAATCTGGTGTTTACCGAAAGGAATCAGACAGTGAAATACCTGCTTTGTCTCTTGAGCCGTTCTTAAGTCCAGAACAATGTAACCTATGATTTCTTTGGCTGAAGATGAAGGATGCAAGGCGAAGCACTGGAGTTTGATTGGAGTACGCTGTAACCTGCAAAACAATATACAAGATAAATAAGATTTTTTCTCAATATTAAACATTCAATATTAATCTTGAAAAATGGCATTATTACTCAAATAATAAAGTTTAATTATAAATACGTAAGCTACATCTACTTTATGTTATTTTAAGAAAGACATTTTTAGTCCAGGCACCAATGGCTCATGCCTGTAATCCTAGCTACTCACAAGGCTGAGAAGAATCATAATCTAGGCCAGCTTGGACACCTGAGACTCTTACCTCCAATGACCACCAAAAAACCAGAAGTAGGGCTGTGGCTCAAGTGGTAGAACATCAGCTTTGAGCAAAAAAAGCTCAAGGACAATGCCCAGGCCCTCTGTTCAAGTACTAAGACTAGCACACACACAGAGACACACAAAAATGACCTCTTCAACTAGAAAGAACTATTAAAATATACTTGCCTCTATACTACAATGATCCTCCCACCCCCCCAAAAAAGATTGAAATTTTAGGCCAGGCATTAGTGGCTCATGGATATAAGGATTCAAAGCCAATCCCAGCATGAAAGTCCATGAGACTCCTATCTTCAATTAGATACCAGAAAACCAGAGTGGAGCTGTGGCTAAAGGTGGTAGAACACTGGAGAGTAAAAGAGCTCAGGGATAGCACCACCCAAGACCCTGAGTTTAAGCTCTATGACCAAAAAAGTTATCAAGTAAGAATCATTTTTCTTAATCTTACATAATATAGAGCCTTTTGATAGTCAAAAATTATAAATTCTTAAGATTTTCAATAATCTTTCTTATACCACACCATCAGATATAAAACTACAAATATATGCTCATAGTTTTGTAAAACTATGAAAAAAGTCAACTTGAAAGTTAAATCCTGCAAAGATTAAATTTTAAATGAATAATTCAATGTACCCCATAAACAACAATGTTCTATAATCATGTTACTGATTAGTATAGCATGGGATCTTTTTTCAGTTTAGAAACCCTATGCCAGGGGCCAGGAGTTTGGCCTAGTGGTTAAAGTGCTTGCCTAGCATGCATGAAGACCCGGGTTCAATTCCTCGGTACCCCACATACATAGCAAAAAGCCAGAAGTGGTGCTGAGGCTCAAGTGGTAGAGCTCTAGCCTTGAGAAAGTCCAAGGACAGTGCTCAGGCCCTGAGCTCAAGCCCAGGACCGGCAAAAAAAAAAAAAAAAAGAAACCCTATGCCAGTTCATTACTAAGCTAAACTGATTTCATCATTATGTTTATCTAGCACAAAATCATCACTTATAACCTTGTCTATATTACTTTTTCAGCCTATAAAAGCCCTAGTGGTATCCTCTGGTACTAACACAACTACAAGAACAACTATAGATATGGCTGTGACACCTCATACAAGAATCCCATTTGAGGAGGCATTACAGAACCATGAAAAATGACTTGCACCATTCTGATACTCTATAAAAATTTAGTATTCCTTTAAACAAATTCATGGACTGATCTAGCCACCAAAATAAATTTTTCTTTAATTTTCTTCTCTTAACTTCCTACTCAGAGTTCATTTAATACTAAGAAAGAGTCAGTTTTGAAATGATTTCCCTGGCAGAAATCATTTAATACAAATATATTGCTGTTCTGGCTACAGAATTCATGCTATAACTTTAAGTTCATTTTAGATACCAGATACTCTAAAATCAATATAAAATTAATTAGAAGGGATCCCTTATATACTTTTACCCAACTTTTTACTACTTTTGCATTTTCTTGGCAAGCCAAATATATGATAAATAAATCAACAAAAATTACACTGAATTCCAACAAATATTTGGAAGAAGTCATCAGGTATTTCTTGAATATATACTTGGGTCACACCTAAGCCCCACTCCAACCCACCTCAAAAAAAAAAAAAAAAAAAGGAAAGAAAAAAAATTTTTTTAAATCAGCTAAATTTGATGTAGTAGTTAAAAGCTGAGGCTCAGGACCTGGAGCTGGGTTTACCACTATTCAACTGATAGAGCAAATAACTTAATTTCTTAGACTCAATTTTCTCATCTATAAAACTAAAGATACAATAAGACTAACTTTATAGGTTGATCTGGTATTCAAATAAGTTACTATTAAACATGATATATCACAATTTCTAGCACAGTAAAAAACTACGAAGATTATTATAACCTAGTGAGTTATAAAATGTATTTGTGGTGATATATCACAATTTCTAGCACAGTAAAAACTACAAAGATTATAATAACCTAGTGAGTTATAAAATGTATTTGTGGTGATATATCACAATTTCTAGCACAGTAAAAACTACGAAGATTATTATAACCTAGTGAGTTATAAAATGTATTTGTGGAGCCTGAAAAAGAGACTAAGAAAGATGGAAACCTGAATTGCAGATAGCAGTCACCTGTGCTGATGAAGAACTTTCCTATCGATTTCCCAGGCTAACTCAGTAGCAAATTCTGGCTGGTCAGTATGCTCCACAGGATCAGTAGCCAACTGCTCTCCATCGAACTTCGCCTCGACTATGAGCATGTGCTTTGGACGTTTGGGGAAGTGGCGACCTGAAGAAACAACAGTATGTAGATTAACTGGAAATGTACAAAAACCAAGCAGGCTAATCATTTAGCGGGCTTAGCATGCTTTGTGTGTGGGTGTGTGCATGTATGCCAGTACTGGAGCTTGAACTCAGAATTAAGCACTGTCCCTGATCTTTTTTGCTCAAGATTGGTACTCTACCACTTTAGCCCCAGTTCTACTTCCAGCTTTTTGGTGGTTAATTGCGTATTAGAGCCTTTCTCCTCAGGCTGGCCTCAAACTGCAATCCTCAAATCTCAGCATAGTGAACAGTTAGCTACATGAGCCACTGGTGCCCAACAAACATGTTTTAAAAACTGATGTAGATTAACAGTGGTGTCAACCATACATTGTTTAAGGTACCTATCACACATCTACTTGATAATTAAGAATTCTTAATCAAATTGAAAGCTGTTATATATCAGCATTTCTCAAACATTAAGGTGCATCTGAATAATCGGAAGCCTGTGAAACCTAAAGGACAGTGCCCAGGCACTGAGTTCAAGCCAAGTATCAGCACATATACAATAAAATAAATAAAAATAAAAAACTAAGTCTGGTGAAGGGATCAGGATGAGAAATTTTTAAACACTATTAAGGAATGAATTCTATTGCTACTCTAGCTTAAGCTACTTGGTCAGGGATTAAGTTGGTCAGAAAGACTGGATTGCAAATTTGTGGGTATCATCCTGAGGCTCTCACTTGAGAGTAAACACTCAACTATGAGTGACAACATATACATAGCCCAGTATCCAAGGGCCTCTCTCTGAACCTTGTCTGTGACTGCTCTACAAGATCAGAAGATTCTCCTATAAATTTCATATATGAAAGTGAATGCTATAAGTGAAAGAACTTACATTTTCAGTCAAGACTATTATACCAATGACCACAATATGTGCAAGAACAGAGGAAAGGCATTAGCAAAAGAACTCAACCCAAAAGCAAGGAACATATTAAGACCAAAAGAAACCATATCCCCTTCCCTGAGATTAGGTTCACAGTTTAAATGTTACTTTTTTAGTAGGAATTCTATTTTTTTTTTTTTTGTCCGTCAGTAGTGGGGCTTGAACTCTGAGCCTGGCACTGTCCCTGAGCTCTTCAGCTCAAAGCTACCACCCTACCCCTTAAGCACTGCACCACTTCCAGTTTTCTGGTGATTAATTGGAGATAAGAGCTGCAAGGACTTTTTAGTGCCTGAGCTGGCTTTGAATCATGATCCGCAGATCTCAGCCTCCTAATAGCTGGGATTACAAATGTGAGCCACCACACCCTGCTAGGAATTCTATTTCTTTTGAATAAGAAGTATTTCCAGAACTTAAGACAGGAAATTACAAGCAGTCAATATATCAGAAAAGCTGGGTATATGGAACTGACAAGGTAGGAAAGAGTTCTACCATAAAGGGTCATATCTGCTATTTAAGGAGTGTAGTCATTACCCTTTAAGGCACAGAAAAATCTGAAGAGCACAAGATTTAGTAAAATAATGGTTATTTCCAGATTGTAGGGGATGGTAGATGTTTCTAGGAAGGAAGAAAACACTTAGGAACATACTACTGAAAGATCACTATAATAGGTTAGTGGATAACAAATGCCTCTAATCAAGGTACTCGCAACGAAAATCAGTCCATTCAAAAGTTTATAAGGGCTCCCTATTATTGTTTAGAAAATGAAATCAACACTTGGCCATGTGTAGGATAAAAATGGAAAAGGAGTCAAGTTCCTAAGAACTCCAGGTTCTTGGCTTGTGGCAACTATGTGGCTGTAATGAGTGACAAAACAAACACAAGAGGAGGAATAGTTTGGAGGAAGAACCACATATCAGCGTTAGGTATGTTGTGGCAACAAGCTAACTGACATCCCTAACTCCAGCTTCTTCCTGAGTTATGTAACCAACTCTCCTACTTAGGACTATCTACAATCAACCTATTTCTTAGACTATTAATTCTGAACCACTTGGCTTTCAAGGTTCTTATTATATACTGATCAGATGCTTTTTTTTTTCTTATCTTGAAGGATGTTTCTAAATATTTGCCTCCCTAATCATCTAAAGGATCCAAACAAGTCACCTCCCGGGCCACACTCGCAGCGCCCTACAACTCACGCCCGCCGTGGGGCACCACGGGAGCGAGGGCGGCGGGGCCTGGGTCCACCGGGCCCCGGGAGCGAGGGCGGCGGGGCCTGGGTCCACCGGGCCCCGGGAGCGAGGGCGGCGGGGCCTGGGTCCACCCGGCCCCGGGAGCGAGGGCGGCGGGGCCTGGGTCCACCGGGCCCCGGGAGCGAGGGCGGCGGGGCCTGGGTCCACCGGGCCCCGGGAGCGAGGGCGGCGGGGCCTGGGTCCACCCGGCCCCGGGAGCGAGGGCGGCGGGGCCTGGGTCCACCCGGCCCCGGGAGCGAGGGCGGCGGGGCCTCGCCGAGCCCAGCCGGCTCCACGGCGGGGACGCGGCCGCAGCGCCGGCGCCGCGCTGCTCACCTTCCAGGATGGACACGACGATGAGCAGCTGATCGGACTTGGAGACCATGGTCGCGGCGGGCGGCCGGAGGCGGGTCTGCGAGGGAGAGAGGCGCGGGTGAGTGGCGGGAGGCCCGGGGCGCCGGCCGCCGGCCGCCGGCCGCCCGCCGCCCCCGTCGCGCGGCCCCGCTCCGCCCCGGGTCACGGCGCCCAGGGTCCCGGTCCCGGCCCGCCAGCCCCGACCCGCGTCCGGCCGTGACTGTAGGCGGAAGACGCTGCGCGTCCCGACCCGGCCCCGCGGCCGTCAGGGACAAGCCCGCCGCCGCCGGACCTTGTGCCGTCTGCTGGGCCACTTTTCAAACGCCCCGGGCCGCCGGCGCGCCGCGCTTTCGCCTAGCAACCGAGGCCGCGGGCCCGGGGCCCGGGGGAGGCTGGAGGAAGGAAAGCCATAGAGTGCAGAGCCGGCGGGGATAGAGCGCCCGCAGCCCGCGTCGCCTCCTGCCCTCCAGAGCCCTAGGGAAAGAGTAGCGCGCCGCCCCACCGCGCCCCCTGCCAGCCGGACGGGGAACGGCAGGCGGGGCGGGAAGAGAGTTCTGCGCAAGCGCACTGCTGCCGTAAAGCCTTCCGGCTGCTGTCGTAGAACGCTTCCACCAGCTCGAGCTCGTGTCCCGCAGTTTCTTCTCGCCGCGTTCTGAGAAATCTAGAGGAAGTCTGGCTTCGAGCGGGTCAGCATCCAGGCGCCCGTGTCGGCAGCCTTTAACACCGTGACGCACGCAAACTGGCTTAGGTGTGAAGTCCAGTCTCCCTAAACTGTCCTCGCGGTGTCTTCTTTTTTTTTTTAATAAGCAGCGGCAATACTGTGAAGTGTCGGCGCTGACGTAAGCGCTCCGACAGTAGCCGGGGCTTGCGAAATTCCCCTGAAAACAAAACCAGCGTCCGGTGGGCGGGGTCACGTGGGCGGTGGGCGGGGCCCGGGGCGGGGCCTCTGACCCCGGGGGCCGGGCGGAATCCACCGCCTGAACCCTCACGCCCGAGTGCTGCTTTTTAGCATTGAATGTTGAAATAATTCTGCCTCGACAGTAGAACTACCTTGAAAAAGGTGGTAGTGCGTGAGTCTTGACGCCGCTGGTGTCTTGTCCCGTCGACCTACAGGTTGATCTGAGGACAAGTAACACATCGCTGGGCCTCGTTCTGCGGTCTCCTTACTATTCTCCCTACTCTTCGTGCCCAGCAGAAGGGGTGGGGGGCAAAGCCAGGAGGAAGACTTGGAGATCCAAAGAGATGACTTCCCAAATCCTCGTAGGACCTTCCAGAGTCTTTCTACAAATGAGAAACCCAAAATGAAATTAAAGTGATCGCTTTGAGTGCGTCACCAAACAGTGCCAGACATTCTTATTAATAGGTAAGATAACGGAGTCCACCTCCAGTACTCAGAATTCAGACTCGACAGTTTCAGCCATTGCGTAGCATTGAATGCAATCCCTAACCCATCAATTCATCTCTCTTGTTAAGTACTCTTCAGAGGCCGACTTTTAACAATCCTAAAACATTACATATTTAACCACAACACCATGCAAACGTCTCTGCCAAATATTGTTTTTCAGTTTGTTCAATTCATCCAAACAAGTCCCAATTTACAATGCATTGGAGTGTCCTATCATTTATTGTAATATTTATGTATTTATCCTTTTCCCTCTGAGCCTGGGTGTTATCCCCCTGAGCTTTTCAGCTCAAGGTTACTGCCTTGTCCCTTGAGCCACAGCAAGCAATCCAGTTTTCTGGTGATTGCTTGGAGATAAAAGGCTCGCGGACTTTTTAGTGCCCGGGCTGGCTTTGAACTGCGATCCTCAGATGTCAGCCTCCTCAGTAACTAGAATTACAGGCGTGAGCCACCACATCCAGCTCCCTTTGAAAGTCTGTGTGTGTGTGTGTGTGTGTGTGTGTGTGTGTGTGTGTGTGTGTGTGTGTGTGTGTGTTTGTACTGAGTCTTGAACTCAGGACCAGAGCATCATATCTTAGCTTTTTTGCTTCTGGCTGGTGCTCTATCATTTGAGCCACACTTCCCCTTCCAACTTTTTGCTGATTAATTGCAGATAAGTTTTACAGACTTTCCTTTTTGCCCAGGCTGGTTTTTAATCAAAATCCTCAAAATTAAGACTCCTGAATAGCTAAGGTTCCTGGTGTGAGCCACTGGCACTGGGGTTAAACTTTAAAAAGTGAAATAAGAGTGGCTATTAAATCCAAAGAGTACAAGAGCGAGGACTCAATAACTGCATACCCAAAGCTCTGGACATGGTAATGGAAATATAAACATAACTATATACACATAAAAACCTATGACTCTATAGACATGTTTTATTTCATAAATTAATGTTTCTATGATATACAAACCCTTAGCCTAATTGTGATTAAGTTCTAAATACTAAGTCCCAGTGATTGTAAATAGAGATTCCCTCCTTGAACACTTGTATGTTAAACTTGTCATTTAAAATATGATGTAAATATCAACGTTAATAAATTCTTTTTTAAAAAAAGTGAAATAAGACATTCAGCATGAAAGGAGCCATGCTAGTACTGGAGAGCCATGGGAGGAGTAGTGATGATGCTGGGACGCCATAGCAAGAAACCACTAGACAGACTTGTGGCAGCCCCTAAAAATCCCGTACTGGATATAGTTTGTGGGCAGCCAGTTTTGAGAAGTGAGCTTGGCACCTACATTCTTGCTGACAACCAGATATTTTGCTTCTGTATTCTGCTTCTGCATCTTTAGCTTACATAATATAGAAGAGTTGGAAAGATTCCATTTGATGCATGACCCCCCCATTTTGGGAGAATAAAACCCCTCACTTGTTACTCAAGGCTGCACACCGAGATCCCGACCTTGGGGTGTAGTTCTTTTGTGTCAGTCCTTCTCTTGCTCAAACTTTTAACATCTCAATTTTGTCCATGGATAAATCTCCGTGTGTGTATGTATATTTTCCTTATCCATTCCTATTTTGATAGGCTGATTCCATAACTTGGCTAATGTGACCAGTGTAGAAATAAGTTTGGCTATGTATGAGTGGTCTCATAGCCCACCAATCTCTGGACCCCACCACAAAAGTACCTTTGAAAATCTTTATTGAAGAAACCCACCTTGTATTTCTGTTTATCACAGTCTAGATTTTGTTGGCACATGCCATTATTGTCATTGATTATGCTGTCTGTGCAAAGATCTAATAGATCTTTGACAAAACTTAAATAAGAGTAGCCAAAAGGAAAGTAGTGCAAAAGCATATTTAGCAGCTAAGTATGAATGGCTCATACCTGTAATCCTAGCTACTCAGGAGGCTGAGATCTGAAGAAATGTGGTTCAAAGCCAGTCTGGGCACAAAAGTCCATAGGACATTTACCTCCAATAACCACCAGAAAACTGGAAGTGGCGCTGTGGTTCAAGTGGTAGAGCACTATCCTTGAGCTGAAGAGCTCAGAGACAGTGCCCAGGCCTAGAGTACAAGCCCGGAGAAGGAAGGGAGAGAATGCTTAGCACTAAATTCTAGACAAAGGGAGGCCCAAGCAATAGAACAAAAGTCCCCCAGAGGAAAATCACCTCAGGAGATCATGGTTTAGCTTTGCCATTTACATGCTAGGTGACCTTAGAAAGTCACTTTATCTCTTGGCAACTCAGTTTCAGCTATAGAATAATAATGTATGTAATTTCTAACTGCAGAGCTTAAATGTAGTAAATGTTGTTTAAATCACTGTTTTTTATATATGACTACTATCACATCTTGATTAGTAGCTAAAAAAGAAGCAGAAGCTGCCTGTCAATGAGTCTTATTTTCCTTTAGTGTATCTAGCAAGGCTTAAAGTCTAGATTATAATCCATTATTGTGTGCCAGTGAATAATCACCTCATAAAATATCTGCCATATTATTAAACTTACCTAAGATGGTAGAATGTTTGCCTAGCATGTGCAAGGCCCTAGGTTCAAACCTGAGAAATACACATGCAGTTAACTGAGCATTTTCCCATATTGTAAAATTTAAACATACCTCTCTTTATCCTAAATTTCCCTTACAAACAGTATTATTCCTAAAATTATCTCATTAGAGCTACCCAAAGTCATCCACATGGTTTTCATGGTGAACTAAAATTAATTACATGAAATTTCCTCTATGAAGTGGAATTACAATTCCATCACCATCTAGATCTATAATTTAATTTTTTCTTGTTATATTAAATGACAGTGACTTCAGTTCTAGCATAAATCGCCACATTTTAGCTTAAGTTCATGAGGATAATTTTTATTATAAAAGCACAAATTACTGTTTGAAAACACGTAAAGGTTTATAGTACTTGTAGGCAATGTAAGATTAGTTGCACAATAAGCAGATAAGCATGCAAATTCATTAGTTTGTCAAGCTAATTAGTAATATATCAGTTATCCTTTTATTTGTATTAATTTCTGCAGAAAGCTTTTCTGATTGTCTTTTTTTTCTTTTCTTTTTTTTCTTTTTCTGTCAGTCCTGGAGTAGGGAGTCAGGGCCTGGTTGCTGTCTCTGAGCTTTTGTGCCCAAAGTTAGCATTCTACCACTTGAGTTACAACTTCACTTCCAGCCTCATTGCAGGCTTTCTTGCATGGGCTGGCTTCAAACTGCAATCCTCAGATTGCAATACCTTCTGGGTAGAGCAAGTATTATAGGTGTGAAGCACTAATGCCTGGCAAACCTTTCTTTTGCAGGAATTTACATTTTGGAGAAACAATTTTCTTTGTAGTATTTCTATATTGTTCTGTATTTCAATATTTCTCTTCTTCTCAGTAACTTCTGGGTCTTATCCAGGAAATATCATGCATTGTAGTCCCCTTAAATTTTATTAAAGTTTAATTATATTTCAGGAGTGTTGCCAGGACTAATGAAGTTAGCATATGTGTTGAATAACTGCTTTTTGGAAAGTTCTAGGACAGTGGAATGGGAGAGATATGTTATTTCAATTAGATTTATGTGGAATTATGAATGTACATTGAGCTTAACATTTATCTATGTATTTGTTAGTAAAGAGTTTTGAACTCAGGACCTTGTTAGGCAAACACTCCACCATTTAATCTAGACTTTAAACTTTCACCACAGAGTGATAAGTGTGACCTCTGACCAACCTGTCAATAAGGGATCAGAAAGAGAAATGCTGTGTATCATGAGAGCAGCAAGTAAATAAAAAATGATACGTTTCATACTTGTATGTAACACAAGTTCAGTTGTTACATCAACTAATTAATACATATTGCACACATGCACTTCTATTTGGGTTTAAATTTGACCTGGGTGCTGTCTCTTAGGGGTTTTTTTTTCTGCTCAAGGCTAGCACTTTACCATTTGAACCACAGTTATACTAGCAGTGTTTTGCTGGTTAATTGGAGATATGAATCTCATGGACTTTTCTGCCTGGCTTGCCTTGGAACTGTGATCCTCAGATCTCACCCTTCTGAGTAGCTAGGATTACAGGCCTCGTGAGCCACCAGCACCCAGCTATAACCTATATTCTTAACCCCGATTCACATTTAAAAACTTTTTGGAATAGCTTTTGACTGGGGAAATAGCATGTCTAAGAGGAAGCAGTGGCCCACTTCCAGAAAGTAATTGTATTCATTATATACTTCATTACATATTTCATTTTCTTCATTATATACTCCCATCACTGTGATACCAATATAGTGAATGAAGTTCTTAAGAAGGTCTGCTTGGTTATTACAGTTTTTCCACATGTACTTCATTGGATGCTTAACTGAGAGGTCTTCATAATTGTTGAATATGATAATAAGTTAGTTTACTCTATAGATGTTTAAGATGTGTGTCATATTATGATCTATACCTCTGCAAAACTTACAGGAGATGTATTTGGTAAGAAGTATCTATTTTCAGCTTCCTCTAATAATGTATATTTCTGCAGCATTTACATTGTATTCAGATATGGTTATTGCCAGATGCCAGTGGCTCATGCCTATAATCCTAGCTGCTCAGGAGGCTGAGATCTGAGGAACATGATTCAAAGCCAGTCCAGGGAAGGAAAGTCTATGAGGCTCTAATCTGCAATTAATTACCAAAAAAAGTCAGGAATGATGCTGTGGTTCAAGTAGTAGAGAACTAACCTTCAGTACAAAAGCTCAGATACAGTGCCCATGTCTTGAGTTCAAGTCCCAGAATGGCAAAAAAAACACCCAAATGTGGATAGTATAAGTTAATCTTCCATGCAGGCAATATTTATTAACATGTCTGTTTCTCTTATTTCTATCAAGGAATATGAACACACCAAATGTGCCCTCTATTCAACAAGGCAAAGTTGAAGCAATATTTTATTACTTTTTTGTTATTTTTCTGCTGGAAATTTTAGCACTGTTTAGATACCAGGAGTCCTGAGTCTTTGTTGAAGTTAATAGGTTATGTTGTTAGCACAGTTACCAGTGAAACATAATCTGTTAATATTAAATCCCATGAGACAGGACCTTCTTTTCTTGTCCCCAAGGCCTACAAAAGCATCTGGCATACAGTAGTCATTAATACATTTGTTGACTGAAGAAAGAAATATTATATTCTAGTTTATAAATGGACTCTAGACTTGGCATGATATATTTAAGTATCATTCTCTATTGTATAGCATATTTATCAAACTTGTAAATATGTCTTAGAACATTCAAAATAAAGTGTCATGGTATCATTTCTCTATATTTGAATACTAGTTTCCTACTTTTTGACAACCTTTTTGTACTTCAGTTCTTTGAGTGTAAAAATTAGAAGTTTCAAGGACTTTCTTCTTAGCTAAACCAATTTAGACTCAGGCTCCATAGGATTCCCAAGAGTTTCTTCAGATTTCAAAGACCAAAATCCAGATAGCTGTCAATCTTGAAAATTTTACCTCTGAACTTCCACAAGGGAATTGAACACATTTATCATATATCTATCTGAAGTAGTGCTCACTGCTGATTTTTTTCTTAAAGTAAGCATCTATGTTTAATGAACACTGTGAAGATTTTCCAAGGCTTGAGATCGCTTTCACTTAAAAAAAAGTATTGAATAGTTCTAATAAATGCATCTCAACAGACTCAGTTATCATCCCATCCAAACAGTCAGCTTAGCACTTCTACGAGTGGAGCTTAGGGAGCACTCATTTTACATGAGTAGTCAGGTTTCTTTTTTTTGCCTTTTCCCTTGATATATTCTGCCCAGATCAATTAGTTTTCTACTTGCTCAGCCAGGTTCTCATGAGTATAGGTCCCTAATGCTATCAATTTGATATGAAAAGGTAGAATTTCATAGCTGGTTAGTGTATTCATTAACTTGAAATCCATTTAAATCAAGAATAGTTTACTCTAAAACCAAATAAGATGAAATTGTTCCATACAATTTTCCTGCTTTCATTTATTGTTAAAGAAATAAACTATGAGTATTTTCATAGGTAACATAGCCATAGAATTTTTCAGTCAAAATTTCACTCACTGATGTTTCTGTTCAAAGGTTCTTCTCCCTAGAACAAAGTCTCATTGGATTAAATCTTTTACATTTTTGGTAGTAAAGCCTACAGTCGGCCTAGAGATTGTTCATATCATTAGCCTTATCAGATCCTGACATCTAATCTGAAATCTCAACCATAAACCTCTCTCTATAAAAATTTATAGCAATCACAGAATGGTGAGATAAAGGACAAAAGGTGAACTGATGCAGCAGTGAGGCACACAAGACACTATGTTGGAAATGAAATTTGAAGAGAACTGGGAGGAAAGATAGCAGAAGAGAACAGGTAACAGTGACAAGAACTGTACTCATTTCCTTACTTATGTAGCTGTAATCCTTCTGTACATCACCTTTACAATAAAAAAAATTTTTAAATGTAGTGCTGCCAGGCGAGGTAGCTCACACCTATAATCCTAGCTACTCAGGAGGCTGAGATCTGAGGATCAAGGTTCAAAGCCAACCCCAGCACTGCAGTCTGTAAGACTCTTATCTCAGTTAACCATCAGAAAACCAGAAGTGGCACTGTGGCTCAAGAGGTGGAGAGGTAACCTTGAGCTGAAGAGCTCAGGGACAACACCCAGTCCCAGAGTTCAAGTCCCACAGCTGACAAAAAAAAAATCCTAAAACCCATAGTGTTAGTTTAGTGCATTTTTTCCAATAAATTTAAATGCTTTCTCTTTTGGTAGTTGTATTCTTTTTTTTCCCCTACTTTCTTGTATCAACAAAACAAAAACCAATTTAGCGCTAAAAGATCAATATTCAGTGAGTTTAACTACTTTATTTCCCCTGCAGCCACATGCTACTATAATATGTAAGAATGTATAAATCCAGCAAATGAAATATAAGTAAATAATGGAAAATGGATACCAAAATGCCTATGGCTTCAAGTATGCAAAATGAATATTGCTGAGTTTAATGGAGAGAAAGTAGAAACTTCAAATAAGCATGCCTGAAGGGCAGAAGAATGTCTATCAAAATGTAATGCAGGTGTTCCACAATTATTTTGATACCAAAGTAGTCATAAATAAAAACATGAGCGTTCAATACAGCCACATGTCCTCTAGAAAATAATAACAGGATTACATGTCCTTTTTATCACTTCCCATTTCTCTGTACCCTGAAGGTTCTGATTTCCTGGACGCACAAGTTATAAAATTGAATATAAAATAAAGAGGAATAATTCCACACCTTAAAGAAGAACTCTACATTATATTTCTTTCTGTGCTTCTACTTTTATAAATTTAATGTTATTTTAAGTAACACAATAAATTTAAAGAAATGAGTGATTCAGTTTTAATAAAACACAAAGATTATTTTCTAGTAGTACTATAAGAGTTACTGAACTCTCTCTTCTATGTAATTCTTTACCTTGATGATGTGTGCTCTATAAATTATTCACAGATAAATGTATTTTAATCATTTCTTATCAGCATTGATATTTTAAGATTCGATCCCCAGGACATTGCAGGTAAAATATAGTTTAAGCACAAATCCTATTATTGAAGTTTAAGATCATTGACATTTTATGATTGCTAAAAGCCTTAATTTCTCATAACCTAACCATATTATTATATTGTATTTAATGGAAACTTTTAGAATTAATATTTAACATGCAATTTAAAGCAATTAACTTAAATCAATACTTATAGACTAATGCAATTTCACTTTCCCTCTTTATTCCAACCTGTATGATATTGAGTTCACACAAAACTCATGGGGTGGTAGGATAGTACACCTGTACTTTGAAGAATACTCCAATATTAGACATATTGTGCCACTATTAGAATACTGATAACCACAAAAAAAAGGAAAAGTTTACCACAACTGATTTACAAAATCATGAAGTGTGTGACTGTGGTTATTGTAGAAAAGTTTGGGGATAGGTTCATTCCCTACAAATCCCTCACTAGGGCCTTCTCCTCTCTGACTTGCTTCATTCACAAGTGACCTTTGTCAGTGACTTGAGACTGGAACAACCCTGGTTTCATGGCAGCATGGCTGCCAGAGAGAGCTCATCTTTTCTAGGAGCTCACTGCCCCACTCTCACCCTTCTGCTTATTTCTTAACTAACCCTGTAGCCAGGAGAATCCCCAGTGACTTGCCTAGGCTCTTCCTAAATCAGTCATTAAGGTAAGGGGTTGAAAATACCCTTTAACCACCAGGTATAGGTGGTGGAGACAAGAAGACATAATTGTACGATGAGAAGAGAGAACGAAGACTTGGCAGCATCAATTATGTTTAGCAGAACAATAAGGCTTTTTTAATGAGCATGACCTGAAAATGTTCACCTAAATATTCAGCAAATGACAAAGTTATAAAAGAATAGGAGTGTCAGAAATCTTTGAGGTTATTTTTACTCAATTGGATTTCTGCACCTTGTTTGGATTAATACTTATGTGAGGCTTAGTATCTTGTCCCATGGAAATCAGTGATTCTTAGATGGTTTGGGATTGAAAGGGTTGACAGTCAGGCACGAGTGGCTCATACCAGTAATCTAGCTACTCCAGAGGCTCAAGATCTGACAGGATACTGGTTCAAAGCCAGCCCACGTAGCAAAACCCCTTAGACTATTTTTTAGTCATGGGGCTTGATCTCTGGGCCTGGGTGCTATCCCTGAGCTCTTCAGCTCAGGGCTACCACACTACCCCTTGAACCTCAGCCTCACTTCACATTTTCTAGTGATTAATTGGAGATGTGCTGGGGCTGGCTTTGAACCTGGATCCTTAGATCTCAGCCTCCTGAGGATTACAGATGTGAGCCACCCCTGCCACTCCCTTAGACTTTTATGTCCAATAACCCACCCAAAAGCCAAAAGTTGATCTGTAGAACACTGAGTGGAGAACAGTAGCCTCAAGTGAAACAGCTAAACTACAGTGTCCAGGCACGCACGCGTACGCGTGTGCACACACACACACACACACACACACACACACACTGAGAATCATTGTCATAGAACAATTCTCTGTGAAGGACCCAATACATTCTCTGTGAAGGACCTAAATGAGTGGCTACAAAGGAATACAATGATGTAACTGGTGACTGAAATTTCATCCGACATCAGCCTCTTTATAATGATTAGCTTTGCACAAATCCCATGATAAAAGTTATTGTTTTGTAATCACTTTACCACCACACTAACTATCCTAACCCTAAGTAAGGGGAACAACAAGCCAAAAGTGTTTTGCTGGCCCTAGGCCACACCTCAGATGATTTCCCTTAGTAGAGAATGGTTCAGGGCTGAAGCACTGCTTTGTTTTTCTCAGCAGAAAAGAATAGAAACTTCTCAAAAACATTCCCCACCATTCTTGATGGTAGAATTATATATAATTATATGTAATGTAATTATACTAACCTTAATTTATCAATATATGACAATATATTATATAATATTGTTATATTAATATATGCTATATAATATAATTAATAACTAATATATAATTTAATTACGTTTTTCAAATTTAAAGTACAAATTACATGTTGAAATGTAAGAATGCATAGAGAAGCCTAAAAAGAAAAATTGAAACCTACAAGGGCTACATTAATCAAGGTTCACTATATTCACAAACTGACATATCGAACTGAAACGCCTTTGTACAATCACTTAAAAAATAACAAAAGAAAACAAAGAATAAAATCTACAAACCCTACCTAGTCTCTACCTAAAGGATATTATGGGGCACAGTTTTCTAATTTTTTATGAGTCAACACATATGTACATAATGCCTCTAAAAATTAGTGCTTTTACCAGAAATGCTGTTTCATAAATTGCTTTCTTAACTAAAATTACCATGAGCATTTCCCTATCTTCTAAGGCCCTTATGCAAGTATACAAATAGTTTATTTAAGCAAACTTGAGAAACAGGTCAGTCTTTCAGATAAATCATTTTATAAAACTATCCAACACAAACAGAATAATAGTTTTCTAATGGTGCTACCCAAGTCCTGAAATTGGCACTGCATTAAGTCCTATAAGGAAGGAAGAAAAGAAACGCCAATAGTAAAACAAACATGTGATGATGGAACAAAAATGGGAAAGAATTATGAGTCAGATATGGCATTTCCTAAGTAAAAAGCATTACTCTCTACATGTATCTTCACTAAACTTTGTTAACTGCTCTGTTACTATTGAGAGCTCAATTAATACTAGGAATGACACTGACATAAAAGGGGAAGGATCCATAGAGTGAACCCCTACCTCATCATGGGTAAACAATGTTTAGATATGTGATGGGACAACTTTCAGGAGAATTAAAGTCAAAGGCAGTTCTGCCCTGTTGTGTTTCTTCATAGGCCTCCATGTAGAAGTCAGCTTACCCTGAGAAGATGATCATAAAACAAATGATCATAAAACATTGAGAGTGGTGGCTTGGGGAGTAGCTAGAAGAATATTTCTCTTAGAAGCAGACAGCTTGGCAATAAAGCAGTTTGTCTAAAGGGTAGAACAATGATTTTCATTTGTACTGGCACTGGGTCTTGAACTTAAGACCTGGGCCCTGTCCCTTACCTTTTCCCCCTTAGGGCTAGCACTCTATGGCAGGATAAACACCTCCAATCCCGCTTCTTGGTGGTTAGTTGGAGATAAAGAGTCTTACAGACTTTCCCCCTGAGCTGGCTTTGAACTATAATCACCCTGAATCTCAGCCTTCTGAGTAGCTGAAATTACACATGGGAACTACCAGTGATGTTTCTAACATTCAGATTCCCCATAAACCCCCCTATGTGCCTATCACCTGTGCTACCATTAATACGGTCCTTTATTACTGATTCAATTTTTGTAACATAAATACTTTATGTTGAATTGCAGAGCATACTATTATTTCATTTGGCAAACAGCATCACTTAGCACATACAGGAGTAAAACATCACTTTAGGAAGTCATGAAAATATATGGAATAACAAAAAAGAATTAATTAAGGCTAATGGATATTGCTTGCCAAAGACTCTTGAACCTGAGGCCTATTTAAAATAAGAAAAAAATTAATAGAGTGGCTAAGGAAGAATTATCAAATGTTAAAAGCATTAGTGACAAACCAAGCCCATCTGTTCAAGGACTTCCTCCTAAGAGCTGCAAGGAAATTAAATCACTTTCACTATGTGATTCAGTGTTATTTATATCACCTAATATCCTGTCTAGTGGTACACATCTCTTACAGCAAACGCTGGATGAAAAGGAGCTGCCTTGTGTGGAAACAGAGGGTGTAGCCTCCAGTGTTGCTCTAGACAAACCTTAAGAATGACTCAGGTTTGGGGGAATTGCGTCTGCACTACAGTTGAACTGTAGGTCAGGCTAGGTGCTTACATTTTACGAACTCTCTTGTGGTGTGCTAGATTGCAACTCCAAAATTCTTGTGTTGAAGACTTTACTGTCAGTACTACAGATTCTAACTACCTGGAAAAAGGGACTTTGAAGAGAATGAAATCAATATACTAATTACAAATTCAGTATGACCAGTGTTTAAAAAGAAACGAAGACACAGATACATATGGAAAGAGTGGTATTTGAAGATGCTGGGATTTGACACATTCTGAAAACCAAGATAAGAGGTCTCAGCAGAAACCTGTCTTGCTGATGCTGGAAGCATGGATGTGTAGCCTCCTAAAACTATGAGGAAATGAGTTCCTGTCATTTCAGCCATACAGGCTGTGGTTCTTCTTTGTTATGGCATCTCTAGCAAATGAATGTAGCTCCTGATTGGAACAAAATTTAAAAGAAACAGATTTTGTATAATTGCTCAGTTTGTTTCCTGTTTCCTGAAATATTATGGAAGTCCTGGGATCCAGAGGTTATGTAGCAACCATTGCTGTTGGGTTCTTAGGTGTAATAAAGGTTTTTAAGGTTCCTACTAGAAATGGTATGACAGCCAGGCAGTTCAAGTTCTTACATGTATAAACAGCTAGGCAGTTAATGACAGCTCATACCTGCAATCCTAGCTACTTGGAAGGCTGAGGTCTCAGTATCTCAGTTCAAAGGCAGGCTAAGTAGAACAGTTTGTGAAACTCTTATCTCTAATTAACCATTAAAAAAATCCAGAATTGGGCATATAAGTCAAGTGGTAGAACACCAGCCTTGAGCAAAAAAACCAAGCAAGAATATGAGGCCTTAAAGTCAAACTCTAGTACCACCCCTGCCCCAATTTTCTTTAATAATGTAGAGAAACTAAAATGAAACTACAACAAAATCTCAGCTCAAGCCTTCCACTCGCTAGCCCTGTGACCATGGGAAGGTACTTACCTTCTTAAGCCTCAGTTTTCCCCTCTATAAAATGTATTTAATAGTGACTACTTCTAAGTATACAGATTCAAGAAGCTAACATAGTTAAGTTTAAGGTCCTTGTAACTGTAACTGGCTCTAAGATAAATAGAAAACCAAATCTGTTTGATTTACAGCAAGTAGGCTGTTGAGTCAAAAGCAGATTATATGCCATTGGTTCTCTTATTACTTCTCTTTCCATTTTATTAAAAATATAGATTATTAATATGATCCCTCTTGATTTTTAATAATGATCACATTATTAAAATCAAATAGGAATCAAGCTGTTATAAATGTTGTAGTGTGTGTGTGTGTGTGTGTGTGTGTGTGTGTGTGTGTGTGTGTAGTTTATGCTGGTACTGGGATTTAAGCTCAGAGCCTGAGCACTGCCCCTGAGCTTTATTTTTTTGCGGGTCTAGTGCTCTACCACTTGAATCACAGCTCCACATCTGGCTTTTTCATGGTTAATCAGAGATAAGAATCTCACAGAGTAGGCCGGAGTTTGGTCTAGTGGTAGAGTGCTTGCCAAGCATGCACAAATATCCAGGTTCAATTCCTCAGTACCGCATACGTAGAAAAGCCGGAAGTTGTACTGTAGCTCAAGTGGCAGAGTGTTAGCCTTGAGGAAAAAGCCCAAGGACAGTGCATTGGCCCTGAGTTTAAGCCCCAACACTAGCAAAAAAACAAAATCAAAACTAAAGCCCCAAATTATATGTAATAAACGTGTGTGTGTGTGTGTGTGTGTGTGTGTGTGTGTGTGTAACCAGGTAATAGAGAGAGAGAGAGAGAGCGTGACATCCATTTGAGAGTGCAATAAAATGTAGATAGTATTGCCTTAATTCTATGAATCTATATGTTGAAAGATGTCTGGAAGTATGGTGCCCAAAATCTTTATAGTGATTGTCAATTTGGGGTGAAATTTGGGGTAGTTTTTTAAATGAGCATGTTTTGCTTTTACTATTAAGACAAAAAAGTTGATCTGCCTTAATAAGAAGTAAAATAACTTTTATTAATGACAAAAATAAAACCTTTAAAAACTGGAAAACACTTCAGTTCTTCCCAGTCTGAAGGGGAGCATATGTGTTACAATTGTATAGTATTTTTAGTAAATCTCTGGGAGTCTTTGTGTTTTCAGCTCTGAGAGTAACCAGTTAAGCAGGTGTGTAAGGTCTGGTTGACCATCTGTTTCTCTGCATGGAGATGGTTTTAAAGAGGATGGAAAAGGATTAAAATCTATCCTCACTGACTAAAAAGGTAGAAGAAGAAAATTAATACCTTTCCTTGCATCCAGAATTACCTCTGGTGTTATTTTCAGTAGATATATTTAGAACCTGCCAACAGTTTTTCATAGTCTGGGGAATATATGCTTTGACTCAGTCAATGTACACTTGCTGAAAAGACACTAATGAATAGCTGAATGTACAGAGGAAATAGCCATAAATATTAAGTTCTTCCCAGAAACTTCTGCTTACTTGGATTGAAGCTTACTTTTCTGCCCGGGCTGGCTTCAAACCAGAATCCTCATATCTCAGCCTTGTGAATGGCTAGGATTATAGGCATGAGCTTCTAAAGCCTGGCTGGGAATTGAATTTTAAGAAATAAACAAAATTAAGGCTGGGTAGGATTTCAATGAATGCTCTTTCAAATACTAATTCTTTCCCTTGATAATTCTGTTGTTTCTATTATGGCAACATTTCATAATGATTGTTTGGTTTCTGTTTTATTTCTGAATATTTGGAGTGTTGATTCTAATTTTATCTCAGCAAATCAACCAACTTCTCCAGACTTACTCCTAAGTCTTGGAAATTTTTAAAAGTTAGTAAAATGCTATATGATTTCATTATTGCTGTGGTAGGTGTGATTTTCTTTTCCCTTCTGCTTTCTATGCCTTTGTTTATTCTGTACTGCAAAATGCTCCTTACTTGATAACTTGTATCAGACAATGTCTTCTATCAGAGATCTGCGACTGTAATAGGAGAGAAAAATTTCCATTGTCTGTTTATGCTAATTAGAACATTATGTTGCTCCATCTTTTTCAATGAGATAAAGAAATAATAACTTTATCTTGTTTAATTTTTTTAAAAGGATCTGGAATTTTACAGAGACTGAAAATGGGATTGTCTTTATAAAATACAGCAGGTAACCTTGAAAAAAATTCCATGTCTCATCTGGCTAAACTCTAAAGGAAAATTATCACAATCATTTCTAATTTTTGCGACTGTAATTGTTCATGGCAGATTCACTGTATGTGGATATTAGATTTGCAAAGAATGGAACACTCTTAACGTCAACTTGTAACCCCTTTATTATAAGCAGGCTGCTTACTCTAAGGCTAGAATAAAATTCATTTTAGCTTCTTCAGAAGCTCATTATTTTGAGGGCAGAGTTTGGTGTGATCATGAGAACAAATTCTGGCTTGGGGCCAGCTTTGTCTCCTTTCACAGGAACATTCAGTATTTGAGTGGGAGCTTTCCAGAACCTTAGAGTGGAGATTTTAATTTTTTGTACGTAAGTCCTAGGATTTGAACTCAGGGCCTGGTCACTGTCCGTGAGCTTTTTTGCTCAAGGCTTGCATTCTACCACGTGGACCTCAGCTCCTCTTCCAGCTTTTGCTGGCTAATTGAGGTTGAGAGTCTTATGACCTTTCTTCCCTATGATAGCTTAGAACCTCGACCTTCAAATTTTAGCCTCTTGAATATCTATGACTATACGTGTGAGTCACTGGCTCCTAACTCAGAGATGTTTTAGGTATCATTGAATGAAGATGTATTAAGGGTTGCCTGTTCCACTGGTAGCTCTTGGTTCCTGCCAGATAGGAAAAACAACGCAACAATAGCAGCCAAAAAGAAAATCTGAATGCAAAATGTTTTGCATTTGCTTCCCTTGTGATGCTATCTTAGAATTTGTTCAAAGACCCTGATGTTGCTTTATGCTAGGGATAAACAAGCAGTGTTTGGGGTCCACCTTTAGTTTCAGCTTTTTCCCCATCATTTTGGCTTTCCTTCTTTTTTTCTTTTCTTTTTCTTCCTTCCTTCCTTCCTTCCTTCCTTCCTTCCTTCCTTCCTTCCTTCCTTCCTTCCTTTCTTTTCTTTTCTTCTTTTCTTTTTTGTTGTTGTCCAGATTGGCGCATGAACCCAGGGTCTAGAAGCTGTCCCTTAGCTCTTTCTGCTCAAAACTAGTCTCCTACCATTTGAGCCACAGCGTCACTTCTAGCTTTTTGGTGATTAGAGAGAAGAGTCTTATGGACTTTTCTGCCGAGGCTGACTTTGAACAGCAATCCTAAGATCTCACTGGCTGATTAGCTAGGATTATAAATGTGATCCCACCCCTAGCATGGTGTCTGCCTTGATTAGCAGAGATGACTCAGTTAGTTGGCCACAGAATATGGTTCTCCCCCGCCCCGCCCCGCCCCATCCCACCATCCCACTGCTCAGACTTATTCTTCATTACCCTATGGCACTGAACAGAGATTTCACTGTCCTGAAGTGACTTAAATCACATATCTGAATTCTGGACCGAACTCCTTTGGTAAACAACTTAGCTGCAGGCATGAACTAAACAGTTTTCATTAATGCTTGAGGGTATATATATGGCCAAACAATCCTATTTTAACTAAAAGGGGCTCTAGTACCCTAAGTGAATTTATGTATGCCTAAGCACATTAAACCAGAACTGACAAGATTGGATACAGTAATTAAGCTAAAAATCCAATTTTTCTTTCTGTTTAGGATTATTTCAGAACTGACATTTTTTACTTGGTGAAAATTCTATCCATTTTATCCCCATATTTACCTTGGTAATTATACTGTAGCACTGATTGGTTGCTTTTTATTTATCACATACTTTTTGTTTTTTTGTTGTTGTTGTTGTTTTTTTTTTTTTTTGTTTTTTTTTTTTTTTGGTGCCAGTCCTGGGCTTCAGCTTAGGGCCTGAGCACTGTCCTTGGATTTTCTCAAGGCTAGAGCTCTACCACTTGAGCCTCAGCACCACTTCTGGCTTTTTTCTATTTATGTGGTACCGAGGAATCGAACCTGGGTCTTTGTGCATGCTAGGCAAGCACTCTACCACTAGGCCAAACTCCCGGCCCATCACATACTTTTTAATGGAGTAACAGAGCATAAGAACAAAGACAGGGCCAGGAGGTTGGCCTAGTGGTAGAGCGCTTTCCTAGCGTGCATGAAGACCCAGGTTTGATTCTCTGTATCACATACATAGAAGAAGCCAAAAGTGGTGCTATGGCTCAAGTGGTAGCGCTTTAGCCTTGAGAAAGTCCAAGGACAGTGCTCAGGCCTTGAGTTCAAGCTCCAGGACTGGCAAAAAAAAAAAGTAGTAGAACAAAGACAATCTGGGTGCCTGTATCTCATGATTATAATCCTAGCTACTCAGGAAGATGAGATCTGAGGATCATCGTTCCAAGCCAGCCTGGGCACAAAAGTCTGTGAGAGTCTTATATTCGATTAATCACCAGAAAATTGGAAGTGGTAGCACACTAGCCTTGAGCTGAAGAGCTCACAGACAGCAACCAGGCCCAGCGTTCAAGCCCCATGACTGAAAAAAAAAAAAAAAAAAAAAAAAAGAACAGAACAAACACAAAGCCAATACTTGCTTCTGGAGAGTCATTCAAAATTTAGGAAAGAATATCCAAGTGCTAGTGCCACATGCTCGTGATTCCAGTTTCTTGGGAGGCTGAAATGAAGAGAATCACAATTCACATATGTATGATCCCTTTTCAAACCACATTTGGGTACAGACGTGCACATCTGTCATCCCAGGCTCTGTGGAAGGATGAGAGGTTAATTAAAGATAAGAGTCTTCTGGATTTTTCTGCCTAGGCTAGCTTTGAACAGTGCTCCTCAGGTCTCAGCTTCCTGGGTAGCTAGGAATTACAGGCATGAGCCATAGACACTCAGCCTGAGAAAGCCTTTTGCAAACGGACTCATGAAAGTACTCAATTCTTACCCCCATCTCGGTCGAGGACTGAACAAGGCTACAGATATTCCATTTTGAGCAATAATGGTGAGAGTGTCCTCTTAAAGTTTGTGATGATACATTCCTATAGTGTTATCAGAATATGGATCCTCTAAGCAAAGCAGAGCTTATGTGACTAAGCATAGGAAAAGCCTAGAATATGCACAGCATTGTTAAACCATCACAAGGGAACAAACTGCCTCAAACACCGTACCATCAAAAGGGCAGATCTTGGGCCAGGAGTGGGGCCTAGTGTCAGAGTAATCGCCTAGCATCCATGAAGCCCTGGGTTAAATTCCTTGGTACCGCACACCCAGAAAAAGCCGGAAGTGGTGCTGTGGCTCAAGTGGCAGAGTGCTAGCCTTGAGCAAAAGGTGTCCAAGGACAGTACCCAAGCCCTGAATTCAAGCCCCAGGACTGGCAAAAAAAAAAGTGGCAGATTTTCATGACAGCAATTATGAGCAAACTTCTTATTTCAATGCTCTATCAATTGAGGTGACCAATTAAGTTAATATTACCTAGAAAGATTTTTTTTTCTTTGAGATTCAGAATAACAAGAAGGGTTTGGGTTAGTTTCAATTTTTGTTTTGTTGTATTGGTGCTGGTACTAGGATTTGAACTCAGGGCTTGAGCACAGTCCCTTAGGGTTTTTTTGTTGTTGTTGTTGTTGTTTGGGTTTTTTTGCTTAAGGCTGGAACCCTGGCATTTGAACTACAGCTTGACTTCTGACTTTTTGGTAGTTAACTGAAGATAAAAATATGCTGGACTTTTGTGCCTGGGATGGCTTTGAACCCGCAATCCTCAAGGTCTCAGTTTGCTGAGTGGCTAGGATTATAGTCATGGAGATTCCAGTGCCCAGCTTAGAAGGGAAATGAATATGCAGAAAGCTTTAGGGTTGGAAAGCTGGGAGAAAATGATGCTCCACTAACAGTGAAGAATGCCAACTAATTTTTCTGCGGGGTATTCTGGACGGATAATGTTTGTATGCACAAATATTTACATCTGTGATTACTGCAGTTTCCAAAGAAGTACAGTTGGTAGAAGGTTGTACACAATTATCTGAAGAACAGCTCTAAAACTCTCTCTAAACTTTCCCGTCAATGTACCGCATACTGGTGGCTGGAAATTCCTGTTGCACTGAGAAGTGCAGCTACACACCTCCTGGAATAGCATGAAGGGATTCTGGAACCAAAGAAATGAGAAAAGACAGAGTCAGTGGAGACCAGGGGCTTCAGTGTTCACTGACATCTGAACCCTGAGTTCCCAGAAGCAAGTTTATTTATTAGGTTTACTACAGGGATGGTTACCAGAAAACAAGGCATCTGTGCTCTTATTAGAATCATAGAGACAAAACCAACTTTGTGTGAATAACTGCCTGGGGGAGACAGCCCCCCAGGCATAACTGAAACCTGTATTCTATTTTCTCTAGCGTTCAAGATCCAGCTCTCAGCCCTTCAAACTCAAGGGAAGGGGGCAGCATTTCAGCTTCCTAACTCTCTCCTGTCTCTTTTCCATGGCCAAGTCTCAGCATTCTGAGTACTGTCAAAGGCAGTGTTCCAACCCCTCAAACTTTTGCCAGCTCAGATTCAGAGTTCCCTACACAGAACCTTTTGACAGTGACCATACTGCTGAGTTATTTGTGATTTCAGTTGGCTAAAATATCCTAAAGGATAGAAAATTCTGGTGATAGCTCATCTCATAGTATTTCCACTTGGTGAGTTTAATCTCTGAACCAACTGTGTAATATCCCCAGCCATTTTAGGATCCTGGAAACCCCCACTCCCCCCAACAAGAGAGTCACCAGTACTCTGTTAACAGAGCTAGAAGTCAGTTCAATAGCAGCGCAGAGGCTATGCTCAACCTTCAGGCTGGTAGAGAGCAGCCCCAACCTTCTGTAGGGCTGAGCTTTAAAGGAGAGCAGCACACACAGGTGGTTCTGTTCACCAGGAAAACACCACACACAGGCGGTCAAGGAGTTTAAGTATTTTTTTTTTTGCCAGTCCTGGGCTAGAGCTCAGGACTGTCCTTGGACTTTCTCAAGGCTAGAGCTCTACCACTTGAGCCTCAGCACCACTTCCACTTCTTTTTTCTATGTATGTGGTACCGAGGAGTTGAACCCAGGTCTTCGTGCATGCTAGGCAAGCACTCTACCACTAGGCCAAACTCCTAGCCAGTTTAAGTATTTTTTACAACAGAAACACCCAAAACAGAATTAGACAGCTAATCCCAACAGGTTCCTACAAATTGTAATCAAAAATGACAATGTTTTCTCAAGCATTAATAATAACTTGGTCCTGAAGCTACTCAGCACATCAACTGTGTACACTTATGTATAAATACATAGAATATGCTGTTAATACATTTTTAAAAAATTCTTCTCCCCTCTCCCAATGCTATTCTTTTTATTCTTTTTTTTTTTTTTTTTTTGCCAATCCTGGGGCCTGAACTTAGGGCCTGATCACTGTCCTTGGGCTTTCTCAAGGCCAGAGCTCTACTACTGGAGCCACAGTAGCACTTTCAGCTTTTTCTATGACTGTGGTACCAAGGAATCAAATCCAGGTGTTCACACATGCTAGGCAAGCACTCTGCCACTAGACCAAACTCTCGGTTCCTATTAATAAGTTTAAAAGAAAAAAATGCTCATAAAAATTAGTTCAAACTGGATGCTGTGGCTCACGCCTGCATGTCTAGCTATTCAGGAGGCTGAGATCTAAGGATTGCAGTTCAAAGGCAGTCAGGACACTAAAAAGTCCATGAGACTCTTATCTTCAATTAACCACCAGAAAACCAGAGGTGGCGTTGTGGCCCAAAGGGTAGGCCAGTTGTCTTGAGCTGAAGAGCTCAGGGATAATGTCCAGGCTCAGAGTTCATGTCCTATGACCAAAAAAAAAAAAAAAGAATTCAGTTGGTATGGTTTGGGTGTGTTTTATTATCCCCACATTTTAGTTTTTGGAACATGGGGCTTGAACTCACGGCCTGGGCACAGATGCTGAGGTTTTTGAGATTTGTTTATTTGCTCAAGGCTAATACTCTACCCTTGAGCCACAGCCCTACTTCCAACTTTGTGGAAGTTCATTGGAGAAAACAATGTCACATCCTACTTGAGCTGGTTCAAACCTACATCTTCAGATCTCATCTTCCTAAGTAGCTAGGATTATAGACCAGAGCCACTGGTACCCAGCAGGTGTGTTTCATTTTTAAAGGATTCATTGGGAGCTTGATATCCTACTGTGGTAATATAAGAAGTGGGAGAGCTTTTAAGCAGTGCTTTGTGGGAGATCACAATATTGCCATCTCCCCTTTGCTGAAGCTTCTTGCCTCACTCAGATCTCTCCTTCTTTAAGTGCTACGTTAGTATACGTCTAGGATTTTCCTAGCAGAGAATTGAGATAGCTGAATAACTACATACATATGACTATATAAAATGATGCTAAACAAAATGAACTCCAAGATATGGAAACTTTTAAAAATATTATGTGATAAGGCCATATAGTATGAAGCTAATTGAAAGGACCTCCAGGATATTGAAACAAAAGCCATATAACAAATGATTGTTGTCCTTAATGTACTATGTTATCTCTCATCTCCTTTGCTGTCCCTTGAGTATCTCATATTGTTACAGTACCTCACTTTGTTATCTGATATATTGAATTTATTTGTATTTGGTTATTTGAAATTTGATAGGGAAGGGGGGAAAACCAAGACGGGGGGGTTGTGGGGGGAGGGTAAAGGGTACCAAGACATGTGAAAGGGTATCAATGTGTGAATTAATGCACCTTCTATATGGCAAATATCATGTAACCCCTTTATTAATTACAATAAAAATATATAAAAAAGGGGGGCCGGGAGTTTGGCCTAGTGGTTAAAGTGCTTGCCTAGCATGCACGAAGACCCGGGTTCGATTCCTCGGTGCCACATACATAGAAAAAAGCCAGAAGTGGTGCTGAGGCTCAAGTGGTAGAGCTCTAACCTTGAGAAAGTCCAAGGGCAGTGCTCAGGCCCTGAGCTGAAGCCCAGGACTGGCAAAAAAAAAAAATATATATATATATATATAAAGGAAAAAATACTATGTGAAGATATTTATTTTCGCTTTCATTTTTTTCCTTTGGTTTATCTCCTGTTATCACTCTTTTTTTTTTTTTTTTGGTACTCTGTGTCTCTGTGTTGTATATATGTTTAGCTGATCTGGGGAAGAGAAGGGGAATAACAAAATGGTAAGACAAAGGACAAAAAGTGAACCACTGCAGCGGCAATACTCACAAGACACTATGTTGGACATGAACTTTACAACCTAAAGGAAAGGCAAATTAGGTTGGAGGGAAAGTGTGAGAAAATGAGGGAGGGGAGTAACAATGTTCAGAAGAAATGTAACTCATTACCTTATTTATGTCACTGTAACCCCTCTGTATAACACCTTTACAATAAAATTAAATTGAAATTTTATACAAAGTATATAAACTCAAGCATTTAATTTTAGGAACAACCCCCTAAAACCCTCAAAAAGATACATCAGTTATTTAGAGAAAGTGAATGGCATGTTTGATCTTTTCTTTCTCATTAGAAGCAAAAATCTATGGGTATATAGAAGAAAGGCATCTGAAACGCAAGTTTCATAATCTAATTCCTATGCTAGGAAGAAGAGTAAATAAACCAATATTCACTGAACCTCCTGAAAATGACAGAACTGAGCAAATTTGATCATTACCCAGTAAGATACCACATGACATTTGAATATATGCAAAGGGGTGAAAGGTTATCAGTTTTCAGTCTTGTGCATCTAGAAACAGACCCACCCACTTCACCATGATGTTATGAGGCTATCCATCACTGTCAAATTCTTTCTGCATGGCCATTAAAGATGTAGGACAGGGAGAGAGAAAGGAAAGTGAAAGGACAAACTATTAGCCATCAATGCTTAGCTCAGATATTATATTTAACAGCTTCTGCACTTGGGTGGTTGGCAGATAGAATGGAAGAACCAGACTTCCAGTTTCATTTGACATTTATCTCAGCTTACCCCTCTCCAGCCACAGATGCTAACAAAAGTGCCATGCAGAGCACTCCCTGGTGTAAGCCTATGTATGCTAAAGGCCACTTGCTCACAAAAATGTACCAACAGAAGAGTATCTCAAGGTATATCAAATTTAACTTAGGGCCTAGGCACTGTTCTTGAGCACAATTTTGCTCAAGGCCAGTGTTCTGCCACTTGAGCCACAGCACTACTTCTCATTTTTTTTTTCTTTTCTGTGTATGTGGTATCAAGAAATCCAACCCAAGGCTTCCTGTAAACTAGGCAAGCACTCTTCCACTAGGCCAAACTCCAGACCACTCACCTCACCATTTATATACACCTACCTAGTTCCTGTCGTGATAAAGGTCAATCCTTTATCAAATAATAAGTTACAGCATGGAGTATACTGTGGAAAGCCATGTGGAGAGTAAACCTTCGACCTAGGACTCAGCAGTATTGATTTCTGCACCATTTGTCTTGTATACAAGTTGATCTGATAGTGAAAGGGAAATGTAATCACAGAAACAGTAGGACAAAGGATGAAGCAATGCAACAGTAATACTTACTAGACACTATGTTGGAAATGAACTTGACAAAGCAGGAGAGAAGGGGTGTTGGAGGGGGAGAAGGAGAAAATGAGTGAGTGGAGTAACACTGTTCAAAAATAAATGTAATCAAGAAGTAGTGCTGTGGCTAAAGTGGTAGGGTGGTAGCCTTGAGCTGAAGAGCTCAGGGACAGCTCCCAGGCCCCAAGTTCAAGTCCCAGGACTGACAAAAACAAACAAACAAACAAAACAAATAAATATAATCATTACCTACTTAACTGTAACCCCTGTGTACCTCACCTTGACAATAAAAAATAAAATAATAAAAATAATAAATAAAAGAAGAAATACAACATACTTGTATGTTTATGAATTGGCTCAAGAGAAAGCATTTTTAATCAGAAAATCATCTTACTTCTTCAAACTTGCTTGCTAAATATTAACTGATCCTTCATATTTTAAGGCTGAATACTCTTATTCTTTTTTCATATATTTTTATTGTAATTGTAATTGATAGAAGGGTTACATTATATTCACCAGATAGAAGGTGCATTACTTCACAAACATTGTTACCCTTTCTCATGTCTTGGTCCCCATTTCCCTCTCCTCCCCCCGACCCCTCATCTTGTTTTCCCTCCTTCCCTATCCGATTTCAAATAACCAAAAACACATATATCCAATATATCAGATAACAAGGTGAAATACTGTAACAATATAGGATAACCAAGAGACAGCAAAAGAGATGAGAGATAACATAGTACATTAAGGATAACAATCACTCACTATATAGCTTTTGTTTCTATATGCTGCGGGTCCTTTCATTTAGCATCATACTGTATGGTCTTATGTATCTAGGTTTTGTTCTATTGCAAATCTCTTCTAGGAGAGCCCAAGGTTTCTACTGACTATGACAAATGAGGGAAACCATTGAGCCTATGTTCCTCTGAGTCTGGCTTACTTCACTTAATATGATCTTTTCCAAGTCTTTCCATTTCCTTACAGATGGGGTGATGTCATTCTTTCTGATGGCAGCATAGAATTCCATTGTGTACAAATACCACATCTTGTTGATCCACTCATCAACTGAGGGGTATCTGGGTTAGTTCCATATCTTTACTATGGTAAATAGTGCTGCAATGAACGTTGCTGTGCTAGTGGATTTAGAATGTCCTTGTTTCTGGACAATTGGACAAATGCCTAGTAGTGGAATTGTTGGGTCATAGGGGAGGTCTATGTTTAGCCTTTTGAGGAACTGCCATACTGCTTTCCATAGTGGTTAAATGAGTTTGCACTGCCACCAACAGTGTAGTAGTGATCCCTCCTGGCCTTAACCCCTCCAGCATCTGTTACTAGATTTCTTGATCATGGCCATTCTAACTGGAGTGAGGTGGAATCTTAGATTTGTTTTGATTTGCATTTCTTTTATGGCCAGAGATGTTGAGCATTTCTTCATGTGTCTATAGGCCATTCTTATTTCTTTTTCAGAGAAGACTCTAAGTCTCTGGCCCATCTTTTAATGGGATGGTTGTTTCTTTGGAGAATAGTTTTGGAGTGATTCAATTTTTTGAGCTGGTGATATATTTTAGACATGAGGCCTTTGTGGTATGGTTGATCACTCATTCTTTTTTTTTCATATATTTTTTTCTTGTAATTAATAGAAGGGTTACATGATCTATTTTAGATATGAGGCCTTTGTCTGTTGTATGGTTGGTGAAGATCTTCTCCCACTCTGTAGGCTTCCTAATTAATTTACTAGCTATGTCCTTTGCCAAACAAAAGCTCTGCAGTTTAATGCAGTCCCACTTATCCAGCCTTTCTCTGATTTGTTGTGATTCTTGGTCCTTATTAAGAAAGTTTCAACCTGTGCCAAGGAGGCCTAGTGTATCTCCTATTCCTTCTTGTAAAGTTTTCAGTGTGTCAGCTTTTACCTCCAGGTCTTTGATCCATTTGGAGTTAATTCTAGTGCAAGGTGACAAAGAAGGATCCAGCTTTAGTTTTCTGCATGTGCTTAACCAGTTCTGCCAGCACCACTTGTTGAAGAGGCTGTCTTTCTTCCATTCTATTTTTTTGGCTCCCTTGTCAAAGATTAGGTGGTCATAGGTCTGTGGGTTAATATCTGGGTCCTCAGTTCTATTCCATTGGTCTTCAGGCCTGTTCTTGTGCCAGTACCAAGCTGTTTTGATAATTATTGCTCTGTAATAGAGTTTAAAGTTTGGTATTGAAATTCCTCCTGTGCTGTTCTTTCTGCTACGAAGTGTTTTTGCTATATGGGGTCTTTTATTATTCCATATGAAAGTTTGGATTGCCTCTTCTATTTCTTTAAAGAATGCCATTGGGATATTGATGGGTATTGCGTTGAATTTGTAGATAGCCCTTGGCAAGATTGTCATTTTCACGATATTGATTCTTCAAATCCAGGAGCATGGAGTTTTTTTTACTTCCTCAGTTCTGCTTTAATTTCCCTTTTGAAGTGTTTTAAAGTTTTCATCAAGAAGGTCCTTTACATTCTTAGTTAAGGTAATTCCTAGGTACTTTATTTTCTTTGAGGCTATGGCGAAAGGAGTTGCTTTCCTGATTGTTGCCTCATTCCTCTCACTGTTGGCATAGAGGAAGGCAGTTGATCTTTGAGGTTAATGTTATACCCTGCTACCCTTCCAAAGTTTTGAATCAGCTCAAGGAGCTTTCGAGTAGAGTCTATAGGATTCTTTAAATACAGGATCATGTCCTCTGCAAAGAGGGAAAGTTTTACTTCCTCTTTCCCTATTTGGATCCCCTTTATGGCTAGGAATTCTAATACTATGTTAAAGAGGAGTGGAGAGAGGGCATCCTTGCCTCGTTCCTGATTTTAGAGGGAATGGCTTTAGCTTTTCACCATTAAGTATAATACTAGCTGTGGGTTTGTCATACACAGCCTTTATTATATTAAGGAATGTTCCATGGATTCCTAATTTCTCCAGAGCTTTTAACATAAAGGGGTGTTGGATCTTGTCAAATGCCTTTTCCGCGTCTATTGAGACAATCATGTGATTTTTGTCCTTGCTCCTGTTGATGTGTTGAATTATATTAATTGATTTGCGTATGTTGAACCAGCTTTGCCTCCCTGTGATGAATCCTGTTTGATCATAGTGTATAATTTTTTTTGATGAGTTGTTGTAGACAGTTAGCCAGTATTTTGTTGAGAAGTTTTGCATCGATGTTCATCAAAGAAATAGGTCTATAGTTCTCTTTCTTTGATGAATCTCTGTCTAGTTTAGGGATGAAGGTTATACTGGCGTCATAGAATGAGTTTGGTAAAGAACCTTCACTTTCAATTTCGTTGAAGTTCTTGAGGAGTATTGGTGTGAGCTCTGCTTTGAAGACCTTATAGAATTCAGCTGTGAATCCATCTGGCCCTGGGCTTTTCTTAGGTGGAAGGTCTCTTATTGCCACTTCTATTTCAGAGCTTGAAATAGGCCTGTTGAGTTGGCTTAGTTCTTCTTGGTTCAGTGTGGGTATGTTAATATTGGCTAGGAATTCGTCCATTTCTTCTAGATTCTCAAATTTGTTGGCATAAAGGTTTGAGAAGTATTCCCTCATGACACTCTGGATCTTGGTCATTTCTGTCGTGATATTACCATTTTCGTCTGTGATTTTGTTTATTTCGGTATGCTCCCTTCTTTTTTTGGTAACATTTGCTAAGGGTTTGTGAATTTTGTTAATTCTTTCAAAGAACCAACTCCTTGTTTTGTTGATTCTTCCTATAGATTTTTTGGATTCCAATTCATTTAATTCTGCTTTGATTTTAATAATTTGCTTCCTTCTAGTGGGATTAGGCTTGGTTTGTTGCTCTTTTTCCAGGAGGTTAAGGTGACACATTAAATTTTAGTTTGCAATTTTTCCAATTTGTTATTGTAGGCACTCAGAGCTATAAATTTTCCTCTGAGTACTGCCTTTGCTGTGTCCCAAAGGAGCTGGTATTTTGTGTGCTCCTTTTTGTTAAATTTCATAAACTGTTGGATTTCTGTTCTGATCTCTTCGATGACCCATTGGTGATTCAACAATGTGTTGTTCAATCTCCATGAGTTACAGGGTTTTCGTTGGTGGAGTTGTGTGTTCATTTCCAATTTGATGCCCTTGTGGTCTGAGAGAGTGCAGGGAATAATTTCAGTGTTTCTGAATCTGTCCAGGTATGTTTTATGGCTTAAATGTGGTCTATTTTGGAAAATGTTCCATGTGCTGCTGAGAAAAACGTATATTGTGTTGTTGCTGGGTGGAATAATCTGCAGATGTCTGTTAGATCTAGTTGGTCTATATAGTTGTTCAATTCTAAGGTTTCTCTGTTGAGTTTTTTCCTTGTTGATCTGTCCAAAGGTGAGAGTGGTGTGTTAAAGTCACCAGCAATCACTGTTTTTCAATCTATGTATGGTTTCAGTGAAAGTAAAATTTGCTTGATGAAGTTCGGAGCTCCGGGATTTGGTGTGTAGATATTTAGGATGATTATGTCTTCCTGGAGGAAATATCCCTTTAGTAGTATGTAGTAACCTTCTGTGTCTTTTCTCACTAAGTTTAGTTTGAAATCTATTTTATCTGATATGAGGATGGCAACCCCAGCCTGTTTATGGGGGCCGTTAGCTTGAGTTTATTCCAATCTCTCATTTTCAAAAGGTATTTGTTTTTTTGTGTAAGATGTGTCTCTTGAAGACAGCAGAACGATGGATCTTGCTTTTTGATCCAACTAGACAGACTATGCCATTTAATTGGAGAGTTAAGTCCACTGATATTGAGAATCAGGATTGAGAAATATTTATTAGTTCCTGCCATTTTTACAAGCTTTCATTAGGGCCTGTGTCTTGATAGTTTTGTGTTATGAGTTTTAGGTGCCATGTCTTTCTCTGTATTACATTTGTGTTGGTTTTCCATGTGTAGAACATCTTTGAGAATTTTCTATAGTGTTGGTTTTGTTGCTACATAATGTTGAAGCTTTTCCTTGGAATGGAATGTTTTTATTGTTCCTTCAGTTATGAATGAGAGCCTAGCTGAGTACAGTATTCTTGGCTGGTAGTTATTTGACTTCAGGGCATGGTATATATCGTTCCAATCTCTTCTTGCTTGCATGGTCTCTGCTGAGAAACCTGGGGTTATTCTGATTGGTTTGCCTTTATAGGTGATTGTTCTCTTCTCCCTGACTGCTTTTAGGATCCTATCTTTGTCCTCTATTGATTCAGTTCGGATTATAATGTGGTGGTGGGATGTCCTTTTCTTGTCAGGTCTGTTTGGGGTTCTAAAAGCTTCTTGTATCTGGATGGGCCTGCCCTTCTGGATATTTGGGAAGTTCTCTGAGATGATTCCCTGAAGTATATTTCCAATACCATTGACCTTTTTTTCTAGACCCTCCTCATTACCAGTTAGCCTTAAATTAGGCTTCCTAATTGTATCTTGGGCCTCCTGTAGCATTTTCTCATATTTCCTAGATTTGAATTGACTCATATTCTGTTCTTTTTTCTATAACAACTAAATTATCTTCAACCCCGGAAATTCTCTCTTCTGCATTGTCTAACCTGCTATCAAAGCTATCTATTTTATTCTTCATCTCCCTTGCTTCTAATTGCTCATTTTTGATGCCTTGCATCTCTTCTTTTAGATCATATATGGATTTCTTTACCTCCTTGATTTCCATTTGAGTGGTCAGCTCAGCAGCTTTATTCTCTTTGGACATTTGTTGGAGTTCAGTCACCTTTTTGTTTGTGGATTCTATGAATTCGTCCATTTTTCTTTCAAAAACCTTTATTATGGCCTCCTTTATGACTTACCCTTTTTCACATATCACTTTGTTTGTGGTTTCCTCTTGTTTAGCTGTGGCTTCCTCCCTTATCTCTTTCTTTATGTTTTCACATTTTTTATTAATGATGTTTATCAATTGCATTTGTATAGCACTTGGAAGGCTCTCCTCTAGATTTGCCACTGACTGCTCCATTGCCTGTTTATGTTGGGTGGGAGATAGTATTCCTTGATTTGACATTTTTCTTGAGTGTCTTGTTCTGCCCATTTGAGGATGGGAGCAAGATTAATACTAAACAAGATTATAATTTTTCAGATATAACCAACCTAGACCTTTTTAGTTGGCTGACAATAGATATTAGCTCTTTTAGATTGTTAATAACACTCTCTCTTTTTGTACACTTACATACGAATCTAATACAATCACAGATGACCAGTTTATGACCAAAACAATAAGCCCCTCAATCAAATCTCTATTGTATTTAAGTCCCTCTGGATCTAGAGTATAATTGAACACCTAGATACACAGCATTGCTCAACAACCATCAAATGTAGATCCATGCATTAAAAGAGCTGAAGGATGAACAGAGTACCAGAGATAGAAAAATAATATGAAAGATGACAAGGGAGGTAGGAAAAGAATAATACAGGAGTATAAGAATATTATAGTAGGGCCGGGAGTTTGGCCTAGTGGTTAAAGTGCTTGCCTAGCATGCATGAAGACCCGGGTTCGATTCCTCGGTACCACATACATAGAAAAAAGCTGGAAGTGGTGCTGAGGCTCAAGTGGTAGAGCTCTAGCCTTGAGAAAGTCCAAGGACAGTGCTCAGGCCCTGAGCTCAAGCCCAGGACTGGCAAAAACAAAAACAAAAAAACAAACAAAAAAAAGAATATTGTAGTAATGAAGAAAGGGTATCGTGGAAGGATAACTGACCTAAGGTGATAGACAGGTAGAGTATTTGTGTAGAAAGTTTAGATGAACTTAGATAAAACTTATCAAAATAAGAAGAGTAATAAGAAGAATATATAGAGAAAAGAGAGAGGTTGATATAGGCGATTTCAATGATACCAATTTAAGAAAGAAAAGAAAAAAAATAAAAAAGAAACAAAACAGCAACAAAATAAAAGAAAACAGAACACACACATACACATATACGCACACACATACACACACAAAACGAAAACAAAAACAAAAAGAAAAGAAAAAAGTTGGGGGGAGATTCCTCACTGTCCTGAGTTCTTACCCAAGAGATACTAGGGTTGAGAACCCGGAGTTTAAAACGCAGGTTACTGTACCAATATGGATATCGTATTTGTTCAAACTGTACCCAGAGCTGTCACTGTCTTTCTAGGAACGACCACAGTGACAGCAGGATTGCGGGAAAAGAGAGGAGAAAAAAAGAAAAAAAGAAAAAAAATGAATGAATCATCTCATTAGAAAAAAAGGTACAGGTTAAATGGCAAAGAGAAAAATAAGAACATTTAAAAATGCAAATGAAATGGGGTAAAAAAAAAGATTAAAAAAGGGTATTCTTCATTTTTTTTTTTTTTTTTGGTGGGGGGAGAGGCTAGCAAAGTTGTGTCTCCACTAAATTCGGGATCTAAACACTTCACAAAGTCTTTCTCTCTTGTGATTTGGCTTTGCGGTTTTTCGGATGAGATTGCTTGTTTGGTTAAACAAAGCTGAAAGATCCGCGGGCGGCTTTGTTTACCAGGTCTGCGGGTGGCGCAGGGGGGATGGACTTCAGCAGAGCTGGGGCCAGATTTCTGGCTAAGGGATCTCTGGGAAATCTTTTGCCAGTTAGATGGCGCTGTCAGCAACACCTCTCAGGCTCCAATTGCTTTGGCCTAGGTCATTGCCAGCAGTCAAGAAGGTGCTGCTCGGGCCGGGAGTTTGGCCTAGTGGTTAAAGTGCTTGCCTAGCACGCATGAAGACCCGGGTTCGATTCCTCGGTACCACATACATAGAAAAAAGCCGGAAGTGGTGCTGAGGCTCCAGTGGCAGAGCAAGGACAGTGCTCAGACCCTGAGCTCAAGCCCAGGACTGGCAAAAAAAAAAAAAAAAAAAAAAAAAAGGTGCTGCTCTCAGCTGGTGGGGGAGGGGCTCCCTCCCAATGCTGTTCTCAGAGCAGAAGTGGAAACTTCTCAGAGCTACCTCACTAATTGCTGGGTCCTCCGATTCCGTGAAGCTGGCAGGTCCATGCATGGCCGGGTGTGGCTCTGGGCTCGCGCAAGCTCTGTGTGGCTCTGTCTGCAGCCGGCGGGTCTGTGCTGTAGAGGCAGCGCTGTCTCTGCTCTGATTCAGAAGAGCCTTTGTCTCCCGGCCACTCCTCGGCGGAGCTGCACGCTCTCTTCTCGCACAGGTATTCTGCCTGTTTTTCCCCTCTGCCTGAGTTCTCTGTTGTCCTAAAGCTTACTTAGGATCAATTTCTGATAGAGGACTGTCTCCTGCACTGCCAGTACATGAATCTTGGCAGGAGCTCAGTACGTCTCTTCCACCGATCCAGTGATCACTCTTATTCTTTACACAAAAAACTCTCATTTCTAGAGACTTAAGAAAATCCCTGAGCTTTAATTGTATTCTTGTTTGAAAGAAAATTACAAATGGTGTTTTGGAGATCATTGGAGAAATTCAAAGAGCTGATTATGTTAGATGAAATATTGCTATATTTCATAGGAACAATAATATTATTATGGTTTATATGTAAATATTCTTACTCTTATTTTATATACTATCACTCTTATTGTTAAAATTGCTGATAAAATGCTTAGGGGAAATTGTGATAACTGGAACTTTTAATTTTTTGTTTTTAACAAAATCTTTACGTGTTTCAGGCAGCTTCGAACCTGTTCTGTAATCCAGGGTGGCTTAGAACTGATGATCTTCCTGTCGCACAGCTTCTTGAGTTCTAGGATTACAGATGTATAATTTTAGCAGCTGTAACTTTCAAATGGTGACACTCACAAGTTACTGACAATGTGGTAGATTCATTGAACAGTTTTCGCTGGTTATTAGACAATTTAAGCTTTTCTGTTTTTTATATTTTTAATAATAAAAATTCACAAAAATAATTTCTCTTTCCTGTATTAGGGTGGCTTGATGAGAACAATCTGTACCACATCAATATTAAAAATTCTGTGCAGCCAGGCACTGGTGGTGCAGGCCTGTAAGCCTAACTACTCAGAAGGCTGAGAACTGAGGATTGCAGTTCAAAGCCAGACCAGGCAGGAAAATTCTGTGAGACTCTTATCTCCAGTCAACCACAAAGAACTGAAAGTGAGGCTGTGGCTCAAAATGGTAGAGTAGTCTTCAGCATAAAGAACTTAAGGACATCACCCAGGCCCGGACACACACACACACACACACACACACACACACACACACACACACACACACACACACACACACACACACACAGAAATTCATGCAGTAAAATAGAGGTGAAATTTCCCCTCCCAAATCAGCCTGCAAAGGGAAGCAAACTTAGTTGAATTTGTTCTGTATGTTTTCCAACAAATACTTCTTGAATCTTTACATGACGTGTCAACACAAAATATTATCAATTCTCCATTCAACTTCTTTTTGGCCCCTTCAAAAGCTATACAAAACCATCCTTTTTTTAGGTCCAATAGAGGGACTCAAGTGTACCTGATACTTTTCCTTATTGGCTTGTAGAGTCATGCCTCCAACCCTGTAACCATTATTTAATACTGCTAACTAGTGTTCAACATGTCCATCTGATCTTCCCTCCATCACCATAATTGCCCTAAAACAGTACATACTCATCCCTTCCTAAGTCACCTGCCTCTCCCTTGCCCTTCCTTTGTGGTTAACTAGGTCTCCACTCAGATTTATTTATCCTCACTCAAAATCTACAGTCATTGGAGATGAGCTGTTTTTTTATTTTATTTTTTTATTGTAGTGTATAGAGGGGTTGCAGTTATATTCGCCAGATGAGCTGTTCTTTTATTTTCCACCTGATATCACTCTGCTTGAATAATGGTCTCTACCCTCCATTTTTGCCTGGATCACTCCTACAAACATTTCCCATCTTATTACATGTCACTTCCTACAGGAAGAATTTCCTGAACACCTAGGTTATCACCATGACAAACCATCTCCCCTTTTCCTTAGCATTCCACTTGCCACTTCATATTGTAATAGTCAGTTTCATAGCTACAAATTAGCATGATATACTTCTCACTATGAACTTTGGCACCACTGATAACACAAGGATTATAACATTGTCTGGAAATAGTAAATGGATATTGGAAGAGTGTACAATGCTTTATATATGGATAACCTAAAATTACTGTTACCAGAGAAATTTGTCTGGTTCCGAATTTTCAACAGGGCGCAGTGAAAATATAGTAGCTACCTTTCTTTGAAAAAAATTGTAGTAGCCTTAGAGGTAGGTAGACAGTAAAAATTTAACTGAATTATATCTTCCCAAAGGCACATATGCCTTTAAAAGCACTAGTTCTTGTTTTCCCTTCTTCCTCTTTCTTCTTTTCTTCCTTCTTTCCTTCCTTCCTTCTTTCCTTCCTTAACTTTGTTTCTTTCTCTCTTTTCCCCCTTCCTTCCTTCCTTCCTTCCTTTTTTTTTGTGCCAGTCCTGAGGCCTACACTCAGGGCCTAGCCTCTTCTTGAGCTTTTTTGTTGTTGTTGTTCAAGTCTAGCACTCTACTGCTTGAAGCACAGCTCTATTCCAGCTCTTTGGTGGTTAATTAAAAATATGAGTCTCACAAACTTTCCTGTTCATGCTGGCTTCTAACTTTGATCCTCAGATATCAGCCTCCTGAATAGCTAGGATTGTAGGTGTGAGCTACTAGCTCCAGGCTCATCCATTTATTTTGGTTTCTTTTCTTTCTTTTTTTTTTCCATGTCTTATTCAGATGTTATTTTTAAAATTATCTTTAAATAACTGTCCAAATGTACCCACAGAGTTTAACATGTACCCACAGAGTTTAAATGAAATGGAGCAAATGAAAAACTTACATCTCAACAATATACTTACGAAACCTATAGTTATCTGTTGAACTATTCACTACAAAGCCTTTTGGCGTTAGAAAAATTCTAATTATAAGACATTTCATGCTTTGCTGTGTATCTTGTTACTGAGTGTTCTTGCCTTTCCCTTTCACTCCGTTTTTTTGTCTGTCATGGATTATTAATGATGTCTGGCTATGATTTATTAGCTGTCCTGCAGAGTGTTTCTTAAGACGATCACTGACATTAGCTAATTGCCAGGACCATAACCCTGCCATAGTCTCTGTCATACGATTTTCAACATTAACACTTGCTGTCCTGCCTTATCCTCATTCATTATGGATCTCTTTCGAGAGGCCATACTTCTAGAAGCTGTCTACTACTGTCTGAGGATAGTAGTGCTTTGATTCAGTGTACTTAAGTCTGACATTTGGCTGTAAGGAAGCTCAAATGGGTTGTATAATGGCATGCATTTCTTTCTAAGTATTTCCTTCTTTATATATATATTTTATTTAGTTAGTTAGTTGGTCGTGGGGCTTGGACTCTAGGCTTGGGCCTGAGCTCTTCAGCTCAAGGCTACCACCCTAGCCCTGGAGCCACAGCACCACTTCTGGTCTCTCTAGTGGTTAATTGGATATAAGAGTCTCATAGCCTTTAGTGCCTGGGCTGGCTTTGAATCTCATCCTCAGATCTCACCTCGATCTCAGCCTCCTGATTAGCTAGGATTATAGGTGTGAGCCACCACACCCAACTAAGTATTTCTTTTAAAGTTAAAATGTTTGGGGTGGGAGTTTGACCTAGTGTTAGTGCTTGCCTAACATGCGCAAAGATCTGGCTTCGATTCCAGGGTACCACATATATGGAAAAAGCTAGAAGTGGTGCTGTGGCTTCAGTTGTAGAGCTCTAGCCTTGAGAAAACTCAAGGACAGTGCTCCGTCCCTGAGTTCATGCCCCAGGACTGGCAAAAAAAAAATTCAACTAGTTGACATAATGTACCAGTTACTGGGCAGAAGCAAGAGATAATTCACTTTCATTTGGAAAATGTGGAATCACCATGATTTGTAGTTTGTACCTTGTATTTAGCATATTACTATTGCTATCATTAGAGCAATTCTATTCAGAATTCATACTCTTCGTGTCTGGCTGTGTGGCAAATGTATTTTAAACAAAGAGTCTACACAGTCCTACGTCATAGTTCACATTTGAATGTTGAGTACTTTTGTTTTGTTATAAATGTAATTAATTATGATTCTTCATCCCCGTGTGCATTGCACCATTCTATTTTCTGCTTCTAAGCGGTGGCCTTGTGTGTGTTGTGTGTGTATCTACATGCTAGTAGTAGGACTTGAATTCAGGGCCTGAGTGCCTTTGTCATGCAAGGCTTGCTTGTATTCTACCACTTGAGTCACAAGCCTACTTGTAGCTTCTGGGTAGTTATTTGGAGGTAAGACTCTCATGGATTTTCCTTCCCAAACTATGTTTGATTCAAAGTTCATGGATCTCAGCCTTCTACTGTAAATTCCAGCCTTTTAAGCCTACAGGTGTAGGCCACTGGCACCTGATGAATTAACTATTTTAGATTCTGTAGATAAATGAGATGGTAGAGGTAGTGGTGCTGTGGCTCAAGAGGTAGAGCATTAGCCTTGAGCTGAAGAGCTCAGGGATACCGGCCAGGCCCAGAGTTCAAGCCCCGTGACTGACAAAAAAAAATTGTCCTTATTTAAAAAAAATTAGATCATAGAATATTTGTCTCTCTGTGCATAGCTTATTTCATTTAGTAAGTTCATCCCGTGTTTTTGACAATAGCTAAATTTACTCCTTTTAATGGCTGAATACTATTCTATTTGTGTGGATATGTGAATGTATATTTATATGCGTATAAATATACTTTCATCTACTGATAAGAACTGAGGTTATTTCTATATGTTGGTTATAATGAATAATATGACAGTGAACATAAGATGTAGGTATCTCTTTGAGATACTAACTTTCCTCAGTAATCTAAGAAATGATATAACTTCATTTTGCATTTTTTCTATTTTTTTGTCCAAGGGATTGAACTCAGAGACTCACACATGCTCAGCATGCATTTTAGCACCGAACTGAGATCTTTGTCCAGCCCCGCATGATTGTTCTTAGTTTAAATTTTGTTTTCAAATAAACTTTCAAATCCTAAATTTGTTTGTTAAAATTGCTAGAGATGAAGCAGAACCATAATATTTTGTGGGGTTTCTTTCCCACTCAAAGAAAATTGGGTGCGTATAGCAATAGGAATGTTGTTAAAATACATTATCAGCTTGTTGGGTAAAGGATACCTAGATAGCCGGTAAAGCAAGATTTCACTCCCCCTTTCTCTCTCTCTCTCTCTCTCTCTCTCTCTCTCTCTCTCTCTCTCTCTCTCTCTCTCTCTCTCTCTCACACACACACACACACACACACACACACACACACACATTTTACTCCTAACAGAAAATATGGAAAACATAAAGAATAGAGGGGGAAAAGCAGTAAAAAAAAATATATCATTTGTAGGGGCTCAGAGAGCTTGCCTAGCATACATGAACACTCGGGTTCAATTCCTCAGTCCACATACATAGAAAAAGCCAGAAGTGGTGCTGTGGCACAAGTGGTAGACTTCTAGCCTTGAGAAAGTCCAAGGACAGTGCTCAGGCCCTGAGTTCATTGTCCAGAACTGACAAAAAAAATCACAATCTTTCTGGTTTTCCAGAAATAACCTCTATTAACAGTTTGGACAGCAGCATTTATAAATCACCTGTGTAACATCCCCACAGCACAAGCTATTTCCCTTGAATAGTAATCATGCCTCAAATATTCCTTTAGTGCCTGCTTTCTTCCTGGAGGGTGCATTGCTTAAGAAGTGGAATCTCTTTGCTTCATGTAGAGTCATAGCCACAGTGCCTCCAGCAGTGGCTGGCTCCTAGTAAGCAGTCAGTAAATATTCACCATGGACAGATGGCTATTTTTTATGCATTTATGGGGTTTTGGGGTATATCTATCTATCTATCTATCTATATATATATATATATATATTACACATTTTACATAGAGTTTTGCTTCCCCAAACAGTACTACAGAGTATATGCAGCATGCATTTCAAATAATAATCCATTTCCTGCCTAATCTAAAAGCGTCTCTCTGGTGAGACTATTATTGAAATTTTATTCCATTTCTGCTTCAAAGACTGTACTTAATAAATCATCAAGAAAAGATATTCACAACACAGTGCATGTTGCAAACCAAAACATAATCAATAGAGAAAAGTGTGGATATATGGCAGAAAACATTTAACTTATATGGAAAATTTTAGGTAGTTCATTGTCTATGGAACCTAGAATACTTTTCTTCCTGAATGCTCCTCAAAAACTCTATCTTTCCTGGGTAAGAAGAATTACAGAAACAGCCACCAGCACCTGGCTTCTAATTTTCTTTTGAATGATGGTGAGAATTAGAGCAAAACAAATTAGTTAGCCTACTCAGAGGAAAGGGAGTTTCTGAAGAAAATTTAAATCTAATGCATCATTGTAATAGGCACGTTTTAATGTGGGAAAAATGCTAATAAAAATTTTATTGCTAACCAGACGCCAGTGGCTCAAGCCTATAATCCTTGCAACTCAGGAGACAGAGATCTGAGGATCATGGCTCTATGCCAACCTAAGCAAGAATGTCCATGAGACTCTTTAACTACCTAAAAAAGCCACAGGTGGAGCTGTAGTATAGGGCTAGCCTTGAGCACAAAAGTTCAGGGATAGTGCACAAACCCTGAGTTCAGATCCCATGACTGTTACACACACACACACACACACACACACACACACACACACACACACACACACACAATTATTGCCAGAACTACCACAACAAGTGTTACATGTTTTCTCTCATCTGTGGAAGATAAGGAGAAGAAAAAGAAAAGAAAGAGATTATAAAAGCTAAAAGGGGACTTAAAGAGGTGAACATAACTGACATATGCTATATAAATCAATGGAAAAGTTATATAGATTAGTTACTATAATATAGAACTTACATATCATCTTCCTAAAACTCGAAATTCCTTTTGTTCAAGGGCTCTTCTGTCCTACCTCCTGGAATATTTATTACTCACCCTGAATGCCTCTATTATACAGATTCATGTTACCATACACTTATGAGTGTCAAACTTAAACTTCATCTGACCTACAGAGGTATTTATGTTACTTAGCCTATTCTCCAATTCTTGACCATGGCTATTCCAAAATATTACTCATTATTTCCAAAATCAGAATTACTCATAATTCTCCAGAGGAACAGAATATATATAGTTATATTATGTAACTATATTTATGTAGGTACAAGCACATGTAGTTATTAGGTTGGCTTAAATGGTCACATGTAAACTGCACAACGATAACCTGTAACCTGAAGAACTGGGAGAAAGAAGCTGCTTAGTCCACAAGGCTCGAAGTTGTAATACAGCAGAGGCCAGTGACACAACTCTAGTCTGAGGCTGGACTCCTGAAACCCTCTGAAAGGTGCTGGTTTCAAGGCCCCATTCAAAGGCTGAAGAATCTGGAGTCTGAAGCCCACAGGTGACAACAGTGGCAAGGAATGTGCCAGGAAAGACTGAGCATGCCCACAGTGAGGTTTCCTTCATTTGGCTTTTTCTTTCCATCTGTGTGATAGCTTACTGGATGGTGCTACCCACATTCTGAATGAGTCTTGCTTCATTAATTTGCGGACACACAAACCAATCTTCTCTGGAAATGCCCACACAGACACACCAACAGAGCGTGCTTTACCAGTTTTTTAGGCATCTCGCCATCTAGTCAAGTTGGCAACCAAGATTATCCACCATCCTCTCTTCTTCCTCCTTCAAAGGTATAGTCCATCCCAGGAGACTTTCTCATTGCCTCCCTTATTGAAAAGAAAGTAACCAGAAAGAATGTTTTCTCATTTTGTTATCTTAAATCCTACACATTTATATCAGCATCCAATCTTTCCTTCTTTCATCTTACTCGAATACTCTTAACAGTTACTGAGGGCCTGCCTGCTCTCTGCCAGGCAGTGTGCCTGTTGCTAGGAATACAAAGGAAATACTGAAACTTCCAGCCATTTTGGCTCTGGGTCCACGAACTAACCCACATTAAGAGGAAATGGGTAAAGGAATTAATTTAGAATTTGGATAAAAACTGGAAAGAGAAATTCTCAATCTGTTTCTGCCTTGCTCAAAGCACAAAAGATGAACAATGGGCAGGAATGTGGGTAAGGATGTAGATACTCATGCCTATTTCCTCTCTCTCTCTCTCTCTCTCTCTCTCTCTCTCTCTCTCTCTCTCTCTCTCTCTCTCTCTCTCTCTCTCTCTCTCTCTCTCTCTGCACTGGGGCTTGATTTCAGGGTCTCAGATTCTCTTTCACTTGGCTGCTAAAGGATGGCATTCGACCACTTAAGCCAGACCTCTACTTCCTCTACTGCCTTTTCCTGGTTAATTGGTGGTAAGAGTGTCATTTATTTTTATGCCCAGATTGGATTTGATCAAGAATTCCTCAAATCTCAGCTTCCTTAGTAGCTAGGATTACACACGTGAGCCACTGGGGGAGCTCAACTGTATTTTTGCTTATTGGTGCTGGAAATCAAGCCCAAGGCCCATGGATACTAGGTAAGAGCTCTACTGTGGAGCCACATTCTCAGTCTTTAGTTTTTCTACTGAAAGGTAAGTCTCTCTTCTGGATTCAAGGCCAGGGCCAGGAATCCTGCCTCCTGGCCTTAGCCTTACATTCTTCATACAGTTGGTGGAGAACACATCCCTCAAATAAACTATAGTAATTATTTTGTGATGAGTGCGATGATGAAAATGAGATAAAATAAAATTATTTGACAGAAGTCACTGACCTAATTTTTAAAGTAAGTCTATTATAAATAAAACAAACAGGAGTTGTTCAAGGAAAGACATGCATGTGTAGGAACACAGATAGGAGCAAGTCACAACTATAGGAAGGAGAATTGGGTTGTGAGTCAGGAGAACAGTTAAATAGTTGAATTAATTGTGAGGATTTGGGTGTCTAAACACAGATATTTTGTAATGAAATAATGATTGGTTTTGGTGCCCATTTGGGGTTTAAAACTTAGGGCCTGGGCACTAAGGTTTTTTTTTGCTCAAAGCTAGGGTTCTACCACTTGAGCCACAGCTCTACTTCCAGCTTTTCAGTGGTTAGTTGTAGATAAGAGTCTCATGAACTTTCCTGCTTGGGTTGACTTCAAACTACAATCCACATACTTCAGCCTCCTGCATAGTGAGGTAATGATTGGTTTTTTAAAAAAAAAAATCAAAACTTGGGGCTGGGAGTTTGGCCTAGTGGAAGAGTGCTTGCTTAACATGCATGAAGACCCGGGTTTGATTCCTCAGTACCTCGTACATAGAAAAGGCCAGAAGTGGTGCTATGGCTCAAATGGTAGAGCACTAGTCTTGAGAAAGCCCAAGGAGAGTGCTTAGACCCTGAGTTCAAGCCCCTGGACTGGCAAAAAAAAAAAGATTGGGGGGGATGCAGGCAGAAATGATGGAGCAGAAACTGTTTGGAGTTAATGTGAGAAAGGAAATAGATCCTAAGGACAGTATGCTAATGCTTTCAATTTAGCTATAAAGAAGAGAAGAAAAGATATTGTGCTGCCAACTTTGGAAAAGTATCTTAGTTTGCTGTGTTGAGTTAGCACTGTGGAGAACTTAACAACCATATAGGTCTAGAAATGTTAAACAATTTCCCCCCATTTTAATAGGGGTGTCACACTGAACTGAATATAAGTCTTATCTACATGATTGATTACAGAAACTAATGAGGAATTTTGTGCATAATAAAAAGAGATGATTAAATGATTAGAGGATGAGGTCGTGGAGACTGATCTTTCTTGGGACATACTGAGTTTTAATACTGTAGAGAGGTCAAGAGTGGAGGAAAGAAAGATGCAGAGAAAGTGATGATTGAAGTATACACTGTGGTAACATATATGCATACCTAAAAATGATCCCTTCCAGTAGCAAGAGGGAATAGGACAGATAGAATAAATGACAGCAGGAGAGGCCTAGTAGAGAACTAAGGAAAAGGCAGTGTATAAACTAAGCCCTGAAGCTGAGAAAAATAAAGCCATCCTCAAGCTATACTGATAGAGGAGACCCAGATACAAGAGACACTTCAAGGTTAAGAGTCTATTTTATTTTGTGATAGGCAATCAGGCTAAGTTTTGAAACCTAGCTGGGTGAGAGTAAGTGCTGTTAAATTTCGAAATAAATACTAGCACTCTGGTTTGGCTCAGAGATGGTATCACCTCCCTCCCCCGCCATTGAGGGAACAAGGATCAGGAGCCATAGAGAAATGAACAAAGTGGAAGAACTGAGAAAGAGCCACATGGTACCAAGTTATCTCCATTAGTATGGCTTATTTTTTTTCTCAAGGGTTTCCAGAAACACAAGGCATGCGCATTCAAGATCAAGTCCAAACTTACTTGCATTTGTCTCTTAGCAGTAAGAAGAGACAAATGATATTCAGTGTTGATGAAGATGGGAAAATCAGTACTATCAATCTGAGTGAATTTGAAAACTTCTGAGGACCTGCTACTAAGTATTTCCTTGATGTATATCATATCTTTAGGACTTTGTCTCAAAGAATGAATCATAGAAAAAGAACAGGCAGTGCTCGCTTTGGCAACACATATACTCAACCACTATGGAAAGCAGTATGGCAGTTCTTCAAAGGACTAAACATAGAGCTCCCCTATGACCCAGCAATTCCACTCCTTGGCATTTACCCAACCATCCAGAAACAAGGACATACTAAATCCACTAGCACAACAATGTTCATTGCAGCACTATTTACCATAGCAAAGATATGGAACCAACCCAGATGCCCTGCAGTTGATGAGTGGATCAACAAGATGTGGTATTTATACACCATGAAATTCTATGCTACTGTCAGAAAGAACTACATCGCCCCATTTGTAAGGAAATGGAAGGACTTAGAAAAAATCATATTAAGTGAAGTAAGCCAGACTCAAAGGAACACAGGCTCAATGGTTTCCCTCATTAATCAGTAGAAACTTTGGGTTCTCCTAGCAGAGATTTACAGTAGAGCAACACCTAGATACATAAGGCCATATAGTATGACGCTAAATGAAAGGACCCCCAGGATATAGAAACAAAAGCCATATAAGGAGTGATTGTTGTCCTTAATGTACTATGTTATCTCTCATCTCTTTTGCTGTCCCTTGGTTATCTCATATTGTTACAGTATTTCACCTTGTTATCTGATATATTTTATATATGCTTAATTGGTTATTTGAAATTGGATAGGAAGGGGGGAAATCAAGATGAGCAGGGCGAGGAAGGAGGGGAGTGATATGGGGACCATGACCTGAGATAGGGTATCAATGTTTGTGAAGTAATGCACTTTCTATCTGGTGAATATAATGTAACCCTTCTATTAATTACAATAAAAATATATGGAAAAAAAGAAAAAGAACAGGCATGATGATTTCAGGGTAAAGTTACTTTACCCTGAAAGGAATCTACATGTCCATTATTTGAGTCTTAAATAAAGTATGCTGAAGTACACAAGAAATTACACAGAGATCTAAAAAATGGAAGTGTCTATCTATTATCTCCCTTTAGAATGACATCCACAATACAGGTTTAACAAACTGTCAGTCCAGTCTCAGTGAGTCATTCCCATTTGTATTCCTAACTACTCAGGAGACAGAAGTCTAAGGATAGTGGTTTTAAGCCAGCTTGGGCAAGAAAGTGTAGGAGTCTCTTATCTCCATTTAGCCACCAACATGCCAGAAGTGGAGTGCTAGCTTGGACCAAAAAGCTTAGGGGCAGTTCCTAGGCCCTGACTTCAAACCCCAAGACTGGTACACACACACACACACACACACAATCAAATAATATTTATGACATGTATGATTGCATATGTAAAAAAGCATTTATTCACACATAATAAAAGTCTGAAGGAATGCACCTAGAGTCAAAAATATTGCAAGGATATGTAATCAAGTGTCAAATGATTAAACATGGGAACAAGAATATGTAATCAAATGTCAAATGATTAAACATGGGAACAAGGATATATAATCAAGTGTCAAATGATCAAACATGGGAACAAGGGCAGCTTATTTTTGCTTGTTTTTAATTTTCTTTGCATTTTCTACTTATTGGTCATTGATACATGCTGTTCTTTTAAGGTAATAGTTACTTTTAAGTTGAAGAACCCAAAGCTAAATGATTTGTGATAATATAGATCGATATTAACTTCCATCTGCATAAGTTATTCATAGTACGACACAGCATGTTAAAACAAATCTTGAAATTTGAATAGATATCCAAATAAAACTTAGTGCAGCTTCCTCACAAAGTTAAGAATTAGGACAAGTTTTCTTTAGAATGGATCTTGGCCCAAGGCAGAAAGATTTTTCAGGACTTAAATCTAAGTTAGTCTTACCTTAGATGCGGATTCTTGGGACCTCAGAATGTAACAAGCCCTTGGAAATGTCATTGCTTGGAAGATTACCTGAAATGAACGGTGAAGAATAAGTTAAAGAGTGAGTAACTATATGGTTAACAGGGAGGCCTGAGTTTAAAACATTGTTCTAGTTTAGCTGTGGCTTGGTACCCAGGGCAACAGTATTCAGAGTTAAAGCTTTCAGAAGGTGATCGGATCACAAGAGTGCTGACATCACCAATGGATGAAGCTGGAGACATAACGAGGAAGTAGTTGAAACTTCAGGAAGGAAGGGCCAGGCTGGAAGGAAGATGTCACAGGGGCATGCTCTGGAAGGATATCAATGATTCCCAGTTCCTTTCACGTCCTTCTCCCGGGAAGATCTGCCTCATTTGAATCCAGTTGGCAGTGCAGCCACGGGACGTCCGGCTGCATCTTCTGAGCCTATGAGTCAAAATGAGCCTCTCTTCCTTTAAGTTATTTTCCTCAGGTATTTTTGTCACAGTGAGTGAACAGTGATTCACAAGACATTTCCAGAGACATTCCAAATGTGATGTTTATAGTAATGGCAACAATAATAGCAATTATAAAAGTAAAACAATAGTTACTAACATAATTGGCAAACACTGAGCTCTACAAACTACTCTAACTGACAGCAAAGAATAATGCTGGGAAAATGCTTAGTTTGGACTGTCATAAAAATGCCACAGTTGCATGGCTTAACAAACAAACTCGTTTCTGAGATGGAAAGTCTGAGATCAGAATGGTTAGGCTCTTGTTGGAGGGTCTCTTTTTAGTAATGTCCTCCTGTGGTCATCCAGCTGACTGTCCTCACATAGTTTCTCTCCCTCTCTCCCTCTCTCTTTTACAAAGGCTTCCCCATCATGACACACCTAGATGAATGTCCCAAGCCTTACCTCCAATGTCATTACATTGGGATTTGGGGCTTCAATGTAAGAATTTGGGGGGTGAGAAGGAATTCAAATGTTTAGTCCATGGCAAATACCTCACCAAATTAGGATAGTTTCTTGGCTGTATTGTAACTAAATGTTTATTAAGCTCTTTTACTATTTTCCATTTAAAAACGCATCAATTAAAGTTGAGTAGTGAGAGTAAATATCTAGAAAAAAGGGAGAGCCAGGCCCTGGTGGTTTACAAATACAATCCTAGCTACTTAGGAACCTAAGCTCTGAGCACATTGGTTCAAAGCCAGCCTGGGCAGAAAAGAGTAGAGCCCTAACCTTGAGTAAAAAAGCTAAAGGAGCCAGGTGCCAGTGGCTCACATGTGTAATCCTAGCTACTCAGGAGGCTGAGATCTGAAGATTGCTGTTCAAAGCCAGCCAGGTCATGAAAGTTCATGAGACTCTTATCTCCAGTTAATGCCCAGAAAACCAGAAGTAGAGCTGCGGCTCAAGTGGTAGAGTGCTAGCCTTGAGCTGAAAAGCTCAGGGACAGCATTGAGGTCCAGAGTTCAAGCTCCACAACTGACAAGTAAAAAAAAAAAAAAAGCTAAGAGAGATCACTGATTTCAAGCTCCTGTACTGGCACAAAAGAAAGGACCAGTAAGAAAAAAAAGGGAAAGGAAAAGAAAAGAAAGGAAAGGAAAAGAGAGACGAGTTTAAGGGGAAATGTAGCTTAAATGTAGTTTAAAGGAGTATGAGCTGAGGGGAGGCGATGTTTGAACCCTAAGGCTAATCTTGAGGCCCCAGACTTCATTTCAGAGGCTGATAAATCAAATTACTTCAGGATGATGTCACAGACATTTAAACTTTACAATATTCCCTCTTCCCCTTAGCCATCACTACCCTTTCTCTCATTCCACGCTCACAAAATAGCTTCTGATTGTAATGTGCTTTCCCACGCACATTTCCTAAAGGGAAGGAATGCGCTGCTTTTGCAGACTTGAACAGTCCATGGGATTGCAACATTTCTTTTCTGAGTTAGTTAGCTGTTATTTCATTTATACAAACCAACTCTTATAAGCTGTGATGGTAAATGTTAGGTATCTAGAAGCTAAATATAGTCCAGGAATGCTGATTAGCATGACAAGCCTATTTAATGTATTGAAATTTGGCCCTTTTTACCCCACAGTCTTACTCTTTATTCCTATCCACATGGGCGACCACATGTTCATTCACACTGTTTTTGCCTCAGTTAGCTTTTCCTTCCATCAACCTCAGTCTCTTGCTCCATGACAATCCCCTAGACCTTGTTACCACCTGAGATGGTCTCACTCTGCAAATCATTCTTTCTATACCCTTCCCACTTTCTAGTTTGATACTTCATTTCTCTCAGGTCTATTTCTTCACCTTATTTTTTCTTCTTCTTTCTCCCCCTTTTCCTCCTCCTCTCCTCTCCAATTACTTCCCCCTTTCCATCCCATTTTAGTCCCTTTCTCTCCTGCTCTTTCTTCTCTTCCTCCTCCTCCTCTTGCTCCTCTTCCTCTTCCTCCTCTTCCTCCTCCTCCTCCTCCTCCTCTTCCTCCCTTTTCTCCTTTTTTTTTTTTTTTTTTTTTTTTTTTTTTTTTTTTTACCCTGTCAGTACTGGAGCTTGAACCTAGGGCCTTGTGCTTTTGCTTTCTTTTTTACTGAAGGCTGGTGCATTACTGTTTGACCTTTTATTGCTTCTTAAATTTCTCAGAGAAATCCCAGCAATTGTAGACATTGTATTAAATGCTTAAAAAATTCTTTCTCTAATTTCACAGTAATCCTATGTGAAGATACTACTACAAATCACAGAGTTATAGAAAAGAAGCTTGTGAAAATTAATAATTCTCAAGGCACTCAGCTTGTCTTAGCACTGGGATTTACGTGTCTTCATAGCCTAATCTCAGATGTTTAATATCACTTACTTGCAACAAACTGCTTGTTCTCCATATCTGGTCTCTGGCCTAAATAAAACAGGGGTTCTCAGTTGCAGAGGTCATGTGTCACATGTAAACTCCCGCACTGAACTTTAATCTCTGACTACAGCAGTGTTGTTTTATGTCAAGCACAACTTAAAGAAAAAAGTAATACTCATTCTCTTGAATGAGCTGTAAGAAATGAGGGATGGGTGGTGGGGAGGCAGGGAAGCGGGGATGTGGAAGCGCATGGGCGCGGGCATGTGCGCCTGCGTCATTTGGACGGCATCAACGTGGTCTTCATGTGTGGTAAAGCTCTCCCTCAGCGGCCCAGTGTCTCAGTGTCTCTCAGGATACTGCTTGCTTGCTCCAGGTGGCACAGCTAGGGCATGATGGCCCTACTCACAACCACAGAAGAGACACATGGCCGGCATTTGCCCTGGACTGTTGCCCAGAGCCTCCACAGACATTTTGAAAGGAAGAAATTAAATCACTGAGATCTGTGAGTGATTTGCTTTTGCAAAACCACCTCGCCTATTTGGATGAATACAATAGTGCATTATTTAAGCAAATGGTGGGTTTATAAACATTCATTAATCAAGCTTGAATTAAAATGCATTAGGCTAATATGTGCTGGTATGGAAAAATTCCCCAAATAACAAAATATAGAATAGAGTGTGTAGCATGTTACCATTTGTGTGCAGTATAAACACATATGTATTGAATATCTGTCTAGAATCCAAACAAGTAAGAGTAATTGTCTCTCAGAGAAGGAAAGCAGGATGGACAGGTGATAGGAAGCACTTCTCATTATGCTTGAGTTCTATGGAAATAAATATTAAAGGCCCTAATGAAAATGTAAATAAAGTCAGTAGTCAGCCAATCACGGATTCAAGCAGATCCGTGAATGCTAGTGGTTCACTGCTAGTAGTATTAACTGACTGAGCAAAATGTTAGTCTTACGATTATGAAAAAAGAATCATTATCTTTTGTTATTTGCATGAATTCAGAAATAAGTCCTTTACATGGCATGGAATCCAATAAAACAATTTTTTAAATCCTTTTTTTTGGTATATATGTTACTTTTAGCTAACCATTAGATAAACTTAATGAGAACATGTATTTAAAAGAATTATTTAAGAAAGCCTAAGGGGGCCAGGAGTTTGGACTAGGAGTCGAGAGCTTGCCTAGCATGCACAAAGATCCGGATTTGACTCCTCAGTACCACATACATAGATAAAGCCAGAAATGGTGCTGTGGCTTAAGCGGAAGAGCTCTTGCCTTGAGAAAGTCTAAGGACAGTGCTCAGGCCCTGAGGTCAAGTCCCAGGACTGGAAAAACAAAACAAAACAAAAAAAACAACCTAATTATTTGCAGTCTGCCAACAATTAAATGTTTGGGAAGTAGCAATGGTATAACTACTTTGGACAACGAACTTATGTTCTAACAAACTGACTACTAGAAAGCTGGAATGCGTGTTGGGGGAAGGGTGAGGCCAAGGGGAGTAGAATAAATGGAAGGAGAGAGGAGAGGTGGACAGTCATAATACTCAATGTACTTATGTCAAAGTGGGACGGGGCCAGTGGGATGGGGACAGAAAATGATGAAAAGAATGACTTTAATCAAGATGGATTGTATTCACAAACTGACATGATAAATTAAGACCACTTTGTGCAATTACTTAAACACACACACACAAACACAACACGCGCACACACATGCACACACACACACACACACACACACACACACACACTTTTTTGTTGGTGGTGGTGGTCATGAGGCTTGAATTCTGGACCTGTGTGTTATCCCTGAGCTCTTCAGCTCAAGGCTATTGTTCTACCACTTTGAGCTACAGGGCCACTTCTAGTTTTCTGGTGCTTAATTAGAGATAAGAGTCAAGGACTTTTGTACTCCAGGTGGCTTTGTATCGCAATCCTCAGATCTCAGCATCCTGAGTAGCTAGGATTACACGTGTGAGCTACCAGCTCACAGCTAAGATAATTTTTAAGAGTATAAATGTATACACAATGGTGTTCTATGCTGCCATCAGAAAGAATGACATGGCCCCATTCCTAGGGAAATGGAAAGACTTGGAAAAAATATTAAATGGAGTAAGCCAGACACAAAAGAGCATAGGCTCAATGGTTTCCCTCATTTGTAATAATTAGTACAAAACTTGGACTCTGCTAGCAGAGGATTATAATAGCTCAAAACCTAGATACATAAGGCCATATAGGATGAGGCTAAATGAAAGGACCTCCAGGATATGGAAACAAGAGCCATATAATGTGTGATTGTTATTCTTAATGTACTATGTTATTTCTCTTCTCTTTTTTGTCCTTTGGTTATTCACATATTGTTACTGTATCTGACTATGTTACCTGGTATATTGTATACACATTTATTTGTTTATTTGAAATAAGGAAGGGAAGGGAGGAAAACAAGATGATTGGGAGGGTGGGGGGGAGGGAAATGGGGACAAAATCATGAGGAGTATCAATGTGTGAGAAGTAATGTACCTACTACCTGACAAATGTAACTGTAACCCCTCTATATATTATCCAGACAATAAAAAAATAAAAATATAAAAAACAAATCTAAATGTTTTGAAAGTGAACATTCTTATGAACTGAGAGCTAGAAAAGTGTCAATTGTTTTAGAATGTATAAGTTCTAAATGTTATGGAAATGTTATATGTTCTAAATGTTATAGAAAATAAATTGGTTTTAGGTATGACAGTATGTGTGCAAAGGCATTACTGCATTCTGTTTGGAATATTTTGTTTACAAACATTTAAAAACTAGCACTCATTTGTTCCTAACAAAATGGTTCTCTTTCTCTTTTCTTGTTATTTAATGAAATTTTGCAATGATGTAAACTGCATTACTCATAGGAATATTGATCTTTTCCTTGAGAACTTTGTAAAGCCAGAAAGCCTTTTTCAACCATGCAAACCAACAACAGTAGCTCTAGCCTGAGTCATACCACATTTTCTAACTTCCCAAACATGTAAGAGGCAAATAAATTGCTTAATGTGTAAGTACAGGGGAGATGGGGGTGTGGGGAGATCTAGCTTAGTGGTAGAGTGCTTGCCTAGCATGCATGAAGCCTCCAGTTCAATTCCTTGGTACCCCATACGCAGGGGGAAAACAAAACAAAACACAGAGGTGGTGCTGTGGCTCAAGGGGTAGAGTGCTAGCCTTGAGAAAAACATAGGACTGTGCTCAGGCCCTCAGTTCAAACCTAGCAATGGCAAAAATAAAATTATAGAGAATACTCAGGTAACTTGATGAAGCAGAGTAGATCACTTTTCTTCATGTAGCAAAGTTGCCCAGGGACCTAGAAAGGGCGATGCAGGGTATTCCTCAGTGCTGAGGTCAGGGTCTCAGCTACTCTGCTGTCCTGCAGATATGGGCCCCAGCCTGCATGACTCTAATAATTCAGATTTCTGGTAGCTGCTTCCTGGGCTGAAATCAATAGGCTTGCACCTTATAGACTTGGTCTGATGTGACCACCTCTTTCCATTTGCTGGACTGGTCACATAACTGTGCTATCTTCTGTGAACTCTATGCTAAAAGCTTTTCCCCTGACCCTTCTACTATTGTGTTCTTTCCTGTCTCCCAGCACCTGGCAGGATTCCTAAGCTTTTCTTTGATTTTTTGGCAGTACCTTCCCATCATAATTGACGTATCCCTCTCTGGTTTACTGCTAGAGATTGCTTAGAAAAATGATTTCTGCTCTGCCCAGTCTCTCAGCCCAAGCATGTATAGAAACATTTTCCTGAGAATCCTTTGAATGGAATCCAGATGAATAAACAGGACATGCTTAAGTTATTTAATTAGTCACCTGCCACCTGCTATGAACACATGACAGTCAACTTGTCTTTGCACTTGTCAGTATTAGGTGAGGCTTTCTTCCCTCAAAAGTTAAATCTCAGCAAAAAGCTAAAGCCATTTCCTGTAAAATCAGGAATGAGACAAGGATGCCCAATCTCTCCACTCCTCTTTAAAATAGTATTAGAATTCCTAGCCAGAGCAATAAGGCAAGAAGCAAGCAAGGGGATCCAAATAGGGAAAGAGGAAGTGAAACTTTTCCTCTTTGCAGATGACATGATTCTCTATTTAAAGAACCCTATAGACTCCATTCCCAAGCTGCTTGAGCTGATTAAAAACTTTGGCAAGGGAGCAGGGTATGAAATTAACCCTCAAAAATCAACTGCCTTCCTATATGCCAAAAATGAGAGGAACGAGGCAACAATCAGGAAAGCAACTCCTTTTGCAATAGCTTCAAAGAAAATAAAGTACCTAGGAATTAACTAAGAATGTAAAAGACCTTCTTGATGAAAACTTTAAAGCCCTGAAAAAGGAAATTAAAGCAGAACTGAGGAAATGGAAAAATCTCCCATGCTCCTGGACAGGAAGAATTAACATGGTGAAAATGGCAATCTTACCAAGGGCTATCTACAAATTCAATTCAATACCCATCAATATCCCAATGTCATTCTTTAAAGAAATAGAAGAGGCAATCCAAAATTTCATATGGAATAATAAAAGACCCCATATAGCAAAAACACTTCTTAGCAGAAAGAACAGCACAGGAGGAATTTCAATACCAAACTTTAGACTCTATTACAGAGCTATAATCATCAAAACAGCTTGGTACTGGCACAAGTACAGACCAATGGAATAGAAATGAGGACCCAGATATTAACCCACAGACCAATGACCACCTAATCTTTGATAAGGGAGCGAAAAAAATAGAATGTGAAGATAGTCTCTTCAACAAGTGGTGCTGGCAGAACTGGTTAAGCACCTGGAGAAAACTAAAGTTGGATCCTTCTTTGTCACTCTGCATTAGGATTAACTCCAAATGGATCAAAGACCTAGAGGTAAAAGCAAATAGACTGAAAACTTTACAAAAAAATAGGAGACACACTAGGTCTACTTGGCACAAGTCAAAAATTTCTTCACAAGGACTGAGAAACACAACAAATCAGAGAAAGTCTTGATAAGTGGGACTGCATTAAACTGCAAAGCCTCTGTATGGCAAAGGACATAGCAAATTAACTAGAAAGCCTACAGAGTGGGAGAAGATCTTCACTAACCATACAACAGACAAAGGCCTCATATCTAAAATTTTAAAAAATTGAATCACTCGAAAACTAATCTCCAAAGAAACAACCATCCCATTGAAAGATGGACCAAAGACTTAAAGAGAGTCTTCTCTGAAGAAGAAACAACAATGGCCTATAGACACATGAAGAAATGCTCAACATCTCTGGTCATAAAAGAAATGCAAATCAAAACAACTCTAAGATTCCACCTCACTCCAGTTAGAATGGCCAGGATCAGGAAAACAACAACAGATGCTGGAGGGGATGAGGCCAGGAGGGATCACTACTACACTGTTGGTGGGAGTGCAAACTCATCCAACCACTATGGAAAGCAGTATGGAAATTCCTCAAAAGACTAAACATAGAGCTCCCCTATGACCCAGCAATTCCACTACTTGGCATTTACCAACTCAACAAGGATATACTAAGTCCACCAGCACAACAATGTTCATTGCAGCACTGTTTACCATAGCAAAGATATGGAACCAACCCAGATGCCCCTCAGTTGACGAGTAGATCAACAAGATGTAGTATTTGTACACAATGGAATTCTATGATGCTGTCAGAAAGAATGACATCGCCCCATTTGTAAGGAAATGGAAAGACTAGAAAAAATCATATTAAGTAAGACAGACTCAAAGGAACACAGGCTCAATGGTTTCCCTCATTTGTCATAATCAGTAGAAATCTTAGGCTCTCCTAGCAGAGATTTGCAATAGAGCAAAACCTAGATACATAAGGCCATATAGAATGACTGTAAATCAAAGGATCCCCAGGATATAGAAACAAAAGCCATATAAGGAGTGATTGTTGTCCTTAATGTACTATGTTATCTCTCATCTCTTTTGCTGTCCTTGGTTATCTCATATTGTTACAGTATCTCACTTTGTTATCTAATATATTGGATATATTTGTATTTGGTTATTTGAAATTGGATAAGGAAGGGGGGAAAACAAGATGAGGGGTGGGGGCGGGGGGGGAGGGAAATGGGGAACAAGACATGAGAAAGGGTATCAATGTATGTGAAGTAATGCATCCTCTATCTGGTGAATATAATGTAACCCTTTTATTAATTACAGAAAATATATATATATGGAAAAAAGTTAAATCTTGGCTGTGTCTCAGAGGTTCATACCTATAATCCTACCTACTCCAGAGGCTGAGATCTAGGGTTCACAGTTGGAAGCCAGTTTAAGCAGAAATGTCTATGAGACTCTTATCTCCAACTAGCCACCCCAAGTCCCAAAGTGGAGTTGTGGCCCTTGTGAGAAGAAGCTAAGGAAGTTCTCGATGTCCTGAGTTCAAGGCCCATAAAAAAGTGTAAAATCTCATTTTGATAAATTGTAAGAGACTGCCAAGATTCTTTTGCAACAGTGGGATTTTGTTAACATTAAAACTAAATGTTGATAAATTAACAAAGTCCTAGAGTATTTAAGAAATATTTTCTCATTTATTTTTGTCTATCCTAGGGCCTGAACTCTAGGCCTGCACACTGTCCCTGAGCTTTTGTGCTGAATCTAGCATACACTTGAGCCACAGCTCTACTTCTTTTTGTGGTTAATTAGAAATAAAAGTCACCAACTATTCTGCCTTGGCTGTCAGTCCTCAGATCTCAGCCTCCTGAGTAGCTAAGATTATAGTCATGTGCCTCCAGGGCCTGGCTTTTTGTCTTTTCTGTGTAGGCTGACATGGTTAAATAAAATGCTAAGTATATTGTTAAGATATGCTAAGTATAGTGACATTAGATTTTTGATTCTTAAATTGCCTTTTCTTGTGAAGCTAATCACTGGTCCTTTGTTCGTGAATGTCTTAAACATTCCAGCATCTTCAAGAGTTCAGTAGAATTCCCCACTGTGCAATTTCTCTTATTTCAGGATCAAATATTCAATCTCCAGGTTCCTAGATACATTCACTCAGACATGTGACATATTCTGGAGGCTGAGATCTGAAGGACTGCAGTTCAAAACCAGTTTGGGCAGGAAAGTCCATGAGACTCCATCTCCAACTAGCCTGCATAAATCTTGACTGAAGGTGTGGTTCTAATGGGATAACTGGAATTTTGTTGTTGTTAGGAAAAAAAACAAGTGAGAACTCAGGACTCTGGTTTCACCCACTGGGGTGTGGAGGTAGGGAGAGAAAGAGAGAGTGAGAGAGAGAGAGAGAGGAGAGATTGAGAGAGGGGGGAGATTAAATGAGGGAGGGAGAATGAGAGAAACAGAGATAGACAGACATACATACATACAGACAGACAGACAGACAGACAAAATTACTAAATGGAACCTTATCCTTTTTCCTGCTATGAAGACTCAGAAAGAAGGGACCATATACACAGCTCTCACCAACTCTGCAGGCACCTTGATTTCCAACTTCCCAATTTCCAGAACAGTAAAATAAAGTTCTTTTATTTACAAATGACGAGTTCTAAGGCATTTTGTAGCCTAAACCATGACAGTCTAGGTGAAAGAACATGTTTGTCTCTGGCCGGAAGCTGTAGTGGTTTGGCTGTGGCATGAGGTCTAGATATTGACCACTGATTCTTCAGTGTGGCATTAGAACGTGTAAGAGATGGAATCTGCTGGACAACCCTTATGTAACTGGAGACATGCTTCTCAAGGGGATTCCCTTGCTCACGCTTTCTCTTTGCTCCCTTCTTAGAGGTAGGGAGTTTTCTTTTTCTGTTTTTTTCGCCAAAAAACTGTATGCAGTACTTTATTTTTTTCATATATTTTTTATTGTAATTAATAGAAGGGTTACATTATATTCACCAGATAGAAGGTGCATTACTTCACATACATTGATACCCTTTCTCATGTCTTGGTCCCCATTTCCCTCCTCCCCGTCCCCACCCCTCATCTTGTTTTCCCCCCTTCCCTATCCAATTTCAAATAGCCAAATACAAATATATCCAATATATCAGATAACAAAGTGAGATACTGTAACAATATGAGATAACCAAGGACAGCAAAAGAGATGAGAGATAACATAGTACATTAAAGACAACAATCACTCCTTATATGGCTTTTGTTTCTATATCCTGGGCGTCCTTTGATTTAGAGTCATTCTATATGGCCTTATGTATCTAGGTTTTGCTCTATTGCAAATCTCTGCTAAGAGAGCCCAAGATTTCTACTGATTATGACAAATGAGGGAAATCATTGAGCCTGTGTTCCTTTGAGTCTGGCTTACTTCACTTAATATGATTTTTTCTAAGTCTTTCCATTTCCTTACAAATGGAGCGATGTCGTTTTTTTCTGACAGCATCATAGAATTCCATTGTGTACAAATACCACATCTTCTTGATCCACTCATCAGCTGAGGGGCATCTGGGTTGGTTCCATATCTTTGCTATGGTAAATAGTGCTGCAATGAACATTGTTGTGCTAGTGGCTTTAGTATGTCCTTGTTTGTGGATGAGTTGGTAAATGCCAAGTAGTGGAACTGCTGGATCATAGGGGAGCTCTATGTTCAGTCTTTTGAGGAACTGCCATACTGCTTTCCATAATGGTTGAACGAATTTGCATTCCCACCAACAGTGTAGTAGTGATCCGAGGTAGGGAGTTTTCTCTGCCACTTTTTCCTGTCATGATGTGTTGCCTGCCACAGGCTCAAAGACACGAGGTTAACTGATTATGCACTAGAACTTCTAAAACTGTGAAAAAATAAATCTTGTAATGATTTCATTTTCTCAGCCATTTTGTTATAGTAGCAGAAAGCTAAGTAAATAGGATTTAATGTCCTATCTGCTGGGTTTTGGTTTAGCTTTGGGTTGATTCTGTCTACTCTCTGTTTCCTCACTTTTTTTTTTGCCAGTCCTGTGGCTCGAACTCAGGGCTGAGCACTGTCCTTGGGCTTTCTCAAGGCTAGAGCTCTACCACTTGAGGCACAGCACCACTTCTGGCTTTTTTCTACGTATGAGGCACCAAGGAATTGAACCTGGGTCTTTGTGCATGCTAGGCAAGCACTCTACCACTAGGCTAAACTCCTGGCCCTGTTTCCTCACTTTTAAAAGAAAATGTTTGTCCTATACGTATATACTTCCAAGATATAATGTTTTATTTTATAAACACTCACAGCTCAAAGAGTTTAGGTTGTCTCAGAGATGCCTTTACAGCTGGACTTCTAAGCAACACTGGGGCAAATTACAACTTTTGGACTGTTAGAGATGGAATGAGCACATTTCTCATTTTGAGATGGATAGAGGCACTATGCTTTAAATATTCCCTCAGTTGGTTCCTCACAGTTTCATATTTTGGAAGCTTGGCCCTCACTGTGGTAATGTGGAGAAATAAGACCTTTATGAGTTAGGGATTAAGGGGAGGTTATCTCTGGCTTTTCCTCTTGCTCTGGTTTCCTGTTTCATGTTTGTTTGTTGGTTTGTTTTTTTGTTTTTCTGCCAGTTCTGGGGCTTGAGCTTAGGGCCTGGGTACTGTCCTTGGACACTTTTTGCTCAAACCACGTATGGCCTTTTCTGAGTATATGGTACCAAGGAATCAACCCAGGGCTTTGTGCATGCTAGCTGAGCACTCTAGCACTAGGCCATACTCCCTGCCCTTGGTTTCCTGTTTTATAGTGTTGCTTTTTTACTCTCATGGGTACTTCTGCCCTGTAACCTCATCAACCCTAGATACGCACCAGAGAGAACCTAATACTGACTTCATTCTTCATGGCTAGAACTGTGAGCTAAATAAACCTCTTCCCTTTATAAGGTTAACGTATCTCATGGTTTGTAATAGTATCAAAACCTGTAGTAATTTGAAAGCACACACTGCATTCACAGAAGAGGACCCCATTTAGCAGTATTGCTGCCTAACCTACATAACTGAGCATTCAGTAGGCATTCTGCCATCCTGTGAAGCCCAAGTTAATTTCAAAGGATGTGACATGATGCTTGTGCTTCCATGGATATCAGTATTTTACCTTATTTGTCTGAAAAGATAAATGGATCAAACATAGTCATTTCAATCGTGTTAAAGAACTACACATGTAGCTTCTGCTGATGGAAGACAATTAGAAAAAGAAAACTGAAACTCCAAATAAATGCTCATTCTAGTAATGATCAAAAAAACTTCCTAAAGGAAGAAGTGTGATCACCCCGACACCAAGTGGCTTTTCTGGTTCCTTTAGACTTGGGAACGACAATGCTCATAATTGGTTTATGGTTGATAAAATACTGGACTTTTGGTAGTGACAATACCTGCCAGTCTGTTTGGAAGAATTCATGCAGTTACCCCCTGCATAGTTTATTTGTCACAGTGTCCACTTCTTTATTCATGAGCTTATTGAACAGGCACAGGAGTGCATTAGAGAATGTCCAATTTTATTACAAATCTCTTCCACTCATTCTTTACCAGGGCCCGGTAGCCACCAAAGGCTGTTTCTCAGCTGGAACATTATTACTTGGCAAAGTGGTTCTGCTTATTCACAAATACCCTGGGGCCTCTGCTGTGATTCATTTATAGGAATCTCCACAGGGTTTACAAGGCATTCCACTCAGCTGCAGAAACAAGTCTTGAGCCCTATTGGACCCACTAGACCAAGAACACTGAATGGCAGAGACTGCTTGCAGCTTCTTGGGAGTCTAGGGGGGTGGAGGTATGGACTGCAGTACTGAGATTGAACTCAGGGCCTAGGTGCTGCTCCTTAGTTGTTTCCAAAAGCTTGGTGCTTGGCAACTTGAATCACAGCTGCACTTCTGGCTTTTTGCTGATTAGAAGATAAGAGCCTCATGAACTTTTCTGCCCAGGCAGGCTTCAAGCTTGGAGCCTCGGATCTCAGCCTCCCATGTAGCTAGAATTACAGGTGTGAGGTACTGGAGCCTGGCTTGCAGTGAAGCTTCAAGTACTTCACTTCTTTTAGTCCCAGGTTCTTGTTAAAACTTGAGGTGACTTGAATTCTCCTGCAAATAGATCAAAGAAACACAGTTATAATATTGTTGCTTCCAAAAACCCAATGAGGTGTATGAAGGGCTGTTTCTTTAATGGTATTGGGAAAAAGTTGGATGTGTAATAACTGGGCCTTCCTATTGGAATGGGTATCTCTATGTGCTTCAGAGGAATGGCAGTCCCGTAGAAAGTCATTGCTACTTTCTATTTTGTTTATCAGTGTGATACAGTAATGTAGCTGATAAGCATAATGTCACATGAAATGGTAAGGCAATTATTATGTAGTATAGAGCTCAGGAATTGTAATCATACAACAAGATAAGTATATCACTGTTCCTGCTGAGTGAAAGTACACTTCTGACATTTTTAAAAATGGCATTTGTCAGATCAAGGATGCAAATCCCCAACTTTTTATTTGATCCAGTAAAGAAATATTTGGATTAGTCACTGTGATTTGCAAAACAGATGAAGTTTATGATTATCACCACAAGAGTACTTATGGAATCTGAGCCCCAGATGAATGTGAATTCTGCTTCAACCAAAGAAGCTCTTTCTATAACTTTTAAAATGTTATATATACATTATGTACATTTATAAAGATAAATTAACACACGTATGTATATATACATATACTCACATATAAATATACATACATATATATAAATAAGACATACATATAAAATAGGCACATTCACAAATTTATCTCCTTGTCTGGGTTAACTCTTTTATGTATTGATAATACTTTAATAGGACATAAATATAATAATTCGCATTACATTTCATTGTCCAAAATGATGTTGATGTGTACCCTTTTCTCAGACACTTCATATTTTCCCACAGAATCAGGCAAGCTGACCTTTGTGCACTGTAGTGAGGAGGCAGTGACTACGGAACTAAGGAGAAGAAGCAACTGAAGAACTATAGATGAACTGGGAGCCACATGCCTAGAAGCCTAGAAGCCTAGAAGCCTATTTATTTAAGAGGCCCAGCTCTGAGAAGCATGGCTTGATGCCAGCCCAGGCAGAAAAGTTCTTAAGACTTATATCCCCCCAAAAGCCAGAAGTAGAGATGTGGCTCAAGTGATAGAGTAGCAACCTTGGGTGTAAAAGCTAAGGGACAGCACCCAGGCTCTGAGTTCAAGTCCCAGTACTGGTGCACACACATGAAAAGACCTAGAGGCAAATCCTACAGTTGGTTTACTACATAGGAAAGCTCATGTCTCCTGGAAATACATATGGTGCATATAAAAGCGAGAGCAGTGGTGTCGGGAGTTTGTCCTAGTGGTAGAGTGCTTACCTAGCATGAATGAAGACCTAGGTTTAATTCCTTGGTATCACATACATAGAAAAAAGCTCACCAATAATACATCTGACAAATGCTTAATATCCAGTATCTACAGGGAACTCAAGAAATTAATCCCCCCCAAACCCAATAAACCATTCACTAAATGGGCAAGAGAACTAAAGAGAGACTTATCAGAAGAAAAGATTAAAATGGCAGAAAAGCATATGAGAAAATATTCATCTATAGTCATAAAGGAAATGCAAATAAAAACAACTCTAAGATACCACCTTACCCCAACAAGAATGGCCAAGATTTTCAACTCAGACAATGACCGTTGCTGGCGGGGTTGTGGAGAAAAAGGAACCCTACTACACTGCTGGTGGGAATGTAAACTAGTTCAGCCACTCTGGAAAGCATTGTGGAGGTTTCTCAAAGAACTGAAAATAGACCTTCCCTATGATCCCGCCATACCGCTTCTGGGCATCTGTCCTGAACAGCATGACCCAAGATACTTTAAAGACACTTGCTCAGCTATGTTCATCTCTGCACTATTCACAATAGTCAGGCGATGGAAACAATCCAGATGCCCTACTGCAGATGAATGGATACAGAAAATGTGGCATATATACACAATGGAATTCTACATAGCCAACAGACAAGATAAAATAATGGCATTCGCAGGGAAGTGGATGAATCTAGAGCGAATCATGTTGAGTGAGACAAGTCAAGTCCTAAGGATCAAAAGGCTCATGGTATCCTTAATTTGTGGCTATTAAATCCAAAGAGTACAAGAGTGAGGACTCAATATCTGCGTACCCAATGCTATGGACATGGTAATGGAAATATAAACATAACTATATAGATATAAAAACCTATGACTCTATAGACATAATGTTTTATTTTCTAAAATTAATGTTTCTATGACATACAAATCCTTAGCCTAATTTTGATTAAGTTCTAAATACTAAGTCCCAGTGATTATAAATAGAGATCCCCTTCTTGAACACTCGTTTGTTAAACCTGTCATTTAAAATATGATGTAAAAATCAATGTTAATAAAGAAAGAAAAAGCAGGAAGTGGCGCTTAGGCTCAAGTGGTAGAGTTCTACCTTGAGAAAGCCCAAGGACAGTGCTCAGGTCCTGAGCTCAAGCCCAAAAAGAAAGAAGGAAGGAAAGAAAGAAGGAAGGAAAGAAAGGAAGAAAGGAAGAAAGAAAGAAAGAAAGAAAGAAAGAAAGAAAGAAAGAAAGAAAGAAAGAAAGGAAGGAAGAAAGGAAGAAAGAAAGGAAGGAAGGAAGGGAAGAAAGAAAGAAAGAAAGAAAGATAGAAAGAAAGGTAGAAAGGAAGGAAGGAAGGAAGGAAGGAAGGAAGGAAGGAAGAAAGAAAGAAAGAAAGAAAGAGAAAGGAAGAAAGAAAAAGAAATAGAGAAAGAAGAGAAAAAGCCAGAGCAATGGATTCCTCTGGGCATTATGCACTTTACCACAAGGAAATAGTAAAGGTACAAAGCAGTGTATCACAGTATTGTTATGTTACTTGCTGGGTTCATCCTAAGTGCCCCCTGAAGGACTCAAGAAGATAAGCCTCCCCTTTTTCAACGACATCTTTGTGAGGCACATCGTTTAAAATACATCATCCGAAGCAATATAATAACAGAGTGAATGGTAAGCAAGCATAAGCCTACAGATGTTTTCTATTACACCAAACATTACAGATATTTGGAAAACTGTAAAACAACACAGTGCCTCTCATTAAATGTATAATTTTAGAAAATGCACTTTTCATAAGTGTATTATCTGTGGGGCCGGGAGGGTAGCATAGTGGTAGAGTGCTCGCCTAGCAGGCATAAAGCCCTAGGTTTGATTTCTCAGTACCATATACTTAGAAAAAGCTGGAGGGGTTGCTGTGGTTCAAGTGGCAGAGCAGTATCTTTAAGCAAAAGTGTCCAAGGACAGTGTCCAGGCCCTGAGTTCAAGCCCCAGGACTGACAAAACAAAACAAAAAAGAGTATTATCCTTATGAATCTGTGATTATTATTTTAATTATATCTTTGCCTTTTATTAGTTGTACAAAGTCTTTACCATTCAACAAATCCGTTTTGCAATTTGATCTGTCACCTTTTCATCATCCACCCCCACCCCTCGCAAACCCTCCCCTCAATTTCCTTCATTTCACAGGATATGTACATTGACTATTATGACTGCATTCTCCCCATTCTTCTCTCCATTCCTCCCTTCTACTGCTCCCTTCACCTTTCAAGTGCCAGTGTCCTGATATTCATTTTGCTGGCACCATTTGAATTCTCTCCGGCAAATTCCATACTTCAGTTAGTATATGTGTGCGTATTTGCATACAACTCTCTATATAAATTTATAAATTTATATTTATAAATTCTATAAATTGTGTACAATTGTAAGTTCTGTGTCTTTTAAGTCTTCTCTTTTCTTTTTGTGTTAGTACGGGTCTTGAGTCAGGAGCCTCATTCTCTTGCTAGGCCATTTTGCTCAAGGCTGGCACTCTATCACTTGAGCTACACCACTATTTCTGGTTTTTTGTTAGTTAATTAGAGATAAGAGTCTCACAGATTTGTCTGCTTGGACTAGATTTGAACCTTGATCCTCAGATCTCAACCTCCTGAGTAGCTAAGATTATAGGTGGAGCCACCAGCACCTTGCTTTAAGTCTTTTCAATTTTTTCCCCACTTGTTTTAGCCTCTTCCTAGAATACAATATGGTTTTGATTTACTCCTCTGATAGGAAGAGAGAGTTCTAAGACTTTTACTTAGCCCTTCCTACCATAAAGATATAGTGACCATATATTTAATTCTCAAAACCAGTATATTTTCAATAGTAAACAATGAATATTAGCAACAAAAATTACACACAAACTTACTTCAGGGATCAAGAATCCAATGTGGGGATTTGGTCATTTGCTCAGGTCATCTATAGTGACAATCAGAGAAGTAGCCACTGCAAACATAGATTCAGAAACTCACTGAACCTTTATGGGTCAAGACTCTATTCACTATCTAATCTGTGGAAAGCAGTGAACCACATTAACAATCTGTCTTTACCCCTGGGGTTAATGTCAGCTCAGAGCCAATGTTTAATCATCCCTGAAAGATCTGGGCATTTCCTTTCCCTCAATGTGCAGTTCCTCTAGTAAATGACTGCATTCCACGTTCATTGAAGTTCACAAAGGAAGTCATAGTGTATACTTGTTATTACAGTGGGCTTCCACATGTGCATTCAAATTTCTCAGTGTTCTGAGCATGTTTGTGGGAGTATTGGAGTCTGAGGACTAGGTGAAGAGCTGGGACTGAGTTGTGGTGGTTCAAGATTAACTTTCCAGGCTCACAGGCTGGAACCAAACAGACCTCTGTAGGCTGTCTCTAGGGATTCTGAGGAGAGGTCATCAGATAGCCAGTGTCAAGGGGACCAGAAACACGATGCAGCATTCTCTTATTGGATGACTTCCTTAGACAAAGCCCTACAGGTTTTCAAGGAAGAAGCCACTTTTAGTCACCTGGTCACTTCCAACTATCTCTATCCAATTCTTCACTTTTTTTCAATAGATTCTCTAATTTTCACACCTAGAAAAGCTGTGGTTTCTACCAACTATATCAGATTTTGACCTTTACTGTTTTAGCCCAATTACTTGAGAGAGTATTTTGTGCTTTAATTTACTTGAAGTTTTTAAAATGAAGTTTCTTTTTAGCTGTGTATGTTATTTGTTTAAAAGCATTTTATAAAGTCCTTACATTGCTGTGTTGTTATGTTAGCTGGCCTTTTGAAAATTATCTTTGGTAGTTGTACAGTGGGGTTTCCATTCAACATTAACCAGGAAGCTGCTCAGAATTTATCTTCAAAGAATATTCATTGAAGTTGACCAGAGATTGTGATTAAATTTGTATGACTAAGCCAGGCACCCATAACTCATGCCACTCAGGAGGCTGAGATTTGAGGATGATGGTTTGAAGCCAGCCTGAGCAAGGAAGTCTTATCTCCAGTTAAGTACCAAAAAAGCTGGAAGTAGAGCTGTGGCTTAAGCTACAGAATGCTAGGATTGAGCAAAAGAGTTCAGGGACAGCACTCAGGCCCTGAGTTCAAGTATGGGGACTGGCACAAACAAACACGAATTGAATGACTACCTTGACAGAGTTACATACTTTAATAATAGGTTAATTTTAAGTCTAAGCACACCAGAAAATCAATCTTGCAAATCAATCAAAATCTGTTCCCAACACGGACTTACTTTGCTAATGTCTTGTCATTCATTATCAAACAAATCTTGACAGAACTGGACCGCCTGGGTTTCCTCTAGGTATCTGCTTCAAAAGGAGCAATCAAGTAGCTAGAAAATGTAGTTATAGGTCCAGCTGGCTCTACGGTATCCTAATACCAATTTCAGACCTACTAGGAAAACTGCCCAAACAGCTCTTTTCTTTAATATTTTGGTGTCTGATTATTATCCCATATTCTAATGGGCTCTAAGCTTTCAAAAAGTTATACTAAGCATGTGCTTTCTAGGTTCATAACCACATTTAAAGGGGAATTTTAATCAAGGTAAAGTATTTGTGTTATTTGCATAGTTGATTGTGTAATTTAAAGCTAAGATTTTCTTTTTGCCTATACTGTAACTTGAACTCAGGGCCCGGGCACTATCTTGTAGCTTTTTTGATCAGACTAGCACTCTACCACTTGAACCATAGTTCCATTTCTGGCTTTTTACTAGTAAACTGGAGCTGAGTCTCGTGGACTTTTCTGCCTGGACTGACTGGCTAAGAACCTCCATCCTCAGATCTCAGTCTCCTGAGTAAGTGGGAATACAGATGTGAGCAACCAGTTCCTGGTTGCCTTCTTTTAATATCCAGAATAAATGAAAGGTTGTGAGATATATAAAATGAAAGTAACAGTGCTGATTGAATGGCAAATGTGATAAAAATATAGAAAGAATACTTGTTTTTGTGCTTTGGAAAAAATGGAATTACAGACAGCTCTCTAGTTATTTATTTATTTTTGCCAGTCCTGGGGCTTGAACTCAGGGTCTGAGCACTGTCCTTGGGCTTTTTCTTTTTTTTGCCCTCAAGGCTGGCATTCTGCCACTTGAGCCACAGTACCATTTCTGGCTTTTTCTGTGTATATGGTACTGAGATATTGAACTTAGGTCTTCGTGCATGCTAGGCAAGCACTCTACCACTACACTAAATTCTCAGCCCTAGTTATTTTATTGTATCAGTAAGTGAAGAATTAACCCAGGTACTGATGGCTCATGTCTGTAATCCTACCTAGCTACTCAGGAGGCTGAGATTTGAGGATCAAGGTTCTAAGCCAGCCCAGGCAGAAAAGTCCATGAGATTCTTAACTTCGATTTATCAGCAAAAAGCCATAAACGGAGCTGTGGCTCAAGTGATAAGTGACAGAGCACCTATCTTGAGTGATAAAAGCCAAATGTGAATGTGAGGCCCTGAGTTCAAGCTCCAGTGCTCAGGAAAGAAAGAGGAGAGGAAGCGAAATAGGGAAGAGGGGGAAAGAAGAGGAAGAGGAAGAGGATGAAGAAGGAGAGGGGATGGGGAGGCTGAGAATGTGGCTTAGTGTTAGAGTGCTTGCCTACCATGCACAAAGCCCTGGGTTCAATTCCTGGGTACCACATACACAGAAAAAGCTGGAAGTGGTGCTGTGATTCAAGTGATGGAGTGCTAGCCTTGAACAAAAGAAGCTCAGGGACAGTGCCTAGGCCCTGAGTTCAAGCCCCAAGACTGGCAAAAGGAGGAGGAGCAAGAGGAGGAGGGGGAGGAGGAGGAGCTGGAGGAGGAGGAGGAGCAGGAGGAGGAGGAGGAGGAAAGGAAGAAGAATTAGATGAACTATAAAGTAACTTGCAGCCCTATTATAAAGTCCATAAGACAGCATCCTGGAAAATACTGAGTAATTATGCATCACTCAATAGGAGGTATATTGAAAAGTAATTATGCATCACTCAATGTGAGCTATGTTGAAAAGGGTTTTTGCTCCTTTTATTCTTCCTGCTGGTAAAGAGGTGGATCAAATGAAGAAAAGGAAGAGATGCTGGGATTATACTATGCTTTGACAGAAGGATATTCATGTAGCTCATTGAAGATCATTCTGTCACCGGGAGAGAAACCTTAAAAGAGATGGTGTTGCCAGTCAGTATGTGATGCTGGTAAATTCTTTTTTGACAAAAACTATGCTTTTTTACATGGCCTGGTGAATATCAGGCCTTTGTCTCTATGGAAAGCTCTACTCCTTGCAACAAAGTGCACATTTCCTATGTGGTTGTGAAAGGTCTCGCTTTGCAAAAGTGAATGTGACACTTGCTACAAATACTGTAATACAGAAAAGTAAATAATGTGGTCATATCATTACTTGGAAATATCCTTGAAAATTATCTACATGATTTGTCTTAGTAGCTTTGATAATGACTAATGATGGTATTCCTTTGCTTTAGACTAATGCTTTTGAACAGAAGAAAAGAAATATTTGAAATTGGTTAGGGAAGGGGGGAAAACAAGATGAGGGATGGGCGTGGCAGGGAGGGAAATGGGGACCAAGACATGAGAAAGGGTATTAATGTATGTGAATTAATGCACCTTCTATCTGGCGAATATAATGTAACCCTTCTATTAATTACAATAAAAATATATGAAAAAAAGAAATATTTGAAAACAGATGACATGATCACAGCTGACTTAGGGGCAGAGATCATTTTCTGGCATGTTTGCATTTTTTTATGTGTGAAACTTAGATATGATTAATGACAACACAAAACTATACTCTACAAGCATCAAAATATAGATGGACCATCTGAAAGCCACTTTGAGTGAATTCATCCACACTGCTGAAATGATAACTATGTACCAGTTTTTAGGATCCAGTATAACTATTTGAAAGTGTGGGCTTTCATCTTTACCTGAGAATTATTTAACACAGACCTGAGTACGATCCATTCTGTAAGAAATTTATGTGCTCCATTCTAGAAGGAACTTTCCCCCAAGGTTTCTTTAATGGCCTGCGTGTTCGTGCATGATGGGTTTAGATTTTTCCAGTCTGATTATTTCCTGTAAAATTTGTATGAGATTCTGTTTTTCCTTGTGAACTGAGGTAATGCTCTTGATTTAGTCAGTGGGGTTTGTACTTCCAGTAGTTTTGCAATGATAGTGATGTGAATTAAAGCAGAGCTAGACACCGAAGATGCTCCTGACTAGTTAAGATACAGGTTTTAGACTTCACCTGTAAACAGAGTGAAAATGGAACTAACCCTGGGCTTGCTTTCAGCCTAGCGCATTATAGTACTACCTTCTGACCAGCACATTTGTCTCATAGCTAACAGTTGCTTTCATCTCTAAAGTACATCCAGGCTTTCAATGACTTGTTTTCTCCCTCCATGTCCTTAAGCTGGAACTATTTTATTTGCTAATATTTCCTAGCTTAGGTTGCAGTTCAAGCCAAGGGCATTACTGAAAGAACAGCAAGAATAGAAAATCAATACCATATTGATTGTCAGTGAAAATGTCCATGAATAAATCCAGGTTCTTCTTTGTAGTTTAAGGTCCATTGTGATATCTTCCTCATTTATGGCTCTCTGAGTTTTTATAATGAAAATGTTAAGATTGAATCAAGAGATACAGAAAAAAAGTTCATCTACTAAAACTTGTAAATCCATAAACAGTCCTGAAAAAAATCTTTCCACCTTGACCTCCAAAGGTTTATTTTGCTCTATCTCTTTAATAAAAAAAAATACTACCTTCTTGGCCACATCATTAATAAAGTGGCTGTGCTTGGCCTGATCCAATTTAAATATTTGCCTGTCTGTAACAATTTCATTATTCATCAAAATATATTATTTGTGATATATTCCTTCTACAACTGACATTTCTTTTAAGACATTGAACATGAAAGACAGGATTTAACTAATTATTGATATAGACTTGTTTTAAATTTTAGAGAAATGGTGTCCTGTTTTGAGGACTTAGGAGAATACATTCATTAGTTACCAGAACAGTATGTGGGAGGACTGAGTTGGTAGTTTCCTGGAGAAATATGATTCTCCTGACAGAGAAAAGCTCTTAGAGCTCCACAAATTGCAGATTTGGGGACATTGATTCTGACTTTACCTTTGGGAAAGCTGATTCTGAAAAGAACTGGAAACTTGCTGTAATTTTTCATACTGAGTCACTTATGATACTTTTTTGTTTGCAGCAGAAATGATCTCAGCTAATTTAAATGAAAGCAATAATATATTGGAGGGCTGTGGCTATTTCCAGAATATACGATATATTGAAGACTCAGACTTTCAAAGGGTCGGAACTAGAACAGCTTTGGGAATCCAACTGTCCATAAAAGAAGTCCAGATTTAAGAGGGAGGCAGCAAAACATACCTATTTCCTGACTTACATAACTGTAACCCTTTAGTATAATACAATAAAATACAAAATAATTTAAAAGTACAAAAATAAAAAGTGAGATGTGATAAATTATTTTCCATACTTTCTTTCCCTTTGATATTCAAATTCTGGGAGAGAAAGTATAATGGATCAAACTGGGGTCTTGGGACTAGAATAGGCAAGACGCTTAGCTATCTGTCTGTATTCATAGTGGATGAACAAGGATCTCGGAGAGACAGACAGACAGACAGATAGATATTTATATCTTTATAAAAAAATAAATAATTGATACTCTTAAAGGTTGTATTTTCTCAGCCTACTATTTCAGAACTTGAGATACTCATTATCCCAATATTCTCCCTCCACACACACACACACACACACACACACACACACTTGATAGTAGCTTTAGCCCTTATCGAATACTTTTCATTAAAGACTTACCCTTAGAAAGTACATTAAAAACTCAGGCTCAGTTATTAGAGGACTGTAACTCTTACATTAGATAATACCTTATAGTTAAACCTAGTATAGTCCTGAGATACAATCTTCTTGTTTCTGAGACTACAGGTTAGAAACCAGAAATTTATATTATCTCTGGATCTTATCTGAATAAGGAACCAGCTCTGCTTCTTGCTTGTTCCTTATCCTTGCCAGAGGCAAGGGACTAGCAAGAACCTGGAGCCCTTTTTCCTACTTTTCAGCTTCCTCGATGTGGTCTGCCTGATGTTTTCTAGCTTATCTATTTTGTTTAAGGGAGATGATGAGGCAGGTACACTCCAAAGATGCACTTCCTTTACCTGATGGCTCTCAGTGAGCTCCAACCATGTGTGGCCCTCAGTTACTTGCTCAGCCCTTCTCAGGTTAGAATGCTTTGTGGTGGACTGGTGATCCCTAAATCCTTTTCATTGGAAGATAAAATTGATCTTAAGAACAGAGCCCAGTAGATATCTTGTAATCTTAATTGCAGCTGAAGGAAAGGCAGGCAAGTGTCCATTTGCAGGTTTTCTTATCCCTGTCCCTAAGATACAAGATTATCTAGAGAACTAAAGATATAGATAGACATAACCGACCTCTTAAACGTTGGTTCTGTTTAATCATCCTTCCAATGTTGATAGCAGTGTTTACCCTAGCCAAGTAAGTCAGGCTCAGCCTTCCCTGGAACATGCATTTCAGCTAAACAGCTTATAAGGATTGATGTTTATTACTTGTTCAGTGTCTTTCTTCATGGTAGACAGCTTCTTAAGAGTAGAGTTCTTCTTTGGATTGACTTCATCTTTCTGCTCAGAGCACAGTAGGTACCTACTTAATTGTGTCATGGAAGGTGCAAAGGCAAGGTTGAACCAGTACAACTTTGATCTAAAAATAGCATTTATATCTAGTACAGTTGGCTCTTGACTGCAATTATAGCTCCTCAGGACACTAAGATATAATGATCCCAGTTTGAAGTCAGCTCAAAGAGACAAATCTGGGGGACTCTTATCTCCAATTAACTACCAAAAAGCCAGAAAATCGAACCATGGCACAAGTGGTAGAGCACCAGCCTTGAGTAGAAAAGCCCAAGTAAGAGCATGAGTGAGGCCAAGTTTATGTCCCAGCACGAACACACACACACACACACACACACACACACACACACACACACACACTAAATAAATTCAAATATTGAAGGTATAATGAGACCAACCCTAAAATTGCTACTTTGATCCTTAAAAGAGAACCAATAGTCCAATTTGGACACAGATCCATGGAAAGATATAATGGTTTCAAATTGCTTTTTGGTATCAATTTTAAAAATCCTTAGACTATGTCTGAACTTCTAATAAAATATTCTATTCTTTTCCATTCCCTGAAATCTAATGCCCTGTGTCAGGCTGTCCTTGTCTGTGTGTGCACATGAGTGGGCAGGGAATGCTTCAAACTCGGCCTGGAACAGTGAGAAGGAGTTCTCCATGCCCGTTCCCATGGCCTTCTCCTCCTCCTTCATGCTGTCATGTTGGGAGTCTGGCGAATGTTCTAGAAAAGGATGGAAGACAGAATCTCACTCATAAATTGGTTCATTTCAGTTTAAATGGCTATGTCTAAGTGAATTGCCACCCACACTTGAAATTCCCTGGGACTTTATAGTATGCTTTTTTCCCCTCCTTTCTTTAAAGAAAAAAAAAATCCATTCCGCTAACAATGAAAATTACTCAAAAATCCAACAATTGTGACATTGTCTTGTAAAAATCACTAAAAGCCTTTTTAAATCCAATTTAGAAGCTAGTCTATAAATATGCACCGTGTTGCTTTCCATTAGAAAAAAATACAGCAGACTTTCACATAGCAAATTCAAAAAAGCACATAATAAGTACTTCAGCAGTTACTGCGGGGGTCAATTTGGTCCTGGTGGAGCAGCTCAGCTCAAGCTACTAGAAGAGCAGTGTTTCTCTGCGTTGGTGTCAAGTGGGTGGGAAATAGTATCTCATATGCAGGCAGCTAAGCAACAGATGTGTTTGTGGTAGCAAATTAGGGGAAGGCATTCATAAAGGCTATAAGCATAAAATAATTAGACATCATCTGTAATAAAGCAAAGAACAGTATTCAAAGTCTGGTTTACCTCAAAGGTTATTCTTTAATCTAGTCACAATCTAGCTCTTACTAGTTTTCTAACTAGATCTGGCCAAACACAGATTGGCAGTATATTGTGACTTTTCTTTTTCTGTTTGTCCTTGGAGTCTGGTTATCACTATACTGTTTATCACCATCGTTGCAATACAAGCTGGCTGCGTTGAGGATTCGACTGTGTTTGGCTTTTATGTGATGAAGCAGCCACTTGCTGAGTTTTGTTCTTGTTTTTGTTTTATTTTTGTTTGTCAGTACAGGGCCTGGGCATTGTCTCTTAGCTGTTTTGCTCAAGGCTAATACTCTACCACTTGAGTTACAGTTCCACTTCCAGCTTTTGCTGGCTAATTAAAGATAAGATGCTCACAGATTTTCCTGCCTAGGCTGCTTTTATACAGTGATCCTCAGATCTCGGCCTCTTGAGTAGCTAGGATTACAGGCAAGAGCCACTAACACCCTACCAGCTTGCTGTTATAATGGATAAATTCTCAATTTTTTTGAAATTCTTAACAAAAGATGGATTGGGGGGAATTTTAGGCAAGCTGTGCTTCTGTTTTTATTGTTGATTTTTTTATATTTAAAGTGAAACCTAGTTGCTTGTTTTTTTGCTTTTGTTTTTGTTTTTGTTTTTTTCCAGTCCTGGGCTTGGGGTCAAGACCTGAGCACTGTCCTTGGGTTTTCTTAAAGCTAGAGCTCTACCATTTGAGCCACAGTACCACTTCTGGCTTTGTTCTATGTATGTGGTACTGAAGAATCGAACCCAGGTCTTCGTGCATGCTAGGCAAGCACTGGCCCAGTTGCTTATGCTTTATTGTTTTTGGTTGAGGTAGTGGAAAATCAAAGTAAAAAGCAGGACCTGGCGTGTGGCCTAGAAGTAGAGTGCTTGCCTAGCATGTGGGAAGCCCTGGGTTCAATTTCTTGGTAACACATACACAGAAAAATTTGGCACTGGTGCTGTGGCTCAAGTGGTACAGCTCTAGCCGTGAGAAAGCACAAGGACAGTGCTCAGGCCCTGAATTCAAGCCACAGAACTGGAACAAAAATTCAAAGGCAATTCAAATTCTAGACATCATTTCAACATGAGGAAAATTATGATTATGTGCAGCAATTTATGTGACATCTATCTCATGAGAAACATTAATCAAATAACAACCCGTGAGTATCAAAAAGTAAATTGAAAGTGTATGGAAACAGATTATATTCTTCAATAAAAAGCCATGTTGGAAGCCAAGTCTTCTATTCATGGAATGTGTACAATAACTTCTAGAATTTTATCTCAGTGGCCTGTGAAAAGTTTCTTTACAATGAATTTCTCACTGGCTGTTGGAGTCCACTTTCTGTTGCTACAACAAAATTGAACTCAGGACAGGGACTGGATTATTTGTAAAGATGTTGCTGATTGTCAGTGTCTCATCCCTGTAATCTTAGCTACTTAGAAGGCTGAGATCTGAGGATCGCAGTTTGAAATAAGAGTGTGAGGCCCATAGCGAGGGTGTTATGCTGCTTCAACTCAGGTCAGAAAGTAAAAAGTAAATAGCTTAAGTGGAAGAAAAAGAACCCAGGGTGCTTGTTGTACAACTAGTTAACCTGATTCATTGATGCTCTCAAATAACCAATCCAGTTCTGCTAGAGTAAGCCCTCACTCATGAGAAAGGGCTTGAGGGCTGCACTCCCATGACTCAAGCATTTTCCGCTCAACCTCACCTCCTAAAATGGAGGAATTAAGGTTCCAACACTACTGGAAGCTACACTTAAACAAGAGAACCCACAGGCTAATATCTCCCTCACTTGAGGCTTCTGGATGCTGACATTGCAAACCGGCCAGGATAGAAAATGCCAGCTGCCTTGAGGAGAGCACTGGTGTTTATCATCACCAGGCAGGCTGAGGGCGGAGGAGATGCTGGCAAACTCAGAGACAGAGGCCATGGCATGCACTGTCTGGTGAGGAGCTAGTTGCTGGAGGAAGTAAAGGCCTCATCCCAAGGTGGCCTTGGGGGCACATTTACAATACCGGATACCTCTTTCATTATCTCTAGTATACAATTTTCTTTGTCCTTCTGTATGATGTGGTATACTGATCTGTGCCTTCAAATGACTAATGTCATTTTGAAACCACAAAGGAAGCCAGCTAAAGTTGAATTTGATATATGAAAGAGAGAACAGACAACTAAAGAGAAATTCAGACATTTCTCGAAAGTGAAATGCTGAAATCATATCTGAAAACTAAGCTACCCAGGATATCTAGTTATTGTTTTTTGAAACAGAAGTTGCTATATAGTCCCATGGCCTCAAATTATTATATACTCTATACTGACCTTGAACTTGTGATCCTCCTGCCTGAGCCTTCCGAGGGCTGAGATTTTTTTTATACCCTGCTTAAGATGAATTTTGTTTTAGGTTTTCTTACATTTGCAACCCAAACATTGCATCAATCATGTATGATTTTTGTATACATTTTGTATAATTTTTTGGCACCACTAGAAAAGTATAAGACACAAGAAATTACATTCTTGCATCTGGAATAGAAAATCAGACCTAGAAATTACAAAGTTAATTTTGAATATATAAATATTAAGTACAATATTATCTGAGTCTGTTAATATTGACTATAATAAATGAGGTGATGTAATAATTTTTAAAAGAAATGAATATATTTTGGCTGTGCTTTTTGGAAACATTCCAACAAAAATTCACAATTCTGCTAATAATATTTAAAATGTGCATATTCTATTGTTATTCAGAAAAAAATAGTCTAGTAAGTACAGTGCAACTTTCAGTATGTCTTTTTACGTATGTGTGTAAGTCCTGGGTTTGAACTCAGGGCCTGATACTGTTTTTCACTCAAGACTGGTACTGCATCACTTGAGCCACATCTCCACTTCTAGGTTTTTGGTAGTTAATTGAAGGTAAGAGTATCATGGATTTTCCTGTCCATGCTGACTTGAATGAATCATGATCCTTATGAGTAACTAGGTGAATATGTCTTATTTATATTAACTTAATATAGTTCAAAAGAACCTGCACATCTTTCATAAGCTGGTTTACAAGACTTCCTGTAGAACTGGTGCACCTGTTGCTGCTGCTAGTATTTTTGGAATAGGAGAGAACTACTTTTAGAACTAAAAATACAGTTGTTGTTATGAGTGTTTTCATAAGGACAGTAACTTAAAACTAAATGCTACTTAAAATTCAGTTGACTTTTGTAATCATTTAGATTTGCTTCTTCTTAGTTTGGAAGAAAATAGATGATTTATTGGTAATGATTTTCTCAAAACCAAGTGTCATGTCGATTCCTTTTAACAGAAGGAATCCACTTAACTGAATATTATAACATATTGATCACAGAAGTTTTCCTGTGTTAACTCATTCTTTACAAATGGGAGCTCTGATGAGATCCAGTCCTCAAAATAAGCCTGTGGTAGAGGATGCACCAATATAGAGTCTAAAAAAATTATCAATGATACAGTAACTGTTCTGTTTTGAAAAATACCAAGTCTAGCCATATGACATATCACTCTTTTAAAGAATCTCAAATGGCTAAGGGATAATAGCTCATACCTAAAATCCTAACTAATCAGGAGGCCAAAATATGAAGATTGCAATTCAATGCCAGCCTAGACAGGAAAGTCTGTGAGACTTTCAGCTTCGATTAACAACCAAAAAACTGGAAGTAGAGGATTATGACTTAACTGACAGAGAATTGACCTTGAGCAAAAATGCTCAGGGACAAAGCCCAGACCCTGAGTTCAAGCATCAGGATAGACAGACAGACAGACAGACAGATAAGCCAGGTCCTGGTAACTCATGTCTGTAATCCTAGATACTCCGGAGGCTGAGATTTGAGGATCATAGTTTGAAACCAGCAAGGGCAGATAAGTCTGATAGATTCTGATCTCCAATTAACCAGGAAAAATACAAAATTAGAGCTGTGGTTCAAGTGGTAGAGTGTCAGCCTTGAGCAGAAAGAGCTAAGCAAAAGCATGAGGTCCTGAGTTTAGGCCCTAGTATCACACACACACACACACACACACACACACACACACACACACACACAAATAGAACTCCAAAATAATCAATGTGAGTCTATTCATATGAAATTTCAATGACAAAATTTCAATAAATCTTATTGGTTTAACTTTTATCAGCAGGTCAATCTATATATGTAATTGAAACAGTATGCCTCAACGAACTAATGTTTCTTTTCTACAAATGCTGATTTAACATAAAGAAGAAAAATAAGTTAGCAAGGAAGAAACAAATACATGTAACTGATCATTACCACATTCATTTAATCAAGCTTGGATTTAAATATGAGTGTCTCATTTAATGTATGGTTGATGAGTACTAAAATATACTATGCTTGTCTAATAGTTGGAGCTAATTTTTTCACATCAATTGTTTGAACAGTATAACTCTCCCAACATTTCCCCACCTTTTTATATGTACAAAGTAAAATGTTACATATGAAAAACTGGGTTTCTCCACTATAAATATGAAGCAAAGAGGCAATTATGACAAGAGGAGCTGGCCAGAAGCTCTGACAAAGAGACTTTTTTTTTCTGTTTCATGCTGTTGGTTCATCTTTCTCTCTTTGTGTATTTGTGCTGGATCAGCATAAGGTCAATCCCAGTGATATATGGTTCTGTCTCTTCTTCCTCCTTATATTCATATTGAGTCTTTGTCCATTAATGCAGAAATCAAGTAATTTAAGACCTTTGGACACTCCATGAGTCCTTGGGCTTCTATGATTGAAGTGAAGGTCACTTTGAATCTGGACAGATGGTATAGGCTATTTTTCTTCATCCTTTCCACCAAACACACTATTAAAAAAAAAAGGGATACTAAAGCCCGGGGTACCACATATACAGAAGAAAAAAGAATAGCTGGAAGTAGTGCTGTAGCTCAAATAGTAGAGTGCTAATCTTGAGAAAACTCAAGGACAGTGCCCAGGCCCAGAGTTCAAGCCCCAGGACTGGTTTAAAAAAAAAAAAGATGCTAAAGGATGGGAGGGTTAATATTGATCAAGATGCATTGAACTCATCAATTGATATGTTAAATTGTAATCACTGTGTGCAACTACTTTATTATTATAAAAATGTAATTTAAAAAATAAAGAAAAAATGTTAAAGAACTCTGGAATGATTGGAAGAAGATAAATGTGGCTTGAGACCTTAAGACTACAGAAAATTTTTGATAGAGGATACATCAATCATGTACTGTCTCCACAAAAACAGCACAATGGCAGTGTCTGTGCTTTACACAACAGAGGAAGGTGACCCAGACCTAAACTGACTTTCAATCCAGTGGGAAGAAGCTGCCTAGCAGAGTTTATTCATTTTCTTGAATCACTAGAATCCTAAATGACAGTGTCAGGTGACCTGATAGCTCCAGAAAGGAAGTGAATTTGACTCATTGGAAAATTCCCCTTGGAAAGCAGTGACTGGAGACATCTCCCTCTCCTCTGCAGGGCCTGAGATTATCCTTTTCCATGAGAGACACCAACATGAGACACCAACTGGCAGGAAAGAGTCAGAAACAAGGTCTGGAAATCCTGATTGTCTCTCCAAGCCTGAGATTCTCCTCACCCACCCAGACATGGGAGTGGCAGATAGAGGTGAGAATGGGGAGTGACCATTAGTAGTTCCTCTTTTTTGTTTGTCAGTCATGAGCTTGGGCACTGTCCCTGAGCTTTCTCCACTTAAGGCAAGCGCTCTACCACTTTGAGCAACACTACCATTTTCAGTTTTTTGGTGGTTAATTGGAGATAAGACTGTCACAGACTTTCCTGCTTGGGCTGGCTTTGAACTGAGGTTCTCAGAACTCAGCCACCTAGGATTACAGGCATGAGCTACCAGTGCCTGGATAGGATAGTAGTTCCTCTTTTAAAGATGAAGCATTACTGCTGTGCGCGTGCACAGGGTTTTGAACTAAGGCTAGTGTTCTATTTTTGAGTTGCAGCTCCACTTCTCACTTTTTGACAGTTAACTGGAGATGAGAGTCTTACTGACCTTTTTTCTCAGGCTTTCTTTGAACAGTGATCCTTAAGATTTCAGCATCCTGAACATCTAGGATTATAAACATGAGCCACTAGTGCCAGGCCAGTGCTATTGCTTTTATACTATTTCTTCCACCTATTTTATATGAACAATATTAGCCCTAATGGCAAATAAAAGGTGGCACCAGAAAGTAAACAACAAATAAAAGGCAAAACTACAGGCACAGATGCAAAAAATTCTGAATGAAAGTTTAGCAACAGTGGATCCCAACAGTGGATTAAATATGCCACCATAACCACATGGCATTTATCCCTAGTATGACATAAATTAACTTCTGCAATTTACAACATCAACAGGATAAAGTAAAAGCATAAACTCATTTCAAATGATACAGAAAAAGCACCTGATAAATCCAAAGATTGTATATGATAAAACCTCTCAGGAACTTAGGAATAAAGATGAATTACTACAACTCGAAAATAAAAATCTACCAAAAGAACTCTAACCAGTATCATAGTGAATGAGGGCCTGGGCACTGCTCCCTAAACCCTACCACTTTGGGCCATGGGGAGACTTCCCATTCTGGGGTGGTTAATTGAAGATAAAGAGTCTCAATCTCAGGGACTTTTCCTGCCCAACCTGGCTTTCAACCAGGATCCTTAGATCTCAATCACGTGAATAACTAGGATTATAAGAATGAGCCAACAGCACCTGGCTCACTCTTGCTATTCTTAATCAAGATAATACTTAAAGTTTCAATCACTTTAATAAACTGGGGTGGGGCAAGATATATTGTTTAAAGGAGAAACAAAGTTATCTCTGTCAGTAGAGTACATCACATGGTTGTACAAATAAAATGCTAGTTATGAGACACACGGAATAGATCAAATCAGATCAAAACAGAACAAATGCTTCCCCAGGTTCCTTGTACGTATATGGAAATCAAATAATCAAAGCAACACAGAAAAATACAAATTTTCTTTTATACTAAAAATGAACATGTGGAATCCAAATAAAGACAAAATCTTATTTACAGTTGCTCCAAAAGCAATTCAGGGCATGCGTGCACACAATGTGTGTGTGTGTGTGTGTGTGTGTGTGTGTGTGTGTGTGTGTGTGTGTGTGTACTGTCTTAGGCCATTTTAGCATTAAATACTTGAGCCTGGGTAACATAATATAAAAGGATTTGGGCCAGGAGTGTGGCCTAGTGGTAGAGTGCTTGCCAAGCATGATTCCTTGGTACCGCATACACAGAAAAGCAGGAAGTGGTGCTGTGCTTCAAATGGTAGAGTTCTAGAACTGAGAAAGCCCAAGGACAGTGCTCAGGCCCTGAGCTTAAGCTCCAAGACTAGCAAAATTTTTTAAAAATAAACAAAGATCAATTTGGCACATAGTTCTGGTTGACATAGGATTCAAATAGTGGGGTGCCACAGTCCTATAGAGGGTTTAATGGCTACATCATAATATGGTACAAAAGAAGAAAGGGAGCCAATTTTGTGCAGAAGGGACCAAGCACATGGTGTGACCTTGCTTTAAAACAACTCATTTCTTGAGAATTAATCAATCTCTTGAGAACTATGTCAGTCCTTTTGGAGCGACATGGCCCATGATTTAATCACCTTCTAGGTGTCCAGCCGACACTGCAACAATGCAAATCTGGTTCTCAGTATATGAACTTTTGGAGCAACAAACCTCCAAGCCACAGCAGAAAACATTTATGGAGAAAATCTATGTACTAAAACCTATAAAATCCTGGAGGAAACCAAGAAGTCCTAATTATATGGAGAGACATAGTATATGCTTAGGTTTTTTATGGAGAATGAATGTAATTTTTAATGATTGGATGCTATGTAGAAGCGTTTAATTTAAACAAGAAAAATAAGAAATGCTTCACAAATTTTCATGTTATCTTTGCTCTGGGTCTTTGCTGATCTGTGTATTGCTCCAGTATTATCATACATTCTACCAAAGCAAGCACCACACAGGTTCTAGGATTCAAGTGAATATGGCAACTTACAAAATCCATCTTTTGTTTTGGGGCAGTTCTTATTAAATTTCCAGCGAGGAGCCTTGCATTTATAGTCTGTTCTAAAATTTATACATTAAGTCACTGATACCAGCATATCTTTTATTTATTTTATTTTATTTTATTTTTTTGCCAGTCCTGGGTTTGGGCTCAGGGCCTGAGCACTGTCCTTGGACTTTCTCAAGGCTTAGCACTCTACCTCTTGAGCCTCAGCACCACTTCCAGCTTTTTTCAATGTATGTGGTACCGAGGAATTGAACCCGGGTCTTTGTGCATGCTAGGCAAGCACTCTACCACTAGGCCAAACTCCCGGCCCCCAGCATATCTTTTAAAACTTGGAAGACTTACTTTCCTGATGTTAAGGAAGTAATCAAGAATATGATATTGGAAGACTGTTGGACATATCAATGGAACACAATGTAGAAATAGGGACATAGAAAGCTGATCGATTAATTTTTACAAAAAGGTAACACCAGTTCAAGGGAGGAATGACAGGTGCTGTAATTGTTGGATAAACAAATTGATATGAAAATAGAACCTCACTGTAGTAAGAAAAAAAAAGTTAACTCTAAATGGATTAGACTTAATTGTGCAACATTAAAGAAACCAGAATAACTATGAGAAAATCTTTGGGATCTTGAGTAGGCAGAGTTCTTAGACCTGTTGACAAAGGATGGTCCACACAAGAAAAAATGTTCAGATTAACTCCACTAGACAGACTTTTCTCTGAGAAAGAGCCTATGAAGAAGACAATGCAGAAAGCTGGGCCCCAGTGGCTGACTTCTGCAATGCTAACGACATAGGAGGCTGAGATCTGAGGATTGTGGTTCAAAGACAGCTCAGGCAGGACAAGTCTAGGACTCTTATCTACAATTAACCACAATATTCTAGAAATGGAGCTATGACTCATGTGGTAGAAGGCTAGCACTGAGCACAAAAAGCTCAGGCACAGTGCCCAGACCCAGATTTCCTAGCCCTCTAATATACCCCTCTCAAAAAAATAAAAATAAAGTCCTCAAAACGAAGACAATGCAGATACTAGGAGAAAATATTTACAAAACAGATTTCTGACATAGACTTGAATCAATACTATATTAAAAAAAACCTCTGGGAATATAGTTCAGTGGCAGAACACTTAACACAATAAAACCCTGGATTTGAGCACTATCTGCCTTTCCCTCAAGCATCATATATAAAGAAATATTGAAGCTCTATGGTAAAAAAAAAGTCTTAAATAATCTAGTTAGATAATTAGCAAAGATTGTGCAAAGCACTTCACTAATGAAGGTAAACACTTGCAAATATGCTCAAAAGTATTAGCTTTCGGAGAAATGAAAATTCATAGTAAATAATGAAATGATTAAATGAGCATGGCTAAAATTTAAAAAAACTAATAACATCAAATGATGGTGAGAATATGGAGAGATTGTCATCATCCATTCATGGCTGATGGGAATGAAAAATAGGTCATGTACTCTGGAAAATGGCTTAGCCATGTCTTTAAAAAAATGAGACATCTTCATCAAAATGATGCTCATTGATGCTAATAGGAAAAATATGAGACATCCTCCTATGATATGATCCAGAAATTACTCTTGCAGAAAATGGGAAACTGGCATTTACACAGAAGCTGTTTAGCAATGGCTATAGCAACCGTAGTTGTGAATCAGAAGCTATAATCAGCTTGGATACCTCTCAGTCGGTGAATGCTTAAAAGAATTAGTGAGTAGATAGTAAGGAATACAATTTAGCAAAAGAAAAATAATAGACTGTGATACATGCAACAACTTGGATGAGTTGCCAGAAAATTATTCTGAGAAAAAAATTAGCCAGTAAAAGACTAAATATTGGGTGATTTCATTTATATAAATTTTTTTTGCCAGTCATGGGCCTTGAACTCAGGACCTGAGCACTGTTCTTGGGCTTTCTCAAGGCTAGAGCTCTACCACTGGAGCCACAGCGCCATTTCTGGCTTTTTTCTATATGTGGTACTGAGGAATTGAACCCGAGTCTTCGTGCATGCTAGGGAAGCACTCTACCACTAGGCCAAATTCCCGGCCCATTTATATAACTTTTTATATAAATGTATTTTAGAAGTTGAAGCCAGGGCCTCAGAGGTACTTTTGGATAGTTAACTTCCTTAAGGAAGCATAACACCAACACCCTAATAATAACAATGTACTTATATATGTGAATATAAATAAATACATCCATCCATAGAGATAACAATAAAGAGAGCATAGCACAAAGAATCCCTTGATGTTTACCTTTGTGGTGTTCAATGTGAGCTGGTGGTCCATATGTGAACCTGTGTAAGTAGCAATATTGCTTAGAACTTAGCACTGATCCCACACATGAATGTGTCAAAAGGAGAATTTGAATAAAATTAGAGGATTTCATTTCTTTTTCTTTTTTCTTCCTTCCCTCTCTCCCTTCTTTTTTCCCTCCCTCCTTTTTTCCCTTCCTTTTATCCATCCCTCCTTCCCTCCCTCCCTTCCTTCTTTTCTTTTTTCACTTCCTTCCTTCCTTCCTTCCTTCCTTCCTGCCTTCCTTCCTTCCTTCCTTCCTTCCTTCCTTCTTTCCTTCTTTCCCTACATTCCTCCCTTCTTCCCTTCCTGCCTTCCTTCTCCTGGGCACTATACCTTAAAAGTGTGTGTGTGTGTGTGTGTGTGTGTTTCCCAAGGTTGGTTCTCTAGCAATTGAGCCACAGCTTCATTTCTTGCTTGGTGGTGATTACTTAGAGATAAAAATCTCACGGAGCTGGATGCTAGTGGCACAAGCCTGTAATCCTAGCTAATCAAGAGGCTGAGATCTGAGCATCATGATTCAAAGCTAGCTTGGGTAGGAAAGTCCAGGAGACTTTTATCTCCAATAAACTACCAGAAATCTAGAAGTGGCTCTGCAGCTCAAAGTGATAGAGCATTAGCCTTGAGCTAAAAAGCTCAAGGACAGTGTCCAGGCCTCCAGTTCAAACCCGGTAAACAACAGCAACAACAAAAACCTCACAGACATTTCCTCTACAGCTGTTCAATCCTCAGAACTCAGTCTCCTGAGTAGATCTGCTTAATTTTAATAGCCTGTTCATAGTGTCATAATTTAGCAAAATATCATCATTTGCATGACAGAATAGTGAATAGGGGATTTCTCTGTAATCATTCTGGTAATTGTGTATAAATCTTAAATTGTGGCAACAAAACTCGACCAAAAATAGAACTCTATACTTTTAAACTTAATATTGGTACATTTAGGAGAATTACAAGAAGCTATTTGGAACCATATGGATGTTGCTAGTTTCATTTCTGCAGCTGAAAACATGGACAGAAAAATTCATTTGATACAGTTCATATCCATGAATCACCCACCCACAGATTCTTCTTTCTTTCTCCTACCCCTTCTCTTGCTCCTCCTCCTTCTTCTTCTATGCTTGTCCTAGGCTTATACTAAAGACCTGGGTGCTGTCCTGAGCTGTTTTGCTGAAGATTAGTGCTCTACCACTTGAGCCACAGCACCACTTCTGACATTTTGCTGGTTAAATGGATGTAAGAGTCAAGACTTCCTGCTTGGACTGGCTTTGAACTGCAGTCCTTAGATCTCAGCCTTCAAAGAAGCTAGAGTTATAGTCATGAACCATGGGCACCTGGCCCAGCAGGGGATTTTTCTAGCTAAGTCGAATGCTCCATGGCTCATCTGAACCCTCCATGGTCAAGAGAATTTATTTACCCATTCCCAAAGTGCTTCTGGATGCTTCTCACACAGATTTTACATAGTATTTAGAAATGGAGTGACATTTATAATGTCAGTCTATTGCCATTCTTAGGTGTTTTTCAGGTGTAAGTAAGGTTCATTGGAAGATATTTTTCTTTTTAGTCCCTACTGGGGCTTGAACTTGAGGCCTAGGTGCTGTCCCTGAGCTGTTCTGCTCAAGGCTAAGTCTCTATCACTTTGAGCCGTTTCACTTCCAGTTTTCTGGTGGTTAATTGGCAAAAAGAGTCTGGTGGATTACCTGCCCAGGCTGACTTTGAATCTCGGCCTTCTAAGTAGCTACGATTATAGACATGAGCCACTGTTGCCCTGCTTTTCAATTGTTTTTTTTTAATTTAAAAGGAAAACTTGTTATGTTCAAGTTTTGTGTTTTCCTTGAAAAGACATAAATTTAAGTCTAAGTATAAATGATAAGAAAGGCATAGTGGTTCATGTCTGTAATTTAGCTACTCAGATTGAGATCTGGAGGATAGTAGTTTAAAATCAGTCTAGGAGAAAAGGTTCTTGAGATTCTGCTTCCAAAACAAACAGCACAATGCAAGGTAGGAGGCATAGTTCAAGTAGTAGAGTACCAGCCAAACAAGCAAACTAAGGAGAGTAAATCCCTGAGTTCAAACCCTAGTACCTCCAAAATAAACAAACTGCATAGCTAATTATTACGTTGTTTCTTACTCTTATGCTGAACCAAGTCATAAGGCCACCCACTGGGATGTTAGGTTCTGAGGGCCACCTTTACCTTGACCGATCACAGTACAGCATGGAGATCATTCCAAGATGTACAAAACAGTCATCTGTCCAAGGCTCCTTTCAGCCCATTTTCATAAGCTTTACCACAGTTTTGAACATTGAAATTTTGTGTAACTATTTTTAAGATGCTTTATCCTGTTGTCCTTGATAACATGACTTGTAAGGGAGCAAAAAAGAGGCAATGTAAAGTGTCAATTTGTGCTTTCTTATCTCTAGACGATAAAAATATAGAACTAATCAGATGACAACTACAACAAATTAATGCCTGCCAATATGTCCAATAGCATGATATGTTAATATGATGTTTATTACCTATACTAATATTTTTCTCATCTGGGCTTAGTTCTGGGACTCTGACTTCACTCATTTCTAATCTACAGAAATTTATTTAAGGATTTAAATCTGGTATTATATAAATCAAGGGTAGTAGAAGGATCCCAAAACAACAGTGAAATAATGTGTAAGAATACTATAGAATTAATTCCAAGCCACAAGCAGTCTAGGAAGTATGCGCATAAACAATTAAAAAATTTGAAATAGCTTTGAGTTATCAGGAACTTTTCCAGAAGGCCCCCATACCTTTGAAAGAGTCTTTGAAAAGTAGATACGTTTTCAGAAAGAAACATGTATGAAACTGAAGTAGTAGATATGTCCCAATACAATCTCTTTATGAAGAGATTGCTATAGCAGCAACCATATAAGGACTGTCAGCTTGTGAAAGATAAACTAAAGGGATACTTCAATATAGAGGTAGGGACATTTGCTAATCCTTTTAGAATATATGCTTGAAATGCCGTGGCTCACAATTGCAATCTTAGATGTACAAGAGGCTGAGATCTGGGAGATTGCAGTTTGAAGCCACCCTGGGCAAGAAAGTCTGTGAGACTTTGAGCTCCAATTAAACATTAAAAATCCAGAAGTGGAACAGTGACTCAAGAGGTAGAATGCTACCCTTGAGAAGAAAAAAAAACCTCAGAAACAATACCAGGCTCTTAGTTCAAGCCCGAGGACCAGCACCAAGAAAAAAAAATGCTATTAGATATTTTCCAATTAGTACAAATTTCACAGGCATTACAAAAATCTATTACTATTTTGCCTTTTTAGCAGTCTATGTAGTACTCATTAATCTTTCCAAAATGTACTTCAAACTCTTGAAAGCTAATCATATTAGAATAAAATAGTAACCTCAGGGCCAGGAGTTTGGCCTAGTGGTAGAGTGCTTGCCTAGCATGCATGAAGACCCAGGTTCAATTCCTCGGTACCACATACACACAAAAAAACCGGAAGTGGTGCTGAGGCTCAAGTGGTAGAGCTCTAGCCTTGAGAAAATCCAAGGACAGTGCTCAGGCCCTGAGCTTAAGCCCAGGACTGGCAAAAAATAAATAAATAAAAATAAATAGTAACCTCATTATCAAAGGATAATTTTATTGATAAGGAAAATAAAAGGGCTGTATCTTCAAGACATTATAGGAAGGCATATTCTACCAGCCTTGAAAAAATGTAAAAGGAAAAGGTAATTTTGACTAAAACCAATTTCCAGATTTTTTTCCAGAACCCATGTTAACATACAGAAACAGCTTATTTGTGGGTGGGTGTGCGTGCGTGGGTGCGTGCATGCGTGCATGTGTGTGCTGACTCACGGGGCTTGAACTCAGAATCTCAAGCTTTCTTGCTTACTGCTGGGGCTCTACCACTTAAACTATTTCTCCAGTCCTCTATTTTGTTAGAAAGTTAGAGCTATGATCCTTCACATCAGTTCCTTCTAGATAACTGAGTGGTGTTTTGAAGGTGAAGGGCAGGAAAAGTGTATCTTTGGTACTTTTTTTCCAGTGCATGATCTTGAGACCAAAGCTGTAGATAATTTGTGATCTTAGAATTAGCTCAGGTACTATATATGGGATTCAAGTAGACTTAATTTTAAACATTTAGACCTGACAAATTTTCCAAATGTAGAGACAGCCTTTGTTTCCACTAATGATTTTAAACCATTCATAGAAGCCAATCAGATGGTTGGGAAGTTCTTTAGGATGGATTCCAAAGTAATGGAGGGAGGAATCTAAAATTTGTTAAAAGAGATGGAGCAAAGGTAGAAAAAAATCCATATATTTTACCAGAAAGCATCAACATTTTACTCTGAGAAATGTGCAGGAAAATGAGAGGTCTTTGAAGCTTATATTAGTTACTTTTTTGTGGTTGTGACTAAAGAACCTGACCAAAACAAGAGAGAAAGGATTTATTTTGACTATAGTTTTACAGGATTTCATTCATTATAGCCAATTCCATTGATCAGCATCTGCGCTGAGGGAGACCATCGTGGTGGCAGGAGCTGGTGATGGAGAATAGTTCACCTCATAGAGGACAGGAAGTAGAGAAAGGGATTACAGGGAAATTTAGGGCAAGATACAACCTCCAAGAATAAGCTTCCGGTGATCCAGTATCTCTAGGTAGGCTTCACCTTCTATCTTTCACCATCTCTGAATAATGTCATCATATTTTTTTTATCCATGAAGGGATTAACTAATTCATTAGGTCAAAGTTTTCCAGATGGAATGTGGAAACATCAACACAGATATTCTCACAAGTGTGCTTTTCTAATTTCATAGGTATTTCTCAATCCAATCAACTCAGCAGTGGAGATCAACCATCACACCGCTTAATGTGGAGGAACTTGATTGCAAATGCTTCAAACAGAGCCAATGTCACAGAATTCAAGCCTGCATGTATAAGAGTGTGGTGTGCTTGGAGGTGAAAGCCAGGGCTGATGGGCAACATTCCCTGGGTCAGGAGCATGGCCTAGTGGTAGAGTGTTCGCTTAGCATGCATGGGTTCGATTCCTCGGTACTGCATACACAGACAAAAGCTGGAAGGCGTGCAATGACTCAAGTCGTAGAGTGATAGCCTTGAGAAAACCCAAGGACAGTGCCAAGGCACAGAGTCCTAGCCCCAGGACTGGAAAAAAAAAAACAAAACCTCAACAATTACAAGTACATTCCACAACAAAACAGCTACTTGCATATGTGTTATATTATATACACAGGGACATAATATGTTATACACACTATATATTGTATTTACTATTTACTATATAACTACATTATAATATATAAACTATATATTTTCTAAAGGTATATCATATACTCACACAATTAGAATAGATAGCAACTTACAGTGATACCCTTTTATGGCTACCACACCCCAAATTGGATCTTGGCTCATACTAGTCCAGCAATACAGTGAAAGCCTTATACCACATGAAAGAATGTATAAAACATATAATCTATTCACAGACAGTCAAGAGACACATGAAAAACCAGTATTACTGAGACCACAATGAGTAGATCAGAAAGAAGGGAAAATATTGTTGAGGCAAGAAAAGGGCAAAAATTAGATGTTAGTGGGACAATAATGTTGACATTACACTAAGCCATTTTAAAACATATTTTCTGGTGAAGTATGTAGATTGAGTAATCCACAAAAACTTCACTTTAGATGGATTCCTTAGACTTGAGATCCAGAAAATATTTAAATTGCTTCTTGCGTTTATTTTGTACCTGGTTGTTACAAGTAGCTTTATATTGGCACCTTCACATTCTTAGGGCCCTAACACTATTTCTTGCTTTTTCTACTTAAGGCTGGTACTCTTATCACTTAAGCCATAGCTCCACTTCCAGCTTAAAAATTATTTTATTTTATTTGTCAGGATAATATATAGAGGGGTTACAGTTACATTCATCAGGTAGTAGGTGCATTACTTCTCACACATTGATACCGCTTTTCATATTTTTGTCCCATTTCCCTCCCCTTCCCCCCTCCCAATCATCTTGTTTTCCCCCTTCCCTTTACTATTTCAAGTAAACAAATAAATGTATATCCAATATCACTTTCAGCTTGTTGCTGGCTAATTGGAGATAAGAGTCTCAAGGATCTTACTGCCTGTGCTGGCTTTGAATAACAATTTTCAGATCTGAGGCATGAGCCATTATTACCTAGCCCGACTGTTGTTATATTCATATTATCAAAGTTTTTTTATTAAGTGGAGAAAGGTTTCTGAAGAGAAAAGTCAACATACATATAAGAATCTTGGCATCTTATATACTTCCAAGATTTTAGCTCTCTTACATCTATTCTTTAATGTTCTCCAAAGCAGTGGGTTTGATGCTGGGCCTGTTCGCAGAGCTGAAGTGTCATGCACCACAAAAAATCGAATAAGGAAGTAGATGCTAGCTTTCTACCTCCCTTTCCAAAATAAAATTACAACTCTTCCTCGGAAGGCAGCCTACATGAGGCATGCTAAGTCATCAGGAAAAATCCCAGGGCTTTCACCCTCAATATGGGTGAACTCCACCCAGAACTCCACTTGACATTAGATAACCTTCATTTAGTGGACTAATAGACCATTGGCTTTAGGAAAGAAAACTGCTATACTTTCTCTCTCTCTCTCTGTCTCTCTCTCTGTCTGTCTGTCTCTCTCTCTGTCTGTCTGTCTCTCTCTCTGTCTCTCTCTGTCTCTGTCTCTCTCTCTCTCTGTCTCTCTCTCTCTGTCTCTGTCTCTCTCTCTCTCTCTTTTATTAAATATATTCTGAATATAATACACCTTCACATCACTCTAGACTTACCAGGTTGTATACACACACACTGGTCCCAGTGCTTGAACTCAGGGCCAGGGCATCGTCCTTTACCTTTTTATCTCAAGGCTGGCACTCTACCATTTAAGCCACAGCACCAATTCCAAGTAGATTTCCATAGACTTCTGTGCAGGCTGCCTTCAAATTGTGATCTTCAGATCTCAGCCTCCGAAGAGCTAGCATTATGTAAGTCATTGGCGCCTAGCATGTAAAAATGCAGTGTGAACATTTTTCTTGTAAATTAAAGCAGGTGTATCCATCATGATGATTCTATTTTATCAAAGCTAAGCCTAATCAGGACATGTTAGAAGGTATCAAACTTCAAACAAGGCATCTTCCCATTGAATCCTCAACGATAAACATAAAGTGCTAAGCAAACAAAAGTTGGAAGGTAAAGCCAGGTGCTGGTGGCTCATTCCTCCTTTGAGTGAAAAAGCTAAGGGATAGCTCTTAGATCTTGAATTCAATCCCCAGTAGTGATACAAACAAACAAACAAACAAACATGTAAATAGACAGTTGGAATTAGTTATATGTTATTAGCTGTATGGGCATGCATTTTGATTAAACCGAGTATGTTACAAATCCACAAAAGGGGAAATAACTTACCTATAACAAAAGAGATGTTATCTAGAAAAAACTTGACGCTCTTCCATTAGGCATTCATCATGTTATTTTATTTCATCCTATCCTAGGCAATAGTGATTAAATTAAGCGTCCAGACCGTGACATTTGAATATTCTTATCTCAGAAGCAGGGATTCATTTTTCTACTTCCTTCTCAAAATTTAAATCCTTGTATTTGACTTGGAGCCTGTGAGTACAATAGTGATTCCCCCATTCTCAGATCATCCAGGCCTTAATATTCAGAAACTGTGTATAAATGATCTCTTGAAAAAATGGGACTGTGAATTATATTATGTTAATGATTTTGAGAGAAAGGGATTAACCTGTATCACCTAGTGGGTTCAATGTAATCATTAACACTCTTGATAAATAAAGGAGGAAGGCAGGGAGGGAAAGCCTGGGCAGACATGATGACAATGCCAGAAGATGAAGATGGAATGGCACGACACTGGCTGAAGATAGAAACAGAAAATTCTGGAAGCTTCTAGAAGCTGGAAGATGCAAACAGATGAGGACTTTCTTAGAGGCTACAAGAAAGGAGCATGGTTGAACCAATGAATAAATTTTAGTTCAAAACCATTTTGGGCTTTTGATCTCTAGACCTAGAAGACAATATATTTTTATTTCTCTTGAATCCTTGAGGTTTGAAGCAAATTTGCTTCAGCAGCAAGAGGAAGTAAACTAATATTGTATTTCTATTTGGAGTGTGAAATGTGGGGAGCCACAGATACCGTAACTCAGTTGTGGTTCTTTCTGGCTTTTTCAGTGCACAGAGCTAAGCAATATCTGCTGGTGCATGATGATTCTTCTAATTCACTTCTAGCACTGGAGGCTGGTTAGGTGTTCTTTGATGTCATTTGTGTCACCATTAGGCCCTTACTCATAGCATTGTAAGATAACACAATCATCTGCTTGTTTTGCCTTAAATCACACTCAGTAATTTCAGCAAATCAATCATCAACAAGAGGAGTAATGCATAGTCTAAAGAAGTTTTTGCATTTTTTTTTGTTCATACTATATATCTCACGGGGGATAAATAAAGTTGTGCCATTTTAAATTCTCTCAGCATTATGAACCTTTTTCTTCTTTTTCTTTTCTCTTGATGGTCCTAGGGCTTGAACTCAAGGCCTGGTTGTTGTTCGTACAGCTCAACTTTATAACAGAACATTCCACTGTAAAGACACCAGTGGAGCTTTCTTTGCTGGTATTTATTAACCTAGTGAGAAGAACATAGATAACAGAGATTGGTGGATTACATCTGTAATTCTAGTTATGCATATGCTGAGATCTGAGGGTTATGATTTAGTTAGTCTAGACAGAAAAGTGAGTGAGATTTCATCTGATCACCAAAAGGCCACAAGTGGAGTTGTGGCTTAAGTGCTATAGAGCTATCCTTGAGAGAAAAAGCTAAGGGACAGTGCCCAGGTCAGAAGCTTAAGCCCGAATACTGATACAAAAGAAATAAAAGTGGGATGGGGGGATATTAACTTTAATTATTAGAAATGTAGCTTGATACACACAAACCAGTAGATACTACAGTAACAGTTTTAGAAAGCAATACTTATTGGTGTGTGGTTTAAATTTGTTCTTAGGTTAGTTCATCCAAGCTCGTAGAACACAATGCATTAACTGACAGTCCAAAGGTTAGATCTGCAGTTGGCAGAGGTTTAGCAAGAAGCTGAGGTAGGGCGGCCTGGTGACAAGAGGCAGCTCTAGTGAAATAGAAAGCTTTGACAGAGTGTGACAGACTTTGCTAGTGAAGAGAACACAAGCCTGAATCCAGAGAGTCTTAAGACAACAGAGATGACATCAGAATGAAGCCAGAGAGGCAAAGCAAGTTGAACTAGATTCAGGCAAGTGTTCACTTGGACACAGAGTCAAACTACACGAGACATCCTACTTAAAGAAGAGACAATGTGTTGCCCATAGTTCCTCCTCGACATAATGCCACACCTAAGGCAGGCAGGGCTCCTAGTCAGTGAATAGACTGAGATGGAGAAAGTCTAAAGGAATTTTGAGTATTATTATGGTAAACAGATGCTGGCTGGACCATGAAAGGCTAGGAGCATGATTCAGGGGGTAGAGTACTGGCCTAGCAAGCAGAAAGCTTTCAGTTCAAACCCTATTACCATCATTAGTAATAATAATAATAATAATAATAATAATACTGCCTAAAGAAAAGCCAAATAATGTTTTTACCATGACTAAGAAAATAATTTCAATTCTATGTTTTAGCTTGGGACTTAATATTTTCAACTTTTAATTCCCATTCATGTTGGATTGAAAAATACAGATTCCTAGGGGGCAAACTGTATCTAATAACCACCAATGGTTTAGAACTCTCCACATAACAGACACTGACATGACAGATTCATCATCGCAATTTACCCTTCCTGATACCTGAGGGTGGTGGTGGCTCATGTCTGTAATCCTAGCTACTGAGGAGTTTGAGTTCTAGGGGATCACAATTTGAAACAAGCACAGGTAGAAAAGTCCTTGAGACTCTTATTTCCAACTAACATCAAAATGCCAAAAGTACAGGTGTAGTTCAAGAGGTGGAACATTAACCTTGAGAAAAAACAAAACCAAAACCAAGGGAGAGAGCAAGACCCTGAGTTCAAACCCCAATACACACAGACACATAGATCTTCCTAATGTAAATATGATACAGGTTCTACTGACACATTTTACACATGAACTGAGGATCAGAGACTACTTAGTCTGTGTGGTATGGAAAGAAACTGAAAGTGGTATTATCTTAATTATAGTAAAAACAGAAAGAGAACCAAATGGAAGAGTTCTAGGGTATTCTTTTACATTATTTTTAAATTTTGTTGACCTTGTAATTTTTATTTCATCAGTTATAAAATCAAGACTACAATAGGAACAGGTAGAAAGATGAAGACATGTCAAAAATTCAGCAGCACAAGTTGGTAAAGACAAGGATGAAGTAACAACCAAGTATGAAAAAGGTTATAGTAACATAGACAAGTAGGTTAATTTCCCTCCTTACTGTCCAAAGGGCACAAGGAAGTTTGACATGTCTTAGCAAGCTTTGACACTGTGTCATTCTGACCAGCAGCAGAATATAGCCAATGCACTCATCCCAATCATTCTGAGCCGGTCATGTTGAAGAAGTTCAATAGTTTGGATGTAATCCATCCAAACAGATTTCCATCAAGGTAAATAGAGTCTAGTCAGAACCAGAAGTGGATAGAACTAGAAGTTTTCCAAATTAAGCTCACACCTTCTCTGGATTGGTTTAAAGGGGTTATAATTTCCAAAAGAGAAGTTCAAGCAATACATTGTGTAAATATTAAGAATATAGGTGAGTGGCAGAGCTTGAGGTCTAAGCCAGAGGTTGTTCCTGTACTCTCTACCTTCAACCAGAATTCTAAAGGATCCCTACTGTTTGGGACTGATGATGCACCTTGAATGGTTCCTTACGTGGATCAAGGGAGATAGAATCATAAGAAATGAAAGACAGGACAAGGCAAAAACAAACAGGAATTTAATGATTAGAATATCTCACCGTATTAAATCCATATATTACCCAGTGCTATTTGTAAGTCCATTAAGAAAATAACAGCATTAGCTAACTCTTCCATTTATAAAACATTCTTTCAATGGCCAATTTTGCTTAAAAGCTGTCAAAATTCATGTCTGCTAATGGAACAAAGAAACAAAAATTAAATTGCCTAGCAAGAAATTTAGCCATTGTTTTTGGTAAGATCCTTTTATACTTTCGTCGTGTTTATAGATTTTTCTCTTTAGAGATTTTTCCTGATTGAACTTCTTTCCTTTCAAAATGTATCTTTAAGGCTTTCTATATTGCCCACAAGTTACTGTTTCTTATTGAGTCTATTCTTTATCTTCTCTCTTATTTATAGTTTTACTTTTTCATTGCTCTGAGGAGTCCAATGGACTGGATTTTGTCGTCTCAGAATTCGTATGTTGAAGTCTTAATCCCTAATGTAAGGTTGTCGGAGGTGAAGCTTTGGGAGATAATTAAATATAGTCAAGGTCAGGAAGGGGACTCTTCAGGATGGGATTAAGAGGAGGAAGAAAAGCCCACAAGAGAAAAGGCTACACGAGGACAAAGGGAAAAGGTACCGACCTGAAAGTTGTGAGGAATGCTATTGCCAGCACCTATAACCTTACTGGAAAGCCTGATCTTGGGCTTCCAGCCTTCAGAAATGTGAGAGAATAAATTTATATTGTTTAAATTACAGATTTCTCAGTAATACTTCATTATGGCAGTCTATTTCAGTTCATTTGTCATTGGCATAACAGAATACATGAAACTGGGTGATGGTTACCCAATGCAGGTGGCTCATTCCTGGCACTAACTGGGAGGCTGAGACTTGGAAAATTAGCAGAAACAGAAAGGTCAGGGAGATTTCATCTTCAGCTATTCACTGACGTGCATAATGAAAGCTAGGCTCTAATGGTAGAATGTTAGCTCAGTAAGCAAGTGAGACTGTGAATCTGGGAGTTCAAGATATAGTAATGGCACACAAAAAAGAGATGTATTTTAGCTCATATTTCAGGAGATTGGGAAATCTAAGATCAAGTGGCTGAATCCCATAAGAACCTCCTTTGGTCACGTTTTGAATGGCAGAATGTAGGGCAAAAGGGGCACAGATAGCACAAGGAGTGGATTTGCTTTAGAACATGCTGCCAGAGAAACTCATCCAGTCCCACCAGTGAACTCACTCATGGAAGAAAGGTTTTAGTCCTTTCATATTGGTTCTTGTATGAGTCAAACACACTCCCATTAGTACCTACTTCCCAGCTCTGCTACACTGAGGAGTTAGGGTTCCATTACAAAACCTATGGGTTAGGGGGAGCGCATTCAAAGCATGGGGCAGCAGGAATGGAGAAAAGAAGTCCTAAAAGTGGGATTTTGTTCAGCATTTCTGGAGATCATTATTGTAAAATGTAAGAAAGGCTCAGAAAATTCTCCTGATTCTTGTGTATGTGAACCTTTTTCTAGGCCAAAATCTTTTAAAATTATCCTCCTGGGTATGTCTTGACTTTTATTTCCCTCCACTTATAATAACACTCTGAAAGCTTCCTAAAGCAGTATCTTCCACCAAGATTGGAAGTCTCCCAGGATGTTTCCTGTCCCTCCCTGGACTTGGCAAGTAGGACTAGGGACTAAGGAAGAAGTGAGTAAAATGTTTCTTTGTTCTCAGTCCCAGGCAACTGTTACAAAGTCTCACTTGACATCCTTTCTCTTTCTACTTGACCATTATTTTTTTTTTCTTAGTTGCATTTCTCTCTCAGGTATATTAATTTAAAGAGTGATACAGAGAAAAAGGAAGTAAATGTAGTCCAGTAATTCTTAAGGCTACTTTGCCAGTGTCAATCATTAAGTCACTAGAGCAGTTTTCTATTACCACTAAAACATTTGGAAGAAGAAAATGAATGTTTCATCTGTTCCTGCTTGAAAAGTTTTAACCCGTTTTCCTTATTCCCTTCCTTTTTCCTTCATTTCAGTACTTCAACTCTGCCTTGTACACTCACTTGGATATTTTGTTCAAGGCTGGTGCTCTACCACTTGAACCACAGCTCTACTCCCTGTTTTTTTTTTGATGGTTAAGTGGAAATAAGAGTTTTGTGGACACTTTTTTCCTCTGGCTCGTTTTGAATAGGGATCCTCAGATCAGTCTCATAAGTAGCTACCAGAACCTAGAAAGTAAATACCTTAGTCTCATACTTTCCTGCTAAAAGCCCCAAAATGTTCCATCCCCCCAGCTCAGTGCTTACACATAGGGGAAAATGGCCACAGTTTTGTTTCACAAAATTTACATACCATTATCAAACATAACAAAGCATTTATTGGAAATGAAGTGACAGCTTTGACAAAAGAGAAACACGACAAATTTATATTTCCAGCTTGTTATAAAAATTGGATAGGTTTGGACAAATGGATTTATGCCATCATAATGATAAAATAAATATTTGAATATAAAATCGTTTGAAGAGCAGTAATGCTAGGAGTGACAATGATAATTTGTAATGTGGCAGATGGAAAAGTATGAGCTGATTGCTTTTGATGAGACTTTATGTTATAAAATACTGGTTTAGTTATGGTGGCTGCAGTTTGGCTTTTAATTCTTTTATGTTTCCATATTGTCAATTTTTTACAAGCTAATATCAAAATAGCTTTCCAACTTTTTTTTTTTTTTGGGCCAATCCTGGGCCTTGAACTTTGGCCCTTGGGCTTTCTCAATGTTAGAGCTTTACCACTTGAGCCACAACACCATTTTTGGCTTTTTTTCTATGTATGTGGTACCGAGGAATTGAACCCAGGTCTTTGTGCATACTAGGTAAGCACTCTACCTCTAAGCTAAACTCCCTGCTCCTTTCCAACTTTTTATAGGGCTTTCTAGCCAAATTGTACCAAAATATCCTTAATAAAAGGGTAAAAACAAAGATATTTCCACCCATATCTACTTAATGAGTTAATAATATATTTATACCTGAAAGCCCTAAGCAATTATCAACACTTAGAGGTTGTTATTCACACTAGTTCTTAGTTTTTGGTAGAATGCTTGGATTGACAGTGAAGCTTTGTTTGGCACACGTTTCTGAAAAAAAAGATAGGATTAACTTTATTGCGTAGTAATAGATCACAGACTTTAGGGTACGTCATTTGATAGGCAAATCATTCCAAAACCGGAGAATGCATAAAATAGCTGCTAAACCGGGCTCCAGTGGCTTTCGACAGTAACCCTAGCAATTCAGGAGACGGAGTGTGAGGATCTCAGTTGAAATCAGCCTGGGGAGGAATCCAGGAGCCTTTTATCTGCAATTACCAGGCCAAACGCCTGAGCTCAAAAAGCTTGAGCTGTGGATCAAGTACTAAAGCATCAGCTTTGAGTGAAAAGGCTCTGAGTTTAAGTCCCAGTACTGGTGAGCATGCACACGCACGCGTGCAGACAGACACACAACTGCTCTTCTTCCCTTTTCTTTCTTTCGGGGGTTCAAACCCGTAAGTTTATACCCAGGGTTCAAATCCTGGAGTGCCTCCCGACTGAGGGGCCTTTACCGTGAGTCTACAACCGTGTTCCCCGTTTTCTTCTCCCATCCCTTTCCTTCTTGTTTGGAGGCCTGGTCAGGCTCCAGGTGCCCATTTTGACCTACAACCGACCACCACCCAATTTCAGCTTCCTGAGTAGCTGGGATTACAGATGTGTACTCAGTAGCTAGCTTGAGTCGAGTACAGAAAGACGGTTTGACTGCAAAGCAGTGTTTAGTATAGTCTCTTGCTCTTTCTCTGTGGGGCAGCGTGAACCGCACACGTCCAGTCAGAAGACTTTGAATCCACTTCGTGCTTTACCTTTAAAAACATGAGTCATGTCTGGCTTGTTAGAAGGCCAGGAGGTCTACCTGAGAAATTCCCTTAGCTACCTAACCCCACTACGAGGGGTAGGAATGGCATTCACCCCACCTGCAGAGCCGCAGTTCAGTCTTTAGGCCTCTGAATCCTTGCTGGGTTACAGTGTAAGGTTGATCCAGTGATGTCATCCTAGACCTGGCCCTAAGAGTCTCTGGCACCTGATGGGTTGTTCTGGCGTCCCTCAAGAACGCCTCAGCTCCTTGGCTTGGCAAATGACGCCCTCAAGGTTTCTGGCTTCCCCCAATCCGTGGAGGCATCTCCAAGTTCAGACCTGGCGAAGCTCTCCTCCCACGGCCTCTCCAGGAAAACGCTCGCCACGACAACCGCTCCCCAGCCCACTCACGCACAGCGCGCGCCAAGGCAGGGAGGGGGCGTGGCCTTCTCGTCCTAGCGCGGACAGCCAATGAGCGCGGGGCCTCTCTTCGGCTCAGCGAGCCGACCAATCCGAGCTCGCCGTGCTCTTCGGCCCCGCTCGGCTCTTTCCGCTCCTGCGGGCAGCCCGGGGGCCGCCGCCGCTCGAGAGACTCTTTCCTCTTGTATTTTTTTTTTTTTTCCATGTGTTCACTTCCGGGTCCGGCGCCGATCCGGATGCTCGAGGCAGAAGGATGTTTGACCTCCGGATAAGCGAGGCTCCGCTGTGCATTCATTGCCGGCTGCTTCGGTGGCGACTGCAGCGGCCCGGGCGGCAAATCTCCCGCCGGCAGCGGTGGTAGGAGGCGCTGGCAAACGTGCGGAGACACTGTCCGAGCCCAGCTGCGTCCCCCGGCCTCGTCCGCTCACTCCTGGCGTGGCCCCGCTTTCCTCCTCCGGCCGCGAACGGTGTGATGTGCTGCTGCCGCCGCTGCCCCGGCCACCGCTGACGGACGGACGGACGGACGCGGGGAGCCGCCGCGGCACGCCGGGACCGCGGCCCTGCTGTCGGCGGCCGAGCCTCTGAGGTAAGGCGCCCTCCGTCCGCGTCGCCGCCCGCCCGCCCTCCGGCGCGGCCCGGCCCGGCCTCGGCGCGGCCGCCGCTCCGCCGTCCCGGGCGGGGCTGGGTGGGCGGCGGGCGGCGCGGGCCCGGGCCGGCTGGGAGCACGGAGCCTGCGAAGCCCCGCGGCCCGGCCGGGTGGAGAAGTTGCTCCGGTAGCGCGGCGCGAGGGGAGCCCCGGGCGAGCGGGGCACCGCGGGGACCTGGCTCACGAGCGGCCGGGCGGAGCGCAGCCCCCGGCGCCCGCCCGCCTGGACTCCCGGGGCGGGCGTCCGGAGCCCCGCTCCAGGTCGGGGGCAGACTTGCCCGCGGCGCTCAGGTGCGCGCGCGGGAGGGTGGCCGATTCACCTGGCGGAGTTGTAGACTTCGCTCCAAACTTACCCGGGCAGGAGTGGTCCAGGGCGGCAGCATCGCCGCGACCCGCGCTGCGGTGCCGCCGCCGGGTTGTTCGTGGTCCACGGCACCGGCAGCCTCCCGGGCCCACGGACCCCACAGGGCTTCCCGGGAGGCTGTGGTGGCGGGGTGAGCGTGCGCCTGGGCCGGGGGCACGGAGGCCCTGGGCACGGTCGCCCCAGTCTCCCCCCGACCCCGCCAGGTTTCTGGGAAGGAGGAAAGCAGTTAATGAGAGGGGCACAAGTCTGGGTAGGAGGCAGCTTCTGTGGATCCTGAGCAAAGTAGTTCTTTTGGTGAGGCTAAACTGTTGGGTCAGCGCTTGCTTGGATTTCTCACATCTACAAGACCAGAAAATTAAGAACCTACCTTTAAAATATAAATTAAGATAAACAAGTCATTTATTTCTTAAATTTACTTTATATTCTTGTATGGTTGCCATTTGAGCACACAAGAGATAGCCAACACAGTTTTGATACTTTTAAAAATAAAAATTCAGATTTTTAATCAGGTATGGCTCTTGAAGATTAACTTTATCCATAAACAAATACATAGAAGAAAAATCACGGAAGAAAAATAGTCACAAATGAATGTAAGAATAATTTTCAATTAGAACGATTTGAGCCTGGTTTAACATACCATTTCCCATGAAAAGTAAACTCTGATTTGTGACATTCTCAGCAGCTTTTTCTTTGAGATGTACGTACACCGTGTTTTAAAATTATTTCCAAACTTTGTTTCATTTGTGTACTGAGCCGGAATAAGCTGTCTTATTTTGTATATGTTAGCCTTGATAAAAGGTGAGAATTATATTTATAAGCATTGGAAGAACTGCATGATCAAATACATTGTGTGGCTTTGGCATTCAGTTGTTTTGCTTGCATTTCTGGATATGCATCAGGTAGGAGTTCTGTTGGAATAGAAGACAGGATGTTTGTTGTTTCTTTTAGTTTGCTTCATTATGTGGGACAGGGTCTCATCATGTTGCCCAAGTAGGCCTTGAATTCACTGCATAGCCCAGGCTGCTTTTGAACCCTTGATCTTCCTACCTCAAGCCATTGCCACTACATAGCTCACAAAGGTTAATTTTAATGTTGATAGTGTTGATAAAGTCCTATATGGGAGGATCTTGACACATGATTATCTTTATTGATGATTTATTGTGCTTACTGCTTTATTCTGTCATTAAAAATTAATGTACTTTGTAATTATTGACATTTTCATTATTAGACTTGCAAACTAACCAACTACTAATTATTAATAAGCCAACCCATGTCTTATATATGTAAGAGACTTGGGCTTTCACTGTTTGATGATACTGGAAAAGTGGTCAGAATATGAATGAAATCTTGTTGCAGTTATTTCTGTGGATTTATATTAGAGATTCATGGAGCATAGCATATGTGATAAGATATTATTCTGGAGGGAGTAATCAATGGGCCTTAATTAATTTTTTATTTTTTTTGTGTCAGTACTGGGGCTTGAACTCAGGGCCTGGATGCTATCTCTGAACTCTTTGCTTAAGACTGGCATTTTGCCACTTAATCCCACAGCTCCCCTTGAGGGTTTTTGGTGGTTAATTGGACAGAGTTTTGACAGGGCTGACTTTAGCGATCCTCAAATCTCATCCTCCCGAATAGTCGGGGTACAGGCTTGAGCCACCAGTACAAGCTTTTCATTTACATTAATAGTGAAGATGGAGGACTAGGTAAAGGGAGCATCCCGAGCATAAGCATGTGAGATTGGGAGTTACAGGACCTGTTGAGCTGGACATAAGGCTGCTGAACCAGGAGTTCCTTGTAGATGAGGAAGCTGTGAAAGTAGGTGGAGATCAGGCCATGGAAGCCCAGGATCCCTTCTATTTAAAAATGAGTCAGTTTGAGGTATGTAGGTTCAGTGTCTATCTTCTTTGTTGATATTAGGTAGGTAAACAGGGATGAAAAGTTCAAGGAGACAAACTATAGCAAAGTAGTCAGCTACTAGAGGGAAGTTATATCTATGTATTTTTTTTTACTTGCATTTGAGTATGGGTGTGTCTGGTAATCTGACAATTGGTTTTATATGAAATAATCCAGACTGTAAAACCCATGAGTCAGGAATAAATGGGAAGCTCTCCAGTTACCTTTCTGTGTCTCCTCTGGTTCCTCTTGTAATTTCTTCATGCTGAGAACAGATCATCATTATGGTATATTTTTTGGTTCACATTAAACATTTTTTTTCTTTCAGAATGGCTTCATTCTAAAATATTGGCTTCATTTTCAAGGGCTTCTTAATATGTCAAATTAAACAGGGAAAATGCTTGACTATGAAGTAACAAAGTAAAATGCAGGTCACTGAGTAAGTAGATGTTATTGCTGATGCAATTGAAGGTGAGATTTACTCTGTATAAAATGATCTGTAAAAAAATCTATACAAAAAACAACTATCTATAATAAGATGATAAAATGAAAAATCACAGTTCTAGATAAGCATGTATGAGTTTTTTTAGTCATTAAAAATGACTGATACTTAAAAAGTATCAGATAATGCTAAAATAATTTAGTCTTTAACTTAATCTAATGAGTGTTTACAAACACTAGTTTCTGAATGCAGATAAAATCATGTTACAGGGAAAGTGTTTCAATGTTCCCTGCTCTGCAAATAATTTTCCTCTTCACATTCACAATGACTTTACATAAAGTAGCTGAATTTGTGTTACTTGGAACCTTAAAATGATGTCCGTTAAAATTTGTTTTAAATGTTTTGTTCAAGGGGCATAATTGAAACTGTTAAAAAACAGCTCTGCCTTAGATTGTACAATTCCCCTTTTTGAGACCAGGAAGTCATTTTCTAGAGTCTAACCTGTTGAAGCTATATTTTAGGAGTAGCAGAATCCATGCTTAAATCACTTTTTTTGAACTTTCTAGTTATAAACCACCAATTGTTTTATTTTATCCCTAACCTTTCTTCTTCACTTACGTCTTTTTCGAACATACTTGACACTGTTAGTAGGCTTGAATATTGGTTTTTCAAAATACAATGTGTTTTGGTCCTATCTGATTTTAGTTGCACGGATTCTATAGGTACAAAAGGTATGTTCCTACTAACTTAGCTGTTTCAGAGCATCATCTTTGTGTCTCTCTGTAGAATAAGTCACACTGAACCATACCAGGGAATCAAATGTGTATCTATGAATGTAAAGTGATTCTTGAGGGCCTGAGCACTCTGTAGAGAATATGAACTGAGAGAGATACTTGTGAGTACAGAAAACTTTTAGAAACACCACAGAGACTGTCTTTGGACATTCCCTTCCCCCCTTGCCTCCAGTTTCCTTCTCAAGATTATTTAGAAACTGTACGTGTTTGGGCTGCTCAAAGTGGCTCATGCCTGCCCTGTAATCATGGCTGGTGGGGAGAAAGTTGGACAGCAGGGATGGTGATGATGGTGTATGCATGTCACTCACTGGCTGTGTTCTGGCATTGAGGGAAGTGCAATGGCTGGGTGTGATGGCCCCCACCTGTCTGTCATCCCAGTGAGAAAAGGAAGCACAAAATAGGAGGCAGAAAACAAGATCTTATCTGAAAAGTAACCAGTCCACAAAAGGCTGAGGATATGGCTCAAGTGGTAGATTGCTTGCCTAACAAGCTGGAGGCTCAGAATTCAAACTCAACTACACACACACACACACACACATACACACACCCACACACACACAAGCAAAAAAAAAATTAGGGTCTTGGGAAGATATATGCATTTATGTATTTGGGAGATGAAGCAGACTTTGTTTTTGACAACCCCCCCTTTTCAACTAATGATGTATTATCTACTTACAATTAAATTTAATTTGTGCCTAAGTCATGTCTATGTTTTTAAAGCTTTCAGTGGCATAAGGTAAAATTCCATGATATTCTTTTTATTACGTTTTTTTTTTTTTTTTTTTTTGTGCCTGTTCTGGAGTGTGAATTCAGGGTCTGGACACTGTTCTTGCGCTATTTTGCTCGAAGTTAGTGCGCAAACACTTGAGCCATAGGTCTGCTTCCTGTTTCCTCCCTCCCCCATTTAATTGGAAATAAGAATCTCACAGATTTTTTTCCCCTGCCCACATTGATAGTCTAAATCCTCAGATCTTTGCCTCCTGAGTAGTTAGATTATAGGAATGAGCCATTGGAATCAGGCTTACACAAACTTTCAGTGATTTTTGGGGGCTGGGAGTTTGGCCTGGTGGTAGAATGCTTGCCTAATATTCATGAAGACCGGGGTTTGATTTCTCGGTACCACATACATAGAAAAAAAGCTGGAAGTGGTGCTGTGGCTCTTGTGGCAGAGCGCTGGCTTTGAGGAAAAAGCCCAAGGACAGTGTTCAGGCCCTGAGTTCAAGCCCCAGGAGTAGCAAAAAATATTTTTTGTTATAAAGGTGATTTCTTTGTTACCTGGTATATTGTATATATGTTTATTTGTTTATTTGAAATAGGAAAGGGAAGGGTGGAAAACAAGATAATTGGGAGGGGCTGTGGGAAGGGAACGGGGACAAAAACATGAGAAGGGATATCAGTGTGGGAGCAGTAATGTACCTACTATCTGGTGAATGTGACTGTAACCCCTCTAAACATTATCCAAAAAAAAAAAAAAGTTAAAAAAAGTGATTCATAGAGGTGTTAGTTAAGTCAGGCAAAGAGTACATTTCTTTTTTTACCAGTCCTGGGCTTGAGCTCAGGGCCTGAGCATTGTCCTTGGACTTTCTCAAGGCTAGAGCTCTACCACTTGAGCCTCAGCACCACTTCCGGTTTTTTTCTATGTATGTGGTACCGAGGAATCGAACCCGGGTCTTCATGCATGCTAGGCAAACACTTTAACCACTAGGCCAAACTCCGGGCCAAGAGTACATTTCTTTTTGACAGTGTTACTCCTTTCCTTGCTATCTCTCAGTTTTTCCCTTCCATTCCCACCCCAAAATTGTAAAGTTCATTTTCAGCATAGTATCCAGTGAGTACCATTCCTGCACTTGTTGACCCTTTGTTTCTCCATTTCTGTGCCTCCCCTTACACTCCCAAAGACATGTAAACAAACAAAACAAAAAGTAAACAAATCAAAACTAGCAAAAAAAGTGTTTCCATTTCTTGGGATTCATTTTGATAGTGTTTTAAGTGCCTTTGTCTCTATAGTAGTGATGCTACAATTGAAGTAATATTCAAGTTTATGACAAGTACTTTCTTTAGATGGTAGCTAAAGAGAAAGAGGATTGGGTTTGTGTGCAGCAGGGACAGAAAGAGACAGCTTCCCACAGAATGCCAGAGAGTGAGAGTTTGAGACTTCACCATTGTGTTCTTCAGGATTAGAAAATTCATAACATGCCAAGTTCATAACAAATGCCAACGAATGGTGCTGTTCCTTTCACTTTCCAAGTTGCTGATTTGTATAAATTGCTAGAGGGTTGATTAGTGGGTAGAGTATCCAAACACAAACACTCTAGGCAAGAGCTCATTACTATAGAATACCTCTCTTTATTCACTCATGAAATAAAATACTTTCTTCTCTGTAGAATTAACTGCCTGATACCCCAGCTACACTGAGTGACAGGCTATTTTCTAGTTTGCTGTTGAACTTCTATTTCAAGTAATGTATAGTCACCAAGAATCATTTGTGTTACCACCCAATGAACTGTTAGTGGTAGTTATATCTTGATGCTGTAGTTACCTAATTTAATGAAATATTTGGCAAACTGAAGGCAAAAAGGTGTTGGCGTTGGTTGCAGCCATTTGGCTAGATTTTAACTGGGAGAGTTGTGAACATTAGTTACAGTTGAAATAGGTAAGGATGAAATACTTTTAAATGATTGACAGAATACCCCAAACAGTCTAGGAAGATTCCACAGTAAGATTACTTTTCAAATATTGTGTGATGTCTTTGCAGATTTTAGAAACAGAAACTGGAAATCACAGGTGATACTGTGTTTTTGGCAAGAAAAAAAAAATTGAACTTCCATCAGTAGACCAGTACTTGAAGAAAGGATCTTATACTTTGTATTGTTTTAGTTGTAATAAAATGTTTTAGGTGATTTTGAAAGATGACTTTTCTTTAAGAGTTGTTGATTAATAATGTTTAAGTAACTACCAAAATATTTTTCCTAATTTATACTTCTTTTAGAGTTATTTAATAGTATCTTCTTTTTAAAAAGAAATGGCTTCTGGCATTTCTTAACCTACCAGAGGTTTATTTCTACATGAATTATTTATGTAGTAGAACATCAGTTTCATTCCCTTATAGTTCCCAATGTGTTTCCTGATCTGGTTTCATGTGATACTTTTCAGCTTTAATACAGCATCACCATTAGAGAAGAACCTTATACTTTCAACCTCTCCTCAAAGTAGATTGTGTTGGTGTTGAATTGGTAGTGGAGAATATTCTTTGAAAGAGAAAAATGCCACACCCTTGATGTATATCAGGAACAATTGAGTGTGGTGCAAAGCATGCTGGTCTAACGGATTACAACAGTTAATTAACCTCTTTACTTGGTCTGTCTTAGGTCAAGTAGAAAGGAGAATTTTCAGTTGTAAACAGGAGGTCTAAGTTGGGAAAAAAAGAGAAAAAGGTACATGGGATATATTGTTTATTTGGATTTCACTACGTTACAATGTCTCTGAAATCTAGTATAAACTGAAATGGAACATTGAAATAGGAAATTAATTGGTTGTAGGCTGGGAACTAACAATGCAGAATTCTGTTGTGCCTCTCTGACTTTCTTGCTCTGTTCTCTATCCACATGCTGATAACAACATCTAGTTATGCTTTAGTAAGAGGAAAAAATAGGGCTTTTACCTTTCTTTCTACCTCCTTCTTTCTCTCATTCTCTTTGTTTCTCCTCTTTTTTGTTATCAGCAAGGAGGTCTTTTGCATTATCCTTTTGCATTAACATCTTTTTCCCTTCGGATTTTATTGACCAGAATTAGGTTGTACATTTTTAACCAGTTGTGACATGGCAAATAGAGTTATCTCTCTAATCAAGACTTGTTGTCTGCAAATGGTAATGGGATTGCATTTCCTTGAGTTTTGTGGTACAGGAAAATATTTTAAGTATGTTGGGAGTAGAGAGAATGTGACAGAAGTGGACGTTAGAGGGATAATCAATAGTGACCATTATATCTGCTTGTTTTGAGAATGAAAATAAATAATGCATACAAATGCACTTTGAACTTTAAAGTGTTGTACAGATATAATGGAGGAAAGATTAGAAGCTGTTTCTGCATTGCAAGCTCAGATATGCTCAGGTTTGAGTACTTTCTAGAGCTAAAAATACTGTTAGCTTTTTGATTGACTAATGTAATCTATAGAACAGGTTACCCAAGTAATAAGATTGTATATTTTTGTAACAACTCACACTTATTTTAATTTTAAATTAAAAGTTTGCCTGTATAAACTTGTTTAATTTGTTTTTCTGAGTTGCTGTCACCCCCCCTTGCCAAAGATTGCCCCCATGTTTGATCTTACTAGATTACTTTGTTCCATATATAAGTGGACAATAAATGCATTGAGGAAATGTAAGTTTATTAACAGACTTTGAATTGCAGAATCTCAGTGAAATAGGAGGAAAGGGTAGTTTTTAAGTTACTTTAAAAACAGCAGAAATGGATGGTAGCACAGGGAGGGATGGGGAAATCACAGAATTTTAGAATCAAAATGATTCAGAGGAAGGTTGAGTAGAATGTTGTAGTCACACACTTCATGAGTAGAGTTCTCCTATCCTAATTAGTATTGTAGTTCACTTTCTGCCCGAACAGTGGGAGGTAATAAACATACTCTTGTCTACATTGCAGATTTGCTCAGAATCATAGGGTGTGACTATTAATCAGTCATCCAAGTTTTCATGTAGATAACTGTGTTGGTGTACTTTGGAAGAAGGTAGCCAGAGGTCTGATTTTTTTTTTTAAGTAAAACAAGCAAACATTGTACTTACTCTCCAACAGTCAACAACATCATCAACACACAGAAACACATACACTAAATAGTCTCAAACTCAGTCTGCGTTATTGTGCATTTATGCATACACATAGATGTATGTATATAGTCATGGCACTTATTTACAACTAGGGGAGATTTGACATGATATTTACTTACTTATTTATTTAGTCCTTCGTGGGACTTGAACTCTGGGCCTGAGCGCTGTCCCTGAGCTCTTCAGCTTAAGGTTATTGCCTTACCCCTTGAGCCACAGGTGCCATTTCCAGTTTTCTGGTGGTTAATTGGAGATAAGAGTCCTTTTGTGCCCAGACTGGCTTTGAACCTCCATCCTCAGATGTCAGCCTCCTGAGTAGCTAGGATTACAGGTGTGAGCCACTGCACCTTGCTGATTTTTGTTTTTGTACTTTTTGTATTTCCCCTTGGGTTTTGAACTCTGCCTATGTGTTATCTCTACCATCAGAAAAATGATAATTTATTTTGAGAAGAGAAAAAATATTCTTGGTGACAGATTGTTTTCTGCCAACTTAGATTTTAATGTAAAAATCAGTTTTTATTGTACAGTATCTTGAACATATTGATACATTGCAATTTTTCTTATTTCAAAAGTTGGATTCATTAAGATTATTTAATGTTTTAAATTAAAATTGGCCACATGATACTTTCTGGCATAAGTGTCCTTTATAAAAGTAGTGCATAAAAACTATTGTTATTTAGTTTTTAGATTTATTTGGTTGCCCTTGGATAGTACATTAGATAATGTATTATGAAGTGATAAGGTAAAAGTTATATTCAGAATGTCCTCTAGTAAGTAGGGAAGTGAAAATTTTTTTTTTCTTACACCCAGTCTGTCATGTTTATGTTTTATTTCTGTGACATACTTCTTCTGGCATTGAATACTGTACTTTCAAGGGGCAGTGGTAAGTACAGTGAGAATTCAAGGAAGTCCACTATTTATATGTGGGCAAATATGCAGCTACAAGTCTTTTAAATTCTAGTTTATATTCTAATTTTTAAATTCTAGTTTTTAAATTCTAGTCTTTTAGATTCTAGTTTATTTTCTAGTTTAAATTCTAGTTATAGGCATGCAAATATATAGCTACAAGTCTTTTTTAACATTTTACCTAAATATGTTAGGTAATTCAGTGGAAAGTAGAGTGGAAATTCAAGGAAGTCCATTATTTATAGGTGTGCAAATAATGCAGCTACAAGTCTTTTAAATTCTAGTTTCAGATAACCTGTTATCATTTTAGAGCTGCAGCCATTAAATTTCAGTTATAGGTGTCAGGCCATATTGTGCCTAATATATACCTTCATGTCATTCAGTTTCTGTAAATGTTTTTTAATAAAGTATCAAAATATAATCACCTCCTTAAAACCATTGTGTAAATATTTTCTGATAATCTCTTGAAAGTTGATTAATTGAGACATACATGTTGTATGATTGCTTAATATGCCCTACTAATAAGGATGTAGATTGACAGCTGGAAATAAAATCTTGAGTATTTAGGAATGAGACTTATCAGGTAGGTAAAAATGGGTTTTGATCATACTCCCTAGTTTAAAAACTTCCAATAAAATTAGTATGTTTTTTCCTGTGTGAGAGTAAAGGTAAATAATTTTTCTTTTTATATTCAAAGGAATTTCATTGTGATTATTTACATATATGCCTGTACTTTGTATATTTTAACCGAATTTACCCTATTACCTCCTTATCTCCCTGACTTTTTGAAGTAAGTTTTAATAGGTTTCAGCATTGTATTTTCATACATGTACATAAAGTTCTTTATTCATTCATGTATAAAGTAGTTCAGTCTATTCATACATACACATAAAGTACTTTAGTCATATTCATACCCTGCTATCTTTGTTTTCCCTTCCCTATCCCACAGATTCCTACCCTAAACAATCTGTTTTATGCTGGTGTGTCATTCATTAATTTTCTTTTAAGTTCAGATTCGGCATATGAGAGAGAGAACATGTGTTGGCTTTTTAAAAAATCTACTATGATGATTTCTAGTTCTATTCAAAAAGTGGACAATTTTAGACAGTTGTGAAGTCTTGGATATAGGGCTGGGAAAGCGAACACTTAATGGATTTGAACAGAGAAAGGTTCTTGGAGGATGCAGCATCTACCAATGATAATATTAATTTTTTTCCTTGGGATTTAAAAGAAAGAAAAAGTATGGGGACCCTACCACTTAATTTATAGTTCAGTCTGGGATATGAACAAGGCATTGATACAATTTAGGATTTCTGTACGTTATTGTAGTTTTCTATAAGGTTAAAAGTAACCAATTTAGCTGGGCACTGGTGGTTCATGTCTATGATCCTGGCTACTCAGGAGACTGAGATTTGAACAGAGGTTTGAAACCAGCCAAGGTAGACTCATCTCCAGTTAACCATTCAAAAACTGAAAGTAGAGCTGTGGCTCAAAGGGATAGAGTGCTAGTGTTGAGCAGAAGAGTGCAGGAACAGTGCCCAGACTTGGAGTTCAAGGCCCACACCAATGCTTCCCCCCCCGACCCCAAGGAAAAAAAGCCCAAACCCAATCATTGTCTATCTCTTAACTCTTTTTTGAAAAAATGACTTCTTTGGGCAGATGATGGTGATACACCTGTAATCATAACTACCCAGGCAGTTGAGATTGGAGGGTAGAGGGTTGAAGCCATTCCTAAAATAACCAGGAAAAGCTGGGTTGGAGATAAGTGCTAGGTGGTAGAGTGTCAGTTGATCAAGCAAGCTGACCAAGTGCAAGGCTTTGATTTCAAGCAAAACTTGGACTTTAAGCCTCTGAGTTCAAGCTCTGATAGTGGCCAAATGGGAAGGAAGGAAGGAGTCCTTTTATTTTCAGTGTTTTTTAAATTGGAGAGGAGGTATGAAGATGAAAGAGAAGAAATGCATAGGAAGTTTAGGCAGTTGATGTGGTTTAAAAAGTGACTTCTCATGGATTTATACTTTTGCTTAGAGAGGCTACTATATTTGCTACACGTTAGTAAATTCTATTAAGCATCACATCATTATTAGAGCATTTCTAAAGCTGTGGAAGTTTGTGGAAGGGAATTAAGAAAAACTCGTTATCAATTTTGGCTTCCTGGGAAATACTAAGACTTAATTATAAAATACAAACATGTTTTCACAGATACTAAGCATTATATGAAGGCACAAAGTGTTGTTAATGAACAGTTAATTCATCTTATGTTACATTTAATGATACTTCCAAAGTCATTGAGCTGTGGTTTTCTATTTGTGTTTTGAGACAGGGTTTTACTGTGTAGTGTGGGATAAATTTGTACTCATTGTTTTGCTTCAGCCTCTCAATTGCTGGGATTACAAGATGTGTAACTTCCCTAGGGTTTTATTTTTCATGTAACATTGGAACAGAAGAAATTTTAGTGGTTGTTTAGAACGACACTCTTGGTTTATTTTACTTGGTACTGTTGTTGATGAGAATCTGTCTATATATTTCCCTGAAGGAAAACCTCAGTGCAAATATCTTATGCAGTCCTGTGATGTGTTTATAGCATAATGTCTGTTTTGCATATAGATACTGTATTGTGTATAGTTTGTAAATATATACACATCAGTCAGTAACTGATAATAGTATTTTATAAGAGTATTTTATCTGGTAATTGGTAATCAAGGTCCCTTTTGTGACTCATTTGGTACTATTTCCTGGTCCAGGGATGCCCAGGAAGGATCCATTTTCCTTTGGCAAAATGAAAGTAAGCCTTTCTTTTCTTTTCCTTTTTCTTTTTCTTTTTTTTTTGCCAGTTATGGGGCTTGAATTCAAGGCCTGAGCACTGGACATAGACTTTCCTCAAGGCTAGCGCTCTACCACTTGAGCCATAGCATCAATTCTGCCTTTTTCTGTGTTTGTGGTTCTGAAGAGTTGAACCAGGGCTTCATACATGCAAGGCAAGCACTCAACCAGTAGGCCACACTTTTGGCCAGTAAGCTATTTTTTCCATATATTTTTAATTGTTATTAATAGAAGGGTTACATTATACTCACCAGATAGAGAAGGTGCATCACTTCACAAACATTAATACCCTTTCTCATGTCTTTGTCCCCATTTCCCTCCCCCCACCCCTGCCCCTCATCTTGTTTTCCCCCTTCCCTATCCTATTTCAAATAGCCAAATAAGCATATACACTATATATCAGACAACAAGGTAAAATACTGTAACAATATGAGATAACCAAGAGACAGCAAAGTAGATGAGATATAACAGAGTACATTAAGGACAACAGTCACTCATTATATGGCTTTTGTTTCTATATCCTGGAGGGCCTTTCCTTTAGCATCATACTATATGGCCTTATGTATCTAGGTTTTGTTCTATTGTAAATCTGTGCTAAGAGAATCCAAGGAATCTACTGATTATGACAAATGAGAGAAATCATCGAGTCTATGTTCCTTTGAGTCTGGCTTGCTTCACTTAATATGATTTTTCTAAGTTTTTCCATTTCCTTACAAATGGGGCGATGTTGTTCTTTCCTACAGCAGCATAGAATTCCATTGTGTATAAATACCACATCTTGTTGATCCACTCATCAACTGAGGGACATCTGGGTTGGTTCCATATCTTTGCTATGGTAAATAGTGCTGCAGTGAACATCATTGTGCTAGTGGCTTTTTGTGTCCTTGTTTCTGGATGATTGGGTAAATGCCAAGTAGTGGAATTGCTGGGTCATAGGGGAGCTCTATGTTTAGCCTTTTGAGGCACTGCCATACTGCTTTCCATAGTGGTTGAACGAGTTTGCACTCCCACCAACAGTGTAGTAGTGATCCCTCCTGGCCACATCCCCTCCAGCATCTGTTATTAGATTTCTTGATCCTGGCCATTCTAACTAGAGTGAGGTGGAATCTTAAAGTTGTTTTGATTTGCATTTCTTTTATGGCCAGAGATGTCGAGCATTTGTTCATGTGTCTTTAGGACATTCAGTACGCTATTTTTTAAATTAGTTTAACATGCTCAATTCAGTTTAGTAATTTTTTTCCATGATAGAAAATTTGGATTTGGCAGTTTTTCTGCAAGTTATAAGGTCTAGAAATTGATCTGTTAAGATAATTTGTGGTAGAGAAACAGTATATGTAAGATTAGAGAAATTTGTGATTTGTGCACCTATGGAATTCATTTTTGTTGTTGTTGTTTTTGGGACTTGAACTCTGGGCCTGGATGCTGTCTCTGAGGTCTTCAGCTCAAAGCAACTGACCTACTCCTTGAGCCCTTGGAGATAAGAATCTCACAGGCTTTAGTTCCCCTGGCTGGCTTTGAACAGCGATCCTCAGATTTCAGCCTCCTCAGTAGCTAGGATTATAGTTTGAGTCACTGTGCCTGCCCGGCTCTGTGGGATTCTTTTTTTTTTTTTTTTTTTAAATCATTTTAGTTCACCAAAACTTCATAATATGAGCAGCCTTTGCTAAAGATTACTTTTCTTTTCCAAGGACTGCAACTTCTTATCAATAATTTGCTAAACTAAATGTCCTAAAACTTTTTTCTTCTTCTTTTGGTACCTATCCTGCAGCTTGAATTTAGGACCTCTGTACTGGCCCTGAGCTTTTTTGCTCATGGCTAGTACTCTACCTCTTGAGCTATAAATCCACTTCTGATTGTTTTGGTGGTTATATTGCAGGAAAGAGTCTCATCTACTTTTCTACCAGGGCTGGCTTTGAATTGCAGTCCTCAGATGTCAGCCTCCTGAATAGCTAGTATTACAGGTGTGAGCCACTGCTGCCCAGCATAAAAACCACATTTTAACAGTGACTTTTTTTTCTTTCACAAAAGCCTGTTCTGAAATATCTTTATTTTATGTATTTATGGGCTTCACTAGAGTAATGACACATGTTTAACTATAGTTACTGTCCCACAGTTCCCATCCCATCTTTCAGGAAGTATATATTCAGACTTCCACCAGTTTTGTCAAAAATTCCAATATTTTCTCAATTCCAAAATTTGTTTGATGGGAAGAAATTTGGAAGAGAACCAACCTATGGATCTGCATTAATTTGTGTCTACTTTTGAGTAGAAACTACTAGGTTAAAAACTACTTGTCATCTTGCTTCTCTGATGTAGTTTCAGTAATATGCTAATGATTTTTTTTGCTTCTAAACATAGCAATAGGCATTTTATTTATTTTGTTCTTTTAACTGTTTCTTAAAGTTTTTCTGCTTAAGTTATTATAGTTATTATCACTGTATATTTGGGCCCCCTCTGTGTCCCAGAAGCATGGTGTAATTAAGAAGTATAAGGTGGAAAATGTTTCAAGTGACTTTGAATAGCCATATTCTTCATTAAATGCCTTCTTTAGTCATTGTGATTACATAATTTTACTTTGAATTATCATAACTCCATGCCTAGAGTACTTGTAGGCAATCTTCTTATATATATATTATATATATATATATAATTTTAGGGGGGGGTCCAACCTTGAGGCTTGAATTCAGAACTTGAGTGAAGTTCTTGAGCTGTTTTGCTCAAGGGTAGCTCTCAATCTCTTGTGCCACGGCTCCATTTCTGGCTTTTTTCAGTAGTTTATTGAGCTATTGAGCTATTTTTGTGATCTCAGATCTCAGCCCTCTGACTTTTCTGCCTGGACTGGCTTTGAACCATGATCCTCAGATCTCAGTCTTCTGAGTAGCTATGATTACAGGTATAAGACACCCTTACCTTGTTAGCTTTCTTTTTTCTTTTTCTTTTTTTTTTAAGTAACAGAAGCGAGGGCGTAGTTATAATGCATCTATTTTAGTTTCTTTGAACTTCCTCAATTTGTTTTTAAAAGTTCATCAAAAAATCTTTATACTTTGATGTTCCTGACCCTACTTCAGTGCCTAATCTTTATCTCTTTTTTTTTCTCTTTCCTTCCTCAAAACAGTGTCCCTCAAGAAGAAAACCTTTTAATATTAGCATTCTGAGTCTGAATTTATATACTGGACTTTGTTGTATTGAAGTCTATATTCATTTCTTTCTTCTGTTGAGTACAATAGTGTATAACTAAACCCTTGCATGTTTATCTATTCAGCTGTTGAAGCACTTGTTTCCAGTTTGTGGTGTTAATGAATAAAGCTAGCACAAACATTTTTGTTCAGGCTTTTTGTGACTGTCAGTTTTAATTTCTCTTGGGTAAATTCCTTGAATTTAGATTATTGGCTCATATGAAAAGTATGATTAGCTTGATAAGAAATTGCCAAATTCTTTCTTAAAACTGCAATATAGAAGAGTTCTAGTAATAAGCAGTTCCTAAATTGAAAATGACTATATTGAAGTACTTTAGTTTGTTTGATTGAATACCAGCAATATCATGGCAATAGCGTAATTGTGAATATGATATTTTCATTGTCATGGAACTGTCAGGGAATGATTTAGGGGAGCCCATTTTTCAGTGAGTATATTCTCTAGTATGCTGTGGAACTGTTCGTTTGATCAAGTATTATAGCTATGATCTCCATAAAAAAACTAGGTTTTGAATCCTGGTGCTCTGATTGAAGTATTTTTTTTCCATCATACTGATGGAAGTTTAAGGTACCTTTGGATCAGTAACTCTGTCTCTGATTTAAGGTAGTCACCCTTTTGGGAAAGAGTGTTTTGGTTTGGGCAGAAAGAAATCTTAGGAGAGTTTTCCTTTCTCATTACTTTTATGTGTTCCTCTATATGGTCATTCTAGAATTTTGTAGTTAACTTGATTGCTTATAATTGATAAGCATTTCTGTGTCTAATCTGTGATGAGCTGATAATGTGTGAGTGTGCATACATATATCCTCTTGAAAAACAGGGACTATAACTTTGTCATGAGAATTGTGTGATGTAGTCACTGACTTTGCTGTAATGTATTTTCACATTTATCTAGCATTATAAGGAATAATCTGTTAACGAAATTAAAAGGCTAGAAGCAAAAGTACACCTTATATCTAAAGGTATTTTTATTTATTTTTTTTATTTTTTGCCAGTCCTGGGCATGGGCTCAGGGCCTGAGCACTGTCCTTGGACTTTCTCAAGGCTTAGCACTCTACCACTTGAGCCTCAGCACCACCTCCAGCTTTTTTTCAATGTATGTGGTACCGAGGAATCGAACCCGGGTCTTTGTGCATGCTAGGCAAGCACTCTAGGCCAAACTCCCGGCCCGTATCTAAAGGCATTTTTATTTCAAATTTTTTTTTTGTGCCAGTCCTTCAGCTTGAACTCATGGTGTAGGCACTACCTGAGCGTTTTTGCTCAAGAGTAGCACCCTACTACTTGAGTTAAGCTTGGCTATAGCTTTACTTCCAGCAAATTGAAGATGAGTCTCACATACTTTCTTGCCCTGGCTGGCCTTCAACTGTGATTCTCAGATCTCAGCTTCCTAAGTAGCTAGGATTACAAGTATGCCCAGCTATTTTAGATTATTTAACTAGCAGATTTTATAAGTTAATTTCCTCAGTATTTTCTGGCCCGTTCTCCTAGTGATATGTAGTGTTCTCATGCTAAACATTAATTTTAAAGTGTGCTATTGGGGCCGGGAGTTTCGCCTAGTGGTAAAGTGCTTGCCTAGCATGCATGAAGACCTGGGTTCCATTCCTCAGCACCACATACACAGAGAAGTGGGAAGTGGTGCTGTGGCTCAAATGATAGAGCTCTAGTCTTGAGGAAAAAGCCCAAGGACAAGTGCTCAAGCCCTGAGTTCAAGTACCAGGACTGGAAAAAAAAAATAAAGTGTGCTATAAGAAGAGATACCTATAAATTCATTGATAAGTTTTAGAGTTTTTCTTCTCTGTCGTATTTTTATATTTGTTTTCCTTTTTAAAATCTTCTGCCTAGGATGGCTTCGAACCGAGATAGTCTCGGATCTCAACTTCCTGATTAGGTATGAGCCAATGGTGCTTGGCTACACTTTAAAATTAGCTGATTCTGGTGCCAGGAGTGTGGCCCGGTGGTAGAGCTCTTGCCTAATATGCATGAATCCCTGGATTTGATACCTTGGTACCACATACACACAAAAAAGTCTACCACCCTACCCTTGAGCCAAGTCCCACTTGTTTTCTAGAGGTTAATTGGAGATAAGGTCTCAGGTCCTTTTTTGTCTGGGCAGAATTTGAACCTTGATCCTTGGATGTCAGCCTCCTGAATAGCTAGGTTTACAGGTATGAGCCACTGCTCACCATCTCAGCTTTTCAACTATTTCGTCTTACAGATATACTACATTGCACCTGTCATTTTTAAAGGGGTGAGTGGCGAGGGATGGTGTGTGTGTTCCTCACTTTTAATGAGACAATTATCCTCATCAGAATTAATTCTTTTTTTCCTTTTTTTCTCATATATTTTTTATTGTAATTAATAGAAGGGTTACATGATATTTGCCAGATAGATGATGCATTAATTCCCATACATTGATACTCTTTTACATGTTTTGGTCCCCATTTCCCTCCCCCCACCCCAACCCCTCATCTTGTTTTCCCCCGTTCCTTATTCAATTTCAAATAACCAAATACAAATATATCCGATATATCAGGTAACAAAGTGAGATACTGTAACAATATGAGATAACCAAGGGACAGCAAAAGAGATGAGAGATAACATAGTACCTTAAGAACAACAATTATTCATTATATGGCTTATGAATTAATTCTTATTGAATATTCTGTATTTGAATATTTGCTGGTTGCTAAAACTTTTGTAACCTAAACCATCAATTCTCCTGGTCTTGACTCAGTCATAGACATGAGTGTATGCAATGTTGAATCACTCAATGTGTATTCCCAGCTAAGAAATGATTTTGACTTATAGTTTTGCTTTTCATAGGGTATTTTAGCCCTTCTTTCTTTTCTTTTCCCTCCCTCAGTGGCCTGGAAGCTTAGTTCTAGAGTACTGGACAGTAGTAGTCTTGAGTACCAAAAAAAAGGCTGTGATGTGCCCTATGGAGAAAATTTAGGTATCAAGTAAGCAGAGGTATAATGCTTTTTTAATGAGTTTTTAAACCAAAGCATATGGATATGTGAAGCAAGGTTGTATATGGATGTGTTGATGAAAATCCTATGACTAAAGAGGTTGGTAGTAGGTATTTTTCCTAGGAGCAGTGATTCAATTCTGTGTCTGATTTTTCCTGAGGAATAGAAGCAAGTAATTTTTAATATCAAAAGTGTACTTGAAAATTTGTAGGCCGTAGAAGTAGATAAATAATTAAGTGGCCTGATGAAACTCTTTTTTGGGACAAGCTCATTACTATATTTCTAGTACCTAGATCTGTGCTAGTATGTGGCAACTATTTTTGAATGGAAGTAAAGTCCCAAGGTTACTTTCTTTGATCTCTCACAGGTATCATTGCTGTAATTGGGGGTTGCAATCAAGCTTATGATTAAAGATATTGACTTGCTCATATATGGTGGATATTTCAGCAGTACAGAATTGCATGACCTCTGCTTGATATTTTATTCCTGTCACTCTTAAAGGAGTGATAGAGAAAAAGTATTCGTAACAAAGGCTTAGGATGCTGGCTTTATTTAAAATGAGACAGAAATCTAGAGGGTAGAGGAAGGCCAAGATTTTCAAATGGCAGATTTTCATTTTTTTGGTGACAACTCACTGTTGTGAAAACTAATTTAATCCATTCTAAGGGCATGGCCTGATTGAACTACTAATGTCAGACTAGGATTTACTTCTTAAAGATCTCCATACCACTTAACATCACACTGAAGGTCAAGCACTCAGTTGCTGGAGAACTGTCTGGATAAGTAACTTGACTAGAATTAAAACAATATTTATCCTTGCTGAAGAAATTGAGCTTTTAATACTTTCACATTTATAATTGTCTTTTTCTTCGCCATGTTGAATACCCTTGTCATATTGTAACCTTAACTATAAAAATACATTTTTACTGCAACCTATATAAAAATTGCATTTTACCTTTATTAATATGTGAATTCCATTTTTCTTTTCTGCTGTGTACTATGTTAGCTAAGGAATGGCTACATGAGGCCCATTAAATTGGCTTAATGTTCCTGTAATGGATCCCACCTCATGGTTTGGCAAACACTGATAGAGATAGATGGCTATGTTTAAAAACTGGATAGTCCTGGATCTTGGGATGTCACTGAAATAAAGTTCAAAGTAGAAGTATTATGAGATGATAGTGACTGAAACTTTCTGAGACAAAAATTTTTGTGGCATATAATTAGAGAAATTTACAGTTATTGATTTAGCTTTTAAGTATTTATTCTCTTCTTAGACAACCACAGTTGAGCAGAAGCCAGTAACTGGGACACTTGCTGCTAACAGAAGCATGTGATGTAGTAGTGACTAGCCATCTCATCATAAATATCCTTACTCATTTAGATTTCAGAGAAGCCTGAACATGTGTATTAAAATATAACTTCTGCAGAGCCTGAATAAAGCATTTGAAACACTGAACGAGCCAAGCCATTTTTTGCACTAAATATGGGCCTGTTAACTTGAATTAACAAAAACAAGAGGGAATCAACACTGTGCGTGCCAAGTAATATTTGCATACAGAGTTGGATTTTTAAAACTTTATTGCAATTTTATACTTGGAAAGAATGCAAGTGAAAAGTTACATGAAAATTTATAGATACTTTTAATGCTTAACGTTCCAGGTATATGGAACAACTTTGTATGCATTCCTGCTGTGTTTTGGAAGGAAGTGAAATATTAACCATTAAAATACTTTTAGAACTACTTACTTGTGCTTAGTTGAAAATTTCACTTAGGTCCTGGTATTTTCTTGTGAAAACATGTAGTGATACATTGTTAGACTGCTTTCTCTGTTTTCTTTAGTTGCAACCCTCAGGAGATCAAATAGCCCTGAAAGGCCCTATATTATTGGACCTTACAGATTAGAAAAACTGATTTTCTGTTCTAAAGATTTAGTGAGGGCCGGGAGTTTGGCCGAGTGGTTAAAGTGCTTGCCTAGCATGCATGAAGACCCGGGTTCGATTCCTCGGTACCACATACATAGAAAAAAGCCAGAAGTGGTGCTGAGGCTCAAGTGGTAGAGCTCTAGCCTTGAGAAAGTCCAAGGACAGTGCTCAGGCCCTGAGCTCAAGCCCAGGACTGGCAAAAAAAAAAAAAAAGATTTAGTGATCATCAACTTAGAAATATACCTGTGGCCTACATTTGTTCTTTTTTTTGACAATTTATTTTTTTATTGTAATTAATAAAAGGATTACATGATATTTGCCAGGTAGAAGGTACATTAATTCACATATATTGATACCCTTTCACATGTCTTGGTCCCCATTACCTCCAACTCCCCCCCCCCCCCCCCCCCCCCCCCCGTCTTGGCCTACATTTGTTCTTATTTAGTCAGATTATATGTGACTAGATTTAGGAATTTAGGAACTCTTTATCTTTATTGAATGTTGCTATATCAAAATTGAAATTGTGTGAGAGCAAAGTGAATGGTTATTTCTTGTGAATATTCAAAAGCACCATTTTTTGTGATTTCTCTGTTTATAATTAATTTATTACTATTTGCATAATTATATAGTTTATTTTTAATAGTAGAAGGTCTAAGGTTTTAAAGTCTTATAAACGTTAATATCCTCAGGAAATATAAATAATTATTAAATTGTACTATGGAAAATTATAAGCAGGTATGTATCTGTGAAATGCATCTCTAGTTATTTCTATAAGTGTCTAATTTCTATATCTATATTTTCAGGTACTTTCTTTGTAACTTTTGAATTTAAAGTTTCTGTGCTAAAGCCAGGTACTGTTGGCTTACCACCTACATTATAGCTACTCAGTAGGCTAAGAACTAAAGATTGTAGTTTGAAGCCAGCCCAAGCAGTGAAGTCCATGAAACCCTTTTCTCTAACCATCACAAAGCTGGAAGTGGAGGTGTGACACCTGGCTCAACCAGCCTTGACTGAAGAAGCCAACAGAGATTGAGGCTCCAGAATCATCATAAAGCAAGCAATTTTAGTTTTTGTAGTGTTAGGTGCATCTGTAGGTATAGTGTTAGGGTTTGTCAATGGTCTTTTCAACAAGTAGTAGATATAAATGAGAACTTGGAATCTTGTAGCTAATCACACTTCTGATTTTTTTGTTTGACTTCTGATTTTTTGTTTGTAGAAATACATTTTTTTGAATGAGTATTGCACTCCATAGTATATGAAACCATAGTTTGATTTCTAACATTTTACCCCTCATTTCCATACTTAAATATTTTCTCAAGCTTTTTGTATTGTACTTATTTTAGGTGGTCTAGTATTTTTTTATTGATCTCAACAAGGTTAGATTTTAAATAAATAAAATACAGATGGGGCATAGATTTTAGAATTGTTTCTAATATATATGTACGTGTGCACATATGTTTGTATTCTATATGTGTATACATAAACATGTGCATATATGTACATGTATGTATATACCTATGTACACATCATATATAGTACATATATACACATACATTTACATATAGACATGTATATATACAAATGTGTACATATTTATGTGGTTAGTTTTGGAGTACAGAGCATTGAACGTAGTGCTTTACCAAAGAGATCTATCCCCTCCCTGTTTCTTAGGATGCATATGGGAAACAATCTAGCGTGAAAGTAACAGTATACTGGTTATACGTGTTTCTGAATACTATGACATGGAAAGACTATGGATTTTAGGTTAAGAACTTTCTGTTTATATTTATATTTACTATTGGATTCTATTTTTTTTTATCCAAACAGAGCATACCTATACACTGAAATTTTCAGTAGATACATCTGCTTTCAATTATTTCTCTTAAATGCTCAGATGTTCATTTTCATAGTTCCATATAACTGACTTTTCTTTTTGGTACTGTCACATTTTTGTAGTCTTTCAGTTATATGCTAAGAATTATGGAATATTTATTTCTTTATTTGTTTTTGTCGTGGGTTTTGAACTCTGGGTCTGAGTTCTTCACTTCAAGGCTAGTGCTCCACTACTTGAGCCACAGCGCCCCTTCTGTTTTTCTGGTGACTAATTGGAGATAAGAATCTCACAGACTTTCATGCCTGGGCGGGCTTTGAACTGAGATCCTCAGATCTCAGCCTCCTGAGTAGCTAGGAGTACAGTCGTGAGCCACCAGCACCTGGCTAGAATTATGGAATGTTTAGATCACATATTCTTATTTGCTTTTTTAACTAATTTTTTTGTCAGTCCTGGGGCCTGGGTACTGTCCTTAGATACTCTTTGCCCAAGGCTAGCACTCTGCCACTTGAGCCACAGTACCACTTCCAGCTTTTTCTGTGTATATGGTTCCAGGGAATCGAACTCAGGACTTCATGCATGCTTGGGGAGCACACTACCACTAGGCCACACTCTCGACCCCTCCTTTCTAAACAAAATGTTTGGTTCGGTTTTCTCATTCTTTTCGTTTGTTAACTTTAATGTTATTTTGTCTCTATTTCTCCTTCGAATCAATTTTTATATTATCTGTTAGCTTTATACTAGCAGATAAGGTCTATGCAGACATGTGTATCCTTGTACTTCCTTTTACTTTGTCTGTGCCCCACTAATAGCCAAACAAACTGCATAATGGTATACTTTTTCTTTTTTTCTTCTTGTGCTTGTCCTAAGGCCTAGGGCCTAGGTTCTGTTCATGAAAATTTTGCTCAAGTCTAGGACTCTACCACTTGAGTTACAACTTCACTTGTGGCTGTTCTGATGGTTTGTGGTTAATTTGAGGTAAGAAATCTCTTGGATTTTCCTTTGTGGGGTGACTGAAGCACTTAGCAGATTTCAGCCTTCTGAGTAGTTAGCAATGCAGATATGAGCTACCAATGTCCAGCTGTACTATACTTTTAACGTTGTTAATGTAGGTACCATTTACATTCTTTGCTGTTAGCTTTTTCTTGCATTATTTTGGTTTAATTTCTCCAAGTTGAAAATCATTTTATCTATGCTTACAATATTGTAGTAGCTAGAAGTATGCTAGTGATACTTTCTTCCATGCCGAGCATTTGAAGTATCTTTAGTTCAGCTGAACGGTTTTTGGTGATTTCTAACTCTTACTTTTCTCTGTCCTGCCTGTTAACATCTATGATTAGATATTTGGGAGTTGGAGGTGTTGGATTGTTTCTAGTTTCTTTTTTTTCATATAGTTTTTATTGTAAAGGGTTACATTATATTTACCAGATAGAAGGTTCTCAGAGCCTCATACTTCCTTGACTGGTTTTCCACTGAGCCATTCCTTTGTGTATAGCTTCCCTTTCCAATTGGGAATGCCTGAACTGTAGTCCCCTATTTTAGGTTTTTTGTTGTTGCTGGGATTTCTGACTGGTGCCCGCCTGCCCCCCCCCTCTCTTTCCCTCCCTCCCCCTTCCCTCCCTCCCTCCTCTTTCTTCCTCTGCCTGCCCCCCCCCCTCTGTTGGTCATGGGATTTGAACTCTGGGCCTGGGCATTGTCCCTGAACTCTTTTTTTTTTTTTGGCCCCCTTCTCTCTCTCTTTCTGGCCCCGCTCGCTCCGGCCCCGCTGGCTCTGGCTTGGCTCGCTCCGGCCACCACTCGGTTGGGCTCCGCTTGCTCGCGCTTGTTGCAGTCTCGTCTCTGTCACTTCCGGCTTGGTTGTGCATGTGGGATACCGAGGAATCGAACCCGGGTCCTTGTGCATGCTAGGCAAGCACTTTAACCGCTAGGCCAAACTCCCGGGCCCTGTCCCTGAACTCTTCAGCTCAAGGTTACCTACCACACCCTACCCCTTTGAGCCACAGCGCCACTGTCTAGCTTTTCTTGATAGAGGTAGAGAGGGAGTCTCCTTGACCTGTGTGAGCTGGCCTAGAGCTACAACCCTTTCAACATCAGCCTCCCAAGTAGATTGGGATGATAGGCGCATGCTACTTTGCCCAGGGTTTTACTGGCTGACATTGTGTCTTGCAAACTTTTGCCCAGGGTGGTTTTGAACTGTGGTTTTTCTGATCTCGGCTTCCAAAGTAGTTAGGATTTCAGGTATGAGTTCAATGGCATCTGGCTCCTATTTCTCTTTAAAAATTATTTTATATTTCTGCATTATATATTAAGATTGTTCTCCCCACTTGTCTTTGACTATTCCATTTACGGTAGTAGCATTTTTCATATTTTGCATATATATTATTCTTCTCAAAGTCCCTGAAGAGCTAATTGTTTGGACTTTCATTGTTTCTAAAGATCTTTTCTGTTGTTTGGATGATCTACTTTACCAGAGTTAATTTTGTTTTTGTATGTGAGTGCAGTTTCTTCCATATTTTTCAGTTTTTTTCACACATGTAGTGATACTTAATTGTTGATTCATATTCCTGAATGGTTAGATTAATGTTTCTGGGTAAATAATTTCTTGGGTTTCCTTTGTTATTTTATTTGCTTAGCTGTCGTCATCACCTTCTTCTTCTTCTTCTTCTTCTTCTTCTTCTTCTTCTTCTTCTTCTTCTTCTTCCTTCCTCCTTCCTCCTTCCTCCTTCCTCCTTCCTCCTTCCTCCTTCCTCCTTCTTTCTTCTTTCTTCTTCTTTTGCTAGTCCTGTGCTTGGGCTCAGGGCCTGAGCACTGTTCTTGGACTTTCTCAAGGCTAACACTCTACCACTTGAGCCTCAGCACCACTTCTGACTTTTTTACTATGTATGTGGTACAGAGGAATCGAACCTGGGTCTTTGTGCATGCTAGGCAAGCACTCTACCACTAGGCCAAACTCCTGGCCTTAGCTGTCTTTTTCTTCATAAAGCTTTTGGAGTCTTAGAAGCATTTAGAGAAAAACTAACTAACTTATTTATATATGTCTGAGGTTTCAGGCAATGTAGTAGGTTCAGCAATCCTTACAATGATTTGCAACAAGTGTACTTATCAGACATGATATTCAATTATAATACGCCCAGTGTAAGAATACTTATAAAGATGTCCTAGTTTAATGCTCCCATTTTATAATTATGAAGATAAATTTTGGCAGATTGTTCTGTCCGAGTTTCCCAATTAGTTAGTATTTGAATTGGCACTTAGAAGACTTCTCTTATCTACTCTTGTGCCCTTTCTATTACAAAGGCATAGAGCTATCAAAGAGGTCTAGAAGCAGATAACAAAGATTCCAACCTGGACAGGGTACAAAATTTGAGGCTTAGTTTTGAGAAGAGGTTTTGCAATAAAACCTTGTATAAAATTCATTCTCAGGCCCGGGGGTTTGGCCACGAAGATTTGGGTTCGATTCCTCTGTACCACATACATAGAAAAAGCTGAAAGTGGTGCTGTGGCTTAAGTGGTAGAGCTCTAGCCTTGAGAAAGCTCAGGCCCTGAGTTCAAGCCCCAGAACTGGAAACAAAACAAAACAAAACCCAATCACTTTAGAGTTTCTGCTAGAGACTCTTCTTGAGGTCTTAATGATGTCAGCACCCATGCTGGATAAGCCCACATGCAAGAACTGTAGGCAATCCTCGAAACTGAGGGTTGCCTGTATCTGACAGTCAGCTGACTTTCACACAGATTTTACACAGTGGGAGTTTTACATGGGCATTCTGCCCGCAGTTTGAAGAAGATTGAAAGAGGATTTTTCTCACTTGTGTTCTTAGATGAGAATGTGACCAACACAATACACCTATAGTACAAACCTGAGCAGATAACTCAGCTAAGCTGTACTCAGTTTTTCAGTGTACAGAATCGTAATAAAATAAATCTGTTGGTTAAACTCCTTCCCCTTTTCCTCCTTTCTTTTTGTGGTTATATGGAGGTAAGGTTTTCATGGACTTCACTTCCTTGGAATCTCAATCCTCCCATTTCAGCCTCTTCTATTTCAGCCTGTCCTGAGCAGCTAGAATTACAGCCCAGCACGTGGGGATCGCTTATGTAAACCAGACAGCCTACAAATGTTTCTGTGCACAATTACATGCATACAAGGTATTATAGAAAAGGGAATGTGTATACCATACTCAAATATACTTACTTTTTAGAGAAGTTACCTATGAGTAATCTTAGGGAAAGCTTGTGGGCATCCTAAATTGATTCTTACTTTACCTGGACTGTTTAAATTTTTTTTCTGTATAGAATGTGTTTTTCGATGCTTCAGTTATAGATTAAAAAAGCTGTTTATTAAAATACCAAAATTTGTGAAAAATTCCCCCTTTGGAATAGAAAAATAGAGGACTTAAAAAAGAAACAGACACATTCACTGAAAACACTGTTATTTTAAATGAGTTTATAGTCAAGGTATGGTGGGAAAAAATAGATTTTGAGATCAAATTCTCAGTTTTGTGTGAGACTGGTTATTAAACAATCCCATTTTGCCCGTTGCTGGTGATTTACACTTGTAATCTAAGGCTGAGATCTAAGGATTGTGGCTTGAAGCCTGCCTTGGCAGGAAACTTTTTGCCCCCCTGAGTCTCTTTTACCTTCAATTAACTGCTAAAAAGTAAATTGGAACTGTGACTCAAGTGGTGGAGCGCTAGCCTTGAGCAGAAACGCTCTGGAATAGCACTTAGACGCTGTGTTCAAGCCCCAAGACTGGTACAATTTTTGTTTTTCTTTTATGATTGGTGTTTCTTCATTTTCTGAGAAACTTTTGCTTATGTAAGATCATTTAGGGATTCTCTTTTTGTGATTTGAATATTATATTCAGATTTGTGACCCATTTCAAATCATTAATCATATGTATGGCTTACATGAAAATTCTCTTACACAGAGAATGGTTATGGTTATTCTGTCATTGTTAAATTCTTTCTTATCATTACTGAACTGATGCTTTTGTTGGATTCTATGTATAGAACTATTTCTGATCACTGTTTTATTTATCTGTGTGCCAGTTTCTGTGGCAGCTTTGCCTTGTCTTGACTAGTGTAGTTCTCATAACTCTTCACTTTTCTGAGATTGTTAATTCTACATTCTGCTTGCAAAGGCTCTGCAGTCATACTGTTTTGGATTGTGTTGATCCTGTAGATCAATTTGGGGAGTATAGACATTTTAACAACATTTAGTTACCATGTATTTCTTCCTTTTAGATTTCTTAGCAACATTCCGTGTTTTCAGTGTACCTAGCTAGTGTGACGCTTATTTTGTTGAGATTAAAAAGAAATTTTAATGCTATTCTAAGTTTTTTCTTTACATGTGTTTGTTGGTACATTTGGTACAGTTTAACTTGTACATTGACCAGTATTGCTGTAGTTTTAGTAGGTTCATTTTTTTTTCTCCTGACATTTTTCTAAAGTTTTGATAGAAAGTTTTCTGTATATATGATCATGTTATTTGTGAATAAAAACAGGTTTACTTTTTTGTTTCTGGTTTTTATGTCTCTTTTCTGGATGGTTCTTTAATACAATGTTAGATACAAAATCTGATAGTGAATGTTCTTGAGTGTGTCCCCCATTTCCAGTTTTGTGAGGAAAATAATTTATTGTTTTATTATTTACAATCACATTAACTATTTTTCTCTGTTTATTAGTCTTAAGAATTTCTATCTTTCTGGATTAATAAAAGATTTTAAACATTAATGAAAATGTTGAGATCATGAGTTTCTGTTTTATATTTTTGGTGAATTGATTTAAAATGCCAAATTTATGTTTCTAGTGCTTAAATCATGATTTAACTTAAATTTTATGAGAAAAGTTCTATGCTTATGAAAAATACTGGTCTAATTTTCTTTGAACTGTTTTTATCAGGCATTTGTATTAGCATTGTACTGATTTCACAAAGCAAACTGGTTATTCCATATTTCTGAAAGTTTTTTTTATCAAAATATTTTTTCCTAAATAATTGTCTTAATTCAGTAATGAAACATTCTTATGGGAAAGTCTTTATAGTAAATGATTTCTCCTCCCCCCCCCCTCAGTAGTTTTAACTCAAGGTTTTGTATTAACACTTTAACCATGTATTAGCTGGTTTTGCTCTGGTTAGGTTTCAGATAAAATTTACTTTCCACATTGACCAGATTGGACCTCAATCCTTCTATTTATGCTTCCCACTATCTCTAGCAGCTCCATATTATACTTGGGATTTTTATCTTCGGATGCAGTCTTGTAACTTCTGCCTGGGTTGGCCTGGATCAATGATCTGTCTGATCTCAGCTTCTCTCATGCCTGAGATGACAGGCATGCTATTACCCCTGGTTATTGGTTGAGGTGATGTCTTGAAAACCACTGCCTTGACTGGCCTCAGAACATGATCTTATTGCCTTCCAGAGTAGCTTGATCCTTCAAATAACTTAGTTTTAAAAATAGGTACATAACTATTTTATATTGATTTGTCTATTTAAGTTACATATTTAATGGCAATAATAATCTTGTATTGTTTTAATAGAATTTGAAGGCTCTTTTTGATACCTTTAATTTTTGTTATTGGTAGTATATTTAATCATTTTTGCTAGGAGCTCCCAGTTGTATTTATCCTTTTCTTTTCTTTCTTTCTTTTTCTTTCTCTTTTTCTTTTAAAGAACCAGTCTTTAAATCATGGCTTGTAAGATTTAAAAAGAAAAAAAAGAACCAGACTTTTCAGTCATTAAGACTGTATTTTCAGCCAGGTAGTGTGGTTTGTGTGTGTAATCGTAAGTACTGGGGAGACTAATATTGGGAGGATCATGATTCAAGGCCAGCTAAGGCTAAAAGTTTAAGAGAACCCAACCCAATCAGTATGTGGGTGTGACTATGTACAACTGTTGTTCCAGATTCATGGAATAATCAGTAGTATTGTGGTCCTGGTTGTCCCAGGCATAAGTTTGTGGTCCTAGTCCTATTTGACTAATAACTAGAACAAAAACATCTGGTGGCATATTTCCCAAGTATAGGGTTCTGAGGTCAAATCGTCCATACCTATGTTTTCCTATAAGTCCATTGATTTAAAGTATTTCTCTAAATTGCTTCTTGCTTGCTTGTTTTTAGCTTCTTAAATAAAGAAGTTGTAGAACATTGACTAACAATTTTTTTCCTTCAGCATTATCATTTAATAACAGTTTTAATTCCCTCTAAGCATTGCTTTGGCCTGTAAGCTACAAAGTGTAAATATCTTGTTATTATTCTGTTGGAATTGATTTCCATTTCCCATGTGATTGCTTTTTCAATTCATGAATTACTTAAAAGTTTGTTTCATTTTCAAACATTTGGAATTTTCTAATTATCATGGTTACTAATACCTAATTTTGTTTTGATCAAATATGCTCTCATGTTTCATTTATGAGACTTAAATTATATAGGACAGCATTTGTTCTTTCTTGGTAAATACTGAGGGGAGATTTTGTTCCTCAAGGTTGGATATTTTATAATTTTTATAGGTAACACTAAAAAGTTAATTATGCTTTAAGCAGTACTTTATCTTTATAGGAAATGAATACCTTATGTGTTTCCAGTTTCAAGTCCTCTTTATTCTTAAAGTTGTGAATTTCTTTCTGATATAATTTGTTTCAAGTTGAAGAACAAGTTAAGAATTTCTTGTTCAGATATTCTGGTGACTAGTTTCTCAGCTTTTCTTCATCTTTTGATGGCTTTCCTTCCCCTTGTGTTGTTTTTATTTTTCCCTGTTTCTTTGTGATGATGCACATGGAACCAAAAACCGTGTGAATGCTCGACAAGTGCCTGCCACTCAGCTATATTTCCCAGCCCCTCAACTGATTTAAAAAATTTTATTGTATGTAGAAATCTGGGTTGAAAGTCTACTTTCCCTTTTCACTTCTTTGGAAACTTCCTTTTATTTTTCTTAGGGCCTCCATTGTTTTTGTCAAGAACTTGGTTCCTCTTTAATCATGGGTAGTTTTCCCTCTTATTTTCTTTTATGATTGGTAAATTACTTTTGTGGTTTTTAGCAGTTATGTGCCTCAGTTCAATTTTCTAAAGGAGACTACTGAATTTCTTCAATTTGCTGACTTATTTTTTATTTGTTTATTTTTTAATTGTTATTTTTTGTGGGTCATGGAGCCTGAATTGTGCCTGGGCGCTGTCCCTGAGCTCTTCAGCTCAAGGCTACCGCTCTACCCTTGAGCCAAATCCCATTTCCCATTTTCTAGAAGTTAACTGGAGATAAGAGTCTCTGGCTCTTTTGTGCCCAGGCTGTCTGTGAACCTTGATCCTCAGATCTCGGCCTCCTGAGTAGCTATGATTACAGGTGTGAGCGAGCCACGGCGCCAGGCTTGGTTTATTTTTAAGGAAATTTTCAGCCAAGCGTTATTTGTAGTTGTTATCATCAGGAGAGAATGTCTAAGAAATAAAGATTTCATTGAGTTTTACATAAAGAACATAGCAAATAAAACAAGAGGCATCAACTGTAGCATGAGAGTAAAAGGGTACGTATTTAGAGGGAGAGCCAGTTGGAGGGGTATGGAGCCAGTGGGGTATGTGAAATAGAATAATTGAGCTCATTAAAACTTGTTTAAAAGGGAGGTGGAAGGGATAAGAAATATAATAGAGGTGAGTGCCTTTAGTCTAATTATATTACATGTATGCATTGTACAATTGTACTAAAAATTGAGTATTAGGACTAATTACATACTTGGGGAGCTCCTGAAAATTAATTAGATAGTATTACTTATTTCAGTTGTATTTCAGAATTACAAATAAACCCATTATTGATCCTAGCTTTTAAAAATTACTTTATTCTTATTTTTGAAGTCAAAGCTTTTTATTTTTTCTTTTGAGATAAAATTTGGCAATATAGTTTAGACTGGCTTAAATTTAGAATTGGATTGCTTTAGCCACCTGAGATCTGGGATTACAGGTTTGAGCCACCACACTAAGCTCAAAACTTTCTTAACTAAGGAAAAAACCTTGAGTTTACTATGTTTTCTTTAATGTTTTCATCTGTATTTTAAAAAAATGTAATAATTTTTCCACTCGTTAGAGTTGATGCTTTTTAGTGTTATCCATGTGTAATTTCATTTTTTTGTAAAAAGTCAAGCTCAAATGTTATAAGAAAGTTTTTTCTAATGAGATAGCAGGAATTCATTTTATTACCAGTTTTGTATTCCTTTTCCATATATAAATAATAATAAGTAATTGCATAAAGGAAAACTAAAGGAGAATATATATTTGAAAAGACTGAAAATTATTAAGCATATGAGCATGGAGAAGACACTTCCAATAAGGCATTCTGATTTTCCAAATGTTCCACTTTTCTGTTTTAAAACAGAAAAAAAACTTGTTACTTACTGAATCTCTTATTTGAGATGATTTTTAGGTTTAAAGGTTCTAGGTTAGTGAGTGTATACTGTTTTGTGAAACAATGCCTTTTAGCACTATTTTATTAAAAAAAACATAATCCTTGATTTTTTCCTGTCTTTTGTTTTTGTGATTTCTTTAGCATTGAAGTGTATAATAAATGGCAGAAGTCAATTTAAGATTCTGCTGTGGTTAGATTTCAGTGGGTATCAATATATAACAATGATTCATCGTGTAAGTTCATATATGTCATCTAACTTCGTTTTTTCTTGATTTTTCAGTTCCCTATCCATATCAGCTCATATCACAGAGAAGATACATTTGAAGACATGTTTTGCTGAAAAGACAACTGAGAACAGCTTTACGAATGGGATGAACAGGCTCCAGTTCATTGACTACCAACTGAAATTTGAATGTTAAGAAAACCCATCTGGTATAGTTACCTAGGGATGTACTTATTCTCACAGTGCCCTATTTCAGCGTGCTTCTCTTGATTAAAGAATTCAAAGTGGAGTACCGCAAACTTGATATGGATAATAAAAAGAAAGACAAGGACAAATCAGATGATAGAATGGCCCGACCCAGTGGTCGATCCGGACACAGTACTCGAGGAACTGGGTCTTCATCATCTGGAGTTTTAATGGTTGGACCTAACTTTAGAGTTGGAAAAAAAATTGGATGTGGCAATTTTGGAGAATTACGATTAGGTAAGACTATTTTGTTTATTCCATTATAAGAGAAACATGTTTTTGAATGGGAGATATTTTTTAGTGAAAAAATAGTCATTTAATCCATTAATTTTTGTGATAATTCTAAAGAAGATAGATGTTAGGCATTTCTTACATGGTTTTTTATTTATGAGGGATTCCCTAGCATAGGAATGTCTGCTTACTAGAGATTACCAGTTCAATAAATGTTACTGGTAGCATGAGAAAATAAGAAAGCTTGAAAAGGTTTAGAAGGCTGAAAAAATTCTGCCAGTGAGACCTTTTGCACTGTTCTTCAGGTATGATATTTAGGTACCTTTCTCATATTTTAAAGACAATTAGTAACTTTTAAACCATATATATGACTTCAAGTCAGTATACTGAAATCACACAAAATTAACGAAATTTATATTGTTATAACCTTCAATTTAAGACAGATTCAGGAACAAAAATCTCAGTCTTTTACCACCTTATATAGCAAAATTGTAGTTGTCTCCTTTGAAGAGGAGCCAGATATGTTAGGGGCTTGAGTGGTAATATTCATGCAGGAGTCAGAATTAATGAACAAGAAAATTTAAAAAAAATTAGCACCACAACTTTTCTTAGGTCCAGCTCTACTGCCGAAAACAAGTCTAATTGAGTTCATCAATTCAAATGTTTATTCTCATTATCTTGTAAAAACAGTAATTTGTAGTGACTCTTTTGTCTCATTAGTTTTTTGTTACTAATGTGCATTAAAGATTTGAATGAAGCAAGCTAATAAAAGATGACATGCATTGTACATAGCTATCTCATGATGTGGCTGGCAAAGTTTTGTATTTAATAGAAACTCAAATATTTCTAAAGGTAAATGTTTTGCATTTTCTTTAAAAGATATTAAATCTGATTGTTTGGAATTTTTAGAGAAACCAGGTACTTTACTTTTTTTTTTTTTTTTGCCAGTCCTGGGCTTGGGCTCAGGGCCTGAGCACTGTCCCTGGATTTTCTCAAGCCTGGGGCTCTACCACTTGAGCCACAGCACCACTTCTGGCTTTTTGCTACATATGTGGTACTGAGGAATCGAACCCAGGTCTTCGTACATGCTAGGCAAGCACTCTACCACTAGGCCAAACTCCTAGCCCGTAATATACTTTTTGTCTAACTTTGGAACTGACCAGCCAGTACTTAACACTGACGGTAAACTAGAGAAAAGTAACTAGAGAAAAATATCTGTATATTTTTTCTAAGCCCAGGACTGGCCAAAAAAAAAAAAAAAAAAAAATCTGTGTAGAAAACATACTTATTTAGCCATTCAGGGTCTCAGGTTTTTCAACTTCATATTGCAGTTATTTCTACTTCCTGATAATTTAGGAAAATAGCACTATATATTTGCCTATATTTTGGTCATTTCTGTATGAAATTGGTTTCACATATTTAACTGTGTACCCACGTGCATATATATATATATATACACATAGACAAACATGTATATATATATACATATATATACGCACATAATACTTTATATGTGTGTGTGTTTGTTTGTATTCATACTAAACAAGTCTGGTGGACTATGTTAACCATCAGGACAGTATTAAAAAACTATATGAAGCTGGCATAGTGGCTCATGCCAGTAATCCTAGCTATTCAGGAGGCCGAGATCTGAGGATCACGGTTCAAAGCCAGCCCAGGCATTAAAGAACGTGAGATTGTTATCTCTACTTAATAACTAGAAAAGGGAAAGTGGGGCTGTAGCTCCAGTGGTAGGGTGGTAGCCTTGAGCTGAAGAGCTCAGGGACAACACTCAGGCTGAGTTCAAGTCCCACGATTGACCAAAAGAAAAAATGTAACTTTACTTAGTAACCTCTAATCTAATCTAAATTATATTATATATACCTGTCTGATATTTATATAAATTTATTTAAATGTAATAGCTATATGTTTTATATGTTTAGAATATATATTTGTAATACATATTTATATATAGTATATATATTGCATATATATATATACATACATACAACTAAATTCATTCTTTCTCATTCAAAGACTTCTAAAGAAAGCATTTTGCTACTTTTGTCAAGGCTCCAAATGATTTCTTTGTTTAGAAGATGCATTATTCTTTCTATAGATGGCTGAACAATTCGTAAGGCTGTGAAAGTTGCTTTGTATTTTTAAAATACTTTCTTTCAAACCATTGTATTTTTTAATTTAAATTTCATTGTAAATGTTATGTAGTTACAGAAGTCATTAGTATGTTTCTTTTTGAACAGTGCTACCCTCTCCCCTTTTCTCCCAGTTTTTCCTTCCATCCCCCCCTCCCCTGCGTGGTATAGTTAATTTCCAACAAGTGTCTAGTGAGTATCACTACTGAGTTGGTTCACCCCTTGTCCCACCTTTTCTTTACTGCCCTCCCCCCCAAAAAATCAGATAAACTAATATTCAACCGCAGGTACAAAAACAAAAGAGAATAAACCAACTGGGAGCTGGTAGCTCAAACCTATAATCCTAGCTACTGATGGGGCTGAGATCTGAAGATCATGGTTTAAAACTAACTTAGGCAGGAAAGTCTATGAGACTTTTACCTTCTATTAACCCCCAGAAACCAGAAGTGACACTGTGGCTTAGAGTGGTAGAGTGCTAGCCTTGAGTGCAAAAGCTCAGGGACAGCACCCAGGTCCTGAGTTTTTGTCCTGAGGAACAAAGAAAAGAAGTCATAAACCAAAGGAAAAGAAGAAAGAAAAAAAAAAAAAACTGCAGACAGTGCAATAAAGACCCTCTTATTTCCATTTCTTGGAGTTCATTTCGATAAGCGCCATCAAACCATTCTAATATGTACTCTATATAAACATTTGTTGGTATATATGTTATACTTAAGTGATGTTCAGTAAAGTTACTATTGCAATTTGGGCTGTATAGTTCTTTAGATCTGCCATCACATTGTAGGGCAATGTGACTCAGATCTCTTGGATACCTAATATTAGTTGAAATCCTATATACAACTCAAAATATCCTACATATCTTCATACCCCAAAGAGAGCTGTTGCAATAATTCTTAATAGTTTTAAAAAAATGACTTGAGATTAGAAAATGCACTTAATAAAATTGATGCATTTAAGTAAGTATTAAGCATTTTATCTGTATTTTTTATTTTAAGTTACATCGATATAGTTTTGGTATGTGTGTTTTGATAAATCATTCTGCATAATTGCTGGGTGTACTTTTAGATTAAACATCAATGGGAAATCCTTGGAATGTTTCTGACAGATGCTGAAAATTACTAGAGCTAGCCAAAATCTTTGGATGAATAATATTAAATTTTTCTCTGTATTTGGGAACTCCTTTTTAAAACCTTTCTGGGTAAGGAGAAACATCTCTCAGAGATAGTAATTATTTGAGAGTGGGTCTGAGCTGGGAGCAGGCCTTTTTTTGATATGCAAACAGTCCAACAAGCCTAAGCCCTGTCTGGTCTATCTGGCTCTTCTGCTTTGGAGGCTTTGTTCTGTGTTAATCATCTAGTGGGCTGCGGTGCCATATACCATTTCACTATCTATAGTCCCTGTAATACAAAGCTCCCTGGAACTGTGGAGACTAGTCAAGTCTTTCCTTCCTTGGACACTCCAATAAAAGCTTTGGCCTAAGCTTTTTGCCTCCTGTCTTCTGCCACCTAACCTAATTTGGGTGCTTTTCCTGTGACCTTCTGTGGCATGCAGCTTGCCTCCCTTTGTCAGTATAGTAAACTGTTTTCCTGAGCCTCTCACATGTTATTATGAATTACCATATTTGAAATAAGATGCTACAACTTTGTGACATAGTTTTTGTACAGAAGTTTCTATAAATCCCTTCCTGTCTTTTCCCTCCTATTTTCATAGTTCATAGCTCCTTTATTTAAATGTGTTTGAGAATTCTGTAGGCCTTATGTATCAACTACATATAAAGATTAGGTGAATTCTTTATTCTTATGTTTTTAATTTATTTTTTTTACTATTTCTAGCTAAAGCTAGAACATGAAATATTCCCAAAATATAGTGGTTTCAAGCATGTCACGTAACAGTCTAGAGAGAGAGAGCACTCATATTATCATTGTACTTGCACATCCTTCATATGTGCCTTCCCAGTCTTTGTGCAAGGTATTTGTTGGTTCTCCTTACAGCCAGTCATCCAGATGAAGAAAAGGAGCCTTGAATGCACACATGGATTCCTGGGAGTGAGAGGTGACATACCTCTTGTTTACTGATAGGCGTAACAATCACTTGGCATAACAATCACATAGTGGAACAATCACAATGAGGTTGGGAAATTGTAGCCATTTTCAAACTTGGGCCTTCTATTATGCAAAGAGGAAAATGGATATTAATGGGTTAATTGTTTATCTGTGCTACAGACATATTCTTAAATATATATGTACAGTCTTTTAAGTTTCTGTGATAATTGTTATCCTGGTACCACAGTTTTGATGAAACCATCTTTTCAAGTTCAGTGTGGCATAAGGCTGTATTGGTAATTTCCTTTGAAATTGAATTACAACACCAGTTTTCTAGCACAGGTTTTGTTGCAGACTTTTTGAATAGGATTACTTTCACACCCACAGTCCCTCCTCATTCATCTGTTCCACACAAACATATTTTATGCATCATTTGTTTATTCATGTGTAGAATAATATACAATAAGTATTGTTTTAAACTGGAACTGCGGTTATGCTAGGTGACAAAAATGCATTTGTATCGTTATTTGATCTTTATCCATTTTTATAACTCTAACCTCTTTGTATTAACAAAAATCTGTTATTTAAATACCATCTTTTTAAGATTTAGTGCTTTTTTTCTGACACCAAAAAATGTGGATGTTCAACCATATAAATGCCAGTGAAAATAAAACTTTTGAAAGTATTGGTATATTTTGGTTCTATAGCAAACTTCCTGTGTTGGGAATTTTTCCCTATTTACAAATAAACACCATATGCAAAATAGTTATAAAAAAGCGACAGCCTTGTGAAGTGCCTATTTTTCATCTTTTAACTTGAAATCAGAACTGTTCTTTTGTTAGATACCAGTTCCCCAAGATTACGCTCTGCATTGTAACTATTTATTTATTTAAACTTACTAGTACATGTAAATTTTGATATATACTGAATTCTTGAAAATGTGATGTAATTATTTTATGAATGAGTTAATTGCCTAAAAAATACTGTGTAATACTTAAAATTTTCTATAGGTTTAATGAGCATCTGCAATGAGCTTGGTGATCATCACTTTTGTCATTTCTCTTGAGTTCCATCTTTGTGCCAAATATATTGAGTTTATGAGACCTGGGCTAGTTAGCATAAATAGGCTTTTTGGATTTTACTCCTTTTTATTCATAAAGACATAAATCAGATAAGTAGTATTTATATGAATAAATATTGCTATAGAAAGGTTTCAGGTGAATGAAATTTTTCTATTTATCAATTGTATGAAAGGAAGCTAAAGGGTATTGTGAAGAAAAGTATTGTGTCAAGGACTAGTGTTTAATAACCAGTGTGACTCAGGCTAGGTCCTCTCACAGTTAAAAGAAATTACAGTCCCCATATCCTCCTCCCTAAAATCTGTCATTTTTCTATTTTCTTCATGACCAAATCAACTTATGCTAATTGAAAATAGTAGATATTCAGAAATCACCTTGTAATATTTGTTTTATTCCATTCTTTTAAATATACTTGAAAAATATACATTAGCTGTCTCTATATGCTAATCACCTCCAAAATCTCCTACAATAATCTCCTAAAGTTACAGATACCCACTGGAATTTTCTTGATTATAGACACTGACAAAAATTGCTTCTTTTGAATTTTTGAAGTATTAATGGTGTTGTCTCTATCCTGATTTGTCATTCACCCTTTCTTTGTATATAAACAGTCTTCTCAACATTTAGGGGTTTAAATATTTCATGGAAATAATTTGATCATAAGGTAGTGTGTTAATAACGCTTTTTCCCAAAGTTGTTAACTTAGTTTTCTAGAGCTGTTTGGAGTATGTTTTTTGTTTCATTGCATTTAAAAATACTCCAAATATTTTCTTACAGATTTGATATTTTCACTAGATTAAATATGAACCCTAATAAAACTATCTTCCTTAATAATGGATTTAAAATGAGATAGTAGTTAGAAGAATTTAAAGTTTCTGATCTTATTTAGGAGTTTTAAAATTTAACGTTCACCTAAGTAACTATACATTTCTAAATTGTATGTGATATTCCAACAAAATCAGAATCTTTATTTTTGTGAGATTTATTAGTATCACTTTTTACTCTGAACCTAGATAAAATATTTAAATATTTTATTTAGTTTAATAGAAGTAAAAACCTTTGTGTCACTTAAATGTATTATGTATTTTTAACAGGACAGTTCATGTAATTAAGTTATAAATAATTAGCAGAATCTGATATTTTTCTTTTTTTTCCAAGGGAAAAATTTATACACAAATGAATATGTGGCGATTAAACTGGTAAGTTCATGTTTCTCACTCTTAAGTAATTATTAACTTACATTTTCATTAATTTTAATTTCATATTTATAATTTGGATGTTTATTCCAAAAGGAAAAATGACATTGTATAACTGAATTTTTGTTACTGAAGTCCTTAATATCATGATTCCTCTGTCAAGTTCATGATAATGTGTAAGATAGTAGTGTTTTTCTTTGCCCCCAAAATTGTTCTTTTACCTTGGCATAAGTAAAGAACTGAATATTTGAATATGGGTGCTATTTTTAATTTAGCTACAGTTTTAATTAGATAAAAATTTCCAGGATTTTTCTTTCTGATTCAAATGTTTAGACAGCAGATGTGTCTTATTAGTTTGGATTCTTTAAACACATTTAAAATTTTTTTTGTATTAGTCTAAGAAAATCATAAACTTAACTATTACTTGGCTTTTTTCAGAAATATTTGATGTGGGATTGAGGGAAATCAAATGCACATGTGCTTTTTCTGAAATCCTAAGTGTGTACAGGATAAGTAGAGAGTTTTTTTGGAAGAATTCAGACCTAGGAATTGTTTCTGTAAGGCAAATATCCTGTGACCCAACTTTTCTACTGACTTGTCAGCCTGGATTCTACAAGGTTTAGCATGGCTTCATTTTCCCAGCCTTATGTTTTTAACCTGTGATAATAGGGTGATGTGCAATTAATGATACAGATGAGAGGCAGGTATTTGGAAAAGAGGCAGGTGGGAGGAAACAGGAAAACTTAAAAGGATCTTTATGTGTATGTATTGACTTTGACTTTAGCAAATAGTTTATTTTTACTTGGAAATAAAGATGCACCGTAAGGTTATAATATGTGCTATCAGGAAAAACTGGCTGACATAGCATTTGCATAGATGATTCATCCTGGTTTCAAGGTCTAATACTGGTCTTATGGTATAAACAGTGTGTCGCTAAGGTTGTCACTTTTTTTCTCCCTTTTTAGGGCAGTTGTAGAGCTTGAACTAAGGGCCAGGGTGCTGTCCCTGAGCTCTTTTGCTTAAGGCTAGTGCTCTACCAATTTGAGCAACAGCTCCATTTCTGGTTTTTGAGGGGTTACTTGGAGATACCACACTCATTGTGACTTTTTCAGTCCTGGATGGCTTTCAACTATAATCTTCAGATCTTAGCCTCCTCGATAGCTAGGATAATAGGCATGAGCCATCAGTTCCCAGGGTCACTGTTTCTTAAGAGTTGGATTCACACTAGTTAGTCATGGGAATCACACAGCTCTGAGGTTTAAATATTAAGGATAGGTTTGATTTCTAATTTTAATGAAATATTTTACTATTACAAATTCAAAATGCCTAGATTTGTATAAATAGTGTAATTTCTATAGGGTGCATAGAAAACCAAGTTACAATTGTGTTTTTGTCATGCATGTGAAAGAGGAACAAGGGGAGATTGAGTGTATGTGGTTGGCAGTGGGGAGATCTGTAAGGTAGGGCAGGAACTGTGGTGGCTGAGTTTTTGGCATTGTTTGTTCCATGTTCTAAGATAGTGGACTTGAGCTCGATGTTTTTTTGGCATTGGAGTTGGGATTGTGAGCCAAGACGGAAGCATGGCAGCACTTGTATACTCTGTTATTGGTAGAGCCGCTCCACTCACAGAACATGTCCTGCATGTCCGTGGGTGTTCATCTAAAAGGCTAAGACAGATGAATCATTGTGTCAATGCAGGAGCTACTGCTCTAGGCTGACCTTTTTGTAGGTCTAAGTCATTGAGTGCTGACTCTTAGGTCCTATCTTTGCAGAGCTTGAACTGGTTTATCCTGTCCTCACTGAGGATGCCCTAGTAAATATTTGTTATATTATCTTCCAATCTTTATACACATATACCACTTTTTTGTGATACTTGGATTGAGCTCAGAGACTGGCTTACTAGGCAGGTCCTCTACCAAGTCACTCCTTATGTTTTTTTTTCCTTTCTCTTTTCTTTTTTTCTTTCTAAGACTTGAACTCAAAAGTCTGAGTGCTATCAGTATTTTTGCTAAAGGCTGGCACTCTACAACTTGAGCCACAGCTCTGCTTCTGGGTTTTTGGTAGACAATTGGAGATAAGAATCTCATGAGCTTTTCTGCCTGGGGTTGACTTTGAACTACAAGCCTCCTGAGTAGGTGTGAGTTCAGTCATGAGCCACTGGTGCCTGACAACTGTTCGTTTGTTTGTTTGTTTATTGTTATGGGTTTTGAAGTCAGGGCCTGGGCTTTGTCCCTTAGTTTTTCTGCTCAAAAGTGGCAGCCCTTCACCACTTTGAGCCACAGCTCTACTTCAGTTTTTCTGATGCATAATTGGGGACAAGAACCTTATAAACTTTCCTGCCTAGGCTGGTTTTGAACCACCATTCTCAGATCTCAGCCCCCTGGGTGGGTAGCTGGGATTACAGGCATGAGTCACGAGCATCCGGCTTCCTTGGTTATTTTTGAGGTATATTTTGAGTTTTATCAGGGTCAGCTTGATCTGGAGTCCTACTTGTTTGACCTTTTGACAAAGGCCACTATGTTCATTGTTGTGCCTCCTCTGTAGCTTAGGATAATAGGTACATGACACTGTGTGTAGTCATTGATTGACATGGATTCTCACAAACTTTCATGTTTTCAAACTTTGATCTTTCTCATTTCTGCTTCCCAAGTAGTCAGGATTACAGGCTTGTGCCAGTGTGCCTAAGCTAGGATTTAGCTGTTTTTTTTCTTTAGCTGCCCCCATTTATTATTATTATTATTATTATTATTATTATTATTATTATTATCTGTTTTCACAGTCCTGGGGCTTGAACTCAGGGGTTGAGCATTATCAAAGCTAGAGCCCATTACTTGTGGCTTTTTCTATGTATGTGGTATCTAGGAATCAAACCTAGGTCTTGGTGCATGCTTAGGCAAGCACGCTACCACTAGGCCAAACTCCCGGCTCTCATTATCCCTATTATTTGTTTTATTATTTTTCCTTCTAATTTTTTTCCTCTCTCTTTTTTTAAAAGATATTCTTACTTTGCTCTAATTTGCTTTTTTAATAGTACAGTGGTCAGCATTATATATAGAACTTATATTATTCAGTATACTTTGTGGAATACCAATATTATTAGAACTGTGTCTTTAGGATTTTGGAGTTGATGTATGGCAGCTAGTTATACTCTCTTCAAATTCATCCAGAAATATGTTGGAATAACAAAATGTTTCTACATTTTGGTACTTAATTTGCTATTTGCATTTTAAAAGTTTTTTTTTAGCTTGTATCTATTTCCTCTTACTGTAACAACTAACATATAATTTTGATCAGAATTGTTCATAAAAGTAATAATGTGAAAAATTGTGACTGCTTTCAAACATATCTGATATGGTACTGGGAGCATACAAAGCATTATTTGATTATACAATATTGAAAGAGAAACTTACAGTGATACTTTCAGCTCTGTTTCTTAAGTTTATACATTTATCTAATGTTACTGTTTCGGATTGATCATTTGTTTCAGGATAATTTATTAAACTGACCATGGCTATTACCTTTACATCTTGTTGTTTGTATGGATGTAATAGCCGGGTGTTCATGGAAAATTTATGGCAAGGTGACTTTTGTCATAGGGTGGTATAATACAATTTTATTACTAGTGACATACTGGAATCAACTTTGGATGACTAAACTTAGATAGATCTAGCTTCATTTTTTTCTAGGGCTATATGTTTAGTTTCACTTACGGTTATACAACTAGACAGATTTTATCTTAAGACTTGTAGATAGTTAATAAGAATCATAGGGATTATGAAGGCAAAATTTCGATTTTACCTTTAACATGAAGACACTAAAAATAGAAAAGTTGAATAACTTGCCAGAAATCTCACAGCTGCTAAGTAGAAGATTGCGGATTCAAGCTCAGAATAATTCGGTTTAGTGTGTGCTTTTAACTAGCCTGTCTCCCAAGAACTAAGCTATTTATTTCCTCTTATAATAATCTTAGGATTTAAGTTTCCAGTGGGCTTTTAATTATTTATCCCCTTCTCTCTTCTTCCTTCCTCCCTCGCTCCGTCCCCTCTTTCTCACTTTCCTTTCCTTTCCTTTTCCCTTTCCCTTTCTCTTTTCCCTTTCCCTTTCCCTTTCTTCTCTCCTCTTTTTCCTCTCTCCTCTCCTCTCGTCTCATCTCTTCTCTTTTCTTTCTTTGCCAGTCCTGGGGCTTGAGCTTTCCCAAGGCTAGAGTTATACCACTTGAGCCACAGCACCACTTCCAGTTTTTTCTATGTATGTGATACCTAGCAATAGAATCCTGGTCTTTGTGCATGCTAGGCAAGCACTCTAATTATTTCTCATCTGAAGTCTTTATCAATTGATTGTAATTTCATTATGATGTATCTTGGTGTGTGTTTTTTTTTCTTTTAGTTATTCCATTTGGTGTTCTCATTCTTCCTGAATCTGTTCTAGAATATCCTTAGTAATTATTTCTCCAGATATCACTTGTGTTCATTCTTCTTTTTCCTTCCCTCCTGAGACTAAAAATAATGTGTATTTTACCTTTGAGTACATTGTTCAGTGCTTGTTTTCTGTTTTTTCCTTTAACATTCTATCACACTTTTGTGTTTACCTTTCACTTTCCATAGTGTCTCTTTGTTGTATTGGTCAGCTAGGAATCTGAAATTTTAATTAAGTTATTATAGTGCTTATTATTCAAAATTCTATTGTATCCTCTTAAAGTTTTCTGATACTTTGTTATCTCTTCTGTCTGTTCGGACATATTGTCTCATTTATTTATTTATTTCATTTTAGCACAAACTTGTACCTGGATCTATTCTTAGAAAGACAAAGATGGCTAGTTGAATATTATATACTGTTCTAATACAAAATTGCTGATACAAAAAATTTTAACATTTGAAATTGAGGCTTAGCGATTTTTAGTAAATTAAATGCTTTTGCTTGTTTGTTGTTTGACTAGGAACCCATGAAATCCAGAGCCCCACAGCTACATCTGGAATACAGATTCTACAAGCAGTTAGGATCTGGAGGTAAAGCTTTCTGTTCTTAAATTTCGAGTTAAATACCTTGTCATGGCAATAATCTTTCGTTTCAAGGAATAATATTTTCAAATTGGTTAAGAAGAGTGATTTGTTATCACTGTACTTATGAGAAATTTTCTTAGTATGCCTTTTCCAAAAAATGTTTTTCTGTTTTTTTAGTATTACTGGGTTGAACTCTTGGCTTCACACCAATAAGCCATCACTATATCCCCAGGCCTTTTACTGTAGTCTTAAAGGCCATGGTTTTTTGAAAAATTACATTTGTAGCCTTTTGTGGTGGTACTAGTATTAATAGAGACCATTATGAAAAAATGCTTAAGAATCTGAGATGCGCATAATTTCCATACTCTTAATCTTCTTGGAAAGAAGAGATTGTGATAGTCTGGATAATAGTCATATTGAAGCTAATTACATGCTAATTTTTAGAACTTGTTAATGTTACATATGGTAAATGTGTGTGATGGAGAAAAAATTCTTTCTGGGCAGCCCGGAGTGCAATCACAAATATCCTTGTAGGAATGAGGCACAGGAGCATTCCATTCATAGAAAAGAGGAAGGCGTTGTGACCATGAGGCAGAGATGGGAACAGCAGTGCTGCAGTAAATCAAGCAATGCTTCCCTGATTTTATAGGCTCAGGAAGAGGTTTCTGCGTTTCCCTCTTCTTGCTCATAAAGGGAATGTAGCCTTATAATACTACCTTGATGTCAGTTTACTGAAACTTGGTTTCAGCCTTCTGGCCTCCAGACTGTGAAACAAAAAAAATGTTTTAAGTCACCATATTTTTTTTAGTAACTTGTATAGTTTCCCATATAATATCGATAAGGTATGATTTTTGCTTATCCAGATTTAATAAATAGGAATTTATCCTGTATCCTTTTTTGGTAGTATTAGGGTTTGGATTCATGGTCTCAAGCTTGGTAGGCAGATATTCTACTTAAGCTATACCTCTTTCCATGTATTCAGGTATCTTGTTGTAATCATATCTGTGTTCTAGTTCTAGTTCTGTGTTCATTTATGTAGTAGAGATTTTACATTTTCTCCCTTAAGGCACACTCTGCAAATGAGTCATCATTGTGGTGACAATAAATTTGCAATTTCATATTAATTCATTTATCACTAAAAACTTACAATATATCTTTAAATATGATATAAACCCTTCTTTGTTAGGTAACTTTGCATTGCTGTGGCAAAGATATAAGATAGTCAGTTTATAAGGAGGAAAGATTTACTTGGCTCATGATTTTGGAGATTTCTATCCATAACTGCTTGATCCCATTGTGTTGGGTATATGGTGAAGCAATACATGATGGAAAAAATGGGTGGTGGAAGAAATCAGTTCACCTCATAGCATCTGGGAAATAAAGGGAGACACAGGAAAGGACAGGATCCAGTATCCACTTTAGCAGCACATTCTGTGGTATAAATGATTTATCCTAGCTCTTACCCACTAGTGCAAGAAGATGGGGATCAAGTCTTTTAACAATGGACCTTTGGGAGACACTCCAGATGTAAATATTAGCAAGGCCACTGTGTTACAGAAATTGTCATTGACAATTTTTTTAGGTTATGGAGATAAAATTAATTAGATGTGAAGCATATCAGTTGTGTTAATCAAACAAGCTAAGTGGGAAAGAGAAGGAATTGACTAATTACTAAAAATTAAAGCAACGAACCTAAAATATAGGATATTCACATATCTAGAGTTTCAGATACTTTCAGTAATATCTTGAGTCTCTGCTCTGCTTTACTTGGTATGTGTGTGTATGTAGGTCACTCTCTAGTTGGTCCTTGATAGTAAATAATTCATAAATTCTAGTCTAGGCTAGTCTCTTTTACGAATTGCCCAGGAAGATTTCTAAGGGTGAACCTTACTGTTTCCTGTTTGTCCCTTTGCTTTCCTTTGACTTAATCACAATTATTTGATTTCTCCAAGTTAGTCATTTGAACTTCCCCAGGAGGTACCTGAACTTCAGAGACAGAACATGGAAAGCAGTGGTTGTCTACTGTGAAAGAAGTGTTAAAAAGAGGGGGTTGAGTGCAGATAAGTTAAAAACAACAGCCCTCTCTACTAAAATAATGGAATTCTTCAGAAAGAATGAATATATTGTTTTAAGGTTTAATAAGCCATTATATTAGAATTACAAAAGTGTACTTTTACTATTTTAACTTTTTAAAAGCTTTACCTTAAAAATTATATTAGAGATAGTAACATGAAAATAAAACATACTGCCACCCATCTTTTAGCACTTGAAAGACAGTGCAGATACTCCCATATTTATTGAGTCATAGATATATAGGTAAGGTGCTTCCGGCCTTTCCCCATCTCTTGTGTTACCGTGTCATTTACATGGGTCAGAATATGAATGACATTCCCTGAAGCTCATCACAATTACTCTGAAAGTCTAACAAATGTAATCTTTCTGTGTATTTCATAATGAAGTCAGAAATTTTAGTAATTTTTGTGATCTTTTAAAAAATGAATTGTGTATTAAAAACATTGAATACCCATGTGAGACTAGCTATTAAAACTAGAGTACTCCATTGTTTGGGGAGAATTAGTATCTTCAGAACAATTTCATTTTGGAATTGATTCAAGAAATGATTATGTTTTTAGATTTTCTTAAGCATGGATGAATCATTTCAAGTAATTTAAACCCTTAATTTTTGTATAGCATAGTAAGGTTCATTTAAATAACATCTTGCTTGTTCATAGTTTTAAAATTACAAATATCATAAATATAGCTGTTTATATAACAAATTGAAAAATAGAAAATAACATGTGTTAGTGTGGATGTGGGGAAATTAGAGCCTTAAACTTGCTGGTGGATTTGTAAAATGTGCAGCCACAACGCAAAACTGTGTGATAGTTTCACCAAAAACGAAACATAGACCTACCATTTGATGTGAAAAATCCATTTCTTGACATATGTTTATATACATGTGCATGTATGTATATATATATATATATGTGTGTGCATGGGCCTTATGTTCCCTTGGCACATGACCTGCATGCCAGTAGGAAATGATTACTTCTTAAATAGGAAAATAAACTTGTCTTTCATTAGATATGAAATTATGATGTAAAATCTCCAGATTTGAAACTTCTGCCATTTTATGTTTTAAAATGTGATACATTCATATGCAAAGCGGTTACATTAATTTGAGTTTATTTCATTTCTGAATAATGAAATTTAAAAATTTTGTACAACTCAGTTTTGTAACTATTTTTTTTTTTTTTTGCCAGTCCTGGGCTTGAGCTCAAGGCCTGAGCACTGTCCTTGGATTTTCTCAAGGCTAGAGCTCTACCACTTGAGCCTCAGCACCACCTCCGGCTTTTTTCTATGTATGTGGTACCAAGGAATCGAACCCGGGTCTTCATGCATGCTAGGCAAGCACTTTAACCACTAGGCCAAACTCCCAGCCCTGTAACTATTTTTTTTGTGATTGGGTATATGTTTAATATCTGGTTTACTGAACTAGAGATAGAAGAAAATATCATTGATGAGAATTTTTAAATTCTTCAAAATAGTAAACAAGGAAATTTTATATGGCTTTCTGAATTGTATTGTTCTGCTTTCCACAAGCCATCAGTTTCCAAAGAATGGGAGGCTTTAATTCATGGAATGAATCCAATATTTAATTTGTATAACAGACTTAAATACTGATTCATTAATTCATTAATTTCCTAGATGCATTATACACATGAAATGACATGTTTTTTTGATACTCATTTACAACTTAGGTATAATGAATTTGTTTAAAAATCTAATATCGCCATTCTTAGAATGAGTTGTAGGTTTATGCCTTAGATGAGTGGTTATAATGATAAAATAATCGTGTCACTCTACTCCCCCTCAAATTATTTAGGCCTACAGAGAATGGTGCACTAAATTCTTTTCTTTTCAGTATTTGTAGTGTTTAGACATTTACTTACTGGCAGATGATACTAATTTTAAACATTACTTGAATTTTAGAATAATTTCTAAATGTGTAAATAGAATTCTCTCAGAAAGTACAGTTTTTTTCCCCCATTGGGATGGCCTGATTTTTTTTTTTATTTGGGATTAATTTGTAGACTGCTACTACTTGCAAATCTGAAATTTAACACCTGTCGTGTCAGCACTTACCATGAAACACTTATTATTCAGCTAAAACAACTTCAGGGTCTCAGGATGAACTTTACTTTCACTACCAAGACAGACAAGGCAAGAAAAGGGTCTTTGTTTTACATGTTTTGTAAAAAAAAAAAAAAAAGGCTTTAATGGATCTCTTGGTAGAAATTGGTAGAAATAACCAGATTCTCAAATATCTTTAACAACCAGTCCACTATGATACTATATGTTCATAGTCTCTAGAAAATGGAAAATTATGAAATGGATCACGATATTATTTTTGTTAATGATACACTTACTTAACTAATATCCACTTGTAAAAAAACCCAAGTATTTCAAGACATGCAAGAAAGTACCAAGCAATCGTTCTTGTTTGTTTGTTTGTTTGTTTGTAGTATGGGGGTTTGAACTCATTCTCTGATGCTTACTAGGCAGTCTTTCTCCCACTTAAGTCATTTCTCCAAACTTTTTAATGTTGTGCTTACTTTTCAGATAGGAACTTCTGTGTTCTGCCTGGGGCTGGCCTCTGCCCTTCTACTCAAGTCCTCCACATAGTTGAGATTACAGGCAAGAACCACTGTATGCAGTTTACTGGTTGAGATGGGATATCACTAACATTTTGCCCAGGCTAGCTTCAAAACATGAGCCTCAGATAAACATATACTTCTACTTCTGGTATCAAGCAGTCTTTACAAGTATGACTTCCAGCTGGGCACCAGTGAGTGACTCATGCCTGTAATACTACCTACTCAGGAGGCTGACATATGAGGACTAGACTAGCCTAGTCCATGAAACTATAGTTAAGCACCAAAAAAAAAAAAAAAAAAAAAGGCCGGAACTGGAGCTGTGACTCAAGTGGTAAAGCGTTAGCCTTGAGCAAAAGAGCTTAGATTCAGCACCAATGCCCTATGTTCAAGCCCCAGGACTGGCACTGAAACAAAAGATTATAAAATAATGTAAGACTTCCTGTATATTATTGTTTTGTGATTTATTTAAATTAGTTAATATTGTTTTGTCACTTGAATACGATTCTGAAATACACATTTTTTTATTGTGATGTATAGAGTGGTCACAGTTACATTTGCCAAAGGGTACATCACTTCTCACACATTGACACCTCCTCTCATATTTTTGTCCCTATTTCCCACCTCCACTTACTCCCATCATCTTATTTTCCCCATTTCCCTTTCCTATTTCAAATAAACAAACATATACAATACACCAGGTAACAAAGTCAGATGGTATAATAATATGAGATTACCAAAAGGGCATCAAAAGAGATGAGAAATAACATAGCACATGAAGAACAACAATCACATAATACAAAGCTCTTGTTTCCACATCCTGAAGATCCTTTCATTTAGCTTCATCCTATATAGCCTTATGTATCTAGGTTTTGAATTGTTGTAGTCCTCTGCTGAGAGGAGTAAGATTGTTACGTTCCTACTCATTGTTAAATTTTTCTTGGGGGAAAAGTAGACCTAGAAATTCAAGATGTCAGGAAGCACCTGATGATTAGATGTTGGAAATTAGTTTATAACTATCTTTCTTAGATCACCAGTCGATAGCATGTTTCAAAATAGGTAACATGTATTTTTGTTTTGGTTTGTTTTGCCAGTCCTGGGCCTTGAACTTAGGGCTTGGGCACTGTCCTTGGGTTTTTTCAAAGCTAGAGGTTTACCACTTGAGCCACAGCACCATTTCTGGCTTTTTTTCTGTGTATGTGGTACCGAGGAATTGAACCCAGGTCTTCGTGCATGCTAGGCAAGCACTCTACCATTAGGCTGAACTCCCAGCCCGATAACATGTATTTTTCATGTTTGGTTTTGTTTGCTGAGTCATACTCCTAGCCTTTCACTAGCATATATTTAAAAGAATTTAATTTTTTTATTAACTTACTTCATTGCTACTGTACACATAATACACTTTGCTGTACTTTTCACCCTTTTCCTCTCAAGTTCTGTGTCCTCTCCCCAACCTTTCTGAAGATGTACACTTGAATACATTATACATAAGATAAAGAAAGCAGAATCATCAAAAAACTAAAAACTTAAAGAATTCTCTTGTTTTCATATCTTGGAGTTCATTTCATTATGTATATTATTCTATATAACTATGAAAAGGCATTGATTGTGCCTTTGTGTTTCTCTCCTAAGAATAGTGGATGACCATGTATTAGTTCAAATATAAATAAATTTGTAGCAATTAGAAATGTATTTACTGGGAGTTTATATGTTAAAATTCTCTATAAAAGAAATGCATTGCAGAGGCTTACTTTTGTCCATGAATTGAATTCACTTGTACAGTTCAGTGGTCATATTGATCAGTAGGCATAGTATTTTTTTCTTCAAATCCTTTTACTGAACCTCTTTTCTCTCTTACCTTTTACAGTCCCCCCCCCAAAAAAAATGGCTTGTAGTTTTACTTACATTGCTGGAGTGTGTGTCTACTCATTTCCTCAGATTCTGCTGTTCTAACTTGTCTAAAATTTAACAATTTAGTTTGCTCAGTGTTAACATAAAACTGTCTGGACATTTCTTAGGAAATAAAATTATAGTTTGATCCAAGTATTTTTTCCATTTAGGTTTTTGCTTTTGGTCAGAGAAATGTGTGTGTGTGTGTGTGTGTGTGTGTGTGTGTGTGTGTGTGCATGCATACATGTGCACATGTATGTATGTATGCCCGAGCAATTGCCTGTCTTGGGGCTTTAATTCAGGTTGGGAGCTAGCCCTGAACTTTTTTTTTTTTAAGTTCAAGGCTAGCAGTCGACCACTTGAGCCACAGATCAATGGACCTTTTAGGTGGTTAATTAGTGATAAGAGGGGCAAGAACTCTGCTGCCCAGGCTGGCTATAAACCAAGATTCTCATAGCTTAGCATCCTGAGTAGCCAGAATTACAGGTGTGAGCCACAGAGCTAGTTCTAGAAGAATTTTAATTACACTTATTTTTTCTCTATTGGAAAATATTATGTATTCATAAAAGCTTGGAAAATTCTAAAATGTATAAAAGGTAGAAATTACTTATGTTTTCAGTAATTTCCATTAGCTTTCATATTTTTCCTTTTCGCATCATTTCTACTCATGTGCTTTTAATAACATCCCAATATTTCAAGCTGGATTTGATAGATAATGCAGGAAGGTCTTCAGTTCAGGGATACCCTAAATGACACAATAAGGCCTTGTCTCAAAATGATTTGTCTCAAAAAGCATTACTTTTAAAACAATATGCAATTATAAGTAACAACAAAAAGAAAATGAGCAGTATGATACATAGTCATAATTTATCCATCTTCATCTCCAAAGCTAAAGACTATTGCATTTCATAGAGTTGACATGACCCAATTTGTTTATTTCAGACTTTGATAAATGATTAGTTGACAATTCTTTCCAACTGTAAGAAACAACACAACTTAGAAACCTTGTATGAATGCTTTATTTACTTGGAAAAGAATAGGGCAGGGACCAGGAGTTTGTCTTCGTGGTAGAGGGCTTGCCTAGCATGCACAAAGACCTGAGTTCAATTCCTTGGTAGCACATACACAGGAAATGCTGGAAGTGGTGCTGTGGCTCAAGTGGAAGAGCACTAGCCTTGAGAAAACCCTAGGACAGTGCTCAGGCTCTGAGTTCAAGCCCCGGGACTGGCAAAAAAAAAAAAAAAACAAAAAAGGAATAGGATAATTTTTCTCTTAACCAACACTTTAACCCTCAGTTTGTCATCCTTCCACAATTAAGGTTGGCTTTTTCATACTATATTATCAAAACATGATGGAAGTAGAGCTGTGGCTTGAGTGATAGAATGCTAGCTTTGTGCAAATGAAGCTCAGGAACAGTGCCTTGGCCCTGAGTTCAAGCCCTGAGGACTAGCACAAAACAAACATGAAAAGTAGTAATTTCTTAAAGGTCATTTACAGTGCAGAGTAGTGGCCATATTAAATATTCTGATTGTTTCCCTTAGAATCTATTGTATTTAGCATGGATCTTTTGTCTAGGCATGAGTTTGCAACTGTGTGGACAGAAAGAATTGGATGCACTGGTTTATGTCTGTATTTCAAAAGTTGATATGCTTATCTACCCAAATTCAGTAATAATAAATATTACACAGTTTCATCGGAAAAGTTTGAAGTATTGTCAGGTCTGTATTGACAGATGAAAATTTGACAAAATTCTAATTAGTTCTTCAATATTTGGATTTTTATTATTATAACTAACATTGTGAGTTTTTCTTGTTATTGTAGACTTTCTGCTTTTTTAGGGGGAGGGGGGCTAGTACTAAGGCTTGAACTCTAGGCCTTATGCTTGTAAGGAGACCATACGGTAACAGTCACATACAGAAGGAGAATTAGGAGGAGGTTTATTGGGAGGGGGCATATTTCCCACTGGAGAGGGAGAAATATAGCACCCGTGGCCATCCAGGTAGATGGATGTAACACCTGGACTAGTGGTGGGAGGTGCTCTGCTAGGTGTGGGTGGAGGGAAGGAGTTCCCACCTATTCTGGAGGAGTAGGGCAGGGTGGAGTTTAGGTAGGTTGGGGGCCTTCTGTTTGTGCAGTTGGGGGCTTCAAGCTGCCCCACAAATGTAGTGGGAGGGGCTAAGGACCTGAGGTGGGGAGGATGCTAGCAGTGCTGTCATAGCTTTTTTGCTAATGGCTGGTGCTCTACTAGTTGAGCCACACCTCCAGTCTCAGCTTTGCTGATTAATTGGTGTTTCATGAATTTATCTGTTCGAGCTAGCTTGGAGCCTTGATTCTCACATCTTAGATTCTTGAGTACCTAGGAGTATAGGTGTGAATTACAGGTACCAGGCTGACTTCATGTTGTGCATTCTTGAGAATACATTTGTTTTACTTGTTAAAGGACACAGTTACAAAAACATAAATTTTTGACTTGATGTTTGATTCAGGAGTCCTGTAACATTTCTTTCTATGAAAAAGTATTGGGACAAGCTGAACAGAGAGATTAGTTTCATCCACTGAAAAAAAGCAGAAACAGAATAACTTTGTTTACTTATTTTCCTTATAAAGTACAGGGCAGAGAAGCAGAACAATGAAAATATCAGTGGTTAGCATCAGATTACATTAAGTCACTTTTGTGTGGATGAAAGCAGAAGAACTTCATTATTGAGCTGATTGAAGCTAGTCTGTATGTGAAGTTTGTTATCTCTGGTAGTTATTCCCTGTTCTTAAAAGGTCAGATAAAGAGCTTAGTTTTCTGAGTTATGAAACTTAGTGTAGGCAATGCTATTTTAGTTCAGTCTGTTTTCTTGGGGCCACTATAGAGCTAGTTATAAAATAAATAATAGCTTCTATTATTTTTACTTAAAAGACTTGCATAGAAGAAATGAAAATGAACTTTCTTGTCTTCCTATTAGTTATTACTAGAAAGCCTTCAGGCTTTCACCATCGAGTATACTGTTAGCCTAAAGTTTTTTGTAGATATCCTTGATCAGATTTAGATGACTTATAGTCCAGATTTTGCTGACGGTTCTATCAGATGTGTGGCTTATTTATTTACTTTTTGTAGTTACTAAAACGATCTATGAAGACTTGAGATGTAGCTCAGTGGTAGAACAGTTGACCAGCATGTGTAAGGTCCTGGATTTGGCCCCCAGTACCATAAAAAGGGGGGGAGTAGGAAGAGGATAGGAATCTATGGAGAGAAATATAACTTAACTTATGAGGGTTAGGATGTGGCTGTAGTGGTAGTGTACTTCCCTGATTTGTATGAGATCCTGGGTTCAATCTCCAGTACTGGGGGTGAGAGGGAATAAACGACAAGAAAAACTCACAAAATAATATACAAAACATTGAAACACACACATATGCACACATGAGTGTGTGTGTGTGTGTGTGTGTGTGTGTGCATACAATGAAATTTCTTAAATAGTTTTCCATTTTAGAAACTTGGAAAAAATCCAGTTATTAAGTAAACTAATATCTGTTGCAATTTTATTCAGAGCTAATTTCTCCAGTTTTATTAGTAATGAAGATAGTCATAGGGAAGGACAGAGAAGTCCTTTGTCAGCCCTTTTATTAAAGAACTTCAAAATCTGTTTTTTTCATATATTTTTATTATAATTATTAGAAGGATTACATTACGTTATTCACTAGATAGAAGGTGCATTACTTCACAAACATTGATACCGTTTCTCATGTCTTGGTCCCCTTGTTTTTAAATCTGATGTATAGTTTTTACAAACTGATGATCTAGTTTCCTTGCACCACACAACAGATGAAATATTAGAGGTTTGAAGTGGTTAAATTGAGAATACAGTAATAAACAGCTTTCAGTATTATTGAAGGAAAAGAGTAGCAGTTTAGAAACAATTTAAAAAACTCATAGTATTTAAGATTTGTTGAAAAATACTTGTGACCAAGAGCTTAATGTGGCCAGGTGTGGTCTGGTTACCTGTAATCCTAGCTGCTAAGGGAGGCGGAGATCTGAGGATTGTGGTTTGAAGCCAAGCCTAGGCAGAAAAGTTTATGATTCATATCTCTAACCACAAAAAAGCCAGAAGTGGAGCTTTGGCTCAAGTGATAGAACCCGGCCTTGAGAAGAAAAAGCTATAGGACAGTGTCCAAGCCCTCAAACTGGCACACACAAAAAATACTTAATTGTAATTCCAGGCTCCTAATACATATGACACTTTTTAAAAGGATTTCAGAGTGGAAAATAAACTTAATACGGTCTCATTCACTATTCTTAATTGTTTTTTTGTTTTTTTGCCAGTCCTGGGGCTTGAACTCAGGGTGTGAGCACTGTTCTTGGGCTTTCTCAAGGCACTACTTGAGCCACAGCACCACTTCTGGCTTTTTTCCCCCCTATATATGTGGTAGTGAGGAATGTAACCCGGGTCTTTGTGCATGCTAGGTAACTCTAGGCCAAACTCCTGGCCCCACTATTGTTAAGTTTTTCTATGCTTTTATACATGTGAGCAGGTAGATAGGACATGTATGATAAGAGTGGCACTGTAGGTATGGCTTACAGTAACAAAGTAATTGAGTGTTAAGGGAAAAATGGGACAAGCACATGTGCTGAGGTGTGTGTATGTGCTTGTATGTTTGATTGTAGACAATATTGCCATATATATGAAATCATATCAGAATCTTGTTTCTGAAGGGAGGCTCATGTATGCCACATGAACTTGTTTCTTTTCCCCTGCTATTATTATACTACCTGTCCTCCCCTCTGCCCCTGCTGCCTCACTGCTATTCACAAATAACAGTTACTGGTCATATCCACATTACTACTACTGAGGCCCATGGAAGAGGTTGGGTGATGAATGGCAAGCCGGTCACACAGCTAAACAGGTGAATATCGGATTACAGTAGGCATACATTTCAATTTTTTTAATCTTTCGCAATCAACAACCAGAAAGAAATTTCCAAAATTCTTTTAAAAAGAATGGTAAGATTTGTTTTGGAAAGATTTCCAATGTATTAGGTGAAATATGGGAGATTCAGGGGACTACTAAAATGGTGTGATTCCTTAGAAAGGCTCACTCACAGTTCAACAAAATAAACAGCAGGAAACAGGTACTTGAAAGGGGGTTGGATCAGCAGGGGGTAGATGAAGGGGAGAATATAGTCATAAAATTCAAAGCAAATCCTACATAATTAAGAAAATTGAGGGAAAGGATAGGATTGGGAGGGATAGGAGAGAAAATTGAAAAAGGTGACATTGATCAAGGTGTTTTGTATTCATAAACTTAAATGGCATCTCTTTTGTACAACTACTTAAAGCTAATAAAAATTATACTTTAAAAAGAGTCCCTGCCACACTTCTTTTTTTTTTTATTAAGATGATATGTACAGAAAGGAGTTACTGTTTTGTAAGTCATTAATGAGTACATTTCTTTTTGGGCAGTGATATTCCTTCCTTTTCTATCTTTCAGTTTTTCCCTCCCAGCCCTACCAACACCTTGTATAGTTTATTTTCATCATAGTGTCCACTGAAAACCACTTCTGTGTTTGCCTTTTTTTCTCCATTTCTGTAGCTTCTGTTATTCTCAGTTATACATAGACAAGACAAAAAAAAAAAACCAAGAAAAAAAAATACACCAAAAAGCAAAACTGACAATGCTATCCTCACCACTAACAGCAGGAAAACACACACACACACACACACACACACACTCTCTTACACTTTCATTTCCTTGAATTCATATCAATAAAACTACTTTAACTGGCTCTCCCTGGCCTGCAACCTGAGATTTGCTTGCCTCAGCCTCCCTAGGATTTATAGGTAGGTATCACCACACCTGATTTCTCTTTCACAATTACTGAAAAAAAAAAAAGCCAACCACAAGTGAAACATATTTTTGATGGAATAACTTATTTCCTCATAAGCAATATGTAAACAGGTGGTGAACTATTCCTTTATTACATGTTAGTTGCCTGGAAATAAAGTACAGATGAGCTCAAATTTGTATTTGGGGTTCATCTAGTTTGTATGGCTGCATAATGAAATTATACTAATATAGTATCTTAAAACAAGAATCTGTCTTATTTCACAATATCCCTGTTTGAATGAAATTATACTAATATAGTATCTTAAAACAAGAATCTGTCTTATTTCACAATATCCCTGGCTTAGGAGTCCAGAGATGGTCTGGAGGCTGGTCCCCTGCTGAGTGCTCACCATGCCAAAACCAAGGCATGAGCCAGTGTTCTTCCTGCACTGTCTTCATGCTCACTTGACTTCCTACCATTCAGTGTGTAGTGGCTACAGGGTTGAGGCCTTCAGTTCCTAGAAGCTTGTAGCCTGGCACTTGATTTCTTCACAGTATGCTGGTTTGCCTAAGGCTCCACAGGAAAGCATATTTGGTGCCCCCCTCCCTTTTTTTTGCCTCCAATACTAAGGTTTGAACTCAAAGCTTTGCATTTGCTAGACTAGGCAAGTGCTCTGTTATTGAGCTACCTTTTTGGGGGGGAGGGGGAGGTCCTGAAGCTTGGCCTCAGGGCTTGGGCCCTGTCCCTGTGCTCTTGGGCTCAAGCCTATATAGCTCTGCTACTTGAGCCACAGCGCCACTTCTGGTTTTCTGGTAGTTAATTGGAGATAAGAGTCTCATGGACTTCTGTGCCCAGGCTAGTTTTGAAACTCGATCCTCATATCTCAGCCTCCTGAGTAGCCAAGATTACAGGCATAAGCCACCAGCTCCTGTCAAGTAGAGCCTACATTTTTTTAAAAAAAGATTTGACTGATTAGGCTAGATCCACCAAAGCACACAATCTGCCTTTTGACTGACTTATGTCTACTGATAGGGACCTTACTTACACACTCATACATACATGCATACATATATGTATTGGTAAATAGAAGTATATATATATATGCATAGATAGATATGGATAACTGTGTAAATATATATGTATATGCTTGCGAATATAGATATATATATGGATATGGATATGTGGCTAGAGACATACAGAAGAATAAAATCCTAGGAATTTTGCCTACATTTAAGAATGGGGATTTTATAGGGGATTCTTTTTTTGTTATTGTTGGTCATGGGGCTTGAACTCTGGGCCTAGGCCTGTCCCTGAACTCTTCAGCTCAAGGCTAGCTCTGTACCACTTTGAGCCATATTGTCACTTCCTACTGGGGATTTTTAAGGGTGGCTTTAGTAGCATACCTACCACAGGGTTATTAAAGACAGCTAGCTGTTTGTTCCATAAAAACAGATCTTTTTCTATATGCCAAATATTTTTCTAGACCATGGAAACAGTAAGACTAAAATTCTAATGTATAAGGAGGTACAGAAACAATAAGATGTTATTTACAGATTCAGTAATCAGCTACAATAGAGGTGTATAAACCAGGCTGCAATGTGAATACCAAGTAGAAGGTATAGGGATGACAAGATTTCTCATAGAAGGTTTATTTCATGTCTAAAAAAAAAACAACCCAAAAGTATGGTTATAGTTTTTGAACTGTTCAAGTTGAAACGTAGTTGCTATTTTCTTGAGAGAAAATATTGAGGATGAAATTGTTAAGTGATCTTTTTTTCCTTCCTAGATGGTATACCTCAAGTTTACTACTTTGGCCCTTGTGGTAAATATAATGCTATGGTGCTGGAGCTGCTGGGACCTAGTTTGGAAGACTTGTTTGACTTGTGTGACAGAACATTTTCTCTTAAAACAGTTCTCATGATAGCTATACAGCTGGTAAGACTTTGATGTTTTTGAAGTGGTTGAAACAATTGCATGGTTCATTGGCCACAGGTTTTAAGTTAACAGCTCTATTAAAGTTTTATGACATCCTGCTTAGCTTTTGACCTGCCTAATACAAATGTTCCTGATGTCTGTATGTGCATCATAAGATGCACATAACTTAATCATGTGTCAAATATATTGTATTTGTATGAAAACTAGTATTAGAACTGCTTGAAGAACTGAAGGTTCTTAAAGACTGTTCATTTTGAGATTTTTTTTCCTATGACTTTTCTTTAAAAGAAAACCCTCAGAAACAAGATTTTTAAGTAGCTGTATAAAGAGTATACAATCTTCTAGGTCAGTTTGTAAGTACACTGCATCTTGACTAGTGTCACCACTTCCCTCATTTTCCCACACATTCACCCTTATCCTCCACCCTTAAGCTATGTAGTTCAGTTTTTACAAAATAGAAACAAATTTAAAAATCTTTAAATTTCAAGGGACCTATGAGAAAACAATATAGAGGATTTATTTATTTTAGAACTTGTAGCCCAGGCTAGCCGAACGTGCTAGGTAGCCAAGATTAGCCTTGAGCTCTTAGTTTTATTGTAATCCCAGTGCTGGGATTATAGGTGAACACAACATGCCTAGCTAGAGAATAGTTTTAGGAGAGTTTTGACACAAATGCCAATTGACTGTGCTATAGAAGTCTTAAGACTGATTTTATTTACTGAACCATTAATTACTCTTCTATGAATTCCTCTTATGAAAATATTCAGACACTTAAAGTGTTTTGTACAGGGACAGATAAAATTTCAAAAAAGGGCCAAAGAATGCAAAAGTGACAAGTTGGTGAAATTATTAATAGCTTAAAATAATGCATAACTACTAAACATATATTAAAAGATTATTTCATAACTTAGAAAATGCATATATCATTAGTTAAAGCATAAATTATGGAATATTACATGTAACAAAATTTGTTAATAAGAAAATTATAGGGACGTATATAACTTTGTGTTTCTATTGTATTGTTAACCATAATTTCCAGTAGATGAAGCAGGTTTTTTTTATTTGTTCGTTTGATTGTTTTTGTGCCATATCTGGGGCTTAATCCTTGGAACATGCTTGAGTTTTTCTGCTCACGGCTAGCACTCTACCACTTCAGGCACAACTCTTAATTCTGATTTTTGGAAATGAGATGAGTCTTGTGGACTTTCCTGCCCAGGCTGGCTTGAACCATGATCCTCAGATCTCATCCTCCTGAGTGATTTACAGACACTAGCTACAAGTGCCTGGCTTTATTCTTATTTGTAATACTTTTACTTTGTGATACTTGGATGTTTGAGAATTTGTGAATAAGTAATATATATCTCCTATATTACTAGAGTTAGATGCCAAAATTGCTAGTTTTAAGGTCCTATTTTGAAGTGTTTAGTCTAACCTAAGACAAAATTAAGAAGTTGTATAAAAGAAAATATGTACTGCATAAAGGGGTCAGCTATTTTTTTTAACATATTAAGCTGTTAGATTTAAAAATATATATAATTAGAAAAGTTATTTGACTATTGATGTAAAAATATAACGAAATTTTGAATGTATTTATATTTCACTTGAAAGGTTTTTTACTTCATGAGCTACAATCCTTTGAAAATGTTGATCAAATTAAACTTACTGATAAAGTTACTGCTGTGACCTCATGAAATTATATGTAAAGGCATACATTTTAAGTGAGAATTGGATACATACATACATACATACACGTATGAAGGGTTGAAACAGTTTTTTATTTTTAAAATATTTTTATTGTGAAAAATTTGCCTTGTATTTATTGTGATTTCTTTTGTTAGTCAAACTTAAGATAAAATTTCTGTTGTTTTTCTTAAATCAAGATTTCTCGGATGGAGTATGTCCATTCAAAGAACCTGATCTACAGAGATGTAAAACCTGAGAACTTCTTAATAGGACGGCCGGGCAACAAAACTCAGCAAGTTATTCACATTATAGATTTTGGTTTGGCAAAGGAGTATATTGATCCTGAGACAAAGAAACATATACCATACAGAGAACACAAGAGCCTTACAGGAACAGCTAGATACATGAGCATAAACACACATTTAGGAAAAGGTACGTGTATGTTTCATAAGGGTAAAGGTTTGTATTCAGCAGCCATGCTGACAGTTTGAGTTTACGTTTGTAATTGTGGTTCATTCATTGGTACACTACAATAGCTTGTATTATAGTTTTGGTTTCTACCTATCTAGAGGTTTCTTCAGTTTGTATTAATACTGTAAGTTGCTAAAAATAAACCAATGACAGGTGTTCTGTTCACTGGATCTTTTTTTCTTCCAGTAATAACTTGGAATAATCAACTGTGATTCAGTTAGAGGACTACATTGGATTATTTCTATTAAATGGTATAGGAAAATGCCTAATTTTAACTGAATTTAGTGCATGTGATGATTTTTGGTTGAGATTACAGCTGTCCATATGGCTCGCCAAGGAACTAGCAACCTGCCTAGTAATTGTACTGTGAGCTAGGTAGAACTGGCTACTATCTGGCATAAGTATACTTTGCTGTAAGAGTTTGGTGGGCAAATTGTATGAACTTTATTTATTTAGTTTTTTTAAAAGAAACTTCCTTACTTGTAAAAATGTAAGATAATACCATCCTCACAGACTTTTTAGAGTCTGAGGGTAGGATCACACATATTTATTTGCTTGTTGTATAGCTTTAGTCTCTCTTTTCCTGGAAGAGTTCCTCAGCATTTCTTTATAGTTCATGGCCTTAATATTTTTGAGGAGCACAGTCTTATTTTGTAGAACCTCCTCAGTTTTAGTCACTTTGGGGTGCACGGTCAGCACAAATACAAAAGTGAATATGCTCATTGCAGTATGCCAGAGGCTGCATGATGCATTAGTTTGAAGCTTCATTGATCATTTGCTTAGGGTATAGTCTGTTGCTGACTATTCTACTAAGGGACTTTCTTTTAGTGATTCTCTTGTCATTCTTTACACATTTTGATGTTCTCACATAACCATACACTTTTCCTTTACCGCCCAGTTGTTGTATAGACTATGCTCAATGCACTGCTATCTTTATTTGTTTTATATTCAAAGATCTCAGATTTGGTCACTGCTTGTTTATTCCAATGGGTTCCATGTGACATGTTCTAATTATTTTGAGTATTTTTTAAATTTTGGATTGCAAGTTCTTCCAAATTTGCTATTTCTCTATTCCAGCCCCATATCAACCTTTTCTTCAAGAAATCATAGGTCCTTTTATTGAAAAATGTTAATATTTAAAAACCAAGTTTTGGCCGCTGGTATGTTCTTGCAATGATTTGCTATTGCAACTAGATCCTGACTCCAGAAGTAGGAAATGTGTACTGTATATATTGATATAAAAAGAAATATACCTATACAGGTACATGCATATATACACATTAATATGTTTCTATTAAAAGTTTTTAAGTTTATACGGATACATCTGATTTTAATCTCATTACAAAGTAGTGCTCCTGCAAATGTATATATGTCTTTTCCTGTTTATATTTGTATCTTCTCTTGCCAACGGTTAGAACTCTGTCCACCACTAGTCAAATACTCATTTTTAGAAGCATAGGGTAGTAAGAAAAGAGCTTCAGGATTATCAAATGATTGGAATCATCCATCTAGCTTCCTGCTCAATAGGATGTCTGATAATATGCAGTGCCACAAATGGTTTATTGATTCTAACGTGGGCAGATATTTCAGTTAATAAATTTTTTGCTATTATGAAAGAATCCTTTGGCATTCTTACAGATTGTTTTTGTTTTATGTGTGTGCAGATGCACACACATACACACACACACACACACTGTTTCTCTCTCTCTCTCTCTCTCTCTCTCTCTCTCTCTCTCTCTCTCTCTCTCTCTCTCTCTCTCTCTGTTTTCGGGACTTGAACACGGGACCTTTAGTTCCTTTGTTTGGTTTTCTTACTCATGATTGTTATGCTCTTAAAGATTCTCATAGAAGGAATGTGATATAACTGCAAAAAGTGACTGTAAACTTGCTTGTGCACTGGTGATTGGGTGCTATCTAAAAAGAGCTTTAGAACTGTTTGAGTAGTACATACAGTCTTTCTTACTGTTTGCTTCATCAACTCCTTCCATTTGACCTAGTACCTTACATCCTGAAGTAGAAAAGAAAACATTTCAAATATTGCAGCACCACCCATACCATAAGCTTAGCAATGAAACTTCTATTTGAAGAACTACAGGGTACTGCAACAAGGTCAAGATAATGCTTATACTGAAGCAAAACTGGGTAAAGACTAGGAAATCCATATGGTTTTATACTGGTAGTTTTTTTTCCATTTTCTTTTTTTCCTCTTCAGTCATGAGGCTTGTACTCAAGTCCTAGATGCTGTCCCTGAGCTTTTCCACCCAAGGCTAATCCTCTAACACTTGGAGCACAACTCCTCTTCTAATTTTCTGGTGGATAATTGAAGAGTCTCACAGACTTGCCTGCCTGGCTGGCTTCAAACCTCACTCAGTCCCCATTCCTCACCCCCCTGAGCCACTAGCACCTATTTTATACTGGTAGTTTCTATGTGCTATTTGAAAGACAAAACTGCAGTGTAAAAACAGTAAAGCCATTGCTCAAGGAAAATATAATAAAGCTAATTTTTTTAGGAGAAAAGAGAATGTTTGAAAGATGTAGAAAGTTCTATTTAAATTGTTAGCTTTCAACTGTACAAGTTAGCAAGATACATCCCTACTTTAAGTGTCTGAGTGACATGATTATAGGCAAAGTTAAGCAAATAAAAACCAAAACAATCATTATAATAAGTTTCCATATTTCCCTCCCATGTGAGACATTGAAGCAGGTTGTCATAATCTGGGGAAAGATATCTTTCCCTAGTCACATCTCAATATATCTTCCAGATGGAGAAATTATACAGTAAGTTATCTAAGCCATTTACATTTAATTTTGGAATAAAACACACACACACACACACACACACACACACACACACACACACACACACACACACACACACGGCAGCTTCATGATCTACATGCTGAACCATGGATAAAGAATTTAGTGTTTCGTCTGAAAATTTCCACATGTATCTAGCCCTCCAGCAGTGACGCATTCTCAGTGATGGCCAGCAGGCCTCTCCATTTCACATCATCAGGTAATTCCACTGTGACAGTAAAGAAAGACGAAGTCAAGTCAAAGTCAAACTGATGATGATACACAAGTCAACTTCAGGATTCTTTTTTCTTTTTTCTTTTTTCTGCCAGTCCTAGGCTTGAGCTCAGGGCCTGAGCACTGTCCTTGGACTTTCTCAAGGCTAGAGCTCTACCACTTGAGCCTCAGCACCACTTCCGGCTTTTTCTATATATGTGGTACCAAGGAATCGAACCCGGGTCTTTGTGCATGCTAGGCAAGCACTTTAACCACTAGGCCAAACTCCTGGCAAAGGGCTGGAGACTCTTTTTTTTTTTTTGCCAGTCTTGGGCTTAAGCTCAGGGCCTGAGCCCTGTCCTTGGATTTTTCTCAAGGCTAGAACTCTACCACTTGAGCCTCAACACCACTTCTGGCTTTTTCTAAGTATGTGGTACCAAGGAATTGAACCCGGGTCCTCGTGCATGCTAGGCAAGCACTCTACCACTAGGCCAAACTCCCGGCCCAAGGATTCTTAATATTTTAACTGAGCTGAAAAAATAAGAGAGATAAATGCTCAAGGTAATGTCTTTGCCCAATGGCAGAGAATCCCATTACTATAGAAGTTAGATGTGAGTTAATATGGTGATGGTATCGGATACTAATTCTTTCCTTCTTGCTCTCTTTTTTTTTTTTTTTTTTTTTGGTTGTGGGCCTGGGTGCTGTCCCTGAGCTCTACTAATTGAGTCCTAGTGCCACTTCTGGTTTTCTGGTGGTTAATTTGAAATAAAAGTCTCACAGACTTTTGTGCCTGGGCTGGTTTGAACCGAGATCCTCAGATTTCAACTTCCTGAGTAGCTAGGATGATAGACATAAGCTACTGATGCCCGGTTTACTAATTCTTTTCTATAGGGAAATTGATTCCAAATTATGTTCTTTGTGTTTAGTCACCAAGTTCTTGCCAAGTTATTTTACTCTGCTTGCAAAAGCTGCTTGGCCTTCAGCATTTCATTCTGAACGATGGGTATGAGGACCCACATTTTCTGGAGCTGAGAAAAGCTATCAGCTACCCTAAAGTAAACTTGCCAGGATTTATATAAGTGTAGGTATGATTTATATAAGTGTAGGACTAGGTAAGTAGGAAATACCGACCCAAGCTTCCACAGCTAGGAGATTCATCAAACTCTGTTCATGTCAAGATACATTGGTTAACAGTAGAGCAATTAAATTAAAGTTACTACAGTAATTTCAAAACTCTGTAAATTCACTCAACTTGGAGTAGCAGCATGTGAAAGCACTGATGTGTCCTCTGAGCAGTAAACACATTGCTGTCTGTTTTCTGCCATGGCAGCATTTGAAGCTCTGGTGATACCTAATGTGCCATTAGTGAACCAGTCCTACCTCATCAGGTATTTCACTAGAGTTAAAAAATGAACTTTCAGGGCCTGGAGTTTGGCCTAGTGGTTAAAGTGCTTGCCTAGCATGCATGAAGACCCGGGTTCTATTCCTTGGTAGCACATACATAGAAAAAAGCCAGAAGTGGTGCTGAAGCTCACGTGGTAGATCTAGTCTTGAGAAAGTCCAAGGACAGTGCTCAGGCCCTGACCTCAAGCCCAGGACTGGCAAGAAAGAAAGAAAAAATGAACTTCCAGAGCAATAGGAATGTGTATACTCCTGGGAGTATGTATTTTGCCTTAAAAAAAAAAAAAGTTAAGTCTTAAACACTTTATTAAGAGGATAAAACATGTTTGAACAGATAGTATTTTGGGTGAATGTATTTCAGAAGCAAACTTTCTTGGTAGATTTAAAATATGAAAGGCTAGACACAATTGTCAGGACTATACTTGTTAAAAACAGACACACCTTATTTGCTTGTGTCTATGAGAAATTTTTATTTCATGGGAGTTGTTAGCAGACTGTTGAAGCTAACAAAGGTTCACCACTGTTTTATTGTGTGCTATGAAGTCACAACTTCCTATGGCCTAATGTTCTTCATCTGAACAATGGTAAACATAGCAGCATTCTATTTGTAGAAATGGCAAAGTGAGTGGTATGTTTTTGTCCTTGTTGAAGGGAAAGCCCTCTGACTAGGGAAATAGCATTAACTTTGTACTTTCTTGGCAAGTATAGCAAACAACAGCTTTAGTTTTTCTTTACTTTTAAAAGCTCTTCCAGTTTTTATGAAGATGGAGTAGATGTGAAATATTTTTAATTTTAAAATGTATTTTTATTATCTTTAAGTAGTTGTTTGAAGTTGTTTCAATTTTTAACATGCTAGTTTTTAGTACATCTTGATCAATGTCACCCCTTCCAATATTCTCCACTCATCACAGTCCCAACCAGTCCCTTCAAGTGAGTAAACTAAAGTAACAACAGTTTGGGTCCACCACTTACTTACTTTTCTTTCTTTCTTTCTTTCTTTCTTTCTTTCTTTCTTTCTTTCTTTCTTTCTTTCTTTCTTTCTTTCTTTCTCTTTCCTTCCTTCCTTCCTTCCTTCCTTCCTTCCTTCCTTCCTTCCTTCCTTCCTTCCTTCTTTCTTTCTTTCTTTCTTTTTTGGATGTCTTGAATATAGAATATAAAAGTATTTTCTGATATTTTGTTTGGAGGGTATAGCATTTTGAGGAGTCAGGAGAACAAAAGGAATTACGACTTTTCAGTGTGATCTTTTTATGTATTTTCCTTGCTTTGCTTGAACTTTAGCAATTCTTTTACTTTCTATTTTGTTGTTCTATTAGGAAAGTGCTGTGTTCCAGAAGTCTTATTTCTATTTAGCTCCTTGGCAGTTTCTCTCTCTCCCTTTCTTCTTTCCCTCCCCTCCCTCCCTCCCTCCCTTTTTTCTTTTTCTTTTTTTTTTTTTCACCTTTGAAACAAGCTTCCCCCAAGTAGTCCACTTGGGCCTGGAAAGTGCCTCTAAAGTGCTAGGATTACAGATGTGCAGCCCTGGATACTTGACTTCTTTGATGGTTACTTTTAAAGCCTGACTCATTCATTCTTCGATATTCGTTTTCATTATTTTTAAAAATAAAGAGTCTAGTTTCAGAATGTTTCATGGATATATGTTTTGTTCCTTTTTGAACTGTCACAATATCAGATTCCTCTTCCTTAGCTCCCTCCTGATGTTCCCTTCTCTTACTTTTTCTTTCTTTTTACTGTTTATACTGGGTTTTATAATACTACTTTCACACATATATGTGTGTTTCCCCCTCTCCTCATATTTTTCCCTTTCCTCTCCAATTACCTCCTCCCTGAGACTCATTTTTACAAATTGTATGCGATGCATATATTTTCAAGGAGCAAAAAATTCTTTATATAATTTTTAATGGATTTGAAAAACTTGTTTAAAATAAAAACTTGTTTAACCTTTAAGAGATCTTTCTCATGTAAAAGAAATGTTAATCTTGAAAAAGCCTTTCTATGACTTCTATTCCTTGCTGTATGGCAAGATTTATTTCTAGATGCATCAGTTGTGAAAAACACAAAAGAATTATGTGGGAAAATAATACTTTGGATTAAATTTCAATAGCTGGTTCATTTTACTAGTAGTTTATGTTTATGACTTGAATTTTAAAAGGTTGTGTTGGTTATGAAAATGACACTGTTAGATATCTGTTAGAATCATCTGGGTAAGATTAACTTATGATTATTCTTAGTTGTCAGTGTGGTAATTAAAGGCCCCTTTCCTTGGATGCAGTACAATAGGAATTGCCTTTTGTTGTGAGTTTGTCTTCTAAAGGGTCTTACTGTAGAACTCAGTATATTTCACCACTAGAAAACTGGAAGTGACTATGTGGCTAAAGAGCTCAGGGACAGCACCCAGACCCAGAGTTAAACCACCACAACGAACAAAAATAAAGGTTCTGCTTGATTTTATATATTGATCTTGTGTCTTGTAACTGTGTTAAAACTCACTAGTTCTTAATAGACATTTTTAGATTATATTGAAATTTCTGGCTCATAAAAATCAAAGAAAAATAGTTTTACTTTTGCTCTCCTATTTGGATATTTTAGTCTTTTTTTCATAACATTTCTGTGCTGAAAAAACTGTTCATACAATACTATACTAAATAGAAGTGTGAGAGTAGAGCTATTTTTTTTAAATCTTAATATTTCACTATTTAAGAATTGTTATAGGTCTTAATAGCTGTCCTTTGTTAGAATAAGTTCTTAAATTCCTTATTTGCAGAGTTTTCTTATGGGAGTGCATGTTGCATTTTTTACTATGGTTTTTTGTATTTAAGATGATCGTGTCATTTACATGTTTCAAAATATTCTATTCATATGACTTACATTGATTTGCCTCTGAATGTTAAGCTAACCGTATATTCTAAGTATGAACTTTACTTAGTTACAATATATTCCTTTATTCAGGACTTTGTTATGGGGGCTGTTTGCTATATTTCTGCTACTTGTATTGATTTTGGTTTTTGTAACAAGGTTGTAATATAGGAATGACTTTTTAAGAGTAGATAAAATTAGTATTTTTTTCTTAATTGTTTGATGTAATTTGCTAGTCATGGCATCTAGTCCTTATAGTTGGGAAGGCTTTAAGTTAGAAATAAAATTTCTTCTGTTGAGCTATTAACATTGTTATTTATTTATTTATTTAGGTGCTCAGAGCTAGTGCTCTACCTCATGAGTCATAACTCCACTTCTGACTTTTTTAATGCTTAATTAGAGATAAACATCGGGTGGACCTTCCTGCCAGGGCTGTCTTTGAATCATGATCTTCAGATCTCAGCCTCCTCAGTAGTTAGGATTAGTTCATGTGAGCCAACTGGTGCCTGGCAACTTTATTTTCTTCAGGCAGTTTAGATTATTAATACTTTCCAAAGTATTTCTCTAGTATGTCTTAGTTATTGAATTTGCTAATATAATATTTATTCATAATATCCTGTGTCCATTCTCTGACTGTCTATAGGATTTGTTCTGATAGCTCATTTGTTCCTGTTATTGGTAATATTTGCCCCTTTTACCATACTAAGAGGATTAAGAATTTTATTGATGTTTTTCAGATAACCAGCTTTTGTTACTATTTTTCTATTGATTTTCTGTTTTTTTTTTTCTCTTTTACTTATTTTGGGTTAGCATAGGATAAGAGTTTAGAAATAGATTGTAGGTGGAAAAGCATCTATTTGCATTTCCTAAGGATGCACATTATGCAAGAGGAAAGAATTTTGTCAAGAAACGATGAGATGTACTAGGACCTCAACTCTGAACCTCTCTACATGCTCTGCATTGTTGATCAAGGCTGGCACTCTACCACTTGAGCTACAGCTCTACTTCCAGCTTTTGATGGTTCATTGAAGATAAGAGTTGCTCAGATTTTTCTAACCTGGCTGGCTTCAAAACTCAATCCTTGGATCTCAGTTTCTTCTGTGAACCATCCATACCTCGCTCTTCACACAATCAAGAATGAATGTGAGGGGTAGGGATGGAGTTCAGTGGTAGAGTACTTGTCTGGCATGTGTATTGGATCCCCTGCTCTGTAAAGAAAAAAAAAAAAAAACATGTAAGTGATAGAGCAACTTTTCAAAAGAATGTTCTGTGAGTGTTTCCAGTATTTTCTTCCAAAATTACTGTAGCCTATTCTGCATGTGTTATTGTTCACCCTTCTAGAATAGACTAGAAAAGGATTCTGCTTAACTCTTGTTCTTTCATATAGGGGACAAATTGTTAAGAGTCTGTCATCTGACCCTGTCCATGTAAACAAAAAAATAATAAAAGAAATGATAAGAATACCTGCATATCTATATTGAAAAAAATCGGAACTTTTACTCTCCAATACAACAAAAAACAAATTTATTTCAAATGTAAAATATAATTAAATGTAAGAACCAAAATTCTGAAACTTAAAGCAGAAGAAAAAATGGAAAACTTTTTGTAAATTTTCAGGAATCAGATTCTCCACCATTCTCTGTAAAGTGGAGTTCATCAAATCATGAAAAACATTTTTTTAAACTATATCATTAAGAAAACAAATAATGACTCAATACTCAGATATTCGAGGTCATTAATATGAATTTGGAGGTATAAATATATCTATATAGACATATAGGTCTGTGATGGGATATATATTCTATACTCATATATTGATAGATTAATATGTATCTATGACATACAAAGATTCAGCTTAACTTTGTGTTCTTAAATTTATGTGCCAGTGATTGCATATAGAGATTTTTCTTCAATGTTTGTTTGTAGAAAATGACATTTGAAATATGATATAAAAACTCAGTTTTAATTAAAAAAAAAGTAGAAAGCAGTGAAAATGAGCTGATAACATGGCCTACCTGTTGAGTGCTTGCCTAGTGTGCATGAAGCCCTGGGTTCGATTCTTTAGTACCACATACACAGAAAAAGCCAGAAGTGGTGATGTGGCTCAAGGGTAGAGGGCTAGCCTTGGAAAAGCCCAAGGACAGTGTCCAGGCCCTGAGTTCAAGCCCCAGCACTGGCCAAATTTAAAAAAAAAAAGTAAAAGACAAGCTATGGTGTCAGACAGAAAGTATTTACAAAATGTGTATCTGAAAATGACTTGTATTCAAAATACATTAGGAACTTCTCCAGTTTTGACAAGTACTCAATTCAAAAAAATGAGTAAAGTATTTGAACAAACATTTCACAAAGATGCATGCATAAGATGCATGCATAAAATGCATTTAAACATGAGTCTCCAGTGAAATCGAAATTAAATAATGAGCTTACATTTCATAGCTATTCCCATAGCTAATGTTTGAAAGAGCAATCATATTAGATATCGGAACAGGTTTAAAGTAACTGCCGCTATAGCTGTGCATTGCTGCTGAGAATACAAAATGTGACACACATAAACCCTTTTGAAAATATTTAAGATATTTCTTACAAAAATAAATTTACATTTGGCACATGATTACATGATGTAATTTCTGAATATTTATATCCAAGATAAATAAAAATGCATATTCATAGGAAGACTTGTATAAAAATATTCAAAGTGCTTTCCCTTCAGTAGCCCCAAAATGGAAACTATATCTTTCAATAGGAAGATAAACCTACTATGCATCTATTCGTCAGTAAAAGGTAAACACATGGAGTAGCATGGGAGAATCATAAAAACATACCCTGAGATGAGTCTGTATTTTGTGATTTTGTTTCATGTATAAGTATAAAAAAAAGTCTTCGTGACTGAGTGTGGAGGGTTAGTAGGTGGAAAGGGAGGCTAACAGCGAGGTGGTTTGGAATTGAGAGAGGTTTCCTGATAGTGATGGGAGTCATGTGGAGACGATGTCAAAAATGTACCAAATTTTATCTTACCTGAGAGTATTTAATTATACATAAATTACACTTTAGTAAAAGAAGTCTATTTTTACTGATTATCAAATGTAGTTAAACTTCAATATTATCTACTAAGCTTTTGAAGATGCCCAGGCCTCTGTTTGGTTTCATGTCCAAGGAATCAGTCACCAGCAATAGGATTTCAGATTTTGCAAAGCTTAGACAATTCTGATTTTCAACTGGAAGTAGGATTTGTCCCCCACTCCCTTGTCCCCTAAGACTTTTTATTGTTTTGCAACACTAGAACACAGGAGCCATAAAGACTGCTCTATGTAGTCACCACTATACATGCTTGTAATAAGCAACTTGCAGTCCTGTGGAAGGATATTAATAAAGAACACAAACATGTATCTTTGAACTGGCAGGCTGTTAGGAGAGTCCATGGTAAGATTTAAAATATTTCCTGACCCTTTCACCCTGTCCGATCCTTTCCTTGAGAAGTTGCCTTTTCTGGAAAGAACACCTCGATTAAACTTTTTTTTTTTGATCGGTTATGGCTTGAACTCTGGGCCTGGGCATTCTGACCGTGAGCTCTTTAACTCAAGGATACCACCCTATCCCTTGTGCCACTACCCCACTTCCTATTTTCTGGTGGTTAATTGGAGATAAGAATCTCATGGACTTTAGTGCTTGGACTGGCTTTGAACTACGATCCTCAGATCTCAACCTCCTGAGTCGCTAGGATTATAGGTGTGAGCCAGTGTACCAGGCTAAGCATCTTTTATAGAAACATCTCTTATTGTTTTTCTCTTTTGTTGCTACTCAAAATTTCTGAATTGTAACTTAAAAGATAAAAAAATTTAAATTTAACTTTAGTGGTGAAAATTGAAATATTTTATTAATAAATATATATATATGGATCTTCCTTGAACTTTACATAGTTTGGGATAATCAGTCAATTGTGTGCTATATAATATTTTGTGGGCAAAACATATGTAACTTGAAACAATTTGTTCTAGTTTTAATTTTTGGTGATAAGTGTAGTGATTATCAGTGTTGCTATATGCCTTTAAGAAAGTTTTATTATCTTCGAGTAATACAAAGGCGTTGCCATTCAACAAAGCAATTTATGAATACAGTAGGTCTTGATGAGTGTCATCCATCAGTGTTGCTTGAAATATATATATAACACTAATAGTTCTATTTTTGGCCAGTTGTGGGGCTTGAACTCTGGGCCTAGGCATTGTCTCTGAGCTCTTCAACTCAAGGCTACCACCCTGTCCCTTGATCCACCAACACCACTTTTGGTTTTCTGATGGTTAGAGATAAGAGTCTCATGTTCTTTAATGCCGCCACGGGGCTGGTTTTGAAACATGATCCTCAGATCTCAGCTTACTGAGTAGCTAGGATTACAGGCATGTGCCACCATGCCTGATTTTATAGTTCTTAATGTTAGTGGAGGATATGTGATTGTTTTATGCTTGTATAACTTCATGGAATAGATCATTTAATAAAAAGTTAAATAAGCATTTAAAACTCAAATGCTTTTGGGGAGTTTTAATATGTTGTAGTCTGAATCTTTAAAAATGGAGCTCGGTTCTACTAGGGCTTTGATTAATCACTGAAATCTTCTTTCCCTAAGCCTGTATTTCCATGAATATAAAAATGAGTAGATAAGAAAATCTGTAGTAGAATTTGAATTATTATAATAGCACATTTACTCATGCTCAATAATATGTTAAAGTGCAGTTGTGATTTAGTTTAGTCATAATTTTCTCAGTTGTAGGCAAGGGATCTATATTTTGTGTTTACATATTGAACTTTGGGAGATTAATTTTATACATAATGAAAGAATCAGCTTTCTTATTTTTCTAACTTTAACCAGTAGAGAACAGTGATATTTCTGTATCTTCTATTTCAGAGCAAAGTAGAAGAGATGATTTAGAAGCTTTAGGTCACATGTTCATGTACTTTCTTAGAGGCAGCCTTCCATGGCAAGGCTTAAAGGTATTTGTTTTTATGTTTCCTTATTTAATTTCATGAAATCTTATATACTTAAATCACCTATCCTAACTAATTATTTTTGACTTACCATATTCTCAGGGATTTTGTTTTTCCTGTTTTAGGCTGATACATTAAAAGAGAGGTATCAGAAAATTGGAGATACAAAACGAGCAACACCAATAGAAGTGTTATGTGAAAATTTTCCAGGTAATGAATAATGTCCAACTAATAATTGCTGATATTTATTACTTCTGTTTATAAATATTTTTATACTTTAAAAGTGTGAAGACTTTTAAAAATATGTGTAATTGCTTAACATGATGATATTAGAAGAAAATTTCATCCTTTAATAATGTTAACCTAGTACCAGCTGAAGTAATGCCTTTTTCAATGACCTTTTTGTGTTGACAGCATTGTGGTTAGAACCTGGGGCTTTGCAGTTGCTAGTCATGTACTCTACAAATTGTACCTCCCCACACACAGTCCTTTTATTTTTCAGGTAGTGTTTGCAGTTTTTCACAAAGCCATCCTTAGACACTGATCCACCTGTATGCACCTCTCTTATAGGTGGGATTTATAGGCACAATATGGTGGGCTTTTTTTTTTTTTTGAGATAAGGTCTCACTAACATTTTTGTCTGAACTGGCCTTGAGCCATGTTCCTCCCATCTCTGCCTCTTGCATGTATAGCTGGGATTATAGGGATGTGCTATCATCCCCAAACCAATAACACACTTTCAATAAGTTGAAATACAAGCTAAAGAATGCCAGCTATTGAGTTTGTTATTATAGCCCTTTGGCTGTCAATATCACCTTCAGAAGAAGAGGTTCGAAGTATAGTATAATTTTTAAAGTATAGTAGAATCATCCTGACGTTACTAATTTCAGATTAGTTTTATGTTAGAGAGCTGTATACATTTATGAAAACAGTTTCAGCTTGTATTTCAACTTATATTCGCCAGATAGTAGGTGTATTACTTCTCACTTCTAAAGGAAATCCAACAAACTAGTACAAATATTATCACATAAATCAATTCCCACTAATATTGAAGTGTACTAAAAACTTATGCACGGGTGTGATAAAATAATCATGCATCATTGAGCTCTAGTCAACCTGTAGTACTGTCCCAAGATATCTTTTAAAATAATTTTATAAAACTTTAGTCTTTGCAGTGACATCGCCCCATTTGTAAGGAAATGGAAAGACTTTGGAAAAAAACATATTAAGTGAAGTAAGCCAAATCTAAAGGAACATAGGCTCAATGGTTTCCTTCATTTGTAAGAATTAGTATACATCTAGGACTCTCCTAGCAAAGGATTATAATAGCACAAAACCTGGATACATAAGGTCATATAGGAGGAGGCTAAATGAAAGGATCTCTAGGATATGGAAACGAGCTTTATCGTGAGTGATGTTGTTCTTAATATACTATGTTACTTCTGTATCCATCTTTGTTATCTGATATATCGTATATACATTTATTTGTTTATTTGAAATAGTAAACGAAAGGGGGGAAAACAAGATGATTGGGAGGGGGTGAGAGATATGGGGACAAAAACATAAGAAGGGGTATCAGTGTGTGAGAAGTAATACACTTACTATCTGGCGAATATAACTATAACCCCCTCTATACATTACCTTGATAATAAAAAATAAAATGGAAAAAATGGTTTAAAAAAACTTTGGTCTTTGCTTAGTAAACAGCAAAAATAGTGGTTAAACTAAGCTTTACCTTTTTTTTTTTTTTTTGTATTTGTTCTTTCCTCCTTTTTCCCCCTAAAAGTGGAAATTCTGTTGTAATTGAACTCTGAAATTTTAAATTGAAATAATTTGTGTTTTTCATGTTTTTGTAGCACAGTGTGCTTTGAGACAGTAATTATTATTCTAAAAGAAGTGTAATCAGAACAATTTTTATTTTCTTTCTAGAAGAAATGGCAACATATCTTCGTTACGTAAGAAGACTAGATTTTTTTGAAAAGCCAGACTATGATTACCTAAGAAAACTTTTTACTGATTTGTTTGATCGGAAAGGATATATGTTTGATTATGAATATGACTGGATTGGTAAACAGTTGGTAAGTACTCTGACATTTAATAGAAGATGATTTTTATAGTATTTGTTGAAACGAATTGATACCCGATATATATGTATATGTGTATGTATATCGTATGTGTACGTATTTTGAAGGATTCACCTTCTATTTCGAGAGATCTCTTCAGTTCGTGTTAAGCTATTATTGCTTGAGTTTCATAAAAGTTCTACATTGACTCTCTTTTTTAGAATAGTAGTTCTGTTGAACTGCTCATCCTTGTTTGATTCTTAAGATCAAGTATGCTCTTTTTGTATGATATTCTCACGATTGATTTAAATACTTAATAAGTGCTTAATAAAACATGAATTTTATAAACTTCTCTGAGTCAAAATATTAGATATATGTGTTTTATTGAAAATTATTTAATTCTGGGCTAGGAGTTTGGCCTAGTGGTAGAGTGCTTGCCTAGCATCCATGAAGACCCAGGTTTGATTCCTTGGTACCACATATGTAGAAAAAGGCCAGAAATGGTGCTGTGACTCAGTGGTGGAGCTCTAGCCTCAAGAAAGCTCAAGGACAATGCCCAAGCCCTGAGTTCAAGGCCCAAGATTAGCAAAATGTGTGTGTGTGTGTGTGTGTGTGTGTGTGTGTGTGTGTGTGTGTGTGTGTGTGTGTGTATATATATATAGTTTTATTAGAATACCTGGTTCTATTCATTAGCTTTGGAAATGAGAGACATTCAAAAGTTTGATAAGTAAACTAAATGTAATGAGTCTTACAAGGCTTTTTTTTTTTTTTTTTTTTGCCAGTTCTGGGCTTGAGCTCAGGGCCCGAGCACTGTCCTTGGGTTTTTTCAAGGCTCGAGCTCTACCACTTGAGCCTCAGCACCACTTCCGGCTTTTTTCTATGTATGTGATACCGAGAAATCGAACCCGGGTCTTCATGCATGCTAGGCAAGCACTTTAACTACTAGGCCAAACTCCCGGCCCAAGGCTTTTTATAGTTATAAAAATATTTTAAATATTTAAATATTTGATTTGCATTGAGCCATGATCCTCAGATCTTGGCCTTCTCAGTAGCTAGAGTTACAGGCATGAGCCACACTTTTTAAAAAAGTGTTTAAATGCGTTAAACACTTTTTTTTTTTTGCCAGTCCTGGTGCTTGAACTCAGGGCTTGAGCACCACTATGTTACAGCATCACTTCCGGCTTTTTCTATGTATGTGGTACTGAGGAATTACCTGGGTCTTTGTGCATTCTAGGCAAGCACTCTGCCACTAGGCTGAACTCCCCACCCTAAAAACACTTTCAAAAAGTAATGATTTCTGGGCCTGGAATTTGGCCTAGTGGTAGAGTGCTTTGCCTAGCATGCACGAAGACCCAGGTTCAATTCCTTGGTACCACATACATAGAAAAAAACTAGAAGTGGTGCTGAGGCCCAAGTGGTAGAACTCTAGCCTTGAGAAAGTCCAATGACAGCGCTTAAGCCCTAAGCTCAAGCCCAGGACTGGCAAAAAAAAAAAAAAAGTAATGATTTCTCTGTCTCTCTCTGTGTTGGTTTTAATAATATATTTTGAGAATAGTATTGTTTCCCAGATCCATAATGTATTTAACAACTTTTTATGTTTTTCATTGGTCTTTTTAAGCAACTAGAGAAAAATGGTTTTAAGTAAGATTTTTTTAAGTAGAATATATTACTATCCATTGTTCCTGTCTTGTAGCCTACTCCAGTGGGAGCAGTTCAGCAGGATCCTGCTTTGTCGTCTAGCCGAGAGGCACACCCACACAGAGATAAGACGCAGCAGTCCAAAAACCAGGTTTGGTGCCCTTTTTACCTAGGAAACAAATTTCATATATATAGTTTTGATATGCCCTCTCTTTTGTTCCCCCTCATGGGATCAAATGCACATACACATTGAAAAATTTTAAGTAGTATTTTCAACTGGTGACCTATTCTTCCTAAATGTTATTATTAGGCTAAAAATAGCATTAAATATTTAATTATAAATTCTTAATAGTATAAATTATTATAAACTAAAAGCATCATTTGATATTCTATTAGTATGTAAATGTTTGCATACTCTTGGAGTAAGTTACAATAGCAGTTGATCCAACTATTGTGAAGTTCAGTGAATGTGCCTTTGCTATTTAAAGCTATTTCCTATGTATTTCTTTAGATGTAGAAGTAGGGAAGACAGTTGAATATGTGAGAAATGGCTTTTACAAACTAGTATTTAGTCAGACATTAATGGATGTGGTAAATTAACATCACAAAAGGTTGGTTTCCTGGACCATAACCCATTTTTTATTTTTGTTTCCTTGTTAAGCCCTATATAAGCCTATCCCCAAACCTCCAATCCCACAGGAAGGTTTGTGCCTTTCGCTGTTACTCAATAAACAGTCCTCACCTGTTGAGGATTGAATTTGGCCTATTCCTTTTCCATTCACCTCCATTTTCCTTACAAACAAGGCATATAATGTGGTTGTCAGATCATCAGAAATAGGGGTAATAAAGTCATAAAAATTGTCTTATGCCAAAGTAAAACCAGTAAAGATCAAAAAATTATTTTTGTTTCCTGAATAGTAAGTAATATATGCTGATTTCTAAAACATAGTCATCTTTCAATAAATCTGTTGTACCTGGTGTTACTATTAATGCAAATAAATGCACATGAAACGACATTTCTGAGAAGAATGACCTATATCACATGGGATGAATTAATAAAGTGCACGGAGGATATTGTTAAGTATTTGTGGATCTGGTAAACGTTATCAGGAAAAGGTGTCTTTTGAAGTGCATGTGAAGAATGAATCAATACTTTTTTTTGGTACCGGTTTTCAGGCTTGAACTCAGGGCCTGAGAACTGTCTCTGAGCTATCAAGGATAGCACTCTGTCACTTGAGCCACATAGCACTGCTTCCTGCTTTTTGGTGGTTAATTGGAGATAAAATTCTCCCGGACTTTTTTCCTGGGCTCGCTTTGAATCTCTTTCCTCAGACCTCAGCCTCCTGAGGAGCTAGGTTTACAGGTATGAGCAACCAGTTCCTGGCAAGAGTGCTCACCTTTTGAAAGGCAAATAGGGAGAGAAATGGGGACAAAAATATGAGAAGGGGTATCAATGTGTGGGAAGTAATGCACCTACTACCTGATGAATGTAACTGTAACTCCTGACAAAAAAAAAAAAAAGAAAGAAAGAAAAGAAAAGCCATATGGGTATTTGGGGGATAGTGAACAGATTATATTTATTTTTTTTGTCAGTCCTGGGGCTTGAACTTAAAGCCTGAGCACTGTCCGTGGGCTTTTTCCTCAAAGCTAGCACTCTGCCATTTGAACCACAGCCCCACTTCTGGCTTTTTCTATGTATGTGGTACCAAGGAATTGAACCTGGGTCTTTGTGCATGCTAGGCAAGCATTCTACTACTAGGCCAAACTCCCGGCCCGAGTTTGTTTATTAAATCATAAACAGAGATTAAATTAGTGACAAGTTACAGAATATCGGTTGACAACTGAGAGTTCATATTTTTTGGCAAAGGCAATGGAAAGCTGTTGAAATTTTTGAGAAGTAGTTTCATTTCCTTTCTTGTAAAAGAAAGCTTTATTGGAGCTGTCTTTGCCTTAAAAGTTTTACTTCTTCCTTGAATTGAATTGAGTATCTAGAAATAATTGGTTATAGCTTTTTTTTTTGTAGAACAATGTCTTGTCCTTTTTTACTTTTATCTTTTATCCCATAAAGTTCAATTGAACATCAAGAAGAAAATGAAAGGAAGGAACACTGTTCATTAAAATCCATATAGCAAATAAGATGATACACTTTGGGAAATATTTAACAGTATTATGCTTTAAGATCAGCCAGTTAAAAATAATTTTTTAAAAATGGGTGAAATAAAAGTTCTCATATAAATCAATTCTAATATAAGTTATAGTTAGTTGGTAGTTTGAATACTCTGATAAGGTGATACAGAAGGAAAGAGCTCAAAAATTGAGGGTTAATGTTTATATTTTGTTGTTTCTTTTTTATTTATTTTTTATTGTAATGTATAGAGAGGTTACAGTTGTATTCACCAGATAGTAGGTGCATTACTTCTCACACATTGATACCCCTTCTCATGCTTCAGTCCCCATTGCCCTCACTCCATCCCCTCCCAATCATCTTGTTTTCCTCCCTTCCCTTTCTATTTCAGATAAACAAATAAATGCCAGGTAACAAAGTCAGATACAGAAACAATATGAGATTAACCAAAGGGCAACAAAAGAGAAGAGAAATAACATAGTACATTAAGAACAACAATCACTTGTTTCCATCACCCTATATGACCTTATGTGTCTAGGTTTTGCACTTTTGTAATCCTCTGCTATTTGTGCTATTGTAATCCTCTGCTAGTAGATCAATAATTTTTATTTCCTCATAAGGTTGTAGGCTTACTGAAGCTAGTAATATATTTTTACACTATTTTAGGGAATATATATGTATATGTATAGATATATATGTACATTTTCAGTGAACTCTTTAAAATTATTTTATTTATTGATTTATTGTACTGAATTTGGTTCCTTAAAATACAGGAAAAATTTATGGAAATTTTATAGAAAATTGAATATCTAGAAAATCTCTCCTTAAATGACTATCAATGAACATTTAAATTTTATGAGAGTCAGTTCTAAAGGGAAAAGTCACTTATTTCAAGGGGATAAACATTTGTAATGTCCTTCAATAAATAATTGATAAGTTTTTATTGAGTCAGTAATTAAGTTTATATACAATTTTATATAAATGTTATATGTATATAATTGTTTATATGAAGAAATAAAATGTTATTTTTAACTATGTTCTTAAAAAGAGTTCTGTAACCTCAAAGACAACTTGCCTGTTGTCTCAGTTATTTGTCTCAATTTTGGCACCATTTTCATTTTTAGGTTTAACTTTGTCAGGTTTATTTCAATATAAGTTATAAATATGCCAATTCTGGTTATGAATTTTGAAGCTTAATGGAAAGAGCTATCATAATTGTTTTGATGGTAATGCTTTATGTGAAATATGCAATTTTACATTATGCATTTTAATGCTAAAACATGTATTCATATCTTCTACTTGAGATTTAACATCTCTGCCCCCAAAAGTTTCTGTAGTTGTACATCTGCTTTGGTTCCTTTAAGTCTTTGTGCTTTGTGTCAAGATTCTTTAACTTGGATTGACAAAGAAAGCAGAGTACTGAAGAATTTAGAATCTATTATTCATTATTATAAGCAGCTTGTGTCAGTATTATTGGCAGAGTAGCAGGCTCAGAGTTGGAATCCCTGCTGTATTTGTTAGCTCTGAAGCTATAGGGAAGTGTTGAGTGCCTTCATTAATAATGTGGGCATACTATTTCCCATCTCAAAATGTTTGGGTCTCCAAACAAGGAAGGACTAAAATATGAAATTTTCTCTATTCTTTTTATTAGTGTTGCTCGCATTTCCTGAAACATGAGAATTGACCTCTTATTAGAAGCTATTCTTTAAAAAATACCAAACTACTCTTAATTCTGCTAGTTGGTTTCTATTAGGTTGTGCTTATTGCTATACAGATTTGCTAATAGTAAAAAAATGCAGCATGTTTTTATAAAAGTGAGCTTTTCAAATTGAACCACATTTTTCAAAAAAATCTTATAAAGACTGCAGAAATTCACAAATGCAGGATTGTTGCTTTTAAAAAAAACTTAGTTTTTTTGTCATGTACATAATACTCTTCATTTTTCAAAGAACCTTTTCTCTTTTATCCTATTATTATTATAATCAGAAATAGAATACTAAACAAGAAACTTCTCCAAGTTCTCCAAGTGGCTGAATCTAGAGCGAATCATGTTTAGTGAGACAAGTCAAGACCAAAGGAACAGAAGGCACATGGTATCCTTACTATGTGGCTATTAGATCCAAACAGTACAAGAGCGAGGACTCAATATTTGCATACCCAATATTATGGACATGGTATTGGAAATATAAACACAACTACATAGACATAAAAATTTATGACTCTATAGACATAATGTTTTATTACATAGATTAATATGTATCTATGACATATAAACCATCAGCCTAATTTTAATTATGTTCTAAAATCTAAGTGCCAGTGATTATATGTAGAGATTCCCTTCTTGAATACTGTTTGTTAAATACATCATTTGAAATATGATGTAAAAATCAATGTTAATAAATTCTTTAATAAAAAATACAGATCTTCACAAGAAAACATGAGGATTTCTATAAGAATGTTCTTCCTTGATTCTTTGTTAATCTCATCTATCAATTTAGAGGGTGACCCTTTTGCTTCTAAAATTTTGTGGCTCGGAAAGTTCTCCATATTTTGTGTGCAAAAGCAGATGCACCTGGGCCAGGAGTTTGGCCTAGTGGTAGAGTGCTTGCCTAGCATTCACAAAGCCCTGGGTTTGATTCTTCAGTACCACATGCATAAAAAAAAATTGGAAATGGTGCTGTGGCTCAAGTGATAGAGCAGGGCGCCTTGAGAAAGTCCAAGGACCTGAGCTCAAGCCTCCAGGACTGGCTAAATAAATAAATAAATGCACCTATGATTAGTTATTATTAGGATAGTGAGGATATTTTTAACTTCCTTTATACGTTTGTTTTCTACATTATGAGGATGAGATGTTAACATGTTGGGTTTTTCTTCTTCCATGCATGCCACATGCATTAAATAAATGGCAGTCGGCAGACCACAGGGCAGCTTGGGACTCCCAGCAGGCCAGTCCCCACCATTTGAGAGCTCACCTTGCAGCTGACAGACATGGTGGCTCGGTACAGGTATTTTCTGATTATTGCATGAGTGCTTATTCCCCAAATTTATACACTAACCCCCTTTTTTTTTTTTGAACTCATGGCATGATTTTATATCCTTATGGAAAGCTTGTTGCTGAATTCTGTCCATAATACTATTCTTTTGTTATTTAACCACAGAACAAAATTAACATGGTCTAAAAGACCACCAGGAAGATGGCAGTTTTGCCTTTGTTCATTTTTGCAAATATGTGCACCCAAAATACTTAGTCATACTCAGACTAGGAAAATGAACTATGATTTTTTAAATATTGATAAAACTTTGGTTTTCAATAAGATAAATCTTTAATACAGTATGTAATAGAACAATTTTATACCCTTTTCCAGGCATTGACTTTTGTTTTCTCAAATTTCATTCATATATATCTAAAATTTTCATCTTTAATACTCAGAATATATTTTCTGATTAATTGATCAAATGAATATGATCCTGATTTGTTTATTTATTTTGTGCTGGTACTGAGGCTTCAACTCAGTGTCTGGGCTCCATCACTTAGCCATTTTGTTCAACGTTAGTGCTTTTCCATTTGAGTTACAGGTCCATTTCCAACTTTTTGTCACTAACTGTAGTTAAGACTCTTGGACATTTCCTGTCCTGGCTGGCTTCCAAATGTGATCTTCATATCTTAGCTTCTTGAGTAGCTAGGATTGTAGGCATGAGCCACCAGATCCTGTTTTGGCCCTGATTTTTATAAAGTAACATTTTTGTTTTTACTTTTAGAAAATTGTCGGATAAATAGTTTCCATGATAAATATTTATTAAGTGTTTCCCGTCATGAGTTTCACACAAGTTTAAAGCAATTTTTAAATTTTAGTTTGTATTTTTCATATACACTTAGGAACAGCTACTATATTCTGCCCTCTCAGACTCTCTGTTTCAATCATTTGTGTATATTATAGAACTAGGAAGAGTACAGTGAGTTTCTTAAACTTATTAAAATATCTACTTATGATAACCTAAATTCGGGTTTGAAGTATTTGAGTTAAGGTTATATCCATCTATTTCATTTTAGAATCTTTTGTTTGTTTTTCTACGTACGTTCCTAATTGACAATTTCCCATTATATTTGATTAATTTTGAAGTTTTCTTAATGTATACTTAATCAGGTCTATGCTTTATAGTTTATTCTTCCCTTAAATTCTAATATTATTACCAATTACCCCCATAAAATCCTTAAAAGTAGCATGAGACTGAGAATTATACCCATATATCTGAAGATTTTATTTTTAATGTATTCTTGATCTGTGTGTTTTTAAAAATCTCTAGGAGAGGGTCCAGGAGCATAGCCTAGTGATAGAGTGCTCGCCTAGCATGCACGAAGCCCTGGGTTGGATTTCTCAGTACTACATATTCAGAAAAAGCTGGAAGTGTTGCTGTGGCACAAGGGGCAGGGCGCTAGCCTTGAGCACAGTGTGTCTAAGGATAGTGCCCAGGCCCTGGGTTCAAGCCCCAAGACTGGCAAAAAAAAAAAAATCTCTTGGAGAATCTCATGTGTTCATCTCTGACACTGGTAATAAACATGGCTGAGAAACAGGTCTGTCAGATTCAGTTTCTTGACCATTTAGTATTCAGAAGACTCTTTTTAATTTGCCTTGGGGCTTGAACTCGGCTTGGGCTCTTGTCTTTGAGCTCGTCAACTCAAAACTAACACTTCACCACTTGAGCCACAGTGCTATTTCCAGTTTTCTGGTGGCTATTGGAGATAAGAGTCTCACAGACTTTCATGCGCGGGCTGGCTTTGAACTGTGACCCTCAGATTCATCATCCTGAGTAGCTAAGATTACAGGCCTCAGAAAACATTTCTTCTAGGTACTAAGTACTATCTTTCTCTGGAGGTTTCCAAAGATGAGACTAGAGAGTAGGCAGTAGGGATAGCTTAGAATACGAGTGGACTATAGATAGACACACCTAACCTTTTAGGGTTTAGAAGGGCTACATTTCTTGGAAAAAATAATACCTAAATGAAGACCAAAAGAACCTAAGGGAGTTAGCAGGGAGGACTGAAAGGGAAAAGAGAAGAAGGTAGAAAAGAGTGTGCATAAGGTTGTGGAGAAGAGAGATATATTGAAAAAACTGAATTCAATTAATCTGTGTGTCAGAGGTGAGGCTGAGATGTAGTCGGGAGGCAGATTTTGCAGGAGACAGGTCTTGTTTAATAACAAATGGAATATTTGGAATTTAGTCAGAAGATTCTGGGTAATTATAAAGAGAATTAAGTAGGGGACTACTTGACTAGATTTGTGTTTGCTTAATAAAGACCACATTTGCTAGAGATGATAGTAAAAGAAGTGAGTCTGGGCACAGCTAGATCACTGCTTAGGAACATTGATAAGTAGTGAGATGCAGAGAAATGAGAAGATTAGAAAAGTTATTAGAAAGAACAGCTGAGTACAAGGGACTAGTGTAAAGGAAGTTCTCAGTTACCCTTGACACTTTCTTGCCTGAAAAATTAGAACTCCAGAATTAGGTTGAAAAATGTACTGGGAAGACTAGGAGTGTGGCTTAGTGGTAAAGTGCTTATCTAGCATGCATGAAGCCCTGAGTTCGATTCCTCAATATCACATGAGCAGAAAAAGCTGGAAGTGGCATTGGTTCTAGTGATAGAGTGCTAGTCCTGAGCAAAAGAAGCTCAAGGACAGTATCCAGGCCCTGAGTTCAAGCTCCAGAACTAGCCCCACCACTATCCCCCAAAACCAACATATACTGGTAGGATAGAGGGGTTGGAAATAATTAGAATGCAGTATAAATGTGTAGAGGTGCAACAGTGAACACACCCCTATAACTAACATAAGCTATTAAAAAATATACTAGCAGCAGATTTGGTAAACTCTACTTGTCCTATTCTTGTGCCTGCTACAGTAGCACAACTTTCGTGACCCAGTGTTACTGGAGACTTGGCATCCTGTTCAGCTGAGGGGTATCTGAATGTAGAAGACATGAAAGGACATGTTACCTACTATGTAGATTGAATTTTAGTGTTAAAACAGGTTTAAGCTCCTGGGGGACAAAACAATAGTATCTATTTAAAAGATATATGTACAGGCTGGAGTTGGTAGAGTGCTATAACCACTGAGCAAAACCCAATGAGCTTTAGTTCCAGTCTCAGAACATCCCCCCTCCAAAAAAAAAAAGACTTGTAACCAGTCCCTGTTAAGAAAAACGAAAGAATAACATGACTTGTTGCAATAAAATTCTCATATTTGAGCCAGTATAGCACAGAAGGGTATGAATAACAGCTATGAAAACAGTTTCTTGCCCACATAGAACACATACATGATTAGAGTGGAGTGATAGTTTCTGTATCAACAGTGAAATTGTAAATGTAGAATTATCTAAAACATTTTTAATATTATTACCAATTACCCCCATAAAATCCTTAAAAGTAGCATGAGCTGGTGACTCATGCCTGTAATCCTAGCTACTCAGGAGGCTGAGATCTGAGGATCATGGTTCAAAGCCAGCCCAACATGAAAGTCTGTGAGATTCTTATCTCCAGTTAGCCACCAGAAAACTGGAAGTGATGCTGTGACTCAAAATGGTAGAGTGCTAGCCTTGAGCTGAATTGTTCAGGGACAGCACCCAGGCCCCATGGCTGGGGGGGGGAAAAAAAATCTTTAAAGGTACAGAGCTACTAACAAGGAACAAAATGGAGTGACCGTTAGAATCACATATTCCTTCTATAGCTTTTTGGAGTTCTAATACCTGCCCAAGAATTGTAGCTTTTTGCCTTTATTATATTAATACTTTGCAGATTACATTCTGTAGTCTAGGTCAAGATTTCTTTGTCCATTAATTGCTGGGATAAATCCTTATTATTAGTTTCATACTCTTTTATAATGTTTTTACAGTAACATTTCTGAACATTTTAATCATCAAAGAAAATAGCGTTCTAATAGCTCTACTAGTGAAAATTAGCTTGAAAATTAATTTGGTTTGTCATTTTTTTCAAAGTCCATGAGAATGTCTCTAATCCTTAGGATCATTTTTTTGGAATATCAAGAATATTAGATCTCCAGTTGTAGTTTTTAGAATATGTAAGAAAGTTAGTTTCAAATAATACATATAGACCCTAGTACAGGTCTGGTACGCTCTTTGGAAAATATTTTTAACTACATATTGTACTATTTTTTCAAATGTCCTTTGGAAAAAACTGGATCCACAAAATACACAAAATACACAATGCCTTAGTATTTCTAGTATGCTTACTGGGTAGATGGAAATCTAGCTGGTTAACACAGAGTATCAACTGTGCATTTGGTAATTATGATTCCAAGAGTTGAGTATATATTGGAAGATAGTAGTATAAGTAATTTCTTAGGAATTAAGTCTATTTAGAAAATATATTTGCTTTAAAAGCCCTACAAAACTTCTATTATCTTTGTAAGATGTTATCTCTGTACTCAGTAATACAAAGTGACATTTGGAATGAGATCCAGTAGGTACCGTTTAAGTGGATTGTTATTTATCTCCCCCATGTTTACCTATGACCTGTTACCCCTAAGTGTGCCCTTGAACCTCAGATAGTGAAACTAGAGTTTGGTAGCCTTTTTTGTTGTTTTTTGTGGGGGCTTGAACTCTGTTCCTGGGTACTGTCCCCGAGCTCTTCAGCTCAAAGCTTTGAGCCACAGTGCCACTTTCCGGTTTTCTAGTGGTTTATTGGATGGAGGCATCTCACAGACTTTCATGCCACAGCTGACTTTGAACCTTATTCCCCAAATCTCAGCCTCCTGAGTAGCTAGGATTACAGGTGTGAGCCATCAGTGCCCAGCTGGTAGCCCCTCCCTCTCTCATTCTAACATAAGAGGCTCAGTTTCTTTTCAAAATTTCAGTGTGACAAGAAATTGATTTAGAATAATAGAATAAATAACAATCCTAAAAAACACCTGAATTTTCAAGTTTTTGAAATGTCAAGTCTGAGAGCATCTGACATTTCTATATAATTTTCATTAAAAATGATCTTGAACTCTAATATTTCAGGAATTTTTGTCTTCTAGTTCAAATTAATTCTTCAGACTAAGACTTATAAAAATGGTGTATATGTCTTGTTGACTAGTTTAAGCTTCTAGCACCGTAATGATAAATTAGGTAATGTGTCACGGATAGACAGTAACTGTTTTTGGAATTTGAAATACTTTGGTTTTAGAGTATGAACTAGGATACCTGAAGTAAAGGCATACATGTTAGAGAAGCAGCTTGGAATCTGAGATGGTGTCACTTATCCCTTCAGCTGCCCAGGGCGAGTGTATGCAAAAAAGAAAAGGAAACCTGTGAAAATTATACTGGGGAAAGAAAGTAATGGAGATGATTCAATGAACTGTTTGTCAACTCTGTTCATGGCACTCTGTTAGTTAAAGGTGGCAAATTCATGTGTATGAAAATCTTACTAAGTTTTGTTGTTTTCCTTTTCAAGGCAGGTAATCTGAGATTTTAAAGTTTTAAATTAAGAATAAGGAATGAAGTAATGTTTCAGAACTCAAAAACAATTATTCTAAAATGTTTTTAGAATAAGAGAAATACTTAGGAAGAGTGATAGAGGCGTTGTAGGAACAGAGGCAGACTTAGGTACAATATTCTTCTCCTTACATTGTCACCAGTAATGATCAAAGTATTTTTGTATGTCTTCATTTGTAGATAGAAAACCAAATCTAGCATTTATTTCTTAGGGTATATTTCACATAGGATACCTCTAACTTAATTTCCATAACTCAAGAATTAACTCAGATGTAATAACTGATTTCTTTCTTTGAGGAGGAGTCTGTCAGGTCATGAGAGAAGGGTACTCATCTGTTTTATATCATATAGTGTTCCAATTAACTAGAACAGGGCCTGGCATATTATGAATTCCTTTAAAGCTTTTAAATTCAGTTCTTGCAATATATGAGGCTCTATAAGTAGTATTGCTAAGTCTAGTAGTTTGCCCATTTTGGTGTTCATACTGTATATAGAGAAGATAGGCCTATACCTCTATACAAATTTTTTTCTGATAAAGGGATTAGGTAAAGGTTAAAAAATGAAAATTCTTGATGAATTCTGAGAAGATAGGATGACTGTAGCTGAAATTTTTTTCTGTGGGAATCATAGGAAGAATAATAGATTTAAATGGAGGTATGATTAATTTGGCCTTCGAAATGCTGTGTTTATGGTGCCAAATTCAGTGCAGCCTAAGAGATTGAGTGACTTGTGACTTGTTAGGCTTGTTAGAGATGAGGGTTGAAGCCGTAACTCCAGGTGATACTGTAATGATAATGATGGCCACCATATATGGATGTCTTATTAAATCCAGCCATTCGCTGTGTATTCTATTTCCCTTCATACTCTTAGAAACCATGTTAAATAGATACTGCTATTTTCCAGTTTTCAGTTAAAGACCCCTAAGATTTACGTAAGCAAGAAAAGGGGTCTTATTTATTTATTGTGTCTTCATACTTCCACTAAGTTTCATGACAATGGGAGCTGTGTCTTATTCCTTGCTGTAGCTGATACAGAATAGGCAATCTAAATAATTTGTCAAAATGAATGAGTGAAATCCTGCAACAAAAGAAAGACCCGACACATTTCTGATGAGCAGAATAGTTAAAGTGTAGACTCATTGCCCCAGTAGTCAGTCACCTTACATCAAAGAGATACAGAAATGTTTCAGAAAGTGAGGGCTGAGCACAACTCACAGAACACATTTTTGAAGACTCATCAATTATTTTCTAGAGAAGTACTTATAAAGAAAATAAGAGAATTAAAGAAGAACTAGGCTAATAAGTGAATTGGCAAACAAAGAGATTTGGAAAATTTACAAGTTATTGTTACTTTTATTGGAAAGAGCAATATTAAAGTTTCCATGGGAAATAACTTAACCTGTCAGTGCACCAAAGAAGATGGTGCACAGAAGAAACTGATTGACTCTGTGCAGGAAAAGTTAGCTTTCAACACCTGAAGTGGAACACAGAATACTCACAAAGGAAAATGCTGGGTTTATTTTAATTATAAACAACTACTTATTGTTTTTTTATTTCTCATCTTAATTTTCTAATTTAAATATTTTACTCAGTGTATATGTATATATGTTTAATGTATTTGTATGATGTATCAGTATTGATTTTTTTTAATAGGTTGTAAGTTCTACAAATGGAGAGTTAAACACAGATGATCCCACAGCAGGACGTTCTAACGCACCCATCACTGCCCCCACTGAAGTAGAAGTGATGGACGAAACCAAGTATGTATTGGTTTAGTTTGTCAGGGAGCTTTTTGTTCTTTCTCTGCATGTTTCAAATTAATTTGAGGTTGCATTAAATATTTTATGATTCCCCCCCACAGGAAATAGGTAATAGAAAACAAGTGGTATATTTATGTTCATCTTTTTCTTTGAAATGCTATTGTGATAAATATTTTAATAACAATCATAGTTATTTTAAAAGTTTTTTCAAATTCTTATTTAAAATTAATAGCATATTTTTAGCTTTTGATCTTTGAACTTTGCATGAAAGTAGTTACCATACTATTGATAACTGTTTTTCCTGTAAGTATAAAAATAATTCTGTTTTATAGGATGCTGCATAGTTTGTTATTCGGTTTAAAATACAAATTACCTTAATTCTGCTTGGATAATTTATGATAAACAATGTGATCGTTTCATTGTGTGCTGTTTCTGATGATCTCTCTTTTTTTTCCTTGTATTTTTTTTTTATGTGTATAGCTGCCAGAAAGTGTTGAACATGTGGTGAGTTCTCAAGTGTAGGCAGGCAGAAATAGCTCCGTTGGTTATAATTTCAAATACTTAGCACGTTAAAAAAATGAATCTCTGACTATAGAAATCATAATTGGTAAATGTTACATAAAAGTATTTGCTATCATTAACAGTAGCTCGGGAGAGCAAAAGATACGTATTTGAGGAGCTCTTTTGCCTGCTGCAGCTTTTTTGCTTTAACATTGTGTAGATGGTATGTGAACCCTGCTTGTGCTTGTGCTTTTCTTTATTCTAAATAGAAAAAGAGGCAAATTTTCTTTTCTCCTCTTTGTAATTACTGTGAAGTACTTATAACAGGCTCTCTTCCCTATGTTACCACTAAAACTATATTTTATTACTAACCAGTTATCATGGTCATTAAATATAATGTTGACACACTTGATGATAAACTCCATAGAGAAAAAACTCTTAAAAGTAGTTCCTGACAACAGATATTACCAAACATTTTTTTTATTTTTATTTTTACTTGTGAAAATGATACTTACACTGGCTTTTAGTTTTTATGTCTTAGTTTCAGGAACATTTTGAATCAGCCTTTGAATAAACAAAGTAAGATGGTTACATTGATAAATTTTGAAACATTTTATTTGTTGTAGTGAGCAGAAAGTGACTCAAGGGTGTGACTTAAGTTTTCATCTGTGGTTAGATCATTTATTTTGCATCAGTATTCCTTTTATATTTTTTATTGTAATGTATAGAGGGGTTACAGTTATATTTTCCAGATAGTAGGTGCATTACTTCTCACACATTGATACCTCTTCTCATGTTTTGTCCCCATTTCCTTCCCTTCACCCCTCCCAATAATCTTGTTTTCCCCCTTCCTTTTCCTATTTCAAATAAACAATAAATGTATATATACAATATGCCAGGTAACAAGTCAGATATTGTAACAATATGAGATTAACAAAAGGGCAACAAAAAAGAGAAATTACAAAGTACATTAAGAACAACAATCACACAAGATAAAGCTCTTGTTTCCATATCCTGGAGATCCTTTCATTTAGCCTCATCCTATATGGCTTTATATATCTAGGTTTTGTGCTATTGTAATCCTCTGCTAGGAGAGTCCTAGGTGTGTACTAATTATTACAAAAGAGGGAAACAATTGAGCCTATGTTCCTTTGGCTCTGGCTTCACTTAAAAAGATTTTTTCCAAGTCTTTCCATTTCTCTATGAATAGGATGATGTCATTCTTTCTGGTGGCAGCATAGAATTCCATTGTATATAAATACCACATCTTCTTGATCCAATCAACTGAGGGGCATCTGGGTTGGTTCCATACCTTCATTATGGTAAATAGTGCTGCAGTGAACATTGTTGTGCTAGTGGCTTTAGTATGTCCATTGTTTCTGCATCAGTATTCTTTAGTGATTTGTTCTTAAAAGTGTGTTAATGTGACAGACTGAGTGCATTCATTTATTTAGTTCCTAGTGTTCTAAAATTTGGTAGTTTCTACAATTATGAAGATGAACAAAATGATAATTTGGAGGTTGTTGGGGTTTTTTTGTTGTTGTATTTTGTTTTTGTTTTTGTTTTTTTGCCAGTCTTGGGGCTTGAACTCAGGGCCTGATCTGGGCACTGGCCTTGAGCTTTCTCAAGGTGAATACACTTATCACTTGAGCCACAGCACCACTTCCAGCTTTTTCTGTGTATGTGGTACTGAGGACTAAAGTCTGTCTTTGTGCATGCTGGGCAAGTACTCCACCATTAGGCCAAACTCCTGGCCCCAAATGATAATTTTTTAGAAATGATTTTAGTGTAAACGCAATATAACTTTCTAAAAGTTTTTTTGTTGTAAAGGTGATGTACAGAAAGTCAGGTATTGAGTCCATTTCTTTTTGAACAGTGTCGCCTCTTCCTTCCCATCCCTCCTCCCCTACAAACTGTATAGTTGATTTCAACAGTATCTAGTGTACATCACTGCTACATGTGTTCACTCTTCGTCCCTCGTCTTCTGTGCTTCCTCTCTCCCTCCCAAATCCGACACACTTACATACAAGGCAAAAGGTGCAGACATCAAGACCAGTGGCAAAATATGTAACTTTTAAACATTGAACCTAGGAGTTCACATATGCCAGGCAAGTGATCACCACTGAGTTAACACCCCACCACTAAAGCTGTTTAGGAGAGAGGATAAATGGATTTTAGGTATACAGAAGAGCATGGGTGAAGTAAGGAGATGAGTCTCAAAGCCTGTGTGGTATGTGCTAATAATGACAAAAACAAATGCTTTCACTGCCTTCCTGTCCTTCCTCTTCTTTTTTTTCTTCTTCTCCCTGTAAAGGCAAAACTGAGAAGTAGATTGAAAGAACATAGTAGAGAGCTATCTAGACTCATTTGCCTTAGACAAAAGAGAGTGGTTGATGGGACCAGTATAACAGGCGGTTCAGATGACAGATTTGGGGAGAGAGAGACTTTAGTGTAAATTTCAGCTGTTTACCTCAATTTACAACCCTCTTGTACCAGCCTCCTGAGTGCTGGGATTAGAGGCAAACATCACAACAGCAAGCTGGGAATTTTGCTAAAATTTCAACAGTTGTTTGGACAAGACAAAAATTTCTGAACCAAGATATCATGGGAAAAGGAGGGTGAAAAATCTTGTGAGTATTTAGACTGAGACTAAGGGCATGTGGATAGAAGGAAAGAAGAAGCTGGGGTATGAATGAGTCCTGTTAGGTTTCTGCTTGCACAAGGTAGGTGGATGGTCTGCCCCTGATATCAGCCCTTCCTTGAAACCTAGACACTGAAAGATGAGGTTATGTTTCGGGCATTGATTTTAAGGGAAAAATGTCTTTGTCAAAGAGTTAAAAGATTAGGTATTATTGAAAGATAATTTGTACACATCTTAATTTGGTTTGGGGAGATTGGCCTACTCTTTCCTTTCTTTTTCTCTCTGTCGTTGAACTCAGGACCTGTCCTGGCTAATCAGGCACTCGTGTCATTTTGTTTTAGTTAGGATCTTGTTTTTGCTTGCGGTGACAGGACCATGATCTTCCTCTCATCCCTGCCTATCTAGGATTCCAGTCTTGAACCCCTGTGCCTGGCTTTTTTACTGGATGTCTTGCTAATATTTTTCCCAAGCTGGTCCTCCCAAGTCCACCCCCACTTGTTCACATCATCTGAGGTACTGTGAGGGCTTGCTGTTTATAGTAGTTACTGACAGTCACTGTCATTTTTTCCCCTGACCTCAGTAGTGCCTAGTGCTGAAATTCTGTTGTCCGCTTTTACACATGTCCCTGCACTTCCATACATTGAAGTCCTGGTCCCACCTATGTCTGCAGTGCATGTCCTGCAGCATCCAGGACTGAGAGTGATTAGAAGAAGAAACAGGAACAGTCATCCAGGAACCGCAGTAAGAAGAGCAGTGCTTTCTGACCTTAAGGTTCAGACTTGGTTAAGAATGCCAGGCAAGTCATTTTTCTCCAAAACACCTGTGTGAGATAGGCACAAAAATGTTTACTTTCTGAAAGTCACTAGAACTTTGTGCCCGAGAGAGAACTCTTAAGTTAGAACATGCCTAAGATCTTTACTATGTTCTGACTCTTAGGAATCATTTTTAGGAGCCAAAATATTAATTTATTCACTAGCTTTATTAAATGAGTATCAAGTTGATACTGCCTTGTTGGGGTGTATCTGGGAGCAAGCCCTTGAAAAGCTTAAATTGTGGCGTGAAGGAGCAGGAATTTCAGAGCTAACAAAGGAGTAAAGGGCTAGGGCCTTGTGGCCCCAATTGGAGAGCACCTGCTTTACTAATGTAGGTCCAGTACAATGGGGACGGAGACAACTGAGCAGAGACTTAATTCTTAATCAGTAAGAGTGTAAATCTTACTGGAAATGACTTTAAAGGAATCACCCAGGGTTAAAATACCCATTTTTAGGGTGTATTTTGAGAACATTTCTGAATTTTCTGTTAGATGAAACAGTGCTGCCATCTTGTGGTAGTTTCTTTAGAAGCAATCTAGCTTTGCTTTTGGAAGTCTAAGGCTATTTTTACTTAGTGAGATTTATTTTTGAAAAAGAGGTTTTGTGGGGTTTTTTTTTTTTTGGTAAATTAGGATTGAACTTAAAGGGCTCTACAATTAGAATTCACCTTAAAATTTTATTTAGTATGAAATAAATACCTGGCATAGATTTCTGTATTTGATCATACTGAAAATGATACTGGGAAATACATAAGGCATGTGAATAGCTAAGAGAAGTATGAAAAACTGGGACTTGAGTTTGCTAACAAAAACTTATGACATTAAATTCCCTATTCCAAAAGGCTTATGTAATTTAAAATAATATTTTAGAAAAAGTTTTGAAGGGATGCACTTTAGGAATTCAAAATGACATCATATCTTGCAACAGTTCACACCATTTAAAGAACTTTATGTTAATTAATCCATTTCCATTTAAGTATGATCTAATTCTTAAAGTTAGTGTTTAAAAATCCATCTCTTGGGACCAGAAGTTTGGCCTAGTGGTGGAGTGCTTGCTTAGCATGCACAGAGACCCAGGTTTGATTCCTCAGTACCATATACATAGAAAAAAGCCGGAAGTAGTGCTGTGGCCCAAGTGGTAGAGTTCTAGCCCTGAGAAAGCCAAAGGGCAGTGCTCAGGCCCTGAGTTCAAGGCCCAGGAGTGGCAAAAAAAAAAAATCTGTCTGTTTTGAATACCAGTTTTTGATGCTTTATCAGCTTTTTTACCCTCTGGATGTTTTCTGACTTTTTTTTTTAAGTCTTTGGTTAAAAGATTTTTATCTCTTAAAAAGCTTTTTTGACTTAAATCATGTTTTGCTTTACAGAAAATTTATGTAACAGATTTGAGCAAGATTTGATAGCTAGGATTAACAAGCTGTTGACTTATTTTTTCCAAGCCTAGGGAGGATCGGATGCCTGGTGGGCCTTGCTTTCCTAGGTTAGCACTTGCCTAGGCCCTTGGCTGCATAACTCTTTTCTTTTTTCTGGTAGTTTGCTCAGTGATATGAGGTAAGGTTTGTAAACATTCATAACTGTAGATATTCCTGGTTAAATCTTTATCAGCTGACAGCACAAATTCACACTACTGGCATCTCATTGACTGGTCATATTGCACTGTTTGGTGTAGTTGTGTGATGTGGGTCTCTGCAGAAACCATAATTAATGACGTGAAATTACTTTTATTAAATGTAATGCACCGTTCTGTACATTACCCTGACAATAAAATACAATAAAAAATAGAGATTGATAACTAGATAGTATAAAATAGGACTCTTAAAACTACAAGGTGTTTATTATGATTATCTTGCAGATGTTGTTAATACCCCTTAATGAATGTGGGTTAGTAAGAATTCCAAGAGCATTCTGCTTTTTTTTTTCTTTTGCCAGTCCTGGGCTTGAGCTCAGGGCAAGCACTGTCCATGGACTTTCTCAAGGCTAGAGCTCTACTACTTGAGCCTCAGCAGCACTTCCGGCCTTTCTCTATGTATGTAGGAATTGAACCTGGGTCTCCGTGCATGCTGGGCAAGCACTCTACCACTAGGCCAAACTCTCGGCCCCACATTTTGCTTTTATTACAAAATATGTATACCAACACACTCACATTGGATTTCAGTGGAAAACTCGAGAATAGCTAGCCATTTTTGCCTGTACCAAAAGAAAATTCAAGACCAGAGCATGGATCAAGTAGTACAGTACTTGTCTTCAAATAGAGATCCGTGAGTTCAAATCCTAGTACTATCAAAAGGAAAAAAAATAAACATAAAAGGAATTAGAGGTAACTTTTCTTTATATTGCTCTGGATGAGTGCTGATCACCTATGCTTATTTCCTTTTGGGTTTTAATAGCCTCCACATGAGTGTGCAGTATGGTAGGAAGAAAATGTACTGTGAGAGAACCTGGTTCTCTCTAGTCTTCACATATTGTTCTGAATTATAAAGTCACCTTGATTATGTTGTTTGAAATACTCAGTGTGTGTTCACGTAAGGGAGTACATAGTAAGGTTGACATTGTTTTAGCTTTTTAAGTGGCAGTTTTGGTCTTGTGTATGTGATATTGTTCATTTCTACTTGGTAAATATGGCAGGAAATGTTCTTCTTAGTTCCTTTTGTCTCTGGATTCCAAACTGATTCCTGGTGACCCAGAGGTCACCACCCTTAGAATCACCCTTGCCTTTGTTCCAATAGCTTCAGCAATCTTGTATCAGAGGGGAAGGGAGAGACTGCCTGGGGGAGGGAGGTGGGGAGGAAGGGAACATGAGGAAAGCAGGCCCTGCCAGCTTACTGAGCATTCTAACTCCTATGTTGGCTCAGTTGAGAAGCAGAGCCATAGGTTCCCACCCTTTTGGAGCAAAGTCCTTTGAATTTGCTGGCTCCTGTTCACATTGCCTAGGATGCATCACTACAACTAAAAGGCATGTTGAGGAGACATAATTGTAACAACTCTGTCATAGTTTCACTAATAGACATGCTTCACTGGTATATTTACTTTTTTTTTTTTTTTTGCACTAGCCTGTTGCTTTTTATGACTCTTTAGTTAATACAATTGATTTAGCCATTGTTAATTTTAGGGCTTGTATAATAAAGCATTGTTTCCCTCTCTTTCCAGGTGCTGCTGTTTTTTCAAACGAAGGAAAAGGAAAACCCTGCAGCGACACAAGTGACTGTGGACACAGATAGCGGAGCATTGCTTACACGTTCATCTGCTGTCATGGTTGAAATCATCTCTAGAGTGACCACATAGATTTTCAAGGACTCGCAGAAACAAAAAATGTCATACTTTCATACTTCATTTTGTGGTTGTCTTGCATTCGTATTTTTTTTTTTTGCCTAATTTAACTTTTATGGAAGCTTTAAAGTGTGATCAAAACCTGAGTGCTTTGTCTATCAGTGAGTGGAGTGGACCAGTGAGGTGACACTGCTGAGCTCATGTCCACAGGATGTTTTCCAGAAGCTCTTCTGCTTATTAGGAAAGCCGTGTGTAATCTTACTTGTCGAGCAATTAGGTACCTAGTGCAGAAGCATATGCCAACAGAAATTTCCTTCCCAATGGACAGGGTCGCAGAGAAAACAAGAATTGGCTGAATATTTTTAAAATTCCTTGAGATGTTTCTATTTTATGTCACCTGCATTGATTGCAGTATTCCTGATGGTACTGTACTCATGAGTCCTCTTAACATTCCCTCTGTGAAATCGGTACACTCACTTCCTAGAGGTACTGAGCAAAACATGCAATAGTCCGGCAGATGGAGTCACAAAGAAGTGTGGGACGTCCCAGCTCTTTTGTTGCCCTACTATGTGAAGTGCAGTGTTACGAAGTGGCAAAAGCACTTGTCTTTTTTTTCTTTTAAGTCCAAATATTTATATAGTATAACTTTATGCTTCCAGATGATAGTGTATGCTGGGTATCAAGGAATGGATATTTTGAGAAGTTGGGATTTTAAAAAAATACACTAAGCAAAAGAAGTAAATGTGAAGTTGGTTGAGCTTGAAGCCTGCTGACAATACTTCACCCTCCTGGAGAAAACTGAGTGGTGGTATCTGTTAAGGGTTTTGCCCTTTGATTAACAAAACAAAACAGAAACACTTCCCAGCAATAAAAACTGGGTGGCTCACTAGATCGCCCTCTGTGCGCTAGTCCCTGGTATTAACTTTTCTAATTTGGGGGAATTTCCCCGCTTTCAGCAAGAGTTCCATGGTCGAACCGTGTTTGGAGAGGAGGTTCAGGTGCGCGTCTCCCTGGTCTTCCCAAGTGCCTGCAGTGGTGTGTGCGTGTATGTGTAGAGTAACAGTTGTATGTAAGAGGAAGCCCTTCCCACACTTCTTTAGTTGCTTTGTTTTAAGCCACAAAGATGGAAGTCTATTGTGACATTTGACTGGAAGGGTTAAAACAAGAAGACTGGCTGGAAAGAGTTACATTGGCCAGGTCTCCTTTTTACTGTTCAGTTGATACTTACTCCTCCCATGCAGTCTCCTCTTTGTCTTGAAGTATGTGCCTCCAGTGTGCTTATTTATTTTTATTGTCTCAAGGTAACATTTAAAATGTGCATCAATGTAAACAAATCCACATTTTTACTTCATTATTGCTTTTACAGGTATTTAATTGTACTTTGTAATTTATTTTTCTTATTAGCCAAAAGCTCATTGTGTTGTTTTTGATTTAGTAAGCATCATATGACACCACAAATCAGGACATTGTCACTGTTGCTCTGAGTCCGAGGATTAATCTTTTCCTGATTTTGAAGACCTAAGCCCAGCCTAGAAGACACTGGCTGTCTCATTTGGTCAACAATTCCATTCTATTTGTATAGATATTTGTTAAAATGTCTTAAACTACAGAAGTTACATACTGAGCTTTTATTTTTGCTTGCTTTGAGCAAGATAGGTGGATGTTTGGCCATTATAATGTGAAACCACTTCTTTCTTTACAGTATTTGACCAAATTTGTGTGTCTATGATATTTGTAAATACATGGGCTATCTGTATTTCTTATCATAAGCCTCTATTTAGTTTTATTCTCCATAGGGTTTTTTGGACTGTACAGTGTTTATATGATCTGAATCCCTTATACATAAGAAGGTGTGTATATTAATCCAATTATGGACTTAAATATTTTAAAAGTATGAATACCCTTATTTGCTGCAAAGACCAGTGTGTAGACATTTGCTTTTTAGCAATACTTTTTTTAAGTGCTCCATTTGAATGCCACGGATGGAGTCTTCTGGCAACATGGATGTCTTCAGTGGGAGGCAGCGCAGGTGTGTGCGAGCTATGCCAACGATGTTTTGCATTTTTATGCTTTTCTGTCAACACTAATGAAGTCAACCTTGCCTGAGCGTCTGAATAATGAAACACATCCCTGTTTAAAAGTATGTAACTGAAAAAAGAAATAAAAAATAAAGGTAGTTTTTTTAAACTTGCTTTTCCCCCTTTCCTCTAATCATGAGTAAAATAATCCCATCACTGATTCCAAGCAGGAGTTTTAAAAATGCACTTCATTTTGTCTGTGACACGTGAGCCGCAGAGCTGGAGGAACATGCTTCTGTTGTTTTATTTTTGTTGTACTTGCTCAGAGCATAGCTGTAAGGAGCACATGATCCAGAAGATTAAGCTTTTTTTGCTTTATATTTATCTGAATTAATTAGTTGAACAACTGAAGCTGTATTTTAATAAATGAAGGGAAGCAGAATGTATTCCCTTTTGAAAGTGAACTTATGTATTAGGCTCATAGAAATTGAGCAGTATGACTTCAGTGTTAAGTGAACAAATTTAAAATTGTTCGAATGGGAAGTACAAATTGTGACACTTCTGTCATTGTGTTTTAAGTGCTTTTACCAGTTGCATGAATAGAATTTTGTTAGATAAGGTAGCAGTCACTTAGTCTGGAAATACTGTTTCCATTAAGCCCCATGGGCAAAGCAGGAGAACTAACATATAACACATAATCTCTATTAGGCCTTACCTAGAAGAATCTGAGGGAAGATTCAGGTGTTGCATACTCAGTGATCATGTATTTGCATTACTTAAGAACCTTTGCCTCAAGTAATTGAACCATAATCTAGTTTAAGCAATCAGAGCTTTGTTTAGTTACAAAGTCCAGTGGTACATCACTTCAGATGTGGTTAATCCTGGTTCTAGGACAGGACTGTCTTCATGGCCCTTGGCTTGCTTTCTCTCCACCTCCCCTTTGTTAGTAGTACTGGGATTTGAATTGAGTTTCATGTCTACCAAGCAGGTGCTCTTATCACTTGAGACACTCCCTGCTTCATTTTGCTTTAGCTTCCCTTTCTCTCCCCCAATCCCCCAGCTCTTGATTTTATCTGAACTGGATTGGACCCAACCATGATCTTCCTATTTATATTTGGGCAGGAGGAGGATAGGCACATGTCACCATACTCAGCTTTGGGTAGGAAGGGAGGAATTACAGGCACATGCCACCATACTCAGCTTATTTGTTGTGGTATAGTCTTGTTAATTTGGGCTGAGATTGCAGGGTGTGATCCATCACTAGAGATTGGCTTCCTAGCCTACTATTTTCTTTATCCATGTGGTGGGATGGTGAAGTGACCACCAGTAATGTGAGATTTTACTCTGCTGCCTTAGTAACTAACTAGATAGAACCTAAGGGTTATTTTTTCCGCAATGGTTTCAACTAGATCTGAAGACATTTCTGCTGCGGATAACATATCTATCCCAAAACAGTTACTATGGAAAGGGGGGCTATGGGCCCACCTTCAGAAGACACACGGACTGAGAAATGAAGCAGAAGAGAGGTCACCCAAAAGGATGTGAGAATATTAATACCAGGAGAGTGAATAGCTACTGAATAGGTAAAATAAACATAAACACTACCATGTGGCAAAAATGGTTAGCAGAAATGCATACCTGATTGTTCTAACTTCCCATTACTGTTTTTCAGAATCTTAAAAGCATTCTTAGTATTAGAAGTTACTTAAGAATGAGTACTGCTGAAAAATGTTCTAGACAGGTTTTTAAAAAAAAGGTGATAAATATCTTATTTGTCACTGTTTTGGTGATCGATTTGGATTAGAATTAAAACCTAATTTTTCTGTGAGGAAATAGCTGTGTGTGATAAAGCTTTACTGATGTTCAGGGTAGCTAGTTTTCTGCCTAGATCTAATAGATTCACATAAGAAATCAAGACTTCTTCCTAAAAATGTGTGGATCGTAGTAGAAAAAAAGGACTGGCAAGATGTATCAGCAGCTTATTGTTGAGACAAGAAGTTCTCCATTTCCCCTTTTCTTGCTGTTTCAGGTTTTGTGGCTAAAGCAAGCAAAATTAGAGGCTTTTATATACTTAAGCAATTAGAAAGTGAACAAATTTCCACATGTTTTATTGATAAAATGTAAGAAGAAATAGTACCCCTTGAACATCATTTTTAATATTTCCATTAACATGAATACAGTAGAAGTCTATCAATGATAGGAATGTAGTTATTTTGCAGGGATACTACTACTTAATGGGGTTTGAAGTTGGCTGCAAATATTTGCATGTTAATGTTGATCTGTGGTGTGTATTTTCTACTTCACCTTTGGAAATGTCTTTTCCCCACCAATAGATACAAAGAAATACTATTCTCAACTCTTGCCTGTAACACTCTTGACCACATCTTCTTTTAGAAATACTTGTTGAATTCTGTTACATTCTGTTCTTGGTATTTGCCTTTTTCAGGTCTGTAGCAAAAGCTACTTTCCAGTGTTCTAAGTAATTCTTAAAAGGATTCTTTGTGTTTAAGAAAATTTCAAGCTAGGACCAGGAGCATGACACAGTAGTAGAGTGCTTGCCTAGCATACATGAAGCCCTGGGTTCGGGTCCTCTGTACCACATACACAGAAAAGGCCAGAAATGGTACTGTGGCTCAATTGGTGGAGCACTAGCCTTGAACTGAAGGGCTCGGGGACAATGCCCAGGTTCAAGGCACACAACTGACAAAAAAAAAAAAAAAAAAGGTAGCCTTAGGTAAAAATACTATAAAGCTGGGGATGATGATTCATGTTCATAATCCCTGTTTTGGAGCAGGCAGAGATGGGAAGATTATGGTTCATAACCAGCCTGGGCAAAAAAGTCAGCAAGACCACATCTCAAGAACAATCTCAAAACCAAGCTAAGAATGATGGCACACATCTGAAATCCTGAACCTCTGGAGCAATAGACTTTCTGGAGCACAAGACTTCCTGAACCTCATCAAAATAATAAAATGGACTAGGGTGGCTCCTCAAATAGTCACATACCTGTCTGGCAAGCATAAGGCCCTGAGTTCAAACCCTAGTGCTCCCCAAACCAAAGATTGCAATAAAACCTCATCACTGTTATCACATTGTTACATGGTTGGGCAAGGCGGGGTAGTCAGCTTTTTGTAATATTGGCTGAATTAAGTCTTCTTTAGTTCAAAAATACATGACTCGGGCCAGTTTGGCCTAGTGGTAGAGTGCTTGCCTAGCATGCACGAAGAACCGGGTTCAATTCCTCAGTACCCCACATACATAGCAAAAAGCCGGAAGTGGTGCTGAGGCTCAAGTGGTAGAGCTCTCGCCTTGAGAAAGTCCAAGGACAGTGCTCAGGCCCTGAGCCCAAGCCCAGGACTGGCAAAAAAAAGAAAAAAAATACATGACTCAGAGCCAGGACTTTGGCTTAGTGGTAGAGTGCTTCCCTAGCATGCCTGAAGACCTGGTTAAACCTTGGTACCACATACATAGGAAAAAAAGCCAGAAGTGATACAGTGGCTCAAGTAGTAGAGTTCTAGCCTTGAAACAGTCCAAGGACAGTGCTTAGGCCCTTAGTTCAAGCCCCAGAACTGGGAGATATATATATATATATAGATATATATACATATATATATCTATATATATATACATACATACATATATGTGTGTGTATATGTATATATGTGTGTATGTATATTATATATGTATGTATATACATACATATATAAATATATATTCACATACTTTCTGTAGAAAACATCTGTGAATGAAGTGTATATCAGGTTGGAAGATCTGACATTTTCAAAAGGTTTGTCAGTTTATCCAGGTAATCCTTTTCCACATCTATTTCTACCCCCATCAGTTACAACACATCTCAGGAGATTCTGTTTCAGGTTGTACTGGATGAGAGTTTTCTGAGCTTTGTTGGAAATACTCATTTTTGTTCTGTTCAGAGTATTTTTTTTGCCAGTCCTGGACCTTGAACTCAGGGCCTGAACACTGTCCTTAGGCTTTCTCAAGGCTAGTGCTCTACCACTAAAGCCACAGCACCATTTCCAGCTTTTTTCTATATATATGGTACCAAGGAATGAAACCTGTGACTTTGTGCATGCTAGGCAAGAACTCTTACAGTAGGCCAAACTTCCGGCCCTCAGAGTATTTTTAAGAGCTGGACTTGAGTCACAATTGACTTCTTCAAGGTAATGCCTAGCTGCATTGGCAATCCCTACTGATTAATCAAAAATGAGAAGGAAAACCACTGCAAGTATGACTTGTTTTAAACCAATTGAGGGTTACACTATAGTGTTCTTATGTCTTACTGCTAAAAGGCTCACAGTCAGAATTTCTCTGGATACACTTTGTGGCCTCTGGAGTCTAACACAATTAACTGAAATACACCATCAGCAGATAACTTTCTTTGCTTAGCTAACAAATGAGCCATACAGAAAGTTCCTTGTATTGTTCCTTTATTATAGTATGTGTATGTGTGAGTGTGTACTCGCATGCACGTGAATAAATTCTGCTGGGAAGGGAAGTTTGGGTTCTTTAATTGTTCTGTTACTTTATTGTGAATTGAGAATATTGTCATGAGTGCTTATGCTAGTATGGTAGAAATATTATTTTAGTTCAAATACTCCATGATAAATGCAATGCTTTGCCATGTAATTGTATAACAAAAAAATTCAACTCCACTGTGCCTTAATGGTGCCACACTCAAAGATTACATGATGGCTATGTACTAGCAGAAAATAAAAAAAGGTTTGTATGAGAATAGGTATGGCTCTTGGGGCTGGTGTTGATTTACACTCATTCCTGAGCAGTACAAAGCAATACAAGCACTACATATCGTCTCTGTGATGAGTGTCCACTTTGCTTTTGTAGCATGTCTGAGTTCCAAAAAAAATTGTTTTTATAGATACTGAAATTTGTCTTCAAAGTGTTTTGATTTTTCTAACCATTTAAATACAAATATTATCTTGGTGCCTGTGGCTCACTCCTGTAATTCTATCTACCTTGGATACTGAGGATCAGGATTTGAAGCCATCCTAGGTAGGAAAACCTGAGACTATGTACAGTTTACCAGCAAAAAGCCAAACATGGAGCATGGCTCAAGTGGTAGAGAACTAGCCTTTAACACAAAAGCTCACTGGCAGCAAGTTCAAGCCCCAGGAATAGCGTGTGCACTCACACACCCATACATGAAATGCCAGGCTCTGATAGCCCATATCTATAATCTAGCTACTGAGGGACCCAAGATCCAGAGCTGGCCAGTGTAGAAAAGTCCATGAGACTCTTACTTCAGCTTCCAAAAAAGCCAAAAACGGAGTTGTCACTCAGCTAGTAGAGTGCCAGGCAGGCAGCACCCAGGCACTGACGTGTGTGCGTGCACATTATCTCCTTGCACATTGGTTATATTGCCTCCCTCCCTTAAGGACATACATGAGCTTAAAATGATTGATTTTATGCCTTGATAAAAATGACAAAATACCCAAGCAAGCCCTCTCTGTTAAACCACTGTCATGTGCTGAAATCAGTGCTACTCTATTGGACAATGATTGAATATTCTTATTGTATGGTAATTTTTTGACCACTTGGATACCATTAACTATCAGATGCTTTGCTAAAAATTCAGGCAAACTGTTCTATTTCTTTGCATTGTCATTCTCATCTCATTTTCAAAATGCAAGTAGACTTGATTTGGCATGACTTCCTGGTGTAATGTTTATTTGTAAAGATCCGCATTTTTCTAAACTTATAATTTGTCTTTTTAAAAATTATGTATGATTTTATATGATTATCAGTGTTCTTCAGCCTGTTGCTGTATAATCTACCCTCCTCCTTTATAAAGAAAAAAAACGAGAAATTTAAACTGTGGGCCAGTGGCTCACTCTCATAATCTAGCTACTAAGGAGGTTGAGATCTGAAGATTGAGGGTTGAAGCTCGTTGAGGCAGAGAGATCTGTGAGACTTACAAGGCTTGAACTTGGAGTTTCATTTATCTTGCTTGCTCATTGTTGCCATTCTACTACTAATTTTCTGTCCAGGCTGTCTTTGAAACGCTATTTTGAAAGTCTTAGCCTCCTTAGGAGCTAGGATTTCAGGTATGAGCCACCACCACTGGATTACACTGGCTACAATTTTTCTGTGTGCTTTTGCATTAAAAATCTCCAGCTAACTTGAAAGCCTAAAGCTTTAATTGTTTCTCATCTATTTGTTTGCAGACAATTTTATAATTATTGTGTATATTGTTTTAAATACTTCCTTTTCCTTTTTGTGAAAAGGGAAAAATTAAAATTTTAATCCCAGAATTGGAATTCCACTTTTGAGTTCATTTTCCTAGATAGCACAGATGTTAGAAGGCACGCATATTTTTTCTTTTTTTTTTTTTTTGCCAGTCCTGAGCTTTGAGCTCAGGGCTTAAGCACCGTCCTTGGGTTTTTTCAAGGCTCTACCACTTGAGCTACAGCACCACTTCTGGCTTTTTTCTATGTATGTGGTACTGAGGAATCAAACCCAGGTCTTCGTGCATGCTAGGCAAGCACTGTACCACTAGGCCAAACTCCCGGCCATGAGGAGGCACTCATTTTTTAATTAAACATTCTAACATTACCACCACCACCACCACCACAACAACAACAAGAATAACAATACAGAATTGACTGATAAGTGGTAATCTCTCATACCTAATGAGTAATGATAGCCTGATTAAGAATCTGCCTGCACTGACTCATGATGCAATCTGGTTGACTCCTGGTTCCTACGTACCGAAGACCATCAACAATGATACCATTCTTCTCTGACTTTCCCATTTTCATTTAGGGCATTGATTTAGTCTATTCTCTAATGGATTCAAAGATAAGGGCATGTAAAAGTTCGCATGAATTTATATGCAGGCAGATGAAATATGTAAAAACAAGTACCATGTTTGTTTGTTTGTTTTTAAAATCCTGATTGGAAGGTATATAAATGAGCTCTAAAAAGAGAAGATTTTATGTTTCAGCATTCCCCAAAAGTTTCTCATCTCGAGCCCTGAGGAAGCAAATATGGCAGGGCTTTCAAAGGATTACTAGACAAATGGGTAGATGGAGAGGAGGAAAGTCTATTAAACCTAGTTTTTTTCTTATCAGGTGATTATGAGTAAAGTTTGAGTTTTTCAGTACTTTCCAATGAAAATTTAAGTGATGTTGTAAGTAAATGGAATGGTATGAAAGAGATTTTGAATTATTTGGATTGTCCTTTCAACAAGTTTGGCTGAAGCCAGGTGCGGTGGCTCACGCATATAATCCTACCTACTCAGGAGGCTGAGATCTGAGGATCTCAGTTCAAGGCCAGCCTGGGCACTAAAGTCTGTGAGACTCTTATCACCAATTAACCACCAGAAAACCAGAAGTGGTGCTATGGCTCAGGGGGTAGGGCAGTATACTAGGACAGCACCCAGGGCTCAGGTTCCACAACCGACAGACCAAACAAACAAAAACAAGTTTGGCTGAGCTGTGCACCGATGACTCACACGTGTTAGCTACTCAGGAGACTGAGATTGGAGGAGTGAGGTTCAAAACTAGCCCAGTCAAAATGTCTGTCTCCTATGAACTATTACATGGGAACTCAGGAGAAATAGAGAAGCCACAATATTTTGAGAAGTAGAAGTGGGAGTCTTTATTGGAGAGCCAGTGACTGCAGGGAGTCTTCTGTCCTGAAGACCTGCATCCCCTTGAATACACTTCACTCTGATAGGCATGGGAAGAGAAAAGAAAAGAAAGAGTAGAGAAACAATACCAACAAGCCAGATCAACTTCATTTGGAAAGCTGAAGTGAGACATCATGGTGACTGGAGGTGAGCCAGGAGAGAGGAGACACGAGGCATGGTGTCCCCATGTCTGAGCTCCTCCAGGCCTAAAATGGGTCAAGATTAAGGTGCAGAGTCACAGGAAACTCAAAAATCTCATGGATTCAGGGCAGAGGACTGACAGTACTATAACCTATCATCCAAATCCCCGCCCCTACCTCTAGGAATCCACCTGTGGGTGGAACTTCCCTGCCCCTTCCACCCGAAGAGAAGATGGGCCACTTAGTCCCAGTTTCCTTACTTTGAGAATGATCAAACACCTGGAAGTGTAGGTGTGGTTTAAGTGGTACAGCATTAGCCCTGAAAAACTAAGATAAGGTTCCAGGTCCTGAGTTCAAATCCCAGGACTCACATGCGTGCAAGCATACATGAATAGACACACACACACACACACACACACACACACACACACACACACACTTTTGTCTGAGAGAGGAATGATGGAATGGGGGAAATTTTCAAGATAGATATTTTGTGCATGCTTATGTTCTTAGGATAGGAGGAGCTGGACTATATTTGCTTTCTGAAAGGAAGGAAGCCATGGAGGGAAGGAAATCCCGGGAAGGATGAGCTGAGATTCCAAGGTGGGGGAGAGTGGAGAGATGAAGGCACGGCTCAGATTATGTGCTGTAGAGATGATGTGGACAGAAGCAACCAAACTGTCTCTCTGGTTGGCTATAGGGTTTCATCTGTCCTGAGCCCAAGAAGGCTGCACACAGGTTGCTATTTATCTGGGAGAAGATGATGAACTACCAGGAATCTTAAAGTGATTGTTTAAAATGTTGGAGTACAAGCATAATTATTTCAAACATAGTTTAAATATTCACTACCCATCACCTTCAATTTTCCTCTAGTGTATAAGGGTTGTCACATAAAATGATTGAATTCTATGTGCAAAAAGAAGGAAATCTTTCTAGGTCTACTTAATAAGAACCCACTTAAAAAAAAATATCTTTTGGGTGGGTTCCATTTCCTAATGCCTGTAATTCTAATCAGTGAAATGGGGTGGCTGGATCTACCTATGGTAGATAAAAATTGAGTTTAACTGGGCCATGTTGTCTTCATGGTAGAGGAAGGGGAAGTCCCACCTCCCAGATAATGGGTGTGCCTGATTTCCTAGAAGCAGGGGCGGGGACTTGGACAATTGGTTACTGAACTTGCTAATCTTGAGCTGGAACCTCTCAAGCTCCCTGTGACCCTGCCCCTAGCCCTGACCAGCTCAGGAAGCATCACACTATGCCTTGTGTGCTGTGTCTCCTCTGTCCTGGCTCTCCTCTGCTCACCGTGGTGTTCCACTTCAGCTCTCATTGGAGTTGATCTGGTTTGTTGGTGGTTTCTGCTCTTTTTTTCCTCTCCTGCTCTTCATGTGTAAGTGTACTTGAGGGACTGCAGGTGTTTGTGACAAGAGTCCATGTGCAGTCACCAGCTTTCCAAGAAAGACTTCTAATTCAGCCTCTCAAAATGTGCCTTCTGTTTCTCGTGATGGAGACACATCATCAAAAGGCTGAAATCTGAGGATTATGGTTCCAAGCCTGCTGGGTGAGTTAAAGTCTGCGGCACTCTAATCTCTAATTAATCACTAAAAAATTAGAAACAGAGCTGTGGCTCAAAAAAAATCTATGGCACAATGTGGAGGTCCTAAGTTCAAGCCTCAGCAGTAACAAAACGAAAAAAAAAAAACAAACTTAAATAAGAAATGTTTCCTGTCAGTTGATCTTCTGAAGGCTCCTTGGTATTTTTGCAAAGATGTGTTCTGCATCCAGCTAACATTTCATGAGTGTTTCATATTACCACTGGAAATTGTTTTTGATAGAGTGAAAATGTATTTAGCTCAATATCCCATATAATATGAATGCAACTCAACATTTTGTAGATAACATATAGACTAAATTACATTTCTATGTATTTATATTACAGGGTTTGCAAACAAAGGCTATATTTTTCCAAATCAAATGTCAACTGTAAAAACTCATTGAATTTATTACTTTAGATTTTATAAATGGAAAAATTATTGAGTTGAACGAAGAAAAGGAATGGCAATAATTCACATTCCTTCGTTATATGCTTATCAGTTAAAACATTCAAATTTTAATTTTGTCATGTAACAAAACAAATTTAAGTTTTCACAGCCAATGTTTGAGTCTACTTAGTATTTTAGACACCAGTGGAAGTTTCTGTTTACAAAAAATTCCTCATCTGGGGCAAAAATCTTAGCTTTGTTTTCTTGTGATATATATTTTAAGTAGTTGTACAAAAAGGGATTTCAACACAACAATTCAGATGAGTACAGTGTCCTATGTAATTATATACTTGTTATGTAGTTCAACTTTATTATATTGTAAATTGAATATAATGACTGTTTTTGTCCACCCTTTCTTCTTCCATTCATCTGCCCCTCCTCTACCTGGCCTCCTCCCCTTTTCTCCCCAAAATATACTTCAGCTCCCTGGTATTAATGTTGTTAAACTGTTTTGCTTTCACAATGCATCAATAGTGAATAAAATGTGTGTGATGGTCCTAGAACCAATACTTTTGGGGGTCAAAAAGAGTATACATATAGATCAGTGAACATTTCTCAGTTGGTATTCTAAGGATTTTACCTTGGATGATATTGCTCTCTCCAAACAACTTTTAAATAGGCAAACTTACAGGTTTCTTCTACCTTTGAGCTCAGGTATCTCCAACTTACCCTACTCAATCACTGTCTGTCTATCCATCTATCTATCTATCTATCTATCTATCTATCTATCTATCTATCTATCTATCTATCATCACCTTTCTCTCTGCCTATCTTCTATCTTTTTTATTGTAGTTATAATCGCCAGATAGAAGGTGCATTACTTCACAAACATTGATATCCTTTTTCATGTTTTTGTCCCCATTTCCCTCCCCCACACCCTCCCCTCATCTTGTTTCCTCCCCTTCCCTATCCTATTTCAAATAAACATATATACAATATATCAGATAACAAGGTAAGATACTGTAACAATATGAGATAACCAAAGGACAACACCAGAGATGAGAAATAACATAATACATTAAGAACGACAATCACACATTATATGGCTCTTGTTTTCATATCCTGGAGGTCCTTTCATTTAGAGTCATTCTATATGGCCTTATGTCTCTAGGTTTTGTTCTATTGTAAATCTCTGCTAGGAGAGCCCAAGATTTCTACTGATTATGAAAAATGAGGGCAACCATTGAGCCTATGTTCCTTTAAGTCTGGCTTACTTCACTTAATATAATTTTTTTCCCAAGTCTTTCCATTTCCTTACAAATGGGGCGATGTCATTCTTTCTGATTCTCTGCCTATCTTCTATTTATTGACTTTATTTTCTGTATTGTTTTTGCTTTATATACATGTAGTGTGCCTCTAGGATTTAAGTGTTAGCCGCTGGCGCGCAGCTAAGGCATCATGGTCATAATCAACCCTTTTGTCACTCTCTCCTCTCACTTCTCAAACTAGTCTCACGAAGCTTCCCGGGTCCATTTTTCTACACAAGAATACAGTAGTTTGATTATATTCATATACCTTCATCCTCTATATTTGTACCTATATCAGAGACATACATATTTTAACTTCCTAATATTGGAAGTTCAAAAGATTTTGGATTTCCTAATATTGGATTTCCTAATATTGGAAGATTTCCTAATATGGGAAGTTCAAAAAGATTTCACCATGGTATCTCACATGATTTAGACAGATTAGTCATATATAATACACATATGATCCTATATATCCATGTTTTTGTTTATAGTTTAGATCTAACATGTAGATGAGACAAAATATATAAACTTGGCATGTTAGAATCTGGCTTACTTAAGTTTAATAAATTGGGTTCCAAATTCATCTATTTCCTTGCAAATGACATAATTTTATTTCTCTCTCTCTCTCTCTCCCTCTTATGGGTCATGGGACTTGAACTCGGCCTGGGCACTGTCCCTGAGCTCTTCAGCTTAAGGCCACTGCCCTACTCTTTGAGCCAAGCCCCACTTCCTCTTTTCTAGAGGTTAATTGGAGATAAGAGTCTCAGGTCCTTTTGTGCCAGGGCTGACTTTGAACCTTGATCCTCAGATCTCAGCCTTCTGAATAGCTAGGATTTCAAGCCTGAGTCACTGCGCCCGGTGAAATTTTATTTCTCTTTGTGGTGCATACTGTTCCATGATGTACATACCCCACTTTCTTGATCCATTTGTCAGTTGAAATGCATCTGGAGGGGCTGGGAGTTTGGCCTAGTGGTAGAGTGCTTGCCTAGCATGCATGAAGACTCAGGTTTGTTTCCTCTGTACCACATACATAGAAAAAGCCGGAAGTGGTGTTGTGACTCAAATGGCAGACCACTAGCATTGAGGAAAGCCCACGGACCATGCTCAGGTTCTGAGTTCAAGCCCCAGGACTGGCGAAGATGATGAAGAAGAAGGAGGAGGAGGAGGAGGAGGAGGAGCAGCAGCAGCAGCAGCAGCAGCAGCAGCAGCATCTGACCTATTTCTATTGTGAATGGTTATATATTGACTTAATTCTTTCAATTCAATCGTTGGGTAGTATTGCTCATAGTAAAGGAAATATTATACTGTTTTTCTCAACTATATTTCTCAACTCTGTGTGTGTGTGTGTGTGTGTGTGTGTGTGTGTGTGTGTGTGTGTACTGGGGTTTCAATTCAGAGCCTGAGTGCTGTTCCAGAGCTTTGTACTCACAGCTAGTACTCTTTAGTTACATGTTGAGTCACCACTTGTATCACAGCTCTACTTCTGGCTTTTTAGTGGTTACTTGGAGATAGGAGTCTCACATGCTTTCCTGCCTGGACTGGCTTTGAACTGTGATCCTCAGATCTCAGCCTTGTGAGTATTAAAGATTATAGGGATGAGCCATCAGCACCCTGCCGTGATGAGGACTTTGTGCCACACAATCCCTTTACCATATCTATCTCATGATGACTCCCCAAATAAGCATGGGTTAAAACCCTATGCTAAACTGAACCCATGAATCAAGATAATCTTGCTTTGAGTTGTTTCTCACAGTGACAAAAGTCTGGTTAACGCATTTGTGCATCCTTTTCCTTTTATAATCTAAAAGGAAATCTTTTAAAAGCTAAAATCAAGCTTTCTCTTCTTCTCTCAGCGTTAAGCAATCCAGTCATAATTTGCCTTATGTTCCTATAGAATGTTCTTTGCCCCTTTTTCCTTCTGAATATTAGATTGTCTTTCAAAATACAGTTTTATAACATTCATATGTTATTCTTTTGCTTCAATTTTCAACTTTTATATTTGAGTGATCAATATATTTTTTACCAGGGTTTTTGTTAGCTATTATTTTTTAACTGTTGCTGACTACTCTCCAGTTTAAGAATTTGTGTAATTTTCTGTTATTTGTGAAAAATAACATGGCTGGGAATAAGATACTTACATTATCCTTTTGCCTCCTGGACCTTATGAATTGCTTAAGTGCACCCTGGAAGCTAAAATTTTCATAGCATGCATTTATACTTTATACCAGAAAAGTGCTCTGCCACTTTAGCTACACCCCAGCTTTAGGTTATGTTTTACATCTTGTGTTTATTACCTGTGGCTCTCCTGGACTGAAGTCCTCTGACTTGCTTCCCAGGTATCTGGGCCCACAGACACATGCCATCATGGTCAGTTTATTTGTTAAGATGATGTCTTGCTACCTTTTTGCCTGGCCTCAAATTGCAATCCTCTCAATCTCTGTCTCTGATAAGAGCCTTTGTTTCCTTTATGTGTGAACCACTATGCCTGTCTGAAAACACTCTTCTGTCACATCACTTAGTGACATCTACTATCAGTCATATGTTGTTTCCTTTTTCAGCAACACTTATTATACATTTCTCTCATTTTCTCTGTTTTACTTATAGAATGGTGTGTGTGTGTGTGTGTGTGTGTGTGTGTGTGTGTGTGTGTGTGTGTGTGTTGATATTATATGCGCCCAAACTGGCTTTATAAAACTCCTTCCACTCTTCACTGCATCATGATGTGTCTGGCTTCTTTTAAACACATTAGATTCATTTTATAGCAATATAACAGTATTTGCTCAATTTGCTTGTTGAATGAAGAACAAAGGAAGTTAGGAAGGCTGTCTAACAGCAAATGATTGGGAGAATTCAAACCAAATTCTTTCTGCCTCTACAGCAGAAGTATTTAGCCACTACACTATAAGGCTCCATTCAACAGCAAAGACCCTAGGGCTGATCAAGCTCCCATCCTATATAAACGTAGTAAAAACTGAATAATTAGGCTCAGTGGAATCATCTGTCTTTTTAAAGGAGTAGAGGGAAAATGTAGTATAGTGTGAGTACAGATAATTCATTTATCTATGAGATTACTTGATTAAAGGAGTTTGTGACATGATTACTATAACTTTCTTGCTGCTTTTAACTTACTTTCTCAATGGCTATTCATGTTGTATATGTATAGGTTGTAGAGCACTAGAAATAACTTGGCTGATTTAAAAAGACATGGAAGAGACTCAGGAGAGAATAATGGGAAAGAGTAAGATGACAAACAGTAGAGGGCTTCGTTTGCCATCAATAGCAAGGAAAGCACTTCAATTATACTCCACAGCCTAAAAACACATACTGCTTCATTTCCCTTTGTATGCAACTCGTCTGATCTTCACAGTTCTGAAATAATAGGAATTTTCCCCCTCAGGTACCTGTACTGCATTTTAGGATAGTAGTTGAACAGAATGCTTGGCGTGAATAAATAGGGTTAGGAATTGTTACAGACGATTTCGTTGGAGAATACATGCTAAACAGTCATACAAATCTAAGAGCTTGCAGCAAAATGAAATTCATAGTATAAAGGTCAAGCCTGTCTAAAAGAGACTTCTAGGTGAACTGCTGGGTTGAAAATAGTCTCGATTTATTGTAATAGTTAGAAAATATGTGGTAGTGAGGGCAAAGCATTGCAGTTGAGTGAATACAGGCATTGTCTTGTGCTTCATTCAACAGAAACATGTGTGACTTCTGTTAACACCATGACAAATGGTTACCTCTTTCCTTCCTGAATATGAAATTAATGACTAAAAACACTATCAATAAGGGAGGTTGTGAAAAAATGATGTATGTACTTTTTCTAGATAACTAGTATGTGTTATTCTTAGGTAAACTGTGAAGATTTTATGGGATAGTTTAGGAGGAGAGATTTATGTAATTTTGACTTTACCTAAGGTGAGCTAACAATAATTGGGGAAAAAATTAGGTCTTTAAAATCCTTTACTTAAATCCCTGAAATGTGTAGAGTGTGTGTGTGTGTGTGTGTGTGTGTGTGTGTGTGTGTGTAAGGAAGTACATGCATGTCCCAGAAATGAGACTTAAACTTAGGGTCTGGGTGCTGTCTCTTAGCTTTTTTTTTCTACTAGAGGCTAGCACACTACCACTCTGTCATAGCTCTACTTTTGGCTTTTTGGTTGTTAATTGGAAATAAAAGTCTCATAGATTTTCTTGTCCAGGGTGGCTTCAAACTATGATCCTCACATCACAGCATCCTGAATAGCTAGGATTTCAGGTATGAGCCACCAGTGCTCAGCCCCATATTTCCAATTACGATGATTTTAGACGGGTTTCTTCTGTTTGTAACCTGAAATGTAGAACTCTTAAAATCTGAATTGGAAAGGTAAACTACTATTGCTCCAGCTATTAGAAAAATTTCAGTGTAATTTCTCAAGTACTTTGAATATGGAAGAGATATGCATTAATTTCTTATTCTGCTGTAACCAAATTACTATGACATTTGTGGCTTAAAACAGATTTATTATTTTATATTGCTGTACATCAAAAGTCTGAAGTCAGAAGCGGGGAGAAAATGAGAGAAGAGGTGATAGTGTTATGTATTTGCTACCTGACTTATATAACTATAGCTCTTTTGTCTATCACTTTTACAATAAAAAAAAAGGAAGAGAGAAATAAAAGTTCGAAGTCAGTGTTGTGGAGACTAAAGCAAGGTGGGATAGGGTACACATACTTCCTCGTCACCTTCCTTCCTATTTCATACTTCCTCCTTTCACGTGAAGTGAATTCTACTATTATTTCTAAATTGTTCTGGCCTCTAACACTTGTTTTGTTATGTAACACACACATATAACACATAGACACCCACATATCCAGTACTGGAGTTTGAACTCAAGGTTTTGTATGCTTGGCTGTCACTCCCATTTTGAGCTTGGATTTTCTGCCTTGGCTGGCTTTGAAACATGATCCTCTAGACCTCAGCCTCGTAAGAAGCTGGAGTGATAGAAATATACCCATCAGTGCCTGGCTCTATTTATAATTAGGGAATGCCTTTACAATTATATGTCCATTCAGCTCTAAGTTTATAACATGATAGTTCTCAGCATCAGAACTTAATGGACTGTTTGTTCAATTATTTTTCTTAGCATACATTAGTTTTACTATTGGTATCATTTGTTGAATTTGCATGCATATATAAATGCACTTTGATCAAATTCACCCCCTCTTTCTGATTGCCTTATGTCTCTTCTGAATCACTTTAATGGGATTCAAAGTTCTATGGCAGTGTAGGAAGTACCTCAACATATTTCCTCTCCCCTCTGAATCCTTACTGTAATCTTTAATAGCAGCTAGTTATTTTATATTTGAAATGAGAACTTGTTTGGCTCATAACTTCTTTGTTTCTATTTTTTTTTACTTGCAGACTTGATTGACATTAAAAAAATGTTTTGGGAAGGCCTGAGCTCATTGTCTTGTCTTCCATCCTGTGTGTAAATCGCTGAGTTTCTCAAGGTGTGTGCTAGTTGTTGTGCACAACTTCTGGCACACAGTCTTCCCAGTTTGTTCACTTATTTGCAAGTCTTTTATTTTAGGACACTTTTACCTTTGAATATTTACTCTTATCTAGTAATGTCAGTTACATGTATGTTAGACTTCCCTTGGTCCCAGTAATTTTTTTCTACTACTTTAACAATATTTTCCTCTCTCTCTCTCTCTCTGGGCTTGAGCTCAGGGCCTGAGCACTGTCCTTGGACTTTCTCAAGGCTAGAACTCTACCATCTGAGCCACAGCATCACTTCGGGCTTTTTTCTATGTACATGGTACCGAGAAATCGAACCCACATCTTTGTGCATGCTAGATAAGCACTCTACCACTAAGCCAAACTCCTTTTATAGTTTTTGTAATTTCAGATGTAATTTATTATTTTTTTTCTTTGAATGCCTCTAATGTAGCATGCATTTATATGGTATTTTGATTTTCTTCTTAAATATGTATTTTTGACTCTAGCATACCAGTTTTGATTACTGTTATTTTTTAATCATTCCCTTTGAGTTCTATTCTTTCTTGTCTAAATTCTTGTTTCAGAGTGACTATCACTTTTTTTTTTTTGCCAGTCCTGGGCTTGAGCTCAGGGCCTGAGCACTGTCCTTGGACTTTCTCATGGCTAGAGCTCTACCACTTGAGCCTCAGCACCACTTCCGGCTTTTTTGTATGTATGTGGTACCAAGGAATCGAACCCGGGTCTTTGTGCATGCTAGACAAGCACTTTAACCACTAGGCCAAACTCCCAGCCCCAACTATCATTTTTTAATGTTCTTTTTATTTAATGATTTTGTTTTTGTGCTCATCCTTGGACTTGAACTCGGGGCCTGGGTTTTGTGCTCAAGGCTACTACTTGAACCACAGCTCCATTTCTGTTTTTTTTTTTTATTTTTTTATTTTTTTTGGTAATTAGTTAAGTGTCGCTAAAAGTCTCACAGGCTTTCCCTGTTGGGCTAGTTTTGAACTTTGATCCTCAGGCCTCAGCCTCCTAGATAGTTAGGATTACAGGCGTGAGCCACCAATATTGAATCAAGAATACTACTTTTGGTGCCTAACATGTGTGTGAACTCTTTGCCCTGTGTTGTATTACAGCTTGTAGACTTTTTTGTCTTCTTCTAGGTTGGCATATTCTTTCCTTTAGGCTTTTGCCACTCTCTTTGAGCATGCTTCAATTTCAATTTGGTACCTTTTTTGTGTGTGTGGTTATCTCTTACTTTAAATGTACAGCTGAAGCCCTCATTGGATGACAAACAGTATAATGGAGGGCTAAGGGGATGGAAGTGAGTAGTTTGAGTTTAGACCAGAGTGTTTGAACACATTCTCACTAGTATTTCTACTCTAGGAATATAATTTGACTTTGAGTTAGCAGTAAGTCTTTCTGGCACATATATAGGAAACCACAAGTTTATGTTTATTTTCTCCCTCTATTTCTTTTCATTTTTCTTTCTTTTTTTTTTTTTGGTAGTGATTTTCCTTTGCTTCTTTGTGGATTTGCTTGTCACTGATGCGCTGCTAAGGCTTCTTCCTCTTCATTTCTTCATGGCCACAGTCCTGAGAAGATTGTATGTTCATGCTTGCTTATTCAGCTTAGCAACCTCTGCCAGTCTGGTATAAAATAGGCTCTGCTGCCTCTGTCTTAAATGTTGTCAGCATCTCCCCGTGAAGGTGATGGTTTTTCTTTTTTTGTCTCCCAGCTAGAGTGCTGAACCAGCCTGACTCAAGCCCTGCCAAAGCTTGTCTCTGAGAAAGCCTGCCAACGCCGGATCATTCTCTGTGCACTTAACAATAGCTGTGGTTTAGCATGGTGGTTGTTTCTTCATACCTTGTGGTTTAGGGATATAACTATATCTTAGCATATTAATGAGCTATCGTTAAGTCACCACACCCTTGCTTAAGTCAACTACAACGAATTACTTAGCTCAATTTTAATGGCTGACTGGGCAGTTTTGTGGCCATCTCCTGGATTCATTGACATGGCTGTGGTCAGTGGATGGCTCCAATGGGTGGACACAGCTGTAGTGTCTGGACCCCTCTCCATAGCACCTTTACCCACGTCTTCATAGCATTGTGTCTCAGTGTTGAAGGAAGTAGGAGGCTGCCAGGCTGCTGATAGTTGAGGCTAGAAAGACATCTGGCTTTACTTCTATATCATGCTGTTGCTCAAAGCAGTCTGGGACTGGTCTCCATTCAAGGGATGGCCCCATCACCTTGTAAAAGGTTGGGAATCTAGTAACAGGAGAGTTAGTGTGCCTTTGTTTGGGTCACCAGCCTATCCCATTTCAATTCATCTTTCGATTTATCTTTCTTGACCTTGTTGAGAATCTGGACCCTAGCAGCTCACACTTGTAATGGAAGCTACTCAGAAGACTAAGATCTGGAAGATTAAGGTTTGAAGTCAGCCTGGGCAAAAATATCCGTGAGAATCTCATCCACTATCAAAAATTGAAGCTTCAGGTAGGGCACAAGTGATAGAGCACTGACCAAGCAAGTTCAGCAAGAACCTGAGTTCAAACTCTAGTATCATCAGGCAGCATCAGGAATGAACAAATCCTACATTGCTACCTCTAACAAGAAGTCAGACGAGTATTAGTTTTAATAGTGTTGAAAATAGGAAATTGTTAGTGATACACTTTTTAAAGTGACATAGCTCCGTGTATTTTTTCTTATAATTTTAAAGTCAGTAAGAATTTAAAAAGTGGGGGATGGAAAAGAAGATGGAGACTTATTTTCGTGTCAAAACTTTTGTTATTGATACTTGATCATGCATATTAAAAAAAGAACTGAATGCTCTTTTTGTGTAGTAATTGAAAACTAAAAGTCAATTTGAAAAGTTCATACCAAAATGGAAATAGTATAGTCTTCTGAAATTACAGATATTTTTCCATGAAAAAAAAAGAATTTAAAAAGTGCCCTTTACTAAATATAGGCAAGCGTTCTCAATGTAAAAACTCTTGGGGCTAAAATGGAATATTTATATAATGTAAGATAGATAGTGACGTTTGGACTGGCAGGCAGGAAGGCTGAATTCTTCATCGGAATCTGAAGAAACTCAGTTTATTTCAGACTTATTTGCTACAGCCAGGTAATTAAAAAAAACTCTAAGGTCAGCAAGGGGAACCCATATGATTTTTGTAGCAGTTCAAACTCCTTGAAATTCTGACTCAATAGACACAGGAGAAGGTCTAAGAATCTGAGTTTTGAAATAAAACACTTACATGATTTTTATTATAAATGGTCTGTTTACTCCAATACTTTATAGCACTGGAAACTCTAGAACCTGTTCCTTCTTCCAAAACTGTGCCTATTAAAGTGGTCATTGGGTAGTGAGAAGCTAATTTCGTGACCTGCATCATTTAGAATGTCTTTGAGAATAAACATTCTAAATTAGACTCAGTCCTTTGCTTCTTCATTTAAAAATCTGTTCTTGAAAAGAATTACATACTTTTATGATTCTCTTATTCTTTTCTGCTCTGTTATGAGAAAGGAAAAAAAGCGACTAGTCTGGTTAATCATAAAGATATGAGCGGATCTTAAGGAGGGAGGAAACTCGGGCCTTTCTCCATCACAGGATTTTCTAGGGAAACCATTTCTTATGACTGAAAAATTAGGTTAAAATTGGTTTTAAGGAATGAACAATGAGAATTATTCAAACAAAATGTGTTCAGACTAAGTGCTAAGTACACACTAAATGTGCTAAGACTATTATAGAAAGTTATTTATTTGTTTATTTTTTCATTTATTTTTTTGTTTGCCAGTTCTGGGGCTTTAACTCAGTGCCTGAGCACTGTCTCTGGGCTTTCTCAAGGATAGAGCTCTATCACTTGAGCCATAGCACCACTCCTGGCCTTTTTCTGTGTCTGTGGTACCAAGGAATTGAACCCAGGGCTTCGTGCATGCTAGGCAAGCACTCTACCACTAAGCCACACTCCTGGTCCCAGTAATTTATTTTTAATAATAAAAAAAAAATAGAGCTGAATGACTTACCTTTTAAATAGGCCAAGGTCAAGGTCAAGGTCAACAATACTACAACAATGCAACTGCTCATCTGTATTAGTTTTTTGTGGTTGTATTTTTTCCATACATTTTTATTGTAATTAATAGAAGGGTTACATTATATTCACCAGATAGAAGGTGCATTACTTCACAAACATTGATACCCTTTCTCATGTCTTGGTCCCCATTTCCCTCCCTCCACCTCCACCCCTCATCTTGTTTTCCCCACTTCCCTATCCGATTTCAAAAAAACACATATATACAATATATCAGATAACAAGGTGAAATACTGTAACAATATGAGATAACCAAGGGACAGCAAAAGGGATGAGATTGTGGTTGTAATTTTTAACTTTTTAAACCTCAGTGGGCCACAATGTTAACATGAAGACCACATGCTACACGAAACTGGCCATGTATTACATTTGATTACTGTGAAAATATATGTATATCACTGTACATGAGTAACAGATCTTTGGTTTATGACTTCATTTTTTTGTTAGGGTAACTCCTCAAATGGCCACTTGATGGCAGCATTTACTATGTGCTAACATGCAACTTTTTTTTTTTTTTTTCTCTAGGTTGTTCAGTCTTGTTTAACATTGGTGGTGGAAAAGATTGATAGCAATTCAAATGTATTTATAACCACGAGAGATAGTCACCTTCCACCCCAATTAGCCTTTGCATTGATTTACTGAGGAAAAACATCTATTACTGAAAAAGTCTTACAGATTAGTGTTGCATTATTTTGTTACAGTTGAAAGATCTGCAGAAAAAAAGTGATCCCACAGATCTCACTTTAATTTAAAAAAACACACTTTCCCAATTATTAAAAAAAATAAAAAGACTTGTCATTGAGGATGCAACTCTGGTTCTGAATCCTTAACCACAGTGGTTTTGCCCTTAAAGCTATAGACTTAGTTATTTGAATATGTATTTTAATAATACACTTGTGTCATATTTCCTATTCTTAAAAAGAGATTTATTCATGAGCTGTTGCTTGCATAAAATCATTGATCTACTGAAAAGAGAAAAGGAAAGAAAATCCCATTTTTCAGTTTCTTTGTGAGACAATAATTATGATCTAAAGATTTTTTTTAAATATAAGAAAACTATTACTGCCTCTTGAACTAAATCTTCATTTCCCCCAAAGAATGGAATACAGCTGAGGCATTTCCCGTAGAGAAAAACGCACTGGTTTGTAATGATTCTATAAACATCCGGGTAACCACTTTCTCAGGGCAGGCTCTCCAGAGATCTCCCAGCTGAGATTTACATGGAGCCCAAATTGGTGGAGATTTACAAGGCAGCTACGATTTAGTGCTTTTAGCTTGAAAGAAGGGAGTCAGGTTGTTTGCTTTTTAACTAGCTCCTTTTCTCCCCTGGCCCTTATTTCTCTTAAAAAATTATGGTATTTGGACACGTCTGGTGACTTTTTGTGTTTTGAGATGTTAGTCGAGAAGATTCTCCATGTTATAAATTCACCACCATTTGAAGCTGTATGTCAGAGCAAGGTCAGGGCTGGAAAGGAGGCCCTGAGGGGCCACCTTGGCTGCGTAAATGACAAGAGAGTAACATAGATTCTGCACATATATATATATATATATATATATGAGTATATATAAATATTCTGGGGGAGGTAGTTCATTTGCTGCTATTTTCACAGGCTCAACTCTTTTCCTAAGCATTGTGTATGTTTACTCCCAGTTGTATATTTCCTTCTATTTATGAATACTTGAGTATTCTGGGCCTAAGTGAGAGTATTTATGTTCCATATGTACTCTTCTATAACTCATCTCATGCTAGTCTGTAAAGTATTTTTATAACAAAAATATTGCAAGATTGTTTTACAAACCTTAGAAAACACGAGTAAAGTCCAAGTAAATAAAAGCATAATGAGTCAGACCTGGGTGCTGCTGGATCACGCCTGTAATCTTAGCCACTCCTCAGGAGGCTGAGATTTGAGGATCATGGTCTGGAGCCAGCTAAGGCAGGAAAGTCTGGGAGACTCTTATCTCTAACCAGCAAAAACCAGGAGGTACAGCTATGGCTCAAATGGTAGAGTGATAGTCATGAGCAAAAAAAATGAAAATGTCAGGCTCTGATATTAAGCTTCAGGACCAACACACATAGACACACACACACAAAAGCATATAGTGGGTTTTTTTCATATATTTTTTATTGTAATTAATAGAAGGGTTACATTTGCCAGATAGGAGGTGCATTACTTCACATACATTGATACCCTTTCTCATGTGCTCCACTCTTCTAATTTTATATCTGCATGTATCTTATTATTTGTATACATAGATATATCTAATATAGGCATGTATGGGTGTGTATAAATGTGCATATACAAATACGTAGTTCAAAAAGGAAATCGTGTTAGTTTTACACAAATTTTCCCTTCACCCAAACTGAATTTCTATTTGTATATAATCCACTTCTAGTTATTTCCTTTAACAGCAGCACATTTTCATATTTCATATTGTGAAGAGTACTGAGTGGCTTGGCCTCTGAGAAAACAAACCTTTAAATAATATTAACACTGTCAACCACTGGGTCTGATAGTACCCATTGGGAAATTCATAAAGAGGACCCCACCCCAGAAGGCCTGCTGACAACAGGGAGTTATTCAAAATGGTATAGGAAGTTTAAGTCAAGATTTGACAGGCATAATTGCTGATATGTTCGGTCTTAGATGAAATCAATGTGGAAAAGGAAAAGGAAATAATAGGTCTGACAGCTCTTCCAGTGTGTAGTATTTGCTGTCTGTGGAGTCTTGTTAAATTCTAGCCAGCAGTTTAGCAAGGAAACGCTTAAGTGAATGTACTAAGAGGCTAAGGGGGACCTGGCTGTCTTTTTTGGAGTGCTTTATTTTCAATTTCCTTGGTGTTTTAAAATTGGGTCGAGTGCCTCTGGGGCCAGGCACTCCCCCATCACCGATGAGGAGAGACACATGAACTTCAGGCACACAGAAGCCAACTGTAAGGCAGGGGAGTAGTTTCAGCAATTGCTCAGTGTTGAGAGTGCAGGTGGGCAAATGCCTGTGTTTTCACGCACAGAGTCCATGGCTACTGGATCTGGATTCTGTCTGGGCTCCCTTTTGCTGGGTGTTATCTGGGTTTAGGCATCTAGTCTGAATGTGGAAAAAGCTCCACTCCATTTTCTTCCGCTGGGTCTCATTTTTTCAACAAAACGAAAAGGTCTCAGAAAAGACAAGGAAACGGAGACTTGCTGGTGGTTTCTCATGAAGAGGAGCAAAGAGAAAGTTGAAACGTGTAAAGGGCTACCATAACAATTTGGAAATCTTAAATTCCGAAGCAACATTGGGGTCTAGCAAGTTGGCTCAGTGGTCTTTGTGAACTCTGTGGCCTAAAAGCCTTTGCATGTGTGTGTGTGTGTGTGTGTGTGTGTGTGTGTGTGTGTGTGTGTGTGTGTATACACTTTATATATGTAGAATAACCAAGTGCAAGGACAGATACATTTTTGTGTGTGCTTTGTGTGTTGTGTTGCCAAGTGCACAGGTTGAACCCCTGTGCAATTTTAATGTGTTCAATAAACGTTACCCCAGAGATTTGAAATTGGCATTGATTTTTAATTTCTATGGAAGTTATTACAAATATACATCAGTGTCAATTAAAAGTTTCAGTGCTTGCTACATATAAGAAATCAAATCCTTTAATTGCTTTTGGCATGTGGGCAGTAACACTAGTTTCAGAGTTTAAAGGTCAGTGAGGATTAGGCTCTGAGTTAAAATTAAATTGCTTTAATTTCTCCTCCTCCCCCCCCTCCCCCGCTCCCTCCTAGAATACAAATGTGGTAGACAGGAAATACTGGCATAAATAAACCTTAACTAGTTGATGCCTATTTTCTATTTACAGTCTTTCTTATATCCCATTTTCTAAAATTGCAAATGTAACTTCAAAGTTGGCATACCGTTGTGTTAATAGTGAGTAATAAAATATAAATGGAAACTACTTGGACTTTGATTTACAAAAATAGCATGCGTAAGAATGTCAGTTCTTGATGTTCTCATATTCAAGGGCCCCTCAGTGAGGTTGATGTATAAGGTGTTTCTCTAAATTGTTTGCCCTTTTTTTGTTCCCTATTTTCCATCCTCTCTTCCTACTAAGTCTATAGTCTGGGGAAATTTTGCTTTTTTTCCTTGCCTGTTCCAAAAAGGTAATAAAAACAATCAACCCTTTCTGAAGCCACAATTAGTGACTGGAAAGAATTCTGATACATATCACATTATCTCTTATTTGTGAATTCTCCAGGCCACAAATTCCTCAACTGTGAAATGAAGGCAATTAAACTATTTCTCTGATCAGTTTAGACACAATCCTGTGGTCTTATGTGTAGTTTCATTATTCTTATTTAAAAAATTAGATTGTTCACTTTTGGCTTTCCTTTTCTTATAAAAATGAGAAAAAAAATCTGAACGCCTAAAGATAAGGCCTTCTCTCATGGAATACATTTTGTTAATGGAAGTAGAGAAATATTTTTGTTTCCTTAAGGAACATGATTCACACAAGGGTAAGCGATATTTGTCATAATCTGATAATTCCAACAACATATATTTTGCATAGGAAACTACTACTTTGAGTACTTTTAGCATTTAGTTGGATAATATATAAAGGAAGAGAGTTGAAAGTACAGCTGTGCTTCAAAGTGATAGAATGCTGGGCTTGAGCAGAAAATCGCCGGGACAGCACCCACACCCAGAGTTCAAGCCCCTCAACTCAAGAGGACCTGGAGAAAGAAAGGGAATTTGGGAGGCTGAAGGTCTGTGATCGGGTACTGAGGCTCCAACTCAGTAAAAGCTAAGTGCTTTCCCTTAGCTTTTGTGCTCAAGGCCACCATTTTGTCGCTTGAGCCACACCCTCTACTTCTGGCTTTTGTTGTTGTAGTTTTTGCTTGTTAATTGGAGATAAGAATCTCTGGGACTTTTCTTCTTGAACTGGCTTTGAACTGCAATCCTCACATTTCAGCATCCTGAGCAGCTAAGACTGCAGGTGTGACCCACCAGTGGCCTCACATCTTTAGTTTCTGGTGTGTGCCTGTGGCTTCCCCATAGGATGACTGGCATTGTAGTGGAAGAGAGGGAGACAGGAAATGTGATCTGTAAAGCCAGAGACATTCACATAGGGTTCTTTCACTATTACCCATTATTGTGGGTGAACTATAGTCTCACAATAACTTAACACCTCTCATAGGTGTTTTGAGGTTTAAGCATTGCCACACGAAGGACCAGCTTCTAGGATGTGAACTTTGGAGGGCATACTCAAGCAATACCCAAATTCTGACAAGTATTTTGTCTGTCATCACTGTGGATGATAAACATAATATCATTTAGGATACAAGTAGGCTTAAGAGGGCTAAAGAGAGGACAGTATTGCTTCATTGGCTCTTGAATACTATGTTGATGCAAACATATCAATTTGATTTATGACATTTGAAGTTATAGCTCTAGGAGATGTCTTTTTTAATAAAAATGTCTGGAGGACATCAACGTTATTATTCTGTGTTTAAAGTTATTCAGTAGGAAAGAAAATCAAGAGCTGGCTTGAAAACACTTCAGAGAGACAAACCTCTAGCAAGATGGATTGAGTCAGACTAGGAAAGAGAAGAAAATAGATAAGAAAAAATAGTAAGTACAGATAGCATAGGATTTAAGATAATAAAAATGGTACTAATAAGTAAGAAACACATAAGTACAGCCTGGTGTTAGTGGTTCACGCCTGTAATCTTAGTTACTCAGAAGGCTAGGAGAGCTGAGGCTCACAATTCAAAGCCAGCCTGGTCATTAAAGTTGTGAGACTCTTATCGTCAATTAACTGTAGAAAACCAGGAGTGGTGCTGTGCTAGCTCTGAGCTGATAGAGCTTAAGGACAGTGCCTACATCAAGTTTGAGCCCCATAACTGACAAAAAAAGGAAGAAAGGAAATACACAAATACAGTAAAAAATAAAAAGTAGATAAAAATGGGTGATTTCTGAAAATTCCCCCAAAATAGTTTGAGGAGGGAAAAATGTTTACTAAAGCAGCAATATTATTCAAGACCTTTCTTCTCAGGAAAGTCTCAGGCCCAATACCTCACAGGACTATCTTACCAAAAAGTTGAGTACTGAGGTGTTTATATTATTTCGATTGTGCTAAGAAATAGAAATAGGAAGTGGAGCTATTGGGAAAAAGGAGATCAGAGATAGCTTCCAGGACCAGAATTCAAGCCCCAGCACTGGAAACAAAAAAAAAAAAAAAGAAAAGAAAAGAAAAGAAAAGAAAGTTGGGTTGGAGGCCAACCCAGTTGGTAGAGCTCCAGTCAATGAACCAAAACAAGCATCAGGTACCAAGATTCTATCTTGGAACAGGAAGGAAGAAAGAAAGGAAGAGAGAGAGGCTTGGTGGAACAAGTGTTAGGCCCTGCTAGAAAACCATGCAGGCACATAGAATAAAGAAAGGCTTATTGCCAGTAAAGGAGTGGCAAGGCCCCTTCTCACAAGAGAGAAGAAACCTTGGTCATATCTGAGCTGAGCTTCATAACGTAGAGGGACTGGGCAGAGGTGAGGGGGACGGGACTCTGGTATGTCTGTCACGTAGGAGCTAGGGTTTATGGCTGCTACCCAAGTGGTAGATAAGGGGTCTGCAGCTGCCAAATCTGAAGGTTCCTTTAAGGGGTCCTATTACCCTATGTGGTTTTAACTGCCCTAGTGGAACGCCATTTCAAGGTAAATAGAGGAGGAGGCCAATTAATTCTCTGTCAGCACCAAATGGGCCTAGTGTTCTAATTACTGTCTGCACCAAATGGGCCTAATGATGAACTCTCTGCAAAAGGTGTCTGCTCCTGGGAAAGGAGCATAAGCTCTAGGAAAGGAGACTATTGGACTAAAGGCAAGCAGGCACGCATGCAAACAAGCAAGCAGGAAGTAAGAATAAAAAAATGAAAGGAAGGAAGGAAGGAAGGAAGGAAGGAAGAAAGGAAGGAAGGAAGGAAGGCTGATTCATTTTGAAGCTACTACAACCTTGGTTACAAAGCTAGATGAAACTACAGGAAATTAAACCCATTTAGTTATGAATCATAACGACAAGTTCGAAGGAAATAAAGAAAGAAGGAACCTGGAACATCAGGAAGAAAATAAAAGAAAAAAAGAAAGGAGAAACAAAAAGAGAAAGACAGGAACAAAAAACAGTCAGAAAGGTGTGGGTAAGTTCTTTCGGTTTTCCTTGAATTTTCTAGAATACACTTGATGATTGGAACACAAAATGGTTTCTTAGTGGGACATGGTTCTAAATAAATGTAGACAAATAAAGTACCTTAGAAAATTAGGTAATAAACAGGTTAAGTAAGGCAAGGTTTCTGTATTTCATTTGAGCTCATGAGTATATGTATTTCTATATATGCATTGCAATATATACATACACATATATCTACAAATATCAGCCAACATATTTATTTGATATATATGTAGCAAACACAAATGTGGAAAATAAAAGCAGAATAAAATGAAAAGCTATCAAGTAACAAAATTTGACCAATATATATATAGAAAATGACAGTGATATTCATCATAAATATGAACATGAAAGCTTTAAATGATATATTACTAAATATAATAGCATAATATATAAAATGTTATGTTATATGCCACATAGAGTTTTTTTCAGGGATACAAAGGATATTTCAGTATCTGAAAAAAATCTGTATATATTACACATGTATAATGAGCAGTACAGAAAAGCATAAAATTAAAAAGTATGGCCAGGCATTAGTGGCTCACACCTGTAATCCTTGATTCGCAGATGGATGAGATCTGAGATCTGAGGATTGTCATTTGAAGCCAGCTCAGGCGAGAACATCCCTAAGACTCTTATCTCCAATGAGTCACCCAAAGGCCCAAAGCAGAGCTGTGGCTCAAATGGTTGAGAATTAGCCTTGAGCAAAAAAGCTCCAGGGTAGTGACCATGTTCAGAGTTCAAGACCCAGAATTGGCACAGGCACATGCGTGCATGTGTACAAACATACACACACACACACACACACACACACACACACACACACACACACACACTATTAAATCTCAGAAAAACAGAAATAAAGAACTTTGTCAACTTGATGAACAACTATGAGAACCCTGCAGCTGACATTATACTTGGTGATAAAGCCAGTGCTGGGAGTGTCAGCTACTAAAAAAGGCGATCCTTCCTTCCCTCCTCCCGTCCTACCTTTCTGTGTGCCAGTACTAGGGCTGGGCTGCTGTCTCAGCTTTTTCATTCAAGGCTGGAACTCTATCATTTGAGCCACAGCTATACTTCTGGCTTTTTGGTTAGACAGAGTCATACAGACTTTCGTGCTTTAGGCTGGCTTTCAATTTTGGTCCTCAGGTATCAACTGCCTCAGTAGCTTCTGAGAGCAGTTTAGTAGAGTTAAAGATGAATTTTCAAGAAGTGGTTCTGGAACCATTGAACATTTACAGGTAAAAACAAACAGCCTTCAATCTAAGATTCACCTAATAATAAAATGAAAACACTCTATGTTGACAGGGTGACATTGATCAAGATGCACTGTATTCACGAATTGCTTTGTTAAATGGCGACTCCTATATACAACTACTTAAAGACAATAATGATGAGGATAATAAAACTGATAACAAAAATTCAATTTCTAAAATGAATATCAGGAAGCCAAAACACATTTTGTTAGAGGAGGGGTGTAAGAGAGGGCAGAAGAAAGGAGAGGAGAGGAATAGACAAATTTAGTCAATATATTCAATGTACATATGCAAAAATAAGATTGTGTAGCTTGAGGAAATGAGTGGGTTGGAGAGATAGAGAGGACAATGGAAGGGATGATACTGATCGAGTAGCATCGCAGCCATTGAGTTGAAACCCTCTTCTATGTCTATGTAAAGATAGTTTCATGTGGGAGGGCATGGAAGGGAAAAAATGGAAGAAAGTGAAGAACAAATTGGCATTGTACTTGTTACCTGACTTAGGAAACTGTAACTTCTCCATATATCACCTTTATAATAACAAACATATTTCAGGCAAGCTAGGCAAACATTGCCAGCCTTGATACCAAATACCAGTCAATAAAAGGAAAAGTAGATGAATTGAATGTTATAAAACTTGAATACCCTATCTAAGTACCTTATGCGTGAAAAGCATAGCTATGGAGTGGGAGCACAGCCACATACCTGATTTAAAAAAAATCTAGTATGTAGGATACAAAAAGAATTCTCAAAACTCAATGGTGCAAAAGAAAAGACTTCAATTCGCATTGTGGACAGAAGATATATAAACATTTTGCTAAAGATATACAGTAAACAAAGGAAATGATGGAGGCACCAGGGGAATTCCAGTCCTCAATGACACATCCTTATGCAACTGTCAGAGTGGTTAAACTAAACAATGACAGAATGCAGAGAAGCAGGCGAGTCACACACTGCTGATGAGAATAACACACAGCGCAGCGCACTTGGATAACAGTTTGGGATTTCTTTAAACAACTAAACATACATATATATATACACATGTATGTGTATAAACTTACACATACATAACATATGGCATAGCAATTACATTTAGAAATTTAAACAAGAAAAATTAAAGTTTCTATTCCTGTGCAAATCTACATACCAATATTTGTAGTAGTCATTCATAACGACCCCAGATTGGAATCAGGCTAAGTGAATGGTGGAGTTTCAGTGCATCCATAGTGTGAAATACTACTATGTAACCAAAAGGAAAGAACTGTTTCGATGACAACCTGGATGTCTCTCCAGAGAATTAGGTGGACTGACAAATGTCAAAGTCAACAGACAATGCACTGTATGTTTCCATTGACATAACATTCTTGAAGCTAAACAGCTGTAGAAATGAATAATTCAGTAGTTTGAAACTTTAAGTGGTAAAATCAACTTTGAAAAAATGTATCTCAATATACCATGTTGAATTTGCATTGTACAGACCTTCAAAGCCATGTTGGTCTAGAAACACTAACATACTTTGTTAATTATGTAAAGTCTTATCTATGGGTTAAATTACAGAAATTAATAAAATAGTCCCTGAATAACAAAAAAACTGAATTTATGTGCCACCATTCCTGAACTAGCTTTCTTCATAATTCAGTCTCATTAAAGAGTATGTGTCCCAAAATCTGCTGATTTTTTTCTTCTTGACCATCTAATTTGTTACTGTACTCCTAATAGTTTCTAAAAACACTTTGTATTTAAGTGATATCAGTTATAATGCTTCCCTTTTTCATCTCTGGTTTTATTTATTTGAAACCTCTCTTTTTTTTAGGCTAGCAAGGGATTCACTTGTTTTATCTTTTTGTTATGTTGATTTGTTTTATAAATTTAAGTGCTCCAATATTGAGTGCATATATATATTTCTTTTTACAATATTTATTCCTCTTGCTAAATGAGTTCATTTTTTACCACAAAACTACTTCTCTTGTGTCTTTATGGCTTTTGCTTTAAAGTTTGCTTTTTTTTTTTTAAGTCTTCTTTAACTGATCTAGCTTTTGGTACTCTCATTTGCTTTTAGATTCCATTTACCTCTAGTATCTTTTTCCATCCCTCCATTTTCAGTATGAGTATATCCTTAGAAGGAAAGCAAGATGTTTGTAAGTAACAAGTAATGAATTCTTATACTCCTAAATCAGTCAGTCATTTTGTTTTTACTCTTCAGTACTGGGGATTGAACTGAGGGTCTCATCCTTGCTAGAAAAAGGCTGTGCGATTTGATCTACCTCCCCTCTCCAGTCCTTTTATGTAGGGACTCCTAGCTAGTGTGTAGAGGCCCTGCTGCTTGCCACCTGTGCTTCAGCACGTGCACACTCAGTGACACAAGCAGTCTGGAGGCAGAGGGCGCTTGGCCCCTCCAGCCTGGAGTAGGAGTTCCCGGATACTCCCAGGGAGTGGGGCGTGTCTCAGGACACCATTGGCTGATGGTCGCATTCAGGGACATCCCTATTTGCTGATGTGGTGGCCACCTCTCGATCTGTATTTAGCGAGCTCGTTTTGTAAAATAAAGTTAGATCTTTACTGAGAGTCTGGTCTCTGGAGTCTGTGTTCCCGGGATTATTTGTGGGCTCTGTTGCCATCTTAACCCCCTCCTAGATGTCCGAGAAGGACCCCAACAATTGGCACCCAGATGCGGAGCACTACTAGCGGGTAAATGGACCTCTTCAAGCAATTATATGGAAAGAGATCTTGGAGAGCAGGCACCTTCACTTTTCTCATAGAAAGCTTGAGCAATTTTATGAAACTGTTCTGTCTCTCTGCCTGGGGGGGATTGCAGGCAGGATACGGGGTGAGTCCAGGTGGGAAACGGTAGGCCGGCAGGGTCATCGTGGCCGCCATTCTGAGTTGCCTCCAGGGTTCAGCCACCTTGGCTCTGGTGCTGGTCACCGAGACCAGGGACCCCTGGGAGAATGCTCCACTGCCCACGATGGCTGTGGCATCCATAGATAAGGGACCGACCACCGACCCTTGCCAACCCACCCCTGTAAATAAAGGTGTGGGCCAGCAAATGTATCCATCTCTGATTGATCTCAAGCTCAAAAATGAAAGCAGGCCTCCCCCACATCCTGGCGGGTCCTCCATGGAGGTTCCCTTATGCCCCTCGGCCTCCTCAGGAATCCCCTGGGGTGGGGAGCCCTTCCCTCAGTAATCCTCTCCCATGCTTCCTTTACTTGAGGCCAAGTTGAACCCTCAACATGGCCTTCTGGAAGCATTTCTGGTAATTGTTACTCTGCAGGCTTCCTCTGCCCTCAGTCAGACAGCAATCCACCCTGCCGGATCTGGCAACCACATAGCCTAGAACCGCTTCAATATCGGAAGGCAGTTTACTTTCGGGGATACATTTCTTATGCTATAAATCCACCTTTTATGATGAAGCTAAGGTCAGGGGCAACACCAATGCCCTGCATGGAATTCAGATCTCCTCCTAGGCCTTAATAGACACTGGAGCTGCAGGCCCGGCTCCAGGGCTTAGGCGGCCTAGTAGCATGTTTGCAAGGGCACGCCCTCTGCCCTGGCGATAGCTGTTCAGCCGCTGGTCTTAGAGGACCTGCCCAATAATCTCTTGGGAGAAACATTTTACAAAATATGGATGTTGTGGCATTCTATGATGACTGCATTATCTAGGAGAAAATTGGCATAAAACTGCTCCCCTAATTCTAGGGGCCACAGTCTCATAAGGGTTAGGCAAATACAGGTTTCAAATACAGGTTTCTTCATGATCTCCCTGCACTAAATATGCCCAGTGGGGGTCACCCAAAAAGACTCCCAAGTCTTTCATCAATTCCTAATAACTTGTATATTTATGCTATTGAGATAAAGGATTGCTTTTTTCTATAAGAAGGTCTTCCTTTACCGCCCCTCCTCTTACAACCTTTTTCAGAAAAGATGCCCAGGTTAAAAGCAAAGGCCTCCAGAGGTAAGTAGAAGTCGGTCGACCCCCCTGTATATCTGTATTTTTTTCTAGAAAGTGCACTGTGGGCCTAAAACAGAGAGGAAAAGCTGGACGCAGCAAGTTCTCTAAGGCCTGGGTGGTCAAGGGATGCCTTGACCCCCTTCTAGGGTTCTTGTTAATAACACGGAACCTCTGAGAGGAGTGTGGGTTTGAGTCGTACCAGTAAGACATGTCTAAATCTAAGTAAGCTCTTTTGTGAGAATATTCATCTGAGTTCATGTTTTTGTGTTAAGTGTATCTGACCGAGCCCAATTTTCTTGTTTTGCTTTCCCTCTTGCTTGAGAATGGCCTCCACCGGCCAGCTACCAGGGAATGGAAATCTCCATTGGGGAGATGCCCACTGTGTTCAGGGCCCCTTGGTCTTTTCGTCACTCAGATAGTTTAAGGCCGGGAATGCCATCAGAAGTTTGGGGGTTACTTAAAAGTCTCTGCTTCTTTGCCTTGTCCATGTTACATATTTTTCCTTGGGTATTTTTTTCTTGTCTGGTTTTGTCTTTGAAATTGGTACCAGTCCTAAATATGGATCCTTGTGTTTTTTTGTGTGTGTGCATGCACATCTTTGTTATCTATTTGAATCTCTTGAAAACTTTGGAAAATGTATGGCTGATATTAATTTTAGATGTTTTTAGATGTTTGAGTGTGAATGTGCGTGAGTGAACATGTTCAAGATTATACCTGTGTACAAGTATACAAGATTATACTTGAAACTAACATACAAGAAAAGGAGTAGTTGGTTAAATCTAAGTTTAAACTCCAAGCAAAGTCACATGCCTCAAGGGATTATTGTGTTGTTTCAAAGAGGAACTACTTTAAAATCTAGTATTGTCATGCTGTTTACATTGTACACATTATATTCTGTTTAGCAAAAAAGCATCAGGGAACTTGGAATTTATTTCCTTGAGTTTAAATTTGGAGATAAGTATCAGAAATTTAAATGTGAATTTATCAGTTTCAAAAACTTTGCCTGTCTGTTTTTTAGAAAGGACAGGGCTTCATCCTGCCTCTTCCTTGCAGACTGACACTGGAAATCTGACGGTAAAGTGGGTGATGTGATTAGTATTTCTGAAACTTGACCCCTAAATATATTAAATTGGGGAAAAAGGGTTTTAAGAGAAATGTTTAACTAAAGTGTTAAGTATTAAAAGTTTTAAAAACAATTAGAACTGGGTTTCTGGCAAAATTTGGAAGTGAGGTTATCCCAAATGTTTGTTTCGAAAAAGAGAAGACTTCAAGTCCAGCAACCAATGTTGATGGGACATTTATACCTGTGTGAGAGATGGTGCCAGATCCTAGAGTCACTTGTGCTTGGCCATCCAAAATTATCAGGGCCAGGAGGTCCTAAGATAGTTTGTAAGCGTGCCTTACTAATGCCTGTGTTACTGGGCAGGAACTTGTCAGTATAATAGTGGGTAGTTAAAACTTAAGGTTGTCAAAATTAATGGGTCATTTACAATCACAATTTTGCTCTAAGACCTAACTAAGCAGATTTTGGGTTGACACCAGCCACAAATTCAGGAAAGAGGTTTTGACTCATGTGTGTCATTATAATGAGATGCGGACTGGGAACCTTATGAAGTTGGCCCCAGCCCTTACCAGGATGTACAGGTGTAGACCAGAGGATAGAAGGGTTTTCATTGTGGACATTGGCTGTCTCCCCTACTTAATATCTCCATTTGGGTCTTCCAACCCTACAGGTGAATTGCCTGAATAGCAAGATTGGTAGTCAATGATAGGTAAGGTCCCCAGAGGGGACAACCTAAGCCAGGCACATCCTCACGTGAGGCAAGCACCTGCTAATGAAACAAAACAGCGGGAGATGTGGAGCACGTCACATCAGGGAAATGGAAACCTATGCTGTAGAAAGGAGGCCTAACTCGTGGGCCAGTGCTCACCTCCTGAGATGGTGCCTGCTGCCTGGTTGGAAGGTGTGGCCACCTCTCGAACAGCACATGATTCCCCTTCCCTGCATAACTACTAACTCTCAAGTTTCAGGAACAGGCAATCTACAAGTTCCTGCCACCATGAAACGGCCTCTCAGTGACACCGCAGCCAGCTGACCTGAGTTCTGCCTCCATCTTTGTGACCTCACCAGTACCGCCTAGGACACCGGCCTATCCAGACAAACCACCCTGGATGACTGCTCTGCCGGATATGGATGCCACAGACGCTGCCTCCACACTCTCCTCAAAGCTACCTCATCCTATGTCTACTCTGGCATGGGAACCAGAAGAAACAGGAACTCTGGAGGCCCGGAGTAATAAACTTGACTCCCAAGCAGGGGACCATGATACGATTATGAACAATACAACCAGGGGAACTGCAACCCTGTTGTCTTCCCTCAAAGCATGCTGGGGAGGACATGGGGGCTGTGATTCCCGTTTACCCCAGTCCCATCTGAAACCCACCTAAGCCCTCGTCCTCTTTGGCCCACCAAGCTCATTTCCACAGCAGCAGGACCCATGTTTGCTTTAGCTAAGTTGGTTGAGTGTATCCAGGCTTGCCTGGATGCCGTCTAGCTAATGTCTTTGCGCACCATTTGGGCCCCGTCCTACATTCCGTTATGAGTGTCCATAAATAAAGAAAAAGGGGGAACTGTGGGGACTCCTAGCTAGTGGTGTAGGAGCCTTGCTGCTTGCCACCTGTGCTTCAGCACGTACACACTCAGTGATGAGAGCAGTCAGGAGCCAGAGGGCGCCTGGCCCCTCCTGCCTGGAGCAGGAGCCCCCGGATACTCCAGGTGAGTAGGGCGTGTCTCAGGACACCATTGGCTGATGGTCACATTCAGGGATGTCCCTATTTGCTGACGTGGTGGCCACCACTCGATCTGTATTTAGCGAGAGTGTTTTCTAAAATAAAGTTATATCTGACTGAGAGTCTGGTCTCCGGAGTCCGTGTTCCTGGGATTATTTGTGGGCTCCGTTGCCATCATACCCCCCTCCTAGATGTCCGAGAAGGATGCCAACACTTTTACTTTTAGCTTTTCAAGTAGGGTCTCATGTATTTTCATCTTTGACTGCAAACCTCTCATCTCCACTTCCAAAATATTGAGATTACAGGCATGTTCTACCATGCCTGGCCTATTTTTAAAATAGGGACTTACTGAATTCTTTTAGTAGTTGTCTGCTTGGTAATATCTTTATGCCTCCATCATTTATTGGTTTTTCTCTCTCTTGCTTTGGTGCAAGGGGATCAAACCTAGGGCCTCATAGATTGTGAGCTTGTATTTCTCACTTCTTATCTCCCCAGCTGTATCTCTCCGTCATTTATAAAGGATGCCCTGCTGAATAAAGAATTCTTCCTTGACAATGATTCAATGATTTGTCCTTCAGAACCACTTATACATGTCTCATCCCACTCATTCCCAACACCAGGAGTTTCTGCTGAGAAGTCTGCTTTTAGAAAAATTCGGAAGGTCTTATGTCTTATTTGTTTCTTTTCTTTTCTGCTTTGCATACCTCTGTATCTTAAACCCCTTAATACTTGATTACAATGTGTCATCTGGATGAGCCGAATCTGCTTGCACACCATTAACCTTTTGTACCCCAATATTTTTACATTTCTTTAACACTGGGAAGTTTCTTGCTATTATCTCTCAAGTAAACTTTCTGCCTCTTTGGTATTTTCCTATGTTCTTAAGAGCTGATCACTCCAATATTTATTTCTTTTAATGTTCTTTCAAAATTTCTGTAAGCTTTTGTTGTGTGTTTCCAATCTTTTTATTTTCCTCCTCCAACTTTGTTTCAGGCTGTCTTCTTTGTCTTCACTGATTGTGCTGCTTAGGGCAGTTTGCTATGGATGCTTTCTTTGTATTTTTCATTTTGTTTAATGTGCTTTTCCTTGAGGGATTTGTTTGCTTTTCTAAAAGCTCTCTAGTCTCTCTAAAGTTCTTTTTAAGCAGTCCATTTATAACAAGGCACTGAATTCTTATTTAGTTTTAAAAATTATCATTAGCAGTACAGAGTGGTTGAAATTCAAACTATCAATTACAAGTAGAATGCATTTTGATCAGTGTCACCCTTTCTGTCTTTCTCTCCCATCGCTCCTGAATTATTTTTGATATTTTCAAAAATTTGCTGAGTTCTTAAAATGCACATTTAATAATTTCTGCCAGGGAGTTCATCCATAATTGATTACTTTATGGTCAGTTTGTGGCATCTCATTTGTCTGCTAGGTGTAGCCATCTTCATACCAGTTAGAATGCAATGACATCTACATATTGAAAGAATGTTTACTCAGCCAAACTTCTAAGAAGGCTACTTATTTTCTCTACTTTCGTGGTCAGCACCCCTATTTCAGTACTATATAGTATGTTCAATCTAGTTTTGCCATTAATTCATTGTTGGTGTATGATTTGGGCACTAGAAAGTTCCACAAAACTCATTTGACACCCATCTGTTGGTGCGTTGCTCAAGATGGTTGGAAGGAAATTCTAAACATATGGTTCACTCCCATAATACTCTACCTGAGGACAAGTAGGTCAAGATACTTTGTTTGCTGCCACTGACCTGTGGTCAGGCACTGTTGGGATTCTGCCTCCCCCTGCGTCTTACTGTGGAGAGAGCTGCCTCACGGTTCCTAAGCAAGGGCTTGGTGTCCATTTTCCTTTTCCCAAGTAGAATCACTCTCTGGCTTTTGCTTCCCTGGTTTCTGATTTAGGATAGGAAGTTGTGCAGCGCTCGGTGCCTTAGTGTTGACTTGCACTTTGAACCACAGCTTACTGAGGCCAGTGTGTCACAGGGGCTGGATAAGAACTGTGGTGCCTGGCTTGCTGCTGTGTCCAGACACTCATGGCCTAAGGCTGCTGTGGCCAGCTAGTGGTGGAGGCAGGTTGGGGCCCCAGATTTCTGTATGGGCTCCACCCCTGTTAATAGGCACTGGCCTGGAAATACTATATTTTTCTTGGTTTTAGATGCCATTAACTTAGCACTGACTTTAGGGTTAAGTCCTGTGCTTTTTTTCCTATTCTAGGCACAAGCGTAAATCTCATTGGCCATCAGACTAATATAGGTCCAGATGGCTTGTTATTCTGCCATTTTATTTTGCTTTATTGGGGAGTTGATTGTGGGGCTTGAACTTTGGGCCTGGGCATTGTCCCTGAGAGCTCAAGGCTACCACCCTACCCCTTGAGTCACAGCACCACTTCCAGTTTTCTAGTGGTTAACAGCCATGTTAGCAGGCACTCAGGCTCAAGCGGAGCAGCAGATGACCGTAGTTCCCTGAGAAGTCTGAGTGCTTAACTTAGATTTCCACCTTCCCTTCTCTCCACAGGAAGAGCACTGAGTGTTTCCACGTGGCCATGTCCCTCTAAGCAAGGGGCAGGTGAGATAGGGTGCCAATCTCCCTCCTGGCTTTATTGTAAAGGGCTTTATGTTTACTGTTGAGGCAGGAGCCTCTTACTTGGTTTCGAGATTTCTCACACACAGAATTGTTCAGTTTTCTTTCTACAGGGAGAGAGTCCACTGCTTTCTAGTCTATTGTCAGATTCTGGACTGTATTTTGTTACATTGGCTTGTCTAGTTTTATACCAGTATATTTCCATCTTAATGTGCTTTATATAAAGTACTGGAAGCTTTCCAGTTAGTTTTCTTTGAGAGATTTTAGCTATTATTGTTCTGATTTTTTCTTTTTCTTTTTCTTTCCCTTCCTTCCTTCCTTCCTTCCTTCCTTCCTTCCTTCCTTCCTTCCTTCCTCCCTCCCTCCCTCCCTCCCTCCTTTCCTCCCTTCCTTCCTTTCTCCCCCCCCCCCCAGTCTTGGGGCTTGAACTCAGGTCCTGCACACTGTCCTTGGGCCACAGCAGTATTTCCAGCTTTCTTGTGTGTGTACGAGGTACTGAGGAATTGAACCCAGGGCTTTGTGCATGCGAGGTGAGCACTCTACCACTAGACCACACTCCCAACCCCAAATTATTTTGTTTTATTTCTAAATATCATTTTTTAAATTGCTCAATTGCCAAACACATCTGCTGAAACTTTGCCTGAAATTTTATTGACCAGCCATGAAAATCTTCATCTTTTGGGGGGGGAGGGGTGTCATGGAGCTTGAACTTGGCCTGGGCGCTGTCCCTGAGCTCTTCATCTCAAGGCTACTGCCCTACCCTTGAGCCAAACCCTGCTTCCCGTTTCTAGAGGTTAATTGGAGATAAGAATCTCAGATCCTTTTGTGCTTGGGCTGGCTTTGAACCTTGATCCTCAGATCTCAGCCTCTTGATTAGCTAGGATTACAGGTGTGATCCACTGTGCCCAGCCAAAATCTTCATCTTTAAAATACTCACAGCACGTGAACACATTGCATCTCTGGACTTATATACTTTATTTTCCTTGTAACATTTTACGGAATTCTGTTTTCATTATATTGTTCTCCAAGCTGTTAGATATTATGAAATGTTGTTAATACACCTTAATTTTATTTTAAAATATAGTAATCTGTATCACCACTTATGCAGAAAAACTGGAAACATAAACACTTATGAAGAAGGCACATATTTATTTTAAATTTAAATTAAATTAATATTTTTAAATTAAAATTACTCTTGTTTGTTGAAGCTCTTTGACCTGAAATACGTTTTTGATATTATGACTGTTCTGAATTTGGGTATTATTAATCCTTACAGTATATTTGTAGATTCTTTTGAAATTTAGCTCTCATGTCAGCTGAGAAGAATGTCAGTTTCAGCTTTTTCTTTGTTCTTACTGTTGTCTTGCCATGTTTTATTGCTGAAATACTTCTGAGAGCTCCATTGTCAACTGTGCTGAAGAGTCAAGACATTGCTCCAAAGAAATCCAGGAAAATTACGCACTCTGGAAAAAGCCCAACTCTCTGTAACTCCAACAAGTAGTAACAGGCTGAAAAATACCAGGAAGCTATAGATAAATGTTTTATATGGCTTTCACTTATTAATATTGTAAAGTTCAGTCTCAAAGGAGATTCCCATATGAAAAGAGTTCACTGAAGGGAGAGTGAACTGCCAGCCTGAACAAGATGGAGGGGTACAGAGAGTGCAAGGGATGCTGGGAAAGGAAAAGGGAAGGGAAGGGGCAAAAGGATAAGGAGCAAGGGAAAGGCTGCAAGGGGTCCAGGGGAAAAATAAGAATGATGGAGACTGAGGATACTGAAACAAAAGCCATATAATGAATGATTGTTGTCCTTAATGTACTATGTTGTCTCTCATCTCCTTTGCTGTCCCTTGGTTATCTCATATTGGTATAGTATCTCACTTTGTTATCTGATATATTGAATTTATTTGTATTTGGATATTTGAAATTTGATAGGGAAGGGGGGAAAACCAAGACGGGTAGGGAGTGTGGGGGGGGGGAGGGAAACGGGTACCAAGACATGTGAAAGGGTATCAATGTATATGAATTAATGCACCTTCTATCTGGCAAATATCATGTAACCCTTTTACTAATTACAATAAAAAATAATAAAAAAATATTAAAAAAAAAGAATGATGGAGACTGATACATAGAGAGGAGGCGAGCCCTAGCGTAGCCCTCAGAACCTGGGGGACCCACCCACTGCCCAGGTGGGCCAGCTGCCTGGATACCAGCTGGGTTGGGCTGCTGGGGGTGGGACTATGTAAGCACACAGGAGAACCAGGGTGGACCTAGCACATGTATATAGATACACAATTATTGAGCACTTGTGAGAAAGCCGAATCCAACAACTCAAAAAAAATTGCTGTTATTGAGTTTATCTCAGAAAAGTGTCTATTAGCTCTGAAACTGAAGACTGGGACAGAAGTTCACCCTCCAAAACAAAATCCATATATAGAGGGGACCCAGATAACAGATAAAGTGGACTTAATCATTATAATAATCCTAAGAAAAGAATCATTTTTTATTATAGGTAATATTGGAAACACAAGACATTCCATAGAGAAAAATAATTTTAGTAATTGCATATACAATCAAATTACATTGATTCGTAATCATCTTAGACTAACTATAAGCTTAAATATGAAAAGTTCAGCTATGAAGAGAATAAAAATGTTTCAGAAAATATCTCAATAATTCAGACTTGTGGAATAGTTATTAAGAACTTAAATTACAAGACATGAATGAAATGATAGATTACATCAAAATTAAATTTCCATGCAACAGAGGACACTACCACCCATCAGGGAATCGATTGAAATAAATTATTTGAAGAACAAAAAGCTGATAAGGAGATCAACATTTTAGCACATAGGAAATCTTTAGGAAACAAAACAGAATATCAGAGACCCAAAGTAGAGTTTGAAGACTTGTAGACTCAAGCAACTGATAAAGAGGATAGTCTAGAGGTATTTAGGTAAATTTTCTACATGCAGGCCGTGCAAACTGCCCATTCTACTCCTTTTGGATTTTTGATCAGGTTCTTAAAGAGGCATGTGAATCTGTTTTGGTTAAGTGCTTGTTATATAGTAGAGAATGTCAGAAAAGTCAGGTATATGTCCCTGGAAGTATTGTAAATATCCATAAAGGCAATAAATCAAAGATGAAAGTACAAATTTAGGGTTCAGACATAGGATTGAGAGTAAAAAATAAGATCTATATCACTACTTATGAAAACTAAAAACATAAACAATTATCAAGCAGGCACATATTTAACACAGACCCACATGTCCATAAGTACATTCAAGTGATTTCCTTTAGTAGGTGTAGGGGTACAGATTAGGAAGGAAGAAGAAAAAGATGACCTCTCATGGACACTTGATTTGATCATGGGGGTTTAACCAACTCAAATCTCTTTATTTTAGGTTATACATTCTAAGTCTTCTTAAGACTCTAATGTCTGCCTGGCACTGGTGGCTCATGCCTGTGATCCTAGCTACTCAGGAGGCTGAGATCTGAGGATCTCAGTTCACAGCCAGCCCAGGCATGGAAGTCCATGAGACTCTTTTCTCAAATTAACCACAGGAAAACAGGGAGTGGTGTTGTGGCTCAAGTGGTAGAGTGCTAGCCTTGAGCTGAAGAGCTCAGGGATAGTCATCAGGCCCAGAGTTCAAGCCCCATGACTGTCAAAAACAAAGTAATGTCTATATTAGGTGTTAACTAAATATGACTGCTATTTTGAATATTTATTGCCTAGCAATAAAACGTATGGAGAAATTTTTCTATGATTATTTAATTTATAGAAACCACTATCTATCAACATCGAATACCATGCTAAACAAATCTTCTTCCAAAATTATGCTTTTGAATTCTTGGAGAGAACACTACTTCTTTCGGTTATTTCTCAAGGCTTTGATTTCTGGCAAATTGCTGTCAATCTAATTTGTAATTGTACTCTGCTATTTAAATTCTATCTTATTATATTTTTACTCCTTACATTGCACAAATATTAAAGATTTATAACTTCTAGTGGTATTAGAGTTTCCTAGAAACACTCCCACAGAAGCATACACACACACACACACACACACACAATTTTATGTTTAGATTTGGGTTATGAAACCTTTAAGTTGGAGACTCAGAATCTGGTGGGCTAGTATAGTTTGAATGCCTAAACATCAGCCTGATAAATAAAACCTTGTAGTATAACAAGAGCCCCAAATGATTCTTATATGGACATCCAAGCTTGACAGGTGCTAAACATCATTCCTTGTCATTCTAATGGGGATATTAAGTTGAAGAAATATCTTCTTTAGAATCCAATCTTTTCTGTAGTTTTTCTTGATTAGCTGATTAAGTGCATTGTTACTTCATTCATTCAATAAGCATTTGAGTATGTATAGAAACACAAACAGGAAAGATTAAGACACTGACAGTTTTAAAATTTTAATTAATTTATGTTTGTGCCTTTACCCAGGGCCTTATGCATTTGCTTGACTTTTTCACTCAAGCCTAGCCATGTATCACTCTAGTCTGCCATTTTGATGGTCAACTGGAGGTGAAATCTCTGACTTTTCTGTCTGTCTTCAAGCTCCTCAGAACTCAGCTTCTTGTTTTAGCTAGGATTACAGGTATGGGCTACCTGTTTCTGGCCAGTGCTGGCTTTTGAATGAACAGATGTAGAAAGAAGCCCAGAAACTTCAGTGAAATGCACTTAGAGTCCTCTGGGAAAAGTTCCTGGCTCAGCAGTCTGAAATGGCAGCATACTATAGAAATAGCCAAGCTCAACCTATTCAGTGACTGGCCTGTGAGTTCTCAACAAAGCCATCAAGCAAAGCCAGACACTGCTGGCCAGAGTGAGCTGTGATTTTGAGTTTCCCAGGCAGACGTGTCCTAACTCTGCCTGGCAGCTTGGATAGCCATCTTGGCTTCTGGGTCGTCTGATGGGAAGAGCAGGAAAGGGGAACAGGATGATCGGCTGACAGGTGTGACTAGAATGTGAGCAGTCTGTTTTGCTATGTCACTGCATGGTGTGAGGAAGTGTTCTGTGAAAACATTTTTTTTTTTGCCAGTCCTGGGGCTTGAACTCAGGGCTGAGCACTGTCCTTGGGCTTTCTCAAGGCTAGGGCTCCACCATTTGAGCCATAGCACCATTTCCAGCTTTTTCTATGTATATGTTTTTGAAGAATCAAACCTGGGTCTTCACGCGTGCTAGTCAAGCCCTCTAACTGTAGCTCAAACTCCCAGTCCAAACATTTGTTTTTTTTTTTTCGAGAATGTTGAAGCAATAGAAATGATCTTAGTGGATTCTAATTATGCATATTGGAAAATAGTGAAGTGAGGCTCAGTATCAATAGATGGCAGAAAAGCGAAACACAAGAAGTTTCTTTTATGTTGTTTTATGACATGGTTAAAACAAGCTGCGTTAATTGTGTGTGTGTGTGTGTGTGTGTGTGTGTGTGTGTGTGTGTGTCTGCTGGTATTGGGGCTTGAATTCAAGGTCTTTCACTCTCCTTTGGCTTTTTTGCTCAAGGATGGCACTTGAATCACAGCTGTGTTTTCAGCATTTTGGTGGTAAATTGGACATAAGAGTCTCATAGACCTTTCCTTCCCAGGCTGGCTTCAAACCATGATCTTCATGAGTAGCTAGAATTACAGGCACTTGAACCATTGCTCCCCTTCAGGCATTTTGCTAGCTAATTGGATATAAGAGTCTTATGAACTTTCCTGCCCAGGCTGGCTTCAAACTGTGATCTTCAGATCTCAGCCTCCTGAGTAGCTAGGATGACAGGTGTTAGCCTGTGCTCCCCTGGCTGATATGACAGAAAGCAGTTAGATGCTCTAGTAGAACCTTGGAAAGCTCTTGGCTTAGCTTTCTTGAAGCCATTAGAACTGCATCAGTTATCATATGTAGAGGTAGATGGTGTCTCCATTCTAAAGACGTTTGTTCTCAGATCATACCACCACAGATATGACTCACGCCTTCATGCATGATGGGTTTAACCTTGTTTCTTGTTACACACAGAAACTAGATAGTAGATAATAGGCCTATGATTTTTACTGCACCACAAATATGAAAACCTGCCATGGCTGAACTTGTCAGCCCAAAGAAACTACCCAAGCCTGGACTCTGCCTCCTGTCTTTCTCCCAGTCACATGCAGCAGCAGCCCTTTAGTTGAGTCCAGAGCACTGATGGAGATCAAGTTGGGTTCTGGCTTTTCTGCCTCCACTAGCCAGTGAAGTTGAGGACTACACTGGAGTTGTAAGAGAATGCCCAGTTTCTGTGGACAGGAAGTTACAGTGTCTCTGTGATCATGGTGCTGGGGCAAAATTCTTGTTGAGATTGAGTTGATAGGTAAGGAAGGGTAAGATTTTTTCTGAAAGCAGCTGCCATTTAGCTTTCAATTCAGATCTTTTTCCTCCCTCCAGAAAGACTGTGCTTCTATAAATATTTATGAATATACCTTTTATGTGTATTTTCTTCAAGCAGATGTTGACTAATCAAAGTCTGATTCCATGATCATTTGTAGAACGTGTACTGTATTTAAGGTATTCTGGTTATTAATGAGAAGATTTGCATGCCTTTAATTATTTTGTAGCAAATCATCAGATTGTACAACCAGTTAAGAGACTGAGAGGAAGGAATGATTTCATTATCAAAATTATGGGAAGAAGAAAAAGAAATACCTTGAATCCAATAGTCTGTGTGCACAGCAAGCAGCGCCTTGACTTTGAGTTTTCATTGCTGCTTTTGCCGTGTGTGTGTGTGTGTGTGTGTGTGTGTGTGTGTGTGTGTGTGTGTGTTGGCACAGGGCCTGAACTCAGGGCCTTGACACTGCCCTTAGTTTTTAATAATCATTGCTGACACTCTGCCTTTCCCCCTGTAGCCTTTTGCTGGTTCATTGGAGATAAGAATTTCCTGAACCATGATCTCACCTTCCTGAGTAGCTAGGATTACAGGAGAGACAACGACTCACACAGAAAGAACAAATCTTTCCAGCCTCTAGCATGTGGCTTCCCAGAACTGGACTTCTTGCCTTATTTGTGGAGCTTTCAGGAAAGAGGCAGCTTAATTTGCAATTCAGTCAGGCTGCTTGTGAATATCTAAATCATTTTATCTTCTAAAATCAGCTTTTTATTTTCTAACAGAAACCTTGGTCTCATAACACAATTACTCCACATTCTAGTCTCTCTTTGAGGAGGAAAGATCCTGTTTGGTTCCCTTAACAAAATGGGTTAGTTTTGTTGCATCTTGGCCTATAGCATGTAGAGGGCTGTATGTTCTGCTCTAATAGTATGTATCCTCTGGCATGCAGCCTTGCTGCTTCTTAGACCTGTTTAATTACCCATTGCTTAGTGAAGGAGGAAAAGCTGAGGAATGGTAGTATATTGAAGAAAGACCCTGACGTGCATTATCTACTCCAAAAGTCAATGTTCAATAGTGAAGAATGCAGAATATTTTATTTAATATTTTGTTAGGAACACAGCACAGTGCCAAAGTAAAGTATACTTGCCAAACTTCAGACTTACTGGTCTTGAGAACCCGTGCTTCTTGATAACTTCTGTCTGGGCATCTAGTAATCATAGGAATGGATGTGTGTGTGTGTGTGTATGTATTTGTGATGTTACTTTTTTTGATGCTTGAATTTCCCATTATATGTCAGTATAGTGTTTGGCATCAGTGCCAAACAATTTTAGGCCAAATCTGGCAAATAACAATGGGCAAAAATTTGGCGTTATGATTATGGCTTTTATCTTTTAACTAGGAGATTTCAAAGATTTGTGATTGTTTCTGGTTAGTTGTATTCCTTTGTCTTTCTGTCTCTTTGCTTAAGAATTATCCATTTTAGGTATTAATCTGCATACACACTTTCTGGCATTATAAATCTGCCTAGAAACTTTTATTTTTTTTTTGAAGGCTCTGAAGCTTGAACCCAGAACCCAGGAACTGTCCCTGAGCTTTTGTATTCAAGACAAGCATTTGATCACTTGGACCACAGCCCCATTTTCTGATAGTTTATCCAAATTAAAAGACATTTATCCGAATTAAAATAGCCACATCTTTAAGAGCATAAAGTCAAAGGAAAATAGTAAAAAAAAAAAAAGGAAAGAAAAGTAAAGAAGAAAATGTGCAGATTAAAGTATTTTAAAACATTGTTTTTAATGACTTGAATTAAAAATGTAGAAAATTATAGAATAAAGACAAACACCATAACAATAAAAAATTCTTAATTCAGTTGGTGTGAAAGATCTTGTTTTTGGTTTTGTTTCAATCAAAACTTGTTCCTCATTTTTGACCACAAATTCAAGGTGAGAAGTTGTGTGTTTGTTTTGTTTTTGGCTTTTTTTTTTTTTTTTTGCCTGGGCTTGAGCTCAGGGCCTGAGCACTGCCCTTGGACTTTTCTCAAGGCTAGAGCTCTACCACTTGAGCCTCAGCACCATTTCCGGCTTTTTTCTATGTATGTGGTACCGAGGAATCGAACCCGGGTCTTCATGCATGCTAGGCAAGCACTTTAACCACTAGGCCAAACTCCCGGCCCCTAGAATCTTAGGTGCTTTTTTTTTTTTTTTGCCAGTCCTGGGCTTGAGCTCAGGGCCTGAGCACTGCCCTTGGACTTTTCTCAAGGCTAGAGCTCTACCACTTGAGCCACAGCACCACTTCTGGCTTTTTTCTGTGTATGTGGTACCAAGGAATTGAACCCAGGTCCTCGTGCATGCTAGGCAAGCACTCTACCACTAGGCTAAACTCCAGGCCCTTGTTTTTGGCTTTTATGTTACTGATCTACCATTTCATTACTTGAGTCACAGCTCCACTTCCAGCTTTTTTTTGGTGCTTAATTAGAAATAAGAGTCTCATAGATTTTACTGCCCAGGCTGGCTTTGAACTTGAGTCCTCAGATATCAGCCTCATGAGTAGATAGGAGTAAAGACGAGCCACTGGCACTGGAAAATGGGCGTTATTTAAAACCAAAATTTGAGGGAATGGGTGAGACTGGGAAATACTGAGAAAAAGTGACACTGATATCAATGAATTATATTCATGAGCTGACACATTGAATTGGAACTCTTTTGTACAACCACTAAAGATAATAATAAAAAAATAAACACAAAACTTGTGAGAACTGAAGTTTGTCAGTATGTTGGGATGATTAACTTTGGTTATTAATTGGATTGAGCAATGCCCCAAACCACATTAAAGCACATTTCTAGTGTACCTGTGACAGTGTTTCCAGGTAGGACAAATTAAGGGAGAAATCTGTCTTGAATGTGGCCGACCCCGTCCCATAGACTGAGAATGTAGAATAATAGGGATAGGGAGAAAACACAGGAGGGCAGGTGGTCTCCCTGTACCTCCTTTCCTCTTCTCCCTCTCCCCCTCCCCCTACCTCTCTCTCTCTCCCCCTCTCTTTCTCTTTCTTCCTCTCCTTCTCTCCCTCCCCCCAACCCCGAAGCTCCCTGCCTGCCATGATGTGAGCTCCTTTACTCCACCACAACTTTCCATCATGATGGATTGAAACCAGAAACCAAAGTAAATTTTCTTCCCTTAAATCATTTTTTCTCAGAGACAGAACGTCTAACACATATACACACATGCACACACACATGTTCACTCACCTACAATAAATTCTTCCTTGGTAAGTGGCTTAATGTTCTCAAGAGAGGGATATTTATTACTGAGGGACCTCAGGATTTCATCCTTTCTTCTGTTTTTTTCTACAATGATCTGTTTCTCACAGAATTAGTGATGGGCTCCTGCTCTCCCTCAACTTCTGGTAACTAAATGCAGCCTTAAGACAGAAATTGGAACTTATCTATTTATCTATGATATTATGTATTACATTTATTAAATATTATATATTTATAGAGGATAAAAAGCAGTGAAACTTAGCCACTGTCCAGGAGGAAGGAGATGGAAAATTTCTGCTTCCTTGTCTCCATATTGTATAATAAAGATCCCTACCAAGTGGAGGCGTGTGTAAGCGTTTCAGATGATGCTCAAAATAATTCATTCTAGGTCTGACAGCACGCAGATCAAATCCATTGACTTCTGAGGGCAAAAGCTTTCTACAGAGAGTCTTCCATCCCTCTGGTGGAGTTTTCATTTTTCACTGGACACTACGAGTATTTATATTTTCTAGCTTGCATCCCATAAATACATTTTGGATTAACAATGGAGTGAGCAGTCAGTGTGACCTGCCTCGAGAATGTGTAGAAGTAGATGCTAGTATGGCCAGTCACCTTGCAGCAATAAAATTGTATCAGTTATATGCTGTCCTGCAGATGTCTTTTCTTCATTTTCTAAAGTTGCCATGTTCCATGCATCCCCTAGTGCTAATACTTTGATAGTTATCAAGTACGTTGCGTCACAGACATGTGACTTTGTGGAGGAAAAGAGTCCTGAATTGCTAGTTGAGAGATTTAGTTTCTCAGTTTTGTCTCTGTCTCAATTAGTGTGAAAATATAGGTAGGTTACATCACATCTATGGGCCTCTGGTTCCTTAGCTGTGGGAAGAGTGGCTCTTACATTTCAACTCTGTGGTCCCAAGAACAAATCTTGAAGTGCAGTCAATAGATTCAGCACTTCTCTGCTGCAGAAATGCAGACCTTGCTAAAGGCAGTCCGTTTGTAGAGAGGACTTCTGTACTCACAGAGGATGACAGCATTGCTCATTGAAGATTGTACTTTAGTCTTTGTTTTAGATGTCATTACGATCCTCCCTTTTAAAAAGGCCAGATGGTCTTATAAAAAATGTTTTGCCTGTTCTTTGACCTTTCTCAGCAGAAACTACTCTCCTTTCTGCAACAGGCAGAATAATTGTCTTCCCAAATGTCCACTTTTCATCCCAGGAGCTTGTGAACATTATGGTACATGTCAAGGGGGCAGTTAAGGTTGTAAGCTGTCTTCAAAATCGAGAGTTTTTTTTTTAATGCACTTAAAATTCTCTTTAGGAGTTGCCATCTAACAAAAGTTTATAAATATAATGCATCTTGATCAATATTACCCCTTTCAACATTTTCACCCATTCTGCCCCTACCCACCCCTTCCCTCACTCTTTTTAATTTTATGGGATATACATTGGATTCTTGACTGCATTCTTCCCTCTCCCCTCTTCATTTGTCTTCTCCTCTTCACTCATCTACTCTTTCTCCTTGACCCCATCCCACCCCTTTCAAGTACTGTTTCCTAGGTTTTATTTTTTGAACATTGACTTTGTCTTTCTAAGAAATGACACTGAGTTCTCCCTTGAAGCTACCTTATTTCAGTTAATACATGTGTCTATACTTGCACAACACCCAACGTATTTCCTTATAAGTTTAAAACATAAATCTACATTCCACATGTAAAAGAAAATGTCTCCCTGGTCCTAATTTACTTTACTTAAGGTAATTTTTTTCCCAAGTTGTTCCATTTCTTTTTTCTTTTTATTAACATTTTTATTGTCAGGATAATGTATAGAGAGGTTACAGTTACATTCATCAGGTAGTAGGTGCATTACTTCTCACACAATGATACCCCTTCTCATGTTTGTGTCCCTGTTTCTCTCCCTCTACCCCCTCCCAGTGATCTTGCTTTTTACCTTTTCTTCCCTATTTCAAATAAACAAATAAACATATATACAATATACCAGGTAACAAATTCAGATACAGTAACAACATGAGATTAACCAAAGGGCAACAAAAGAGAAGAGAAATGACAGTATATTAAGAACAGCAATCATATAAGATAAACCTCATTTCCGTCTCCTAGACTTCATTTCATTTAGTCTCATCCTATATGACCTTAGGTACCTAGGTTTTAGTATGTCCTTGTTTCTGGACACCAAATTGGTCTATTTCTTTATAAATGGCACAATAACATTCTTTCCAATAGTTTAGTAAAATTCCATTATGTATGTATACTACATTTTCTTGATCCATTTGTCCACTGAGGGGCATCTGGGCTGATCGCATAACTTGGATATGGTGAATAGTGCTATAGTGAACATGGTTGTACTGGTGGCTTTACTGTTTACTGGATTATAGTCTTTTGCATGAATGTAAAAGTAGTGGAATTGCTGGACCACAGGTTAGTTTTATGTTTAACTTTTTGAGAAGCCTCTATACTGCTTTCCAGAGTTGTTGAATAGCTCCCACAAACAGTTCTTTAGGTAATGAGGGACTTGGATGTCCATACTAGATTATGTGAGGTGAGAAGGGCTTGAATGATTATTGTAGGCTATGAAAATGGAGGATCATAAATTGGGAAAGACATCTCATAGAAGCCTCTATACACTGGAAGAGGCAAGGAGCTTTCAGAAATATCTCAGCTACCTCTTAGACCAATTTCAGATCTCCAGTTTCCAAAACTGTAAAAAATGAATGTGTGTGTGTGTGTGTGTGTGTGTGTGTGTGTGTGTGTGTGTGTGTGCTGGCACTCAGGGACTCTAGCGCTCCTTTAGCTTTTGCACTCATTGGTGATTCTCTCTCACATGAGCTACACCTCCACTTCCACATTTTTTTAGGTTAGTTGGAGATAAGAGCCTGGCTTATAACCATGATCCTCATATCTCATCTTCATGAGTAGCTAGGATTAAAGACAGCCACTGGCACTAGGTTAATTTGTGTGTGTGTGTGGTGTGTGTGTGTGTGTGTGTGTGTGTGTGTGTGTTTTGTCTGTCATGGGGCTTGAACTCTGGGCCTGGGTGCTGTCCCTGAGCTCTTCAGATCTAAGCTAGCACTCTACCACTTAAGTCACGGCACCACTTCTTTAATTTGTGTTGTTTTGAGACACTAAGTTTGTGATCATTTGTTACTACAGTAATAGAGAACTGATATCCTTTGCCACATTGCAAAGACAGATATCTAAGTCAACCAAATCTAAGTGGAATTTGTCATTAACGTAATCACACAAGCCAGGACACACACAAAGGTTGCGCTTTAGCATGCTAGATAATTTAATATCAGTGTGTGCTTTTAGTCATCAAAGCACAAACAGAAGTCACACTGTCTACTGACTATAGAAAATAGCAAAATAAGGTCTTCCTTTCCTGAAGACAGATTATTGTGAAATAAATGTGTTGCAAGGCCAAGGTTTTAGGAGGAAAAGAGAGATTCAGACATACACAAAAAGTTCAAAAAGACCTTACTTGTTCTTCCCTGACAGAGAAAGAGAAGTGCAAGAAAATAGTAAGAATTCAAATTTGTGAAATCAAGATGGTAACATAGTTTGGTTTGCTTCGGGTCATTTGTAGCAGTGATTCTACACAGAACACACACATTTCTTTTCGTTTCTGATCTGTCAGTCTCCTTACGTTTGTTGTTACATCTCTGCTCTTTGCTTTGGGATTTTCTCCTCCTTCTCTCTATAGTCTGAGAAATAAATATTGCCTTACAACAAGTTTTCCTTAGGTTGTTGAATATTTGTTTTGATAAGTATAATTGAAGGCAAGGGAAACCATTCATTACATTGCAGACTACCATAAATAGAATATACATTCCAGAAATATTTGTTGAATCAAGCTATGTTTAATCAACATCTGTTTAAAGCAAATAAATGGAAAAAATTATTCATTGGTGTCCAAGCCACTTCTTTTGTTTGTCTTTGAATGAATGCTATTCATGCGGTAGCCTAAAGAATATTATCCTGTAAATCGCATCTTATAGAAAAGAAAACATCTGAAAGGACTTTTTTCAAACAAATGAACATTTCCAAGTATCAAAGCAAATGGTAAATTATAGCATTCATCTGGTTGTATCTAATCATTCTTTCCATTAAGGTTGGAGGGATAGGTTTTGGGACCTGGCCTGCTTGGCTGACCAGTCAATTGGATATGTGTCTTCCCAAATTTGGTGTTCAATGATGTCGCAATGCTATAATTTGCAACTGGTTATGTAGGGAATATTTACAAATAGAAGTAGGCACACGCTATATATTTTATATATATTATATAATATATAATGTACATATATAATATATACATATGTATATACACACATATATATATGAATATACATAACCCCTTTGGAGGGGGTTATGTAATACAGTCACCTGACTTGTAATAGTTCATACCAAAACAGACTCCTGTGTTAACAAATAGAGGCCAAAAGAGTTAACTTTTTGGCAATGCTATGAGAACAGCATACTGTTTGGATACTTCAAGTAACTGTTCAGGCTCACATTTTGTTCTGCATGCTATGACATATATTGTCTTTATCTTGGGTGTGACTCTCTGGTATGCAGAAATTTCAGCTCCTTTGGCTTTTCTGAAGCCTTGGTCTCCACCTCTGTCTTCCTACCAGCAGGATATCATTCCCCTCCATTGTTAGTTTTCAGCCCTCAAGGAGGGTTTTCAGCTAGAGTTTCTGTAACCTAATCCTGGGCACTTACAGTTTAGCCCATCCACTGACTTGAAAGGATTTGTTTGTAGAGTTGGGATTCTCTTCTCCTCGGCTCCTACTCCTTGAGATTTTTCCTTCACATTTTAGTCTTTTGGCTGCTAGTCTTGGACCTTTACTTTGTCAGTTTATCAAGACCACTGCTTTTGCTGGGCTTTGTGGAGTTCTCAGCTCTGTAACTTGGGAAATGTTCTTCAACAAAATGAGCTAAACTGGTCATAGATTTCATTTCCTGTGTTTTCTTTTCCTAAAGGAACACGTAGCCCATGGATATATTTGGTATTGGCTGTTCCATAGCGCCTTTACGCCAAATTTTGTGCCAATCTTTCGTAGTTGCTTGTGTAGGAAAGGTAGCTCATAACCATCTATGTGGTCATAGCTAGGGCTAAACAGGGAAAGAAGGAAATAGAAGTAAGTTTCTTGCCCCCAAAGCTTTTAGGCAAGACACATTTTTGTGGCTTCAACAAAACTAATTTTAAAAACTCTCAGGCTGGTCCTTGGTGGCTCACTCTCATAATCCTAACTACTCAGAACGCTGAGTTTTTTTGTTTTGTTTTGTTTTGTTTTAGCCAGTCCTGGACTTGAGCTCAGGGCCTGAGCACTGTCATTGGAGTTTCTCAGGGCCAGAACTCTACCACCTGAGCCTCAGCACCACTTTCAGCATTTTTCTGAATGTGATACTGAGGAATCGAACCCGGGTCTTTGTGCATGCTAGGCAAGCACTCTACCACTAGGCCAAACTCCTGGCGCCAGGAGGCTGAGGATCTTGGTTCAAAGCCAGTCTGGTCAGCTAAATCTGAGAGACTTATCTGTAATTAACCAGCACATAGTCAGAAGTGGAACTGTGGATCCACTGGGTTTCAGACTTGAGCAGAAGTAAATCACAGAAATCTCAAAGCCTTGAATTTAAATCCTTGTTTCTCTCTCTCTCTCTCTCTCTCTCTCTCTCTCTCTCTCTCTCTCTCTCTCTCTCTCTCTCTCTCTCTCTCTCTCTCTCTCTCTCCCTCTCTCTCACACACACACACACACAGATCAACATTTAAAAATCATAGTTGAAGATAGCAGTAATTCAAAAAACTCTAGTCTTGGGCTGGGAGTGTGGCCTAGTCGTGGAGTACGTCCTTAGAATGTTTCCTTGGTACCACATACACAGAAAAAAGCTGGAAGTGGTGCTGTGTCTCAAGTGGTAGAGTGCTAGCTTTAAGAAAACCTCTAAAGTAGTGCCCAGGCCCTGAGTTTAAGCCTAAGGACTGGCAAAATTTTTTCTAGTCTTGAGATTAAAAAAACTAAGCTAAAAACACACCCAAATCCCACAAACCAGTAAATATTTCTACTACTAAGCTATGGAATTTCCTTTTTTATGTAGCTAATCTCTTTTATATCTTTTTTCATATATTTTTATTGTAATTAATAGAAGGGTTATATTTTATTCACCAGATAGAAGGTGCATTACTTCACAAACATTGATACCCTTTCTCATGTTTTGGTCCCCATTTCCCTTCACCCATCCTCTCCCCTCATTTTGTTTTATGCCTTTCCTATCCTATTTCAAATAACCAAATAAGCATATATACTATATATCAGATAACAAGGTAAAATACTGTAACAATATGAGATAACCAAGGGAAAGCAAAAGAGATGAGAGATAACATAGTACATTAAGGACAACAATCACTCATTATATGGCTTTTCTTTCTACATCATGGAGGTCCATTCGTTTAGCATCATACTATAAGGCCTTATGTATCTAGGTTTTGTTCTATTGTAAATCTCTGCTAGGAGAGCCCAAGGTTTCTACTGATTAGGACAAATGAGGGAAACCATTGAGCCTATGTTCCTTTGGGTCTGGCTTACTTCACTTAATATGACTTTTTTCTAAGTCTTTCAATTTCCTTACAAATGGGGAGATGTCGTTCTTTCTGACAGCAGCATAGAATTCCATTGTGTATAAATACCACATCTTGTTGATCCATTCATCAACTGAGGGACATCTGGGTTGGCTCCATCTTTGCTATGGTAAATAGTGCTGCAATGAACATCATTGTGCTAGTGGATTTAGTATGTCCTTGTTTCTGGACGAATGGGTAAATGCCAGTAGTGGAATTGCTGGATCATAGTGGAGCTAGAAACTGCCATACTGCTTTCCATAGGGGTTGAACAAATTTACACTCCCATCAACAGTGTAGTAGTGATCCCTCCTGGCCACATCCCCTCCAGCATCTGTTGTTATTAGATTTCTTGATCATGGCCATTCTAACCGGGGTGAGTTAGAATCTTAGAGCTGTTTTGATTTGCATTTCTTTTATGGACAGAGATGTCGAGCTTTTCTTCACGTGTCTATAGTCCATTCTTATTTCTGCTTCGAGAAATCTCTCTTTAAGCCTATGGCCCATCTTTTAATGGGATGGTTGTTTCTTTGGAGACTAGTTTTGGAGTGATTCAATTTTTTGAGCTGTTGATATATTTTAGATATGAGGCCTTTGTTGTATGGTTAGTGAAGATCTTCTCCCACTCTGTAGGCTTTCTAGTTAATTTGCTAGCTCTGTCCTTTGCCATACAGAAGCTCTCCAGTTTAGTGAAGTCCCACTTATCCAAACTGTCTTTGATTTGCTGTGTTTCTTGGTCCTTACTAAGAAAGTTTGACCTGTGCCAAGGAGACCTAGTGTATCTCCTATTCCTTTTTGTAAAGTTTTTAGTGTATCTGCTTTATCTCGAGGTCTTTGATCCATTTGGAGTTAATCCTGGTGCAGGATGACAAAGAAGGATCCAACTTTAGTTTTCTGCAGGTTCTTAACCAGTTCTGCCAGCACCACTTGTTGAAGAGGCTGTCTTTCTTCCATTCTATTTTTTTTTTTTGCTCCCTTATCAAGGATTAGGTGGCCTAGGTCTGTGGGTTAATATCTGGGTCCTCAGTTCTATTCCATTGGTCTCCAGGCCTGTTACTGTGTCAGTACCAAGCTGTTTTGGTCTCTATAGCTCTGTAATAGAGTCTAAAATTTGGTATTGAAAGTCCTCCTGTGCTGTTCTTTCTGCTATGAATTGTTTTTGCTATACAGGGTCTTTTATTATTCCATATGAAATTTTGGATTGCCTCTTCCATTTCTTTAAAGAATGACATTGGGATATTGATGGGCTTTGCGTTGAATTTGTAGATAGCCCTTGGCAAGATTGCCATGTTGATTCTTCCAATCCAGGAGCATGGGAGGTTTATCCATTTCCTCAGTTCTTCTTTAATTTCCCTTTTCAGGGTTTTAAAGTTTTCATCAAAAATGTCTTTTACATTCTTAGTTAATTCCTAGGTACTTTGTTTTCTTTGAGGCTATTGCAAAAGGAGTTGCTTTCCTGATTGTTGCCTCATTCATCATTGTTGGTATATAGGAAGGCAGTTGATTTTTGAGGGTTAATTTTATACCCTGCTACCTTTCCAAAGTTTTGAATCAGCTCAAGGAGCTTGGGAGTGGAGTCGATAGGGTTCTTCAAATACAGAATCATGTCATCTGAAAAGAGGGAAAGTTTCACTACCTCTTTCCTTATTTGGATCCCCTTTATGCTTGCTTTTTGCCTTATTGCTCTGGCTAAGAATTCTATGTTAAAGAGGAGTGGAGAGAGTGGGCATCCTTTTCTCGTTCCTGATTTTAGAGGGAATGGCTTTAGCTTTTTGCGATTAAGTATAATGCTAGTTGTGGGTTTGTCATACACAGCCTTTATTATACTGAGGAGTGTTCCATGGATTCTTAGTTCTCCAGAGCTTTTAACATAAAGGGGTGTTGGATCTTGTCAAATGCCTTTTTGACATCTATTGAGACAATCGTGTAATTTTTGTCCTTGCTTCTGTTGATGTGTTGAATTATATTAATTGACTTGTATATGTTGAACCAGCTTTGCCTCCCTGTGATGAATCCTCTTTGATCATTGTGTATAATTTTTTTATGAGTTGTTGTAGATGGTTGGCCAAGAGAAATTTTGCATCTATATTCATCAAAGAAATGGGTCTATGGTTCTCTTTCTTTGATGAATCTCTGTCTGGTTTAGGGATGAGGGTTATACTGGCTTCATAGAATGAGTTTGCGAAAGAGCCTTCATTTTCAATTTTGTTGAAGAGCTTGAGGAGTATTGGTGTGAGCTCTGCTTTGAAGACCGTATAGAATTCAGGTGTGAATCCATCTGGCCCTGGGCTTTTCTTAGATGGAAGTTCTCTTATTACCATTTTTATTTCAGTGCTTGAAATAGGTCTGTTTAGTTGAATTAGGTCTTCTTGGTTCAGTGTGGGTATGTTAATATCGGCTAGAAATCCATCCATTTCTTCCAGATTTTCAAAGTTGTTGGCATAATGGTTTGAAAAGTGTTCCTTCATGATGCTCTGGATCTTGGTAATTTCTGTCGTGATATTCCCGTTCTCATCTGTGATTTTGTTTATTTAGGTGTGCTGCCTTCTTTTTTTGGTAAGTTTACTAAAGGTGTGTCAATTTTGTTAATTTTTTCAAAGAACCAACTCCTTGTTTTGTTGATTCTTTCTATAGTTGTTTTGGACTCCAATTCATTTAATTCTGCTTTAATTTTAATAATTTGCTTCCTTCTACTAGGATTAGGGTTGGTTTGTTGCTCTTCTTCCAGGCGCTTAAGGTGACACATTAACTTGTTGGTTTGCGATTTTTCTAATTTGTTATTGTAGGCACTCCGAGCTATAAATTTTCCTGTGAGTAATGCGTTTGCTGTGTCCCAAATGTGCTGCTCTTTTGTGTGTGTGTATTTGTTGATCAGTCCTGGGGCTTGATCTTAGAGCCTGGGTGCTATCCCAGAACTTTTTTGTTCAATGCTAGTACTGTACCACCACTTGAACCACAACTCCATTTTTTACTCTTTGCTGATTAATTGAAGTTGAGAGGCTCACAGACTTTTCTGCCCAGGATGGCTTCAAATTGCAAACCTCAAATCTTAGACTCCTGACTAGCTAGGATTGCAGGTGTGAGCCACTGGTTGGTTCCCAGTTCCATCATTTGTTTTGAAGCATTGTCTTAGTTCCTTTTCATAAAGTTTTGTTGTGTTATAGTTTTGCATTTGCTCATCTCAAAATATTTTCTATCTTCATTGGTTTTTAGAAGTATGTTGCTTAATTTCCCTGTATTTTATTGTCTGTTATTGGTTTCTATTTAGCTCCATTTTGGTGATGGTATGTGCTTACTCCTAGATCCTTAACTTAATTTGCAAAAATACTTTTTATCCTGAATTAGATGACATAAATTGATTTTGAAAATTAGAATCTACATGAAAATATTTTAAGACCACCTTTCAGCCACTACAATTTACTCATGGCTTTTCCAAATTAATGCAAAAGATGAGAAATATCTTCACCCCATTTGGACAACACGAAGGTTTTCAACTCTTTACCAACTCTAAGTCTACATCTCACCTAATTTCACAAGTTCCAGATTCTATCTACTAACGTATATGAATATTGTGTATGACTGAAACTACAGGACCCACCCCAGAGACAAAATTTACTTTTTTTGTTACTGCATGTTTGGTAGTCATTTTACTATTCAATGACGGAATGACTAGAGTCGATGTCATAACCAAAACCAACCTCGTTTGTACTAGTACTAGTCTAATTTTAATGGTATACAAAACATTTCTTCCATGTAGGTCTAAACCATTACTCATTCCTTTGTGTGATTATTGTCAAACAGATTGTATCTTTACATAATTACATGAACACAGTTTTATACATGAGCACAGTTTTGATTTGTGCCATTGTTTTGTAAATCAAATAGGGGAAGGAATCATCGATTTCTCACTTTCACCCTTTATGTTCATCTGGCCCATAATGTTTGTCAGAAATCTTTTCCTTGTGTGAATTCAAATTTCTTTCTTTTCATGTAACTTTAGTATATGAATTTACTGTGAGTAAATTCTTTTCATATTAAAAATAATTTACATTTGAAGTAAGCCAGATCCGAAGAAACAGGTTGCCAGGTTTCCCTCTTTCATGATAAGTAGAAAGTACCTATAAATCTACAAGTAAACATACTGGGGTGGAAACAGACAAAAAATACTCTTGGATATGATGTATAACACAGGATTTTAGGCATTCATACATTGAGACCAAGGGAGAATATTCTTAGGAGAATAGCTAAATAGGCTCAATATCTATTATGATCATATAAAATGGTATTTCTTGAAATGCACTCCAAGAAATGGAGACAAGACGGTCAGAAGTGTGGCCTAGTGGTAGAGTGCTTGTTTAGCATCAAAAAAACCCTGGGTTGGGTTCCTCTGTACCATATATACAGAAAAAGCCAGAAGTAGTACTGTGGCTCAAGTGGTAGAGCTCTAGCCTTGAGAAAACCCAAGGACAGTGCCCAGACCCTGAGTTCAAGTCCTAGCACTGGAGAAGAAGAAGGAAAAGGAGGAGGAAGAGAAGGAAGAAGAGGAGGAGGAAGAGGAGGAGGAGGAGGAGGAGAAAATAAATGAAAACAAGAATTATTTTTTTTGTTTGTTTTTTCTTCCTTTGTTGCTGTTTTGGTTTTATGTACCTTTTGCCTTTTATGTACATTTATCTGTTTGGAGGAGGGTAAGAGGGGCACAGAAATGGTGGGACAAAGGATGAACTAGTGTCTCGATTCACTAACACTATATTGAAAATGAACTACACAACTGAGGGGGGGGGCAGGGAAAAACAGAGAAAAGAAGGGAAGAGATGACATTGTTCAAAAAGAAATGTACTCATTACTTGACTTAGGAAACTGTAATCTCTCTGTACATTACCTTTATAATAACAATAAAAAAGTTTAAAAATTAGCTTGCATCAGTAACATAAGGGGATATTTTATTGTTATACTTTCTCACATGTATAGAATATGTTCTCATCATTTTCATCCTCTACCACTTGAACCACAGCATCACTTCCAGCTTTTTCTATGTATGTGGTACTGAGGAATCTAACTCAGGTCTTTGTGCATGCTAGGCAAGCACTTTACCTCTAGGCCAAACTCCTGGCCACTACTATTCCTTTTTCTGCAAATGATTTCATTCTGTTCTCTCTCCCCCACCCCTCTCTGTCTCTATGTGTATGCATGTAGCCCTCCAAATCTTTAGTCATTTATCTTTTGGGCACCTCAGCTCATTCTGGCAGTTGCCTATTGTGCCCAGTGTAGGAATGAATATAGTTATGCAAGAATCTTCGTATACTCATTTATTCTCCTTCAGATATAGTCCCAGCAGTGGTGTATGAGGCCATATGGAACCTCCGTTCTGATTTCTATAGTAGTTGCACTAGTTTACATTCCTATCCGTAGTATATGAGGTGCTTCCTTCCCTGCCTTTTGTGACTTTGATTTGCATTTTCATTATGGCTGAGGATGTTGAACCTCTTTTTTCCTGGGCATTGCTCCTGAGCTCTTCAGCTCCTACCTTTGAGCCACAGCCCCACTTCCCATTTTCTAGTGATTATTTGAAGATAAGAGTCTCTTGGCTTTGTATATCACAGGATGGCTTTGAACAGCAATCCTCAGCACTCAGTCACCTGAGTAGCTAGGATTACAGGCATGAGCCACCATGCCTGGCTATAAATCATAAAATTTATTTATTTATTTAATTTTTGTCAGTCATGTAGCTTGAACTCTGGGCCTAGGCCTTGTCCCTGAGCTCTTCAGCTCAAGGCTAGTGCTCTGCCATTTGAGCTACAGCACCACTTCTCATATCTTTTTTTTCCATATAATTTTTATTGTAATTTATAGAAGGGTTACATTACATTTGCCAGATGGAAGGTGCATTATTTCACATACATTGATACCCTTTCTCATGTCTTGGTCCCCATTTCCTTCCCCCCCATCCCCACCCTCTTCTTGTTTTCCCCTCTTCCCTATCCAATTTCAAATAACCAAATACAAGTATATCCAATATATCAGATAACAAACTAAGATACTGTAACAATATGAGATAACCAAGGGAAAGCAAAAGAGATGAGAGATAACATAGTACATAAGGACAACAATCACTCATTGTATGGCTTTTTTTCTATACCCTAGAGGTCCTTTCATTTAGCTTCATACTGTATGGCCTTATGTATCTAGGTTTTGTTCTATTGTAAATCTCTGCTAGGAGAGCCCTGATTATGATGAATGAGGGAAACCATTGAGCCTAAGTTCCTTTGAGTCTGGCTTACTTCACTTCATATGATTTTTTCTAATTCTTTCCATTTCCTAACAAATGGGGCGATGTCATTCTTTCTGACAGCAGCATAGAATTCCATTGTGTATAAATACCACTACTTGTTGATCCACTCATCAACTGAGGGACATCTAGGTTGGTTCCATATCTTTGCTATGGTAAATAGTGCTGCAATGAACATCGTTGTGCTAGTGGATTTAGTATGCCCTAGTTTCTGGATAGTTGGGTAAATGCCAAGTAGTGGAATTGCTGGGTCATAGGGGAGCTCTATGTTTAGTCTTTTGAGGCACTGCCACACTGCTTTCCATAGTGGTTGAACGAGGCCACTTCCCATTTCTTTATCTACTAGTTATTTATCTTTCTTCTGGTGAGAGCTCCATTGAGTTCACGTGCCTATTTATCAATTAGATTATTTTCTCTTTTGCTGTTAAATTTCTGGACTTCTTAGCATATTGTGGATATTATTACTTTATATGTTCTGTAGCTGGCAAGGATTTTCTTTCATTCCATGAGTTTGTCTTTTCTTGTTCCCATCCTCTCGAGGGATCTGGCATCCGCATGTATCTTCTGCAAATACTTTCTCAATCTGTAGCTTGTCCTCTCCTTCTTTTGGTCCCCTCATTATTTATACATTTTAAGTTCTTTGAACATATTTGTAATAGACAGAGTTTTCTCAGAAGCTTGAAAAAAGTGTTATAATTTCAGATTCAAAATGCTCAGTGTGTTTTTAATCACACTAAATAAAAGCAGAAGCACCCATATTTATTTGGCAATTTTTAAAATTTACCTCCTAGAGTCTTTCAAGTTTCAAAGCAGCAAAAAGGTTGGTTCCCTTTACCAAGGAACTCAAATGAAATAAGCCTCAACGATTCCCCATAAGACTGGGATATAATTAACGATGCATTTATCCAAAGAGAAAATGTCTGTTTTTCGTGAAGATGTTATTCATATTTACATACAACAGAAAGACATTGTGATGTATGCAAGGTGTCAGAAAATGAAGTGGAGTTTCTTGCTGTTCAAATGAGCTATGCTAACCTCACCTGAAAACTTGTTAGGAATGCAGAATCTCCAGAACCACCTCAGACTTACTGAAATTATAGTTGACACTTTAACAAGTTCCCTAGGGTCTTCATGTGCATGTTGGAGTTTGCAATGTACAGTTCTTACTGATCAAAAGTAAAAAGATAAGTTAAAAAATGAATGTCTGACTATGAGAAGACTACTTGCTGGAGGTGAGTGGCTTAGGAGGCTGAGCTCCTCGTGAGGATTTGGGGTTCCAAGCCAGCCCTGGCAGGAAAGTCTGGGAGACACCAATGAACTAGCAAAAAGGTAGAAGTAGAGACATGACTCAAGTGGTAAGGCACCAGTTTTTTTTTTTGCCAGTCCTGGACTTGAGCTCAGGGTCTGAGCACTGTCCTTGGACTTTCTCAAGGCTAGAGCTCTACCACTTGAGCCTCAGCACCACTTCCGGCTTTTTTCTATGTATGTGGTACCGAGGAATCGAACCTGGGTCTTCATGCATGCTAGGCAAGCACTTTAACCACTAGGCCAAACTCCCGGCCCCGTAAGGCACCAGTTTTGAACTTAAAAGCTAAGCTCAGTACTAGCAAAAAGGAAGGAAGGAAGGGAGGCTGGAAGGAAGGAAGGAAGGAAGGAAGGAAGGAAGGAAGGAAGGAAGGAAGGAAGGACAAAGGAAGGAAGGAAGAAACAATGAGAAGACCATCATGTTCATTAACAGAACATAGAGTTGATTAAATCTGTTCTACACTAAAACATATTTAAAATATAGATTATATAACATAAAATGACAAAATGTTGCAAAGAAATGACTTGTGTTTTGGCTATTTGCTGAGATAGGCATCATTTGGAAATTAGATTGTGGATAATTCTTGATGTTTCTAAGGTTAGTGACATTTCACAAAGAAAGAGGTATGAAATAATACAGTTAGTAAGCATCTCTGGGAGCAAGAAAGGGTGACAATAATTCAATTATTTTGTGTTTCTATTATCTGATTAGCCAAAATGGATGACATTTATTTTCTCTCATCAAATCATAATTTTAAAAATTGTCTGTCAACCACATATCTATAGTCAACTTGTATTTGACAAAGGAGCCAAAGATATACAGTGGAAAAACACAGTCTATTCAATTATTGGTGCTGGCAAAACTGGGCAGCCACATGCAGAAAACTAAAAATTGACCCTAGCCTTTCGCCATGCACAAGCATTAACTCAAAGTGGATCCAAGACCTCAACATCAGACCGGAATCTGTGAAACTGCTACATGATAAAGTAGGAGAGACACTGGAACGCATAGGCACAGGCAAAAGATTCCTGAACAGAATCCCAGGGTCACAACAGATTGGAGAGAGATTCTTTAAATGGGACTACCTAAAAATAACAAATTTCTGTACAGATAAAAACATAGTCGCAAAAGTAGAGAGACAGCCAGGCAACCGGGAAAAGATATTCACCAACAATACATCTGACAAATGCTTAATATCCAGCATCTACAGGGAACTCAAGAAACTAATCCCCCCCAAACCCAATGAAACATTCACTAAATGGCAAGGGAACTAAAGAGAGACTTATCAGAAGAAGAGATTAAAATGGCAGAAAAGCATATGAGAAAATGTTCATCATCTATGGTCATAAAGGAAATGCAAATAAAAACAACCCTAAGATATCACCTTACCCCAACAAGAATGGCCAAGATTTTGAACTCAGACAATGACAGTTGCTGGCAGGGTTGTGGAGAAAAAGGAATCCTACTACACTGCTGGTGGGAATGCAGACTAGTTCAGCCACTCTGGAAAGCAGTGTGGAGGTTTCTTAAAGAACTGAAAAATAGACCTTCCCTACAATCCCGCCATACCACTTCTGGGCATCTATCCTGAACATCATGACTCAAGATATTACAAGGACACCTGCTCACCTATGTTCATCTCTGCACTATTCACAATAGCCAGGCGATGGAAACAATCCAGATGCCCTACTGCAGATGAATGGATACAGAAAATGTGGCATATATACAGAATGGAATTCTACATAGCCAACAGACAAGATAAAATAATGGCATTCGCAGGGAAGTGGATGAATCTAGAGCAAATCATGTTGAGTGAGACAAGTCAAGACCTAAGGAACAAAAGGTGCATGATATCCTTAATATGCGGTTATTAAATCCAAAGAGTACAAGAGCGAGTACTCAATAACTGCATACCCAAAACAATGGACATGGTATTGGAAATATAAACATAACTATATAGACATAAAAACCTATGACTCTATAAACATAATGTTTTATTTCATAAATTAATATGTTTCTATGACATACAAACCCTTAGCCTAATTGTGATTAAGTTCTAAATACTAAGTCCCAGTGATTGTAAATAGAGATTCCCTCCTTGAACACTTGTTTGTTAAACTTGTCATTTAAAGTATGATGTAAAAATCAATGTTAATAAATTCTTTAAAAAAAAGCAACAATGAAAAACCAAAAAAAATGTTTGTCTGTCTGTCTGTCTGTCTGCATGTGTGTGTATGTATGTATGTATGTATGTATGTATGTATGTATGTATGTGTTTGTGTTAGTCTTGGGGCTTGAACCCAGGGCCTAGGCTTTTTTTTCCTCAAGGCTAGTGATATACCACTTGCGCCAAAACTCTACTTTTGACTGTTTTGGTAGTTACTTGGAGATAAGAATTTCATGAACTTTCCTGCCTATGCTGGCTTTGAATCACAATCCTCCGATCTTAACTTCCTGAGAAGCTAGGGTTACAGGCATGAATCACTGGCGCTCAGCTAATTTATTCTTTTGATGCCACAAAATGAGAATCACAAACAGCAAAAGGCAAAGAATGGCTAGTTAGTGTCATAAAAACCTCCACCTTTGTGGGAATATAGTATGGAGGTTGCAACTGAGAGCATCTTTGTATCTACAATGGCATTGTGGGGTCTATTAAGATGAAGATGTGTGTGTGTGTGTGTGTGTGTGTGAGTGTGTGTGTGTGCATGCATGCTTTTTGTTTTGGTCCTGAAGCTTGGACTCAGATCCTGGGCACTGTCCCTGAGCTTTTGTTCTACCACACGAGCCACAGATCCACTTTTGGCTTTTTTGGTGTTTGGCTTCAAACCACAATACTCAGCCTCCTGAGAGCATTGCAGGTGCAGGAATACACAGGTATGAGCCATTGGTGCTCAGGTAAAACGGACTGATTAGATCTTTAAATTTGCTGTAATTTTGCCTATGGATAACTGTACCATCTTACCTAGCTCTATTCCTCTACTATTAATTCAGATAACTACCCTTATAAATTTGACATCTTTCATTTTAATGGTTTTCAAAAATTCTTTTCTTTCAGTATTGTGTTAATGTTTATGTTAATATGGCTCCACTTTATTCATTTAATATAGCTGTGCTTTTCAGTTACACACTATGTCACACTTAGTCTTGGTTAATGAACGTTTAATTTGTTTCCTAGCTTTTCCCCATACTTACAATACTGCTAAGAATATATTTATACAGGGCCCTTTGAGAAAAATATCTCCAAAGGATTAGGAAGAAGCTAAGTTCAACATTTGTGTGTGTGTGTGTGTGTGTGTGTGTGTGTGTGTGTGTATATGTGTGTATGTGTGTGTGCTGGTAGTATGACTTGAACATAGGGTTTGGGTACTGTCCTATAGCTTTTGTGCTCAAGGCTGCACTCTATTATTTGAGCCAGATCTCCATTCACAGCTTCTTTATTTTTGCTGATTAATTGGAGATAAGAGTCTCACAGTCTTTCTGATACCAGCTGGCTTTGAACTTTGATCCTCAGATCTCAGCCTCCACTAGGATTGATTATAGGCCTGTAGCACTTAGAAAACTCCCATTGATTTTGTAAAACATATTGGAGTTTCTACTTGTTATTGTTTAAGAACTGTCATAGTGCGAGAAGAGAACTTTATTGCATTTGATCTCTAATGGATAAAGGATGCCATTTTCTTTTCTTTCTTTTTTGCCAGTCCTCGGCCTTGAACTCAAGGCCTGAGCACTGTCCTTGGGCTTTCTCAGGGCTAGAGCTCTACCATTTGAGCCACAGCAACACTTCTGGCTTTTTTCTATGTATATAGTACCGAGGAATCAAATCCAGGTCTTTGTGCATACTAGGCAAGCCCTCTACCATTAGGTCAAACTCCCAGCCCAAGCATGCCATTTTTGACTGGCTTATTTCTTTTCTTATAGTTCACTGGTGTTGGAAGCCAAGGTAGGAGTCATCTTACTGGACTGTGAGATCAGGATCTTGTTCTTCTTTTGCTCAACAGTGTATCCAAAGCCTCTAAGTGAGTGCCTGGTACATACTAGCCACTTAAATTTATTGGATGAATGTGAATATGAATACCATTTTCAATAGATCACAGTAACAAGCAAGGGGAATATTCAAGTTCCTTTCTCAGGCATTTGTGTAAAGGTGTTTAGTGTTTTGTTTTCATTCTAAGAGGCAGTTGTGTCCTAAAGGCTTTTGAATATGAAAACCATATGAAAACCACAATACAACATGTGCCACGTGTTCTAGCTGAAAAAAAATATTTCATTTAATCAGTAGCTACCAGAGAACATTACACAGTAGGTGTTAGTAATATCCAGGTCTGAGAAGAGAAGAATGGATAATATTTGATGGGCTGAGTACAGATCATGGCTTTCCCACTTGCCCTATTTCTTTCTTGTAAAATAGAATAAGCCCTGTAATCCTGTAGGACTCGGGAGGCCAAGGGTGCCAAAGGCTGTTGTTTGAAGGTGGCCAGAGGAAAAACATCTGTCCCGAGACTCTTCAGTTAACCAACAAAAAGCCAGAAGTGGAGGTGTGGCTCGAGTGGCAGAATGCTGCCTTGAGTGGAAAAGCTGAACAAGAGCATGGGGCCCTCATTTGAAGCCTCAATACCATTAAAATAAACTACAAAATGGAATAGGAATTTAGAGATAAGGTAAGGACACTGCAGGAAAACCATTCTCCCAGTCACCCCTCCCCCACCAAACATTCTCCTTTAGAGTTTCCACCAGGTCTCAAACTTTTTTTAAATTAAAAAAAAACTTTGTTTCAATGTATAGAGGGGTTACAGTTATATTCGCCAGATAGAGGGTGCACACATTGATATCCCTTCTTATGTTTTTGTCCCCATTTCCCTCCCCCTCCCCCCTCATTTTCCCCCTCTCATTTCAAATAAACAAGTAAACCTCTCTCTATATACTAGGTAACAAAGTGGGATACTGTAACAACATTAGATTAACCAAAGGGCAACACAAGAGAAGAGAGAAAAACATAATACATAAAGAGTAACAGTCACTTATAATTAAGCTCTTCTTTCCATGTCCTGGGGGTCCATTAATTTGGCCTCATCCTACATGGCCTTATGTATCTAGGGTTTGAGCTATTGTAAATCTCCGCTAGGAGAGTCCTAGATGTGTACTAATTATTACAGATGAGGGAAACCATTGAGCCTATGTTCTTTTGGGTCTGGCTTACTTCACTTTATATGATTTTTTCCGAGTCTTTCAAATGAGACTTTTTGAGTTCATACTTTGTTGCTTATGACTTGACAAGAGCTTCTTTGATTGGTGTAAGATGCACAGAGAGGAAACAGTGCAGAGGTTAATATATTACACGTGATTCAGGAGAATTCATAAGGGTAGTTTGTGTACTTGGGCTGGAAAGAATTGACTGAATAAAACATGTCTTCCCAGTGGCATCACTGCCACAATGCCCAAGAAATCTGCCCATGAGGAGAAGGTGGCCTCCCTCTTAAGAGCATAATCGTCTAAGGGGCTCTGTGGCTTTATGGCTGTCTATCCATTTTCTAAGCACACACTCACTAGGTATATGTTTACGCATGTGCACTGTGGTGTAACGAAGGCCTCACTGAAGCCCAAGGCAGCTAGAGGCATACTTGATATGACACATACTAGACAGGCAGATGGAAAGAACCGAGAGCCAGTAGGAAAGGTGACCCCCCGGCTCCTATCTTCTCTCTGTACCTAAGTAATGTGGCTATGTCAACAGATTCTTTTATGCCTTTTCTGGAGCTTGAACTCAGGGCCTGGGCAGTGTGTCTTAGTTTTTTTCCACTCAAGGCTGGTTTACTACTACCTGAGCCACACTTCCACTTTCAGTGCTTTTTGCTGCTGCTTAATTGGAGATGAATCTCACAGACATTTCTGCCCAGACTTGGCTTCAAACCAGGATCCTCAGATCTCAGCCTCTTGAGTATTATTGAGGATTACAGAGGAGCCACCAGCACTCGGCCATTTTTGTATTTATCTGCTTCTGAACTTCAAATATTTACAGAAAATGGGAGAGTAGGCATAAATATCTGTTAAAAAAGATGACCATTTTTTTTTGCCAGTACTGGTGTTTGAACTCAGGGTTTTGTGTTTCCTAAGCAAGTGTTCTCCACTTGAGATATACCTCCAGCAAGAATGACAATGTATTTAATGTACTTTCTGGCGTAGGTCCAAATCATTGGCTATAAGTTGTTAAGACAACTTATAACAAGAAGTGTTAGGTTCCAACTGATGATCTCAGATGACATGGTGAAAACTGTGAATTTACCAATATCAACATGATCATTAGAAGGAAACCCATCTAACAGAGGGGGATTTCTCTGCCCCTTCCCTCTTGATGTATCTGTCTTCGATCAGGTCTCTAAATACACATGGCCAAGAAAGAATCTTGTGGTGTTTGTCATCAGACCTGGTGGAGTTTGAGATCCACATCCAGCCATGTGTCACTGAGTGATGCTTCTTTTCAGGTGGCTAGGTACCGATTAGAAATACATCAATGGATAGGATGCTGGAATAGTAACAGTAAATAGGAAACATGTTTTGCTGATGTGATATTTTTGTTGATGGATTATATTTCTGGGAGAAAGGGGGTTTCGATTAATAGGACATTCTTTTAAATTGAAAAATAGGAAATGTGTTATAAGCTCCTGGGGTCTTGACTGAATAATCATTTCTATGGGCTCCGGCTGTCTATAAGATTCAAACTTTCCTCCTTGCAAGAGTATATTGTTCCTAGAAGCCTACAGGAAGCAAATGATGACCACAGTGCTTAAATCAGTGTGAGTCTCCTTACTGAATTTTCCCTTCATTGTACATGATATTTTCCTGGTGGACGGAACTTGAGGCCACAGATGATAAAGTATCCCTCTGAGACATTATGTAGCCAGTATAGAGACCTATCCTGAAACAATGACTAAACTCAGCGGCCTTCCCAACCTCCATTAAAATCTCACTACTCTCAGTCAGGTTCTGAACCATTTCCTAGAGGGGAAGTCCATTAGAGGTTACATTGTGGTGCATTTGTGTGTGTGTGTGTGTGTGTGTGTGTGTGTGTGTGTGTGTGTGTGTGTGTGCGCCAGCAGTAGGCCTTGAACTCAGGGTTATGTCCCCACATGGCAGTTTTGCTTAAAGCTGGCACTTTACCACTTGAATCACAGCTTTGGCTTTTTGGTGGTTAAATGAACATAATAGTCACAGAAATTTTCCTGCCAGAGATGGCTTTGAACCATAATCCCCAGATCTTAGTCTCCTGAGGAGTTAGGAAGATAAGAGTGAGCCACTGGTGCCAGCCCAAATTGTTTTCATGACAGGATATGAGTGGTTAACACATGCTCTCTTCATTTCTCTTGGTCATTGTAAAGTTAAGAGCCCAGTAAAAGTTTTGTTTCCTGTGAGCTCAGTGGTAAGTGCTGACACATTGTTTTACTCCAGGAATCAGCTGTCTCCATTTTGCTTACCTGGTTTCCTTTTCATTTTTAATTCTCTGGTTGTTCTTTCAAATGCCTCCAGGAGATAAGGTGACACTTCAGTGTGAGTGGGGAGTTATGAGGCTTGAACTCAGTGCCTAGGCGCTGTTCCTGAATTTTTATGCCCAAAGCTAGTGTTCTACCACTTTGAGTCACAGCTTTATTTCTATCTTTTTACTGATTAATTGGAGATAAGAGTCTTTCCTGCTTGTGCTGGCCTTGAGCTGTAATCCCCATATCCCAGTCTACTTCCATCTTCTTGATGGTTCATTGGAGGTAAGACTACTGGGGACTTATCTCCTGGGCTGGCTTTGAAACTCAGTCCTCAGATCTCAGCCTCCTGAGAAGTTAGAATTACAGATGTGAGCCTGACTATTTTGATATTTCTTTTTTCCAAAGCAGCAAGCTCATATTGGAATTTTGTAAGCAAAAACAGTTGGGGAAAAAACCCTCCAACATTAGTAAGTCTTATAATTATTTATTGACGTGTTCACACACATTTTTTACAAAACATAAAGTAAAAGTTAGAGATGCTTATTTCAGTTGATAAAATACTGTTTCTGTAACAGCAATTTGGGTTTTTTTTTTGCAGTACTGAGATTTTTACTCAGACCTCTCCCAGCTGGTGTTCTACCACTTGAGTTAGGTCTCAAGCCCTGCTTTTGTTTTTCTTTTCTTGGATGCCAGTCCTGAATTCTGAACCTACTGTCCTTGAGTTCACCCCATCCCCCTCAAAGCTAGCACTCTATGACTTTAGCCCCTAGTTCTACTTCTGGCTTTTTCCTGGTTGATTGGATTAAGGATCTCACAGACATTCCTGCCCAGGCCTGGCTTCAAAATATGATCCTCAGATCTCGGCCTCCTAAGTAGCTGGGTTATAGGTGTGAGTCCTGTGTTGTTTTGCTCATTATACCTTTTGGAGATGGAGGCTAGCAAACTTTCCTGCCCTGTCTGGCCTTGAACTAAAGTCTTCCAGACCTCAGCCTCCTAAACTAGTTGGGACTACAACGCCTCTAGTACCTGGAATAATAACAATTTTATATTTCAACAGCCTCCAACAATTGATCCATTTCATTGGTGAAACAGATAAGTTTAAAGTAAATAGGTTTTCACTAACTTAATGATTTTTTAATAGGCCTTGGTAGTTCAGAGTACTAAATTTATGCATATATGAACCTAGATATTACCTAATACTGTAGAGCTTTCCTATCCAGGCAGGTGCTGCTGGTGTTCTTGCTTTGAAGAAAATTTGCTATACTATAGATAGGTCCCATAGAAAGACAATAGTAGAGAAAAAGCAGCCCTTCTGAGCAATATTATGTGCTTTACTGTGGAGATGTCTCATTTGATCTTTAAATACGGTGAGCAAGGAACTAGTATTATCGCATTACACAGGAGGAAATAAGATTCAAAAGGTACATATTTAGATGAAAGAAAGAAACATGAAAACTCCAAACCCATGTTTTTCTGATGCTAAATCCCTGTTCTTTGTAAACCATGTGCACACAAATGGTAGAGGGGAGATACTGATTGCATTATTAGGGGTACATTATTTTGCATTTAGAATCAATTTCTCATGACACACTAGATGTAGTTCCTTAATTTCTGCAGATTTAAATTGAGGGTTCCATATGGAACCAGAAGGGAGCCAGCAATGTCTAGAAATGTCTTCTGGGCTGCATTATTTACACATTTATTTGCTGAATTTGTTATCTTTCCAGTGGATGGAGAGCTTCAATATTTCTTTTGAATTTTCTGGTGAGGGAAGAAATGGATACTTTAAGCAATGCTCAGTCTTCAACTACAAACCTTGCCTAGACAAAGTATTCAAAAATTCTCCAATAAGACAAATTTATTCTAAGGATATTTCAGAGTGTGGTGGTGGTGGTGGTGGTGGTGGTGTGTGTGTGTGTGTGTGTGTGTGAGAGAGAGAGAGAGAGAGAGAGAGAGAGAGAGAGAGAGAGAGAGAGAGAGAGAGAGAGAGAGAGAGAGAGAGAGAGAGAGTGACAGCGCTCTGGGGCTTGAACTCAAGAACTACGTGCTGTCCTTGAGCATTTTTGCTCAAGGCTAACACTCCACCACTTGAGTTATAGCTCTACTTCCAGCTTTATGGTACTAAATTGGAGATGAGAGTCTCCTGGGCTTTCTTTCTTGCCTGGCTTCAAACCTCAATCTTCAGGTTTTAGCCTCAATGTTCAGGTTTTAGGATCAGAGGCATGAGCCATCGGCACCCCGCGTAGCCTTTTTTATACGATGATAAAAGGATAAGTTCCTTGCTGAGTTCCCGTGGCTCACACCTGTAATCCTAGCTATGCAGGAGGCTGAGGTCTGATGATCAAGGTTTGAAGGCATCCTGGACAAAAAAATTTTGTGAGAATCTCACACACTCACAAAGGATGAGTTCCAGCAGTCTATAAAACTCTGGAACTTAGTTTTGGCATGAATTTCTCTATCAGCACTGTTCTGACTGCAGTCGGGTCACTCACACACTGTGAGGAAAGTGTCTCACGATGAATTGGGCTGTGCTCCTCCAACATGCATTCGGTACTCTCTGCTCTCTTCAAGCTTTTATAGTGGTCTTGATTTATCATCTGCGTGGTCAGTGACCTCTAGAAAGGAGATATAAAATGTAAGAAGGAATTTTGGTTCTGTGAGTTGCAGCGATGCATAATGCATAATGGATACAAGGTAAGCACTGAGGATTTTTATTTTTCCCTAAAGTGAAAAGAATTCGAGGCATGTTTATATCACTCTAATGGGGAGGATATGACTGTTTCTCTCATAGGTATCTGGTGAAGCTTGCCATCCATGCAGCTGTATCACATTCATTTTTAATGGGACTTTAAATACAGTTGATCAGTTTTAGTTAGAAGTTAAAATGAGCATTAAAATTTTTATAACTTTCAGATGCCAGCTTAAAAATTCCTTTACTTATTTTTTTTCAAAAATCATCTTTCCTCATCCCTGTTTTCCCACTCACACTTTTGTGATGCAAGTACTTTTGCAGTCTATAAATAAGAACTCTCGACTCTGAATCTAAACACCTGCAAAATGCATTGCTAAATGTAATTGACCTCCGAATACATGCAGTTTGGTGCCTACAGGTGATATTATAGCAAGACTTGCATATGTATTGAATGTCTGCATTCTGAGATTCAAATTCCAGTTAAGATCTACTCTATCTAAGGCAAGCTGTGTACAAACACAATGTGTACAAACAAGAAGGTGTTACAATATAATCCAATGTGGGCAAAAAAGACAGGAAATTTACACAGAGAAATCCAAGATATCCACAGATATGGTTCTGGGGAAGTCATTTGGTGACTTTTCCAAATTTGCACAATAACGTCTGCAGAATCTCCCCATGGAAATTCCAGGATCTTTAGATGTGGAAAGATCTTTAGAGTCTCCACACTTAGAAAAGAAAGATGAAACCATTATTTCTTACTAATTTTCCTCGCCACTTACAATGTGTTAGATATACCGTATTAGCACATATTCTTATGGATTTTTTTGAAAATTTCTATGTAGCATGAAGATAGAATAATTTCAAGTTTCATTTAGTAATCAGTTTTTATATATTTTCTTTGTTACAATGGACATTGCAATGAAAATGCTCACAGTGAATTCATTCATTCATTCACTGGATAGACACTAAGTGACCAGTGTATGTCAAGCAGATAGATGGCTCCTTCAAGAGTTGTGGGCAAAATGAGTTACAAATCTACAGAATTTCACAAAATCTCAGTAATCAAGATAGTCATTTAATAAGCAACGCTTGCTTGCTTGCTTTATTTATTTATTTATTTAGCCAGTCCTGGGCTTGAGCTCAGGGCCTGAGCACTATCCTTGGACTTTCTTAAGGCTACAGCTCTACCAATTGAGCCTCAGCATCACTTCCAGCTTTTTCTATGTATGTGATACCAAGGAATCAAACCCGGGTCTTCATGCATGCTAGGCAAGCACTCTACCACTAGGCCAAACTCCCGGCCAAATGCAATATTTTATCATCAAAATTAATTGAAAAATTCTGTACTAAAGTGTTAAAATAGTCTCTAGTTAGCCTCAATTCTAGTTAAGCATATGTGCCATAAATACAATTTATTATTATTACTATTATTTGTGTATTATTATGGAAGGAAACCAGAGGGTTTGATCTTGTGTTGATTTTGGTTTGACCTATAACCTCCAAGTTGGGGATTTTCCGAAACTAATTCTGAGGGCTCAGTTTTACAGTGCATACCTGTAAGTGAAGTCCAGGGAGGAAGGTCTCTGTCTAAGGCTTGCCTGAACAAAGGGTGAAGGAGCCTTTCTAAGAAACAAACTACCTCATGACCCACCTGTCCTACAGCCTTCCTGACCTGGGATACAGCTTTGAGGCATATATATATATAAACCCAAGCTGACTGTTCACTTGTACTTCTGGCCTCATTTAAAGGGAAGGCAGTAGGGCTTCCTCTGCAGAGTTTTGACAAAGTTGACTACATAGAGGACGTCCATGTTTTTACCTGATCAAGAATTTCTCACATCTTTGGTCATCAGAAAACTATTCTAATCTTTTACCTTGCAGTTGTGTAGAAAATTTTTATGATCAAAGATCTTCACTGGAGGATTAAGCTATGCTTAATAAAGTCTATAATTGCATTCTGGGAAAAAAAAGAAAGACTGGGGCAAAAGGACTGAGGCTCACGTGATAGCAAACACATGCCCTGAGTTTAAACCCTAGCACCTACTCAAACAAAGGCAACTCTGAGATTAGCATTTAGGGACTGTTAGGTACACTCTTAAAGATAACTTGTGAAGGGTGTATAGGCCAATTCCTGCTGCTTTGCCTGAATAATATCTGAAGTCAGAAGTCATTCATTCCTGAGTAGCACATGAGAATATTGGATGCTTTCTCTGTGGAAATTATGGCAGAAGAAAGGAGGCCTAAAATAGGGTGAAAATGTTGAAGGGATGACACAAATGAACGGCTTTATTAGGTGGCAAAATAATTCAATACATCCTAAAAATTAAGAAAAGTGAAGGAAGGTGTAGGTTGGTAGAGATAGGTGAGAATGTTGGCAGGGGTGGTATTGATCAAGATGTAACGTACCCATAAACTGCTTTGTTGAATGACACCTACTTAAATATAATAAAAATACCAGAAAAATAATGGTAATATGAAACTCATTCAACAATCATTTATGAAACTCCTGCTATAAGGCCCAAGCAGTGCTTTAGGATCTGAGGATCCAGCAGGGGATGGAGATAAGGCTTATTATGGGATGCCGTGCCTGCATGAAGGCTTTCACAGGAATTATTTGTTCTTAATATCCAATGGTTTTATGAGTACAGTTCTACAGATAACATTGAGGGTCTGAGATTTTGCTGCTTACCCTTGGTCATAAAGTTAATCAGAATCAGAATCAGGACTGGAACTGAACCTCAGCTGAGTATTACCCTTATGCTATCTATATCTGTGTTAGACTGGTTCTAAATTATTCCAGGCTCTTAAGAAAACAATAGTTAGATAAAAGTAATATATATGTCTTAAGATGTTAGTAGATAATGAACAAAGTTATATACAACAAAAATGTATATAGTCTCTTGAAGTCCAAGGGAATAAGCAGGCTCATCACAATATGTGAAAATGGAATATATCTTATTTTAATTTGTCTTTTCCAAATAACCAATAAGGTTGACTTCTTTCCTCAGTTGTCAAGTTGGGCATATCTTTTCCTTGTGAATATCTATTTGTAAGCTTTGCAAACTTTTAATAATTTTTAATAATCTTCACACTTTGTCCCTGCTTTCAATGGTTATGGAAAGCAGTTTTTCATTCTCTTATCTTTTACTTTGTATATTCATCTTTCATCACATAAACTTAAAAAGTTAATGAGTCAAATCTCTCTATCTCATGCTCACCTCAGGAGCACATATACTAAAGTTGGAACAATGCAGAGGAGACTGGGATGCCTCTGTGCTCGAGGAATATCAATACCAAACTTCAAACTCTATTACAAAGCCATAGTTTCAAAACAGCTTGGTAATGGTACAAGAACAGCACTGAGACTAATGGAATAGTCTGGAAGACCCTGAAATGAACCCACAGACCTATGGCCACCTAATCTTTGGTAAAGCAGCCAAAAACACAGGATGGAAGATAATATCCTCTTTAACAAATGGTGCTGGAAGAATTGGCTGTACACATGCAGAATACTGAAGTTGGATTCTTATATAGCACCCTGCATCAGAATCAATTCCAAATGGACTAAACACATCAATGTAAGACCAGATACCTGAAAAATATTACAGGAAGGGATAGGGGAAACACTAGGGGTCCTTTGGCATAGGCTGAAACTTCCTAAACAAAGATCCAGAAACACAACCCTTCCAAGAAATACCGGGATTGCATCAAACTGAAGAGTTTCTACATGATGAAGGAGAAAGATATATAGAAAGCATACAGAAGGGGAGAAGATATGTACTGGCTATGCATCAGACAAAGGCCTTATATCTAAAATATATTTAGAGCTCAAAAAATTAAACCCCATAAAAACAAATCCTCAAAAACCAAGAGCCCCATCAATAAGTGAGCTGAAGACTTAAAGACTTCTCTGAAGAAATAAGAATGGTTAATAGACACATGTAGAATGCTCAACATCTTTAGCCATAAAAGAAATGTAAATCAAAGCAATAGTAAGATTCTACCTTACTCCAGTTAGAATGGCCCATTATCAAGAAAACAGATAATAACAGATCCTAGCAGAGATATGGGCAAAGAGAATGCTACTACCTTGTTGATGGGAATGTAAACTGGTTCATTTACTCTGGAAAGCAGTGTGGAGATTCCTTAAGGGACTAAACATAGAGCTTCCCTATGATGTAGAAATCCCACTTTGGGGGCGTTTATCCAAATGATCAAAACCAGGCCACATTAAAGCTAATAGCACAACCCTGTCCATTGCAGCATTATTTGCCATAGCTAAGATATGGACTCAGCCCAGATGCCGCTCAATGGATGAATAGATCAAAGAAAATGTGGAATATATACATAATGGAATCCTATGCTTTCATTAGAAAGAATAACATTTCTCCATGTGTAAGGAAATGGAAACCTTGGAGAAAAGTATATCAAGTGAAGGAAGTCAGACTCAAAGAAATATGGGCTGCATTGTTTCATTTGTAATAACTAGTGTATGTTTATATATCTACAAGTTAATCCACTGGATAGCCAAAGACAAATAATTACACTTGAACATATTAATTAAACAATACTCTAAGCATCACATAGTGAGAATGAAGGAGCATATTCTTTTTTAAAATATATTTTTATTTAATTAATAGAAGGGTTACATTATATTCACCAGATAGAAGGTGCATTACTTAACAAACCCCACCCCCACCCCTCATCTTGTTTTCCTCCCTTCCCTATCCTATTTCAAATAAATAAACATATATACAATATATCAGATAACAAGGTAACATACCATAACAATATGTGATAACCAAGGGACAACAAAAGAGAGGAGAAATAACATAGTACATTAAGAATGACAATCGCACATTATGTGGCTCTTGTTTCTATATCCTGGAGGTCCATTCATTTAGCCTCATTCTATATGGCCTTATGTATCTAGGTTTTGCCCTATTGTAAACCTCTGCTAGGACAGTCAAAGGTTTATACTGATTATGAAAAATGAGGGAACCATTGAGCCTATCTGTGTTCCTTTGAGTCTGGCTTACTTAATATGATTTTTTCTAAGTCTTTCAATTTCATTACAAATGGGGAGATGTTGTTCTTTCCTACAGCAGCATGGAATTCCATTGTGTATAAATACCACATCTTGTTGATCCACTCATCAACTGAGGGACATCTGGGTTGGTTCCATATCTTTGCTATGGTAAATAGTGCTGCAATGAACATCATTGTGCTAGTGGATTTACTATGTCTTTGTTTCTGGACGAATGGGTAAATGCCAGTAGTGGAATTGCTGGATCATAGTCGAGCTAGAAACTGCCATACTGCTTTCCATAGGGGTTGAACAAATTTACACTCCCATCAACAGTGTAGTAGTGATCCCTCCTGGCCACATCCCCTCCAGCATCTGTTGTTATTAGATTTCTTGATCATGGCTATTCTAACTGGGGTGAGGTAGAATCTTAGAGCTGTTTTGATTTGCATTTCTTTTATGGCCAGAGATGTGGAGCACTTCTTCAAATGTCTATAGGCCATTCTTATTTCTTCTTTTAGACTTTAGCCCATCTTTTAATGGGATGATTGTTACTTTGGAGATTAGTTTTGGAGTTTTTGAGCTGTTGATATATTTTAGATATGAGGCCTTTGTCTGTTGTATGGTTAGTGAAGACCTTCTCCCACTCTGTGGGCTTTCTGTTTAGCTTGCTAGCCATGTCCTTTGCCATAGAGAAGCTCTGCAGTTTAATGCAGTCTCACTTATCCAAACTGCCTTTCATTTGCTGTGTTTCTGGGTCTTTGGTAAGAAAGTTTCGACGTGTGCCAAGGAGACCTAGTGTATCTCCCATTCCTTCTTGTAAAGTTTTCAGTGTATCTGCTTTTACCTCAAGGTCTTTGATCTATTTGGAGTTAATCCTGGTGCAGGGTGACAAAGAAGGATCCAAATTTAGTTTTCTGCAGGTGCTTAACTAGTTCTGCCAGCACCACTTGTTGAAGAGGCTGTCTTCCATTTTGTATTTTGGCTCCCTTACGAAGATTATGTGGCCATAAGTCTGTGGGTTGATTTCTGGGTCGAAGGAGTATATTCTTAGAAGAGGATCACAGGGCTCAATAGCTATGTCCATGTGATCACATAAAATAATGCTTATTGAAATGTACTCTAAGAAATAGAAACAAGAGGATTGTACTGTTTGCAGTTACTTATTTTTTCTTTTTTTAAATTTACTTTAATTGTAAAGCTCATGCATAGAGTTACATAGTTCAGGTAATGAGTACATTTCCTTTCGAAGACTGTCACTTTCTCCTTGTTTTCTCCAGGTTTTCCCTCCCACCCTACAAGTTTTATAGTTCATTTTCTTTTTCTTTTTAATTTTATTTTATTGTTAGGTGATGTACAGAGGGGTTGCAGTTACATTCATCAGGGAGTGGGTACATTACTTGAACAGTGATATTGCTTCCCATGTTTTTCTCCTACTTTTCTTACCCCACCCTCTCTCTCCCAATCATCCTGTTTTTCCCTTACCTTCCCATTTTCAAATACACAAATACACACACACACACACACACACACACACACACACATACACACACACCAAGTACTGAAGTCAGATACAATAAAAACATATGATAAACCTTAATGGGAAAAGAAGAAAAAAGGTATACTTTCATTGATTGTTGTTCTTAATGTACTATGTTATTTCTCATCTCTTGTGTTGTCCCTTGGTTATCTCATACTGTTACAGTATCTTACCTTGTTATCTGGTATATTGTATATATGTTTATTTGAAATCCTCCTTTAGTTTATTTCCTTTCATAACTGTTTTTAATTTCTGTACCCTTTGTCTTGTATGTACTCTTATCTGATTTGGGAAAGGGAAGAGGACTCACAGAAATTGTGGGACAAAAAGTGAACAAATTCAACAGTTGGTATTCAATAGGCACTCTGGTGTAAATGAACTTTACAACTTGGGGGATCAAGAGGTCGTGTGGGGAAAAAGTGGGAGAAAATGAGGGAGGGAATAACACATGTTCAAAAAAATGTACTCATGTAACTGCAGTTCTTCTGTACATCACCTTTACAATAAAATTTAAATAAATGAAAGAAATACAGACTTTTCTTTAGAGTATGCTTAATGAAGATTAGATGAAGGCATTTCAAAAAAGTTTACCTTTTATATAGACTTTCTAGATTTTATGATTGGGTTAGCAAATATTTTTCTTAGGAATATTACAAATATTTAATGATTCCCATTTTATAAAATTCTTTGTAAAATAGTTCATGTGGAATTTATTTTGTGAAGGATGTAAGGTATTTAATTTAATGAAGTCAAATGTTTCAAGTGGGTAGATAGGAATCTATTGTGTTTATTGACTTGTGTTAAATGTTACCTTCAAGTACCAACTTTCATTGATGCTATATTTGTTTTCTATACTATAGTTTTATTTCACCTTTCCATTCTTGAGTAAATTTCCTACTATTTTAATTGCTAGAGTCATGTCATAGTGATAGTTTCTTTTAAGGCAAACCTCTTTGCTGTTCCTTGTGAACTTTACAATCAATAAATTCTATTGGAATACAAAAAGTCTCATTGGAATTTTGGTTGGGGTTTGAGTGAGTTGCAAACACCTTCACAACGCTGACTTTAAATTTAAAATGTAGTTATCAATACATTCAGTTTCTACTTCCCATCCTCCTCTAAGAGACTTTTGTTTTCTTATAAGTTTTATGATTTCCCCCACATACATCTAGCATTTAGAATTAAGTCATGGTCCATTACAATATTTTCAAGAGTTGTAAGGAGTACCTTTGTTCAGATTCTCTTTGAATTGCTTAAGACTCAAAGAAGAGCATATTAAAAAATTAGCTAATCCTGAAATAAACCTTGTAATTTTCCAGGCACATGGTTTCACATACCTTAAGGCACCATTTTCAAAACAAAGTTAATGAGGTGGTGAGCTGAAGAAACTGAGGCACAGAGAAGGTAGGTAAGTGTACTATAGCTAAAAGTAGATCTAAGAAGAGGTAAAACCAATGTTAAATAAGTTCATATTCTTTGCTCTGTCATGTTTACTACTCAGGAGGCTGAGATCTGGAGGATGGTGACTGGAGGCCAGACAGCACCAAAAATTCAGTGGAACTCCATTTCAAAAGTAGCTAGTGAAAAGAAAGACTGGAAGCATGGCTAAGTGGTAGAGTGCCAGCCTAGTAAATGTGAGACCCTGAGGTCAAATCCTACTACTTCCAAAATAAAGAAAAAGAAGAATGTTGCTTGCTTGTCTTGACTTACGTAGGCAAGAATTACATAGTTTGCTTATTGTGGAGTTTTATTTTTATTTATTTATTTTGTGATCCTGGGACTTGCACTAATAGCCTTGGAGCTCTCTTGAGCTTCTCTCTCTCTCTCCTCTCTCTCTCTCTCTCTCTCTCTCTCTCTCTCTCTCTCTCTCTCTCTCTCTCTCTCTCTCTCTCTCTCTCTCAGCTCCACTTCTACCTTTTTGATGGTTAATTGGAGCTAAGAGTCTTATAGCCAAGTGGCAGTGGCTCACACTGTAATCCTAGCTACTCAGGAGGCTGAGATGTGAAGACCAAGGCTCAAAGTCAGCCTGAGCTCGAAAGTCAGTGAGACTCTAATCTCCAATTACCCACCAGAAAACTGGAAGTGGTGCTATTGCTCACAGCGATAGAGCACTAACCTTGAGCTGAAGATCTCTGCAACAGCCCCCAGGCCCTAAGTTCAAGACCCTTGGCTATTAAAAAAAAAAGAGAGAGTCTTACAAACTTCTTTGCCTAGGCTGGCTTTGAACCATGCTCAGCCTCCTGAGTGGCTAGGATCACAGAGTGATCCACTCACTGGGCTTATGTCTGAAATCTTAACTACTCAGGAGGCTGAGATCTGAGGATCAAGGTTCAAAGCCACCCGGGGCACAAAAGGACCTGAGACTCTTATCTCCAGTTGGAAGTGGGGCTTGGCTCAAGTGGTAGCCTTGAGCTGAAGAGCTGAGGGGCATTGCCCAGGCCCAGAGTACAAGCCCTAGAACCTACAAAAAAAAGTATGATCCACTAGAAGCTGGCAGATTACAGCAATTTTTAACCTTACATTCAAATATAATTATCTTGCTTATATTACTTCTCTTTTGCCCCAGACATTACATTTGGTATTTTCTTTTAGAATGTTTTCCCTGGTTCTATCAATCAATTTCAGAAGGTGGCAGCCCAGTGGCCTAGTCATCTTCTAGTAGGTCTCACTTGCTAAAGGTTTGAGTTCCTCTCAATATCAGGACTGGGCACTAAGCTTCCAGATCGTAAAGCTTTGCAGGACTTAGTCAACTATATCCAAACCATAGCAGGCAGGATAATTAATATGGATGAGAAAGTGTGCAGAATTTGGCTAATAGAGGGTGTGGGGGTTAGCTGCAGTCTGATGTGGATACATAGTTGCTGCAACATATTCAAGGATAGATGTTTTACACAGATTCTTGAAATAAGAATAAAATATGGACTACCACATTATTTACCATAGCAAAGATATGGAACCAATCCAGATGCCATTCAGTTGATGAGTGGATCAACAAGATGTGGTATTTATACACAATGGAATTCTATGCTGCTGTGAGAAAGAACAACATCGCTCCATATGAAATGAAGTAAGCCAGACTCAAAGGAACATAGGCTCAGTGGTTTCCCTCATTTGTCCTAATCAGTAGAGACCTTGGGCTCTCCTAGCAGAGATTTACAATAGAACAAAACCTAGATACATAAGGCCATATAGTATGACGCTAAATGAATGGACCTCCAGGATATAGAAACAAAAGTCATGTAATGAGTGATTGTTGTCCTTAATGTACTATGTTATCTCTCATCTCTTTTGGTGTCCCTTGGTTATCTCATATTGTTACAGTATTTTACCTTTTTATTTGACATATTGTATATATATTTATTTGAAATAGGAAAGGGAAGGGGGGAAAACAAAATGAGGGTAGGGGTGGGGGGGAGGGAAATGGGGACCAAGACCTGAGAAAGGGTATCAAGGTTTGTGAAGTAATGCACCTTCTATCTGGTGAATATAATGTAGCCCTTCTAATAATTACAATAAAAATATATGAAAAAAACGGGCTACTAAACCAAAGGCCTCAGGGGGTCTGATTTCCCCATACTTTAGGAAGTACTTTGAGGTGATAGTATTCTCTCTCTCTCTCTCTGTCTCTCTTTCTCTCTCTGTCTCTTTGTCTCTGTCTGTCTGTCTGTCTGTCTGTCTGTCTGTCTGTCTGTCTTTCTCTTTCTCTCTCTCTCTCTTTCCTCTCAACCCAGGAATTAGGAGAAAGGTTTTTGCTTACCTGAATTCTAACTATGTGAACACAATCAAGTTCAGGTAGAATTTTTTAGTGTATACTAAGATTATTGGGCCCCATTGGCTGACTCCTGTAATTGAGCTCCTTAGGAAGCTGAGATCTAATGATCCTGGTTCAAAGCCTTCCTCTCAGGAAAATCCATGAGGCTTCTCTCCAGCCAGAAGAGGAGGATTTGCTTACACGGTAGAGTGCTAGCCTTGAATGAAAAGCTAAGGGACAGCATGCCTTGAGTTCAAACCCAAGTACTGGGTACACACACACGCACACACACACACACACACATATATACACACACCCCTAAAAAAACAAAAATAGAGACCATGCACTTAGTAGTGGTTTATGTATTCACTGAGAGGCAGGACTGGCGATGTAATATTGTAATACTTTGACCTCATGGTTTTAGGCCCAGGAATAGCTGTTGTTCCAGAACCCAGGACTTAATAGCAGTTGTTTTCCAAATAATGTAGCATATTTTCCCTTACTTTAATAGCTTATTTAAAGAATCATTTTCCCAAGGTACCCACCGAGGTTGGAAATAATTCTGCATTTCCCCTAGCTTGTCAAAAAGTCAAAACACAAATACTAGCTGAAGAGACTTAGTTACATCTCAACATGGTAATTGTTAAATCACTCAGTAGGGGGAATTTTTTAAAATCACATGAGAAGTTATTATTATGCATATGCATTTTTAATGTCTAATTCTCTGTATAACCTTAAATTACAATGCAGGTTAAATTTCCCTTGCTGATTTATAAGCATAATGTAAACTCTAGACACAGTTAATGATAGTGCGATGTAAAACTGTTCTGTTGCAGACTAAAGACCTTGCTTAGCACTGCAAAGCTCTGGGTTCATTTCAATGTGATCATTGAGGCACTATGCAGAGATGATGCATTTATTGTATTTTTTCATGAATACATGAATGAATAATAAGTTCAACAAACAAGAGTTTCCTACTGGGAATGTCAAACAAATCATTCGGTAAAGTGCTCTGAATTTCAATCAATCACCCCACATCACACTTGCCCTACCCAATTCTTCAGCTTCAGCAGACTCAGCACTTGGAATTACTACAAGTGATCCTGGGAAGAGACGCAGGTGGAAGGGTGCAGGAAGATCAGGCTGTCCTCACCCCAGCTGGGCTTCTCTGCCAAAGCCCTCCTGGTTCATGCTGTATGGATGGAGGCCTGCAGTATTTTCCAATCATCTTTCCCCAGACTGATTTCAAGCGCACCCTTCCCTGGTGCTCTAGTAGCTGGCCAGGCCAGGTAGAGGGCCTATGTCCACTGGGGCGGGTGGATGAGACAGAACGCTGCTGATAAACACGAGTGCACAGTTTTAACCTTGGATGGAGAAGATGAATAGTTAGTGGCCTAGAGAGCGAGTATAAGACACTAACTCGAGATTTGTTTGGGAAACCATAGAGTTGTTATTTTTGGAAGTATCACTTGAGGTTCTGAAGTTGAGATGTAGTCTCAGGGAAGCACCATTCTCACCTTGGAGAGTTCACCACTGATCATATGGTGGTTTGATTTATATTAAACTGGGGAAAGAGGAGGCAGAAACCAATCAGTGGGGGGTGTGTGTGTGTGTGTGTGTGTGTGTGTGTGTGTGTGTGTGTGTGAACTGGGGCTTGAACTCAGGGCCTGGGCTATAAGCTTTTTCACTGAAGGCTGACATTCTACCACTTGAACCATTTCTGGCTTTTTGATGGTTAATTGGGGATAAGAGTTTTTGGACTTTCCTACTGAGGTCTGGCTTTGATCTATCCTCAGATCTCAGCCTCCTGAGTAGCTAGCATTATATGCATGAAGCATCAGTACCCAGTCTAGGAAACAATTCTTTTTGTCAAAAGGTAGTTTTAGGCCACCAGCTTTTCAGGAGCTGCCCTTTTTCTGCAAACTGAGGTGCTGATATGTAGGTTTTGAGGTAGATTGCATGTAACTTGCCAGAGCATGCTGAGTTTGAAGAAACTTGAAAAAACTCCCTTGTCCAACCAAGGGAGCTTTTTAATCATCACCTACCCAGTCAATGAATATTCAAAAAAGTCCAAGTGGATTTTGAGAAGGTGTGATAATCAGATTTCTATTTCAATATAAATGAGCATCTTAGTTTCCCAGTGAAATGTTTCTGCTCAATGCAATTGCATAACGTTCCCTTACATGGACTATAAAACAAATAATGTTTTTATTTCAAGCACTAGACTCTCCTGGTCACAGAATGTACTCCATATCTATGTGGATAAGATACTACGCATGCAATGCATGCATAGTAGTGGCTTAATAGAAGTTGAGTTCTGGCTGGGAGTTTGGCCTAGTGGTAGAGTGCTTGCCTATCACACACGAAGACCCGGGTTCATTTCCTCGGTACCACATACATACAAAAAAGCCTGAAGTGGTGCTGTGTCTCCAGTGGTAGAGCTCTAGTCTTGAGAAGGTCCAAGGACAGTGCTCAGGCCTTGAGCTCAAGCCTAGGACTGGGAAAAAAAAAGTTCTGTTTTCTCTTCCCCCAAATTAAGTTTTATTGTAAAAGCAAATGTCATGACTTGACACCAGTGGCTCATGCTTGTAAGCCTCTCTGCTCAGGAGGCTAAGATCTGAGGATTGTGATTCAAAGTCAGCCCAGGCAGAAACGTCCATGAGACTTTATCTCCAATTCACTAGCAAAAAGCCTGACGTAGAGCTGTGGCTTAGGTGGTATAGCATTAGCCTCGAGTAAAAAACCTAAAAGACAATGTCCACACCAGGGGTTCAAGCCTTAGTACCATCAAAACCAAACATATACAAAGCCAACAGATGTGGCAACCCGCAGAGGGACCAAATTTTGTTTTAAAGGTGTTTCCCACTATACATCTGATAGGAATAAATAAAGTTTGAGTTTTGTTTGCTCTTGATGCAGGTCAGTGAATAAAATGTGACCATCATTTTAACCCCTAGTAGGCAAATCTGGGATTTTTATTTGGAGCTAGGAGTGTTTCCGATTGGGAAAATTCTCAAATTTCTGCTGACAGCATGAGTATCTTGACTCTGAGTCCCTCATGGAGAATAACATTCCCATAGTAAGTCTCTGTTGCCCATGTGTAAATCAGCCTCATCTAGGCTCCAAACATTCTTCTGGCCCAGAGTTCAGAATCCAAGGAGGGTCTACAGCTCCGTTACTGGAGAGCCACACTTTTGTAAAACTGCTTAATCTTTTTGTGCTTCAGCATCCTCATATATGAGGATTAAACGGGGTTGATCCTTCTATAGTATTTGCCTATTGCAGCAAGTTCTGTAAGTTCTGTAAGCAAGCTGTATCATTCTGTGTCGTCATCGGGGTCCTTCTCAGATGTCTGGGAGGTGGGGTGAAGTGGCGACTCGGAGCCCACGAATAATCCCAGGACCACAGACTCCGGAGACCAGACTCCAGGTGCAGATCTAACTTTATTTTACATACAGATTATGCAATGGCCGCCATATCATACCAGCAGCGAATAGGGACCTTTCTGATGCAACTGTCAGCCAATGGTGTCCTGAGACACGCCCCACTTACTGGGAGTATCCTGGAGCTCCTGCTGGAGGCCCAAGCAGCCAGGGCCCTCTGGTTCCGACCGCCCACATCACTGGGTGTGCCCAGGAGTGTACGTGCCTTTAGGCACAGAGTTACAGAAGCTTCTACACCACCAGCTAGGAGGCCCCACAATTCTGGTCTGATGCTCATGGCTTCAGTAATATCTATTTATGGAGTTAATTAATATATTATTGTCACAAGTGGGCTCAGTATGGTTGTTATCTTATAAAATATCACAACAAACTTGCCAGGAAAATATTATAATTATCTCCACTTTACAAAGAAGAAAAATAAGACTCGAGGGCTAAACTTGAATCACTCTCCAGGGTCCAGCAACTGGAATCCAACACACTCCACTAGAATGTTTGCATTCTTCTTTCTTCCCAGTCACATTGCCAGCAATATTATCACCTTCCTGTCACCTTTCCATCGTTACTTTCCTTCTTTGCTCTTTCCTGAGTAGCTAGGATTACGGGTGAGCAGCTTGTACTGTCATTTCTTCACATCCATATCCATCAGCAATGTCTTCCATGCTTCCATGGGAGTTTTTGGTTGGTGGTCCTTGAGACTCTAAACTGGAGTCCTGAAAGTTGCTAAGTAAGAGAAAAGTTGGGATGCCATTCTCTGAGTCACTTGAGGCTTTTATGGACCCCTCTTTGAAGTCAGAATTGGAACTTCCAATGGTGTCCTAACTTGGAAAGACATGTGGTCCTGTGTCCTGATTTACAAAAGCAAACACAAACACAGCAAGGCAAAGAGCAAACCAATTCAGCAGTGAAACCCACTAGACACCATGTTGGAAATGAACTCTGCAACTTGGTGGGGAGGAAAGTTGGGAAAATTGGGAGAGAATGAGAGAGGAGGTGACACCGTTCAAAAGGAAATGTACTCGTTATTTGATTTATGTAACCGTCATCTTCCTGTATATCACCATTATAATAAAATTTAACTTCTTTTCAAAAAAAGCAAACATACAGCACATGCTCACAGTTATTTACTCTGGTGCTAATTTTAAATAAATTTCTGCTTTATCAGCTCAAATCTTCTGTAACCATCTAACTGTTGTGAATAGGGAAGCTGTTAGCTGCTGACAGACTTTCAGATTGTCTAAACTGGGCTCTTTTGAATCTGGGAATTCAATAGTTTGTATTCACACCAGCTGTGTAGTGTTTGTATGATCTCTCTCTCCCTCTCTCTCTCTCTCTCTCTCTCTCTCTCTCTCTCTCTCTGTACCCTCCTCTTCCATTAGCTTTGGTACTTTCTATCTACCATTTTTTGTACTTCCTGATGCTTCATGTATATTGTGTACATTCACTGTGCCCTTGACTGGACACTCCATGCTAGCTTCTTCTTTCATACACCTATGTTTTCTCATTACTATCAGAGAAACAAAGTTGAAATTGAGTTTTCATATTGTTTCCGTGCCCACAAGTGTCAAGTGGCTCCCACTTGCCTGAGATCATACTCCAATGCATAGCAGATAGCTTTCACAGGTTGCTTCTCCAGAACGTAGAACGTCTACCAGTACTGTACTCTGTGTACTCTGCTTACTTAAGTGTCTTTATCTACCTGTGCTTTTTTTGTTACCTCCCAAGTTCTTTCATCTATACATAGGAAACTAAAATCAAGACACCATGATATTTTTTCCATTCAATGTCACACAGAGTAGACAGAAAGAGGTAGACTGATTTTTCCAAAGGTACATAGGACTGGCAAAGAAGGACTATTATTTCATTTTTTGGCTCTCAGCCTTGTGTTTTCCATTTGAAAGTAGTTGGTGATTTGGGAATGTAAGAAAATGCATTTCTTAGGGTTAGAGTTGTTGCCCAGTTGGTAGAGTGCTAGCCAATGAGCAAAAGCACCAGGAACCAAGTTCAAGTCTTGGTCTAGACCTAAAAAATATAAAAAAAAGAACAGAAAGGAAAATACATATTTCAAATGGGTTTCAGGAGAGCCACTGACCTTTACCTGTTTTGCCTTGAGACTTCATAAAACACATGTCAAAGGCAAGTTGACATTCATTATGAGCTACAGGAAAGAAGGGCGAGTCATATGCTGGGTTTGATTCTTTTCCTTGGTTCTCACATCCAAAAGATAACTACAGCAGTGCTTCTCAAAAAAATATACTTATAAATCACCTGGGATTCTTGTTAAATCCGGATTCTGCTTTAAGCTGTGGCATCAGAGATTCTGAGTTTCTTAGAAGTTACCAGATGGTGATTATCCTGCAGATCAAGAACCTAGATAACCATATGTAGTCCATTATGGTCTATAGTAACACACTGGTTACTATAATAATATTTTGAATACAATACAGTCATCCCTTGCTATATCGTGACTCAACAGAGAGAGTTACATTCTAGAGCCCCAGCAACAGTTGAAAACCTGTGAAGCAGAAATAAATAAAGCCAGGGACAACCTTCTGGTTTTCACCCTTCGTGGGTGCTCTGGAGCATAGCTCCAGCCATAGGGGAGGGATCTTTAATCCAGTACTAGGCAAATCAAACTTAAGTACAAGCAGATCATAAAATAGATGGTGAGAATGAACAGCATGTTTACCTATAGCTTTCTTTTCTTGATGACGATTTCTGATGATTATTTCTTGATGATTATTTCTAAGCTGCCAGTTTTCTTTCCATGCCAAGGCAATGTTTATTGTGGACATCCTTAGTACAATTAAGCTCAAGGTTTACTAAAACGGGCCTGGACAATTCAGTGTGAAGATGCTTCCCCTCTTATCACCAGTATCTGACTTCAAACCATAATTCCACCAGGGTTGATGTCATCTGTCATGACTTGACTTACTGTATTTGAAATGTCACAATTCAGACCCACTCATGTCACTGTTGCCTATGCACTTAGAATTTCAAGAATTCAAAATGTGACTATCAATCACCATACCAATAGGAGATATAACCACTTACTCACTGACTACAAGGCTTTAAAAATATGTCAGAATTTTATAAACTGATTGATTTCTCATTGTTTGTAAGTAATATTAAATTTTGTCTGTATGGTTTTTATGTCGTATTCATGTTAAGTGGGAGTAAAATTTAGTTATGTAATTGCTAGACCTGAAAGTTATTGACTTTTGTTTTTCAGGAAACTGAAATAAAGAACATGTCTAGTTACAATTCTATGTACTATATTTAACTTGTTTAAAAATAAGTCTTATTGAAAATTAAAATAACACAGAGAAATTTTCATTGTAATTGAATCAGTGGGAGGGTGGGAGTTTCCTGAGCTAGGGAAAGAATTAGAACAAATTAGTCTGGGAACAGAATTCTTTTCTACATTTGCCTAATAACAGTGCTTAGAACTCACAAACAATGTTGCATTTTGAATTATTAAGCTTGATGGCTGGGGAAGTTTCAAAATGTAAAACAAAGTCCATATTCAGGATCCACAATTTCAGCAGTCCACACAAGGATGCCATGGAGATAAAAATATTTTGTTTTCATAATATTTTTTTTGAAAATTAGCTCTCTTTCCTACCCTATAATCTGAATTTTCTTACATGATTTTTCAAGTTGCAACCCACTGAGTTCCTGTAATAGTGTTCTGGAGGGAGTGGTTTCAGCTGGGTTTGTGAATGCCTTGTAATAAAGATAAAGAGAGAAACAGTTATGACACTGTTTTACTTTCCTAAGAATCTGTCTTGATGTTTGACATTTCAGTTCTGAAAGTTCCCAAGGTTGGGCTGGGAGTGGAGAAGAAAATTCAAGTTGAATAATTGGCCAGATCCTTTAGAGTGGACATTTTATTTTTAGGTGTATATGTGCAAGTCCTCGTGCATGACTGAAAGCTTTTCCAGGGTGGAGGAATTGGGTGAGGCTTTTCTCTGCAATGTCAAGGGGGAGTGGTGGAATGTTCCGTCAAATTGGGGTATGCAGTCCATGAGCCACACATTCTTCAACTTTTCCTTCCAATTATGATGGATGGCGGAGTCTTTGGCACATAATTGATGTGTGTGTGTGTGTGTGTGTGTGTGTGTGTGTGTGTGTGTGTGTGTCCGTGTGTGTCCGTGTGTGTGTGTGTTTTTCTTTCTTTCTTTTTTTTTTTTTTTTAAAACAGTCTAAAGTAAAAACATCCTCTTCTTGGTGGAGTCTATTTTAGGATTAAACAGTTTTAGATTCTGTTATGATTTCCATGGAGCCATGTCTGTTTTTCTCTCGTGTTCAATATCTCCTAGTCCCCAGTGACTCCAAGGGAAGTGAGTCACTGTCAGTGAAACCACACTGGAAATGGAGCAGGGGTAGTAAGCTGTCATACCCAGAGTCGAGTATGTTTCTGCCTCGGATTGTTGACCTGGACAATAGAGGAGCCAATGGAGAATAAAATCATTATGTACTGGGTGGCTCACACCTGTAATCCTAGCAATTAAAAAGACTGAGGCCTGAGGATTGTGATTTGAAGCCAGTCTGAGCAGGGAAGTCTTTGAGACTCTTGTTTCCAATAAACTACTCAGAAAAAGCAGAAAGTGGTGCTGTGGCTCAAGTGGTAGAGCACTACTAGTCTAGCGCAAAAGGAATTAGGGACAGCACCCAAGCCTGGAGTTCAAGCCCTAGGATGAATAATAATAATAATAATAATAATAATAATAATAATAATAATAATAATAATATAGTGTGTGTGGTGTGAATAAGAGGGAGCCAGTGAGGATCGCTTTCACTTTGGGCTTGATCTGGAGTTCTTGTAGTTAATAGGCTTGATAATCTTGGATGAGCAACTTAATATTTTTGGGCTTCAGTTTTCCCACTTATAAACAAAACTATATGATCTCTACTGTTTCTTTGGGCAAGATGAGTCTGCTTTATAATTTTCCTTTAATTAACAAAAAAAGAGCCCTGAGCCAAAATATTCACTGAAAACCTTATTTTTAATATGTTTAATCTGATGAATACCAGCAATGTAAAAAAAGAAACCATTAGTAGATGCATATGGCATTTGCAGTAGTATTTGTTGCTCAAATGCTAATCTTCAGAAAATTGCTTGATCATTTGGTATGCAACATGCTGCAAGTATATTACATATTGTATTTTTATTTTATATTTGGAAGCACCATTGAGCATTGTTCATGGCTGCTCTGGATTTGTCAGTGATGTGCCCAGGCAATACATTTGGGACAACTATAAAATCCTTATATGGAAATATTCCTTTTTCTTTCTATAATGCATATGGTATTTCACAGATATAACCTTAAGAAGGAAATAGTGATTGGAACAGTTCTATATAGTAAAAGCTATCCTTCCTTCCTTCTTCCTTACTCCCTCCCTCCCTCCATCTCTCCTTCCCTCCCTCTTTCCTTCATCCTTCTCTCTTTCTTACCTCCTTCCTTTTCTCCTTCCTTTCTTCCTTCACTCCATTCTTTTCTCTCGCATCTTTCTATAAATAATTGGCTGTTAGAAGGCCATTTTCTAGAAGAAAAAATCTGTAATAATGTTCTTAACTCTCAGGAATTATTTTAATAGTGAAATAATATGTATTTAACTTACGTATCATTAAATCTCAGTTAACTATAACTTTAAATCGTATTTCAAGTCTTCATGTCTCATATTTTAGAAGGGCACATTTTAATAATTGTGAATAAAATTCCTTACGTATTTTACATGTTAATGCCATTCACACTGTGAAGACTTAAAATAGATTAAAGATTATGCCTGCTAATATTTCACATGCATTTGATTCAAATTTGTATGCTTTAATTGGAATGGAATATACTAGCAAATGCTCTATTTTGTGTAAAAAGGCATCAGTTTTTATTGTTATGAATTAGCTATGAAGTGTCTCATTTTCCAAGAGATATGCAGGACATATGCTTGCACATTCTGTTAACAGCTAGTGATCCAAATGAGGAAAACATTTCCATGAGAAAAGCCAGTGATACAAGGAAAAGGATCTTAATAAATTAGGCAAGGCTATTAAAAACATTCCAGACCATCTCCATTGATGACATGTACTTTGAAATGTTTTAAACTCGGAAATTCTTCTCTCAGTTGATGACCACTTGTATCTAGTTAACGATCTAACAAGTTCACTTAGGATTTTTCTTAGTAAAATTCTTCCCCGAGGAGAAAAAACATGTTTGTTTATGACAAAGACGCCCATCTCTGCTGCTGGCTGAACATGTACTGTGAGTTCTGCTGTTACCTTCATTTCCTCACTCGTCTTCAGATTTAAAAAAAAAAATGCCTGTTTGGCTGTTTGAAAAAATTACCTTCCAATATTTTTTCCCAGTGTCTGAAATGGTTCGTATTAATGCTTTCATAATACCCTTCGGTTTCTGTGTTAAATTGATGTTTAAATTGGAAAGAAAGTGGGAACGTTGGCAGTGTAGATAATTCACTTCATCTGGTGCCCAGCTACGTTAACAATCCCATCTTATGCCAGCACTTAGATGAGAGGAAAGGAGCCCTCAGGGCACTGAAGCTGCCTTGGAGGAGCAGAGGGAAAACACAATCAGAGGTCTTTGTTTCATCATTTTCTTCTATAAAAATGGTAAGTTATTTTGACCAGAACTTTCAAGTGTTAAAAGAACAATTTAAAAGTGATGTGGTTAGCTTTCGCTGTGAGGCCCAATGCAGATTGCCCATCAGTGTGGTGGACAGAAAGCATGGAGCCCCATGTCAGCAAATGATGTCCTTTATTCCCTGTGTGTTGAGTGCTGCTAGGAAAGGGTGATATTGTTAGCATATGGATAACATCAAAGCCATCTATTGGCAGATAAACCTCCATGTTCTGAAATAAAGTGCACAGCCTCCCTTCCTGGACTAAAGTGCTCTGACCCACCTCAGAGCAGGAAAGATGATATTCGACGCTGAGTCACTGTTGCATGACTTCTCATTCCATCATTTAGTGGCAAACATTCTCACATCAAATTGTCTTTCTACCCGAAGTGGGGAAAGGCTGTATTATTTGTTGTTGTTGTTGTTAAGTTTATTGGGCAGAGGTGGAAGCAACATTTTTTTTTTGAAATCTCCCAAGATGTTCACCATTTTTACTATTATTTGTCCTAAAAATGAGACAAGTTATCTAAACGGTTGACAAGAAACAGAGTGGATAACTGCCTCTTCAGCTCTGAATGCAGTCATGACTCTTTTCCTTTGCTACTGGATTCTTCAATCAATACTGCCATGCTGGTCAGACACAACATAAAAATAGTATATGGTTTCTATGCTCTACTATGCATATTATTTGATCATGATGAGTCGTTCTCTTTCCACCTGTCCTAGTAATTCACAAGAAAATTTCACTCAGCAGCAGAATTTGCAGAGGCTTTTAACAGCGCCAACCATGTTAAATAGGTCCTGAGATGATAAACTGCACGACAGCCCCTAGCCCAGCAAGTAATTCCAGATGCTGTGAATGTTTAGTCTATTAGTTCATAGAGACATGTAAGAAATAGTCCATTTCCATTAATGTTCAATTTATTATTGGCCAGAATGCTTAGGGTCTGATGCTGCGAGTCATTTTCTAGAACAGCTTTATTTATGGAGGAAGTCTTTTCTGAAGGCACATGGCTAGAAGTTCATTTTTGACCTCATATGTTATTCTGACCAAGAATGTCTGTCAAAACTTAAATCAGTGTCATGTGTTATATTTTTATTTTCATTACTCTTGGAATCTTTTCTTTCCCGTTCTTGCTGCCGGCTGTTATACTAACATTCAGTAATAACATTCAGTAAAGTTTAGGTTAGCTGAATTCCAGCTTAGGAGAGTAAGCCGAGCAGAATTGTCCACATGATTGATTTCCAGTTACTCTGCATGGTTTCCCTCACATGGTTAAAGACATACCTGTTTATACAAGCAAAGAACAGGCATATTTGTTTAAGAAAGAGCTGAATGTACTCTTGATAGGGAGATGTTTTATAGTCATTGTACTGAGATAGCTTTTCTTTTTAATTTTTTTCTCTCAGCCTACTAAATGTTGGCTCTTATATTTGCTATGGATGCTCCATCTTGAGAATGTGAGTAGTCTTGGTTAGTCAAGCTTGTTTAATTATTAGATCCTGTGTCACTTCCAACTGGGAGGTTGGAATGGAAAGAACTGGCTTATAGCACAGGTTAGGAATATCAAATACTGTCTCCAGATTTCCTAATTCATTTTTAGGACAAATGCTTAGGGAGTTACAACAATGTACTTGATTCATTACCTCTTTAAATATAGACACTTATTCTTAATATTCTTTCTTCCAGATGGTTCCATTTAAATTGTTTTACCCTATTTTGTTCTTAAATTGGGCTTTGAATTATTTCTTTTGCTTTTTGGGATTTTTTTTAAAAAAAACTGATTCACATATTGATCAGTAAATGTCGTTGTTCCAGACAGGATTTTTCTCTGTAAAGAAGCAGCAGCTGCATTTATAGATATTTATAGTCATTTATAGTTAGCAATGGATATGCTCAAGTGTGTGGCAAAACAGAGGAGCCTTTTTGTAACTCCCTTATTTTTTCATAATGTCCCTAGGTAAAAAAAAGAAAGTTATACATTTGAGAAAATATGTACAAGTTAAGATGAACCAATGATTTCACAGATAAGAATTGTTTAGTGGGCCAGGAGTTTTGCCTAGTGGTAGAGTGCTTGCCTACATGCATGAAAACTGGGGTTCGATTCCTGAGTACCACAGACACAGAAAAAGCCAAAAGTGGTGCTGTGGATCAAGTGGTAGAACTCTAGCCTTGAGAAAACCTAAGGACAGTGCCTAGGCCCTGACTTCAAGCTCCAGGACTGGCAAAAAAAAATTAAAAAAGAATTGTTTAATGATGTAGACTTGAATGAATTGTCAGAGATTTCAAGGCACCTAAATTCCATTGAAGTTTTTAATAGCTATCCTGATTGTTTGGAAAGAGAGTGGATGTGAGCTGTTGGAATAGTTTGGGATGGAGAGTGGGATGGGGTCATTGATGGATGGGTGAGGCGGGCTGGGGTATATCACAAGCATGTGGAAAGTCTCATGGTAACCCCCCTCTCCTTGTACAACTTCTGCAAGCTAAAAAATTAAAATAAATGAAATACTTTTTTTTTGTTTTGCCAGTCTTAGGCTTGAGCTCAGGGCCTGAGCACTGTCCTTGGACTTTCTCAAGGCTAGAGCTCTACCTCTTGAGCTTCACCACCACTTCCGGCTTTTTTCTATGTATGTGGTACTGAGGAATTGGACCTGGGTCTTTGTGCTTGGTAGGCAAGCACTCTACCACTAGGCTAAACTCCCGGCCCGAAATACTTTTATTAATACAGATTACCTGGGTTGTTATTTGGATTATGGGCTATAAAACACATGCTTGATTTACTATTAGAATTATTACATCATTATGTAATAATTTTTGGAATTAGAAATCTTCCCAACATGTCTAGGTATATTTTCTTCTATTTATCTCCAACACTTGATCTCAGCTGAAAAGCCAAGAAGTGACCTAGTGTATATTTTCAAAAGAAGGTACGCTAGCCCCTCTCCCATCTCTGCTAACACCAAGTTTAAATAAATAAAAGAAATACAACCCTAGGGAACTTTACTTCAGAGGAAAAGTATGGTGCAAGGTCTGGTCTCACTGACTTTATATGTGCACTTGTTACTTGACAGAGCAAATAGAAAATGACTCAGGTAAATTTAACCAATGGACTGGCTACATTTTGGAAGAAGCAAACTGAATTTGCCATACAACTGAATGGAAAAAATGTAAATACATAAAAAATGCAATCTTATGAACAATGAAATACTATGTAAGAACTTATATATGGATGAACATATCTATATTTTACATGTTGTCTAAGGAGCATGGTAGGGACCTTTTGTGCAGTTTTAAAAAAAGAAGGCTTCTCTCTCAATTTGACCTCTTGGTATTTGGAAGTGAGTGAAGGTGCCAGGAGAAATTTCAACAAAGTGCACAGAGTTTGACTAAATGAAATATGTGATTTGTGGCATTGCAAATGAAGTCCATTATTTTCAAAGAACTTCACATAGGAAACTTATTTTACTTTCCTCCTCCTCCTCCTCCTCCTCCTCCTCCTCCTCCTCCTCCTCCTCCTCCTCCTCCTTCTTCTTCTTCTTCTTCTTCTTCTTCCTCTTCTTCCTCCTCCTCCTCCTCCTCCTCCTCCTCCTCCTCCTCCTCCTCCTCCTCCTCCTCCTCCTCTCTTCCTCTTCTCTTCTTCTTCTTCTTCTTCTTCTTCTTCTTCTTCTTCTTCTTCTTCTTCTTCTTCTTCTTCTTCTTCTCCTCCTCCTCCTCCTCCTCCTCCTCCTCCTCCTCCTCCTCCTCCTCCTCCTCCTCCTCCTCCTACCAATTCTGGGGTTTGAACTCAGTATTGGTCACTATCCCTTAGCTTTTTTCCTCCACTTCTATCATTGTACTGGTTAAGTGGAGATAAAAGTCTCAGAGATTTTTCTGCCTGTGCTGGCTTTGAGCCATGATTCTCAGATCTCAGCCTCCTGAGTAGCTAAGATTACTGGCATGAGCTATTAGCACTCAGCTGCCTAATCCTTTGTTAAAAGGACACATTTTTTTTGGTTGATTTTCTTGGGTTTTCACAAAGTTAATTGTTCCTGTGGTAGAAGCTGGCTAAATTGAGTGAGTTCCAGGGTTCCCTAAACTTTTACTAAGCTTTTAAAAAATAATTCTATCTTTGTGTTACTTTATTCTCACTGTAGTCTAACACTTTTCTAGCTTTGGTTCATTTGGTTTCCCTGTCTGGAGCTAGGCATTGTAAATTGTGTCTGTTCGTAAAGTGTCTAACTCAACTTCAACTGCCATGCATAACAGAAGTTTATTGCTATTATATGGTTAGTCCTGAGGAGAATTGTGATATCAGAGTTTTTGGTATCCACATATCTCAATAATTGTTAGTTAACCTTGTGAGTTACTATACAAAGAGGAACGTTTTAATTCATTGATTAAAAACATCTCAAAGATGGGGCCGGAAGTTTGGCCTGGCGGTAGAGTGCTTGCCTAGCATGCACAAAGACCCAGGTTTGATTCCTCGGTACCACAAACATAGAAAAAGCAGGAAATGGTGCTGTGGCTCAAGTGGTAGAGCTCTAGCCTAAAGAAAGCCCAAGGACAGTACTTGGGCCTGGAGTTCAAGCCCCACAACTGGTGAAAAAAAATGTTTCAAAGACAATTCTACATGAGTGAGAGCCAGCCTGTACTCTCGGGAAGTATTTCCTTTCATTGACATAAAAAGGTCCAGAATGATTTTTGTTACCACCTTTGAGACAGCGCTGCTGGGTTGACTTAAAATGATTTCACTGGTGACAGAATTATGGCAACCTGCTATGTAACCCTGTTAATTCCTGTCTCTGACATGGGAAGATTTTTAAAGAACATATATGAAATTGCTCATTTGGCATAAAATAAATCTAGTTTGTAGAGGGAACTGCCCATTTTAAATTTCTTTGCCAAGTATTTCTGTGACCAAACAGACTTTCTTCATGTGTTATGAATTAAATGATTTCCTTCTAGAGTGTAAAGGAATAGTAACTAAGCTGCTTCTCGTTGTCTCTGTCATTTGGTTTTGAGAATGAATGGTATTTCTATTTTATTCTGTAGAATACTAATACTAATTTCACTAAATCACTCAGGTTTAGTTCTAAAGTTACAAGAGTATTGATTTTTATGTAAACCTGCAGAAAATGCTAACAGATCTTATAAAATATTTGATAGCTTATTGGACATTTTATGATGGCCACTTCACTTTTGATTTGGCACTATAATGATTAGAGCCAGTGGGTTGGGATTGAGTTGACAAAACAGCTGGAGAGGGCCTGGGTCAGGATAATGGCTTCATACTGTTTCACATGAAAATAAGAAGTTCTGTCATATTCACAGTTCTAAAGAGTGACAGAAATATAGTATAGTATAAACGATTAGTTTGGGACTTGTGTTCCTAGATTATATGGTTTAGTAACTATGCATTGGATTTATTATACACAATGTACTTTGAAAAGCCAACCAATAAAAAGAGAATAAAATAACTTACACTTAGACTACAACTTCTATTTCATTATACAGAGTTACTTTAAAAATACAGAAGCATGGGTGATAAAATGAAGAAATAATACGTTTGGGGGACTTGATATCCTACTATTTTTGAAAATTAAATTCAGAGTATCTACTAGGAGAATTCAATACAGTTTTTCACCTTGAATAGAAGATGGACCATAAATCAATGAAGTTTAAATAGTTCTGCTCTCTTGAACACCTGCTTATCTGTCTTGAGAAAATTCTGTAGTGTTTTAACCATCATTTTATGACATTAAAAAGTAATGCTCACTATTGCAGTACTTGGAAAAGCTATTAAAGTTAAGGGCCTGTCAGCCATTCCATTATAAGCCTTGATTTCCAGGGGTTTAATATAACCCAGACATCATATGTAATAAACCTTAATGCAGAAATCTGAAACTTAGGTCATTATTTTCTCTATTTAAAGACGAATTGTCCCACAAAGACCTTCTTTAGCCACGGCAAATACCTTTTGGGAAAGTTGTAATTTTAAAAATTTACTAAATGCTATTTTCTCCTCCCTGTAATATTTTATCTTTAATTTAAAATAAGCTCTGAGAAAAGAAGGCTTGTACAAAACAGCTTTTGAATGAAGTTCATCTGCGTATTTAGAAATGAGCTCCCAACAGGATTTCTTGCTTCTTTCCACAGAATGAAACCTGTGGTCCAGAAATGTGACATTACTTTTTCTCTTTTTGTGGTAGCAAATCACCACCAATTTAGTGACTTACAACATGAACTGATTCTCTTGAATTCATTTTCTGGAGGTTTGAACTCTGAAGTCTGTTTATTGGGTCCAAGTTAAGGACTCAAGGGAATTCTTGCCTTTTTGAGCTTCTGGTAGATATTTCTATTTCTTGGGGTCGCTTTTCCCATTATTTTCTATGCTGTTACTCCAATCTCTGTCTCCTCCAGAGGGTAATGAGCAATGATTATTTCTTAGGTAGGATTGTGGTGTTTATCATCATCTAGGCTACAAACCCATAGTTGATCCAAGGGTGAGAACATTCACCTCCTCATAGCAACGTGTGCAATTGGCTCTACTTCCTGTCCTCTAGAGGTCAAATGGGTGCACTTGACCTTGCCTTCAGGCACATGCATTCTTGTAGCTTATTCTATCAGGTCAACCATTACACGAGGTCCAAGGCCTCACATATACAAAAATGCTGGCAGGCAGGATGTTCCATGAGTTGATGTGACATCTCCCAGGGGCCAGTCAACAGAAGTTGACAGAGGACAGAAGTTTCTTTTTAGATGGGGCAGAGATTTGTGCAGCGTGGGGTGAGGGGAGGGGAGGACTACTTCTTTATTTACTGTAAAGCCCCACAGATGATATTCAATTTAACTGAATCTACAAAAGCATTTGTGAAGAACCTATTGTGAAACCCTCGTCATTAAGAAGACAGAAAGTAAAATGGAAGACCTCCCCAGCTTGTTTGCCCTGACATAGGAGCTGGGAGAATGTGAACATACATATGGACAAGTGTATTCGTCTCCATGTATTCTATGTGTTCAGAGAGGCCAAATATGTGGTCAAGCATTTCCAAACAAGACAATATCATTAATTTCGCTAACTTAAAGCCAGTGATTCTCAAATCCAGCTTTGTTATAATTGCTTGAGAAATTTTTAAAATGCCTATGTTTGGGAAACATCTTCAGGTACTAATCAGGTGCTGTCTCAAGTGATTTTTGTTGTTGTTGTTGGTGGTGGTTGTGGGGCTTGAACTCAGGTCTGGGCACTGTCACTGAGCTTCTTTTACTTAAGGCTTGCATTCTACTAAAGCTACAGTGCCATTTCCAGATCTTTCTGTTTATGTAGTACTGAGGGCTTCATGTATATTAGGCAAGCATTCTACCACTAAGCCACATACAGCCTGTCAAATGATTTTTTTTTTTTGCCAGTCCTGGGCTTGAGCTCAGGGCCTGAGCACTGTCCTTGGACTTTCTCAAGGCTAGAGCTCTACCACTTGAGCCTCAGCACTATTTTTGGCTTTTTTTCTATGTATGTGGTACCGAGGAATCGAACCCAGGTCTTCGTGCATGCTAGGCAAGCACACTACCACTAGGCCAAACTCCCGGCCCAAATGATTATTTTTAAAAATGAAAAGTCAGATTTTTATTTTTGATTTTGTGAGAATTCTTTGGTCAATGTTTTATTATTTATTTATTTATTTTCCAGTTCTGGGGCTTGAACTTAGAGCCGAGGCTCTGTTCTTGAGCCTCTCTGTGCTCAAGACTAGCACTTTACCACTTGTGCCACAGAACCATTTCCTTTGGTTTATTTTTGTGGATATTTTATTATTATTACTATTATTATTATTATCTTTAAGCAGTTGTACAAAAGAGTTTCCATTTGACAAATCCATTTGTAAGTGCAATACATAGTGATCAATGTCACACTTTTTATCGTTCTTCTCCATCCCTCCCAGTCCAACTTCTCTTTTCAATTGTCTTAGTTTCCTAGGCCATGCATTGAATGTTACGACTGCATTTTCTGTCATTCTTTCTCTCTTCATTCATCTTCCCTCCTCCCCTCTCCTACCTTTCAAGTGCTTTATTCATGTAGTCTGAGGCCCATGTGATTGATTTGAAGGGGACAGAATTTGGGAGCTGCTGAGTAATCCAGTGGATTGCTATCTGGCTGTATGTTAGATTTGTTTGGAGAAGGAGATTGGTCTAGGCAAAGATTCATCCTTTGCTCTACTAGAAAATCTGGTCCTGTGATCTCTCTCCATTGCTCACTGGAACACAAGATCACTCTGTTAAATCGACAGAAATTAATTATAATTTTTAGAATAGTCAAGGCATACTTTGGATACAAATGGTCTCTGGAGAGGTAACCTATAATCTGAAATGTGGAGATGGAAAGAAGCCAGAAGGTGGAAGGACAGGTCATGTGGCAAGAATGTCAGATGCAAAAGAGGTGAGAGGGATTGTTGTGTTTGATGAATAGGAAAGAACACACTGGGGTTGAAATGTGGAAGTTAGAAATATGAAGAGCATGTTAGGAAGGTGACAGAAAATAGGTTGTGTAGAGTGTGAGAGATTTAAGTGTAGGAAGAAAAGGAAAATATGAAAAATATTCCTTTAGATGGCGAGAGGGAGGGCTTCAAAACAGGTGGACAGACTGTTTTTCCTAGGCTCATTATCCAGCATACAAAAAAGAAAACAGAAACATACTTCAGGAATTATCTCAGTCAGCTTGTACTTTTTCTTTCTTAAAAAGTTACTATACAGCTGGGCCTTGGTGATTCACAACTACAATCCTAGCTACTCATGAGGCTGAGATCTGAGGATCAAGGTTCAAAGCCAGCCCGGGCACAAAAGACCCTGAGATTCTTATTACCAAATAACCACCAGAAAACTGGAAGTGGCACTGTGGCTCAAGTGGCAGAGAAGTAGCCTTGAACTGAAGAGCTCAGGGGCAGTGCCCAGGCACAGAGTTCAAGCCCCATGACTGACCAAAACCAAACCAAACAAAGTTACCATAGAGTCTTCTTAGGTTAAAATTATAATTTCGTTCTAGTCCCAAACGATTCTAAGAGTCCGTTGAAGGGGGTTATGCTTTGCTTTCCCAGAAATACCTTTTTCTTACCTCTTTTATGGATAAGACATTCGAATCAAGTGCTCCTACTTATAGTTGCCTCATTTATTTTCTTGACAGATTCAACCTCTTTGCTTGAGAAGGGCTGCTCTTTGTGTGGTATGACCCCCAGATCTCCTGTGTTCTTCTCTCAGGTAGCTCAATCATTGCTGCACCCAGGCATTTATGCAGGTCCTTACCTCTGAACCTCCTATTCAACTTGTGATGAGCAGAATCATTTTCTCTAAGTGTCATTACTTTCTTGTATCAAGTTGCACTGTTTTGAGGGTTATCAGGAGAGCTTAATTTCATCAATAGCTTATTCCTAGCTATTTTGATTTAATTATTCAGCTGACATTTGTTGATTTCTTTCTATGTGCTAGACACTAAAGAAAGCAATGAATTACATTCATGTTTAACATAACCCAACTTGACTTTTATACACAGTTATTTTCTCTCTCTGCCGCTTCTTGACTTAGTTATTCAAATTCTAGAGCATAATGTTTTATATATTTGGTTATTTAACACTCATTTTAGTGTTGAGGATAAATGCAGTTTCTGTTTCTCTACTTTGGCCAACGCAGAAGTCTGCAGTTCATGTTTGAAAACATGTAAATATATCCATTTGAAAGTTATTTTTAACTGAATGGATGCTTAGCATTAATTCCAATTATACTATTTTCATAATGGATACTTTCTCACTAATCTTCTGATAATCTCCTCTGATGAGATGTTATATAGAAAGATTTTTCTTTCCGTTTTCATCAGCAAGAAAAAGAATTCCACAGGGACCAAGGGAGAGAGAGAAGAACTAGACATTTCAGGAAAAAAAAGATTCCCCTCCCCCCTGCTTTATCTTTCAAGCCTTTTCTCTTCTCTCATGATGATTTATAAGTTTGAAAAACCCAATGTAATGAACCAGTTGAGCCTGTGTAAGCAGCGGTTCTGCCCATAGCTCTATGAATGAACAGGAGAAAAAGTATGTGGGATATGTTTATACATTTGTCAGCCATAAGTATTGTAATGTCTTGGTTTGGTCAAGGAAGTAAGTGGATTAAACTTTGTTGCCCCTAACAGGGACCCTCAGATGGAATACCCTCTGCTCTTAACTTGGAAGTGACTTGTTTTAGGGGGTAATTCAATTCCTCTGGCTTATGTTATTATTACAGGATTGGGTTAGTGTGTTTCAGTATAAGCCTAAGGGGTTATGTATGTGATTGTACCATTATGTCATGACTTTTGAGTTGTTTGAAGTTCACTGCTTATTTTATTAGAAAATATCAGGGCTTTGGAAAAGAGCCAGCATTTCTCAAGTTTCATGTAGTGGGAGTAATGGATACTTTTTTCCCTTATAAATATATGAAGCGTAGATTTTATTGGTCTTCACCAACATTGAGATCCAGAAAGCCCTAGATTCAGCACAGATGTTTGGTTCTGGTTCTTTTCCTTTACCATGGGAGAATATCTACTCACATTGCATCCATAGGGAACTATGAGCTTTTAATTCCTCCATCCGAAAGGAACTTAGTGCTGCAGATTCAAAGTCTTACAGCTACTGCATCTGGCTCCCCTTTAGTCCTGGGCTTTATCCTTCTCATCTCAAGGGAATGTGGCACTGAAATAGTTTCCATGCCATGCAAGACAGGCAAACACATCATTCTGGATCAAAACAACCTGCTTTTTTTTTTCCCAAGGCTTTTTTTTTAAACCACTAACATCTGTCAGCAACATGAAACCCTGCAGGATTTATAAAAAGCTTTCCATAAGGACTGTTGTGCATCCCCTACATCTCATTGATCTCGCACAATTTAACCTGGGCCTCTTTCTGTATTTATTTACCTTTAAGTTTCAATATATTGCTTACAGGCTATTTTTAGAGCCACTGTGGGGGAAATTGCTCGTGTGTGATGCATTTCTCAGGAAAGCTGTGTATTTCCAGCCATGAATCAAACAAAGCCATGCAGTGGATGCTAATGGAGAATATTTTCCCCTATCCTACTCCCCCCGCCCCCACACACATATCCTGAGCTAGGGAGACAGCTGTTTTTGCCCTACACTGGAGGACAGAGGATGAATACTAAAGCATGTGATCTGGCTGCCTGTCAGAACAATAGTACCCTGCACACCTGTCGGCTCTTGGCAAGCCAGGCTGGTGAAATGACAAACATTGTTTTTCTAGCTTTTTCTTCTTGACAAGCACAGGACTGGCTCTGTTTCTTTCTCCTTCAGTTCACAAAGGCTTAGATTTCTCCCTAGAGGCATCAAGGGAATTAAGCAGTTTTACTACTGCTTCTAATAAACAACTTCCTTTAGAGAGGTGGATTTTCTTGCAGGACGCAGTTTATTGCTGCCTCTCCCCCCACCCCCCCCCCACATCACCCTCCCCTTTTCCCACATTCGCCTGCCTTTGCCTCCCAGGCAGCCTGACAGAATTCTTTCTCCTCTCTAATGGCTGCTTTGCATCTGTAAGCATTTTCCTTCTGCAGCCACTCTGGCTTCCCAGAGGCAATCCAAAAGCCCCTTCAGCGAATGGCTCATTTAGCGATCAATTTGTCAAATAATGTTCACAGATGTTTTTCTGACAGAGCAGCATGCAGTGCAGGTAATGACTGAGTGAGTGATCACTTCTGATTGGTGTCAGGATCAAGGCCCTGCCTCACCAGGAAATACAGAGGTTGGGGGTGGCTGGTCAACCTGAGAGAGGACAAGCTCCTTTTCATTTATTTTTTTTTAACATTAAAAGAGCCCCATGATTCCATTTCGATTGAGTCATGGGCTGGCAGCTTAAGTAGTTCCTTTCCATCCACACTGGAAAAGTCTCACTGGCACAATACTGAGATCAAAACGATAAACATATAGGAATACACAAGGTCATATGCATATACACAGATGGATTAACTAGAGTCCTGTAGTCGCAGGGGAGGATTTTGATTGTGTAACTCCTTTGAACAATTAGCTTACAGACTAACAAAAGGAATACCAAGAAACCAGAACTTGTGTTGTCAGGAAGAAGTTATGAGGTCAAGGCAAAGGAGGGTAGATTAACGAAGAAAGAACGGGTTGGCAAATGCAATCACAATATTAATGTAGAGTAAAAGTGGAACTAGGTAAACTGAGGAGGTGGGTGGGGGTGAGGAGATGGTAGGGTTGGGAATCATGAAAACAGTGACACTAAGATGTACTGAACTCACAAACCAACACATTGAATTAAAACTCCTTTGTACAACTACCTAAAAATAATATAAGTAAGTGAATAAAAGTAAAGCAGTGTTTCCTGTAACTCTGTGTCCAACTTTTGGAGTGTTGAACATAATGTTAGGATTAGGTATGCGACATGTACAACAATCAAACAAACAATAAATCCCAACTCATTATACATGCAAGAACATTATGGTGACTTGAAATAGCTTTAAGACCCATTGACATTTTCCAGTCTCAAATATGTAGGAGTAAGAATCTTTTCTGTCAAAGTGGTTGCATGACATAATCACTGCTATTCTAAGGGTAGGCTCCATTTGACAAGAATGCTATTTGAATGATATCCCTTAGAATTTTTCCTCTAGGGTCTGGAGGCTTGGCTCAAGTGGTAGAGCACCAGCTGAATAACAATTGTTTAGCTGACATCTTTTGCTTTGGTTAATTGCACGCATGAATTTTTAACTCTCTGAAACTAGCCAGATACAAGACTGTGCACCTAAGTTTTGGCCAACTGGAATAAAAGACAAGTTAAAACCAGTGCTTTTTCTTACTTACTTGGCTTCCTGTCAGTCACATGTCCTTCTGCAGATATAAAATCTTGCCATGCTGAATTGCGTTTGAGTTGGCATTTCTATTCTCATGGGACACCTCAGTATCCTGAGATAGTCCGGGAATCACAATCCAGGACAGTCCACAGAAATACCTACTTTACAAGAAGTACAGACAAGTTTGTAGCCATATAAGATCTGAAAGAGTGGAATCCAGTTATACTATGGCAGGATAGGATTGTGAGCCGAGCTGCCTAATATACATATGGCTGGGCTAACTATGCTTTCTTCCATGGTCCTAATTTATTTCCATTAGCATGAAATGGGTTATAAAACCTAGTTTCTGGGGCACTGTGTTTTGAATACTGTTTAGTAAGGTGTGACAAAAACACATCATTTTCCTACATGTTTTTACATTGCAGGCAGATCTTACGTAGTTTTCAGCAACACATTAAATGTGAACAACACTAGAGGCTTTGGAATGGGAGAAAAGGGAATAGCAACAGAGCTAGGATCTTTAGGGAATGAAGAGAGGGTGTTTTAATTTTGAGCCAGTACTGAGGCTTTAACTCAGGGCCTGAGCACTGTCCCTTAGCTGTTTAATTCAAGGCTGGCAACATCTCTACCCATTGACTTTCCTGTCCAGGCTGGCTTTGAACTGAAACCCTTGGATTGTAGCAGCTTCCTGAGTAGCTAGGATTACAGAAGTGAGCCACTGACACCCCATGAGAATGTTTAATTTATTAGCAATGACTAAAAATCCCCTGTCACTACTCAGTTTGGTCTTAGAGATAAACAAATTTTCAGTAATTATCTCATCCATGGAAATGTTTCAGAATGGAAAAGATGAGCTTGACTACAGATGGACAGAGGACATTTAATAAGAGCACTCAGAATAGTGATGAGTTGACTTTCTGCTGCTGCGGATGTCATAGGACAAGGGTTTCTCTTTTGATGAGCATTGAACTGCTCTTCCTATTTGATGCCCCCAAACCTTTTTCCCCTCTTTTTTCCTCCCTCAAATGAACAGCCTCATTTATTTTAATGAGAGTTTTGACTAAGGAAAGCGATCTGCTTCACTCGGCAACTGCACTCAATCCATTTAGGCACAGTCTGAATTTCCCTGTTTTATGGTTATGGTGTCTTCTAAGACTGTATTGCATTACTCAGAAATAGGTGCACCTAGTGCTTGTTAAAATTGCTAAATTTGCATAGTCTGGGTATTCCATTATTTGGCATCCTTGTGGTATGGGTATTTTAGGTGACTTACAACGTTGCAGAAGCACAGATTGCTTGGCCGTAATAGAAATATACAGACGCTTCCAGTTTGTTCCTGAGATATGCTAGCCAGTATGGGTCTATTCACAGCAGGCATACTGAACTCCTCATCTCATGTGTTTTATTTGTATGTGGAGATACTAAACCAATTGGGGAGAAGCAGCCAGGGCAGTGTTTCCTGAACACAAGGTCTGTGAGAGATAATATTTTTTATAAACTCAAAAGTGCAAATTTTCATTTAGAAATTTGACTATGATATGTGAATAGTTTTTCAAGGTGAATTGATTTGCTATTTGCTGGGTTCATTTATGAATATTTTTAGCACTGTGTGGAGATGACTTAATTTATTTTTCAAGTCCAATCTACATGTTAGTTAAGATAATTACTATTTTAGATGGTAAATATTAGAAGATTGAAAAAATTTAAAAACATGCCAGTAGAAACTGTGATATAAATTGAAATCTCAATCCAAAATTTATGCTTCTAATTTATTTTTTGTTTTTTGGCCAGTTCTGGGGCTTAAACTCAGGGCGTGGGCACTGTCCCTGGATTTTCTCAAGGCTAGAGCTCTACCACTTGAGCCACAGCACCACTTCTGGCTTTTTGCCACGTATGTGGTACTGAGGAATCAAACCCGGGTCTTCGTGCATGCTAGGCAAGCACTCTATCACTAGGCCAAACTCCCGGCCATCCTTGGGCTTTTTTAAGGTCAGTGCTCTACCACTTGAGCCATAGCACACCACTTCTGGCTTTTTCTGTGTATGTGTGCATGTGGTACTATGGAATTGAACTCAGGGCTTTATGCACACTAGGCAAGCATTCTATCACTATGCCATGCTCCCAGTGCTGCTCCTGAAATTTTTAATAATTTTTAACAATCCAAGAATTCCAAGAAAAAATAAAATTCCCTGTAGTCACTAATATTTTGGAAAACATGTTTCCAAACACCTCACTATGCACATCGATGTTTATGCAACAGGTCTGGGATTTTCTGTAAATGAGATTATAACAAACCTGCTGTGTAACTTGCCTTGTTAAAAATAATATGCTATGATTATGTCTTTTAGTGTGTCCAAAATAAGTTGTATAGCATTGCAATGTATGTCTCAGACAAATTTATTTCATAGATCCTCTACTATTGGACATATCAGTTGCTGCCAATTTATTGAAAGGGTGATGATCAGGGGTTTACAGTTACATAAGTAAAGCAGTGAGCATATTTATTTTTTTTTATTTTTTTATTGTAATTAGTAAAAGGGTTACATGATATTTGCCAGATAGAAGGTGCATTAATTCACATACATTGATACCCTTTCACATGTCTTGGTACCCATTACCCTCCCCCCACACCCCCCACCCATCTTGGTTTTCCCCCTTTCCCTATCAAATTTCAAATAACCAAATACAAATAAATTCAATATATCAGATAACAAGTGAGATACTATAACAATATGAGATAACCAAGGGATAGCAAAGGAGATGAGAGACAACATAGTACATTAAGGACAACAATCATTCGTTATATGGCTTTTGTTTCAATGTGAGTACACTTCTTTTTAAACACTGTTACCTCCTTCATTATTTTCTCCTGCTTACTACTCCCCATTCCCTGCACCTCAAGATTGTAAAGTTCATTTCCAACATCGTGTCTACTGAGTATCATTGTTGTATTAGTTCATCCTTTGTCCGGCTGTTTCTGTCGTTCCCTTTCTCTTCTACAGACAGATAATCTTATATACAAGACAATGGGTACAGAAGTAAAATGGAAAGAAAAATAGAAATAACTGCATAGAGGGCATAATAAAATCCAATTTCCAATTCTTGGAATTTAATGCATTTCATTATATATGGTCCTATGCATTTAGTGATTGGGCTATTGTGATTTCCTGCTTAGATTACCATAGACATAGTCTAGGTGTTACAAATGAAGAAAATCATTGCTTACTTCACTTAATTAACTTTTCCAGGTCTTTCATTTCCTTACAAATGGGACAATGTTATTCTTTCTGATGCAAGCATGGAACTCAGGTATATAGCCCACATCTTCTTGATCCATTCATCTATGAGGGGTATCTGGATTGGTCCCATGTCTTAGCTATGGTAAATAATGCTGCAACAAACATGATTGTTCTGGTAGCTTTAGTGTGGCTTGGTTTGTGGTCGTTTGGGTAAACACTCAGGAGTAGGATTATTGGGTCATAGGGTCATTGTCGTTTGAGGAACCTCCATATTGTTTTCCAGAATCTACTTTTTTTTTGCCAGTCCTGGGGATTGAAATCAGTGCCTGAGCACTGTCCTTGGGCTTTCTCAAGGTTGGTGCTCTACCACGTGAGCTACAGCACCACTTCCAGCTTTTTCCATGTTTGTTGTACCGAGAAATTGAACATAGGTCTTCATGCATCCTAGGCTACGCTCTACTGCTAGGCTACATTCCAGGTCTCCAATGTTGTTTTTTTGTCAGACCTGGGGACTGAGCTCAGAGCCTAAGCACTGTCCTTGGGCTTTCCTCAAGGCTAGTGCTCTACCACTTGAGCCACATCACTTCTGGTTTTTCTAATATGTGGTACTGAGGGAGTGAACCCGGGTCTTTGTGCATGCTACGCAAACACTCTACCACTAGGCCAAACTCACCACCCTCAAAGTTGTTTTGATTTGCCTTTCTTTTAAGGCCAGAGGTGTTGAGCATTTCTTCATGTGTCTTGGCCGTTCTTCCTTCCTCTTCAGAGAAGTGTCTCTTTAAGTCTTCAGCGCATTTGTTAATGAGGTATTTGTTTTTTTGTGGATTTGTTTTTGGTGATTTAAGTTTTGGAGCTCTTGTCTGTTGTACAGCTAGTGAAGATCTTCTCCCATTCTTTGGGCTAATTATCTTGCAAGCTATGTCCTTTGCCATACAGAAGCTCTGCAGTTTAATGCAGTCCCATTTATTCAACCTTTCTTTGATTTGTTGTGTTTCTGGGTCTTTATTAAGAAACTCTCAACTTGTTCCAAAGAGCATTACTGTTTCCTCTATTTCTTCCTGGAATATTTTTAGGGTATCCTCTTTTATCTCAAGAACTTTGATCCAATTAAAATCGATTCTGGTTCAGGATGATATACATAAGGATCAAACTTCAGTTTTCTACATGTACACAGTCAATTCTACTAGCATCATTTGTTGAAGAGGCTGTCTTTCTCCATATGATAATTTTGGCTCCTTTATCAAAGATTAGGTGGCCATAGGATTCATTTCTGAGAATTCAGTTCTATTCCATTGACAGTCAGATCTGTTCTCATGCTTGTAATTGTGTTTGAAGTTTGGTATTGATATTCTTCCAGCAGTGTCCTTCCCGCTAAGGATTGTTTTTGCTATTCAGGGCCTTTTAGTATTCCATATGAAATTTTGGACTGCTTCTTCTCTTTTTATTAAAGAATGCTGTTGGGATATTGATGGGCATTGCATTGAATTTGTAGATAGCCTTTGACATTATTGACATTTTCACAATTATAATCCTCCCAATCCAGGAGCATGAGAGGTTTTTCTACTTCCTTAGATATGCTGTAATTTCCTTTTTCAGGTTTTAAAAGTTTTCATTACAGCAGTCCTTCACTTTTTGGTTAAGTGAATTCCTAGATTTTTTTTGTGGGTTTTTTTTTGAGGCTATTACCAAAGGAGTTGCTTTCCTCATTTCAGCCCCATTCTTCTCATTGTTGGCATACAGGAAAGCCACTGAATTTTGAGGGTTAAGTTTATATCCTGCTACTTTGCCAAAGTTTTGGTCCAGCTTGAGTAACTTGGGAGTGGAGGTTATGGGGTTCTTTAAATACAGAATCATGTCATCTGCAGAAAGAGAGAAAGAAAGAGAGAGAGAGAGAGAGAGAGAGAGAGAGAGAGAGAGAGAGAGAGAGAGAGAGAGAGAGAGAGAGAGAGAGAGAGAGAGGAGAGAGTTTTATTTTCATTTTCACTACTTAGGTCCCCTTTATATTTGCTTCTTGTCTTATTGCTCTAGCTAGAAATTTTAATACTATATTGAAGAGGAGTGGAGAGAGCAGACATCCTTGTCTCGTTCCTGATTTTAGAGGAAATGACTTTAGCTTTCTGCCATTAAATATAATACTAGTTGTAGGTTTGTCAAAAACAGCCTTTATTATGCTAAGGAATGTTGCCTGGATTCCTAGTTTCTCCAGGGCTTTTAGTGTAAGGGGGTGTTGGTTCTTGTCAAATGTTTTACTGCATCTATTGAGATAATCATGTGGTTCTTGTCCTTGCTCCTGTTGATGTGATGAATTATATTAAATTGACTTGCATATATTGAATCAGCTTTGCATCACAGGATGAATCCTGTTTGATCATAGTGGATAATTTTTTTGATGAGTTGTTGAGTTCAGTTCACTGATGTTTATCAAAGAAATGGGTCCATAGTTCTCTTTCTTTGATGAATCCCTATCTGGTTTGGGGATGCGGGCTTCATAGAACAAATTTGGTAGTGAACTTTCACTTTCAGTTTCATTGAAGAGTTTGAGGACTATTGGAGTGAGTTCTCCTTTGAAGGCCTAACAGAATTCAGGGGTGAATCCATCTGGTAGTGGGTTTTTCTTGAATAGGAACTCTGTAATTGCCATTTCTATGTCATTACTTGATATTGGTCTATGTAGTTAATTTTAATCTTTTTTTGGTTTACTTTGGATATATCAATATTTGCTAGAAGTTCTTCCATTTCTTTCAGATTCTCAAATTGGTTAGCATATGGGTTTGTAACTATTCTGCATTTTGTTTGTTTCTCTCATGATTTTTTCCATTCTTATCTCTAATTTCTAAAATTTGGATGTATTCTCTCTGTCTGTAAGATTTGCTAAGGTTCTGCCAATTTTTTTTAAAGAACCAAGTCTTTGTTTTGTTGATTATTGTTTTTACTAATTCATTTGATTCTGATTTAATTATTTGTTTCTGTCTACTGGATTGAGGTTTGGTTTGGTGTTCTTTTTCAAGGAGTTTAAGGTGTATCATTAAATTATTGGTTTGAGATTTTTCCAATTTGTTGATGTAGCACTCAGAGCTATAAATTTTCCTGTGAGTATTGCCTTTGCTTTGTTCCAGAGGAGCTGGTATTTTGTGTTTGTTTTTTGTTAAATACCATAAATGCTTGAATTTCCATTCTGATGTCTTCAATGATTCACTGGTGATTCAACACTGTGTTGTTCAGTCTCCATGAGTTACAGAATTTTCTATGGTAGCTTTTGGTGTTAAGCCCTAAATTTATTCCACTGTGGTCCGAGAGAAGGCAGGAAATAATGTCAATGTTTCTGAATTTGTACATATTTGCTGTGTTCCTTGAAATGTGATCCATGTGCCTCTGAGAAGAATGTATAGTCTCATATTGCTGGGTGTAATATTCTGTACATGTCTATTAGGTGTAGTTGGTCTGTGAAGTATATTTTTGAATTATCTGTTGATTATTTTTGCCATTTGATCTATCTGGAGGTGATAGTGGTATGTGGAAAACACTAACAATGAATATGTCTGGATCTATGTTTTTATTGTAAGAAGTGTTTGATGAAGTTGAGTGTTCCACCTTTTTGTGTATAGCTATTAAGATTGTTATATTCTCCTGTAGGAGAGATCTCTTCATTAGTATGTATGAACCTCACTAATTTTAATTTGAAGTCTATTTTATCCAATATTAGGATTGCAATTCCAGTCTCTTTATGGGGGTTGCTGGCTTGATGGATTTAGTCCAGCCTTTCACTTTCAGAATATGTTTGTTTTGGGGGGGCAACATGTTTCTCTTTAAGACATCAGAAAGATGGAACTTGCTATTTGATCCAACTAGTCAGTCTATGTCATTAAGCCCATTAACATTGAGAGTTAGGATTAGAGGTGCTTGATAATTCCTGACATGTTTTTCACCTTCTTAGTGGCTTGTGACTTGTCAATTCTTATTATAAATATCTGGTCCTCTGTTGATTGGCCATTAGTCAATAAAGTGTTCTTGTTTGTTTTCTATATATAGAGCATCTTTGAGTATTTTCTGTAATGCTGGCTTAATAGAAATATATTGTTTTGATTTTTCCTTGCTGTGGAAGCTTTTTATCTGTCCCTTTGTTATAAATGAGAGCATAGCTGGGTACACTGTTCTTGGCTGGTAGCCGTTTGTCTCTAGGGTGTGGCATACCTTATTCCAGGCACTCCTTGATTTCTTTGTCTCTTCAAAAAAATCAGTAGTTATTCTGATTGGTTTCCTTTTATAGGTGATTTTCTTTTCTCCCTGGCATCTTTAAGGATACTTTCCTTGGTCTTTATTGATTCTGTGTGGATTTCAATGTGGTTGTGGGATGTTCTGTTCCAGTAGGATCTGTTTGGGTTCTAAAGGCTTCTTGTATCTGGATGGGCCTATCCTTTTGGATATTTGGGAAGTTATCTGCTAGAATTTTGTTAAATATATTACCCATTTTATCATCTTCCTTCTTTAGGCCCTCCTCAATATGAGTTAGCCTTGAATTAGGTTTTCTGATTGAGTCTTGTATATATTGTAGGGCTATACCTTTTTTCTTGGATTTATTTTGAATAATTTTCTGTTATTGCCATATGAAGTGTAGACTATCTTTAATTCCAGAGATTCTACCTTCTGTGTCACAAATATGCTGTAAAGACTTTCTACTTCGTTTTTTAAAATTTCCTGCTTTCTATTTGTTCAGTTTTGACGGCTTCAATTTGCTTGTTGAAACTTTATTTTAGGACTTGTATCGACTTCTTTACTTTGTTGATTTAATTTTCAGTCTCAAATCCTTTACCCGAGTGGATATACTTACATTAAACTCCGAATCATTCAGCTTACTGTTTTTAGATTTGATGAATTCCTCTAGTAATCTTTGGGTAGCCTCATCATGCTCATGTACAGCCATATGCAGGCTATAAATCTTTGCATTCAGCATGTTTATCAGTAATGTTTGTAGAGCATTATGAGAACTATCCTCTAGGGTTTTCATTGACTGCTATGTTGCCTGTTCATTTGGAGTGAGAATTGAAGCTCCTTGACTTGCCTTTTTCTCATTTTAATGGCTTTTTCTGCCTATTTGGAAACAAAAGCAAACCCAATACCACCCCAGAATGCAATTTTAAGACAAGAATCAACCCAGAGCCCCCTGTAGATGCAAAGACTTTAGTGGTTTCTAATCACAGATAGCTATTTTTCACTTTTTATCTCTCCTTTTTTTGGGATATAAAAGCAAATCCAGTACCCCAACAGAACAAAGTTTTAAGACAAAAACCTACCCCGAGCCCTGTAATTGCACCAATTTTAGAGGTTGAAAATCACAGATAGGTGATTCCCCCAAGATCTGCTTTTCTTTGTTAGGGGAAGGTATTGTGATTCAGGAGTGGGGATTAGATATAGTTGTAATCAGTGAACTTTTTTTTCCCTGGACAGAGCTGACTTTCACTGGTCAGATTCCTTTGCCTTGTTGAGAAATGATGCTGCAGTTGCTGCTTCTCTAGCCCAGCTAACCTCTCAAGTTATTTGCTAGCTGCTTTGGCAGGCCAGTATCGAAGATGGCACTTTCTTGGTTGATGGGGAGGGGGTCAGGGCTACCTTTAAGAAGCTATTCTGTGAGAAGTAGTAAGGATGTCTTTTGTGCGGTGCTCACACTTTCATTTGTTTTTTTTTTTTTTTTGACCATCCATGATCTGTGTCCATCTGTGGCAGGCAGTATGTAGATTTCTGCTAGTAATTATCCAGTTTATGTTGGAGGTGAGTGAAAAGCCACCCACAATATCTTTCCTACCTTTGTGCCTGTTCTGTCTGGCCATCACTGAGGCTGCCACCATTTTTTTTTGGGGGGGGGAGTATTAAGAAGTGGTATTTTTTAAATTGTAAAGGTGATATACGAGTGGTTACAGTTACATAATTCAGATATTAAGTTCATTTCTCTTTTTCATTTTTTATTGTTACGTATAGAGGGGTTACAGTTCTATTCACCAGATGGAAGGTGCATTACTTCTCACACATTGATACCTCTTCTCATGTTTTTGTCCCTATTTCTATCTCCCACCTCTTCCCAATCATCTTGTTTTCTCTCCTTCCCTTTCCTATTCCAAATAAACAAATAAATGTATATACAATATGCCAGGTAACAAAGTAAGATACTGTAACAATATGTGATTTCTTTTTTCTATATATATTTTTTATTGTAATTAATAAAAGGGTTACATGATATTTGCCAGATAGACGGTGCATTAATTCACATACACTGATACCCCTTCACATGTCTTGGTCTTCATTACCCTCTCCCCCACCTCCCCCACAATATGTGATTTCTTGAGTGTGCTAAAATCTGTCTTCTTAAGCAGGCTGACTGAATTTTTCCTCTCTGGCCAAAATCTCTGTATTATTATGGCTCACTTGGTGAGCCAAAAAGCCATGGTGTTTTGTTTTTTTTTGTTTTGTTTTTAGCTGGAATGTTAAAATTCGTTTCTTGGAGAGTTAGACCCCAGCTGCACCTCTGTCATCTTCCTGGTTCTTTCTAACAGTGCTTTAATCAACTCTCTATACATTCTCTTTCCATTTTTATATCATTGCTTTTTAAAAAAATTGTTTAAGTGACAGCTTTCATGTATTTAAATATTTAGGGGCAATATAGGCATGTGAAGATCAGTCCCCATCACTTGACCTGGGTCTAAAATTCTAATATATTTCATCTGTGTTAACTGATTTTTGCTTTCTGTTTGTTTGTCTAATTTTGAGACAGGATGTTTTCATGTAGCTTAGGCTACACTCAGTTCCAAGTCCTACTGCCTCAGCATCCTGCAGGAGTATGTGCTTGTTTAGTACAGTTTCTTTTTCAGGCTTGTTAGGCAGGTGCTCTACCACTGAGCCTATCTCCATTTTAGAGTTTCTTGTGAAACCATGCTTAATTCTGCTAAATGCTTTTTAGTAATGGCAGTGTCCTAACAACCCACCTTAGAAGGTGTTTCCTTAAATTGTTGTAGAGCTATTCATATTTTCAGTGTCTTCTATGCTAGTTTTGGAAATTTTTCAAATAAGCAAATAGTCCAATTAATAAATTTTTATTAATTTATAGGATTCTGTTATGGTAATTTTTATTTTTTCCTCTTCAGAATCAATAGAGACAAAGGAAAGTATCCTTAAAGATGCCAGGGAGAAAAGAAAATCACTTATAAAAGGAAACCAATCAGAATAACTACTGATTTTTTGGCAGCGACCAAGAAATCAAGGAGTGCCTGGAATAAGGTATGCCACATCCTAGAGACAAACAGCTACCAACCAAGAATAGTGTACCCAGCTATGCTCTCATTCAAAGCAAAGGGACAAATAAAAACCTTCCACAGCAGGGCCGGGACTGTGGCCTAGTGGTAGCAGGCTCACCTAGCATGCCGAAACCCTGGGTTTGATTCCCCAGAACCACATACACAGAAAAAGTTGGAATTGATGCTGTGGCTCAAGTGGCAGAATGCTAGACTTGAGCAAAAAGTGTCAAGTGCCCAAAGGACAGTGCCCAGGCCCTGAATTCAAGCCCCACGATTGGCCAAAAAACAAACAAATAACAACAACAATTTAAAAAAGAAAAAGAAATACAAACCACAGCATTGGAATTGAAACAATATAACTCTACCAAACCATTACTATAAAAATTACTCAAAGATGTTCTACATATAGAAAATGGACAAGAACAGCACATTGGCAAACAATAAGAATTGACAAGTCACAAGCCACTAAGAAGGTAGAAAACATGGCAGGAAATACCAAACAACTTTAAATCCTAACTCTCAATTTGAATGGGCCTAACTCTCCAATTAAATGACGTAAATTGACTAGTTGGATTAAATAGCAAGATCGATCTTTCTACTGTCTTCAAGAGAAACATTTTGCCCCCTACAATGGAGAGGGTAACAGTATTTAAAAACAAATATACTCAATACCTTACTTATGTAACTGTAACCCCCTCATTATCACCTTTTCAATAAAAGTAAACTAAAAAAGACAACTATATGAAGTTCTCTGCACAAATACCGATGAAATAGATGGATAGTGGGGAATTTTATGTTTAGTGCAGATAAAATCTGGCTTAGATCAAAAGCTCCTTAAAGATAGAGGCTTAAAAGAAATAAAATTCAAAAGGCAGAGGCATTGTGATATAAAGAGGGCACTTTTAAATCCTGAGGGAGAAAAAGGTGATAAATGTTTTGAGTTGATTCTGATTGCAAAATGTTGATTCTTTGGCCTGGTGATAGTAGATTTAGTGTTTACATGTTGACGTGGTACTCTCATAGTGGTAAAGCTGATTCTGTTGGGGATTTATGTTTAATGAATTTGGTGATTAAACCCCATTTGGGACGTTGAATTCAGTTGCATATATATATTTATTTATTTATTTTGCCAGTCCTGGGCTTGAGCTCAGGGCTTGAACACTATCCTTGGACTGTCTCAAGGCTAGAGCTCTACCACTTGAGCCTCAGCACCACTTCCAGCTTTTTTTCTATGTATGTGGGGTACTGAGAAATTGAACCCGGGTCTTTGTGCATGCTAGGCAAGCACTCTACCACTAGGCTGAACTCCCAGCCCCTCATTTGCTTATTTTTAAGTTCAGTTGCTTATTTTAGCTCTCTAATGTACAAAAAAGACTACTTTCTAGAGTAAGGTTGACTGCTTAGACAAAGTGCCATTTTTTAGTTTGATGATTGCAGCTGCATCTGTATTTTCTATTGATTCTTCAAAAAGGTATTGAGAGATAATCAGATGAAGTATTAAAGAAAGACAAGCGAGCATTATCCTAGTAACTATATTAGTTAAACTAACAGAGATAATAATTGACCAAAATGTTTCTCAGGGTGGAAGAAAAGGTTGAAATAGAATCAATGGATATACGAAAGGTTTGTAGTTAAAATTTCTACTAAAATATGAACCAGTTGTGAGATTAATTTATAATCCCTTAAAATTTCTAACCCTTAATGATCATAATCTCAGTAATTGAGAACATTGAGAACAACAGTCTTATTTTATAGATTTTGAGTTTCAATTTACATAATATATATGCACTAACTTTGTGAGGTAGAATGGTATTTCTATTTGCCATTGCAGGCCTTCCCTGTGCTGGAGTTGATGCTTGAATAAGAATGAGTCAACAAGCCTTGCGTTTAAGGGGAATGCTTCCTGTGGGAGGAGCTTTGTAGTCATGATTTAGTTGAACTAGTGGCAGCAAAGAACAATTTTCTATTTAGCTAATATGAGATAATGCATGTTCTTCCGAGGAAAGAACACTAGGAAAAAGGCACAATGACAAAAAGAGAAAAGGAGTCTGCCACTCTGAAACAACTGTTGCTATCTTGAAATCACTACTCTGTCTCCCTGTGATTATTCATCAGCCTAGGAAGTCTGACAGACTAATTTGATCATTGGCAATTGGTTTTCTCTATAAAATTGAAGGACATTATGATGATTATTCTAGGTGGTCAGTTTGAGTTGCTTTAGTGTCACCTAGAAAACTGGTGGAGCCCATGTTTGGATGTATCTGTGAGGGTGTTTCCTGAGATGAGTGGCCCACAGACCAGTGAACACTTGTGGGAAGACTTGCCTTGAATTCAAGTGGCTCCATTCAACAGGATGAAGATCCTATTGTACAAAAATGGAAAGAACTAGGAAAATTCACATGCATTTGCAAGATTCTTTTTTAAAATACAAGTCAGAACTAGTGACTGAACCAGAGTGTATTCCCTACCCACTCTCTTGCCAGTACCAACATTTAAACTCAGGTGTTTTGCTTGCTAGTGGCTGGCACTCTACTATGAAGTCATGGCTCAAGCACTATTGCTTATATCTTGTTTCTGATCTTGTTGACTTTTCCAAGGGTGATCTTGAACTCACCTTGGCTAGGATGACAATAACAAGAGTGTGACCTCGTGTCCACCAAGAAGATTGTTTTGTTTTTGTTTTTTTTTTTTTGCCAGTCATGGGGCTTAAACTCAGGGCCTGGGCACTATTCTTGAGTTTTCTCGACTAGAGCTCTACCACTTGAGCCACCTCACCAGTTCCATCCTTTACTATGTATGTGGTGTCAAGGAATTGAACCCAGGTGTTTATGCATGCTAGGCAAGCACTCTACTGCTAGGTCACACTCCCAGCCCCAAGGTAGATTCTTAAAATATGGGTGATATTGCTGCTGCATTCCTCTGTAACATCATTCTTGGAATGTGGACTGTCCGGGCACTGTCCAGGCTCCATTGTGCATCCCCCCTCCATCTTTTGACCTTCCAGCTTTTGGCCTAAGCAGCTCCATGACTGAGTAAGCAAAAGTCTGAAAATCTTTCCTGACTCTTCAGCCCTCAGAAGGCTATTGTAAGCTTCTGATCATAATAGCCAACCTAATCAATCCTCTCCTCTAGGTAATTTTTTATACACTCTATTAGTTCTGTTCTTGTATATTCGCTTCCCTTTCTCTCAAATTTTGTTTTACTTTTGTCATGGTACTTTACTTCTATGATCACAATTTCTTTTCTTTTCTTTTTTTTTTTTTTGTTGGTTGTGGGGCTTGAACTCTGGGCTTTTCAGCTCAAGGCTATCACTCTACCTCTTGAGCCATAGCACCACTTCTGGTTTTCTGGTGGTTAATTGGAGATAAGAGTGAGTCTCACTGACTTCAGGCTGGCTTTGAACTGTGATCCTCATATCTCAGCCTCCTGACTAGCTAGGATTACAGGTATGAACCACCGCACCTAGCTCTTATTATTACAATTTCTACCATCTCGGTTTTATATTGAATGTTCACTGAATTTTACATTATTTCTCATCTACTTGAGTATTTTATTGATTCTCATGAAGACCTTTGTAACTTTATTTATGTGTGTATGTATGTTATATACAAATTTAAGCTAAGCTGATGAAACTTACCCTCCTCACCCCAATTCATTTGGAAGCACCAGAGAGCTGCTTACACACTATAGAATAACTCAGGTTTCCAGGCCTTAGAAGACCAGTGTCTTGGAAAGTATATGATAATGAAAAGAAAATGGAAAGAGTTGAGCTCTCAAGAGTGAAGCATTTACTAATTTCTTAAGCTTCAAATTTAAAAGGCTAAGATAAATGATATTTTTTTGGTTAAAGAATAAAATTTTAGATCATGATCTGACAAGGAAGAGAATCAACTGAAATCTCCCAAAATTACATCTGGTAAATGAAATGAGAACAAACATCAAAACCTTATAAAGTTTTAATGAAGCCTAGGATAATTCAGTGTCTGATTAGGATAAGATACAATAGACTGTTTCACCCAATGGCCAGAGGGAAAACTGTCTGAGGAAGGTGTTTTCCAGAGGTGGTATAATTTTTCATTTGTTTTATAGATACATTTTATAAATAAGTTTAATTTGCTGATATTAATTGTCATATTTGCACCAAAACAGGATCTGTAGGGTTCTGGTGGCTCATACGTATAATTCTAGCTGCTTGGAATGATGAGATCTGAGTTTGAAGCCTGCTTAGGTGGAAAAATCTGTAAGACTCTAAAGCTGTGCTTCAAGTGTTAGAGAACTAACCTTGAGCAAAAGTACCTATACTGGGGGAGGGAGTCTGGCCTAGTGGTAGACTGCTTGCCTAGCGTGCACGAAGACCCAGGTTTGATTCCTTGGTATCACATACATAGAAAGAAAAAAGCCAGAAGTGGTGCTGTGGCTCAAGTGGCAGAGTTCTAGCTTTCAGAAAGCCCAAGGACCATGCTCAGGCCCTGAGCTCAAGGCCCAGGACTGGCCAAAAAAAAAAGTAAAAAGTACCTAGACTCCCCGAATTCACATATACCAAACCAAACCAAAACAGCAACAAACCTAAAACAGTAACAATAAAAAAACAGGATAAGGAAACTAATGGTAATAATAGACTCCAGGGTATTGTATTTATCAAGTACAGATATCATAATTGAGGTAAATAGATTCAGAAAAATGTGTCAAGATGGAGAATTTAATCAGAGAACATATTGTATTAAAAATTAGATATACTGAAGATGTCTCAAAGAAAGGAATGTTCTATAATCTCTGTGAGAGCTTGAGATCTAACTCCATCCTCTTCTGGCTTTAATGGAAATCCTTTTTTGCTCCTTTTAACCCATTTTCTTTTCTTTTTTTCCCTCAGAGTGATCTTATCTGTCATTTTATGTGAAAAAAAATTCTTTGACATATTTCAAGGTTGTAGCAATTGAGCATAAAGTATATCAGACTTGTAAAACTTCATCCTGTTATGGAAGGAAAATTAAAAATTTCACATGATTTAATTAAACATATGGCTGGGAAGTATTTTCTTAAAAAATACCATCTTTAACATTTCCGAAGTAAATGCTAGCATTTGGAAATCTTAACACAAAAAAGGGCCATCTTTCACTTTTGCAATCCCACATTTTATTATTTTTCAAGCCTAATTTTAAATATAAACATTCCTAAGGTGATAGTCCCATAATGAGGAGACTTGTGAAAATGAGAGGAATTATATATTTTAAGTTTTATGAAAATCATAAACAATACCTTCTGGTGTCTAATATATCTATCTTGGTAAAATTCTAAAAGAAAAACAGTATCTACTGGTAGTGCTGATATCTTTAAGTGTCTTCTCTGACTGCTTACTTGTCATTTATCCAGTCAGACATTTCCCATGTGTCTACTTCAATGAAATCTTTGCTTTGGAGAAATCATCTCTAATGGTAGAGAATTTCTGAAAGGCCTATAAGGGTGATACAGTAGAAACTTCTCATCTTGTGGAGGCTGAGTTTACATTTAGGAAGTGTGCTCAGAGACATCTACACAGTGGAAGAATGTGGAGGGAGCCTGGTGCTAGTAGCTCATACCTGTAATCCTGGCTATTCAGGAGGCTGAGCTTTGAAGATCATGGTTTGAAGCCAGCCCAGGCAGGAACGGCTGTGAGACTGTTATCTCCAATTAACCAATGAAAATAAAATTTAAAAAAGCCAGAAGTGAAACTGTGGTTCCACTGTGACTCAAGAGCACTAGCCTTGAGAGAAAAAATTAAGTGGCAGTCCTCTGGCCCTGAGTTCAAGTCCCAATTCTGGCACACATATGCAAAGAAACAGAGATTAATAGGGGACCACCACACAGAAGTGGGGAAAGAGATTTCCAAAAAAAGAGCAATGATGGTGTGTGAGAGGTGGCTTGTAACCAAGGTTAGGAAGGTATGATTTCACTGCTTCTCAGAGTCCTTCCCAGAGTACTCCTTCAACTGTACTTTCTCTCCTTGCCTTAAAAAGATCAGGATGGGTCTGCTGTGTAGTGTCTCCAGCATCCCCCTTCCTTATTTACCTACCTCCCCCTAGTCTCCTGTGATGCTCAACAAAGGGATGAAGAAGCCTGGAGGCAGATGCTTTCCCCACCAACCCTAAATCTCTAGCAGTCAGAAAGATGCAGTGAACTGTCAAAGGTAAACAATGCATGCCTGAAAACTTCAATGCACATTTAAGCAACACCGGAAGGGCTCACGAAAATGACAGTTGCTTGCTCTGACTGACTGCTAAGAAATGATAGTTATCCACAGCATGAGTCTGGAGAGACCTGAGAATTTGCATTTACAAGTTTCTCTCCAGGTGTTGCTGAATCTGCTGCTCTGCGGACCACATTTTGAGAATTTCTGCCATGGAGAAAATATATTTTCCATTAATAGAATAAATGGATGTAAACAATAGCAGCAATTCTGGTATTTTCTCTAGGGTAGTAGCCAGAGATTTAATGATTCTTAAAAAAAAAGTTTTATATATTCATGGTTTTATTTGGTAAGACAAATTAATACAGAAGGTTAGAATAGAGCATGTTTAGTAACAGAAATTATGCAGCTCAAAAATTTGAAGCTTTCAAATGAAAATTTATGGATTTTTCAATGAAAACAGATTACTTTATGACGAAAACCATCCAGTTTAGTTTTCCTGATTTGATGGATTTTTCTTAATAAACATTGATTTAGAAATGGAAACTCAGATAATGTGATCGATAGCTATCATCCTTGATGGATGTTGAACATCACTCACATTTCTGTTAAACACATGGTTTCACATTTGTTTACTGTCTGGTCTGCGGGTCTCAGCATTGCCTGAACTCTGGAGGCTTCTGGGTAGAATCTGAATTTAACCAGCCAGTGCAGTCAGTGGGGGAGAGTTCAATACTGTTCTTTTAAAAACTGCCCACAGGGATTTGAGTGTGTATTAAACGGAGTTGAGGATTAGGGTTATCTCTAGTTATGGAGATAAAGGTGGCCTTCTTGACTTCAGATTTTTTTTTATGCTGGTACTGGAGTTTTAACTCAAACCTGGCCTTTTCCCTTAGGTGTTTTGCTCAAAACTGGCATGATACCACTTGTGCTATACCTCCATTTCCAGCTGACTGGATAGTTAATTGGCGATAAGAGCCTCATGGACTTTCCTACCGTGTCTGGCTTTGAACTTCCTCAGACTTTCTCAGATCTAAGTCTTGTGAGTATTTAGGATTCAAGATGAGATTTTGTAATCTGATTTTCTTAGAAAACTCAAGGTAATGAATGAATGTATGAAGTTTTTCCATTCTCTATATATCTTTGTGCGTGTGTGCACAAGCACATGAGTCTGTGTATGCACACGTGTGTGTGCATGTGTCTGTGTGCATGCATGCTGGTCCTGGGGTTTGGACTCAGTCAAGGCAAGGCAGGTACTTAAGCACTTGACCACCACTTCTTGCTTTATTTGTGGTTGATTGGAAGTAAGAATCTTACTGATTTTCCTGCCTAGGCTAGCTTTGAACCATGATCAGAAGGATATTGACTTGGTGAATCAGATTCTCATTAAGAATCATAGGGATTACTCTGTAAGTGTCATTAATTAGTATTTTTGCACTGGCTGGTAAATTTTAGAATTATTTTTCTCAGGTTCTTGGCTTTAGCAAATACAAGCATAAGAGGCCCAATTAAATGTGAATTAGGGACAAATGATTTTTAATATATCTAAGATTCAAATATTAACTGGGGCATACTTATTCTAAAAAGTTATTCATTCTTTTATCTGAACTTTACATTACACTGAGAACTGGGTATTTGAATCTACAAATTTAAACCTTACTTTATCCTTCTAGGGGATTTTGGTAGAACTAAGTAGTAGGAAATGGCACCCTTAAAATTGCTATCTTAGAAACATACAACTGATCTTCACCTAGGTGCTTATTTCTATAGTAAGTTTCAAGTAAAATACAGCCTTCTGCTTTACTATTGAAGTCAGGAAAACAAAAGACTAAAAACATTCAGCTATATCCAATGAATGGTTAATTAGTTACCCTTCTAATTTTTCATTATTTGCTTTCCTTATTTTCCTTTGATCTTATTTTTGAATATATTTTTATTAGCGTATATTAAATTATAGAAAGCAAGAGGGTTCATTATGATGTTTCTGTACATACATATAATGAACTTGTGCGCGCGTGTGTGTGTGTTGTGTGTGTGTATTGGGACTTAAACTCAAGGCTTTGAATTCTGGTTGGCTTTTGTACTCAAGGCTGACACTCTGCTACTTGAGCCACAACTCCACTTCCAGGTTTTTGCTTGTTAATTGGAGATAAGAGTCTTAGAACTTATCTGCCTGGGCTGGCTCTGAGCCACTATGCTCAGATGTCAACTTTCTGAGTAGCTAGGATTACAAGCATAGGCCACTGGTGTCTTCTCTATTAATCTCTCTTACCCTTCTTCCCTTTTTCCTTCCTTCCTTTCTATTTCTTCCTTCCTTCCTTCCTTCCTTCCTTTCTTCCTTTCTTCCTTTCTTCCTTCTTTTCTAATGCTCTGCCTGTTGAGCTGAAGCGCCACTTCTTGTTTTCTAGTGGTTAATTGGAGATATGAATCTCACGGACTTTAGTGCCCAGGCTGGCTTTGAACTGTGATTCTCAGCTCTCAGCCTCCTGAGTATCTAGGGTTACCCTCACTGCGCCGGGCTCTCCCTTTTCCCTTTCTAAAACCTCCCACTTTTGTTTTCAGAATCTTAGCACTCCACTCCAACTTTCACAAATGACAGAAAATGTAATACTTTGTGGAACTGGCCAATTTCAATTTATATGACAAATTCCAACCCATCCATCTTCATCAAACAGTATAATTTAATTTTTCTCTGAGACCGAGTCAACTACACTGGGTATATGTACCACATTTTCTTTTCTGTTTATTCTTTGATGGACATCTAGTCTGATTCCATAATTGAGCTATTGAGAATTGTGCCATGACAAAGATAAGCATACAGATTCCTCTATAATAGCTGACTTGGTGTTGTGAACTCCACATTGCTTTTGTTTGCTTGTTTGTTTTTGGTGCTAGTCCTAGGGCTTGCACACAGAGCCAGGGCCCTGTCTCTGAGCTTTTTCATTCACGGTTAGTGCTCTACTACTTGAACCACAGCTCTACTTCTATTTTTTTCCTGTTTAATTGGAAGTAAAAATCTCTTCACTTTTCTGCCCAGGCTGGCTTTGAACTACCATCCTCAGATCTCAGCCTCCCGAGGAACTAGAATTACAGGCATGAGCTACCAGCATCTTGCTTAATCCCTGACATTTTTTTTTTCATTTAATCCCTGACATTTTAAAGAGCTCCATAAACTTGAGCTTTTCCTTTTTGTCTCTGAATTCATATAATCCTTTATGGCTTCATTTCCATACATGTTAACAAGACTCACTTGTTAAAGCTTCTTTTTACCCCTTTCAACTTGCTTATTCTTATGGTTTGTGTAATCACAGACTCAGCCCTGAGGAAGAACAATTTATACTGTTGAAATGAGCTGGGAAGCTTTTCCTGACTAGACCTGCTACTCACCTTTCCTCCATCCCATGGAGAAAACCTCCCATCTAATGCCATTGGATATGAGAAAATTAAACTGCTCCTCACATATCTTTTTTCATAAGGACTCTGCCTTTCAGGAAGCTGTTCCCAGGAAAGAGTCACCAACAGTCCTATAAACAAATAAGTAGGTCTCTAGTTGTTATCTAGAGAGTTTGTTTTGCTTCTGTTCTCCCTATGTTCTTCTACTTGCCTGCTCTGAAACTTCCACCAGTCAGCCTTCCTTATCCCTAAAATCCTAGCTACTCAGGAGACTGAGATCTGAGGATTGAGGTTTGAGGCTAACTCTGACAGACAAATCTGAGAAACTCTTACCTTTAGTTAACTAACAAAAAGGCAGAAGTAGAAATATGGCTCAAGTGGTAGACTGCCAACTGTGAGTGAAAAAGCTAAGCAAAAGTGTGAGGCCCTGAGCTCAAATCCCAGTGACACAAAAAAGAAAGAAAGAAAGAAAGAAAGAAAGAAAGAAAGAAAGAAAGAAAGAAAGAAAGAAAGAAAAGAGAAGAAAGAAAAGAGAAAGAAGAAGTTCATCCCATCGACCAATCACACACTGCCCTTGGGCTGCTTGGCCTTTTCCTGCCTTCATTGAGTGACAGCTAGCAGGAAGTTGTAGAGGTCACCTCTGAGCAAGTGCTGCATGTACTGCGCTTAGGAACCCATAGAGACCATTAATAAGTTTAAATTCATGATTACAAAATAAAACTGGAACAATCTTAAATTACCATGAATTTAGCTTTGGGTACAGACTGGAAATGTAAAAAAAAAAAAGTATCAAGTGCTTTCCTGAGTAGCGATTTCTTTTATATCCTTTCGATAATGGGAATTGGCTGGGCACCTGTGGCTCATGCCTGTAATCCTAGCTACTTAGGAGTCTGAAATCTGAGGACTGTAGTTCAAAGCCAGTCCCAACAGGAAAGTCTAGGAGACTTCTGTCTCCAATTAACCACCTGAAAACCAGAAGTGGTGCTATGGACAGTGCCCAAGTCCCATGACAGGAAAAGAAAAGAAGTGGGAATTGCCAAGAACTGGTGGCTCACACTTTTAATACTAGTTGAGAAACAGCTAGGGGAAGTTGAAATAGAGAAACTCTTACCTCCAATTTACTAACAAAAAGCTTATTATCTCCTCTGAACTATGAAACAACAACAAAAAAGCCTAAAGTGGAGAGACTGATAGAGCAGATGAGCAAAAGAAGTTCAGAGACAGCTTCCAGGCCTTGAGTTCTAGCCCCAAGACCAACTTGTGTATGTGTGTGTGCATGCATACATGTGCACACACACAACAAACAACAACAAAATCTCCCCAAACCCCAACAAAACCACCACGGGAATTATTTGTAAAACGTTAGCTCTGAAAACCATGTATTTTGTTGGATACTATGGTTAGTGCAACTAACTATTCTTGCCTTTCTCACATGTGAACATTCACTTACTTTTAGTTGAACTAAAAGCAATTTGAAGCTCAAGGATGTCATTCTGCTATGCTTGTCAGACAAGCCAGTTGATTATGTAAAAACACTTGGTTTGAATGCAGGGAATTTTCTCCTGGGAAGAGCAAAAGAAATGATTCAAATTGTTCTAATGAGGCAAGTGCTAAAGAATTGGTCATTTGGATGCAGATACACTGATGTCTGTTTCTGGAGATGGGACTCAAAAGTTAATGGGGATTGATGGGGCCATTAGATGTACATGATTAGCACAGTCTGTGGGGCTCCTCTTCCTTGACGTGAAGTCCTTATCACCAGGTGCCATGACTGGAGTTCTGCCCTTGAACCATGAAACTCTAGTTCTAGCTCTCCACACACTGATGGTTTAGGACATGATTCCATCAATGTCTCACCTTTCCATTGGCGTTAACATCAAAGCTAGGAAGATTACTCTGGCCTTCCTGCAACCCTTTATTTTTCCTGACAGGATGTAAGTTTTTCACGTGACAGATGCAGAAAAGGGCACTGGGATGCAGGGAAATCTGAACTACCCCATCTTTCCCAGGTGAGGTCATTTTACTAGGCTCAGGTCATCTCACTTGCCTTTGTCCAATTGCATCTCTTTCACCTCATCCTCAAACCTGAGTAAAGGAATACAAGTCTGCCTGTTTCTCCAGGCCTCTGCTTTGTTTTGAAGGCCTCTGCATGAAGTAAAACCTTGATTTGCTTTGCTCTTGGTGATCTGTCTTTCATTATAAGGTGTCATGAGCCTATCTCAAGTAGAAAAGAAATCTTTCCTCCATATCTGGAGTCTGTGACTGCCCAGCTGGCATGCTAACCTCTCTGTTGATGCTTGGAGCAGCCAAGATAGTGATGGAATTAGTACCCGCAAGGGCAGAACCTCCCCTCCAGGTGTGTTACAGAACCCCTGTCATAGACAGCAGCTCAGGACCAGGAGGGATGAATGTTCATATACAGATCTGGTTGAGGGGCCTGTGGGTACTTCTCATGCCAGGCATGAAGCTGAGCTGTGAGCTAGTTGGCTAGTTGTAAGCAGAGCTCTGGGAAATCTGAGTACTGTGCTTCCAGGGAAAGTTTTACAAAAGCTATAGGAATGAAAGAGCTGCTGTAGCTTTACAGACATCTGTGCCAAAACACGACGCAAGCAAACAATCATAATGGCCAAAAAAATTGTCACTGGTGGTGAAGGAAATGAGGGTGGCAGAGAGATATATGCTGTTTTATGTTTCAAAGATGGGTCTTACTGAAAACTTTGAAAAACTAATCATTACATGGGAAGACATCTGCATCGAATTTGCTTTGGTTGTTGAAGGTTGGTAAGGATAATATTTACAGGCTGTTAAAATTTATTTAATATAACAGAGGGGAAAATTGCAAGGAAAAGGCTTCACTTACATATTTACTAACAGGACTGCTAACTCCTAAATCTGGCCAATCTAGTTATTTGAGGAGTCGAGTCTGAAGTGAGGTTTCAAACATCTTTACCACGTTTTTTTTTTTCTGTGCCAGTACTGGGCTTTGTACTCAAGGCCATTTAAGACTAGTGCTTCACTACTTGACTCACAGCTACACTCCTGTAATTTCTATTGGTTAGCTGGAGATAAAAGCTTCATAGACTTTAGTGTCTGGGCTGGCTTGAAACCAAGACCCTGAGATTTCAGCATCCCAAGCAGTGAGGATTACAAGTGGGAGTCATGGGCATAGGCTAATTTTTCACCTTCTGAGAAAGCTATTGATTTCTTTCTTTTGAATCTACATCTACATGCCATTGTATAGGTGAATATAAAGAAGACATCTGTGCTGCTGAAGAAAGTTAGGCTGATAAATACTGATTGGATTGAGAATTAAATCACAGAAGCCAAGAAAGAGGTTAGATTGTAATGTATGGCTCAATACAGCATTCTTCAGGTGAGTTATATGATCTGTCTTTTAGTGGAGTTTTGCAATATACTCATTCATTCATTCATTCATTCATATCCTAAGATCTCTAACTGAGAGACATGTGCATGTGTGCACACACACATACACACACAATAGAATTCACAGTTGAGTTATGGTTCCTTATGGCTTCAAGTTCTATACTAAGAAGTAAAGCAGAAATCATGGGTTATGAACGAACTTACTGATTCTTAGAAGGTTTGAAGTCATTGGTAAAATAATAATGTAAAATCCTCTTCCTTCTCTTTCTCCTTTGTCCTCTTCTTTTTCCTCCTCTTCCTTCTCCTCCTCCTTCTCTTCCTTCTTATCCTTCCTCTTTTTCCTTCTATTGCTATTGATCCTCCCCCTCGTCTTCCTCTCGAGTGCATGCATGTGTGTGTGTGTGTGTGAGTGTGTGTGTGTGTGTGTGTATGTGTGTTGTATGTTGTGTGTGTTTATGCTAGTATGGTGATTTTCAGTACCTGAGTGATGATGTCTCTGAACTTTCTGCTTAAGTCTCATGCTTTCCAACTTGAGCTACATCTCCACTTCCAGATTTTTCCTGGTTAATAGGAAATTAGATTGTAATTCTCAGATCTCAGCCTCCTGAGTAGCTAGGATTACAACCATGATCCACTGGTACTTGGTTACAATTTTGTTCTCCACTTTTTCATGCTAGAGCAGAAATATGCATAGAGGGAGGTGTTCCCTGAGGGAAGGACAAATGCAGAATCTTCATGCTGATGTTTGGGTGTTGAAATCATTCCAACTGACAGAGATACAACCATCAAATATCAGCTCTCAAATCCCTGGTGGGATGATGGGAAAGTGATTCTAAGAGGTCTTCTGTTTTCTGGAATGTTTTGCTGCATTAGAGTTCTTCACATTTTGGGGGTGGGCGGGTCATGGGGCTTAAACTCTGGACCTGGGTGCTGTTCCTGAGATCTTCAGCTCAAGGCTAGGACATTACCCCTTGAGCCACAGCACCACTTCCAGTTTTCTGGCGGTTCACTGGAGAGAAGAGTCTTATGGACTTTAGTGTGCATGCTGGCTTTGAACTGCAATCCTCAGATCTCAGCCTCTGAGTAGCTAGGATTTACAGGTGTGAGCCACCGGTGCCCAGAAATTTTTCCTTTTTTTGTTTTTCATGTATTACTTTTTTGCTTTTTATGGTGTTACTGGGATTTTGAACTCAGGGACCTAAGCTTGGTAGGCAAGTCCTACCAGTATAAGTCCTTTTCACTTCAGCTATTATTCAGTTTGAGTCTCATGGTTTTGTCTAAGCCAGCCAGAGGGCATGATTTTTCTCCCTCTACCTCCAACATGGCTGGATTTACAGGTGTATGCCACCTTGGCAATACAATCTTACTAATTTTTGTTTTGTTCAGGATGGCTTTGAACTATGATCCTCATAGGTGGGTATCCTCACAAGTAGAGGATTCCCCACAAGTAGAGGATACCTCACCAGTAGAAGATACCTCCTATGAGGTATCGTCTAATTGTTGGGTTCCTGGGGTTTAAACTCAGAATTCTGCAGGGATTTCATGGTGTTAAATAATAGATTACTTTGTGATTTCTACCACATTTTTCTATACCAACAGATTTCTTTTTAGATAGTAAGCCAAGTTAATTTCTTTTACAGCTCATTTAGCCTGTATGGTGGTGGTAGTAGTAGTAGTTGTTGTAGTGTATATGCGTTTGTATACAGGTGAATATTTGAGTGAATTAAGACATCATGAGCAAACTCTACCAAAGCTGGAATATCAGCATACAGAAAGGCTGGAATTTTCTATGCTCTGTGGGAGAAACCTTTCCAAAAGACGACAGAGAGCTTCTGTGGAAAGTCATTCTGAGAGGGACAGGGAGGGCCTAACACAGGATCATGGATCAGGAAGAAAGGCTTAGAGCAAGCACTGAGGATGGCATGACATCGTTCACTCCACCCCGTCTCCCAGCCCAGATTTTGATGAAATTCTTTTTTCCTTCCATAGAGAGTAGTGTATGCTGTTCTCCTGGGAACCACAAAGACAATGTGGCCCAAATAGCCCAGCCTAGGTAACTGTCAAATAGTGGAGACAAAAGACACATGTGAAGTGAAGCTTTGGTCATTTGAAGCTGACACCTGACCCCACAGTGGAAGTGACAGCCAGATCGCTATCACTGATAAGAAGCATAAGTCATGGGAGCACTTTTCTTGGGATTCCCAGAAACTGGTGACTTCACAAAGCTCTCACTGCTAGTGGGATCTCATTCTGTGCCCACAGGCTGATGAAGCCAAGAGAACACTATTTCCACAACACATGGGGTAATAATTATTTGTTTGAACATCTGCTTCCTGCTGTGTTCTGATGTGTACAGGTGCAGGATGGTTGGTATTTTATTGTCTTTGCTTTACCTCTGTTGCATAGTAGGTATTCATTGACCAAATGTGTATGTGTGTGTGTGTGTGTGTGTGTGTGTGTGTGTGTGTGTGTGTGTGTGTGTGTGTTTTGCCAGTCCTGGGCTTGGGCTCAGGGTATGAGCACTGTCCTTGGGTTTTTTCAAGGCTAGAGCACTACCACTTGAGCCACAGCACCACTTCTGGCTTTTTTCTATATATGTGGTACTGAGGAATCAAATCCGGGTCTTTGTGCATGCTAGGCAAGCACTCTACCATTAGGCTAAACTCCAAGCCTGTTTTTGTTTTAAGGGACAAAAGGATGATTTGGAATTTGAATTTCTTTTTTTTCATATATTTTTATTGTAATTAATAGAAGGACTACATGATATTTGCCAGATAGAAGGTGCATTAATTCCCATACATTGATACCCTTTCACATGTCTTGGTCCCCATTACCCTCCCCCCCACCCCCACCCCTCATCTTGTTTTCCCCCGTTCCCTATCCAATTTCAAATAACCAAATACAAATATATCCGATTGGAATTTGAATTTCTTGATGATTATGTACAATGCAAAGTTACTGGTAAGGGTTTGATTTCTCTTTCTACATCTCTCATGGTATCTCCCTGAGGCCACGACCATGAACATGGAAAAGGTTGACGATTGAAGCTCTTGCCCGAGAGAAAAATGTCTAATCAGAATTTGGGGTTAGAAACTTCCAAATATTCCATTCCATTAGTGCGCTTGTGCTTTAATACAGAGGTTAGATTTCAGCTAGGGGCTTTGGAAGGCTGACAATGAGTGCAACACAATACAAGCCTCAGTGTATTGTGTTTGAATGAATGCGTTGGCATTTCTAGACAGTAACCTATACATCTGCTTTCCTGCGGGAGGTGACAAGCCAGGGAGCCAGAAGAGGAGGTGCTCAGCTTGTAAAAATAGAGAGACTGTGTGAGAGGCTGAGGAAAGGGACGTCAGCCATGTCTGGGTTCAGCCACTTATGCAGCTCTGCCACATTCCTCAGAACAAACAGCTATTAAATCCAAGCACACAAAGCCCGTAGCAGGCTTCATAATGACAAGCACTGTCAGCACACTATAATTAACATAGGGTGGTATAATTTATAAGGAATGCACTAGGCAGTTTAACGCCAACACAGAGGGAATATCTGTTGTTAGCTTGCAGAATCCAAAGTAGCCTTATCCTTGGATGCAAGCATCTTTCTTCCCCAATGATCATTAAGTTATTTTCTTTTTAAACTCACAAAGGCCTTTCTTTTTCTTTAATAGTGAGGTAGTTCTATTCAAGGCAAGACAGTGTCTTATAGGTGACCCTTAGCGTCTTCTCTCCCTCCCATATTAATCAAGAAGGAACGTCTCAGCAGATTGTCTCTACTGTACATAATTAAGCAGTTCTGAATGCTCACTGAAACTCAAATGGGATGGCACAGAGCCTGGTAATATGACAGTTAATGGCATGAGACTAGCACTTATTCTGTCTCTAGAATAAGCAAAGGCTTTTTTTTAACCTTCCAATTGAGAACAGGAAGAGAAGGAATGAGTCACAAAGATTACAATGGCGACAGGGGTTGTTGGGTACCTCTCTCTACCTTTTATGTTTATCTCCCAGAAGGAAAATGGATCTAAACTGGAAGAGATGACCTCCTAATTACCCTTACTCTAGGGCTATAATAAGTAGTGGCTTTTACTGCTACAGAGCCATAAATTGGTGTGAAGAACAGTTCCAGAAAATAGCTCTAATAGGAAGGTCTGGACCTCTTTTGTACTCTTTTGTACATGAACGTTCTGTTCCTGTACACTTTCAGGCCAGATGAAATACTGTCTTCTTCCTACTACACCAAATCAGAAGGATGTTTAAGAAAATGAAGGGTTATTTTGTTTTCAGAGAGAGAGAGAAGCAACATATGTATTGATCATAAAGAATATTTACTAGAGCTGGGTGCTGCTGATTCAGGACTGTAATCCTAGCTACTCCTGAGATCTAAGTATGACCATTCAAAGTCAACCCAGGCAGAAAAGTCTATGAGTCTCTTAACCCCAAATGTCAGATGCATGTCAGAGCTGTGGCTCATGCAGTAGAGTGCTAGTCTTGAGCAAAAAAGCTAAGGGACAGATCGTAGGCTCTGAGTTCAAACTCTAATATCCCCCCACCTTCACCCCCAAGAATTTTCTAAGTCTGGCTTTCCTCTGTTTGCCTCCCTCCCCCAACATGATCTCTTAATAAAAGAAGGAAATTGGGTAATATTACATTTGAATGAGGAAATAAACTGGTAAGAGCCAATAGTTTTGTTGAAACACATCATCTTGGATCACAAATTAGATATGCTTGTTTTTCTGATAAAGAATTTGGTAGACAATTTACTGTTCCAGGTAAGCTGTGGGAATCACTGGGTCAGTGTGGTTGTTAACTCATCCTGTGGAGAAGAAAAACTTATCAGATGTTTATCTAGGAGGAAACAGAGCAGCACCACAGATCTGAACTTGGTGCTGAGAGATCTCTATGGATGCCAAAACCTAAGGGCACAAAATTGGAGGCGAATTCAGGAAGCAGGCCTCAGAAAACTTTAAGATGGAGTGAGTAATGGTCTACCTCCTTGCTGGTGGCTCACATTTGTAATCCTAGCTACTTAAGAGGCTGGGATCTGAGGCTCCTGGTTCAAAGCCAGGCTGTGCAGGAAAGCTCTGGAGATTCTTATTTCCAATAACCACCAAAAAGCTAGATGTGAACATGAGCATGAGCCTTGAGTGAAAAAGCAAAAGCCATGGGACAGTGCTCAGGCCCTCAGTTCAAGTCCCAGTATCACACACACACACACACACACACACACACACACACACACACACACACACACACACACACACACACACACCTTGGGCCCTGGGAAGTGCTGGAAAAGAAATTCCCGTCATTATGGCTTCCTAGGTGAGAGCAGCATGTTGGAGAGGGAGCAATGCCCCAGTAAACTCAATCTGCACAGAAAGTTGAGATTTGGACTTTCTGTGTTGAATCTAGTGTGTATGTCTGATTTGGATTTCCTAAAGAAGAAATCAGGACAATCTCTTTCAGTCTGCGAGGCTTTCAAATGCAAGAGAGTCATTAGAGGTTTATGCAGTATCTCATGATCTTTCACTGGGGACTGTGTTCTTAGATTGGAGATGACATTTGGATCCAGGGAGTTTTTCCCTCTGGATTTAGCTGGGGGAAATCCAGGTGTTTTGCTTGAGACACGGGTGCAGGAAATAGTGTTCAACCTTCCGCGTTTGAAAGGTGCAATTTGGAGAGCTGGGAGCCTTCATTTCCTTTCAAGAAGGAGGAACAGAAGTCCTTTCATTCACATCCATCATATTTTATTTCAGATTCAGAAACCTTTTAATTTCAGCAGAAAGCTCAACATATGTTATCTTGCTCCAAAACAGCAAATGATGGCTTAAAATATATTCATGCATTTCAAGCGCTCCTTTCCAAAGCAATATAGACACCCATATCCCCCAAATACACACACACACACACACACACACACACACACACACACACACACACACATTCCCACTCATATGGCACATATTTTAGATTTTTTTCCTCTCTCACTTTTGCTTTAAACTCTTCAAGCACAAAGCAAATGTAAAGAGAATCCACGAGTATTTTGTAATTCTTGAAAGGTTAATTGCACTATTTATAGACCAAACTGAAAAGCGCAAGCCCTCTCTTGTGACCCTCCAGGGTCACTGTAGTAAGAGTGACCTCAGCGGAGCCATGACCAGTCATGAATTACTGTCTGTGATACTGAGAACACTGACAGTTCAATCACAGCACTGTTTCAATAGAGAACTCCATATATTTAAAGCGCTGATACTGTTTTCCCTCTAAATGACAGGCTTGACAGATGGGCCAAAAGCACTGCAGACGTTTGAACAAGGAAATAGAGAGGGAGCCTGCTGGAAGCTGGGCTTCATGCAGCCAGCCGAGAATGATGAATAGAGTGTGATTGTGTCTGACAGGTAGTAATATAACTATTCATTCACCACAGAACACCTGGAGCACACTATATTAAATGGTACAAGATGGAGAGATTCTGTGACAAGAATAGGAAGTGTGAATCTCAGGCTGAGTTTAGGTACAGCAATATAAAAGGTCAGGGGTCGAGCAATAGAAATTGCCTTGGAGAAGGCTATAATTAAATTATTTGCTTACTAAAGTGTTTCTAATGTTTTTCTAACATGTTGCCAGGATCATTACTTCAGCAGGTCTGAACACTTCAAATCAAAGCAGCTTCCCCTCCTCTTCCCTCCCTTCTCCATCCTTTCCCTCCCCTCCTCACCCCCCCCCCCCCAGCAACTGTGGAAAGTCTCTTTCTTTCTGCCTTGGGCAAAGAATAGTCCCCGAGGCCTCCTCAGTGAGGAAGTCAAGGTCAAGTCCCAGATCTGACTGGTTTACCCACATGCAAAGCAGAAGGAAGAACCAGAGTGACTGTGGGCCATGTTTTCAAATATTCACTCTTTGTCTCTAAGGTCAACAAGGATACTGACAATGCATCACAGTAAAATAATTCTTTTCATAGCCAAGGAAGTGGATGGGGGTAAAGTTAGATAAAGTGTATTGGACCATTTCCAAACTATGTATCCAGTTTTTCAACCCTCCAATGCACACATGGCTAAATATTTCTACACCTGCTTTAATATTAATTTTTAATTACTGCATCTGACAGTCATTCTGAAAGCTTTGGTTCCACAAAGTGTCATATCACAAGGCATGCTGGCACTGACTCTTTCCATCTTGGCATTTGAACATAACTCATGCATGAGTGCCTTACGTACCACACATGGGCAGAAGTAATGTAAAAATGTAGTATTCTAATTCCTAATGTATGTGAACATGTAAACATAGAGATTCTACATTTTGAGTGCCTCTAAGAAGTAGGAGTGTGTAGTAGTCTGTGTAGTTTGCTGCTAGATCCTTGGGAAAGAAAACACGTGGTTTTAGCCTTTCCACAGCCCAGTGTTCATCAACTGCTGTCTCAAATTAGTTTTGCTTGTCACTTCCTTTATTCACAGCATCCTGTGACAGCCAAGGAAGGTTACAGTGTTGGCCTGACTGTGCTATTTGGAGGGTCCCTCTGGGAGCTCAGAGGCAGGTCACTTTTTGTCTTTTTCCATCCCATTTTCTCTTCCTGTCTTTGAGGCAGATTTGCCTGGTATGAAGATGCTTTGACAGCCAAGCCCCATTGCCCTATAGACAGACCTGATCACACAATTTCAGATTTGCCTTGCTTGTGAAAAACACATTGTGAATGGCTGCAGGTCTCCTTTTCCCAGACTACTGCAGCGTGAGACCCTGGGTTAACACTTGCAGTGAGGTCATTTGCAAAAGCCTTGGCAATAGGCTGGGAAGAATAAAACTGTGCCCATTTACAATGTGTTTTTGCACGTGACCTTTTCAATGAGCCATGGGAAAGAAAAGCAAGTTAAAGCTCTGCTATGCATTGTAAACCCTCCCGCGTCTCTGTCTACTCTTCACCCTTTCCCACAGCCTTGTCTTCTACTGGCATCAGGTCCCAATACAATGACTAAATTATGATTGATATGTCAGACCCTGTACCTATAAATCTCTCTCTATTTTTATATAACCATTAACTCTGTTCTAGCCTCTAAAGAATGTTTTCAGAAACTGAGCACAGTGCCAAGACCCAGCCAGGTTCTCATGTCATCCTAGCTACTTTGGAAGCTGAGCTCTGAGACTCAAGGTTTGAAGTCAGCCTGGACAAGAAAGCCCATGAACTCCTATTTTCAATGAACTATCAAAAGCTGGATGTGGAAGTGTTGCTCAAGGGATAGTCACCAGCCTCGACTGAATCATCGAAGCAACAATGCCCAGACCCTGAGCTTTAAGCCCCAGTAATCACCGTCCTCCCTACCTCCCCACCCATGACAAGATCCTAGTTGGTAAGTCTTAAGAGACCTGAATAAAAGCTAACAGTGAAAACTCTCCTTTCTCTTCAGTCTCAGTGAGGTTTCTCCTGTACAGTAACTTTACAGTGAACCTCCATTTCATCTACTTTGTATAAGTATCTAACCCAGTGTTTCTGATTCCTTCTCCACCTGCTTTCTTTGCTGTCATACGTTGTCATTGTGTGGCTTTGAATTTGCTGCATATCATTTTTCTTCTAGTGGGGAGTTGGCATAGTGTTTCATGCTGCTACGAAGGGAAAAGGAACTGCTTTGCAAAATAAGCAAACTGGATTATCCAATGTGTAAATAGACATTCAGCCTTTTTTTCCCATGTAAATTAGGAAAAGTAATTTGCTTGTGCAGAAATGCGCGCGCGCGCGCGCGCACACACACACACACACACACACACACACACACACACACACACAACCCGGAACCACTGCTAAGAGCTCCTGCATCTTGGCTGGCACTGGGAGTTCATTATAGATGAGGAAAAGGAATTAGTTTCCTCCAACCCATATGGTTGGAGACAGTAATTAATTAATTTGTGTCCATTTATTCTGTGGCTTGAACATAGTGTAAAAATTCTGTTGAATGTTTCAAAATCTATTTGCGTTAAATTCACATTAAGCTAATAATATGAACAATTGCATTTCTAGATTCCTCAGGTTCCATTGAAAAGACACAATATGCAAATTTGTCCACTAGTTTACAATTTGTATTTAGTGGGAAACAGACTGGTGGATCACAAGGACGGATTAATCCTTGGATTCCTTAGGAAAACAATCAGTCATGGCATCCATAATGTAAATTGATTTTATTGGAAATAAGAAGCAATGTTAGTCATTTGTGCATTGAAGAAAACTTGCTAATTTTAAAGAACCATTTTCATCTTGTAAGAGAAAACTAGAAATGTGGACAAAGTTAATATTAACAATATAATAGGTTTGGCCACCCATGTTGATTAGAGTTCTTTAATCATACTTTAAAATGTGGAGTTACAATAGTAGGGCTAAAGGAATCTTCATAGTCAGTTCTTTCTTCCTCCTTGTGCTCTATAGTGACTTATACTGGTTGGACAGAATGGGAATCTAGGTTTATTTATTTCACTGAAGTGACAGAGTGTCAGGCATCAATGAGCTGCCAGTATGGAAAGACGTTACCCAGAACTGTTGAGAGTCTGTCATATAAGCTTATAATTACTGGGAGTTTATTTAAAATAGGTAATAGAGCTGGGTTGCTGGTAGCAATAATCCTGTCTACCCAGAAGGCTGAGAACCTTGGTTTCAGAGACAGTGTAGAAAGATAAGTTGGAAAGATTTCTATTTCTCATTAAGTGGCAAAAAGCTAGAAGTGGAGGTATGGCTTGAGTGGTAGAGCTCCAGTGGTAAATGAAAATGCCAAGTGAGGCCCTGATTTCAAGCTCTGGTATCAGTGCACAAATGCACAAATGAGCACATATATGTTTGATTCATAACAATTCTTATCTACTTTATCTTTTAACAGTATCAAAGAAAGGAATCTTTTTTTAAAAAATTCTTGACTTCTTTTGTTATGGATTCTAATCTTGAATAGCTAGGCAAGGAAAAGTTAGAAAAAATGTAAACGTTCTGTTGGAAGAGAATTGTAGTCTCTAAACAAGTGATGTTAATAAAAAATGGAAGAGAGAGAGAAAGGGAGAGAGAAGCAAAAAGGGAGAAGAAGGAGGAGGAGGAGGAGGAGGAAGAGGAGGAGGAGGAGGAGGAGGAGGAGGAGGAGGAGGAGGAGGAGGAGGAGGAGGAGGAGGGAAATGAGGCTGAGTCCATTTCAGGGGTGGAAGAAAAGATCAGTCTTTGTGTTCTCTATCTCCAGGACTTACTTGCTTCGGTTTTCTATCCTTAGTTCAAAATTAACACAGCTGCTGCCTCTGTGCATATTAAGCTCTAGATTAAGTCTTCTAGGTTCTGTAGAATAGTTGTGTTTGCTGTCTCAAGCAATATTGGTAATCAAAGATTGTGACTGGTATGCACATCTCTAAGTAAGCAGTATTTGCTCCTGGAACCAGCAAGAATCACAAGTTCTGATGCAAACCAGTGAGTGCCCCCCACCACCTCCCAAAAAGAATCAAGTCAGGAAAACAAGCTGAGCAGACAGTCCATAAAAAGGCAACATCACATCTTCCCATAATTTTAATCTATGGGGGTAAACTACAGGGCATAAACTAAAGGGGAAAAGAAAGAGATCTAATGAGATGATTTGTTTAATGTTGTATTTTGAAGTGTGAATGGTACTCTGTAATGAGAAAGGGAGAGAAAATACTGGTAAAAGAGCATTGTACTATTGCCTACAGGTAAATATTAGGCGTGAAGATGGAAAGCTGCGTTTTGGGAACGTGTTATTGATTGGAATTTTCTCTGCAAGTACCATTTCAGGGAGCTATCTATAGGATTTATTCTGTACAATGGAGGCTTGCTGTCACAGTGTCAGGATCTGCCTGGCTGGGGCATCAGACTTCAATTAGATAATGACCGTGGCAGGGAGTGAATAGCTAGAGCGTCCTTCATCTTCCTCTGTAAGGGACACAGTGTAATGGGTGTTGAATCAGGTCGCTGCTGAGCCGGTCGGCCTTTGAGAGAGTCTGTCAGTGCATTTAACCCCCTTCTCTCCTTTCTCCTTTCTCTCCTACAGCAGCTATTGTTCCTGAGCCCATATTATACTGGAATCTGAATTTATGTCCAGGGATTATTAGCAAGGGACACTGCCACACTCCATAATCAGCTCATTAGCATTCTGCTCATGCAAGCCAGTGTGAGTACAATTTTCAATGGTCTAATATGACAGGTAATCATAAATTAGTATTTGCTTTAAAACAACAGCCGGCCCGCAGCCTCAGCATAGGAGGAGGTGACTGAGAAGGCAGGCCCGCTCTGGGATGAAGTGTGAGCTCATTAAGCAGGTGCCCTCACCTCCAACGAGCACACACGCAGCAAACAAACCAAATGGAAATGTTTCTGCTCTACAAGGCAGTCAACCAGGACAAGTTCAGGTTCATTAGCTGAGCCACAATCTACAGGAATTAGTCAGAGTAATAATTAAATAGTTGCTTGCTAATTTATCATTTTACATTTATGACGATATTTGCATAATGTCTGTTTCCTCCCCTCCCCTTTCCACCCCCCACCCAATCTCTGGATACATTAAAAGACTGTCATCTGGGTGTGAAAAAAATGAAAGCTCTGTGTGTGTGTGTGTGTGTGTGTGTGTGTGTTTTCTTTCCAAAGACTTTATCAGAACTGTCCTGTCTAGCAGCAGCTGGGTGGTGACAGCCTTCTGTTTGCCTGGGGTCTATAAACTGGTTTTTGCTTATGATTTCTGCATTGTATTATTTTAGCCCAGGATACTTGGGGCCCAACATAGGAGGAGCTAACAAGCCAGGCTTGTCCTTAGCAGGGAAGCTTCCAATGCTGAGCTTGGCCGCCAGCTCTGCCCTTTCCAGGTCCAACAATAACAGAGTGCTGGAGGGAAACTTAATGCCCTGCAGGGTGGAGAATGGCTTTTCTGTGCTTCTCCATAAGACCTGTTGGGATAATCTGCTCTTCTTGAGAAATGAAATCACATGGGATCATATAGTCTTCTCTTTTGGGTGCAGCAGTTGCTTAAACCTGGTAGGAAGTGCCCATTTTTGTTTGTTTGTTTGTTTGTTTGGACAATAGGTAAGGAAAGTTTTAGGTTTCCTAGAACAAACTCTTAAAAATGGAAAATGGTGGTCACGTGTACCAGTGTTCATCAGCCTCAGGTGGAGAGAGTAGGGGGAGACGTGACAGAGGGATAGAAGTGGGGAGGGAACAGTCAGATTCAAATGGGAGGGAGACACTGTGCATCTTATATACTTTGGCTCTGTTTAGGTTGGTGGATAATGTGGTGATAAATTATTCAGTGCAACCACAGACCGAGGACAATTTTTTTTCAGGGTTTTAATTAATTATCTCTTATTGTTATTGATATGAGGCCCTTTATAATGTAAAATAAATTAGTGAATGCTTTCTTTGTCTTTGGCTTCTCTTCTTTCTCAGGGAAGTTTGGTTTCAGTAACAACCTAGCTTGAGGAAACAAGGGTGGCGTTGAAAAAGTTGGGAGTGTGGATCCAGAGAGGCAGAAATCTAGACTGGGGAAAACACGACAGGCTAAGTTTACTTATTTACTAATATTTGGTCAAAGCTAGAGTGTAGCCAACAAATACATTCTTTTCTCCCCTCCTCATCTCTCTTTTATTTGGAGCCCTATGGTTTCAGCAGTGTTCTGACTTGCTTAAATCTTTGGTGAATATGTGAGCAACACCCACCATTTGTGTTCTATAGAAGTGAAGACATTCAGAAAATCTTACTGGCCAATTAAGCATGAGGACGTGTAAACTGAGGAGTTCATTTTGTGTATGACAGAGCAAGCAGGCAGTGAAGGCTGCCATTTTAGTGTGTTGGCAAGAGTCATTAGAGCTTTCTCAGTAAATAAACACTTGCTGTAAAAGCAAGTATATTCCGAGATATATGTCTTGTCTCTGTTCTGTCAGCAAATTTAGTGGAGTGAGATACTAATTTTTAAAAGTCTAAGTGAGTTTGATATTAGTGGCTCATGCCTGTAGCATTAGCTACTCAGGAGGCCGAGATGGTTCAATGTCAGTCTGGGTAAAAAAAAAAAAAAGTCTGCGAAGACTCCATCTCTAAAATAAGCAAAAAAAAAAAAAAAAAAAAAAGAAATAGGAGTAGAGTTGGGGCTGTAGTGGCATAGTATAGGCTGAGCCAGCTTGATAAGCAACTGTACAGTCCTGAGTTTAAATGCCAGTACTGTCATTTTTTTTTAAAAAGAAGGAATCCATTACATAAAGATTTTATTTGAATAGGAGCATCTTTTTATTTCACAAAGGTTAAAACACCTTCAACCAGATGCTGTAATCCTACCTAGTCAAGGAGCTCACATCTAACAGTTGCAGCTTGAAAGTATCCCAGGCAGAAAAATCTGTGAGAGTCTTATGTCTAATTAAACCAGGCCAAATCTGGAAGTGGAGCTGTGGCTTAAGTGCCAGAGCACCAGCCTTGAGTGATCAAGCTGAAAGAGAGCATGAGGCTCAGGTTCAAGCCCCAGTATCGACATAAATACATACATGGGGTTTTATCCTTTGCCCTGGGAGTGGATGTTACCACGGCTGGCTGGGATCAGGCTCATTCCCTTGGGCACAGAGAGAACAGGTTTAGATACATGGCCCAAGAGTGCGTTTGAATATTTCTTGCGAATTCTACTGGAGTTTTGCAAGAACACGCCTGTTATTTATATTGCCCTGTGCAGCTATGGGCTGCACTTGTCTAGAAAAGAATCCAAGGAAGGGAAAAATGGAAGATGTGGAGGAGGAAGATATGTAGTCTTTCTTCTTCCTCTTCTTTTGAGGCAGGTTCTCTGTATAGTCTAGGATGGCCTCCAAATTAGGATGCTCCTGCCTCAGGCCTCTGAATTAGAGATGTGTGCCACCTTCCCTAGCTTCTCTTCTTTCTTATGCTATTTTCTGTTTGATTTCTAGCAAATTGTATCTGGAAGAATCTTTGTTTTGTGGGGGTGAATAAGCACCATTGGTGCTTGCTAACTTGTAGCTCAGGTCCTTTCCTTTTGTGCCCAAATCAACATATATCAGGTTAGCGCTGCAATTTGAATAAGCCCTTTTAAATAGTGTGTTAGTAAGTACTATTATTTAGTACTGTAGTAATAGTAATCAAGGAGCCCATCTATAGTACTATTAAACAGAAACAGAGTTCCAGGAAACATGTCCTTGAGAAATTTAGCTCATCATGGTCTTGGTCTCTGACTCATCTTTGCCCCTTCCAAAAAGCCCTTTGTACAATTTTGTTTCCTTAACCTCAAGCCTGATGAATTCAGCTCTAAACTATCTTCTAGGTAGACATCTTCCATTTAGCCAGGGAAATCCATCCATTTACTAATATGGTTTTTCATCTCTTTCAGAGCACCACCTCTGTGTTTGACAAATACCTGTGTCCATTACCATCAGTAACAGTATTTAAAACCAAGAGATTGTATATCTGTGTAATATGTGTGTATGTATGTGCACTTAGTCTGTGGAATAAATCATCTATTCATATTAGATATCTGGATTAAATTTGAGATGCTGCAATGGGTATGTTCTTCATTTTATATTTCTCAGAGTCTTAAATTTGGTTAAAAAGTTACACTGTGATAATATTGATCTTATAAATACCAAATTTGGTTAATATAAAAGTTGAGATCTGCTGACTGGGTGATGACAGTGGTTTAAAAAATAAGAGCTGCTATGAAATGGATCGAGTATCATTTCAGCACAAGAGCACTGGAAAGCCTGTTCACTTTCTAACTCAGAGAGGTCTGGGTAAATATTCTATGAAATGCGATTGACATAGATCTTTGTGCTTTATTAGTGAAGATTTAAAAAAGCCAATTCCAATAACTCACCTTTGCTTCGCAAGAAAATATAGCAGGCTGTTGACATAGAGATAAAGGCTACCTTGTTTGACTGGTTGGTTGAAATAACACGTGAAGGCTTTGAGAAGCCTGAAGTGTGTTTTCAATAGGCTTAATTGGGAATGCTGTAATTCTCAGTTTTAGACTTAAATATTTAGATTAATATTGCCTTTTTATAACTTTGGCAATACTTTTAACTTCAAATGAAAGAAAATTAATGACCATAGGATGTTTTGTTTTTCCTGTGTCTGTTTGTCATCAAAAGGGGCTGGGCTGGAATAGAAAAAATGTCTTTATTTTGATGATGGAAATATAACTAGGGGGATAAAATTCCTCCTAACTCTCCGATGGGAATACTGCTGCTGAAGATGAAAGCAGGGTTGGTCAGTCTATAAGTTGTTGAAATTCAGTTTTCTCAGATCTGGGGCTGGTCAGTCCTCCAGTGCTACAGAACCACACTAAGGACTGTTTCAATGCAGTGTGTTGTGGTGGGAGTAGTGAGTTCCATTTAAAACACAGAGAATGGGATTTAATATTAACTGATGGGGAAACACAGCTCCACCTGTACTGGGTAGAATCAAATGTATTCATCCAAAGGTCCGTAGCCCAGCACCATGTTCTCTACTACATGTTAATTTGTTGGGGGAAGATATTCTCTTTGAAAGGTTTACATGTCTACTTTTTTTTTTTTGTGGGTCATGGGTCTTGAACTTGACCTGGGTGCTGTCCCTGACCTCTTCAGCTCAAGGCTACCGCCCTACCCTTGAGCCAAGCCCCACTTCCCATTTTCTAGAGGTTAATTGGAGATAAGAGTCTCAGGTCCTTTTATGCCCAGGCTGGCTTTGAACCTTGATCCTCAGATTTCATGACAAGCTAGGATTACAGGCGTGAGCCACTGCACCCGGCTACATGTCTAGTTTGTAAGGTTTCCTGGCAAAGATTTTTGCAAGAAAACAGCTAGGCTTATTTGATATCATTTTACATATTCAGTAACTGGCCAAGTGTTTAATAACTCTGAAAATTGTTATTCTACTTAGAAAGTTTGTTCTATTTCTGTGATAGAAATCCATGAAGGAAACAGTGCATTCAGTGTGTTGGTTCATGTTTCATAGCACATCTCAAATTAAGAATGAACCCACATACAAATTAAGCCATATTGAGTGCAATTTCTTGTCAGCAATCTCTAATATGTTCCTTTTGAAACAACACAACTACAAATGACTACATGCCAATTTTATCAATGCTTTGCCTAATACCTAATACAGTTTACAGGTGCAAACATTTGCTGAAAAGCCAAATATGTTTCTTTCTTTTTCCATGTAGTACAGCTAAGTTTTAGGGACAAAAAATGGCATTACCACATGGGGTCAATACTGAAGTGCAGACTGAAAGAAATGGAGATACCGATTTTACCCTGGAACATATTTACATAGAATATGTGGAATAATTATTTCTAATTTTTTAGAAATTACTTGAAAATGATTGACTTTATAGTAATCAGATACAACAGCTATAAAAGCAGTTTGATTTTTTTATTCTCCAAATTACATTCACTATGTCTTATGGATTTATTTCATTTGATAAGTTTACTTTGATACTCTCTAGAAAAACAACTAGGACAATAATCAAATGTGTTTCCAGATAGTATCTTACACTTGTTTTTGTTTATTGAAATCATGTTTGTTCTTGCCTTCCAAACTCATCTCATTTGTTCTGGGTTGACACTGGCTCTCTTTAAATTGCACATCTATGCATTGTATATTGGAGACTGAATTATTGATATTAGATTAGTGCTCTATTTTTGAATGAAATTTTCTTTTTCATATATTTTTATTGTAATTAATAGAAGGGTTACATTATATTAACCAGATAGAAGGTGCATTACTTCACATACATTGATACCCTTTCTCATGTCTTGGTCCCCATTGCCCTCCCCACCCCTCATCTTGTTTTCTCCCCTTCCCTATCTGACTTCGAATAACCAAATACACATAGATACAATATATCAGATAACCAGGTGAAATACTGTAACAATGTGAGATAACCAAGGGACAGCAAAAGAGATGAGAGATAACATAGTACATTAAGGACAGCAATCACTTGTTATATGGCTTTTGTTTCTACATCCTAGAGGCCTTTCATTTAGCTTCATATGGCCTTATGTATCTAGGTTTTCTTTTACTGTAAATCTCTGTTAGGAGAGCCCAAGGTTTCTACTGATTATGACAAATGAGGGAAACCATTGAGCCTAAGTTCCTTTGAGTCTGGCTTACTTTACTTAATATCATTTTTTCTATGTCTTTCCATTTCCTTACAAATGGGGTGATGTCATTCTTTCTGACAGCAGCATAGAATTCCATTGTGTATAAATACCACATCTTTTTCATCCATTCATCAACTGAGGGACATCTGGGTTGGTTCCATATCTTTGCTATGATAAATAGTGCTCAATGAACATCGTTGTGCTAGTGGATTTAGTATGTCCTTGTTTCTGACAATTGGGTAAATGCCAAATAGTGGAATTGCTGGGGCATAGGGGAGCTCTATGTTCAGTCTTTTGAGAAACTGCCATACTGCTTTCCATAGTGGTTGAATGAGTTTGCACTCCCACCAACAGTGTAGTAGTGATCTCTCCTGGCCACATCCCCTCCAGTATCTGTTATTAGAGTTCTCGATCATGGCCATTCTAACTGGAGTGAGGTGAAATCTTAGAGTTATTTTGATTTGCATTTCTTTTATGGCCAGAGATGTTGAGCATTTCTTCATGTGTCTACAGTCCTTATTTCTTCTTCAGAGAGGAGTCTTTTTAAGTCTTTAGCCCATCTTTTAATGGGATGGTTGGTTTTTTTGGAGATTAGTTTTGGAGTGATTCAATTTTTTGAGCTGTTGATATATTTTAGATATGAGGCCTTTGTCCGTTGTATGGTTAGTGAAGATCTTCTCCCACTCTGTAGGCTTTCTAGTTAAATTGCTAGCTATGTCCTTTGCCATAGAGAAGCTCTGCAGTTTAATGCAGTCCCACTTATCCAGACTTTCTCTGATTTGTTGTGTTTCTTGATCCTTATTAGGAAACTTTTGACCTGTGCCAAGGAGACCTAGTGTATCTCCTTTGGGTGAAATTTTCTATGTAAATACATTCCAGGGTAAAATCGATGTCTCCATTTCTTTCAGTCTACACTTTAGTATTGATCTCATGTGGTAATGTCAATCCTTGTTCCTAAAAAATAACTGTGAATTACCTAACATCTTAGGAAAGCAGATGGAGCGTTTGGTCTTAAAATGTCATCTATAAGAACCTAGCTAATCAATTTTTGTGTCACCTGATTTATCTACCTTGAAAGAGTGAAGGACGCTTTTGAGACTAGAATCTTTAGTCTGAGGGAAACTTGGGATTTTTGATCCAGTTCTCTAGGATCTGACAGTTCATATATGTTGAATTCCACAACCTGTTTCCCAGTGAAATGTGTCATCATTTTTGTTTGCTCCTGAAATGTACAGACATGAGACAAAATATATTTGTTTCTCAGCTGCAGTGGCCAGCTCACAGAAACTGTGAGACTTACATGGTTATGGTGGCAGCTGGAAGGAGACGAGTTTGTCTACATGAATGGCTTTTTACCAGAGAAATTTGTGTGTGTAAACTCACAGCACTAGCCACGGGAGCCACAGCAGGTCTTGCTGAGCTCTACATCCTCATCCATGGAGATAACTGATGACCTTTTCAAATCCCCTGGTCTCTCAGTTGCTCACCCTTTTCTCCTCCAATTATCCTGACCACTGGCTCTGGGTTAAATTTTCATAAGTGTAATCTAGCTCTAAAGCAAGACTTTCAGTGGGTGGGTATTTGGAGAGTGATTAGATCACAGGAATCTCTTCCTGTGGATGGAATTAAAGCCCGATAACTGAAGTGTCATTGCAGGGTCATAGTAGCTCCCACCATCTACAATCCTAACTCCTCAGGAGGCTAAGCATCAGCTCCTTTCGGTAACCTCAGCACTAAGGCCTTGCCATTTGCAACCAGCTTGGCCCCTCTCTTGAGCTGACTTGGCAGGCATTCCACATTCCTAGCATCTCCATCCTCTTTGTATTTTTGCTAAAACCTAGAAGTCAGCTGCACAGCTTCTCCTGTTGCTCTCTCTGGATCTGCCCACAGGAACTCTAACACTGTTTCATGTTGCCTGTCCTCCATGGCCTTCTTTTGAAATCATAGTTGAAACTTCCACTACCCAGTAAGTCATTCTTCAATCCTGCGAAATTAGCATCTCATGGACAAGATCACGGTCAGCTCAAGTTCAGGCAGTAGCTGGGCCCTCTGGAACCAGAGCTACATTGGCTTCTGAATGCCAGGCAGTTGAAGAAGTTGAAAGGAAACCTGGGAAACATGTTCTTAGTCTTCTGTGTGCCTCTAGAATATCCTGGAAGCACTCTCTCCCTATGGGAAAGCTTTTCAAATGAATTTTTTGGGGGGGTACCAATAAACCTTGCTTGGAAGTCAGAAGGGAATCACTCAGATGCCTCCAGGCTTGGCTCTTATGGTCCAAGGCAAAGTGCTGGCCTTCTTTGTGATGGTGCTAATATCTTTTACAACCATGCCTCCTCCTTCACAATCAAGCCCTCTTTATTCACAACCATGCCCCGTCTCCTTTACAACCACCTCCCACCTCTTTCACAACATTCAACTATTTTTCTGGCCAGACTGAACTTTTACACTATTTATATATTTATGCTTAGTAATAGTTTTTTTCCAAATCTTTCTTCCTAGTTCTCATTATAATTCTGGTTAAAAGTGATGCAGTTCTGGTCAGATCTAATCTGGGGTCCTTTTTATTTTCCTTAGAATTTGAAGACTGAAATTCATAGATCTTGCTTCAAAGCCAGCCTCATCAGAGAACTGTGATATTCTTTTCTCCGGTTAGTTGGAGAAAAGTGTGAGTTGTGGCTCAAGTGGTAGAGTGCCAGCCTTGAATGAAAAAGTCAAGTTACAGCACAAGGCTCAGAATTTAAGCCCCACTACTAGCACACAGACAAAAAAAAAAAAAAGAGTTAATAAAAACTGGGTTATCCTTGCCTTATCTCAAAATTAGGAAAAAGTATTTAATTACTTGCTATCAAGTGTATTACATACAAGTATATTTATACATACACATACACATGCATACACATATGTATATGCATTCATATAATACATGTGTATACATGCAGAAACACATAAATATACATATATATTTGTGCAGGCATATATGTATCCATATATCAAGTTTAGGAAATTCTTTCTCTATTATTTGCTGACAGGCTTTTCTGAGTATTTGATTTTGACCTCTGCCTTTTCTATACATATTGATATTATCATATATATATATATATATATAGTTCTTCTTTTATCTTCTGCTATCATAGATCAATTTACTTTTGAGTGTTAAGTCAGCTTAACATAGTGCCATATGAGGTTAAGACTTTTTAAGGCCTTTTTATGTGTTGATGACTTCCCAACTTACATTTTTAGACTAGATTTATTCTCTCTATGTCTGTCATGTCCAAATATTTCCTAAATGAAACTCTGGATCTTCTTTAATGTGTTGCCTGTCTCACTCCAGTAAATTTACAGTTGATTATTATATTGCCTCTTCTAGAAAAGATCCTAATTTTGGTCTCATCTTTGATGGAACGCAGGACTATAATCACTAGCATTTCTGTGCCTTTGCAACTACTTAGTACTCAGGAGGAGGGTAAAGAGATACATTAAAAAAAAAAACAGAGGCATATGGCAAGCACGAATGTCAAGGCTATTTTACCATGGCATGAAGAGCTAACCAAACAGGAACAGTGCCAAAGAAAAACTACTGTAGTATTAGATACCCTAAGAGAGCATGAAGTTAATATTCATCTGAGAGCCAAGAATTTGCTATACTATGTGAATCCATTAGACTTATTTCAACAGGAATCTACATGAGATAGCAAGTGCTGGTAGCCCAGGGCAAGAAAATTATAATTAACAAGACCATATGTCTCTAAGGGCAGTCTTTATTTATACCCACTTACTTATTTTTTTTCAGTGGTTTTCATCCATTCTTGATGACACACTATTTGGTTACTTATTTGTAATTTATAGGACATTTTAACAAAAGTTGGGTAGCTTTTAGAGACACCAACTCCATATGGAAGATTTTGTGGGGAAGATCCAAAGTCTCCTTCTGCTTACTTCAGTTTCTTAAGCTAGTAAATTAGAGGAAGTAATAGACCAGGTTGTAAAGAACAGTTCCAATTACTACAACCTTAGGGTTATTTCATGGGCAGAATATTACTGGGTTTTTGGTGTTAAGAGTTGGTTGCTAGTGGAGATACTTCTGTTTATGGATGCAGTGTGGCTTCTGATGACAGCTTATAGACAGCTTTCTGTCAAAGAAGGTTGAGAAATTAAGTGATTAATTAAGTGATTAATGAGCCAGGTCAGTGTTGCTATAGGTACAGAGATTATGTAGAAAAACAGAAGCTGAAAGGGTAACCTCTGGACTGTCTATCCACTGTTTTTACTACTCATATTCACATTTTTAAAAATCTGTGTTCCCTGCTCTGGGGTCCAGAGTAGAGACCTCAAATTAAAGCACCACCTATTGGCCTGACAATAAAGAGCACACACAAAGTTTTAAGTGATGCTTAGAAATTTATTGAAGCTATATACGTTGGAATGAGCCTGTAGCCCCAACGTTAGGACTGAAAAGTCATGAGTTTAAGTCTAGCCAGGACCACATGACAAAATACAGCATTAGCCTATTCCAGAATACATGATAAGCTCAACCCAACCTGAATTTTTTTTTTTACTATTTGGTGATAATAAATATAGGATATTCTGTTTTCTCCAAGATGCAATTTAAGTTGAAATCTAGAAATATGGCTTAAAGTACTATTTTTACTGCAGATGACTGGCTGGGTGCTCTGGAATAGAATATTATAAGCATGTCATCACGTTCTATTTCAGTTCATTTCTTTTTTTTTTGCCAGTCCTGGGCTTGAGCTCAGGGCCTGAGCACTGTCCTTGGACTTTCTCAAGGCTAGAACACTACCACTTGAGCCTCAGCACCACTTCTGGCTTTTTTCTATGTATGTGGTACCGAGGAATTGAACCAGGGACTTCGTGCATGCTAGGCAAGCACTCTACCACTAGGCCAATCTCCCGGCCCCTACTTCAATACATTTCTATAAACAAAAAAATGTTACTGGGGAAAGAAAGATTTATAAGATTCATTAGGGGAAAATATATATAAAACTGGAATATTTTAAAATCAGAAATTTGACCATAGTAAGAAGAGATGAGTCCACGGGGAGTGCACAGAAAGCCCAGGTTTCAGACTAAGGTACCTGTTTGATAGGAAATGGGAGAGAAGGGACAATTAGAAGGCATTTCTGATGCAGTTGGACCAATAATCACGAGATCTCAATTGACTTTTGTGTCCTGTAGTAAGTCCTTTTAAATACACACCTTAGATGCTATAAGGAACCAAGGAATTTGAGAGAGAAACCTGTGACAGCCTTTGATAATTCTAGTCAAATTCTAACAATGAAGTCATATACTCCATTTACTTATTTATATGAACCAAAGCTAGGGCCTGAACTCAGCACCTTGGGGCTACCTCTTAGTTTTTCACTCAAGGCTGGTGCTCTACCACTTGAGCCGCAGCTTTATTTCCAATTTCTACGTAGTTAATTGGAGAATCTTTGGTCCTATTTAGGCTTGTTTTGAACTACAATCCACAAATCTCAGTCTCTTGAATAGTTATTATTAAGGAATGAGTCACCCGAGTCTGGCATATACTTGATTAATAAACTGAAGTTTTGAATGCTGGTAGGCTTTAAGGTCTGTCTAAACATAGGGCATACATACTACATTCAATGTATATATGTAGTATACATATATATGTGACCATAATACATATAAGTGTACAAAGTATATGACATATAAAATACAAAATACAGATGCAATATACAATATTACCAAGGACAAAAGTAAAAATGCAAATGTACAATTGTACACATATGGAATACATACAATATTCAAACATGCATGTCATTTGTATATTGATAAAATACTCTCTCTGAATTATATCTGATAAGACCACCTATGAAATAATTAAGATGCATCACATGCTATGAGATAGCCCTGATTGGTTACATTAGAGAAACATCTTAGAATTCATTCATGTTGAAGTGAGGAAACAGCTATGTTGAGAAATGGATGGAATGTAAAAATAAATGCCCAGGAAACTCCTAAAACATTAAAGAAGAAATGGGAGGTGGATATGGACTGGACAGGGCAGTGTCAAAAGCACCTGTGGAGAAGGACACAGAGCTTCTCAGCTTTTTTTGTGATTGCAACAGACTCCTACATCCTACTCTCCATTCTGGGTGGTCTGATGCCTACTCTCAGGAAACCTGAGTGCAGAGTTTCTGGAGGTAAAGCAATGGAGTTTGGAAATTTGCTATGGACAATAAGAGGCTAATACTGCTACCACAGTAGGGGAGAGTCTTTCTCCAAATTCACTACAGACTGTGAGAAATATCCTGGTACATGGTAAGATTTTGACTGGTTTCTAAGTCAAGGAAAAGGCAGATGATGACATGGAATGTATATATAAAAATGCTAGAGGGGCTATACTAAGCAAGATCATGAGAAGTTCTCCATTTATGCATTTGAAGCCCTCTCTGCTGAGTGGTAGGGCTCCTTTCAGGAGTCTGCTGGTCTGACGGTTGGGGTCTGATTGTACTCACCTTTGCCCAATTTCATTCATGGAGACCACATTGTTAGCTTAATGTCAATCATGTTGAAAGCCTTTATTATTGTTATCATGGAAAAAGGAAAACAATGTACATCAGAGATTACTTGAAACATTTCTTCCACGCTGAGTAAGTATTTACCAGAATAGCATTGCAACGTTGTATTGGTTGCTTGTGCATTGTTGTGATGAAATACATGACATAAACAACTTCAGAAGGGAAAAATGTGTCTTGCTCACAGTTTTCAGAGGATTTAGCCATGGCTGGAAGGGAATAGCAAAGCAGCTCACATCATAGTGGACAAGCAACAGATAGAGGGGCAGTATAGAAAGGGGTCAGGGCAAATAAAGTAGTTAAAGAACATATATCCTCTGATATACTTCTTGTAGCCAACACCATTTCTCAACAGTTGATTCCAATTTTGTAGTAATTCACTAGGTCAGAGGTCTCTAGATTTAATTATCTCTGGAAATAGTATCATAGCCTATCTAAAGGCATACTTCCCTAATCCTTTAGACCATTCTCAACGCAACTGAGTTGACAATCAAAATTCACCATTCAAATGTGACTTTAAATTTTGTTTTTAGTTAGTTCTTAAGTTTATCTATCAGATTGCTTTGATGATGGAAATAATGGTAAGACCTTACTCCAAAGATGTATGAAGCAGATCTTTCCTATAGATTGCCAAAGCCCAGTATTTAATGCTGGGTCTGAGCCAGGCATTTTCACCTGGGGAATACACTCAAATTCTAGAATAACCTTGACATGAGCTTAGTGCACTAAGCTGCCTGATTGTTTATCTGGAGGTGAGAATGTTGGAGAAATAAAATAATGTTGCTATTCATGAATTTCATTGCATGCTAGGATGTCTGCGGTTGATAAACAGACTTAGGCTACCATCTCAGGATTATTTCTGAATTTTGAAATTATTTAGAGAAAACTCAGAGCCCTAAAATTCTAGTATGAGCTTGATGAAATTAAACTTGGGGCGGGGCGGGGAAGATGCTGAGCAGATTTTACCAGAACTTTAATCTCAAAGTATTTGCACAGCTATTATCAAAATCATATTTTGGATATTGGTTAAATACTGCATAGGCCTTGATCATTTCTAATGAAATGCACTGAAAATGACAACAGTATGCTCCTAGATTAAGTTTCTAAGATTCAGAATAACTAGGACATTGGATACACCTGATATAAATAAGAAAATAACATTGTTTATCAATATTGAAAAATATGTACTATCTAAAATGGCACAAAAAGTAGTAAGTTCTTCAAAATAGCAGTTTAGATGGATTGGAAGAAACAACAAAGTGTTTAGTTTACTTATGGCTCCAAATTACTTTTTTTTTTTGAGGCTAGTGTAAATGGTGCTGGTTTCCTGATTACCCTCTTTGCTTGTGTGTTGTTTGTATACAGAAAGGACTACTGATTTTTGTGGGTTAATTTTGTATCCTGCTGCTTTGCCAAAGTTCCGGGCAAGCTTTCAGAGCTTGGAGTTGTTGTGTTTTGGGTCTTTTAGATATACAATCATTCCATCTACAAATAAGGATAGTTTGACTTCTTTCCCTATGTGAATCACTTTGATCTATTCCTTGCCTCCTTGCCTTGTTGTTTTGCAACTCCTAGTTGCAGAACTACACTGAAGAGAAGTAGGGAGGTTGGATATCCTTGATTTGTTCCTGAGTTTAGAGAAAATGGTTTTACTTTTTCACCATTCAGTATGATACTGGCTGTTTGTCATATATAGCCTTTATTATTTTGAGGTATGCCTTCTGTTTCTACCTTCTCCAGAGCTTTTAACATGAATAGTTGTTAAATTTTGTTGAAGTCTTTTTCTGCATGAACATATGATTCTTGTCCTTGGTTTGTTGATGTAATGATGTTTATTGATTCACATGTTAAGCCAACCTTGCATCTCTGGGATGAGACCTACTTGATCATAATGTATTTTTTATTATTTGCTGAATTCTGTTGGCTAATCTTTTATTGAAGAGCTTTGCATCTATGTTCATCAGGGAGATTTGTTTATAGTTCTCCTTTTTTGTTGGATCCCTACCTGGTTTTTAGATGAGAGTGATGCTTCATAAAATAAATTTGGAACTGATCATTTATTTTCTATTTCACAGAAAAGCTTGAGGAATAGTGTTAGTTCAACTTTGAAAGTCTTACAGAATTCAGCCATGAATCCATTGGGATCTGGGCTTTTTCTTGTTGGAAGACTATTACTTCTTCAGTTTCACTGCATGTTTTATACACACACACACACACACACACACACACACACACACACACTCATATATATGTCTATATATGAGTAACCATAACCAAAGAAGCAAAAGACCTTTACAGCAAAAACTATAAAAATTTCAAGAAGGAAATCAAAGATAAAATCAGGAAATGGAAAGACCTTCTATGTTCATGGATAGGTAGAATTAATATTATAAAAATGAACATATTAACAAAAATGATCTACAAATTTAATGCAATCCCCATCAAAATCTTAATGAGGTTCTTTACTGAGATAGAGAAGATATGGAACAACAAAAGACATCAAATAGCCAAAGGAAATCCGCACAAAAAATAATGCATATATTTACAGTTATCTGATAGTTGATAAAGAAGCCAAAGATATACAGTGTCAAAAGAGCTTCTTTGGTAAATGGTGTTGGAAAAACTGAATATCCATATGCAAAAAACTAAAAGTGGGTCCCCATTTGTCACCAGGCACAAATATCACCTCACAGTGGATCAAAGACCTCAACATCAGACCTGAAACTTTGAAACCACTGCAAGAGGGAATAGGGAAAACACTAGAATTTATAGACACAGGTAGAAACTTTTTGAAAAAGAGTTCCATGGGCACAGCAGATAGGAAAGAGACTTGACAAATGGGATTATAGCAAACTAAGTTTCTGCACAGCAAAGAACATAGTTACTAAACTAGAAGGACAGTTAACAGATTGGGATAAGATCATTATCAGCAATACATCTGACAGAGGCCTAATATCCAAAAGATTAGGAGCCCAAGGAACTAACCCCTCCTCAAACCCAATAAATGAACCACTGAATGAGCAAGGGAGCTAGAAAGAGACTTCTCAGAAGAAGAGGTAAGATGGCAAAAAAACACATGAGGAAATATTCATCGTCCTTGGCTGTGAAAGAAATACAACTCAAAACAACTGTGAGATTCCAACTCCCCTCAGTCAGATTGTCCAACATTGTGAATTTGAACAACAGCATATGTTGGTGGAGAAATGGGAAAAAAAGGAATCCTACTGAAATGTTGGTGGGAACCTCTGGTGAGCAGTCTGGAGATTCCTCAGAAAACTAAAACATAGACCTTTCTTATGATCCAGCTACACTGTTACTGAGCATCTGGCCAACACATCACAAGCCAGAATACAATAAAGACGCTTGCACATCAATGTTCATTACTGCACTATTCACAATAGTCAAGTTAGGAAAACATCTCAGGTGCCCTACAATGGATGAGTAGATCTAAAACATGTAGTTCCTATACACATAAAATTTTACATAGCCCTTAGAAAGAAAAAGATTATCATTTGCAAGGAAATGGATGGACTGAGAACAAATCATGTTAAGAGAGAGAAGCTAAGCTCAGAGAGACAAGTAATGTATGGCTTCTCTCATATGTGGTAGCTAGATCCAAAATACATTGGTAAAAAAAATTCTATGGGTCTCTTGGCATTCACACAGGGTGACACACTCACAAAGGAAGACATACTCAGGAGAGGAATCCAAAGGCACAGTACCCATGTACAACTGATAATACAAAAGCATACTTATTGAAATGAACTCTAGGGGATGGAAATGAGGTATTTTTTCTTTCTGTCTTGTTTATCTATATGTGTTTAGGAGTGTGAGACCCAGAAAAGGGTGGACAAAGCGAAAGCATGAACAAACGCAGTGATGGTACTCACTAGATACTATGCTGAAAATGAGCTCTACAACTGGTTGTTGGGATGTGAGAGCAAAACTGGGAGATAGTAAAGGAAGGGATAACATTGTTCAAAAGGAAATGCAGTCTTTGCCTGACTTATATAACTGTAAACCCTCTGTTCCTAGCATTTTCCAATGAATTAAAAACCCTCAAATTATCTAATAAATATTGGATTGTTATGGAGCAATCTGATGTACTTTGCTCTTAAATCTAGCCATTGAAATACACAATTATTATTCCTAAAAGCTTCTGGTGCATGGGTATGGGTGTACACTCACCTTTGTCCATAATATCTCCATACTGGGTGACTTTGAGTAGCCTGGGAATAGTCATGGTTTTCTTGGCTCTTTACAAATTTACTTTCTTCTGAACTTTTAAAGATGTTTACAGAGTAGTTATAACGTTATGTGTCTATTTAAGTGTTCAGTCCTTCCCGTTCAGAGTCACCCTTCCATTATGCTCCTCCATCCCATTTGGTCCCTCCTTCCACACTCATGTTCCTCATTTTCTTGATCACACACACACACACACACACACACACACAGACACACACACACACACAGACACACACACTGAATATCTTAACTGTATTTGCCCAGTTCCTTTTCGCATCCATCTATCCTCTTCCTGTTAAGCATGCTCCTTCCCCTCCATGTCTCATTTCAAGATGTCTGCTGTGCTACAGTGACTGGTGTCAACATTGGCAACTGTTAATTTCTCTTATCTTCCACTGAGCCATATAAAATGACTTCAGACTTAGAAGAGGAGAAGGGAATGGGCAATAGAAGTTAATGGGAGCTGGGGCCTGCTTTAAGTACCTGCATTATTATCCAGTTATTTTCCCCATCTTATTTTTTTTTTTACAAAATACTGTAAGACAGTTCTAAAAATTCTAAAGATGCTCCATTCAACATAAGAAAGATGAAAGGAGCAGTGAGGACAATAAGGATAAAGAATATCTATGAGCTGAGTTCATGTACCTAGTCTCAGCTGTCACCAGAGACAGCACACATAACTCTCTGCTCTCCAGAAACCAGCACTAAAGGCAAAGCATGATTGGATTCATGTCTTAGAATGTCCATAAAAGTAAAACAAGGCAATTGTTCAGAAAAAGCAAAGCTGTTCCTGCTACTGAGAAAGATTTCTCCTCTGGGTGCTCTTAGAAAGGACACTGTATAAAATACTGAGCCTTCCTCAGCAGCAGGGTTAGAGCAAGGAGCTCTGAGTTTGTGTGAACCTCTTATGTACTGGGTTTTCCATGTGGGCTCATATCACCACACTAATATTAAATTCTGGAAACAAAATTAGATGACAAAAGCTACTGTGATTCCAGCAGGAACAGAGTTTTCTCACCATTTATCTTAATATTAGGGGAAGATTTAAGAGTTTTAGCAGACTGAAATGATGACAGAACCAATAAATTGAATATCTATTGGACAATTCTCCATAAACAATGTAAATATAGAAATAATACATCTCACACGAAATTTTGGTAAGTAGAGATCAGCAGCCGGTTCATATTAAGGTTCCCCAACAAGTATCTAACAGGTGTCTGGGTTCTAGAAACTTATCTTACTCTAGAACAGCCCTTGGAGCTATATTTCATTACTTGAATCTTATAGAAGGGTACATTAAGATTTAAATCGGTTTAATAATTTGCTTAAGGCCACTTAGTTCATTGAAGTTTCTTCTTTCTCTCTTGTTTTGTTCACTCTTGTCCTTGTTTCTTGACAAAACAACCTTCTGCTGTTATGCCCTGGGTGTTTGGTGTTGGAGGAACATACTAAAGCCAAAGTGGTGGGAGTGGGGATTGTGGGGGTCACAGGAGTTGGGAGTTTCCCATGCCCATGTTGAATCCTGCCCCCTTTCATTTTTGTAACAACCTACACCTTGCAGAATCTCTGCTATCTCCTGGCAGTGAATGTTGTGTCTTATAAATATCGCTAGATGTTTATTCCAAAAACATACGTCCACGTACAATGAATACCCAATATCACAATACTTTTTAGCTAGGCAATGATTGACTCTAATCCTAACCACTCAAGAGGCTGAGATCTGAAGACTGAAGTTCTAACCCAGGAAAGTCCATGAGACTCTTCTCTCCAATTGATCACCAGAAGCAAGAAGTGGAGCTGTGACTCAAGTGATAGAATGCCAGTCTTGAGTTAAAATGCTAAGGGACAGTACCCAGGCCCTGAGTTCATACCCTAGTCCTGGCACATATTAAAAAAAGCCCCACAAAACCCCCCCCCCAAAACGAACACCTGCACTTATGCAGGTTGACCTTTGGGAAGAATGGTAAAAGGGCAGGGAAAATGTAAAAATAAATATTTTAGATAATGGTTTGAAAAGATTAGCCTGAAGTATAATTTTCCAAGGTGTTGTTAGTAAGCAAGGTAGCCATAGACATAGGAAAGTTGTTGTACTTCTCAGGTGTTTTGAAAGCTAACAGTTGGAGAGGGACCAGAGGCACCTGTGTCATTAGAGGTTTCCTTCTTTGCTTCCCTCCTTGCTTCCTTCCTTGCTTCCCTCCCTCCCTCCTTGCCTCTCTCTTTTTCTTCCTTCCTTCCCTCCTTTCTTTTTCCCCCACCCTTCTCTTTTTCTTTTCCCTTTTGTGCTAGCACTAGTGTTTGAATTCAAGGGTTTAGATTTGTTTTGCTCAAGGCTGGCACTGTATCACTAGAGACACAGCTCTACTTTCAGCCTTTTGTGGTTGGTCAGAGAAACAAGAGTCTCATGGACTCCTACCTACCATACTAATTTTGAATTAACATCCTCAGATCTTAGCCTCTTGATTGGCTAGGTGTACAGGTGTGAGACATCAATTCCAGGCTTCATTTCATTTTAATATTTATTTATTTAACTGATATCACAGGTTATGATAAAAATATTACACATCAAGGACAAAATAGATGATGCTGGATTTGAGACATATGGAAGAAGATTCCTGTATGCTCTTTTTGATATTCTTTCTGGTTTGGTGTTAGATTTATTTTTTTAGCCACTTTTCTCTCCCTTTAGATAGTTTTATTGCCCTGTTTTCTTTATGTTTATCTCTGGTAAAATGGGAACACTGGTTCTGCATATGGCCAGAGAAATTTTGTTATCTTTTGCTGGCTAATTCGATTCATTTCCAGGATTTCATACTTCTTGCTACTCTGGAGTATATATTTTAAATTTCCTTGTGAAATTAAATCATGTATTTAGAATAAGCTTTTTTATTATCATTTTGTGGAGTTCTTAGTAACATGTAGCTAAGGTCCCTGAGAGATAGTGTAAAGAAAAAAAATAAGTTCTCACAAAAGAAACATCAGAATCTATTTCTATCTATCTTTCTTTCTTTCTATCTATCTACCTGTCTACTTTTGTGCCAGTCCTGGGACTTGAACTCAGGGCACTGTCCTTAGGCTTTTTCAAGACTAGAGCTCTACCACTTGAGCCACAGCACCATTTCCGGCTTTTTCTATATATGTGGAACCAAGGAATGGAACCCGGGTCTTCATGCATGCTAGGCAAGCACTCTACCACACTAGAGTCTATTATTTCTTGGGGTAGATTATGCAATGTTCCAATTCAGAATGGCTACACAACTTTAAGCTTAACTGCAAAGGATAAGAAGAAAAGTAGTGGATGATTTTATGATTAACTCTTGTGTCAAATATGTATTTTAGAAGATGTGATAGATTAGAATGTTATACTTAGTGAAGATCAAGAAAACAGATTAAATGAAGCATTTTCTCCAGAGATGAAAAAAATCAGTCAATAGGTTGAAGATTAAAAAGGACTAAAGACATGGAAATTAAATAAGGAAAAGATAACAAAGCACAAACCAAAGTGAATATTAAATTTTAACAAAGTCATCAGTTAGGTTCTTCAGTATTTTCCATAACTTTAAAATATTATTAGGGAAATATGCATTTCCAGCATAAAATTCAACAGTAGGTGCGTGCGTGCGTGCGTGGTGTGTGTGTGTGTGTGTGTGTGTGTGTGTGTGTTTCTCTTTGGGGTTGTGTCAGTGCTGACACTTGAACTATGCCTAGGAACTGTCCCTTATCATTTTTCCCTCAAGACTTGGCACTTTACCACTGAGTTCCACTTCCAGCTTCTTGGTGTCTTCCCCTCATCACATTCAGAGCTTGCTAGCATTTCTGCGAGGCTACATCACACCCATTCTTTAAGATCCATAATTAGGACCATATAAAGTACGTCTTCTATCTTGCTTTTGCTATATCTGTGATTTCTGTTCAGCAGCCTGATTTTCCTTTTGAGAAACAGTTTCTTCTTAATAATCTACCCAGAGGTTTCAGTAGGGGAAATTGCATCCTGCATTCTAAAGTGGGCAAAGGGCCTAGAATCAGTTGGCAGATCCCATCTTCCTAGTCATTGTGATCCGTTGAAGGGTGAACACATGCCTTTAGTTGATCCAGTGAGACCGAATCCTGGGTTTTTCCTAGAAAAATCTTTTGGCAATCCCTGCTCAATCATGAAGTGGTCCACCCAGGGCTTCCAGTGTCTGACAGAGTGAAAGCCTGCCTGAGAATGAAGTCAACCCAGAGGAAAGCAGAGGCAAGTGACAGGCCTCACTCAGCACTGTTGGAGCATCTGGATCCAGACAGACTCCAAGACTGGTCCTCTTCTCAGAACTTGTTAGTTTTGCCAATGAATTAATTCATTTTTTGACTGAAAGCCACCTTGAATTAGAGTCCTATTATTTGATAATTAAAGAGTCTTGGGTGGTATAGATTACATCTTCCTCCTCGATATGGCAAAATCATGGGGAGTCTGTTTCAAACATGTTCTTGATCCCAGGCTGAAACTTCAGGAGTGCCACTTCTCAATTCTAGCTGCCATAATCAAACCCAGAGACATGGTGAAAGGCTGCTACTGGAAGACAGCACTTCAGTTTCTCTTTAGCAGTCTTCAAAGGTACAGGTACTGGCTTTAGGTTAAATGGAGATAAATTGGAAATAGGAGTAAGAAGGGCATTATCTCAATTAATTCTTACAATTCTTCTTCCCTTTGTATAGTTAGAAAAAATCTTCAATAAAATAAAGTTGGAAGATTTAAAAACATTGTCCATACAAAATACAACATCCATTCATGTTGCGAACACTAAAAAAGATAGGAATAGGAAGTACATTTCGTAAAATAATTAAAGCCATATATGCAAACCTACAGGCAGTAAAAGAAATGTAGAAAGACTAGAAACATTCACCTAAAATCAGGAAGCAGACAGGGATGCCCACTCTCTCCATTTCCCTTCAATATAGAGCTGGAACCCTTAGCCAGAGCAATAAGGCAAGAGAAGGACATCAAAGGAGTCCATATAGGAAAAGAAGGCATTAAACTATTCCTATTCTCAGATGACATGATTCTGTACCTGAACAACCCAATAAACTCCACTCCAAACTCCTTGAACTAATAAACCACTTTAGCAAAGTGGCAGGATACAAAATCAACCTGCAAAAGTCAGTAGCCTTTCTGTATGCCAACAATACACAAACAGAGGGAGAAATCAAGAAAATGATCACATTTGCAATAGCACCCAAAAGAATAAAATATTTAGGAATTAACTTAACCAAAGATATAAAGGAATTATTTAATGAAAACTATAAAAGCCTAACGAAAGAAATTAAAGAGGATACCAGGAAATGGAAAGACATCCCATGCTCATGGGTAGGGAGAACCAATACAGTGAAAATGGCCATACTGCCAAAAGTGATATACAAATTTGATGCAATTCCCATCAAAATCCCAGACATTCTTTACTGAAATAGAAGGTGTAATCCAAAGGTTCATATGGAACAACAAAAGACCCAGAATAGCCAAAGCAATTCTAGGCAAAAAGAGCAATGCAGGTGGCATTACAATACCAGACTTCAAATTCTACTATAGAGCCATTATAACAAAAACAGCATGATATTAGCACAAAATAGACCAGAAGACCAATGGAACAGACTAGAAGATCCAGAAATAAAACCACATACCTATAGTCAACTTACATTCCACAAAGGAGCCAGAGATACACAGTGGAACAAACACAGCCTATTCAATTATTGGTGCTGGCATAACCGGGCAGCCACATGCAGAATACTAAAAATTGATTCAGTCTATCATCATGTACAAGCATTAACTCAAAATGGATGAAAGACCGGAAACCTAGAAACTGCTACATGATAGAGTAGGAGAGACACTGGAATTCACAGGCACAGGCAAAAACTTTCTGAATAAGGTCCTAGGGTCACAACAGACTGGAGAGAGACTTGACAAATTGAACTACCTAAAAATAAAAAGTTTCTGCACAAAATGTAACTGGTAACTCCCCCTCCTCCGAGCTAGAAGGCGAGTTCCCAGCCAGGCTGGTACCCTGCAATAAACACTTGTTGTTGCATTTCGGGAAAAAAAAAGTTTCTGCACAGATAAAAACATAGCTACTAAAGTAGAAAACCAACCAACTGGGAAAAGATATTTACCAATAATCATTAGACAAATGCTTAATATCCAGTATCTACAGGGAATTCAAGAAAATAATCCCCCCCAACCCAACAAACCAATCACTAAATGGGCAAGGGAACTAAAAAGAGACTTATCCAAAGAAGAGGTTAAATGGCAGAAAAGTATATGAGAAAATGCTCATCATCCATGGTCATAAAGGAAATGCAAATAGGAACAACCCTAAGATACCACCTTACCCCAATTAGAATGGCCAAGATTCTGAACTCAGACAATGACAAATGCTGGTGGGGATGTGGAGATAGAGGAACCCTACTGCATTGCAGGTGGGAATATAAACTAGGTCAGCCACTCTTAAAAAACTGAAAATAGACTTTCCCTACAATTCTGCCATACCACTCCTAGGCATCTATCCTGAACATCATAACCCTGGATATTATAAGGATACCTGCTCAGCTATGTTCATCTCTGCACTATTCACAATAGCCAAGTGATGGAAATAACCCAGATATCCTACTGCAAATGAATGAATGTAAAAATGTGATATGTATATGTGTATATGTATATATCTATATATATAATGGAATTCTACATAGCCAACAGACAAGATAAAATAATAGCATTTACTGGGAAGTGGATGAAGCTAGAGCGAATCATGTTGAGTGAGATAAGTTAAGACTAAAGGAAAAAAAGGCGCATGGTCTCCTTGATATGTGGATATTAGATCCAAACAGTACAAGAGCGATGACTCAATATTTGGGTACCCAAGGTTATGGACATAAAAGTATTTAATGGGATATATCTCTATAGACATGTTTTATTACATATATTAATATGTATCTATGACATACAAACCCTCAGCTTAATTTTAATTATGTTTTAAAACCTAAGTGCCAGTGATTGCGTATAGAGATTCCCTTCTTGAATATTTGTTTGTTAAACATGACATTTAAAATATGATGTAAAACTCAATGTTAATAAAATCTAAAAAAACCAATTGTATAATCAAAAAATATTGTCCATAGTCTCACTGCTCAGTATGCTGTTAAATAAGAGCTGGTGATTTACAAGTGTAATCTTAGCCACTCAAGAGGCTAAGACCTGAGGATCTCAGTTCAAAGCCAGCCTGAGCAGGAAACAGAAAACTCTTTGAGTCTCTTATCTCCAATTAACCTAACTGATAGCCAAAGTGGAAGTAAAGCTGTGGTTCAAGTGGTATATAGTACTATCCTTGAGGGAGAAAGCCAAGGGAAAATATGAGACTCTGAGTTCAAGTCTAATACCATCACAGTGAAAAGAGAGAAAACAAGAAGAGAAAGAATAAGAACTTGAACTCAGATCTCTCTTATACCTGTTAGCTCCTTCTCACTGTCCTTTATAAAATGAATGAGATTCCTGCTTGAAAAATATTCTAAATACCTGTCTAGGTTAAGTTACATTATCCGGTTATAAAGCTTTGAATGCATGGGAAATGACTCCTGGAACCAGTGCAGTAGCTCTGGCCTACCAGGAACAATTTAACATTTTGGGGGTGGAGAGGTTAAGGGGAAATCTGGAAGGCTATGCCATAGCCAAGTAGTGGGAGGAAATTGCTTGAGCTTTGTTCTTTCCATATCAACCACAGATGTGAAGAAAATAACAAGAGTAGAAATGCAAAAAAAAAACCTTTGCTAAAAAGTGTAACAAATCTGGTGGCTGTCAGCCAGGGAAAACGTTACCCTTCCTCCTTGTCACAAATGCAGAACAGAACAAAGAATCTCCGGCTGCAGGGGAAGATGATAGGGCTGGAAATAAAAAGCTTATGAGGAAGCAGAAAATACAAACCTCACCAAGGGTAAATGGGGATGAAAGGGCCTTGAAAGTTTTCAGGAAGACCTGCACAGAGTTTGAAATGAGGAAATGTAAGGAAATAAGGTTATTTGTAGAGCTGCCAGCTACATTCCCACCCTTCCCCCTTCCTTCAAGGAATCAAGCAGGCTCACTATTAAAATTCTGCTGGTTCTTTGGGAGAACAAAATGCCTTCGTAGGCAAATTGAAAAGGATGACCGTATAATCTCGTTTTTCCTTATAGTACAATGAAAAATTAAATATTTATTAGAGATTAAAAATACTCATGAAAAAAGACAGGGTTCTCTCATTTTAATTTCCTGCTGGATCCTATACAGAGTCCCTCAGTGAACTGTTTTCCTAGCCTGTCCTGGGCTAGCGAGATGGAGACACAGGGGATTGGGGGATACTGGTGTATTCATGGAGCTGCAGAAGTGACGAGAGAGGGACTACACCTGGGAAGGTATGTTTACATTTAAGAGCTTCATTTTTGAAGGAAGCCCCGGAATCATCTTGTCTGGAAGTCTTCCTCAAAGTTTTAAAAAATGGACAAAACTGGCTCCTGGCGGATCATGCTGATAATCTCTGCTACTCAGGAGGCTCAGATCTGAGGATCGTGGTTCAAAGTCAGCTCAGGAAGAAAATTCTTGGAGACTCATCTCCAGTTAACCACCAAAACCCTAATGTACAGGTATAGCTCAATTGAGAGAGCTCCAGCCTTGTGTGAAAAGCTAAGCAACAGCACAAATAGGAATTCAAAACCCAATACAGGTATACAACACACACACACACACACACACACACACACACACACACACACACACACACACGAAAAAAAAGAATGGATGACCCATGTAAAATCTTCCAAGTTTACACTAAATCCTTTACTGGCTCACAGCTGGGCTACTAGTTCCTGGCACAAAGGAGTGGTGAACAGGAGCAAGTATGTATCAGATTGAATGTGTACCTGCTGATTGCACAATTAGGAAGATAGCAAAATGAGATTTTCTTTTCATTGTGTTTATTGAATAGCAATTAAATAGGAATGACACCATCCTCAGGATTATTTATGCAAGCAGAAGACAATGAGGCCAACTTCTCTCAGAAATAACAGCATTCTTTTTAACTACCGTGTGTCCTGGGGTTTGAATGTGGGGCCTGGGCACGATCTCTGAGCTTCTTTGGCTCAAGGCTGGAGCTCAATTCCACTTGAGCTATGGTTCCACTTCTGGGGGATTTTTTTGGTGGATAATTAGAGACAAGTGTCTCACAGACTTTCCTACCTGGTCTGGCTTCAAATCTTGATCCACAGATCTCAGCTTTCTGGATATCTAGGATACAGGCATGGGCTACGGGTGACTGGCACAAAGGCTCCTTTGAAGTGACAATTTACTGTTGGCAAATAGTAAGAAATATATCTCAAATACATTTTGTCTTGCATCTAGCCTCAGAAAGAAAGAAAATAACTGTAACTCATTAGGCTTCCTTTAAAACATTGAGATTTTGATACTTGACCTTGTAGCTCTAACTTAGACATCTCTTCCCCAAAGCATTCTCAGCCTGAGTGGCATAGAAAAAGATGAGAGAGGTATAGGTAAGAGCCAGCAGTAATATTTAAGCTGAGTATTGGTGGCTCAGGCCTGCAATTCTAGTTACTCAGGAGGCTGAGATCTGAGGACTAAAGTTCAAAGCCAGCCTGGGCTGCCTGGAAAGCCCCAGAAGAGACTCTCTTATCTCTAATTTACTAAGAATCCCCCCCCCCCTCAAAAAAAAGGCCAGATGTGGAGCTATGGATCAAGTGGCAGAGCAACATTTTTGAACAACAAAAAGAAACAAGTGAGTGTGAGGCCTTGCGTTCAGGCCCCATTATCAGCCCCACCAAGCAGAAATAAGGTTTATGGAGGGCTAAGATGGCCCACAGGACTGTCTGGTGGCGGTGGTGGTGAATGAGACCTTCCAGGAAATGAGTCCTAGAAATAGTAATGCCAAATAGAAACATGAAGGATGATAGGCAGGCTCATAAAACTGTTTCTTTCGAAAGTCCTGCAGTAAAACCGTTGTTCTCAATTTATAGGAAACAATACTTCAGCTTTGTGAGAATAATTTACTCTCCAAAATGAATGCTGTTTCTATTAAATCAATATTTTTCAAATTTAATGAGTTAATGGAGTCATTAATTAATCAATCTGTGCCAGTGCTGGTGCTTGGACTCCTGCTCTGTTTCTCTTTGCTCATGGTTGGTGCTCTATCACTTGAGCCAAGCCTCCAGTTTTGCATTTTGCTTTGTAGTCCCACTTGTCCCTTTTATGAGATCAAATATTTGTGAATCTATTGAAAGTGTCAAAAGTCATTCCTTCAGTATTTCATAATTAGATAAAAAATTTTAAGTTCATTTCTAAATGATTAAATTTTAATAATCATGATTAATTAAAATGTCTAATTAAAATATCTTATTTGATTATATTTATGAGAACAGTTAATGCTTGTCCATTTAACAAGTACTATATATTTTTTCTTTTTGTTGATTGTGGGGCTTAATCTCAGGGACTGGGTACTCTTGCTGAGCTTTTTTGCTCAAGGCAAGCGCTCTACCACTTTGAGCCACAGGGCCATTTCTGGCTTTCTGGTGGTTAATTGGAGGCAAGAGTCTTACAAACTTTCCTTCCTGGGAGGTCTTTAAACTGCAGCCCTCAGATCTCAGCCTCCTGAGTAGCTAGGATTATAGGCATGAGCTGTTTTTTAATTTACTAAATAAAAAAACACAATCTGGTTATAAACAAATTTATAAATATCTTACCATATTTGATTTAGACACTGAAACCATAATAAAATATGCATTAAACTACAGATTATGATATCACTGATGGAAGAAAATTTCCTTCATGGATTGAAGTTTTTACTTAAAAACCAATTGATTCATTTTGATCATTTTCCTGTTCTATTCTTAAATTATAGAATGAGCTAGAAGGTATTAGGCTGAAACTTATCTAGTTACCTATATGTAAGATATTTTAGATTTTGATAGATTTTTTTTCTAATAAATAAAAAGCTAAGTCAGTTATAATTGTCATGGTGCTTTCTCATTTTAGCTTTGTCTTTATTGCTAGTATTTGCAAGTGATCTCCAGACTTTCAGAAAAAGCATGTTAAGTCATATGTCTTTACTACCTGAGCTGCTGTAAATATCATAGGTTAGGTTAGGTTATCTGTCTGTCTATCTATCTATCTATCTATCTATCTATCTATCTATCTATCTATCTATCTATCTATCTATCTAATCTACTTGAACTTAGGCCCTGGGTGCTGTCCCTTAGTGTTTTCACCCACCATTTGAGCCACATATCCACTTTTAGATTTATAGTGGTTTATTATAGATAAGACCCAATAGCCCTTGAGGAAAAAAAAAAAAGGATGCCAGAAAACCTCTACCAAAAACTGGCATCCTATCTGGCTAATTTGACCTCCTATTTCAACTTCTTTCCTTCACTTTTCTTTCTTTCTTTCTTTCTTTCTTTCTTTCTTTCTTTCTTTCTTTCTTTCTTTCTTTCTTCCTTCCTTCCTTCCTTCCTTCCTTCCTTCTTTCCTTCCTCCCTCCCTCCCTCCCTCCTCCCTCCCTCCCTCCCTCCCTCCCTCCCTCTCTGTCTCTGTCTCTGTCTCTGTCTCTCTGTCTCTCTGTCCCTCTCTCTCTGTCCCTCTCTGTCTCTATCTCTCTGTCTCTATCTCTCTGTCTCTCTCTCTCTCTCTTTCTTTCTTTCTTTCTTTCTTTCTTTCTTTCTTTCTTTCTTTCTTTCTTTCTTTCTTTCTTTCTTTCTTCCTTTCACCACCTCTCCACTTCCAACATTTTGGTGGTTAATTGAAGATAAGAGTCGCATAGGCTTTCTTGCCCAGGCTAGCTTTAAACTGAGATCCTTAGATCTCAATTCTTGGAGTAGCTAGGATTGTAGATATGAGACACTGCTGCCCAGATTCCTTCTAAGTGGTGATCTTGGAAATGGAACTGGCTTTCAAGTCCTGAATTTGAGTCCTGGTTGTCAACTGATCTTATTTGGGGGGGGGGCATCATGGGGCTTGAACTCTGGCCTGGGCACTGTCCCTGAGCTCTTGAGCTCAAGGCCACTGCCCTACTCTTAAGCCACAGCCCCACTTCCCTTTTTCTAGTGATTAATTGGAGATAAGCCTTTGAATCTTGATCCCCAGATCTCAGTCTCCTGAGTAGGTAGGATTACAAGTGTGAGCCACTGTGCCCAGCTCAATCAATCTTTTTGTACTGCCTCTTTCTCTAAAATGAAAATGACAATCTTTACTTCACAAGGAGAGACAATCTGCTAAATGTGATGAAGGAGAATACTAGTATTATTAATCATCTTTAATATTCCTTTATTAATATTTTCTCTTAGAAATGGTAATGTTTTCAGCACAACATTATAAAGAATTCTCCTCCAGCTCCTTACTAGTTTTTTGACATATCTGGTATGATACTGAACAATATTGAGAACTTTGTTACAGCCTTAGCTAAGGTTCCCCTTTGTCATGTAATGACATCATTTCTGGCCTATATTCACTTGCTTGTGTCCTTGCACCGAAATGGATAAGAAAACAAGGTACTCAGGTGTTCTTTATATAAAAAATGAAATGTAATACAATGAGCTATTGAAATATTTGGGTAAAATGTGAGGCATGTATAAGAATAACATTTTCTTTTACTGAAGGGTGTTGATAGAACCAGATTCCAAGGGCCATCTCGGGTCCTACTGAGGCCAGCCAGTTGGTCACAGCATCACTTACACACTAGGTGCTGGTGGATCATACCTATCATCCCAGCTACTGAGGAGGTTGAGATTTGAGAACTAAGGTCGAAGTGGACCAGTCTGAGAGACACCCATCTACAGTTAATTAGAAAAAAAGCAGAACTGGATGTATAACTCAAGGGGTAGAGCATAAGCTTTGAGTGAAAAAGGTAAGTAAATTTGTAAGACCTCAGGTTGAAGCACTAGTACCAGAAAGGAAAAAAAAAAAAAGAAACAGAGGACAAGAGCCAAGAGCACGTAAGGAGAAGCAAAGCAACTTAATTTGTTATTTTTCCACTTGTGCATACTACCACTAACCAAAAAAATATGTGAGTTACATGTATAATTTTGCATTGCTAGTTTCCACATGACTTGCAAATGTAATTAATTTTAACAATGTTTTATTAAACTCAGTGCATCCAAAATATTTAGCAAGTAATCAATATGAACCATATTAACCATGCATTCAGTTTTTATTTTCATAATGATAATTATTTATAATCACCCTTTTGTGTACATTGTATATTATTTATATAGTGCATATTGAGATATACTATCACATGTCAGCTTAGTCCAGTCACAGTCCAAGTGAGTGATGGCCACTCAAGACCAGAGCAAGTAGACCATATTGGTAGACCAGTTGCAGATGGTGAAGTCACTGTTACTCCACTCCAGATGTGATCTGTCTTTCTAATAGTAAACAAAGATGGAGAAACTACACCCCTACTCACTCCTTGATTTATTTATTACTGAGTGCCTACTATGTGTCAGACTGGAGAGAAGCAAGAACAAGTAAGATCCACAGAACATAGAAGTTTTGTGTGATATCAGATGATAAGGACAACAGAAGGGGGCTGAAGATGCTTAGATAAGAGGGCACAAAGATTGCTGGAAAGGAATAAAGCATGATGGGTAAGGGCTGTGCTTCTGAGTCAAGCAGGTGCTATGACTCCCATCATAGCCTCTTCTGAGCCCTCAAAAGGAACTAATGATAAATTCACAAGTGATATTTACAATCAAGATATAGATATATTTAATATATCTCTATATGAACATAAAACAATCCAATCCAAATTTCAATGTCCATCATTGGCTTTATATCTTCTGAGACAGAGTCCTTGATTTATGGTTATAAGAAAAGCTAATGGTAAATTTGAACATTTATTAATGGAGTCTATCAGTATTCATAAATTATGAATATTTTACCCTGTCTTTTCTCTATACGTTTTCTAGAACCACTTAAGAGAATTTTATTCATTTCTTCTAAATAAATCAGGATCTATTTCCTAAGAATAAGGAAGTTTTCTGAACTAATTGAGATGGCAGGAGCTATACAGCAGGGGTTATTTTCTAATTCATAGTCTACATTAAAATTTTGTCAATTATACATATACCTTAAAGAGAGAACTCTGTCTCTGTTTCTGTCCATTTCTCTCGGTTTGGTACAGGATTTAAATATGATTACTTTAAGATATCTGCATTCTGTAGCTTTAGAATTTCTATAATTTGAAACAGTTGCTCAAGTTTTTTATGTGTAGATCTTTCAATATTCTCACCCCTTTCAATATTTTCACCTCTCTCTCTCATACCCACCCCTTTCAGAACTATTTTTTTGCCAGTCCTAGGGCTTGAACTCAGGGTCTGGGCACTGTCTTTGAGCTTTCTCAATGCTAGCGCTCTACCACTTGAGCCACAGCACTACTTCTGGCTTTTGTGAATGTGGTTCTGAGGAATCAAACCAAGGGCTTAGGGCATGCTAAGCAAGCACTCTACCACTAGGATATGTTCCCAGCCCCAGAACTCTTTTCTTTTTTGTTTTTAACTTGGAATAAAGATTTTTTGCATGTCTTTTCTTTTTAATTGTTGTATCATCCCCTTTCCCCTTGACCCTATTGTACCCTTTCAAGTAATCCCCTTTGAATTTGCCCTTCTGAGGAGTTACACTATTTGAGTTACAGGCTCTCTATTTTGTAGACACTGCAGACAAGTGATATTTGTCTGATATTTCTGTGGGTGTCTTAGGGGTACATATCATGTACTAGGTTAAGAATTTAGAGACAGAGGAGTAGTGAAGTATGGTAAAGCAGAAACTTGACTAAAAGGAAAAGTATCCACAAAGAGGATACCCAAGTTAGGATTCCAAGGATGTCCCTAGGGAAGTGGTCTTGGTGTTTTATTCATTTTTCCCCTGCCTTGGGACATGATTGGTTTGAGCAGTAAGGGCCACACATTAACTCAGGTATCTCATTGATGTCTGTACCTTGGGCTATTTGTGCACATTCCAGAAGTTGGTTTGATTGATCATGCCAATTGTGCAGAAGGCAATACTTCATTATTTACTTCACTGGGGTTTTGAGAGAGAACCCAGGGCTTTGTGGGAAGAAGCACCATTTGGAGCAGGAGTTTAAGACATTATATGGGAACAAGAAACTCTCCAGTTGGTCTCATGTTGCTTGCTGCATGTTATATCTGCCATTTTTCTGTCCCTGAGAGTTCCCCCCCTTTTTTTCTTTCGCCTTTCTTCATGATTCAATTTCAAGTTCTGCACCTTGGCAGTCAGCTAGAATTTTTGATGATGCATTTTAGTGAAGGCATTGCTAATAGCCATGCTTGACAGATGGGACAAGGCAGATGTAATGGGGTTCTGGTTGGAAGTTGTAGATGCAGAAGATGATGTGACTGGATATGAAATTACGTCCAGGGCTGGAGCCCTTACTAATTGAGAGGGAGGAGGAAAACTAAATTCCAACCACTCTCCTGTCCTTAGATCTATTGCAGGTATTTTCATTGCCTGGCCCTAAGAAGAAAAGAGGGAAAAAACATAGGGCATTTAAACTTTAGCTATCAGGGGTGAGAATGCTCCAGTAAAACAACACATTCTGATATGTACCTAACATCAAATAAGAAAAAATAATGGGAAAAATAGAAGCAACATTATGTCCAAAAAGGATGTGAAAAGAGTCAGATAGTGTTTTTGATTTTTATGAGGTTAAGAAGCAAGGCTGAGTCCAGTCTGAAAAAGTACCACATATCAAGCTAAGAACTTGATAATGCTGACACCAGAGATTTTGAAGCAGTTGAGTTGTTACATGATTAGAATCAGGTTTCAGAAAAAAGAGCAATGGTGGCTACGGAGTAGAACCATTTGCAAGAGAAATGAAAGTTGGGGCAGAGAAAAATAAAGATTCACTAAATCATCAGCATTGAGGGCAAAGATGGACAGACAAAAAGAGGAATCTGGGATGTTTAAAAATGAAAAAGAGCAAGGGGTCAAACACGCCTGAGGCTTAATTAATAACAATTAGTATTATTGATAATGACGGCTAACAGCTAGTGAATACCTACTATTTGACATGAAATTAGAGATCACATTAATCTTCAGGGCACCTCAGTAAGGCAGGTGCTGTTATTACAGTTTTAATTATAAGAAATAAAAACGTTGAAGTGGATGATACATGCAATGAATCAAGGCTGAATGTCTGAAGTTGTGAATGAAGTAGTAAGTTACTAGACAGGTGATTGTGGATCTGAGGAGTTGAGGTGGGGATGTATCACATGGCTGATGACATAGCTGAGTTATAAAATGTAGGGACTGATCAATGTGAGCTAAGGAACAACAAGAAGCATGATTATATCTTACAAAATGCTCAAAAAAGGGCCAGGAGTTTGGTCTAGTGCTAGAAGGCTTGCCTAGCATGCATGAAGACCCGGGTTCTATTCCTTGGTACCACATATACAGAAAAAGCCAGAAGTGGTGCTGTGACTCACGTGGCAGACCACTAGCCTTGAGAAAGCCCAAGACAATTCTCAGGCACTGAGGTTAAGCCCCAGGATATTACAGATATATTTGGGTACAAAAACTGCCACATGCAGCCATTTTTTGTTGTTGTTGATAGAGTTGTCCTATCCAGGGATAGCACGTGTTTACTTGGATCTCATCATTGTGATCCTCTAGTTGCCTTAGACATGTAAAGGACACACATAATGTGGAAAAGACATGGCTGATGTGACAAAGAAGACACTGCTTTCTAGGTACATGACAATAAGTCTGTAGTGAAGTTGTAATTTGCCTTGAATGGCAGGTTGTATGCTTGACCTGGTTTGTGTCATGTGACCTTCCATATACCAACCATCCTCTAGTGAGAATTAAGTACACTTTGCATTTCTCAACAGAGAATTCTATTTTTTCATTTTGAAAACTGTTCTAGAAAAAAATATTTCCAAGTTAATAAGTTCTAAGGGGATAGATTTCGAAAACATTAGTTTTATATGGGAGTGTATGTAGATCTTTATAAAAATACATGGAATAGATGCCGAATTAGTGTTTCTCAATAGCCTAAAGTAGAGGTATTATGAAGTCTTCATTTTGGGGAGCCAAATTGAAAACATTTTGCATGTAGAATAGCAATCATTTAAGGAACTATGGAAACCACTAATCTAGCTTAATGCTTTCTATTACTTGGAGACATTTATTTTATCCCTTGGTTACTGGCAATTTTATTATGGTTTACAGACAACAATAGAAGGTTTTGTGTTTTATGCCTCATTGAAAAAGAATAGTTTTCAGATATTTGACCTCAGATTATTTTGAATACCATTGAAGACAGACACATTGCATATTTTCTAAAACTATACTTTACAAATATGTACACACACACACACACACACACACACGAAAGCATAGAGCAGAAATTATCCTGGAGGCTTTCCTTTAGGACCTACAATATCTATTTGAAGATATATACTCTATATGGTTGTATTGTATATTATATCTCTTATTAGCTCTAGTGCCACCTCTAATGTTTTAATATATAACTGTATGTGCCTCAAGGGAGCAGTTTGTGTGTTTTACTGGTGAGGAGCACAAAAAATTCTCCTGCTGTTTCTCTCTATTATAAATTAATATCCACTACCAGGGGACCTCTTAAGATATAAAATTGTCATCTTGTGAGTGGTATGGATGAAATTACTATGGAGAAAAGCTGAGCAGTAACCAGAGTATGAATAAGACAGCACCTATCTGCTTTAAGTGGGACCCCTGGTGCCTTATATTAATTTATGACAACTAATTTACATTGCTAATTGCAAAGTTTAATAATCTGCATCATTGCTTTAATTGCAGATTTTTCTTTAACATAAGAGCATTTCCTATACTGAAATGGAATACTCTAATAACATGGAATCAGTTTTGTTTAGCTCCAGAGTATTCTGTAATTTCTACAAAAGAAGATTTTAGCTAGTAAGAATGCCTGGAGGGCGAAATCTTCTAGATGGCATTGCTACCCATCTTTCTTTTCATTTTGGCAGCAAAGGAGTTAAAGGAGAGGGAGACTGATCCACAGTGACAGTCCTGTGTGTTTTGTGATGGTTGCCAGGCAACTGTACCCGTAGAAACTCAATATTGGACTTGTATCTGTATTAATCTCCACTTGTCAAGGTTTATAGGTATTTAATATATTAAGCTTAGAAAATACTTAAAAGCAAAAATTGTTTGCTCATTTGGTGACCTTGTGAAATGGTATGAGCTCACTGGGTGTCAACACAAATAGGGTGCATAGATCAAGCGGTGCACAGTATTATGAATAGGTCTTGCATATATTTGAACATTTCCTAAATGACACTGTGCCTGCCCTTCGCGTCCTCAAATCCCTTCTTTGATCTCTTCCAAGGAATAGCTCTTCACTTAAAGTATATTTATGGACTGTCTTTAATGGGTTAGCATCTGAGGTTGAGGTGCCTGGAGTATTAATGTGAGAAAAACAAAGTCCTCAGTCTTAGTTTCAAGTACAGACCTCGTCATGCAGGGCAGACACTGCTAGAGAGGAGTGTTCTCACCTGCAACACTCAGGGCCCACACCTCTCAGAGTCAACTATTCTTTGTATACTCTTTCAGAGATGAGTGTGAGCTGTGTTTTATGCCTCATGACAAGGCCATTACTTACAGCTCCAGTTCAAGATTCCTTCTTCTGCCTAGTCTCAAAATGTGTCATACATTGTTACCCTGCTCTGGCTCCACACCCCACTCCCTTATTTCTATTTCCATACCTCAGTTCTCACTTTCAGAATCTTCCCTATTGTCAGCTCACTTTTCCTTCATTAATGACCCCTTTAGTTTTAAATTTGAGATTGTCATGCAGAAAAAAATATTGATGAAGGAAAATCAGTTAGCAGTGATTTGTTTTATTTGTAAGGAATTTTTTCTTAGAGGTCAGGGGATTATATAGTCACTAAATTGTACAGTGATGAATACTATATTGCTTTTGAGAAGAAGGATTACCTTCCATTATTCTAAATGGGACATTTTGTCATTCATCTTTAATATAGCCATTGTCCTAGCTGAGGAAGTAGGAAACCGGCCCCTTTGATCCTTGCAGTAAGTTATTTTCAAATTGTAATTCCTATAAGCCTTTTTTTTAGTAGACACCCAAACACTCAGGCTTCCATTAGCTGACTTGATCCCAGATCATCTGGACACACACACACACACACACACACACACACACACACACACACAGAGGAACTGAGAGCAGAGATGAATAGGAGGTGATGCATTATCTCTCCTTTTGTTACTAGCTAAGACAGCACAAAATTCTGCCGTAGCTTCTGAGGAAAGATACATTTATGAATTTTGTGTTGCTGAATCCATCAGCCATTCAGTGGGGAAACTGAAGCAAGGCCTTATGATCTTACGTAATAGTTGGATAAAGTGGGGAAACAATGGCTCAGGAGGGGCATTGAAAGTATCTAGTTTGTTTCTCCGTAGCTCAGGAGCTGGTAGTCTCCCAACAGGAGAATCTGAGAGGGCTCTATGTAAAATGTCAGGGTTAATGTCTTCAGGGTAGCTGTGGTGGTAAGCACCACTTTTTTGCTGGTGGTAAGCGCCAGGGCCTGGTGGGGAAGCTGGGGCATTGCTGATCAGGAAGTGCAATCACAGGAAGGGCTGGGCACAATCTGGCTTCTATCAATGCCTCTACAATGGCCCCAACTTTTAATCTTAGAGAGTAATGTTTCCCTTGCATCTCTCAAGAGGCAGTACAAATTTTTAACCTGGAACTAGATAGAAAAGGGGATTCTGGGAAATGTAGTTCCAGATCAACCAGGTCCAGCGTGGATCTCATCATCGGCCTTCCTATATGTTTCAATCATTACACCCACCCCGCCCCCTTTTAAAATATATACACTCTGACCTTGGAAGACCCATAATGTAGGGCCACTGCTTTGTGTTTTATTCATCATTTTATCACTTGGAACCTAAATTGTGGAGCAGAATAGAGAAAGAGAAAGTAGTTGAGACTGGATACATTAATATAGTTCCTTTCCTTCAGGCCACTTGAGGACTTAAAAATCACACTAATTCTGACCTAACTATAATTTATTGCAAGGCCTAGACCATTTCTACAATAGTTTGGCAAATTGGATCTATTTTCTCTAAATATATATAAAAAGATGTATGCACGTTTTCTGTGGCACAGTTGAGTTGGGTTTGTAATTTAAAGCCACAAAGACTATTGTTTTCAAACTGAAGATAATGATATACTAAAATACATGGGATTGACATTACAAAAAAAATTTCGATGCATTAGAAAGAGGCAAATAAATACATGGCTATATGTTTTGTTGTATTTGTCCTCAAAGTAAGAAAACAACAGTTAGAATTTAATGATAGCCTACTTTTATTTAGGGGCTGAAATCCATATCAGAGTCAGAGTTAATTAAAAAAGAAAAAGAGTAGGTCCCATGGCCCATATCTGAAATTCTAGATACTCAGGATGCAGTTTAAAAATCAACAAGTCCTGAGACTCATCTCCAGTTAACCACCAGAAAACTGGAAGTGAAGCTGTGGTTCAAGTGATAAAGTGCTAGCCTTGATCAGTGCCTAAGCCTTGAGTTCAAACCCAAGGACGGCACAGAAAAAAAAAAAAGAATTCTACAAGTTAATACCCCCACAAGTTAATTATGTGAATTCTGGGTTGTGATAAGACTTATTTGGTAAAAAAAATGTGAAGTAATGCTGTTGAAAATCATAAAATACCAAGCAAACACCAGTTATTAATGTCATGACACACAGAAACATGCGTGATGCTACTACACTTTTGTTGGGAGTGCAAACTCATTCAACCACTATGGAAAGCAGTGTGGCAGTTCCTCAAAAGACTAAACATAGAGCTCCCCTATGATCCAGCAATTCCACTACTTGGCATTTACCCAATCATCCAGAAACAAGGACATACTAAATCCACTAGCACTACCATGTTCATTGCAGCACTATTTCCAATAGCAAAGATATGGAACCAACCTAGATGCCCCTCAGTTGATGAGTGGATCAACAAGATGTGGTATTTATACACAATGGAATTCTATGCTGCTGTCGGAGAGAACGACATTGCCCCATTTGTAAGGAAATGGAAAGACTTAGAAAAAATCATATTAAGTGAAGTAAGCCAGACTCAAAGGAACTTAGGCTCAATGGTTTCCCTCATTTTTCCTAATCAGTAGAAACCTTGGGCTCTCCTAGCAGAGATTTACAATAGAACAAAACCTAGATACATAGGCCATATAGAATGACTCTAAATGAAAGGACCTCCAGGATATAGAAACAAAAGCCAAATAATGAGTGATTGTTGTCCTTAATGTCCTATGTTATCTCTCATCTCTTTTGCTGTCCCTTGGTTATCTCATATTGTTACTGTATTTCACCTTGTTATCTGATATATTATATATATGTTTATTTGGTTATTTGAAATTGGATAGGGAAGCGGGGGAAACAACATGAGCAGCGGGGAGGAGGGGGAGGGAAATGGGGACCAAGACATGAGAAAGTGTATCAATGTATGCAAACTAATGCACCTTCTTTCTGATGAATATAATGGAACCCTTCTATTAATTACAATAATATATATGAAAAAAAGAAACATGCAGGATGAAACTAGAGAAAGAGTTATATCCAGTTATGTAACTGGATATCAGAAGCCTCAATAAGCATGTGCTGTCCCAAAATAATTAAATGGTCGCACTGTAATCCCAGTACCACACTGATGAAGCAAAATGTTGCAGCTTAAGAAAATAAGAACAAAAAAATTGTACCCAGATGTTGATGGCTCATGTCTCCTATAATCTTAGCAACCCTGAGACTGAGATCTGAATGACCAAAGTTCAAGCCTAACTTGGACAGAAAAGTCTTCTAGACTCCAATTTCAAACTAAACAGCAAAAAGCAAAGCTAGAGTGGTGTGGCTAAACTGGTAGAGTGCCAGCCAAGCAAGTAAACAAAGCAAGTGGTTCTGAGTTAAAATGCTGGTATCACCAAGCCAGCCAGCCTGCCTGCCTGCCTGCTTACCTCCCTCTCTCCCTCCCTTTCCTTCCTTCCTTCCTTCCTTCCTTCCTTCCTTCCTTCCTTCCTTCCTTCCTTCCTTCCATTCTTCCTTCCTTCCTTCCTCCCTTCCTTCCTTCTCTCTTTCTGTCTCTTTCTTTCTGTCTCTTTCTTTCTTTCTTTCTTTCTTTCTTTCTTTCTTTCTTTCTTTCTTTCTTTCTTTCTTTCTTTCTTTCTTTCTTTCTTTCTTTCTTCACAAAAAATAAATGCTTGCATTTCTACTCAGAACCAGAGCATTCATGCTTTTTAGCTCTTTCTTTTCTTTCTTGATATGTTAAAGCATCCTCCTACCCACCTTCCAGTCAGGCTGAATTTATGTTTTGTGTAGATTTTTCTAAAATCAGTACAGAGACAATGTCACTGGCAACAGCAACTAGCTGGGACAGTGCTGTACAGAATCACAGCCCCGCTCCAAGTCCATGTTTTGTAACAAATGGTTCAATTGCTGACAGTGATCAGCTACAGTAAAAGGTGCCTGGGAAGAAAGCTTCTTTTCTCCCTTTAAGAAAAAATTGTGAAATATGATGGTAGTAAGAGGGGAGGAGGCAGAGGGGGGAAGGGGGACAGACTCTCCCCACTGCTCTCTGTCAGAGATCGTCCATGGAGAGAGTTTTATTAGTAGAGAAAGCAAACCTCAAGCCATTGCTCTGACCACAGAGGCCAAAGGTGTTTGGGTTTGTTTCAAGATATTGAGTCTAGAGTTTGAGGTGTGGTATTTTGCTGGTGATTGTTGAAGAGGAGGGATTTGGCTTGTGGCAGAACATTAAGCCAAGCTGACAACAAAGCTTTCCTTTCAAGCTATCCAAATGAACACATTTCTAATCTGAAATTCAAATACTTGACAACAGTGAGCCTGTGAGCTGGGCTTTGAACAGGAAATTGCTTCATGGTTTTAGCATAATGAATTAGGCAGTTAGACTAAATCCATTTAGTAGGAAAAGAATGCTCTCACATGCTTTGGGAAAGAAAGGAGGTGGTGATTGGGGGAGATGGGAAATCTTGTAATTCCCTAAATTTCTCAAGACTTCCACATGCTCCACATACATTTTATCTACCGTGATCTAGGATTTCAGTGTGCAAAGTCCTGGATCCCAGGATTCAGGAGTTATCTTCATTGGAAAACGCTGTGCTTGTGATAATGGGAAAACTGAATAACAAATATAAGTTAGGAGACCCTTGCCCTTCCTTTTTACCCACCATGTTTTTTCCCTGCCTGTGGTGAATACATTTCATTTGGAAACTTTGTGTTCCTCACTGTCAGTGTTAAGCTTAACAGACACTGCATTGCTCAGGGGTCCGCCTGCCCTGCCCCCCATCATGGGGAGAGGAAGAGAGAGGCAGCCTCCAGCACTTCCTCTGTACCAAATGGTTTGTGCAGCATTTGGCTGCGTCAGATCCTCTCTGTCCTGGACACAGAAGTGGACTGCTCCATCAGTCTGGACTGCTGACAACAGAGATGACAGTGAACCATTCTGCTGAGGGCAGCAGAAAAGCGTTGAGTAGGAAAGAGGGAGCAAAGTCTGACCTGGAGAAAGAAGAGAGCTGGGGAAAATGAAAAGCAATCTTACAAAGAAATAAAAAAGGAAAAGCACTGAGAATAATAACATGAACAATAAAACAGACTGTGGAAGGTGGGAGGGGGGGTTTACTCTGTCCCCAGCAAGACTTAATCTGTAGCCAGCTAAGTGAACATTTCCTAGCAGATGGCTGCATTTAGACACTGTTCTGTGGGCATCACCTTTGAGCTCCGCCACAAAGACAGCTAAGGGAGCAGCATTCTGTACAAACCTCCAACCACCAGCGAAGACAAATGTATCATGAGATCTGACATCCGCGTGTTCACAGCTTGCTAGGTGATACACCTAAACTGTTTTCTGTTCCCTACCTCCATGTTAACATGTTTAAACAAATATGGTTTCTTTTTTTTTAAATATAATTGTTTTCAACTTTCCTACCAGAGGAAATAGCCAAGTCTTTCCAGTTGGCATGGAGATGAAGACACTATGACAGATTACATTACAGCTATGTTTTAAAACCTATTAAAATGTGCCAAGTAGCTATTGCATATTTACAGTTAAAATAAAAAGAACAGCATTCCAGCTTCTTCAGCGTGAAGGATTCGCCCTTCCTGGCATGGGTGTGAGGTGGGGGAGGGAGGTTTTGGCATGTGTAGGATTGCCTACCTGAATGAGCACACGTTGATGTTTAAATGCATTAGAACACTTCTGAAATGGAATAGTAATGCTTGTCCCAGGAGCAAAAGCATGAATATTTAAAACACACCATGCTTTGTGAGTTACACGTCAGAGCTAGTCAAACTTCATTCTGGATAGTACTTCCAGTGTGAGCTGGAAGACAGAGCTATTGTCAAATAGGTCCAAGTATCCTGGAAAACAAAAACAAAAACAGTCAGTTCCAACTTCAAGTCTCTTGCCGATGACCTTTTTTTCAGAGAATATGCCAGCCAAGCATCCATTTAGGGAAGGGGAGTGCACAGAACAAGGTCCTCTCTTGACCTTGGAAAACAGAAATCCATTTGGACAAAGTCTTTTAGGCCTCGGATAGGAAAATAAAGAGGGTGTGAGCTTGGCAGAGGTAAATTAGCCAAGTTAAATTCTTGCTGAAATAAAACTCATATACGTACTTTATTAATAGGATAGAAAGAAAGCATCACAAATGGACCTCTTCCTCCCTCCCCTTTAAATCAAAGCAGCATCCCCTCATCCACCTTCCTTTTTCCTAATGTCCCTTCTCCTTTCCTACCCTCTTCCCTCCCCTCTCCTCCTTCCCTTTCTCTACCCCTCCTCCCTTCCTTCTGTCACTACTAAGGCTTGCGTTCTTGCTTGATGTGTTTTGTTGAAGGTTGGCACTTACCAATGAAACCAAAACTTTTCTTTTTAGATTTTTTTCTGGTTAATTGGAGATAAAAGTCTCATAGGCTTTTCTTTTCTCGGGTGTTTACTAACTACATTCTTCAGATCTCAACTTTTCAAGTAGCTAGGATTATAGGTATGAGCTACCAGTGCTCAATTTAAGGAAAAAAAATATACATTAGTCCTAGGGGCCAAGTAGATGCTGACTTCTAGAAGTTTTGCAGGTTCTCTTCAAGGAGTTGAAAGATGGTGACATGGATGAGAATGAGAATGGCAGGAGTCACTGTATGTGTAGGAGGTGTGTGTGTGTGTGTGCGTGTGTGTGTGTCCTCTGGGGCACTTTCTCTGTCTTTATTTTTCTTTTTTTTTGATTTTACCTCAGATTCTTGAGTAGTTTATATTCAAGTATGTGGCAAAGCTTGTCTTAATATAAAAAGTGACTCAAAATGAACTATTATTGAGCTAACCTGAGCTTTGGAAGCAGTGTTTGTTTGCTTTGTGGTTCCCTGCCAGAACCAAGTTCTATCAAGTGGAGGAATGGGGGCCTGGGGCTAGCTCTTGACAAAATCACTACCAAGTAAATTGCTAAAAGCCCAGCTCTGGATGCTGTTTTTGTAGTCATTTCCACTTCAGAATACAAAAAAAAACAAGCACTTTCATGTTGCCATTTAGGAATTAACTGAACAGGAAGCTTGCTAAGATTATTTCAACCTTTGTTCAGAGTCCCAACTCTTAAAGAGATTTAGCATTTTTGGGGGGGGGGAAATGAATTGTTTTCCTTTGGTAGTGGGCAAGAATAGTATAGTTAGACACAAATGGCTAATAATAAATGCAAATTGCTTGCCAAGGCAAGCTTATCTCACTTATGGAACTTTTGTCTTCTCTTTTTGAAGCAAGAGAATATAATTAAGCATCAGAACAATCAAAGATCAAGCCAGAGTAAATGGTGGTGAGAAGCCTTTCCATGATTGTGTGCTCACAGTGGTCCTCTCTATCGTACTTAGTACTTAGGGACACATCTAGGACTGAGTGACAGATGATGGGGCCATGCCAGTATTGCTACTCTCTCAGCCCTTTGAAAGTAAAAAACCAAATAAGAGTAAGAGCACAGGAGAAACATTAGTAATGTTTATCTCATCCCATTACTGAACATTAACATTTTAAGTAAAACAGCTTATAGTAGGTGTTCATATTAGAAGTTTATTAGAAATCATTTAGTTTCTTTTGTTATTTTCTTCAATTGTGAACCAAGTAAAATAATGTACCTATTGTTATACCTAGAAAGGAATATAGTGTACAGTCAGTATCAGATGGGCAGCTTTCCCCAGCTTCACTCATTTGTTCAATATCATTACAGGTCATCTGAATCTTCTCATTTTATTTTGTTATTTTATTTGTTGCATTGGGGTTTGAACTCAGGGCCAGGACACTCTGTCTTAGTCTGATTCACTAGCACTTGAACCACATTTCCACTTGTGACTTTTTCCCCCTAGTTATTTGGAGATAAAAGTATCATGGATTTGTGTACTTGAGCTGGTTTCAAATCTTGATCTTTAGATCTGAGCCCCTTGAGTGACTTGGATTACAGGCATGATCTGCTCACTGATGCTGGGCATTATTTTAGTTTTGTTCTTGTTGTGTGACTTTGTTGTGTTCTAGATTTATTCTGAAGAAGAGTATCTATGAAATTAGAGTTTTGAGATGCCTGTAGGTTTTGAATCTATATTAAAATAACTAGATACCCAATTATTAAAATTCAAGATAGAAAAATGTGTCCATCTATTTACCATTCTATGAAATCCAGTAACATATATGCAGCAATTCATAGCAGACTACATTTTGCCTGTGGTAGCTAGTAAGCACTCAGGCATGGGGGGAAAGATGGAGATGCTATTGGCTATGTGTTCTGTGCCATGGACAGCTCATAACAGAGGGAGCTAGGACTTTGGTAAGAGTTCCCAAGGAAGGCTGGAGAAAGCATTATTGAACACTCCAGTATGCAAGAACTGGTGTTTGTGCACAGTCATCCAATATTTCTCCCTCTCATCCTAGATCCTGGTTAATACAGAAATGGAGAGAGAACATTAACTGCTGCTTTGAGGATAGAACAGAGTGCCTGCCTGCCTCCTAGCCAGTTTTCTCCTTATTTGTGAGTAACTGGATTATTTTCCACTTACAATTGTCAGAAAACTATACCATCAAAGGATAGCAATTTGGTGTGCTGAGTACTTTGAACTACACTGGAATCTAAGGTGTTTCCTCACACCCCTTGATCTTCTGTCCGTCTTTCTCCCTTTTCTGTCCCAAGGCAGGTCATAGAAACAAAATTTCTTTTTTCTCTTAGGTGGTTTATAGACATAAGAGCCCCTTGCACAAAAAGCCAACCATAAAATCTAGAAATATTACTCTAATCTTCCCCTGCCCTTCAGTGTAAGAGCTGGCCATAATGAAATTTGACCTATCTTGTCTGATGATCTCATAAAAGCCTCATTCCAGAGGGCTTCTGCTCCATATCAGGAAAGAAGAAATGCTGCAGAGAGACCTAGCAGAATGCAACAATCCCAGGCTTTGCTGGAATTCCATTCCATTATGGTTAGGCAGGACATTGTCTTTTTGGCCAGTCACATTTACATGTGGCCATTCACTCTTCATTGGAATCTAAGCATGGAAGTACTTTCCCCTAGGTCTTTGGGTCTTCTTTTGTATGCTATGCTAAACTATGATGAAAGAAATCTGCCAAACTTTGCTTTTATTGATCCATCTTTCGTTGCATTTTTCCTCCCCTGGGCCATTATTATGAGTATAGGATAAGATCTAAAAATAAATGGATGTCTTTTTCTCTTTAGTGGACCACCAATTTTAGGACTGGGTAAATTGTCCTTGTTTTTGTGACTGAAGCTCATGAGCATTGGAAAGGGATAGGTGTGTTCTTCTGAGGACATATGGATCACACCAAAGGTATCAAATGAAGCTTAGTATTACCTTGGAAGGTCTTGGAAGGGAAGAGATTGCACACTACCTCAATTGCTCTCCAGACAAGGGGAAACAGCATAGTTCATCTAGAGTGACCACGGGAGGCCTTTGTGAAAGGGACTTCCCGAATTCCTCCCCACCTTACCCACCTTGGCCTGCCAGGAAACTCCCTCCCTTTCCTTTGTTGTCAGAGCAGTGCACCAGAAGCCCACCAAGATGATAGGTCCCTTCAAGCAGCAAAGGTGTCAGTGGTTGCCCCAGCCATCAATCAACTATGCTGAATTCCATTGGCCACCCACATGGCTGGGGCCTATAAGAGTAGCCTGTAAGATTAGGCAGGGTCGCTCTCTCACTCCCATCTTAGAGAAGGCCCTGACCAGTCAGTATGATTTTTGATGCTAGGTGCGGAATAAAACTCTGTTTAACTTAACTTCCAACTTCCTCTTTTGTGTCAGACTCTTTCCTTTGATCACGGACCCTAACACTTTGGAAGCAGGCTGTTCCTAACCCAGGTTTAGCTCCTAACCAACCCTGCCTCTAGCCATGTTCCAGTTGGAGTATGAATGCTGATTGGCTATAGGAGAAAGCATGTACCATGTGAGAACAAGGACTAGGTCTTGCTATTATAGTTAATGTTTTAGCAAATCACCAAAGAGCTCAAAGTTACAAGATTTGGTTGGAGTATTATCTAAGGGTAGACCACAGGCCCTCCATGCTGTTCTACCAGTAACAGCCATGGAAATCGCTCTAGCTACCCCGGGATTCATTTGTGTGGTTTGCTCTTCTTCGCTCTTAAATGTGTGCATTCATTTAACTCCCTGAATATCTTTTGTTCTCATATTACCCTTGGAAATTCTAAATCCTCGAGTGACTATTCTACCTGAGTAGAGAGGCCAAGTTTTCCAGGTGTCTGGCTGTGGTGAATGCTTTCAAGGACTTTGCCTTTCTGCTTTGATTACTAAACTATGGTCTTCCCCTTCCCTGCCATTTATAAATAAAATAAATGAATTAAACTTCAACTCCTGGTTGCCTTTGGAGTGTTTGTTGGATATATGACTGGGTTGCTTTTTTTTTTTATCACAGTAAGCATTAGGTGGACAAATATATGTTCAGTAACAGTGACATTTGTCTTTGGAAAATTAGTAATGAATCAGCAAATTCAAGCTATATTTTTTGTTTGTTTTAGGAGTCCCTACTGGGTCTAAATACCTGGATTGTTCATTCACAGTAGTTTATGAGAACAATGCATACTATTTCCTTCCTTCCTTCCTTCCTTCCTTCCTTCCTTCCTTCCTTCCTTCCTCTCTCTCCCCCACCTCTCTTTTTCTTAAATTTTATTTTATTGTCAAGGTGATGTATAGAGGGGTTACAGCTATATTCATCAGGTAGTGGACAAATTACTTTTTGAACATTGATACCCTTGCCCATGTTTTTCTCCCATTTTCCCTCCCTTCACCCCTCCCAATTATCTATTTTTCCCCTTTCTTATTTCAAATAAGCAAATAAATGCATATACACTATACTAGGTACCAAAGTCAAATACAGTTCTTTTCTTTCTTTTTTTCTTTCATTCTTCCCTTCCTTTCTCCCTGCCTGCATGCCTGCTTACTTTCTCTCTTTCTCTCTCTCTCTCTCTCTCTCTTTCCTTCCTTCCTTCCTTCCTTCCTTCCTTCCTTCCTTCCTTCCTTCCTTCCTTCCTTCTTCTTTCTTTCTTTCTTTCTTTCTTTCTTTCTTTCTTTCTTTCTTTCTTTCTTTCTTTCTTTCTTTTTTTGTTGCTGGTCCTGGGACCTGAACTCTGGGCCTCAGAACGATTCCTGAACTTCTTTTACTCAGGGCTACTACTTTACCACTTGAACCACAGTGCCACTTCCAGGTTTTTCTGTGATTAATAGGAGATAAGAATCTCACAGACTTTCCTGCGCTGGCTGGTTTTAAACTGTGATCCTCAGATCTTAGTCTCCTAAGTAGCTAGCATTATAGGTGTGAGCCACTGGTGCCCATTTAAAGTGTTTATTTCTTCATTTTACTTGGCTCTTGCTTATGATGGTGATTTAGGTTATCTTATCTTAATTAGTTTTAAGCATTTATACAATTCAATGTGCAAGACTGTGAGTACAATGCATCTTGATCAATACCACCCCTTCCTTCATTCTCCTCCAACCCTAGCCATACCTTCCAGTTACCTGCTTCCATTTTCATCTGTGTGTACTGAATGTTATGGCTGTGTCAGCCTACACTTTTGGTCTGCATTCATCTTCTCCCCACCCTTACATTTTCTTAGAGAAATCTATTTGGAATGATCAAGCTCCTTGGGACTTTTATTTACACATAAACTTTCTTTCACACTATTCTTAGATTCAAGCTCTCTTGAATTTTAGTATTAGATCTGCCAGTTAAGGCTCTGGGAAAGTAGTTGGATAACGAATTATGAGAAGTATCACATGATCTAGAGTTTTCTTTCAGTGGACTTACTGGAATGTACCCCATAGCATGTTGTCTGGTGTCTAAATTGCAGATTTCTGAGAGCATACATGTGTAGTTGGAGATCTACCTGCAGTCTAAGTGACTGAAGACAAATGATTTTACGTCTCTCTGTCTATCACTTCATGGGCTCAAAGGGGCTAATATACTTTCTGACCATGAGATGATTCATGGAATTAGGTCTTAAAATTGTCTGATTGTGGTCTGGGAGTTTGGCCTAGTGTGGCAGAGTGCTTGCCTACCAAGGGTTTGACTCCTTGGTACTGCATACATAGAAAAGTTGGAAGTGGTGCTGTGGCTCAAGTGGTAGATTGCTAGCCTTGAGAAAGCCAAGGACAGTACCCAGGCCCTGAGTTCAAGCCCCCAGGGCTGGCAAAAATTGTCTGATTATAAGCAGTCAATCATAATTCAATCAAATAGATGTGTGTCACATGATTTTAATGTATGTTACAGTGAATGCAAATTTTATTTAATGAAAATATGTATATCAAAAACAGTTGTGGCTCCATTTCTTCCTCAGACTGAAAGCTTACCACATGTTAAATTTAATTTGTACCTCAATTATCTGATTGACAGCTTCCTAGATGTTCTCTCTGACAATATAGATGTAGGATCTTACCTTCCCCTATTCTGCTGAAAAAAAAAAAAAACAACAGGGAAAAAAACAGCTGTCTCCTTTATGGTAAACACATTTGAGGCTTTCACACAGCTATTCAGGAAGGCAACAATTTTTTTTCTTAGCAGTTTAATTCCTGCTATCATCTAATAAGTTGGAAGCAGGTTAATCCATTAAAAGGTGTACCCCCAGTGCTCAGTAATTGCCAGTAAAGCCTAATCAGATGGCAACTGTTATAGAAGTGCCTTCAAGAAATACTATAAGATAATTAAAACATAAAGGTTATGTAAGAGTAGCAAATCAATAGAGACAGTAAACATGGTTTATCAACAGTCTTGAGAACATTTTTCCAATTCTAAAATGTAAATGGACTTGGGACAGAGCACACTGCAAGGATGATAGATAGGATCCTGGTAACAGTTTAATTAACTCTAGTTTCCTGCATGCTAAAGGTTGCCTCAGCCCACTGGCTCATGTAACAAACCCTCCCAGGATTTTCTTCCCCACTGTCTACTAAGAAGCCCAGGCAGGCTTCCTTCTCCACAGGGCTAGGTTTTTCCTGCTCCTCTGGGGTCCTTATCAAAACACAGCCCTCTGTTTTCTCTAGACACACAGATATTTCAATTTCATCTAAAATCACACACACACATCATAAGTAATGAGATGAGTTTGCTGGAAAGAACTGCATAATTAAAATTAGATATTAAAATTCACATGCAATGTGCCTAGAATTTTAGAAAAAGCGTGGCAGTCCTCCAGCTGACTCAATTGCTGTTTTAATTCCTCTGTAATATAGGCGATTTTATAATTAGCCACAGAATTGTGCCACTTGGTTAGTTCAATGTGATGAAAAGGATAATAAGGAATATTTACTATTAATGAAATTGAAACTAGTACTTGAAGCAGCCCTGTAAACAATGGTGATTTACTGTTCTCAGCTAGTTGCTTCCAATGACTGTATCTAGTTTTGCTTGTAGAACACTGTGTATTAGTTCAAAAAATAGAAAGAGAAGATGAGAATCTTCCTTAAAAAATCATTGTGAGGGCCAAGTGGTAGTTAGAAGAAAAATTCTTTTTCAAACCCAATGGAATTATGTTTCACACAATTAACTTTAACATTAGTAAATAGAAGAATCCGTTAACCTCTGCCCTTGCAGAAGTTCTTGATATTTTGCTTAGTAAAGGGCAAGAAACTCATTATGGTTTATTTATTCATATTGTTAAAAGGTTATTCTTGAAGACTGTGATATAGAAACACATCATACAGAATGTTTGTTCATAGGGATCTATTTTCTCCTTGGTTTTTATACATTTATAAAAAGAAGCTGTTCACTGTTCTATTATGCTCATTAGTTCCATAAACAGGAGCCCTTTCTCTGTGGACCCCAAGGGAAAGGTGATCAAGCTGTCCGTGGAGTCATGTTGTTTAAATTAAAAATTACCTATGTATCCTGGCGGAGGGGCATCACGCCATTTTATCCCCTGGCGAGCTGGAGGGACATGTCAAACAATGCATTTGAAGGGCAGTGGTAAAATTACCAGCCACCTATGATTTTCAAAATTCCTCTCTTTCAATAGTTACAATTTCATGGAGGAATCCATTGTCCTTTTAAACAGTGATTTAGAGGAAGGAATTTAACATCTGCGGTTTGCAACCTCCATTTTCCAATAAATCTATATCTTCTCTGCCCTCCTCCATGTTATCAGTCATCTGTGCCCCAGAGGAAATGCTCCATGGCTGGGGTTAAATGAGAGTCCTATCTCTGGGGATTGCGTAAGAAGGTTATGTTCACAAACTTACCCACATCCTGTATACTACAAAGGCTTTCAGCCAAGGGGAGGAGTTTATTTTGTTTTATTTTGCTTTTCATTGATGTCACTGATGACTCCTTGCCAGTTGCAAACAATAATTACGTGTCTTTATAAATTGCAAATGGTTTGAATTTCAGTCAGTCAGTAGAGCTATGTGGTACCTAAATGGGCATGGAATATGGATGCCCTATTGTGTGTGTGTGTGTGTGTGTGTGTGTGTGTGTGTGTGTGCCAATACTGGGGCTAGAAATCACAGTCTATGCACTTGTCCCTTAGCTTTTATTAATTAATCAATTAATTAATTAATTTGGTTCAAAGCTGGACTCCACCACTTGAGCCACAGTTCCACTGCCAGCCTTTTGGTTGTTAATTGGAGATAAGAGTCTCATGGACTTTGCTGCTTAGGCTGGCTTGAAATTTCTGTTCTCAGATCTCTGCCCCCTGAGTAGTGAGGATTACTGTATAAGCATAAATCATCAGACCTCAGCAGAAGTGCTATAGTCTTGTTTATTTATTTTTTTATTATCCTGGGGTCTAAACTTTGAGTCTGGGTGTTGTCCCTGAGCTATTTTTTGCTCAAGGCTAGCACTCTACCACTTGAGCTGCATCTCTATTTCCGGCTTCTTGGTGATTAATTGGGAATAAGAGTCTTACAGACTGGCTTGGAACGGAAACTCTCAGATCTCAGCCTCCTGAGTGGTTAAGATTATAAGTGTGAACCACTGGTGACTGGAATGATGTCCTATATTTTTACCTTCAAATCTACATCTATTGAGATGACCTTTGAACGAAGATCTGGGCAGGTTATGGGATGCCTTTTTAAGAGAGCATAGCACAGAAAACAACCAACACCACAATCATAGGGCAAGTGTGAAGAGGAGAAAGGCAGTCTGAGCGCTTAGGCTTGGAGAAAAGCAAGGTGGTGGTGGGTTAGGAGGTGAGTTGTACATTTGAGCTCAATCATATAGTATGTTGACAGTCATTGTGAGTACTTTGAAGATTATGATCACAAGCATATGGTGATGTGTCAAATACTTTTGTAGAGAACAACTGATTCTACTGTACAAAGAATAAACCGTAAGTGGCAGTAGTGGAAGTGCGGAGCATAATTAAAAGACTGTTGCTATCACTTAAGAAGAAATTATTATGGCTTGAGCTAAGATGAGAAAAATCACAGAATGTGAGAGGCGGTTAGATTTTAGATCTGTTTCAAAGGAGCTTGAGAATGTATTGGCAGATTATTTGAAGTGTTGAAGCAGGTTGACACTAAGGATTGATAATCAAATTTTCTGTGATCTCCACTGCACATCTGAGACCAAATGTGAAAAAGAGAATAAAATACATGAGTGTGGAATTTAGAAAAGAAGTGCTGGCAGGTGACACAAATTTCTAGTCATCAAAATATAAGTGACACTTAAATCTATGAGACTAGATGAGCTCACAGAAGAGGTGGATGTAAACAAAGGAGAATTCTGAATACCCAAACTTGGGATAGTTTGTTCTTCAGAGATTTGAGAGCAAAAATGACAGGGACAAATGATGGTTGGTGAAGGAGGAATGGTAACGAAGAAAGCAGTGTTTTAGAAGCCAGGTGAAGATGCTACATGAGGGTCCTTGGATTAAGCCAGGGACGTAGACGCAGACAGGGGAGAACTGAGAAATGACTGCTAGATTTGGACCCTTTTAAGAATCTTTAGTGGATCTTTAGATACAAGTAATCCTGACAGGAATGAGTCAGTGAACTGATGAAGACCACAGCCTAGTGGGTGTTGTTCAATGAAGTATTGGTGAAAAGTGCTAAGGTTCCTAAAAAGGCATTCAACTCTTCATTTGCATGAAAAAGAGGAGAGGGGTCTAGATAAAGTTATTTAGAAAGTGAAGGAGACATCAGAGTCAATTTGCATGTGGAAGCTAATAAAAGAGGAAAAAATTATGAAATGAGAGAGGAGATTATGTCCTATATTTCTATAGGTAAACAATAGAATCTGTTTTATTTATTTATTTATTTGCTTGCCAGTCCTGGGGCTTGAACTCAGGGCCTGGGTACTGTCTTTGAGTTTCTTTTGCTCAACACTAGCGCTCCACTACTTACGCTGCAGTGTCACTTCTGGCTTTTTTTCTGTTTATGTAGTATTGAGGAGAAACCCAGGCTTCATGCATGCTAGGCAAACACTCTACCACTAGGCTACATCCTCAGCCATAAGTGAGAAACAGAATCTATTAGTAAATTTACTATAGAATAGAAATCTCCTCTGTGTTTATAAATTCGTACAAATATGCCTGGGAACTGAACTGGGGATAGGACCCGATGACTTGAAATGTGCTTCTTAAGTAGTTGATGTTAAAATCATCTCTCTTCACAAATTTAAAAACATAAGTAAAAGTCAGTATAATAGATCTGTGAGTTTTGTGGCTCAAGTGGAAGAGTGCCTTACTATCAAGTGTGGGGCCCTGAGAGAAATAAGTGCCATTTTCTTAAAAAGACAACGCCAAGACATGTGAAAGGGTATCAATGTATGTGAATTAATGCACCTTCATCTGGCAAATATCATGTAACCCTTCTATTAATTACAATTAAAAAAAAGAAGAAAAAAAAAGAAAAGAAAAAAAAGACAACGCAATAGGGATAATAGTAAGTAAAGGAAAACAATGAATATAGCAAGTAGTGTTCCAACTTTCAATTTAGTGTCCCTACTTGCTGTGATAAAAGCCATTTTGATATAAAAATATACATAGTGGTGTTTTAGCATAAGCTAAACATATAGGTGACCACTTCATGTCATGAACCTTTGTGTACTGTTGGTTCCATTGAATTCTGAGCCCTGAAGATGAAAAGAATTGTTTTTATTGTGGCATTACTACAGCATGTTTGGTTTTTTTGACATATCTGAGATTACTGACACTATCCAAAGTTACTAGTAGAATATTTTTAAAGAATACAATGTTAGCGGCCAGGAGTTTAACTTAGTGGTAGAGTACTTGCCTAGCATGCATGAGGACCTGGGTTCAATTCTTTGGTACCACATACATAGAAAAAAAGTCCTTGAGAATGCCCAAGGACAGTGCCAAGGCCCTGAGTTCAAGCCACACGACTGGCCAAAAAAAATACTACAATGTTAGCCAACTATGTGTTATACCATTCTAACAAACTGTGTGTCAAGTTAAGTCCCCTTCTATGTGTCTTTGCTAATACCACACCTTTGTGATGTGTCCACCATCACAAAGCATCAAGCCTTTATTTGTGTTTTTTCTTTAACTGTATTCTTTTTGTCTTTTCTTTTTGGTACTGGGGCACTTGCTAGGCAAACACTTTGCCACTAAGCTACATTCTAGCCTTCAGCCTATTTTTGGTGGGCCATTCACATGAGGCCATCTTGTTACAATCTGTTACATATAAGGTTTGTTCCACATTCAAAGTAAAATTATAAAGACCATGAGCGTCTTATCTGGAATTAATCACTAGAAAACAGGAAGTGGCTGTGTTGCTCAAGGGGTAGGGTGCTATTCTTGAGCTGAAGAGCTCAGGGACAGTGCCCAGGCCCAGTGTTCAAGCCTCACGACTGACAAAAAAAAAAGTAAAATTATATGCATACTTCAAGAGTTCGCTCTCATTTGTTTTTGGTGGTATTGGAGTTTGAACTCAGGACCTTGTGCTCAATTGGTTGGCTTGTTCAGCTGGTATTCTATCACTTAATCCATACTCCTGTCTTTTTTCTGGTTATTTTGAGAATGTTATTTTGTAGAATTTTCTGCTCAGGCTGGATTTGGAATGTGGACCTCTTTGTTATTAGCCTGTTTAACAGGATGGATTACAGATTAGGAAAGCTTTCTCAGCTATCCTTTTCTCCCCCTTTTACTCCACTAGGCATAAGGGAAGGAATAATTTCCAATAGATCTTCACCATGATGTGAAGATTGTGACTGATTAATCCTATCCTTTCTAGGCATGCTAGTGGGATGCTTTAATGTATCTAAGAAGTAAACACACTTGAGTAATCTTAGTAAAAATAATTTATTGTAAAGATATGGAAGAAAGAAGATAAGAATAGCTTAATCTACTATGTGTCCATGTGTCAGAAGACTTCAATGATGTAAAAATTGAACATGACTTAACACACAGCAAACATTTACCCTGACTTTATTTCTGGCTTTGTTTTAGTTCCATCCAACTCAAACATGGTTTTCCAGATATGTGGATTCTGTTTACTTCAGTATATAATGTACTTGAGATTCTAATTCTTTTGTCTCTCAAAGAGCATGGCTATGAATTATTTAGCCATTTTTCTTGGTTTTGACTACAGCATTAGATATCATTTTTTTTTTGTGAATTCATTTCTAGATTTAAAAAAATCTTCTTGATTTTTTCAGTATGGATCCTGATGTCCCTTCTCATTCTTTTCCATGTTTATCTTCAGGTGATAGCCCTTTGGCAGTGCCCACCTTCAAGATTTACTTACTTAGTTGTGACTCCTTTCTCTACTTATTTATATTTTATTTTACTTTTCTTCTGTGATGGTTCTGGAGCTTGAATTCAGGGCCTGGACACTCTCCAGGCTCAAGGATAGCACTCTATCATTTGAGTGACAGCTCCATTTTTTGGCTTTATTGAAGAGTTTATTAGCGATAAGAATCCCATGGACTTTCCTTCCCTGGCTGACTTCAAACTGTGATCCTCAGATCTCAGCCTCCTGAGTAGCTAGGATGACAGATGTGAGCCATCTGCTCCAGGCTTCTCCTTTTAAAAACCTGCTCAAATGTAAGAAGCCACATTTGACCAATCCTCCCTCTTACAATGACTAACTCCCCCTTCTAGGCTCTTGTGGCAGATAAATACTGTGCATTATTTGTAAGATAGTAGAGCCTCTGTCTGTTTGGGCTAAGCATTATGTCACTAGCATCTTACAATGTCCTTGGCACTTATTAAGAGCTTACACATTAGTAATATGTTCAATGAATCCCCTCTAATTTAGTTCTCTCCCACTCCTCCATTCGACAGAGTGTCTCTGTTAAGCAATCTTGTGAGCAGGGTTTAATCCCTGGGCCAGGAATTGTGATGGGAGAAAGAATTTTCTGAATCTTTCTTTCATTTTTGTCGGGAAGGAGTTTCTGGGAGTGGTAGGTGTGCAAACCATTTCCAATGCATTACAGTAACTCGAATGAGAGTATGTGAGGGTACATGGTTTCTCATGGTGTGTTTTCTGTGGATATGTGTCTTCTATTTTTTTCAAATTCATGAGTGCTCTTTGGTCGGACGGTTTATTAGTAGATGAAAAGCTGATGTTTGTGGCTCTGAGGCTGTGCAAACCCTGCAGATGAGCTGTAGTTAGCATCATAATTAGGTGAGAAGGCCTTTTTTTCTTTTAGAGTAGTTTGCTTTTGTGAGAATTGTATTTCTGAAAAATTCTTGGCCCTTGTGAATTACATTTCAGTTTCAGCTTTTACCTGATGTACTTTAAGACATCCCGTTAGAAGCTCCTTGAATTTTGGCTACGTTCTGTTAAGTCATATCCTTTTGCAGACTGTGGACCTGAACTCAGCCCATTTGAGCAGAGGGGCGGGGCTGCTGGGTTACAGATAGAAAGGGAGAAGCTGGCCTGCACTGGTGCTTGCTTGCCACGGTTTTGGTTGATGCACACCCTTCTGCAGAAATAAACTTTTCTTTGTCAAGTTTCTTCCATGTTAGTGTCCTTATTCTTACATGACACCTCAACCTTCCAAGCTATTTTCATTTCTGCTATTAATCTGCACAGTGAAGTTTCATTTTTAAAACAATAGTGTATCTCTCATAAATATATGACTTGTAGATTTCTCCCTCTCTAATGAAATCCAGGCAAATTAATGTAAAATATACCATTTTGATGTATGTCATTGGATTGAAAGGCAAGAAATTAATGAATGGTAAATGGGGTAAATGGGTGTTATTAATATGCTATGCAAAATATTTACTTATTTAGAAAATCAGACCAAAATTACTGCATTAGTAAATATTTCAAATGTTCAAAATTTTTGGATTGCTGATACTGAAGGGTAAACTCATGATTGCCCTCTTGCCTGTTTTTTGTTTGCTTTTGTTTGTTTGCTCAAAGCTGTTACTCTACCACTTGAGCCCCTCTTCTTCTCTGGATTTTTCCTGGTTCCTTGGAGATAAGAGTCTCAGAAATGTGTCTTCCTGGATTACCAAGCTAAAAATCACACTATGCTCACATGGTAGAGTACTAACCTTGAGCTGGAAAATTCACATTATCCGGGAGCTGAGTTCAAGTCCCAGAACTGGCACTAACAAAACAATAGTAGGAAAATAGATTTTTAACTTATTTCTAAAATCATATTGTATGGATAATGGCTAGAACTGTATAAAGCATAAAGATCAGGAAATAATCCTAATGAAAAAGGAATTAAAATCCTTAAAATTATATTTAGCAGGAAGATGGGACAGTAATTTATCTGGAAGGGCTAACCAACTTTGAGTCATGCATTAAAAGGCCATTTGGGTTAACAATGCCAGCCAGTTTTCATTATTTTAATTCTAGAATGTTTAATTTTTATCACTTAGAAAACCCAAGTAGCCATTTTTCAGTTCCCCAACAACAATGAAAAGTTTAAAGAGTTGTCTTTTATAATCTGCTCAACTCATTACTGAGCAGAATTAAAGACATGCTAAAATCAGTTTCACTTAAAAATTCAGTTTTTGAATGAAAGGCTGATTGCAATAATTGACATTAAGTGCTGTTTCGAGTAGCAAACTAGTGACTTCTTAATAGACATTAAACAGGAAAAGTTTGTGAAATAATATTAAATTAACACTTACATTAAATTAATAAAAATAGTTTGGAAGATGAGAACAGAACTCTCCCTTCAGTGGGAATTTCTATTAATAGGGTTAATATTACATGAACTTGATAATGGTAGGCAAGGGAAACTGGCTGCCTAGAAATGAGAGCAGAAAAAGTCTTTGAGCAGAGAACTGCTAGGAATGATGACAACTTTAGAGAGATGATGGTTAATGCAATAGCACAACTGTTAGCCAAGAAAGAAGCACGGTTCGAACAAAGTGCTGGTGGCTTATGCCTATAATTCAACTCATAAGTACATAAACTGAGATTGGAGGGATTGTAGGTCGGAGATGCCGGGCAGAAAATTGTCAGACTATCTCCAAATTAAGCAGCAAAAGAAGTAGTGTGGAGACATGCCTCAACAGGTGGAACAGCAGTCGAGCAAGCAAATAAGCAAACTACTAGGAGGCCCTGAGTTCACTCTTACACTGCCAAAAAAAGAATGGAGACTCTGTTCTACAGTTGAATTTTTGCTTTATTTTAGATTCTGTTTCTTTCTGAGACAAGATCTTACCATGTAACCTAGGCTGGTGTTTAAACATATAACTCCACTACCTCTACCTCTTAAGTGCTTAGAGTATAGGACTGCATTACAGTGCTCAGGAAGGCCAGAGGAAAGTTCTGATGAGCGAGCTTTTTCAACGGCTGCTTATCTTTACACTATGTTTTTGTTTGTTTGTTTGTTTTTTTGCCAGTCCTGGGCTTGAGCTCAGGGCCTGAGCACTGTCCTTGGACTTTCTCAAGGCTAGAGCTCTACCACTTGAGCCTCAGCACCACTTCCGGCTTTTTTTGCTATGTATGTGGTACCGAGGAATCGAAACCGGGTCTTCATGCATGCAAGGCAAGCACTCTACCACTAGGCCAAACTCCCGGCCCTACACTACGTTTTTGAAAATGGTTTATGATCATTCACTTCAGTAGGACCTAGAATTTGGCTCTCATGTGTGATTTCATAGACTCATTTTTGTTTTTTTTCAAGGGCATAGTTTATTTATTTATAATTTCTTTTTTTTTAAATTCTATTGTTGGGGTGATAGAGGGGTTAGAGTTACATTCATCCGGTAGTGGTTACATTACTTCTTGAACATTGTTACTCCTTCCCATGTTTTTCTCCCACTTCCCCTCCCCCACCCTTCCCCCGCCCTTCCCACTCATCTTGTTTTTCTCCTCCCTTCCCTTTGTCAAACAAATACACACATATACAATATACCAGTCATAGAACCATTTTAACTCCATCTTAGTTAATATTTCTTTTTCAGATTACCTTCAATGAACTTTAGGCTAAAGTACAAAATGTCAGAAATTTATTGATGCAGGTATTTGATTATTGTCTAATTTGCTTTCTCTGAATATGATATAACTACAAAGTTATTCTACAGGGGTATTGAATAACAGTGAGAAAATAGAAAAGGAGGAAGGACAGTAAGAACAGTGTTTAACCATGGTCACCCAATGCTTGCAGTTGACTGATTGTAAGGAGTCCCAGTTTGCTTTGCTGTTTTTTCCACGAGCACCATGAAGGCAATCGTGTGGCGGGAATGATGGGTAGGTGTAAAGGTCATTCCAGTGAATTCACAGCTCACTGCCCATTTCCAAAACCAACAGTCCCAAATACTAGGTACCATGTGCATCCAAGCTTTGATTAATTCAGATCTGATGGTGCACAGGGCATGATAAGGAAGTCATCAACACCTCCTCTACCTCCAGTGTGTGTGTGTGGGGGGGGGGGTGGTTTTGTTGTTGGAGCTGGCAGCAGTGGCTTCCTGGAAGACTGAGAATGATCACTAGAAGCTCTAGCTCTGAGTCTTCTGTTCTGAGCCATTCTGTCCCGATACCAGTCCAATATAATCACTTTATTCCCCCTCTTGTGTTCCCCCCCCCTCTCTTTCTCTCTTTCTCTCTCTCTCCCTCCTGCCTTCCTCTCTATTCTTTTACTGTCTTTCAGTAGAGTGAACTCAGGATCCTCTGTTTGCTAGATGGGTGCTTGACTACTTGACCCATTCATCTAGTCAGATTTTTGCTTTCCTTATTTTCAGACTAAATCTTGGATTTTTGCCCAGAGCTGGCCTCAGGCTCTGATCTTCCTACTTCTGCTTCCCAGGTATCAAGGATTACGATTGTACACCGTCATTTCTGCTTATTGTCGAGATGAGGTCTGGCTAGGTACCCCTCCCCTGGCTCCACCCCTGGCTGGCCTCTAATTTTCAGCCCCCCAGTCTTTACTTCTTGAGTACCTGGGATTGCAAGCGTGAAGCACTGCATTTTATCTCATTTTTCCCCCCTCTTGAATGAGTCTGCATTTGTGTCTGTTGGTTATAAACAGGAACCTTGACTGACAAAGTAATTGGCATTTAATTATATGGTAATATAAATAGTAGAAGGTATTTGATGAATATTTGTTGAATGAATTGAACACACCGATAAGCCTTTTGATACTCAAATGTAAATTTTCAGTATCTTGTCACTAGTGTCACTGGTAATACATGAAATGTCTCAAAAATATCTACCTTGTCCTCCAGATCCCTTTCCCAGTGGCAGGCAGGTTTGAGGTTCTGTATGAGAATGGCTCAGAAGGCTGTGTTGATACATGGTGGGCATGTGTGGGGGGCTTAGGTCATTGTGTAACTCTTCCTACCTGTATGTATGTTGTAATTTTATGGTGGAGAATATGTGTGTAAATGTTGGGTTATAGAATCTTTTTTTGTTTTATGGCATAACCTCTTCATATCAAAGACTACCTTTCTTTTTATGCCAGTCCTGAGGCTTGAGCCCAGGGCCTGGGCACTGACCTTGGGCTTTCTCAAGGCTAGGGCTCTACCATTTGAGCCACAGCACCACTTCTGGCTTTTTCTTTGTATGTGGCACTGAGGAATTGAACCCAGTGCTTTGTGTATGCTAGGCAAGCACGCTACCACTAGGCCACACTCCAAGCCTGAAAGGCTACCTTTTGTTTTTGTTTTTAAATCAGTAGTTTTTGTTAATTCTGTTTTTAAAAAAAATTAGACTTAATTTCCACTTCACCAAATACACATACAACGCAGAGGCCATTACCTTGCTATGAGCTATACAATGGAGACTTGATCATTTATTTTGTCTTTTTTCTCCCTAAGCTACATTGTACTAGATGTCTGCCAATTAGATGATTAGGTCATTTCATATATTAATTATTAGGTTTTCTGTTTTGAGTAGAATTTATCCTTACATGCTCTCTCTGCTTTTTAATATTTAAAGTCATATTGAGATAGGTGCTGGTGGTTTATGCCTGTAAATCTTAGTTTCTTGGGAGGCTAAGATCTGAGATCTGAGAAAGCCAGATTGTGTAGAAAGTTCTGTGAGATTCTTGTTAACAATTAATCACCAAAAAGCCAGAAGTGTAGGCATTGCTTAAATGATAGAGCCCTTGCCATGGGAGAAAAAGCCAAGCAAAGAATATGAGGCCTTGAACTTAAACCTGTCACAAAATAAAAAAAATAAAACAATGAAATAAAGTGAAATAAAACTAACACTACTACTAAACCAATGTAATTTTTGTAAATGTCCTTTGGATATTTTTTGCTGCTTTGCCAAAAGGGAAGAGCTCAGTTTCAGAAAGATTTTTGCATTGCCTACATAATGATACCACAGAGATATTATTAGAGTACAGGGATATATTACAGATTCAACTAATTTTTTTTAGAAAATGATGAATCATTTTCATTTTTATGAGATATCATTTCATTTTGCCATCAAATAATCAATCTGAAAATTAGTCAGAGAGAGAAAGAGAGAGAGAGAAAGACTACTATTAAAAATTTACAGCAAAACTTAGGAAGCTAGTGAGTAATGATAAAACAACTAGAATATGTCATTTTAGTGCTTGCAGTTATGACAATGGGTTTAAAGGAGAAACGAAGTAAAATTGGAACATTCAGAAATCAGTGTTTACAGCACGGAAACATATTAGATGAACATAGTTTATGATTGTTGCAGTCCTGTGGGGTCTAAATGGGGAGATATAGTTTCCTTCCCTCTCCCAAATTCAATATATTATTTTTCCCAGCATTTCTTCCCTTATTAGGGTCAGTAAAAAGTCTTGGATGGGCTTGTGCCTTCAAAATAAACTTAGAGTAAAATATCACTAAACTTTCTGATTTCCTTTGGTCCCAAAGTATTTGCCACATAGAAAGAAAGGCATGGGAAACAGATCATTTTTGAAAAAGTATTCAGTTTGCACGGGGTTGCCGATTGCTAGCCTAATTTTATGGAAGATGGAAAAACTGAACAGAGAAAGTTCTTTCGAATTCCAAGAAGTCAGACAGATTCCTGCCTGCTCTTGGTTAGAAGGTAACTCGGCTAAACAAGGCTGCTATGAATAGCTTTGGCTTGACATCTAGAGGTTGGGAGTGGTGAGTGGGAAAGTGGAAGAGGGGTTGGAGGTGGAGGTGATGATGATGGAGAGGATGGAGGTGATGATGATGGAGGTGGTGGAGGGGATGGTGGGTGATGATACTTTCCAGCCACTTCTCATTAGTCACAGAAATTAGTGATTAGTCCTATCCAGGTTGGAAAGACTGGTGATTACAACTCCAAAGGTACAGTTTCCACATAAAGACCATTAGTCATAATCAGGAGTTGTTTAGAAAATAGAAACAATTTTCAGGTTTCGAGTCCTAAGCATGCTTAGTATCACTTTATGGAGACTGACTTGACAATAACATTCTTAAGATTCACTGCTAACAAAAGAAAAGCCTTCCCCCGTCCTAACCCAGGCAATCTACAATGGATTAATTGTATTAAATACATAAATATTCAGAGATTAAAAGACTCACAGAAGTGCAAGCTTTTGGAAAAATGTACAGTGAGTCAAACTTTCCAATCAGCATCACTCAAAATGATAGAATTTCTTTGCTAAAAGCAATTTTCTGCTGAGTTTACGTGGACATGTGAATCTGTTTAGCAAAAACATGTATTTCAAGATTTTATTATTTGCTGGGGAAAAATACAGCTGTTGAGCAACTTGAATAGTTACGGAGTCTGAATACAAAGCAGGGGAAAGGGGGAAAACAGGATGGAAATATGGTTAGATAACTTAGGTCTTAGCTCTTGATTGCTTCTGTCTGGAACCCTGGTCCTTCTTTGTGTGGGATTACTCAAGCATTTGTTTCCTCTGCAATTGTCTAGATCTAGTATTCCTCTCTTTAGCTATTTCTCCATAAAACATAATAGTGTCTAACATCTATCTACTTGATTACTGTCTTTTCTAAACAAAGGTCTGAAGTGTCTGCCTTGTCCTTGTTTATCCCCAAATTTTGAAGGAAACAAGCGCACACAGAATTGTTCATTGAATGAAGTAGCAGAGAGAAGCAGTTGATTGATTGTTTTCTTTAATGGTGCAAGTCACTCATGCACTTACATATCTTGGAAGGAGACTGTGAACACATAGACAGAATTTTTATCTAGAGACATGGCAGCCAAAAGGTAGTTGACGGTTCTATGGACAATGGATATGGTAGAATTAGAATGAGTGTGGAACTAGCAGGGCACAGGGCAAGTGTGTTAATATGTATCGTGCCCATCAGGATGACACTCTGTCCTTCTCAATCTCCATCTTCTCCAGTCCTTTTAGTGAACAGAGGTCTTTTCTGCTTATGTTGTTTTTTTTTTTAATTTGAGATTTGATTTTCAGTTTGTATCTAGAAAACAAAAGAATTCACTGAAAAAAGATAAATAGTAAAATAGTAAAAAGAATTCAATAAAATGGTTTCTTAAAAAAGTAGTTAAATATAAAGCATTTTCTATTCCCAGTAAATAAACTCTATGTAGAGATGTCATACTCTAATTTTAATCCAAACATTCAACAAGAATTTACAACATAATGCATGCTGCTTATGTTTTGTTCTCCTGTTCTGTATATCTGGTCTCTTTTCGTCTTCAAACCATATGATAGGTAATAGACCAGTTATTATCCACCAACTCAAAGTAGATTCTTTGCTTTAAATTCAAATTTCAATATTCCTTGGGAAGTAATAATGATTGGCTTCAACTGTCTAATTGCAGGAGAGTAAGTTGAACACAAGATCTATCCATCTATCCATCTGTCTGCCTGCCTATCTGTCTATCTATCTGTCTGTGAAAAATACAAAAAATTGTCATCTAAGTTGGATTCTAAAATAAGCAAATATTGAGCTTCTGAGATGCTGTTTACCGAGTAACATATTGGTTTGATTGTGATGGTAACCTTCAAAAACAATCTCATTCAAAACTACTCAAAAAAAAAATTCTTTCAAAAAGAATAAGATGGCTTATGTCTATGTAAACTAAATCAGAAATGAAGGGAAAGGGAAAGGAAGAAAAATAACGAGGAAAATGAAAATAAAATTCTATATTTCAATTATTTAAGCACTAAAAATATTTGTAGGATGATTCAAGAATATGAACAAAGTTTGTTTTGCTTTTGGTATTTGTGCATTGTGTGTTATTTTGATCTGAGCGGATAATGGAGAAATTTAATAACAGGAGTCATAAAGTCTTTTGGCTTCAATTGAACTGATAGATACACCTGGAGAATTTGCATACAGTCCAATAAGTCCTTCAAGAATCCACTGTCTTGAAAATTCTCTACAGCTGCTGGAGCAGGTGCCTCAAGCCTAACTTGAGGCTGAGATTTGAGGAATGAAGTTCCAAGCCAGCCTCGGGCCAGATCCAGGCTGCAAGACTTTTATTGCCAATAAACCAGCAAAAAGCTGGAAGTTGAGCTGTGACTCAAGTTGAAGAGCATTAGCCTTGAGTGAAAAAGCAGAGTGTTCAGGCCCTGAATTCAAGCGCAAGTACCAGTATACACATACAAAATATTTTATAATCAACTGAGGAAAGTCTCCGTGATATGGGCTCCACCTTAGATCCTCCATCCAAGTCATTGGAAACATGAATTTATTTAGGTGTCACTCACAACAACTTCCTCCACATTGTTTCTTTTTCTTTGTTTGGGGGGAGGCTGGCTCTAAAGTGTTCCTTCATATCTCCTCTTTTTTTGTTTTTGTCTGTTGGAGGGCTTGAAATCTGGGTCTGGGTACTGTCCATGAGCTCTTCAGCTCAAGGCTACTCTCTACCACTTGAGCCACAGTACCACTTCTGGTTTTTGAGTAGTTCATTGGACATAAGAATCTCCTGGTCTTTTCTATTCAGGTTGGTTTTGAACCATGATCCTCAGATCTCAGTCTCCTGAGTAGCTAGAATTACAGGGGTGAGCCACCAGCGCCAAGCCATTTACTTTTCTTGAGGGGGTTGTTTTCAAATCCCCTTAGGTGATTTATATTCTTGAAGATTTTGCAGCTATAAATTCCCACAGCATTGAGCATGCAGTAGGCATTCAATACTTACCCACTTTCTATATTCATGGGCTTAATTTTTTAAGCGTATGTCTTTAATAGGAATATAGAATGGCTTTAAAAATATTTTTAACTTCTCCTTAAATTGCTGTAAATTTTCAAACTTACATTGTTATGGTTAATAGCCTTGAAATTGTTGTCATCCTCAAATGACTCTATGAGCCACACAATTTTTAATTTATAAATATTCTGTCTAGAGATCCTGAGGTAAAGAAGGAAAATTCTGTTAAGTGAGGGCTTTCTATTGAGGTGTGTGTGTGTGTGTGTGTGTGTGTGTGTGTGTGTGTGTGTGTGTGTTGATCCTGGGGCTTGAAGTCAGGACTTGGACTTGGGCACTGTTCCTAAGCATTTTCTTCTTTTTAAAACCAAGATTGAGCCATATCTCTACTTCTGGCTTTTGGTTAATTGGAGATAAGAGTCTCATGGACTTTTCTGCCCTGGCTGGTTTTGAATCAGCCTTAGTAGTAGGTCTGAGTAGTTAGAGTAACAGGTGTGTGCCAATTTAGGTGTTCCATCTTTGGGGTATGTGTATGTGTTAAAACATAAAAATATTTCTGGTAAAGTATTTCAAAAGTCATGGTTGTTTGCTTCCATTCAAAGGGTCTATGATATCCTAAAAGACAAAATTCAGTAAAGATTTCATAAACATTTTTCCAAATTTACATGCCATAAAAGTATAGGATTATTTAATTTTATTCTACTCTAGCACAGTGATCGAGTTTATTTATTTTAAAATGTATCTATCAAAATGCTCTTCCAAATATTATATGTAAATAAAGGAAGCTTCAGAGAATAGATATTTAAAAACATGTTGCATCAAAAAACTATGAAAAATTCCGATTAAAAATATGCTAAAGTTTAGGTACTCTTAGCCATTGAGGGGGCTGAGATATTCGGATTACAGTTTGTTGCCAATCCAGGCAGGAAAGTCTGTGAAGCTCTTAGCTCCAATTATCTGCCAACAAGCCAGAAGTGGAGCTGTGGCTCAAGTAGTAGAGTGTCAACCTTGCACAAAAAAAGCTCAAAAACAGCACCTAGGCAAGCCCCAGGACTGGTACAAAAAAACAAACAAAAAGATGCTGAAGAAAAATGATCACTGTATATGCATATTTGGTTATTTGAAATAGGATAGGGAAGGGGAGAAAACAAGATGAGGGGCTGGGGTGGAGGGAGGGAAATGGGGACCAAGACATGAGAAAGGGTATCAATGTATATGAATTAATGCACCTTCTATCTGATGAATATAATGTAACCCTTCTATTAATTACAATAAAAATATATGAAATAAAAAGAAAAATGATCACTGACAAATAAGTGTAATGGATGACCTTGGTAGGAATCCTTTTTTGCATAAGGAACTTGAAGGATATCATCATGGATGGGCTTGCCGAGCATGCACGAAGACCTGGGTTCGATTCCTTGGTACCACATACTCAGAAAAAGCTAGAAGTGGTGCTGTGGCTCAAGTGGTAGAGTGCTAGCCTTGAGAAATCTCAAGGACAGTGCCCAGGTTCTGAGTTCAAGTCCCAAGACTGGCTCAAAAAAGAAAAAGGAATATCTCCAAATTAAGTAATAAAATGACAATATGATGGTAGTTTAAAGAAACATACCAATACAGATTTACCAAACTGATAATAACTGTAGTTACAAGAACATTGCCAATTTCAGAAAAACAAGACACTGACATCTTCATGGTAAAGGGTAATGATGTATGCAACTTACCCTTGAATATTTCAAGAGAAAAACATAAAAGGAGGAAAGAAAGAGTAAGGAGAAGGGATAGAAAAGAAAGCCAAGAAGAAAGGGAGATAGAATATGAAAGTAGCAGGTATAAATAAGAACTGTCAATCAAACTGTCTCTATGGATACTGTAATTAGGAAGGAAGCACCTGTGAAAAACACTTGGATAGACATGGAAAGAGCTGACTCTGACTCCGGGAACAGAGATGCTGATTGAACAATTCCAAGGATTTCATTCTACACAGGGATACTAAGAAAGAAACGAGAGGTCAAACCAGCAATGCAAACCAGTCCTACTCCAAGAGTGTTTCAAAGTAGTTATGCTATTTTGACAGTTGAGGGTCAGTAGTGCTTGATATTTGAAACATCTGCTAGGGGTTCACATGCATTCTCTTTTGGAAATAGTAGAAATGTTATGTTAGCACTGTCAGAAATAGATGAAAGATGACAATTTATATTTTGTTGTAACCACTGATGTAATTCTTTTATAGCTCTATCTTGGTGACATTCAGTTTCATTTCATCTCTTGTGAAATTGTCCTACTAAAATAAGTTGTCAGGTGTCAAATGTGGAAAAGTCACTATTTTTTCTAGAGTGAGGAAAGATTGCTTAAAATACGTCCTCAATTATATGCTGAAAAATTGCTTGGATAAGCCCTCAATTATGTAATGGTTACATAGTGCCTTACATAAATTTTATTTTCAGTGAAATAAGAGAATTTTATAATAGTCTTAATCATTTTTGCCCTGAATAAGTTCATTTTCCTAAATAAGAATAGATAACTCTGAATCACACTATCTAAGTTGTTTGTGTCTATTTTTACCCTTCTGTTAATAGTAAAAGTGCATTTTGCCACCCATTGTCCTGTGCTAATTGCAATTATTTCGAGTGCTTTCTCTACGCAAGGCACTGCAGAAAATGTTTAACATACATTTTATTATTTTACTCTTATTCCAGCCATAAGAGTAATTATTACTCACGTTTAGAGGGTGTGAAAAAATGACACTGGATTGTGGAAGATACTCATCTTAACGTTAGTTAATGAGAACAAACTGTTGACAGAACCAATAGATTTCAAATCAGTTGGACTCTAATCTTAGACTAGTAACTATGAAAACTTTTGACTTCTTAATGATCTATGAACTTTGTTTCTAGGTAACTTATTTCCTTTTAGAAAGATGCATTTAATAGACTAAATGTTTCCCCCCTGCCAATAATTAGGAATATAGTTCTATTTCTTCCTCAAATGTCTTTCAAATACTTGAACTATGTTAGTATCCAGATATAATCTGTTCTAGGAATTTGAACAACTCAAGAGAGTTTAACCACTGGAAATAAATTTGTTTCTAACCCCATTTCCTCTGAAAGAAGTTTGAATGTAAGACAATGATTTTCTGTAGTCAGTTCCAGTTATTACATGTAAGTTTTAGTTATAAAGCTGTCTCTTTACAAGAAGATGGGAGATATGCTTCTCTATATTTTCTGTAACTTCCATGTCTCTCTATAATTTTGAATCATTTCTCCATATCTATCTTTCAGAAATCAGTAGAAAAATTTCATTGGAATTTTAACCATTTGTATGATGATACTAACTTATAGCTATATAAGATCGTTGTGTTGCTTTCTTTTTATTTCTTTTCTACAAACTATTCTCAGGTCATATGGTGCCTATGTGGTTTTAATCAATGGATCTTCTTTCCATCCAAGAAAGACAGAGGTTAAGAAAACACTTTTTGAAGCTTTTCCCTTTCTGAGAGCAGCCTCTCTGTTTTCTTATAACTTTGGAATCCCTTTAGGGCCTTAACCTCATGTTGATCTGAGACCCTTGAACAAGTTCACTGGCCTTAGCCTCTGTCTCATGAATTAGAATATCATTAGCAGGCCAAATGAGTGCCAAGGGATCAGTTTTCTTCTTTGGCCCTTTGTCCTGGGAGGTTTCCAACCACCTTTGCTGAGGGGATAATTTCTGGTTGTTGAACTTCCAATCACCCTCTCATTCAATGGGCATCACTTTTCAGATCCCTTTCTACAAGTCTTTTCTCCTTTACTGCTTAATGGAATCCTCAGAAGCAGGTATTACTTTTCTCATTAAATAAGAAGATGATGAAGGGTATTAGAGCACCTGGCCTACAGTAAGCTCTAATGACGTGCTTCCTCTTTTCTTACAGTAATTAAATGATTTGTCCAGCACCGTGAAATCTAAGATTCCACTTCATTTTATTTGATTTCCAAACCTCTCCTCTTTGTGCTAGCTGTACTTTCTAAACTCTGAATTATTTTCTGGAATGAAATTGAGCCACTCCATGTCCAAAATAAATGAAGGTAGAATTTATGGAATTTAACTGCATATGCTGATAGATATATATTTGATGAATTAAATTTATTGTACTTCTTTAGTTTTAAAGTTGTGTAAGAGTAGTAGATAAACAACAAATGAAAATAAAACTTTGAAGTATGAAATATTTTTAAATTACATTGTATAAAATGTATTTTCTTGTGATTTATATATGTAGGTATAAATGTCATTTTCTAAAGGTTCACTTTTTCATCTGAGGATAATCTTCAATTACGCTGATTCAGGAGCTTCAAAGTACTAGTTCATGTCAAAGCTGAGTCATGAAGTGTAATAAGTGCTCACATCTCACAGTCTGAGATATGCTTTGTAGTCATTCTGTTGGTCTTCAGACACTAACTTGTTTAAGAGTGTGATCTTTGGCAAGTTCACTTAAACTTTTTAAACCTGTTTTCTTATCAGTGTGCGCTGTATAAATCTTACCTGTTACTGCTATGTATAAGCCTTTTGTAATGTGGAATCCAAGTTCTTCAAACTTGAAATGATATATAAAAGAATATATAATATCATGGAGACTCAGTGTTGACGTATCCTTGTGATTGCTTGCTAGACTAAACTTGTTCCCTAATTAGAGCTATGTGAGTGGCATAGAGTAATTAGAGAAGGGGATTCAATATCTAGTTTTATAAGCACAAACATTCACTGCACAGGATTTCAAAGGTGTTAGTCCTCAGCTCGAAATTTCTTAGGAGGTGATTAATCAATGACACATTCAGTAGAGATCCTGTTTCCAGAATGCTGGATGAAGACTTCATCTCCAGAACTGCTTTAAAATCAAAGTGTAGGTTAAGTCACATAGTATAGCCTGGATCTGAAGTGCCTACCAAAGAGCCTTTGGTTTGGTTGCCAGTCTGTGGTGCTACTGAGAACTGAAACCACTGAGAGGTAGGACCTATGGAAAGGAAGTTAAGTCATTGGAAACATGCCCACCAAGGGAATATTGGAACCCCAGCTCCTTTCCGTGTATCTTTGCTTCCTACCTGTCATATGTGTCCCTTTCATGATGCATTGTCTCCCCTCAGAGCCAAATCCACTGACCGTGGATCGAGTCCTGAAAACAAATCTTGCAAGTTGTTTATCTCAGACACATTGTGGTAGTGACAGTAAGATGACTAACGTATATGCTAATATATTCTAAAGTAATCTATAATAAGCTTTATATTTGGGGATATTGATTAATACATGACTATAACTACTACTGACACTGAATTTGATTCAGTGTCAGGAAAGTCTTAAGCACCTGTAAAATAAAATTCGAAAAATTCTTATCGCAATGTATTTTGGGACTAGAGAGTTTCCTTGTTTGTTGATCAAGATTACTTTGAAAATGAATGTTCTTGCAACAGGCCAACTCTGCATTGTTTAACTGATATATCAACTTCTTCCCTCATGGCAAGAACAAGTATACCGTCTCTCACTATGTGACAAGGTTATTGGGGAGATGGTATAAAATAACATTTAAATATTTAAATACACTAAATATTTTTGCATAAAAGGGTTATGTATTCACTAAGATGTCTATGTTTATTATTGCCATTGTTTGCTTTCTCCTAGAGGTATTTATACACTCTGAAGTGGACAAATTAGAAACATTATCCTAAGTAGGAAATAAAAAAGGGGTTCCCCCATGATTTGTCTCTCTCAGAGGCAAACAGTAATTTACATTTTAGCTGGGACCCTTCAAAGAGAGAGAGAGCCAACTATAGAACAGTGACTTCAGAGTGATTCCTCCCTCTGTCGTGGTTCACTTCCTACTGCTTCACAGGTTTTCACAATTTGGGGGTCCTTATTGCTCCCTCAATGGGGCGAAATTACTGTATCTATAAGCAGATGGTTTAACAGTCCAGAATATGGTCCATGCGAGAGAAGTTCGTAGGTAAAGAAAGTAAGAACTTACTGACACAACTGCCCACCGATTTAACTTATTTCATATGCTTGGCTCATGGTGGATTGAGGAAAGTGTAGAGTACTCAGTCTAAATCAATTTTGGTGTGATGGGAACACATAGGGAAGAAACTTTCAAATAGCAAAATAAAATCCTCCAAGAAATTGATTTTTGTCTTTTATAAAGTAGCCTTCCCTGATACTAAGAGCTTCTCTCTCTTAAAAACTGCATTATTTTTTAAATATTTCAAGGTCACTATCAGTATGTTAGAAATCAGTGCTCAAAAATAGCATGTACTCCTAAATAATAACACAAAATAATTCAATTACAACATAGATAATGTGATCCCTTTGTATAAAAACATGTATTAATATAGACTCATTAGCATTCAGGTACCTCGCTCAGCTGGGAATCAACTTATTTCCAACTCATCCATACAGAAATATCAGATAAGTTGCAAATATACTAGCATGCCCATAATTAATACTTTACAAGTGTTTAAGACACTGAAATTATTTTGGTGAGAGCATCAGTATATTTTTATGAAATAATGTGTCATCATCTTTTCAAATGTGAGTAAATTATAGTTTTGCAAACTATAATTACATTGACTCATATTCAATAGTTATGCTTTGTAACTCTGAGCCAATATTAATCAAGATTTCCCAAATTTATATTTCATTCAGTACATAACGCTGCTGTTCATGTGCTTTGCGAAATCATAATTATCTATTGCTTGTATTGTGAGGTTTGAAACCACTACTGTACTCCTCAGTCTTCTCTGCATCTTACCGTACTCATTTTGAGTTTTCAATTCCTTTCTTCCCCTCTCAGCTTGTCCTTGTTTTTCACCTGAGTGATACTTTCACCTTTCTGCCTCGCGTCCTTCCTACTCATCAAAACCAGATTGCATTTTGCTGCAGAAGAAAGATGTGTTCAATAAAACTTTGTCAAGATGATGGTTATTGATATGTCTTTGAAAGGCAGCTGTATCGCTTATGTACCACTGGGGACTGGAATAGTGAGACTTAAATTGCTTGTGGTACCAAGCAAGAGCAAATCAGTTTCTTTGCAACTTAAAAATTTCAAATAAACTAGTCTCTCTGTGATTCTCACTTTCAAAAGAAGAATTGTCAGCAAGCAACAACAACAAAATTATCCTTGGAGAGAGCCTGAAGAATTCTCTCATGGAAAACACTATTTATAGAATATTTGAAATTTTTATGATCATGGTTTTAAGGCTACAAGTAGAGTTGCGAAAATCATTTATGCTTGAATTTGAATTGGTTAAAAAAATCTGTGAAGACTTTTTGTGCAAATTCAATGTATATTTGAAATCCTTAGAAAGCTACATTATGTCTTCCCTAATTTTATTCTAAGATTTCTTTATTTGTATGGCTTTAACTGAGACACAAATTCTTCAAGATCTACAAATGACAGTGGAAGTAGATGTGTGGCTTGCCTGGTAGAACACTGGCATGAGCAAAAGCTGGGTGAGAGAGCCTGAGGCCCTGAGTTCAGGCCTTAGTACCAGCACCAAAAACTCATAACAATAAACTAAACTGCATAAACTTGAAAAGAGAAGACATATGCAAGCCTATCATTTAATATAAAAGAAACTAAGTGCTTATAAGTATAGGAGGAACACATGGAAGGGTCACTGAAAGCATATAATTTTCTTTTTTTAATTGTATTTTATTGTTGGGATGATGTAGAGAGGGGTTACAGTTGTATTCATACAATTTTCTATCATTCATATGCAAGTTATTTGACAGAGACAACTAAAATAGAAGATATGACCCTTTATACTGTCTTGTGGGGAAATGTATAATGATGGCAAAATTCACTTTGGTTTCCAGATGGAGGCAAAAGAAAACAAAAAAACCCTCCAACTTTATCTAAGGTATTTCTCTGGTTAAGGCTAAACATATCTTTGGCTTTGTGTCATTCCTCATAAACCTTAACTAGTGAATTGGCTATCTCAAATTAGTGAGAATTCAGTGAGAATGCATTCACTTTGTTTTCAAATATTAAATACTTGTTTTCTTTGAGAATCTACTCTTTTCTCATAAACATATCGCTTTTGCTAACTTAGTGTGACACTTCTGTGAATTTCTCATTTTATTTTTATTATTATTGTTATTAATAAAATAAATGCTTGTGTGAAATTGACCTATCTTCACTTTTGACTCATAGGAAGATACAAAGTGTATGATGTGGTGATGAACTGATGGTTGTTTCCTCTCTGATTAGAAGAAATTTAATGTTTTTTGGGGGGGTTAGGGTTGGTCTTGGGGCTTGAACTCAGGACCTGAGTACTATATCTAAACTTTTTTACTCAAGGCTAGCTCTCTACCAATTTGAGCCACAGTGTCACTTAGAGTTTTCTGGTGGTTAATTGGAGATACTAGTTTCATGGACTTTCCTACACTGCCTCCAGATTCATTCTCCCTCATGCTACCTTCTGCAATGTCTCTAGACATACGAAGGCATATTTCCAGGACCTCACAAGTGATATAGGTTTATAAGTTTTCCCTTAATATCCTATCAATATCCTATATAATACCCATGCATTAGTAACATCTGAAGTCATATACCTTCATAACTGGGAACAACCACTTTGTAATCATTGAATAAGAGTTAAATCATGTAACACACAGATAATACCAGGAGGCTAAGCTTAAAAATAAAAATGGTAACAGTCATTTTAAAAGCTGAGCACAGATATTAGTGGTAAAATAGATTTCACAGATATAGACCAAGCAAATTACCAAAATCAAACCAAACCAAATCACACAAAGCAAACACTCCCCCTGCCCTCTAAACAGCAATGACAAAAAACACCTCTAATACAATCACAAATAACCATCACCTATAAAGACCTATCAGAATTCATAGTGGGTGTCAAGTATTAAGTAATACTTTATACTTCATTTAAAGTGTACAGTTTTTACAGTTTATTTTTATTATTCTAAATTTGTTATCTTCAAGTAGTTGTAAGGAGTTTCAATTCACTTACAGAAATTTTAAGGCATGCAAGGAATGAGGGAAATAGTAGAGAAGCAAGCAATAATCACTGTAATTGTTTGAAAAGGTGAAGTTAAGCAAAGACTTTAAAGCAGCTACTAAAATATAAATATTCAAAAACTAATAGTCATAGGCCGGGAGCATGGCCTAGTGGTAGAGCCTAGCATGCATGAAGCCCTCGGTTTGATTCCTTGGTACCACATACAGAGAAAAAGCCAGCAGTGGGGCTGTGGTTCAAGTGGTAGAGCACTAGCCTTGTGCAAAAAGTGTCTAAGGACAGTGCCCAGGCTTTGAGTTCAAGCCTCAGAACTGGCAAAACAAAAACAACCAACAGAAGAAAACAAAACAAAAAAACCCTAATGGTCATTTTTAGCAAATAAAATGAAAACTAATGGATAGAAAATCTTAATAAAGACACATTAAAAATAAAAATAGCAGCATAGAATTCTACTGTGTGTAAATACTGAATCTTGTTGATCCAATCATCTACTAGGGGGCATCTGGGTTGGTTCCATATCTTTGCTATGGTAAATAGTGCTGCAATGAACATCGTTGTGCTAGTGGATTTAGTATATCCTTGTTTCTGGACGATTGGGTAAATGCCAAGTAGTGGAATTGCTGGGTCATAGGGGAGTTCTATGTTTAGTCTTTTGAGGAACCACCATACTGCTTTCCATTGTGGGTGAATGAGTTTGCACTCCCACCAACAGTGTAGTAGTGATCCCTCCTGGCCACATCCCCTCCAGCGTCTGTTGTTATACATTTCTTGATTATTTCCATTGCCATTCTAACTGGAGTGACGTGGAATCTCATAGTTGTTTTGATTTCCATTTGTTTTATGGCCAGAGATGTTGAGCATTTCTTTTCTTTTCTTTTTTTGCCAGTCCTGGGCTTTTTAGCTCAGGGCCTGAGCCCTGTCCTTGGACTTTCTCAAGGCTAGAGTTCTACCACTTGAGCCTCAGCACCACTTCCAGCTTTTTTCTATGCATGTGGTACCAAGGAATCAACCCAGGGTATTCGTGTATGCTAGGCAAGCACTCTACCACTAGGCCAATCTCCCGGCCCAATGTCAAGCATTTCTTCATGTATTTATAAGCCATTCTTATTTCTTCTTCAGAGAAGACTCTCTTTAAGTCTTTTGTCCATCTTTTAATTGGATGGTTGCTTCTTTGAAGATTAATTTTGGAGTGATTCAATTTTTTGAACTGTTGATAATTTTAGATATGAGGCCTTTGCCTATTGTATGGTTAGTGAAGATCTTCTCCTGCTCTGTGGCTATTTAACTTGCTGGCTATGTCCTTTGCCATAGAGTAGCTCTGCAATTTAATGCAGTCCCATTTGTCAAAACTTCTTTAATTTGTTGTGTTTCTGGGTCTTTATTAAGAACTTTTCAACCTGTGTCAAGGAGACTTAGTGTAACTCTAAGTCCTTCTTGTAAAGTTTTCAGTGTGTCTGCTTTTACCTCAAGGTCTTAGATCCATTTGGAGTTAATCCTGGTGTAGGGTGACATAGAAGGACCCAACTTTAGTTTTCTGCAGGTGCTTAACCAGTTCTGCCAGCACCACTTGTTAAAGAGGTTGTCCTTTTTTGGCTCCCCTATCAAAGATTAGGTGGCCATAGGTTTTTGAGTTGATTTCTGGATCTTCAGTTCTATTCTGTTGTTCTTCAGGCCTGTTCTTGTCCCAGAACCAAGCTGTTTTGGTTACTATAGCTCTGTAATAGAGTCTAAAGTTTGGTATGGAAATTCCTCCTGTGCTGTTTTTCTGTTAAGAATATGGGGTCTTTTATTATTCCATATGAAATTTTGGATTGTCTCTTCTATTTCTTTAAAGAATGACATTGGGATATTGATGGGTATTGTGTTGAATTTGTAGATAGCCCTTGGCCAGATTGCTAGTTTCACAATGTTAATTCTTCCAATCCAGGAGCATGGGAGATTTTTCCATTTCCTCAGTTCTGCTTAATTTCCTTTTTCAGGGTTTTAAAGTTTTCATCAAAAAGGTCCTTTACATTCTTAAGTTAATTCCTAGGTATTTTATTTTCTTTGAAGCTATTGCAAAAGGAATTGCTTTCCTGATTGCCATGCTGCCATCAGAAAGAACGACATCACCCCATTTGTAAAGAAATGGAAAGACTTGGAAAAAAATCATATTAATTGAAGTAAGCCAGACCCAAAGGAAAACACAGACTCAATGGTTTCTCTCATTTGTAATAATTAGTACAAACCTTGGACTCTCCTAGCAGAGGATTACAATAGGGCAAAACCTAGATACATAAGGCCAAATAGGATGAGGCTAAATGAAAGGACCTTCAGGATATGGAAACAAGAGCCATATAATGTGTGATTGTTGTTCTTAACGTACGATGTTATTTCTCTTCTCTTTTGTTTTCCCTTGGTAATTCTCATATTGTTAAAGTATCTGACCTTATTACCTGGTATATTGTTTATTTGTTCATTTGAATTAGGAAGGGGAAGGGGGAAAACAAGATGAGGGGAGGGAGTGGAGGGAGGGCGATGGGGACAAAAACTTGAGAAGGGGTAGCAATGTGTATATGAAGTAATGCACCTTCTATCTGTTGAATATAACTAACCCCTTTATTAATTACAATAAAATATATGAAAGAACGGATTTTCAAAGCATATTAAAAAGTAAAAATAAAATAAAATGAATAAACTGGACATTCTGGAATTGAATTGTTTAGTTTAATTAATTAAAATATTGAATGTTAGATTCAGGAAGATTGAATTTTAGTAGACAGGAACCAGGAGCAAAATGGTTCCTGCTCCAGTTTGAAGCATGGGGAAAAAATGATGGAAAAAAATGAACAGAAACTCAAAGACACGTGCCATGATATTGAATCAATCAATATATGTAACTACAGACTTGAAAGAGAGAGAGGGGAAAAAGCAGAGAAAAATATCTAATAAATAATGCGGAGAAATTTTTCAATTTTGCATAAAAGATAATCTATTCTTCCAATCAGCAAACTGGAAATAGAAAAAAAGAAATCCACAACTATGTATCTCATTCTGTTGAAAATAAGAGTTAAAACCAAGGAGAAAAATGATTTGAAGGACGTTGTTCTCAAATACGTGCAGAAAAGCAAGAGAAAAAAAGAATTAATCATTTATAATGAGACATCAATATAATGAATGCCTGAATATTCAGATGAACAAATGGATGACAGAGGAGAAGAGCCATATAATGAGTGACTGTTGTCCTTAATGTACTGTTATCTCTCATCTCTTTTTTTTTATTTTTTTTCCTTTTTTGTTTTTTATTGTAATTAGTAAAAGGGTTACATGATATTTGCCAGATAGAAGGTGCATTAATTCACATACATTGATACCCTTTCACATGTCTTGGTACCCATTTCCCTCCCCCCCCACACCCCCCTCCCATCTTGGTTTTCCCCCCTTCCAAATAAATTCAATATATCAGATAACAAAGTGAGATACTATACCAATATGAGAAGTTATCTCTCATCTCTTTTGCCATCTCTTGGTTATCCCATATTGTTACAATATTTCACCTTGTTATCTGATTTTTTTTTTTTTTTGCCAGTCCTGGGCTTGAGCTCAGGGCCTGAGCACTGTCCTTGGACTTTCTCAAGGTTAGAGCTCTACCACTTGAGCCTCAGCACCACTTCCAGCTTTTTTTTTTTCCTACGTATGTGGTACCAAGGACTCGAACCCAGGTCTTCGTGCATGCTAGGCAAGCACTCTACCACTAGGCCAAACTCCTGGCCCCAATTTATCTGATATATTTTATATGTGCTTAATTGGTTATTTGAAATTGGATAGGAAAGGGGGGAATCAAGATAAGCAGGGGAGGGTGGGAGGGAAATGGGGACCATGTCATAAGAAAGGGTATCAATGTTTGTGAAGTTATGCACCTTCTATCTGGTGAATATAATGTAACCCTTCTATTAATCATAATAAAATTTAAAAAAAAAACACAGACAGTGGGAACAATGGAGAAGGGGAAAGATGAGATGGAAGAAAGGTAGTGGGAGTGGCTACTATAGTAAATTTCTGTCTCAGTAGGTTCCATTGCATTTACAGAGCTTCATTATTTGATGAGGTTGTTTTTATTTGACATCATAACTGCAAAGAGCAGAGGTATGGAAACTCCATAGTAGGAGAAGTTAATAACCATAGTCTAGATGAAAGGCCCTTGTTCTAATAGTGGGAAAGAAGACAGCAAATTCTGTTGAAATTGCTTCTGCTGGGTTCCCACCTAAGAATGTCTTCCCCTGTAGAACCAGAGCAGAGCCAACAGAATCTATGTTCACAGCGCTGGACAGCTAGCTCTGCAGGCTGCGGAGGGGATCTCCCAGCCCCTCACTTCCTCCCGTCAAGTATTTGCAATTGGCTATTTGACTTATCCTGGCCAAGACAAAAATATGAAAGTAATGGGATATATTTTCTTCCAGGAAAATTAAGTAAGGAATCTGGTGTATTGGCTGAGAGGTAATTTAGTATGCATATTGAAATGCCAGATCATGAACACTTAATTTTTTTTAAGGTCTTTCACATTTGGAAAATCAGACATGATGTTTTCACTGTGCTTTCCAATCATCATTTTTTTCTAATTTTTATTTTTGCTGTTATTATAATACAAAGGGATCGATGATCTAATTCTTTTTAAGCTATCAGGAAACCAGCGTTGTCTTCCTGTGTCTTTTTCCTATCTACAGAAACCTGGATTGACGCATCACAAGGTTGTATAGATAGATCATTCTGTTGCAGAAAGGAACCAAAGAACCAGTGAGTTGTGGCCACTTTTAAAAAACAGTTGGAAAAAAATCAATAATAAATTATCTTCCTCTACAACAGTTTAGGTTCTTTGCACGTCCCCTCTGACATGTAGATGCAGTTATAAATTGATTTAGTTGGGGATGGTAAAGAATCTCACTTGCTCTGGACTGCCTAGTGGATGTACATTATTAGTGACATAAAAATAACCCACCTTGTCAGAGAACCTTTCTAGGAGCTGCCTATCCCAGCCAGTTATTTTTATAGTTTAATGAGCTAGGCCCCAACTTCCACAGGGAGACCCAGCAAGTAGAGTGCTTCATAATTTATTGCTGTAAAATGATCAGGATTCATGTTGTCTATAAAACATGAAAAACATTCTTCATTCCTTACCAATTAGATCATAGTTACAACTCACAGTTCCTTTGAGCTTAAAGAAAAAAAAAATTAACTGCTAGACATAAATGGATGCTGTGGTTAAATTAAGCCCTTCAACAGCCCAAACAGGCTTGAAAGAAATGCCTTCTGGATGTTATTAACATGCACATTTAAGTGCTATTTTTAAATTTTCACTGCAAGCCACAGCAAGCACAAATGTTTAGAATAGCTATTTTGGCATGACAGAGTTGCTTTCACATATTTTCATCTTTATGAATTCTTTCCAATAATCATTTTACCTTTTATTGCTTTAAAGTTTTTTTCCAAAGATAAAAAAGTTGTTTTATGAGAATAATTGTATTTAGGGGGAAGCAAAGAGTAATTAATGTTAATACAACCTTGTAGTTAAACGTTCTCTTTTCAATTATCATGTCAACAGATCATGGTTCATTTTCCATGAGTATTCTAAAACCTTCAGGAATTGAGAATTGTGGCTCAGGAACTTTTAAATGTCTGTGCTTATTAAAATATACTAATTATGTAACATTTGGATTGTAACTATGAGGAAGGTAATAAAAGCCACTTATATCAACCTAATCCCCAATATAACTGTGTTCGGTAATTCATGAAACTGGAGTTTTAGACCTCAGCCCCAAACTCCAGGAGTTGTTTTTTTTCCCAGTCCTTGGGCTTGAATTCAGGGCCTGGGTGCTGTCCGTTAGCTTCTTTCTGCTCAAGGCTAGCATTCTACCACTTGAGCCACAGCACCACTTCTTGCTTTTTCTGCCTATGTGGTGCTGAGGAATCGAATCCAGGGTTTCATGTATGCTTGGCAAGCATGTTATCACTAGGCCACACTCCCAGCCCCTCCAGGGCTTTTATATCTCAGATCTACCCATTCACCCCAACTCCAAATAAATAACAGTCATGGTGAGGGGCAGGTTAAGATTTATCAAGCAGCTTGCATCCAGTGTGGGAAAAGCAAGCAGTAAAACTCATCTTCAGCCATCTTTGTAGTGTAGCATGAGCTACAGGTCATGAGCTACAGAAAAGAAGAGCGGATGGCGTGAATATTAAATAATTTGGGCACAGACAGTTGTCGTCATCACTGATCACAAAAAATGAGTCACTGTTGATGGTGGGTGATCTGTGCAGAGGAGTTCCTGGATAAACAATCTCTTCCATGGATTCCTTGTTAATACATCCTTTATTCCTGTCCTTTCTGGATCCCAAGGTTAAAAAATGGCTTAGAATGAGGACAGACACAAAATGCAGGCTGGGATTTCAGGCTTTTCTCCTGTATTTTGTTAATTCCTTGTCCCAAGTAAGGAGTTTGTACTTATCAGCAAAAGCCATTTAAGCACCTGCTACAGTAGGAACTTTAAAGATTTATTTAAGGTTTGATGAGGTCAAGGGGTGGAGCACTAATCTTGTAGGACTGGTATCCTAATAAAAAGAAGAGATTCCGGGGCTCTGTGCACACACAGAGAAAAAAGATCACATGAGGACACGGTGATAAGGCTGCAGACTATAAGCAAAGAAAAGCAGTCTCTGAAGAAACTCAATTTCCCAACAAATTGATCTTGGTTCTCAGTCTCCAGAACTGTGAGAAATATATTTCTATAGTTCAAGTCACACTTTTTGTGGTACTTTGCTATGACAGACCTTAGCAGACTAATAAACCATGTGTTCAAAATTATGTTGTGACATATGTAGTACATATTATAACACTATAGACAGTGTGGAAAACTGAATACCTCTGTCTCTGTCTCTTTGTCTGTCTCTCTCTTTTTCTCTTATGCACACCCACGATATTTATACTCAGCCAGGGACTGGTGGCTTACACTTACAATCCTAGCAACCTAACCACTCAGAAGTTTGGTATCTGAAGGCCCTAGTCTAAAACAGCCCAGGGAGAAAAGTCCAGGAGACTCTGACTCCAGTTAACTACTCTAAAGCTGGAAGTGGAACTGTGACTCACGGAATCATGAACCAGCTTTAAGAGAAAAAGGTAAGGAACAACACCCAGTTTATGAGTTCAAGCCCCAATACCATCTCACACACACACACACACACACACACACACACACACACACACACACACTCACTCACTCATGCACGTGCACATAGGTTTCCACATGCAAGTTTGGGAGTGTAACACCGTTCAGTCCATGGCATATGAAGGTAAGGATTCACATTATAGTTTATCTTGTGGATACCTTATATTTATTTATACCACTCTCCTAGTTTGGTACAATACAAATGTTTTCTTGTTATTTTTAATTGACAGATAATTATATGTATGTATAGGATAGAATGTGATGTTTGCACACACTATATCCTGCTAACTAAGGTATATGCCATGGTAATATACCTTATCATTGTGTGTGTGTGTGTGTGTGTGTGTGTGTGTGTGTGTGCCCTGCAGTGAGAATATTGAAAACCTGTGAATGAAGATCAGAACAGCTGTTCCAAAGCCAGTCAGTATTACAGAGAACAGAAACATACAGGCTGTGCTTTGTTCCATATGATTCCATTTTACAAAACAGCAGTTTGCTCCATTTTGAGTGTAAATGCTAAGGTAGAATGACTGCATCCTGTTTGCACAAGTAAATGACGACCATCTGTCCAACACAAACCATAAAGGAGGCGGATAAGTAACTTTTTTTATACAAATAAAAGATTCACATCCATGGATTTAACAAATCAAGAAGACATAGATATCGAGTGCTGATGGCTCATTTCTGTAAATCCTAGCTACTCAGGAGACCAAGATGAAAAATACCAAACAAGCCCTAGTGCGTACGCACGCACACACACACACACACACACACACACACACACACACACATGCACGCACGCACTGAGAGAAAGAGAGGGAGAATATATAAACATATAGACACATGCAGAGTTCAAAAGTTTATCCTAGATCCCTGTGCTTCTTCCCCACACATGACCAGCCTATAACCTAGCACATACAAAAGCAGAGACATTAAACTCTGGGTGGGTTTCTGCAGTACCAAGAACAAGCCATCAAACCACCTGTTGCATGAGCCAAAGATGACAGGTAACAAAGTGATTCTTTCTCCAAGGTAACTCCCTCAGCTCAATCCCTCCACTTGACAAAACACAAGTAGGAGGGCCAGGGGTTGGCCTAGTGGTAGAGTGCTTACCTAGCATGCACCGAGTTCCTTGGTACCATATACATAGAAAAAGTTGGAAGTGGTGCTGTGGCTCAAGTAGTCGGGCTGGAGCCTTGAGAAAGCCCAAGGACAGTGCTCAGGCTGAGTTCAAGTTCCTGGACTGGCAAAAAAAGACACAAGTAGAAGAAACTTGGAAACAATTCTGGCTTTGAAGCCTTGAACCATCATTGCCTTTAGGTGCATGTATCATTTAATGCCCATGTACCATCTAATGCTCTGTGTCTATACCAGGACTCTGCTTTAGCAAGGCCTCTGTGGACTCTCCAGCAACATTACCCATTTCTTAGCCATTCTGTAACCTATATAGTAATTAAGATAAGAATAAAAGAAACTAATGGCACATAGCTATCAAGTGAAACCAATAGTACTTAGAAGATTAACACCAGTGCAATTGATGCATTTTGTGAATTCCTTTCATTCAATAAATCCTGACATTATAGAAAGACATGTGTGTTTCACTTGGCTTATTCATGATACATATTTTAAATTTCAAATAATTAAAATTAAAAATAGAAATATATAACACATTGTTGTTAACTGTGGTCACCTTACTGTTTCATAGATCACAAAAATTTAGTCCTCCTATTTAATTAAAAAATTATATTGGAAGTGGCACTATGGCTCAAGTGGTAGAATACTAGACTTGAGCAAAAGAGCTCAGAGACAGTGCCTAGTCCTTGGTTCTAGCCCCACAAGTAACCAAGAAGTTTATGCCCTTGACAAACATCTCTATATTTCTCATTACCTCCCTTCCTGTGAACCTCTGATAAATACCATGGTACTCTTCACTTTTATGAGTTTGAGCTTTTATATATTCATATAAATGAATATTTATAAATGTAGTACTTGTCACATAGTTTGCAATCCTCCAGGTTCGGAATGTTGTAGGAATGACCGAATTCCTTTAATTTTGTGGATGAACGGTATTCCATTATGTATCTGTGTCACTTTTTCTTTTTTCCTAATAGTATTATAAGACTCTATATTAGAACTCAATGTTCTATTTGGCATTTTGTGGTACTTTCCAGGTGTCTTTTCAATGGCTCTGGCTTTTGTTCATGCTAATGAGTTCCTCATGATCAAGACTGTTGTTCACTATTAAGTAATGTATTCATTTTCTCTGTTTTTAAGTTATTCTTTCCTGTTTATCTTGTTTTGTAAAAGTTGCTTTTGCTGAAAAGCACTGTTTATTTACTTGATCCTATGTATTGGCTAACTAAAATAACAAAAACTTGTCAATCCAGCCTCCATTTCGTGTCTTTCTTTTACTTGTAATCCATTCACTTTGTATTCATCTCACAAGTATCTCTCTGGTTTCTCATTTGATCATGAATGGTACAGCTGTTGTTCTTTGGTAAGCTGCTTATACATCGTCATGTCATCTGCAGGCACCTTTTTCATATTAGCTATCATGATCACCTCAGTTTAGTTTAGTACCTGAGTTTCACCAGTGGTTCATGAATGAACAACGGGACTCTCACTTATATCAGTCTTTAAAAGTCCATAATAGCCACCTTTTCAAGGGATCCTGAAATTGTATGTGTGTGTGTGTGTGTGTGTGTGTGTGTGTGTGTGTGTGTGTGTTTAAGTCACATTTTTTCACATAGGGAATCTTTTCGTTCTCATCCTCCCTATCATCGGCACTGAACAAAGTCACACAGCAAAGGTTTAGCCAGACATTCCCAATAGTATGTGTGTAATCACAGCCCCAAGTGTAGGCATCAGAGTCTACAGTGTTCTTCATGTGAAACTCCTCTCAACTCCCCCCCCCATCCATTTCCTGTGACTCTGTTGATTGCTGCTGACATGCTGTTCAGAAAGTTTTATATTTACTGTTTAGTCACTTAAGGATCCACATGGCTGAATTAATAAAATCTTATGGCCTAGACATTGTATTTTGGTGACAAAAACAGGTGGATGAGGAGCAGAGCAGTTTCCCAGACATCACAACATATCCCTGCCTGTGGTGATCCTGAGCTACAGGGACCACAGCTTTGTGAAGCTGACCCCAGAACACCATTCATACCTTCCTGTTAGCATACTACTGGCCCAGCAAGAAATTTACAACTACCAAAATTGAACACGGTAAGCTTCTCCCTATCACTAACCAGTTATACTTACGCATGCCTGCTGTATCAGCACCTCAGTACAGTTATTTTGGCCTGGGAATCTTTACTCCCTGTGAGAGTGACCTCTCCAGCTGTTTAATAACATTGAACTGGTCATGTCGTACTGGCATTATGGACTTGTTATCAGTGATGACTCTGCCTGTCTAGCCAATGAATGCCTCTACTGCTTCACCAGCAGTACTCACTGTGATGCTGTGTGTGTGTGTGTGTGTGTGTGTGTGTGTGTGTGTGTGTACTGGTAGTGGGGTTTGAACTCCTAGCCTTGTGCTCTTGCTTGGCATTTCCACTAAAGTCTGGTTCTCTACTACTTGAGTCATGCCTTCAGTTTCTGATCCACCCTTACTACATCACTGAGATGTTTAACCATCTGCAGTATTTTCTCTTTTTCATTAATGTCAGTGCATCTCATTTAACACACAATGCCAACAATGGATCCTTGTGTGTCTTTGGGTCATTTATGATGGTTATTCCAACACCATACTCTTCTATAAGACATTTCACATTTAAGCAGATGAAGTGTTTGTCCAACAGCATGACCCCCTGGGCAATACATAAACATAAATGCTTCTTCTTTGTAAAAGTCACTACTACTTTTCTGAGTATCTGCAGGACTTTCTCACATTTCTAATAGCATCTTTGCACTACAAAATAGAGAATAAAAAGGGGAACTAAGCTCCTGGTAAGTGATGCAGATGTTAGCTCCATCTGAGGCCCAGTGGAGTGGCTGCTGCAGGTGGGTGGGGTTGCACCTGAGAGGTGTGATTGCATGGAGGAGTCCGGGTATTCAGAGAGAAGACATTCAAGCATAGCTGAAGGAGTTGGGAAATGGTCTTTGGATCCCCCTTCATGAACTCTGAATAAATTTGGTGTTCCAGCTAATAGAGAGTGCAACAAAACCAGCATTAGGAAGCTGAAATGTGTCTTTTTTTTGGCGGGGGGAGGGTGATGCTAGAGGCGGCTGCTGGAGGCATGACAAGTGCAAAAGAAAACAGTGGATGGTTCCAGCTATGGAACTCAATGGAAGGGGGACACGCTATCAAGATGCTCTGTACCTGTAGTGGATATGTTGAGGTAAAACCCTTCTGTTTGCTGGTAAGAATAAATCCAAACAAACAATGAAAGTGTCAGGTGTTTTGTGCTTGCCTGAATCTTACTGGCAATTCATCACTGGAAATCAGATGTGGAATGCTCTACATATGGTATCATATTGGGCCTTAAAAAGGTTTATGCTTTTAGAATTTGGGGGTTCAAAGTTTTCAACATGTAATTCTGATCTTATAAAGTTGAACAGTGCTCTGCCTTTTTAAAAAATATTTTGGAATGTTTTGCATACGTTTGGTGTCATTTATTCCCATTATAAGTAGAATTTACCCATGAAAATAGCACTATTAAATATCATTTTGTTGTTATGTGTTGCTGAAGTTACAGCTTGATGTCATAAGGCCTAGTGTCTCTTAATGTTTGAAAAATATATGTAACGTTGACAGTGACTACTCTCTTTGGTTGGTGATGTTGACGCTTAGCGTCTTCCCTCTTTTGTTTGTTGGTCAACCCAGCTAGAAGTGTATGGTCATGTATGGAGCTCCTCCCTGTACCACGAGCCAATCAAGAGGCGGAGATTGGGAGGAACACAGCTTTAGACCAAATTTGGCAAAACCTTAGCAAGCCTCAGGTCACCAGAAAGCATGGATCCCAGCTATGTGGGGAGCTTATGGGTAGGAGCGCCAACTTGGGCAAAAGTGAGAGTCTATCCAAAAAATGACTAATGTAGAAAAATATTTGATGTTTATCTTTGTGACTGCTGTTCTTAATGTACTATACAAAGGTATGTCTTTTATCTTGTTTGCCCTTATGGCTGGTTTATCTCATGTGGTTAGTGTATCTGACTTTGTAACCTGGTGTATTGTATATAAATTTATTTGTTTATTTGAAATAGGGAAGGGAAGAGGGAAAAGAAGATTATTGTGATGTGTGGGGAGGGAAACGGGGACAAAACATGAGAAGTGGTATTAAGGTTCGAGAAGTAATTCACCTGACGAATGTAACTGTAACCCCTTAATACATTATCCCAACAATAAAATACAATAAAATAAATAAAAATAAAAGGCACTTGGAAATGTTAAAAAAAAAGCCAACAGACAAGATAAAAAAATGGCATTCGCAGGGAAGTGGATGAATCTAGAGCGAATCATGTTGAGTGAGACAAGTCAAGACCTAAGGAACAAAAGGGGCACGGTATCCTTAATATGCGGTTATTAAATCCAAAGAGTACAAGAGCGAGGACTCAATAACTGCATACCCAAAGCTATGGACATGGCAATGGAAATACAAACATAACTATATAGACATAAAAACCTATGACTCTATAGACATAATGTTTTATTTCATAAATTAATATGTTTCTATGACATACAAACCCTTAGCCTAATTGTGATTAAGTTCTAAATACTAAGTCCCAGTGATTATAAATAGAGATTCCCTCCTTGAACACTTGTATGTTAAACTTGTCATTTAAAATATGATGTAAAAATCAATGTTAATAAATTCTTTAAAAAAAAAAGAAAAAGGTTTGAGGATATAGTTCAAGCTGAACAGCAGCTGCCTAGCAAGCAAGCATGAAGCCATAATTTCAAATCCAAGTACAACAGCAATAACACAACAACAACAATAAAAGCCAATGAAGGGGCAGGAGCGTTAGCATACTGGTAGACTGTTTGCCTAGCATTTATGAAGCTCTAGGTTCCATTCCTCAATACCACATACACATACAAAAAGCTGGAAGTGGTCTTGTGGTTCAAGTGGTAGAGTGCTAGCCTTGAGAAAACTCAAGGACAGTGTACTGAGTTTAAGCCCCAGGACTAGCAAAAAAAAAAAAGTCAATGAAATTTATGGTTTAATTAATCTTTCAAAATTGTGGGTTCGTTTCTTGTTTTACTTATAGCTGAGCTCTTCCAATTAATTTTGCAGATTTTTTCCCTCTTATTTTTCTACTTTCTTAATTTAGAAATTTCTGCACTGATTTGAGTCCTCTAATTTCTTCAGGGTAAATATTTGAAGTCATAAGATTTATTCTAAGTATCTTACAAATATTTATATACATCATTCACATCTCTTAAAGCTGCATTTAACAAATATTTACATTGTGACTTGTTTGTACTCGACATAAATATTATAAAGTTCCTCTTGGGATTTCTTGTCTGACTCACAAGGCTTTTGTCTATTTTTTTTAGCTCTTTTGTTTGTTGTTTATATTGAAAAATCCCTTTTTCATAAGGAAGCCATCTGGGCCAGCACATTATCCCCTTTCATTGACTACATTCTTCTCTTTACCATGTTAACATTTTCTATAATATTCACATTTTTTCATTTTAGTTCTATGTCAATCACTGATCTTGTGATACATTTTGATTATATACCAATGTCCCCTTGTTCTGTCATGTTTTTAGTATGGAGAACTGAATGTACCTACTGTGCCATCAGCTCAGCTAGGGTTTGTTTTAAAGCTTTACCTAAATTCAGTGTCTTTTACTTGTCTTTTCAGTTCTCTGTAATCCCAGCCCTCAGGCAGGATCCAATCTTTGAGGTTAGCATGAGCTACATTGTGAGGCCTTGTCTCAAAAACAAACAAGCCAAAACTAAAACTATAAAATAAATAAAATTATTAAATTTATTTTTAGCTTTAAGTGCTTTCAAGATGGAATCAAGACTTTAATTTCTGCAGGGTTTTATCTCCAAATATTACCTAGAGTTTAAATTTATCTACTCCCAGAGAATTACAGTTCAAAGCTGGCCTAGGCAGAAAAGTCCAGTAGACTCCATCTTCAAAGTAGCCAGCAAATAGTAGAGTGGGAGGCATGGCTCAAGTGGCAGAACAGCTTGGCAAGCAAACGCAGCATGTGTGAGTCCCTGAGTTCCAACTTTGGTACTGTCTTTCCCCCCAAACCCCACATACACACCCCCCCAAAAAAAACCCAAAAAAACAAAAAACAAAAAACAAAACCCACAAGATGCAAGAAGTTAGACTAAAGCAGTTTTACCACAAGTGGCAGGAATATTAATCTAGGTAGATGCAATGGTATGTAAGAAGAATAGAAATTTATAAAATAAAAGCACTTGTGTCATAAAGAGATGTGCTGAATACAAATCTTGAACCCTATTTGGTGCTTTTATTACTACAAGAGTTTCTTATGCAAGTGTTTACACAGATTTAAAACACAATCTGGGAATTTGGGTACCGTGGCTCATGCCTGTAATTGTAGCTACTAAGTAGGCTGAGATGTGAGGATCGAATTTAGCCTGGGCAGCTAAATCTGAAAGACTCTTACCTCCAGTTAACCTGTAAAAAGCCAGAAATAGAGGAATGGATCAAGTTGTAAAGTATCAGCTCTGGGCAAATAACCAAACAAGAGTACAAGGTCCTGAGTTCAAGCATCAGTACCAGCAAAAACAAACAAACATATATACAATCTGGTTCGTGTGGTTTCAAAACAATAATGGAAAGAAGGTGTAATGAATTTTTTTAAAAAATCCTACAGAAACCTACCTCCTGATCCAGATGAGAAAGCAAAAAGTGGATAAATATACATCTATTTTGCAGATGTGAGTTGTGCTTTGGAACAGTTAAGGCTTTTAGATATTGGAGACAGGAGCGTGATGGAGGAAGAAAGCATGACTGAGTTTTGAATTGTGGCTTCATAAAGAAGTATCAGGGTGACTTCTGAGAAAGGAGAAGGGATGCTGTGAATCCAGTGCTGTTTGAGTTCTGTAGCCAAGTAGTGATGTGGAGCAGGAAGTCGAGGCGGAGGGGCACTAGGCTAACTTAGAAACTTGTCAGCACATCCTTTGAAGTGATGAGAGCTCACCATACTGAACCATACCATCTGTGATCTCAACTTCAGTGAGACATATGGAATGATATGTACAATAGCGTTATTGGCAGACAGGTCTGAATAGGGTTTGAGCTTTCAACGGAATTTATTTATTTGTGACCTTAAATATTGACTGAACATACAAAACAAATATTACTTTTTAAAGTAATTTAAAAATATATTTGAGGAGACTCTACAGAACTGGAGAGCCTAAACATAGCCCCCACTCCATCTTTCCCAGACTTTGCTCATTTCCCTCTGCATTATGAATTCTCCCCTGTTACTCCAAGGATTGTGTTTTACTATGGAGAATTAGGGAGAGGAGTGCTTGCTCTTAGTGCTTGCTTCATACACACAATACACTGGGTTTGATTCCCAGCACTAGAAAAAGAAAAAAAACAAAGAGATTATCATGGAAAAGTATCATTTAAATACTGCTCAAGAAGAATTTTGAAATTTCTTACTTTTCTATAGGTTTCTGTCTCCTTTCCCCTGCCCGCCCCCCCAGAACTGAGGTATGAACTCAGGGCCTCAGACTTACTAGGCTGGAACTCTACTTTAGTGCCACTACACTACCACTTGAATCATACCACTAGTCCCGATCTTTGTTGGGTAGTTGAAGTATAGAGTCTCATAAACTTCTCTTCCCTGGCTGGTTTTCAAATTGCAATCATCTGGATTCCAGCCTTCTAAATGTCTATGTGAGTTATGGGTACCTAGCAACTTTTGTTTCTTTAGATATAACTTCCCACTTTCCAAAATGTTTATAAAATAAACATTTGGACACTTCATTTTTTATTCCTGTTATTTTGGATGTTTTATAGAACTTAATTTTTAATGCACTTTTTAACCATTTGATGCCAAATGATGCACGTTCTCTCTCATCTTGATCTTCCCTTAGCTTTTTCCTTTTTTTCTGGGTACATACATATGTATATTAAATTATATATATATCCATAAAAGTAATGTACACATACAATGTCAATAAGCATGTACAGAAAGATCATAATACATATATAAATCATAGTTACATTTGTACATAAGTGACAGTATGGAACTCATGTTACACACTATGTGCACATCTTTCTTGTGTTGTTTGACTTTTTATGCACCAGTAGTGGCACAACATCCTTTGTGTGTGCTATTCCCGCTAACATCTCCTGCTTTTCTGAAAAAAGCCACTTTCAAACATTTTTTGGTTCCAGGCATATTTGTGCATACCCCTATAATCCCAAATTTAGAATGCTGAGGCAAGAAGAGTCAAGACTTTGAGACCAGTCAGAGCTCCTGAACTATATATAATGAACCTGTCTCAAAACAAACCAACCAACAAAAACTTTCATTCTTATGATTGACATATGACAATACCATCTGCTCCAGTAGGACAGAGGTGGCATTTAGCAATGCATGTAAAATATTTTGTTTTTTCTCAGTCTGCAAGTGTGATCACATAAGTTTCTGAAGCATCTATAAACTGCTTCCTTGTGAGAGAAATAAACTCTGTCAAGGTAGACACTACTCTGCCCTGTTTCTATTCAGAGATTTTTTTCCTTTGTTGTAAAAGCATGTGTTTTTTCTTGGGCATAGCAGGAAATTCTATGTGGATATATTTTGAGTACTCTTGTTTTCTTGAGACAGGATCTGTCACTATGTAATCCAGACTGACCACAGCAAAGAGCCTTCCTTCTTCAGTTTCCCAAATGTTGAGATGGCAGACCAGAATCATCAAGGCTGGCAGAGAGGGAGAATGTTGGAGAATACAACATAGTAAGTTCAGCTTTTGGATAGTTATGCTGAGATTAGAATTGAAGTTTACTTTTCCCAGACTTTACTATGGCTTTGTTTCCTTTTGACAGATATCCTTAGCTTTTTCTTGAGGAATTTCACTACCCTTTCTCTCGCATCTTCTGCATCTGATTTGTGTTTTTATCACATGAAACATACTTTTTTCTTTCTTACTGGCATTCACTATATCGACTACTTTTCATACTGTGGTCTGTTCTGATCACAGATGCTCTATTTCTTATCATGCGAGCTTCCAAAGGCCAGGGTCGCTTTTCTGAAGGTTTTTACAAAATGAGTCAAATGAAAAGAAGAAAATATTTCTCCTAAAAATATCTTTATTTTAAAAGGGAAAGAATTGGTTTTTCCTCAGCATTTGCTCCTTCAAGATGTTCTACTCTCACAAGCCACCGGATTAGAGCCCTGGAACCCCAACTTCCTATCCTCAAAGTATTTTGCTCCTGCAAGGAAATATACTTGTGTTCCTTCAGTCTCCTGACTTGCAGCCTTAGCTTGCCTCGCTTGTGAGGCTATGCCCCTTTCGGAAGAATTGATATGGGTATCCATTCTTCATGACATCTCAAATCTCATTTTGTGTCTCCTGATTTATTATTCAGAATTTGGGGGTAGGAATTCTGTTCTAGGTCTTGATGAAAGCGAAGGTGTCAGCCTGCAGGGCTTGTCCCTGGAGGTGTTGTAAGAAAGAGGACCCCATTTCCTTTCTGGTGGCAGAAAATTTGATCTCCTATAGCACTTGACCCAGAATATAGGAAACAGAATCCAAGAAAAGGGTAATACAGACACACATAAATTATGAAGAGTAAGTTATTCATTCTCCAACAAAAAAGCAAGCCTAAGCAGACTGCTGTTGTTTGAATTTAGTCCAAAACAAGTACAAAAACAACTAAGGTTCAGAATTGTTCATATAAATATTCCGTGAAAGGTGAAATAGTATATAAAGCTTTGTTTTTTAAAGAATCACTGTATCAAAAGATAAGGAGTTTAAGGCCCAAATACCAAGTTATGTGTGGCACTCTTGTGTATTTCAATACAAAATATTTATTGAAGAGTTAAAAAGAAAGAGGTGACAGTGAAAATAGGGGGATAATAACCAAAGGAAAAGAAGAAAGAAGGATGGTCAGGAAAGGAAAAGAGTCAAGGGAAGAAGGCTAGGAAAAAAGGAGGATGTTAGAGAGAATGGGAAGGAAGGAGGAAGAGAGAAAAAGAAAAAATGGAGGAAGAAGAAAGGAAAGGAAGGATAGAAGGAAAGAAGGAGAAAAACAGAAGAGGGAAAATAGGAGAGAGGGAAGAAAGTACGGAAGAAAAGAAGGAAAGAAGGAAAAAAGGAAGAAAAACTACAAAATAAGTATAATTTTGTGAACCAGTGAAATCAGTTAATTAAAACATAGGCACACTTACAAGTTATAAAGGTTTCAATCAAGTGATTCAGGAATATGCCTCTTCATCTAGTTTCTGTAATGTTTTAGATGAACAGTGAATAAGCACAAACTCCAGGGGGTATCTTCTTAAGCAGTAAATTATGTGCTGCCAATTGTAATGGAAGGCAGACAAAGTTATCATAAAGACAGACCAAGCTGGAAAGCCCACATGAATTGTGCAAGCAGAGCAGTTTAGAAGTCGTTCATCTCCTGATGGTTGCAACTGATGTGCATGCTAGAACTGCTTCACACAATTTCCATCTCCAAAAAGCTAAATGATATCAGGGAAAATGAGCTAAGGTTTTCACTAAAATTTTTAAATAGTTTTTCAGAAGTGAGAATTTCTGGAAACAAGGACAATGTAAAAAAAAGAGTTTAGAAATGACAATAAAAATATTTTTTAAAAAAGTTTGGAGACTGTCTTCTCCTCTGACAGTGAATGAAACTACAAATGAAAGACATACTTACATTTATTAATTCATTTTATTTGTTTTTTTAGTTTCTTAGCAATGCTGAGTGATTCTTATTTTGATATCAATATTGGGGTTTGAGCTCAAAGTCTCAAACTTTCACTTAGCTTTTTGTTCAAGGCAGGCGTTCTACCACTTGAGTCAAACTTCCACTTCTGGATTTTTGCTGGTTATGAGATGAGTCTCAGGAACTTTTCTGCCTGCTTCAGCTTCAAGCCACGATCCACGGATCTCAGCCTGAGTAGCTAGGATTACAGGCACCGATGCCTGGCTTGAAAAGCCAATTTTGAAATAGTAGAGGAAGAGAAACCGCATCATCAATCTGAAAATGAAGCATCAGCCAGGAATGTGAGAGGTTAGTTTCTGAAGTGTGAATTAGATAAAATGAAATTGAGACACCAGAAACAAATTCCTAATATTCTTCAAGAGAGTCTGTGTTGAGGCCCTTATGATTCTTGTGCATGAAAGTGATTATAAATAAGTAAAGAACAAGATGATAAAGAACAAAATGAACTGGAGAAAGATAATGGCAGGGCTAAAAGAAGTATTGAAGCTAACCCATAATTTCATTCCAAATAATTCAGATAGTAATGCAGATAATGCAATCCAAATAATGCAGATAATGCAATTCATAGAGCCAATCTTTGGCTTTGAGAAAGTTACCCTAAAAAGAAAGAAAAAATAAAAGAATGACAAAGCAAATCTTTAAAAGCTGATAATGGGAATGATGAACTTTGTTTAAAAGAATAAATGTAAAAACAAAGGAATAAAGGACATCAAAAGATTTTTTACTTTTTAAAGAAAACAATTCTTAAGCTAAAAGTAAAAGTTATTTCTACATTTCAAAATCCTTAGACATTTGCTGGACCCAGTAACCAATGCCTGGAGAGATTCAGGAGACTAAGATCTGAGAATCATAGCTCAAAAAACCAGGCTGGACAGCTAAATCTGAGAGACTTATCTCCAATTAACCAGTGTAAAGCTAGAGATGGAGCTGTGGAAGAAAGCCTCTTCAACAAGCGGTGTTGGCAGAACTGGTTAAGCACCTGCAGAAAACTAAAGTTGGATCCTTCTTTGTCACCTTGCACCAGGATTAACTCCAAATGGATGAAAGACCTCTAGGTAAAAGCAGATACACTGAAAACTTTACAAGAAGAAATTGGAGATACACTAGGCCTCCTTGGCACAGGTCAAAATTTTCTTAATAAATACCCAGAAACACAACAAATTAAAGAAAGTTTAGACAAATTGCAGAGCTTCTGTATGGCAAAGGACATAGCTAGCAAGTTAACTAGAAAGCCCACAGAGTGGGAGAAGAGCTTTATTAACCATACAGCAGACAAAGGCCTCATATCTAACATATATCTACAGCTAAAAACATTGAATCTCTTCAAAACAAATCTTCAAAGAAACAACCATCCCATTAAAAGATGGGCTAAAGACTTAGAGTCCTCTCTGAAGAAGAAATAAGAATGGCCTATAGACACATGAAATGCTCAACATCTCTGATCATAAAAGAAATGCAAATCAAAACAACTCTAAGATTCCACCTCACTCCAGTTAGAATAGCCATGATCAAGAAAATTAATAAAAACAAAGGACTTCTGGCTATAGTCTGAGGGTCTGCAGCTTGTTTTCTGCAGGTGCTGCCACTAAAGCATTGAAACAAGGAAGATGAGGAGGAAGATGAGGAAGAGAAAGGAGGGGAACACTCTCCTAGGCACAACTTCCTCCAGTCAAGAAAGCTTGTCTTGTGAGTTCAAGCTTGCATGTAAGAGGTGGTATTGGTTAGAATCACCACCATGTTGGAACACACACACACACACACACACACACACACACACACACACACACACACACACACGCACTTCTAACTGTCTTCATGGAGTGTTAGAAGGCTTTGAAATGGAGAGGCATTCTGCGTTGCCCCTTATCTCAGTGGAAAAGTGGGGCCTCCCCCTGTCACATTCCCAGGCCTTGAGTGATGAACAGCAAGACTGAGTTTCTCCTTCTCTCCTGCTTCTAGCCCGAGATGTCAGGTGCTCTCTGTGAGGCACTTTGAAGAAGAGGCTGACACTGCAGGGCATTGGGGAAATGCTGTTTGAGAGACAATAAAAGAGGCCCTGGCTTAAAGTACATTAAGGGATCACAGGAGTACATCTTGACTACATTTTCAGATCTTTTGATTCAAAGATACACATCTTCTTATCTCCCAAGGGGTGAGGTCAACCCAGCACAGAACACAGACAGAGCCTTGCAAATACCTTTGCCAGCCACACATCAGAAATAATTAGTGAGAACAGTGGGAGGGACCTTATCTGCTGCCTTGGGGAAGGGTAGAAATGGATCTAGAGGAAAGAAGGCTGATTGAGGGCTGCAGCCTCACCAGTCAGGCAAAAGTGTATGGCGGAACACATGTTCACACTGCCTGGTGACTTGGCTTGCACACCACCTTCAGCTACCCCACTCAGTGTTCCTTTTATGAAGTATGAGGGAGAACGCAGGTCTGTGTTGGTGGAACCAATACCAAGGTCAGAGAAAATGAAACTTTTAAAAAGACTCAAAATAATGAAAGGGGAAAAGGAAGTGAAGACAGGAAGTCTGAGATCCAGGAACAGCTCTTGCGATTAGCATTCAAATTTCTTGCAGAGTTTGTGTCACTTTTTCTGGTAAAGAAAGACATGTGAGTCTATCGTCTAGTCAGTCTCGAAAGCCTTTAATGAGCCACCAGAGAGCTGTTTTCTTCATTTCTTTCTGTAGCGAGTTGCCCAGGAAACTCATGAAATCACATCCTTAAGAAATGTTCTGGCTTTCTCATTAGAGATGGACCTAGCCAGGTTTTATTTCGCAGTGAAAGTTTTATTTGGAAATCGTGTGAATGGAGCCACATTTTCCCATTGATTGCTAACTAATAAGTATGGACATGGCTGGAAAGGAAAATTAGCATCGTTGGAGACTTTCACATTTTTTGTTTTTGTTTTCTTTTTCCAATTATTTTAAATCTTCTTTGCTTGCCACAGGCAAGGGATTTTTTTTATTTTCTTTTATCAGGCCTCTGCAGTTTAATTGGGCTGCAATTAAACTCACCTTGAGCATGCCTTCTCTCTTGCACAAATGGAGCTAGGTAAAAATTTCTTTGAAATCATTTCAGCTTCTATAAGAGTATATACACTATTTCAGTACAAAAACAAAAATCACTGTGGTGTAACTTCAGACATAGCCAAGTAGTAAATTACAACTACAGGGAGTTCAGCTTTATCTTCCTGCTTTAAAATTTTGTTGGATTTGAGCCAGTTGGCTAAACTGGTAGAGTGTTTGCCTAGCATTCATAAAGACCCGAGTTCAATTCCTTGGTAGACATACAAAGAAAAGGCCAGAAATGATGCTGTGGTTCAAGTGGTAGGGCTCTAGCCTTGAGAAAGCCCATGGACAGTGCTTAAGCTCTGAGTTCAAGCCCTAGCACTAGCAAAAAAAAATGTTGGATTTAACTAATAGGTGATACCTTCATGGTAGATCCTGGTAATCCTAAAATACAGCACTAAATATATTCTGAAATACTTATCACTTGTCTTCAGTTAATTCAAAATCATTTTTGTGTCTTTTTTTTGCTGTGCATTCTCAAATGCTTAACTTAAATTCTACAATAGCTTCTGCTAAAGACATACATCCTATCAACAAATCTCAAGTTTTCTTTCTATTAATTGAATTATACATTCACTTTTACCTTGCTCTGGTGTTGGGGAGTTGGGTAGAGCAGATTTTCATAAAATTAAGTGCAAGGACTTGAACATAATCATTTAAATGTAGATTATACAGGACTGATCAAGCATATTTATTTATCTTCAATGTATGCACAGGAACTTACAAGTATCTGTTTTTTGAAATTTCCTTTTATTGTTTTGCCTCCTCTCTCTCTCTGTCTCTCTGTCTCTCTGTCTCTCTGTCCCTCTGTGTATGTGTGTGTCTCTCTCTCTTTTCTATTTTATTGTCTGAGTAATATATAGAGGAGCTAGAGTTACATTCATCAGGTAGTGGGTATATTACTTATTGAACATTGATACCCCTTCTGTTTTTCTCCCATTTTTCTTTCCCCCAACCCTCTCCCAATCATCTTGTTTTCTCCCCTTCCCTTCCCTATCTCAAATAAACAAATAAATGTATATATAATATACAAGGTAACAGATACAGATACAGTCACCACATGAGATTAACCATAAAGGGATAAAAGAGAAAAGAAATAACTTCACATAGTATATTAAGAACAACAATCAGAAAGATAAACCTCTTGTTTTCATATCCTAGAGTTTATTTCATTTAGCCTCTTCCTATATGGCCATATGTACATAGTTTTGGAGCTATTGTGATCCTCTGGTAGGAAAATCCTAGATGTGTACTAATTATTACAAATGAGGGAATCCATGGAGTCTATGTTCCTTTGGGTCTGGCTTACTTCTCTTAATATGATTTTGGCGGCTAGAATTTTGGGCCTTAAGTTCTTCTCACTTTGTTTTTTTCTGCTCAAGGCTAGTGCTTTACCACTTGAGCCACAGCTCTACTTCTGGCTTTTGAGATGAGTCTCATATACTTTTCTGCCTTGGCTAGCTTCGAACTGTAATCCTCAGATCTCAACATCCCTGGTAGTGAAGATTAAGGGCATGAGATACCAGTGCCTAGTGACATTTCTTTGTATATTATTTATTTCTTTGTTCATTTAGTTAGACCACACTTCATGTGCCACTGAACTTCAAATAAGGCAGGTTAACTGGACTTAGTATACATATCTCTTTACACACATGTGATGCTGAAACAAACAATAGTCTTCATTTTCCATTAGGATCAATGTCAAACCATTAGCATATGACTCATGGTCTCAGCACAGGCTAATCTTTGCCTACTTCTTTCCTGATCCATCCCATTTCTCACTCTCCCTCTGGGTCTAGCTATACTTCTCTTCTTTCAATCTTTCTAACACTCCATTCTTATTTTTACTTCAAAACATTTATTATCCTATAGTTCTTTGTAGAAGGTCTCCTTTACCCCAAATTTGCATCATGAGTAGATGCGTATATACTTTAGAATCTTAACCACTGTTTTCGAAAGTATCTTTAACCTATAAGAACTTCCTCATTAGACATGTTTAGTGTGTATATCCAGTGGGGCTGGTGGACAGTGAGGAGTCACTGCTCAAAAAGTAATTTTATTGTCGCACTGACATTCCAGTCAATAACAGCCACTTATGCACCAGAGGGCCCATGAAATCGTTTTCATAGTGATGATGTAGCCATATTCAATTTTTAGGCATATTGTCTTGTGTTCATACACAATGAAGTCACTTAACAATGCATTTCTAAGAATGTGACCCTGACATTAAGTGATACATGACTGTACTTATTTGGGGAAGATTGTCACTGTTAGAAATTTTGCTAAGTCATCACTGTAAATCTTACTTTGTTAGAACTAGATTTCCTCTGGAGTGACAGACTATGCTCACTAAAGGCTAATTCTGTGAATACTAACAGCACTAGTGTAGTGATACAAGGTTTTATGTTTGATTTGTGTGTGGGGAGGGTACATGTGTGAGGTGTGTGCATGCTTGTTATAGGGCTTGAATTTAGGGACTGTGCTTTTCTTTTGCTCACAGATAATGCTGTACTAGTTCAGCCACAGCTCTACCTCCAGTATCTTGGCGGTTAATTGGAGATGAGTCTCATGGACTTTGCTGCTTGTGCTGGCTTCAAACCTTGATCTTCAGATCTCAGCCTGCTGTATAGCTAGGATTAAAGATATAAATCACCAGGGCCCAGTACAAGCTTGTTTTAAACAACACCAAACATGATTTCTTCAATGGTTCCTCAGATGATGTTGCCAGACATAAGCCTTTCCCAGATGCACCCATGTTTTATCTCTCCTAATCACCAGCCAGGATAGAGTTCACTCTTCATGTGTTACGATCAATCCCAACTTCAATAAAGTAATTACCTTGGTATGAAGATACCTTGTTCCTTGAGATAAACTTGATCCACCTCACCAGTACCATGCCATAGTGCTTAAATGGAGTTTGGAACTATTACTCTTACAGCTTTTTTGTATAGCTGTATATATTTGCTTTGTTTGCCTCCTCTTAATCTAAGAACACAGTATGTATGTGCTTGTTGTCATAATTACACCCAAGTGCAAACAGTTTCTACTGGGTTTTGGTCACCTATAAATATGATGTTAGCTTTATAATGTTTAATCATCCTTTTTGACAAATGTTGGTATGATGAAGGAAAGCTCTATAAAGTCACTCAAACATTTTCCCAAAAAGCTGAGACTGATTGGAGAGTTGACATTCTTTTTTTTTTGCATTTTTTTATTGTAATTAGTAAAAGGGTTACATGATATTTGCCAGATAGAAGGTGCATTAATTCACATACATTGATACCCTTTCACATGTCTTGGTACCCATTTCCCTCCCCCCTCCCACACCCCCCACCCATCTTGGTTTTCCCCCCTTCCCTATCAAATTTCAAATATCCAAATACAAATAAATTCAATATATCAGATAACAAAGTGAGATACTATAACAGTATGAGATAACCAAGGGACAGCAAAGGAGATGAGAGACAACATAGTACATTAAGGACAACAATCATTCATTATATGGCTTTTGTTTCAATATCCTGGAGGTCCTTTCAATTAGCTTCATACTATATGGCCTTATGTATCAAGATTTTGCTCTATTGTAGATCTCTGCTAGTAGAGCCCAAGGTTTCTACTGATTATGATGAATGAGGGAAACCATTGAGCCTAAGTTCCTTTGAGTCTGGCTTACTTCACTTAATATGATTTTTTCTAAGTCTTTCCATTTCCTAACAAATGGGTCGATGTCATTCTTTCTGATAGCAGCATAGAATTCCATTGTGTACAAATACCACAACTTGTTGATCCACTCATCAACTGAGGGACATCTAGGTTGGTTCCATATCTTTGCTATGGTGAATAGTGCTGCAATGAACATTGTTGTGCTAGTGGATTTAGTATGCCCTAGATTCTGGATAGTTTGGTAAATGCCAAGTAGTGGAATTGCTGGGTCATAGGGGAGTTCTATGGTTAGCCTTTTCAGGCACTGCCACACTGCTTTCCATAGTGGCTGAACGAGTTTGCACTCCCACCAACAGTGTAGTAGTGATCCCTCCTGGCCACATCCCCTCCAGCATCTGTTATTATTCGTTTTCCTGATCCTGACCATTCTAACTGGAGTGAGGTGGAATCTTAGAGTTGTTTTGATTTGCATTTCTTTTATGACCAGAGATGTTGAGCATTTCTTCATGTGTCTATAGGCCATTTTTGTTTCTTCTTCAGAGAAGACTCTTTTTAAGTCTTTGGCCCATTTTTTAATGAGATGGTTGTTACTTTGGAGGTTAGTTTTGGAGTGATTCAATTTTTTGAGTTGTTGATATATTTTAGATATGAGGCCTTTGTCCGTTGTTTGGTGGGTGATGATCTTCTCCCACTCTGTAGGCTTCCTAATTAATTTACTAGCTATGTCCTTTGCCATACAAAAGCTCTGCAGTTTAATGCAGTCCCACTTATCCAGCCTTTCTCTGATTTGTTGTGATTCTTGGTCCTTATTAAGAAAGTTTTGATCTGTGCCAAGGAGGCCTAGTGTATCTCCTCTTCCTTCCTGTAAAGTTTTCAGTGTGTCAGCTTTTACCTCCAGGTCTTTGATCCATTTGGAGTTAATTCTAGTGCAGGGTGACAAAGAAGGATCCAACTTTAGTTTTCTGCAAGTGTTTAACCAGTTCTGCCAGCACAACTTGTTGAAGAGGCTGTCTTTCTTCCATTCTATTTTTTTGGAGAGTTGACATTCTATAGGTATTTATGGATGTTTGATCAAAAAGATGCATAATCATGAAATCTTCAAGCTTACCTGATAAAATTACAAATTATAATATTTCCCACAATCCATACTAACAAAATAATTTACTGAAATGAATGGAGTTATTATCCTACCCAAGGTATGGTATGCCAGAGGCATGGCTCAAGTGGCAGATCACCAGCCATGAGCAATCAGGGCAAAGTGGGCATAAGAACCTGAGTTCTAATACTGACACAAAAAATAAAAAGACATAAACTGGTGGGTGCTTGTGGCTCATGCTTGTAATCCTAGCTACTCAGGAGGCTGAGATCTGAGGACTGGCTATTCAAAGCCAGGCCTGGCATGAAAGTCCATGAGAGTCTTACCTCCAACTGATCATGAGAAACTGGAAGTGGGGCTATGGCTCAAGGGCTAGAGTGCTAGCCTTGAGGTGAAGAGCTCAGGGACAGTGCCCAGGTGCAGAGTTCAAGCCCATGACCACCAACAAAAAAGGATATAAACTGCCACCTTTATCAGAAATAAGTGATATTATTTTAAATACTTTATAGTACAAGAAAAGAAAGGTATTGACAATACCTATACAAAAGTATTATACATGAAAAGAGAGTCCAATGGTGATGTATTCCTAGCTACTTAGGTAGCTGGATCAGGTAGGAAAGTTCTTGAGACTTAATTCTTGAAAAATTAACCACCAACAGCCAGATGTGGAGCTGTAACTGAAGTAGAAGAGTGCTACTATTGAGTGAAAAACCAAAGGATGGCACCTAGAACCTGAGTTCAAGCCTCAGTATTAGGATAAAAAAAGTAATAGAAGATAAATTGAGACTCAAATGTTAGCTAGTAAAACTTTCTCAACAAAAATATGACAGGTGGAAGTAATATTTCAACACCATGCTTCAAGTAATTATTTTCAAACCAGCATTTATAGACACATACAAAATAAATCAAAATCAGATTCAGAAACAGGACAAAATGGACCAAAAAAAAGAGAGCTAAGAGTGACTGAGTTCAGAAATGTCTTAAGAATAGAAAAAAGTTTTAAAAGGCCAAATAAAAAACTGCCCAAGAGAGAAGAGATTCAATTTGAAGTAGAATGAAATGCGATGAAAAATAAAATTTTCAAGTTATGTGATGAGTTACAAAGAATAAGTAGATACAGTGATAGAGATAGAAGGCAGATCTAGTATACATTACAGAAAGACTGAAGAACAGGGAACTGAAGACATCTTCCTAAGAATAAAAGAACAATCTGTATTATAGTTTATTTTTGGCAGTGCTGGGATTTAAGCATAGGGCTTCATATTCATATTCACTCATACCTGGTATTCCACCTTATGAGCTATACTTCTAGTCCTGTTTTTTTCAGACTAGCTGAAGATGGAGTATGGCTCTGAGCAGCTATCCTCTGTATCTCCCTAAGTAACTAGATTTTTTAGAATTGGTACCAATATTCAGCAAAGAAAATGATCTTAAAGAAAGGGCACATCATATACTTAAGACAATTTAATCCGGCCAGCCAATCCAAAGACATAGCCCAGCAAAACTAATAGATGTTAAAAAAAAATCCTTGAATTTCTAGGTAAATGGAGTTACCAAAAAAAATCTAGTGAGCACAAAACATTTTTAAGTAACAACATGTAAAGCAAGAAAAAAGGATGCTCAAAAGTATGATCAAGCTGAGACTCCTCCAGCCTTGCTATTCTCAATTAATAAGGCTTAGGTAGCTAGTGTTAGCATGGAGACACCCAGAGAATACTGTCCTGGTAAGAGCTCCTAACATATCTATAAGAGCACACTTCTCTGAGACATCCAAGAGAGGAAAGGAAGAATATTTATCATTAGGACTATAGTGAGTATGCATTTATTATAGGAAGAAATAAAAAGGCATCCTGGTGCTGGTGACTCATACCTGTAGTTGTAGCTACTCAGGAGGCTCTGGCTCAAGTGGTAGAGCACTAGGTTTGATTGAAAAAGCTAAGGGACAATATTCAGGTCCTGAGATCAAGCCCCAGTACTGACACCCTCCACTCCCACCCCACACACATATACATGAGATAAAAAAAACCCACGTCTTTACCATTTGAAAAGGATAACCAGACATCATGTATAATTCATTTGTCCCTATCTCGGGCCATAATAGAAATGCAAATCAAAATGCAAATCACTCCAGTTAGAATGGCCATAATCAAGAAATGTAATAACAACAGAAGCTGGCAGGGATGTGGCCAGGAGGGATCACTACTGCATTGTTGGTGGGAGTGCAAACTCATTCAACCACTGTGGAAAGCAGTATGGCAGTTCCTCAAAAGACTAAACATAGAGCTCCCCTGTGACCCAGCTATCCCACTTCTTGGTATTTACCCAAATGTCCAAAAACAAGGACATACTAAAGCCACTAACACAAAGATGTTCATTGCAGCACTATTTGCCATTTCGAAGATATGGAACCAACCCAGATGCCCCTCTAGATGATTGGATCAAGAAGATGTGGTATTTATACACAATGGAATTCTATGCTGCTGTCAGAAAGAACGACATCTCTCCATTTGTAAGGAAATGGAAAGACTTGGAAAAAATCATATTAAGGGAAGTAAGCCAGACCCAAAGGAACATAGGCTCAATGGTTTCCCACATTTGTAATAATTAGTGCAAACCTAGGACTCTCTTAGCAGAGGATTACAATAGCTCAAAACCTAGATGCATATAGGATGAGGCTAAATGAAAGATCTCCAGGATATGGAAACAAGAGTTTTATGTTGTGTGATTGTTGTTCTTAATGTACTATGTTATTTCTCTTCTTTTTTGTTGCCCTTTGGTTAATTTCATATTGTTACTGTATCTGATTTTGTTACCTGGCATATCGCATATATATTTATTTGTTTATTTGAAATAGGAAAAGGAAGGGGAAAAATAAGATAATGGAGAGGGGATGGGGGGAGAGAAATGCAGACAAAAACATGAGAAGAGATATCAATGTGTGAGAAGTAATGTACCTTCTACCTGGTGGATGTAACTGTAACCTTTTATACATTACAATAAAAATATGGATAATAAAATATTATTTGTCCCTAAGATAACACATAATAACCATACTAACCATAGCCTATAAGTTCAAAGCAATGCTATAAGGTTACTAGCAGTTTTCCTGGTAGTTAGACATTGACATTCAAATATTTAAGAACACATGTATATATTTATATATGTATGTATAGTTATATATACATATATAGTTACACAAATATATATACATATATACATATATAGTTAGTTAGCAAATGCCTAAGAAGGTAGAAAGAGTTGACTGTTTCTAATATGTTAAAGTGAATTATCAAGCTTCCAATAGCATGGTAATCATGAATGAATGGACAGAATGAATGGATCAGTAGAAGGAAATAGCTGGCCCAATTTCTGTAGAGAAATGGAGGAAGTGAGGATGGGCGAATGCACTTATAGTATTCCCTGTGCATATGTAGAAATAGAGCCAGGTAACTTGAGAGGATCTCTGCCTTGGAGAGATTTGGGAGAAGTATGAAAGGGCTGCCATGGAGCAAGATGCCCTGTGCACGTGAGCTGACATCTTGAATTGACATAGCTAACTACTTACAGATAATAAAAAATTAAAATTCAACAAGTAAAATTGTGGAAGTGTAAAGAAAGCATAGCTAATCATGAAAGGAATGGAGAACTCTACAACAAAATGTTCTTGAGATAAGTGAAACAATGATTTTTTTTTTACTCAGAGTTTATAACAAATTGAGAGTTCTAACTGTAAAAGTAGATGGAAAAATACTAGAATAAAATAAGGCCAAATTTCTTCACAAAACCTCTTTTAACTTTAAACTCAGCTGCAATTATAGCTGAAAAAGCTCCACTACAGCAAAATAAATCCTTTATTTTTTCATTTTTATTTTTACTTGCCAGTCCTGGGGCTAGAACTTGGGATCTGGACACTGTCCTTGGGCTTTCTCAGGCTACCACTCTACCACTTGAGCCATAGCACCACTTCCAGCTTTTTCTATGTATGTGGTATTGAGGAATTGAACCTAGGGCTTTGTGCATGCTAGGCAAGCATGCTACCACTAGGTCACCATGCTTTTGGTCCCAGAAGAAACCTTTTATGTTGGCATCAAAGAATAAATAAAAACTTAGGAAAAAAAAACTGCAACATGTAAAGTCAGATAAAAGGTTAATTTTCCTATTAAATATACAAGTAAAAATGAGGGAAAAATCTGATAAAAATGGAGAAAACTCAACTAGTAACTCAAGACCAGTTTAACAGTTTAGGGGGGTATGGAGTGGGTGTTGGTCTTGGAACTTGAACTCAGGGCCTGACATTATCCTTAAGTTTTCCTGCTCAAGGCTAAGATGTATACCACTTTGAAACACAGCTCCACTTGAGGCTATTTGATGATAAGTGTCTCATGGATTTTCCTTCCCAGGCTGGCTTCGTTAATCTGTGAACCTCAGATCTCAGCCTCATTAGTAGCTAGGGTTATAGACTTAAGCCATCAGCACCTGATTTTTAAAACATATGTCTTCTAAGCCTTTCTTTTAAAAGAATGGGAACTAATAAAAAATTGACAGAGTTAGTAAATACCACCATTTACTATTTCTAATGTAAGAACCAATAAGTGAAGGATAACCAGTACCTGCTAATGCCATTGAATATAATTTAAAATTATATTCTCTATTGAAATTGCAACAAATTACCAAGACTTAGTGCCATCAAACACGCTTATATAATATGTTATAGTTCTGAAGGTTAAGATATAAAGGGTAAAATCTTTTGTCTTTTTTAATTCTCTCTCTTTCTCTCTTAGTTTATACTTTCGCCTATTCCAGGGCTTGCTAATATTGGTGCTTCATCATTTGTACCATGTCTCCAGCCTTGCTTTTTGTTGGTTAATTGGAAATAAAATCTCACAGACTTTTCTGCCAGGGCTGTCCTGAAACCATGATCCTCATATCTCAGCCTTCTGAGTAGCTAGGATTTTAAGTATGAACTATGAGGGTCTGGCTCTTAGAAGGGTTGGACAAAGATTAAGATTTAAGTGGGGTTCCATTACTCTTTCTTGAACTTAGAGCCTGCCATTATTGCTAAACATTTTCCCTCAAGGCGAATGCTCTACCACTTAAGCCATAGCTCTAATTCTGGTTTCTTTTTGTTGGCTAATGAAGATAAAAGTCTCACAGATTTTACTATCAGGCTGGCTTTAAACCATGATCCTCAGATAATGGTGAGGATGACAGGTGTGAGCCACTGGCATCCAGCACACCCAGCATTGCCAATTATTTAAACTGGTATAAGGCCTTACAATTTTAGCTTCAATTATTTGCGCCCATATTTTTTGCTTTTCCTTTTAAGTCTGCCAGTCCTTCCCTTCCCTTCCCTTCCTTTCCCTTCCCTTCCCTTCCCTTCTCCTTCCCTCCCCTCCCCTTTCCTCCCTATCCCCATCTTCCTTCAAATGCCAGGTGCCAGTAGCTCACACCTGCAATCCAATCTATTGGAGGGTGAGATCTGAGGGTCCTAATTTGGAGTCAACCTTGGGCAGACAAACTTGAGAAATTCATCTCTAATTAATTGCAAAAAGTTGAAATGAGTTTGTGGCTCAAGTGGTAGAGTATCAGATGTGAGCAACAAAGCCAAGCAAGAGGGCAAGGCTTTGAGTTCAATTCATTGTGCCAGTAATAGAGAGAGAGAGAGGTGGGGAGGGTAGGAGAGAGAGTTTGATAGACTAGATTCATCTTAGATGCTTTCGTCCTCTGTAAGTAGATGATTATATTATCTCTTATATTGTCTCTTTCCAGCCTAGTAAAATGTCTTTTTCAGTCAGGTAAAGAAAATTCCTGCTCTTTATGTCATAACTCCAAATGCACAGGTTGGATAACTGGTTTGTAAATGATATTCCACAGTGGGAAAAGAGCCTTTCTTGACCTAAATAACTTCTACCATATTGTGGGAAATTCACATTGGTCAGATAAGAGTAATAGAATTTTTTTTTGAAACTGCACTTTGCAGTTTTTGAGAATGGAAGGCTTTTAAATCAACCCCTTTTCCTCTCTGATGGCTTAACTTTGATTTCAAAACAGTGGCTTCTTCGGAGCATAAGCAGAAGACAAAGTATAGGAGCATGTATCCCCACAAAGCCAGGATAAATGTTTAAAAGGTATTTTCTACTGTTTCTGGCTGGTTTTTTTCTTTCCCCTTAGAGAAATTTCCTTCTGATGCTAGTGTTCTATCACCTGATGAGCTATATAGTTCCTTACTATTCCTGATGATATGCAAGGGGGGTTGGGAGAACTCTTTATTAAAGTGCCCTAAAGCCATAAAAGCGGACTTTGAAGCTGAACAGTAGGCAGCTGCTTCAGTCAGCTGAAGATCAAAGATGTTGCTATTCCCATGGCCAAGAAGAATGAAAACTTGATTCTAGTGCAGAAGTGTTTGGGAGAATCAATGATTTCTTACTGATAAAAGCGTGCAGGGAAATGGAACCAGAAGGCTACGTACCTATCTTCTCTGCTACATGGTTCATACATTTCTCCAGGAACCTAGTGGACCTTTCTTAGAGTCAGTCTTTTAAAATTTGACTACCTTGGCCGGGAGTTTGGCCTAGTGGTTAAAGTGCTTGCCTAGCATGCACGAAGACCCGGGTTCGATTCCTTGGTACCACATACATAGAAAAAAGCCGGAAGTGGTGCTGAGGCTCAAGCGGTAGAGCTCTAGCCTTGAGAAAGTCCAAGGACAGTGCTCAGGCCCTGAGCTCAAGCCCAGGACTGGCAAACAAAAAATAAATAAATAAATAAATAAAATTTGACCACCTTTTATTCAATTTGTCACTGTTTCTCTGCTCAACAGCTGTGACCCCTTCATTTTACCTCTGGAAGCACACATGCCAGCAGCTCCCTCCAGATAAGTTCTCTGAGGCTAGAGTCTGACATTTCTATTCTCACTGCCCTTGTTCTGACAGTAACCACCCCATCTTAGGCTATTTTTCTTCCTTGTTCTTTTCCCATTCATGCCTTGTGAAAGCCAACATAAATAAAAATACAGCAGTCCTCGCAAGAGTCTATGTGCTATTAACTTTTGAGACACATTGTTGACTTGTCATTGGCTTTGTATTTTAGAGGCTGCTGCCTAGTGAGTGAAGTGGAGCCAGTTCTAAATCTCTTGATCATACTGCTCCATCCTTGAGCCTTCCTGAATTCTGAAGCAAAATAGTCACTTAATCTCAGGGCACAGAGCTTAGGGAAGCCAGATCAGCCTGAGACAAGCCCCACACGAGTGGGTCAACATCTGTGGGTCATAGTTGGGACCTGTTGGCTGATGGGAGAGAGAAAGCTGGCTTTCTGAGACTTGGAGCAAAGATACAGGGTCTTCCTAGCAAAGACCCAGTTCATGCTGTTATTTGATATTTCACTCACATTCATGTACTGTTTCCAACCCATGGGAGATAAGTTTTAGATCTGAGGATGACCCACTTTGTAATTTCACTCACAACTAGCTTAAGGAGCTATTCCTTTTGGTGTTTTCAAGAATTTCCAACTATCCACAGATCATATGCAGTTGCCCTGAAGATCCTAGCCAAGTCCAAAGCAGATATCACTTGTGCCATGCCAAATAAATGTGTATAAGTGTGTATGTGTGTGCACGAAAATCACCCACCACATGCCAAATGAATGTTTGTCTATACAGATATTGCTTATCCTTGCCAATAGATATATGTGTGTAGATACCACTTATAAAATGTCAGAGAAATTGGGTGTGTGAGATGTGTGTGTGTGTGCGCGTGCGGGCGCACACAGCTATCATTTACTTTATGCCAAATGGATAGGTCGATAAATGTGTGAAGAGAGCAGATAGTACTTACTCCAGATCATATAGATGGATAGATTGGTGTGTGTATGTGTGTGTGCACACATGTACATACACATGTGTATGATTTAGACTTGAGATTCTGGAAATGAGTGAAAATAGGCAATATTGGTCTTATTGGTCTTATAAAACTGTCTCATCTCATTCAACATGATTGTCTCCAGATCCATCCATTTTCCTGCCGATGGAATAGTTTTATTTTTCTTCATGGCTGATAGGTAAAATGAGTTGAGCAGACAACTCTCATAATATGAAGTACAAATGGCTAACATGTATCTGAAGAAATCTTTGACACTCTTAACATTAAGGAAATACAAATGAAAACCATACTAAAATTTCATCTCCTCCCAGTGAGAATGTCCATTAGCAAGAAAGCAAACAAACACCAAAAAGTGCTTGTGAGGACTTGGTGAAAGTGGAATATTCATATACCACAGGTGGAATTATAGGCAAGTGAAACCTCTTTGGGAGATCTGTTAGTATGGAGGTTTCTTAAAAACTAACGTAGGTCAATTCATGACCCTACCATACATACCATTTCTGGGTATGTATTTCAAGAAGCTGAAATCAACGCATAAGAACATTACCTACATAACTGTAGGTAACTGGTGAAATCTACTCAAGCACTCAACAATTGGAAAGTGAATGAAGAGACTATAGTATCTACATTACCAGTGGATATTTGCAACCAAAAGAAAAAAGAGGTTGCGCATTCTATTATCATTTCAAGAATTTGGGGCAGCAACAATTTATTGCATATAAATCTCACAAGTATTTTCCCCAAGTATGTGGGAAATATTTAAATACTGATGACTCTAGTACACTGCCATGATTTTATTTTCACTACATTTGTACATCTGGATCAACTATTGTTTGGTTATTGAGAGACATTAAAATGTTTTGCTAACTTCATCTATGCTGTGGCTTTAAATGCTTTGGGAGAATTTATTAAACTTTTCCTAGATGGAATGAGTGGATAGTATTCCCCCTTTAACAGATGAGAACTTGTATACACACAAGTAAAAATAACTCTTGAGTTTTACTTGGTGAGCTGAGTAATCAAATGGATTATTACTCTTTCTGGATTACTCAAGTGTGTGGCGTTTTCCACTGTGTTTAAGTTATAGTGATTTCCAAGTGTAGCAACATTTTTACCCATCATTATGTAGTTCTGTGACTCACTTTTCATTATGTTGTAACTCTTGGTATATATCATGGTGGAAAAAATGTTTAATCTGTATATGAATTGAGACAATTTTTTTTGAAGTACTGACCTGCTTTACATGATATAGAACAGCAAACAATAAATCCAATCTATGTGTGGAATGCATTTTTGTGTGTGTGTGTGTGTGTGTGTGTGTGTGTGTGTGTGTGTGCGCGCGCGCGCGCCAGTCTTTGAACTTGAATTCAGGGCCTGGGTGCTGTCCTAACTATTTTGATGAAGGTTATCACTCTACCACTTGGGCCACAGTAGTTCCACTTCTGGTTTCTTGGTGGCTGAGTTAAGATTCTCACAGATTTTCCTGCTTGGCTGGTTTTGAACTGTGATCCTCAGATTTTAGCCTCCTAAGTAGCTAGGGTAAAAGGTATGAGCTACCAGCAGCCGGCTTAGCATACACTTTTAAAAATAAGTTTAACTGTGCTAAATGAAGCTATTGGATGCTTCTTATACCCAAAGCTCTCTAATTTTTATTTTTATTTTTAAGCCTAAATCTTTGTGCCCAAAACTCAGTGAGATTTCTAGACAAAAAGAAAATGACATGTGAAAGGGTATCAATGTATGGGAATTAATGCACCATCTATCTGGCAAATATCACGTAACCCTTCTATCAATTACAATAAAAATATATGAAAAAAAGAAAATGACATATGAATATCACTGTCTGTATGTAAAACCTAGACTAAGGTTATTTGTGTTTCTCTTTCAATTGTACTCCCAACACACCAACACAATACACATGTGTATTTGCATATAACTTCTCTTTGTGTCCTATGAGGTACATACTTATTAATAATCATCCTAGAAGAACTACCACCAAGGGCTTCTTGATGGTAGAAGCAATAATGATATCATTAAAAATCTAGCATTATCCTGACATCCAAACTGGCGAAGGGCACAACAAAATCTATAGATCAATTTTCTTGATAAACACAATAAATTGCCTCAATAGATTACCTACACATTGATTTCAATGATATGCTAAGGAGATCATACACAATGATCAAAGAAAGGATGATTCAACATATGTGAATCAATGAATATATTATAGCATATAAACAAAATCAAGTATAAAAGTCCATAATTATTTCAATAGATGCAGAAAAATCTTTTGACCAAATTCAGCATCCTTTCACCATAAAAGCACTGAAAAAAAATCCCTAAAACTAGAAGGGCACATCCCATCATAATAAAGGTCATGTATTACAAATTCATAGCCAACACTATACAAAAGTGGGAAAGATTGAAAGCATTTCTTCTAAACTATGGAATGTATACATTCTTTACTCTTGTCCAACATAACTTAGCCAGATCAATAAAAGAGACATAAATAAGACAGAAAGAAGCTAATTTTTCTCTGTTTGCAGACGATATAACCAATAGTGAACATGCTGTAGAGGAAAACAAACTTATTCACAATAGCTTCCAAAACACCAACTATGAATGATGATAACCAAGGAGGTGGAAGGTCTTTGTAATTAATTCTATAAAGTGTAGAGGAAGGAAATCGGAGAAGCCAGACAATGAAAAGACACTTCCAATATTCATGCATCAGCAAGATTATGAAAATGATCCTACTACTAAAAGCAATTCAATCTGACCCCAATTCTAATACCTACAATTCAACTTAACCCGAAATTCTATGGACATTTTGCACAGAAATAGCAAAGCAAAAATAAAACCTCCACATCTTAAAATTCATGTTAAAGTGCAAAAGAGCCTGCAGAGCCAAAATCAATCCTGAGCAATCGCTCATATACAACCAGACCTTTTTTTGTCCACTCATAGCCCAGGTTGTTTGGGTGCAAGGACATTGCTTAATTACTCTGGCTTCAGTTTTCTTAACTCTGGTGACAATTTAATAGGATAATGACACACATCACTGACTACTCTCTTAGTACTTTTCATTAACTCCTCATCAAATTGAAAAAAAAAAAACCAGAGGCATTATTGTCTCCTATGAATTAACCTTAGAAGCCATTCAGGGTCCTTTGCATTTTATTATAAGGAAATCAGCATTGTAAGACTTTGAATGGGAGGAAAATTGGGGTGTATCTTTTTATAAGAAAGTGGGAAGATGTTAGAAGAATATTACTTGTCACCATCTTTTGAAACTGTAATATTACTGTTGGTTCCAAGAGCTATGTTTTCCCATAATATTTAGATAAACTTAGGATAGAAATCCTTTCCATGGGAATGACTGTAATATGGAATGTAGATCAGAGATAAGTCTTTTAGTTTGAGGCAAGCTGTGCCCCCATAGAGGATGTAGGATGAGAGAAAGCATTTCCAATCAGGTGCCTTTACATGGACTCTCTCAGCTCTCTGAAGAGATCTTAGGAGATGCTATTCTTAAGGGGTGGCGTAACATGGCCAGTTGAAAGGACCAGCCATTTTTCATAAAGTCAGAGAAATAGAGTCCTGGGCATAATAATACAGAGATCTGACATAGGGCTAAGCCATCCAGAAGACAAGATGGACCACTGTGAGAGCCGTGGATGGGAGAACAGGAAGGGGAGGAGAGAGGAAAAATGGGAAAGCAGGTACAAAAGCGAGGGTAGGAGAAAGCTGGACACACCTTGCAAAGTTACTGGGAGACCATGTTCTGTGGTGAAGGAGCCAGCAATGACAGTTACAAGAGAATTTTGCTAGGTGAGAAAAGAACCTTGGCTTTCCACATGGGAAGAGATATCACCAACATCACATGGTGAATGGCATTTCCTTGTGTCTCTCTGGTGAGCGGCTGCCTCTACCAATGGAAGCTGTGTTCTATTCCAAGACTGGATACACAGAGCCTCTTCTTGTACCATTGGAAAAGGCTTGCTGTAAAGGAGACAAATGCTATATGTTTTGTATCCATAAGAGCTTCCCTTTTCCTGTGAAAAGAATGTGAAGAGAATGGAAAAGATTTCTCTCAAAGATCCAGACTTGAGCTGGGAGTTTGGCCTAGTGATAGAGTGCTTGCCTAGCATGCATGAAGACCCGAGTTCGATTCCTTGGTACCACATACATAGAAAAAAGCTGGAAGTGGTGCTGAGGCTCAAGTGGTAGAGCTCTAGCCTTGAGAAAGTCCAAGGACAGTGCTCAGGCCCTGAGCCCAAGCCCAAGACTGGCAAAAAAAAAAAGAAGATCCAGACTTGATTCACAGAGAATATTCAAGTACTATTGAGACTCTATTTTGTATGCATGCTCACATTGGTGCTTGAACTCAGTGTTTCACTTGTTTTTTTCACTCAAGGCTGACACTCTAACTCTTCTAGACACACCTCTACTTCTTGCTTTTTGCTGGTTAACTGAAGGTAAGAATGTCATCCTCTTTTTTTTATTTTTTATTGTAATTAATAAAAGGGTTACATGATATTTGCATTAATTCACATACATTGATACCCTTTCACATGTGTTGGTACCCATTACCCTCCCCCCACCACCAACCCCCCATTGTCATCCTCTTTTTGCCTAGGCTGGCTTTGAACCTCGATCCTTAGATCTCAGTCTCGTAAGTAGCTAGGATTGAAGATGTGAGTTACTGATGCCCAGTTTTCTATTAAAGACCCTGAATAACAAAGTTAATTAAGTTTCTGACCATTTTATAGATTACTGCAGTTTGGGGTTGCTAGTGTTCCTCAACTTTAATTTCAATAAATTAAAGCTTTAAAGGTGATTCTATCAGCAGTGGTAATAAGTAGTAAAATGGGATGCATTTAATTGACCCTTTGGTGTCCTCAACTCTTCCACGCTGTGGTGACAACTTCATCCACTTGAGCTGCTATAATGAGGTGGCTTATAAACACTAGGGATTTCTTCTCACAGTTTTGAGTTGGGAGGTGACAGCAGTGATGCGGTGAAGGCGCCTTGCTGGCTAATGGGGGGAACAATCTGCCAGTATTCTCAGTTGGCAGAAGGGGCAAGCCTCTTTCATAAGGATGACCAGCCGTTTTCCAGAGGCTGTACCTTCTAGACACTGCAATCAGCTAAAGCCTAGACACACCTCAGCATACCTTTTTAAGCAACAAAATCCTTACGTTGTTTTTGAAGAGATTCATGCACAAACTACTCAAGGCTAGTTTGGAGCCGCTTGTCAACAATAAAAAAAAGCAGATCTTGCCCCATCAAGACCACAGTATCAGAAAAAGCTAATGAATCCACATTAACCAGGATGATATTGAATCACAGGTGTGTGTGTGTGTGTGTGTGTGTGTGTGTGTGTGTGTGTGTGTGGGTGTGTGGTACTGGGGTTTGAATTCAGGACTTGGGCACTGTCTCTGAGCTTTTCTTTTGCTCAAGATGAGCACTCTATCACTTGAGCTACAGGTCCATTTTGGCTATTTGGTGGTTAACTGGAAATAAGAGTTTCACCAAATTCCCTGACCTGGCTGGCTTCAAATGGTGATCCTCATAGCCTGAGAAACTAGGATGACAAGTGTGAATACGAGAGCACAGTGTCACATATTTTTAAAGGAAAATAAGTTAATGGAGAAGACCAATGACCTTTTAAAATTATGAGCTCACAATTCTTTTTGAAGAACATATCATTCTCTTGAGAAGAAACATGGAACCTTTCTGAAATACACTGTCTGAGCACTGGTGACTCACACCTATAATCGTAGCTATTCAAGAATTGGAGATCTGGAGGATAAAGGTTTGAAGTGAGCTTGAACAGAAAAGTCCCTGAGCTTCATCTTCAACTAACCAATGAAAATCCTATCTGGAGGCATGACCCAAGTAGTGGAGTACCAATTATGAATATAAAGCAAAGTGGTACTAGATCCTGAGGTCAAACCCTAGTACTGGCAAAAAGCAAATCCTATGCCCTATAAATATGTACAAATATAGTATATGTCAATTAATAATGTATGTAAATAATTTATACCAAGTAAAAAAAGAGACATGCAACTTGTAAAGAGATGACAGTGCATGCTTGTACAAAAATCCCTAACTCTTCTCCTTGTTGCCACCCAATCAAGAGTCCAATTCTCTTCCTATTCCCATCCTATAAAGTTCCCAGTGACCAGCTGATTCAGGGAAAAGTGTAACTATTGTAATAGTTTTATTCCAAGTCTAGCGCATTTATTCTTGGTAATCTGTCATCACAGAAAATCTTACCATATGTCTCATTTTCTTACTCTTGCCACCAGGGTTATAATCTGAGGAAATAATCTGCCTAGTGCACATGGTCTCAGGAATGAGCAAGTTTCCCCATCTCAGAAAATCATCTTCTGTATCTAGGGGAATACTTTGGAGAAAAAAGAAAATACCATAAAATTAGCAAGTTCAATCTCAGTGCTCATTAGAGGGACAGCTGACTAGCCCGATTGCTGCCGGTGCCATAAACATTACCGCCTAGACTTTCACACTTTGTTGCTGGTTAACTGCAGCCCATTCTGACAATGCAATGGCAGGCATTTCATATGAAGTGTCTTCTTGATAATTGTTTTCATGTTCCTGGAATATTATTTTTCATATATTTCAACAATGTACAGATTTTTGGAATAGAGTTCAGAGCCAAAGTAATAAGAAGGCAGGCTTGGCATTCACCTAGGATACAGAACACAAAGGAGAATGGAAGCATCCCTGGACCAAATTGGCAAAATGTAAATTGCTTTCATTCCTCACTGGTGTCAACCTGTCTGGGTGAGTATTCGTGAATCACACATGAGCCTGGGTGCTCTCAGCTCAGTTCCCAAATCAATAATGCATGTTGTTTTGCTTACTCAGAATGGGTTACTTAGTTTAATTATTGGCATGTTAAACCCCTCTAGAAAATCTCAAATAAAACTTAAGACAGAAAACTGCAAACAAGAAGAAAAGTGGAAAATTCTTTGCTGGAGATTTTAGTCCAACTTTGCAAAGCTAGTAAAATTAATAAGCGTTTGTTCTCCTGTATAGTTTCGGCTAACAAAGGAATTCATTTTTTTAACCTGCTGTAAAAGGGTGTAAAATTTGTAAAGAAAACAGGTATGAGGCATTCTGAATAATTAGCCTTTCCAGAGCAAGCAGGTCTTAAGGCAATGTTGAACAACACAAGATCTATTTAATCAATTTTTCTTGCTTTTTTTGCCATCCTTCAGAGAACCATGCTTTTAATTGCTTTTTCCATATTTTTCTACTATTTTTTCTTCATTTTATTGTAGAAACAGTCTATAAATACTTAACATAAGAAGGTGAGCTTTCATTTTATTCATAAACCAAGATTTTCTTTATAATTTATTCTAAAATGGCATAAAAATTCAACATCAAATTAATTTTCTTTTGCTTATTGGAAGACAAATTACAGGGCTTTTTGGTCCACTAACCATATGTCAGAAAGTTGACTTATGGTTGCATATATTTATAATACACTATTCATTTAATCATCCCAATAACTTTCTAATATAGGCCTCACTCTATCCACTCAAGATGTGAACAATAACTAAACACATCCCTTTTTGTTTTCTTATCCATGTTCACAGACAATAAGTTATAAAACCAAAATTTGACCCGAGGTACTTGAACTTGTCAGATATCACATTCTGTTCTAAAAGCCTGCATAAACTGCCATTCACATTTAACATTTATTCAGCAAGTGGTATAGACCAAGCTGTGCATGGAGCATTTTGTATTTATTCCAGATGGCCTCAGTGAAATCTAGAGATGCTAAATAACTGTTAGAAATAGTCTCATAGTCTCTGAGTGGCAAAGATTGAGTTCAGAGTCAGTTCAATCCTTTCCAACTGCATAAATGATCACAGTGTGTTTCTATCTCTAGAAGTGTATGGGGTTTGCACAGAGGGACTGGATAGCTGGCAGCTCCCTCACTGTGCTCTGTATCCACTTATGTTCCACTGGTATACTCAAAGCCTTCAGTTCTGCTGAATTTTTAATCTGTAGAAGGCAATGTATTTTTGACAGCTCTGAGAACCCTTGCCTCATACTTGATTTCTTCAAAGTCTCTGGATTCCTAATGGATAAAACTTCTCACATATAACAATGAGCTACATATATTACTTTTTTGAATCTTTAGGATGGAGTGGGGTTTCTCTTTAGCCTTTCATTCCTAGTGAAAGTGAACAGTCTATAAACATTTATCCTAAGTTGTTCAGCTTTCATTTTATTCAAAAATGTGTCTCAATGGAAAGATGTAGCTTGTTAACATTGTAGTATGTTACAATTGTGTGGGATTAGATATTGGGCACAAGTTCACTCCAATTAACCATTGAAAGGCTAAAAGTAGAGATGTGGCTCAAGTGGTAGAGCACTGCCTTGAATGAAAAAGCTTAAGGAATAGGTCCAGAATTCAAGCTCTTTACTGCATGCAGGTGTGTGTGTGTGTGTGTGTGTGTGTGTGTGTGTGTGTGTGTGTGCGCGCACGTGTATGTGTGTACATATCTGCATGCACACACACACAGTAGTGGCACTGAACACTTAGCAAAACACTGCATAAAGGTAAAACGTGGCCAAGTAGAAAAAGCCCGATGTTGTAATTGCAAACTTTTAAGACATCAGACAAATCAGATTAATTTCAGGCACACAATGAAATTACAATGTGTCCCATAGATCTTCCAACAAGTAACTCAGAGCCTCTAGGAAGCTTAATAGCATTGTCTTCAACCATCTAAGCAGGAATTCAGCACACAGAAGGAATTTTCTTAAACACATTTACGACTGTGAATTTGTTTTGTTTCAGTAGGATATACCCCAGTAGAATTTGTAGGAGGCCAACAAACCTTCCCAGAAAGCAATATTAGTCGATCCATTGTTGGTGCAACTGAAATAGGCAAAGAGATCACATACTAAAATGATTCTACGCTCAGATTCTACTGTGAGTGATAGATGAAATAATATCTCACATACAGGCATTGGCTTCCCTTAATGGAAAGAAAGGAGGACTATGGAAAATGATCCGAGACCTCAAAGCTTGGGGCTGAGAGACATGGAGGATTATTTTCAAGACTTACAGGCTGTTTCAGAACTGTGACAGACTAGTGGTCCTTTCTGTGACCATCATCTCTCTCCTTTTTGTTGAAAATGATTATTTTATGCTTGTTGTGCCACTTTGTGTCTTGCTGCATTGGCCAGGTAACGTATTATGCATGGTATATATGTGGCTTTCCATGTGTGTAGATGGAGAAGCAACATACTTAAACAACAACAAGGCGAACAAAAATAAACTACATGAGGAGCTTCATTCACACATGGAGATTCATTTCTAAGAGAAGCCTCTGAGATTTGAAATGATGCTGTGATGAGCAAGACTTCCGGCGGGCTCCCTAGAGGGGAAAAGCATTGCAGATGGAAAGGACATGTGTAGTCGAAGAGCAGAGGTAGCCTGGCTGGACAGTGCCTAATGCAACTTTCCACAGTCGATCTCTGTCCTCTGATCTTTATGATCTTTTCTACTTGAGTGTCATCTGGACCCAGTACTGCTTCTGACACATAAAGTAGGACCCAAATGACAATGTTGCTTCCATGATGAAGTTCTAAAAGACAGTGACACTGTGTTCTCTATACACCCACCTTGCTGGTGTGTTCATGCCCTGTGATCTGCCTGCTCTGGATGGGACAAGAAGTCTGCCATGCTATGAAATTGCTCAGTGGAGATGCCAGTGTCACAAGGAACCAAGGAAAATCTCTGGCCAATGGCACAGGAGCAGCTAAGGTTTATGGAATAACTCAGAAGGAATTGATTTCTTGCCGACAGCTGTGTGTGAGCTAAGATGAGATTCTTCCCAAGCATGCCTTTGAGAACAAAGCTGAACGGAAGGACTTTGACCTAGAATCACTGTGAAATAATAAAATATGTATTGTTTTAACCTGCTAAGTCTTGGAGCAATTTTCTATACAGCAATAGATAAAAATCTGCTTACTTTCACCCTGCCCTGTGAGTTATGTGGAGACATGCTCTGCCCATCTTAGGCTGCCCAGAAGCTCTTGTTTTATGTATTCCCAGGTGAACATGTTTTGAAGTCCATATTTATGACCCAGGTACTCAGTACTCATCTTTTTAATTCTTTGTTTTTTAGATAGAAGACAGCACTTTAGAGTCTTCAGAAACGTAATTTTCCTGCTAATGGGATGTCATTGCCTTCTGTTTGTAGGACTTAATTTTGAGCTTCAAAAAAGGGTCAGAGTAGTTTCTCTTCTATTTTTTTTTGTGTGTGTCAGTTGTGGGGCTTGAACTCAGGGACTGGGTGCTGTCCATGAGCTTTTGTGCATCAGGCTAATGCTGTACCACTTTGAGGCACAGCTCCCTTTCCCATTTGGGGCTGGTTAATTAAAGATAAGAGTCTCATTGACTTTTCTGCCCAGTCTGGCTTTGAATTGCAATCTTCAGACCTCAGCTTTCTGAGTAGCATGAGCCACCAGTGCCTGGCCTCTCTCTATATGGTTTTTTTTCTTACCATCAGCTTTATTAATTCTTTATGACTATAAAATAAAAAGGTGTCAATTGACAATAATTGTATCTTTGACTGAGAATTGGTGGCTATAATCCCAACTACTCAGGAGGCTGACACCTGAGGATTACTATTCAAATTCAACCCAAGCAATAAACCTTGTGAAAGACTTCTGTCAATCAGACATCTGAAAGCTGGAAGTGGAGCAGGGGTTGAGGTGATAAAACACCAAGCCTTGAACAAAAAAAGCCAAATGAAAGTATGAGGCTCAGAGTTCAAGCCCAGAACTACTACCACCACCACCACTACTATTACTAGCAATCGTAATATTAATTATAATAGCATTTTTGGTAATAGTTCCCATTTAATGAATGCTTTGCTTATCTCAGATACTATGCAAGCACTTTATGTGAGCTACAATGTATAAAAGTTAAAACATATATGATTATTAATTTGACCTACAATTCTGTTTTCCAATTTGAAAATGAAGCAATAGAAATGTAAAGTTATATGGTCTGGTCACATTCCCATAGAGAGCAAGATATAAAGCTGGGATATTAAACTGAATCTAGATTAGCAGTCTCTAGAGACAAACCCACCATATTGAAAAGACTAAAGAAAAATCTAAATAATGTTAACATGATAAATCCTAGAAGTAATGCCTTTAAGCATATTGACTTAGTTGGTTAATTTGACTTATTTTCTGCCTTCTTTACTCATGCACACATATAGGATATACACATTTTACAGAGAAAAATGTCTAGATTTTCTATTCAAAATTCTATTATGAATTTTTTCATATGCCATTCTTTTAGAAACATGATTTCTAATTAGGATGAAAGAAAGAATAATATCAAGACTTTCTCAGAATCATAGTGTTTTCCGGGAATGCAATCCTTCCCTGAGTCCTCATGTTGGTCTCCTGTGATCACACTGATGCTTCAGAAACACTTGGTCATGAACTTATACTGGGAGTTATGATCTGTAGCAGGTCACTAACCTCCCACAACTTGGAGAGAATCAGTATTATTATTATTATTTAAGGTTTTTCCAATTAAAATTTATGTCAAAATAATTTTAGATTTTATTCTTCCTGAGTGGAAAAATTACTTTCATTTTCAGTACAATTTCTAAATGAATTAATTTTGTCCTATGTTTATTGGGAGGGGAAGAAGATGAGAGTAAATGGTGGTGATCTGTGAAATAGAGGAGTTGAGCAGAATACAGGTGAGAGCCAGTTAACAAGAGAGAACATTGAAGAATTGAAATGTGAAAATCAGAGAATCAGCATTGTATTTTCTTTTTTTTTTAATTTTTTGTGGGTCACGAGGCTTGAACTCGGCCTGGGCACAGTCCCTGAGCTTTTTATCTCAAGGCTACCTCCCTACCTTCAAGTAAAGCTCCGCTTCCCATTTTCTGGAGGTTAATTGGAGATAAGAGTCTCAAGTCATTTTGTGCCTGGGCTGGCTTTTAACCTTGACCCTCAGATCTCAGCCTCCTGAGTAGTTCCAGGATTATAGGTACTAGCCACTGTGCCTGGCAGCATTACATTTTCAAAGATCATTTTATAACCAGAATTTGGCAAAAAGACATTCAAGTCAAAAATTCTGAAAGAATCCGGTTAGTGTAGAAATCCATACAAGAAAATGGAAGTTGAGATAAATCACAACTAAGCAGACCTCACACAAGTAGAGTAATAGGGAAGGATTGAACCTATACTGAGGAAATAGAACCAACCGGGTGTGTTTGTTGTCTAACTTCTTCAACAGAAAAAAAAGAGGAATACAAGTCCATGGCAACTGTCAGTTATCTGGCTAGGCAAACTTGGATGGCAGAATCTCAACAAGTGAAAAAATAACAGTGTCCTGCAAAGCTACAGGAAGACTGTTGCTGGCTAGTTGTCTAGGTTTGGAGTTAGAGATTTAGAAAGTACTCAGTAGTAATTGAGGTTGCTATTCTAACCTTCTGTTTTATTATGTGGGAAATGTGGGAAATGATGCTTCATTTATGGGGCTATTGAAAAGCACAAATAATATTTATGAAGTTTTTTAGCTTGGTGCCTGAAGCATAGTAAGCACTAAATAATGAGAGGTGTCTTAGTATGAATAATAAAAAGGTTGGAATAATTATCCCTATATCATTTTTAACTGTTATTAAGAAAGATAAGCCCTAAAAACGCATCAGGTTAATATCTCAATGATGAGAATCTAAGTGACCTCGTAAAGAGCCGTTTCTATGGAGATGCAATTTCTGTTGGGAGAATGGAGAGTTGTTTCAAAGTATGCCAAGATCATACTGCAGCAAATACAAAACAAGAAGGTTGGAGGTAAAGCAATAAATGGAAGAAAAAAAAATCTGTGATCCATCCTTGAAATAGAACAATTGTTCCCTAACAATTCTCAAGATGTAATCTCAGGATCCTGCATTTTGAAAATATGCTTAAAATTGGGAGATTATCTGGATTACGCCAGTGGGCGTTGTGTAATTATAAGAGTCCTTCTAAGAGGAAGACAGGAGATCAGAGTCAGAGGAGATACGGTCTTGGAAGAAGAGGTCAAATGAGGCAGCCCTTATCCAAGGAAGTGATAAAAAAGTAGATTTGACCTTAGATCACTCTGCCACCACTTTAATTTAGCCCCAGAAATTCCACTTTTGATTCCTGACCTCCAAAACTATGAGGAAAATTGAATTGTTTTAAACCTCTATGTTGTGGAACTTTGTGGGAAGGAACACTGTCCCTGCTTTTGGATGTACTCTGACCCTAAAAGCTGGTCTGGGTTTTGCCACATTGTGGGGAGGAACCTTTAAGAGACTGAATCCAGAGGGAGGTGCTTGGGACAGAATGCCTGAAAGGCTGTCTTTACAAGTTCTGTCAGCCTCTTATTGATGTCCTGTTTGGTGCCCATTTCAGAATTCCTTTACATCTTCTTGCTATGACTCTACCATCTAAAATGGTGCACTGCCAGACTCTGTGTGTGCTCTTTAAACTGAAAGCCTCTAAGCTGTCAGCTGACAGTACTTCTTTTCTTGGTAAAGTTACCCCACCTCAGGTATTTCGTGATGGCCCACAAGACACATTAGTGCAGTCCATTCACAGTTGAGCTGAGCTGGGCTTGGAGCTGCAGAGCTCAGGTTCAGAATCACTGTTAACATTTCTCATATGACTAACTGTCCAGATAATCTCTAGGTGCCAGCATGGTTGCGATAGAGTCTTAAATCAGGCTGCCATGCAGTGTGTGCAAAAATAAATATATACCAAGTCAGTCTATTCTTGCTGCTGTAATGAAACATGGAGATTTTGTAATTATGGAATGATTATAGTTCTGAAGGCAGAAGAATTCAAGATCCAGGTGGGAGGAGATTTAGTGTTTGGGGGGAGCTGTGTCTTCGGTTTGGGTTGCTGTGTGGCTGAAGACAGTCACCTGAAGCCTAACCCCATGCTGCAGCTTGGACAGAGGTTAAACACACCCGCCTTGTAGCATTACCTTGAGATCTAACTTCTTACACCGAAAGTCTGGAGGGATACAGAGTCAAATCATAGAACTGGATGAACTAATAATTTAGACTACTTACAAGTTAAAAAAATTGTGCATTGATCTCAGTATCTTCTATCTTTCCATCCTCTTCAGGGGCTTCTTCCCCCTCCTTCCCTCCCTCCTTCCCTCCCTCCTTCCCTCCTTCCTCCTCCTCCTCCTCCTCCCCCTTTTCCCCCCCTCCTCCTCCTCCTCTTTCTTTTTGCCAGTACTTGGACTTGAACTCAGCCTCCTGAGTGCTGTCTCTGAGCTTCTTTCTGCTCAAGGCTAGCACTCTAACACTTGAGCCACAGCACCACTTGTAGCTTTTCCTGGGTAGTTCATTGGAGATAAAGGTCTTACGGATTTTCTTACCCAGGCTGGCTTTGAACTGTGATCCTCAGATCTCAGCCTCCTGAGTAGCTAGGATTACAGGAGTGAGCCACTGATGCCTTGCTAAGAGCCATATTGCTAAACCTATTTTGTTTTCTCTGGAAATTTCTTTGATTGCCCATGCCTTGTGTGTAACACCAACTGTAGCTGATGAATTGTTATTTCCTGCAGCACTCATTCAGATTTCCTTTCCTTTGTGTCTCCCTTACATGAAAAGTTGATCTGAGCAATTCACTGTCTTTTGAAATGAATGAAAAAAAATTAGAAACTTTCTATGAAGATTGAAGCAGCTCTGGGATTTGTCATTATGTTATGGGTTTTTTAACCAATTTCTTTAGTGGGAGCTAACAGTAAAGATTAAAAGAAATTACTCTGGAAAGTGCATGTTGGAGCTAGATTTGAAGGGAAACAGGAGTTCCTGCTCAAAAGGAAAAGTCCCTAAGGCTGAAAGTCTGGTCTTCTGTCACTTTACTTCTTGCTCCCTTGGCATTCTTTGAAAGCAACAACCACCTCTTTTAATTCAACATTCAAAGAATACATCGTTAACTGTGCAACCCACCGAGAAAATTCCTCCCAGGAGTGCAGTTCCTCCCAGGAAAAGAAGAAGGGCTGGTATTGATGCTTTCCTTCTGGCTCTGCCTTTTCTTCCCTGAGACTCATGGTTTGAACTTAGGACATGGTCTGCTTCCTCTTCTCCACCCTCAGGCTGCCTTGATTCATTAGGTGCTATTGAAAGTTCTTCCACGTTGGAAGAGTTCTGTTTTGAGGATGACTTTTTCCTCAAATAATGTAGCTAATATTTTAGAAGACTACATTTAAAAAAAAAACTTACTCGGGGCACTTGCTGTAAAGTTCTACCATTTGAATTATATGTCTCCAGCCCTTCGATGCTTCAGTTATTTTTCATATTGGATATCCCATTTTTTTTTCCTGGGGCCTCTCTTAGACCTTAATTCGATGCCTCTTACACAGCTTAAATCTCAGGAATGCCCCATCATATGCAAATGACTTCTTTTAAAAATATAGTTTATTTTTAATTTAAATTTTATTGCAAAAGTGATATACAGAGGGGTTACAGTTACCTAAGTCAGATAATAAATACATTTTTTTGAACAGTGTTATCTCTTCCCTCATTTCTCCCACTTTTCTCCCTCCCAACCACACCCCCCCACAAGTGTAAAGTTCATTTCCAATATAGTGTCTAGTGAGTATCATTGTTGCATTGTTCTACCATTTCTGTGCTTCCTCTCTCTTCCTCAAATCAGATAAAGTTATATACATAAGACAAAGGGTACTGAAATCAGAAACAGTGACATCAGGGAAGAAACCAAAGGAAAAGAAAGAAAGAGAGAAAGAAAGAAAGAAAGAAAGAAGAAAGAAAGAAAAAGACATAGCTGAATGCAATACAAAAACCCTCTTGTTTCCATTTCTTGGAGCTCATTTTGATAAGCATCATTTTATATGGTCATATGTATATAGCCATTGAGCCATTGTGATCCTTTCCTAAGACTGTCCTAGATATATTCTGGTTATTACCAGTAAGGAAAACGATGTAGCCTATGTTTCTTTCTTCTGCAGGCTGCTTATACAATTATACCTTACTTAGTGTGACTCGCTAGTTGTGGATAACTTGTTGGGACCCTAAAACTCTCCTCTTCAGACAGAGCTGTGTTGGTTTCCTGTTGTCTATTCACCATTGACTCCTGGATCTCTCTTCAGTGTCTATTGAGTTCTAGATTCAAACACTGTACTCCATTGTCCCTTCCAACTTTGCATTCTGGTGTCCTCGCTTATGATCCCAGTCACACACACACACACACACACACACACACACACACACACACACACACACACAAAAGCCTGTTTGAACCAGGTTTGAAACCAACCTGGACAGTTAAGTCTGTGAAAGACTCAGCCACCATCATGTCAGAAGTAGAGCTGCAATTCAAGTAGTAGAGTGCACTAGCTTTAAGCAAAAAACTGAGATAGACAGTACCCAGGCTCTGAGTTCAAATCCCAGGACCTACTCTGTGGAAGTTGTGACCTGGTGGTGACTCTGTAGCAGAGACTGAATACAATTGGTGTTGTCCTCTCTTGGCTTCAATGTACTTCTTGAGTTGGAGTTCTTGCTAGCTTTCTGCCAGGGTTGGCCTTGAACTGAGATTTTCCCAGTCTTCCACATCCTGGTACTTGGGATTTTACATTAATCTTAACTATGCATTTAATCTAATATTTTATTTTAATTTTTAATTCTTTTAGGGTTTGCATCATTTCCTTATAAAGTCCAATCTGGCTTTCACATTCATCTCCATTTCCTGAAAGTTGGGATTATTGAACATACCACCACACCCAGACCCTTTAATTGAATATTTGGATTGTAGTATGTCCTGAACATGAGAGATGAAATTACACTTAATAATGGAAAACTATTTCAACTATTATAAGCTACATCTTGTCCTGGCTCCATTATCAGTCAGTCCCATGAGCCATTTAGGATTTACTACAAAACACCATAGAAACTCTCCTTAATTTTATTAGGGAAGTGAACTCATAATCATCCGTGAACAAGGCCTGGTCATTTTCTCAGTAGTAAAGGACAATAATTGTTGTCAATGGACAGCCCAAAGAATCAGTGTCACTCAAACCTTTAACCCTTCAACTGGAAGTACTCTTTCCCTGTTGTGCAGAAGTTGTTACTTATAATGAGTTTGTTCATTGCGCAAGCACAACCATCTCCTTCAGACCAAGAAGCATCCTATAAAAATGTGCACTCTCTCAGGGGCCTTGATGAATATGGCTTATAACACTGGCTTCTGGCTTTTATTTGGGTTTCTTTTTTGCAGATATGCAAAAGTCAGCTTGGAAACTTTCCCATAGTAATTCAATTGCAGAAGAATCTCAGTTATTATGATCTCATGATTCAAGTATGTAGTATTGCAATAGCTTTAATCCTTCCTGGAATCTGACATGGAATATTTAAAAATAAACTTTGGTTACTTAATTATAATAGTAAGTTATGAAATATAGTAAGAGAAGAAATAAAATAGACTAGAGTTTCTAGTGGTATATATTTCAAATGCTCCATCTGGTGCATCTGGGAGAAAAGGAAGCAGCAATCCAGCCAGGCAGAAGGATGGGGAATCAAGACTAGTTTGGCTAAAAGTTAACATACCTCCTTTCAATCAATATAAGCTAGTGAGTTGGTGAGTACCTGCAACCCTACTTATGTAGGGAGTGTAAATAGAAGAATCATGGTCCAGGATAGCCAGGACAAAAATTAAGACCCTATATTAAAAGTAACTAAAGACATAAAGAAAGGAGATGCATAGCTCAAGTACTATAACGCTTGCCTAGTGAGCTCAGACTCTGATTTTAAACCTGAGTTCTACCAAAAAAAACCCACAAAAGAATGTAAAATAAAACGAAAAGCAGTCATTTGTTTTTCATATTCTTTTCCCTGCTTTCATTGTGTGGTATATGGGGAAGGCTACTGGCTATTGGTGACATTTGTAGCTCATATTTTTTAGGATGAGCGAAAGTTTTTAGATGATTATCACAGAGCAAATATTTTTAGGAGACACAACTGTGACTCAAATGCATTGCAAATATTTCAAGCTTTTCTGTACGTTATAATAAAACAAACCAAAAACCTCTGGCTGGGGAGAAACGTACCTCGAATGAAGAGCCAGTGCTCGGTAAGCACTTACTGAGCCAGTGCTTAATAAGTGTGCCTTTAATAAGAAGCATAGCTTTACTGCTGACCCAGGTGTATTTTCTCTGACATTCCTTTACACTCCTGAGCCTTCATCATTTCAGGGTCAAGGTACTCATACGTCATCAAAAATGGGCTACCCAACTATGTAATTCTCCATTGTTTTCTCTCTGGAATATATCCATAACGTGAGGGAGACAAACCTTCAGTCCCTTCTTTTGCCTGCTGGCCATCTTGGTGTTTTGCCCATGAGACCCTGGCAGCCATGCCATGCTTCCTCACTGATGAAAATAAACTTAGCTATAGAAGCCTCTCTCTTGTGTGCTAGGATAATCCCTCTGAATTTACCTGGCACTGTCCTCACCAGGGCAGAGAGCACAGGAAACAACTAGTTCAGCAGTCAGGAGAATCACGTTCTCATTGAGGAAATGAATGAATATGCCACGTGACACGTGCTGATGGATGTCACAAGAATAAAGAAGTAACATTGTACAGTGAAGCATTCTCTTTTTAAAATATTTAATTGATTTTTTGCCAGTCCTGTTGACTGAACTCAGGACCTGAGCACAGTCCTTGGGTTTTCCTCAAGGCAAGTGCTCTAGCGCTTGAGCCACAGCACCACTTCCTGCTTTTATCTATGTATGTGGTACTGAGGAATCGAACCTGGGTCTTCATGCATGCCAGGCAAGCACTCTACCACTAGGCCAAACTCCCTGCCCCAGTAAAGCTTTCTTCAAAGAAATGCCTTTCTGATATTGTAAACGGCTCTCAGACCCCTGCTCCACTTTCTGTAAACTTGAAGCTAGAACAACACTTTCCAGATGAGAGAACTCTCTGTTAAGACAGGCCCCCTGAGTCAGAAATCCACATGACCCAACCGGAGGCCTCATTTATGTTTCCAAAGCATGTTTTTAAAAAAAGAGTTGAAAAGGAATCCCCACCCTGAGAGCCTGTGATGAATCACCAGTAGCTAATTGTCACTGAACCTCTCCAAAGTATAACATCCCACTTGGAACGTGGGTAGATTGCTGTACAACCACGTGATTGCATTTTAAGCAAAACCATTCGCCAATCTGATGTCACTTACTGGTCTATACTTTGTTCTAGTCTTCTAGTCCCAAGATGAATTGTCCGATGGTTCTATTGTCAAAATGACAGTGTGAAAAGAGAAGCAGGTGGGTTGTAATAATAATGTGCTACATGTGTAGAAGGTCAGAGAAGCAACAGATTAACATTCCAGAGAAAGATTTCCCTGGGGATATCTCTTGAAAGTACCAAAGGCTAAAGATCAGGACACTGATAATGTGTCTGGCATCGCTGTGAAATCGTATGTGTTTTGCTCTGAGGACAGAGTTATGTTCCTTTCAATTAGCTGATGAAATCTCTCTCTGAACAATGAAAAAGCCAGCCACGGAAATGGGCTTCCATGCAGCTGAATGGAAATGAGCTTGGGCGCACATAGGAGTTGCTTACTTCAGATTAATGAAGTAAAATGGAACACGTTCTCATGAGTGAGGCGCAGACTAAAATAATTGTCCACCCCTGGAGATTTAAACCTAGCATTACAGCATGACATTGCTTCACTGAATTTTAAAGCAAATCCCAATGCTTTGGCAACATTTCTGAAAGGTGATTTGAGGATTATGGGATGGAGGAGTCAGGTGTCTCTTAACTGCAATCGATTGCTAGCAATACAGGAGGGGGAGGGGAGGATCCTCAGGGCCTGCAGGTTGAAGGAACCGGTTTAAACCAGATTCTCTAACTTACTGCTATGGAACAATAAGCCTCATTTTTAGAGTGGGGAAAATGCACATATCCCAGCCATTGTATGGGACAGATTAGAAAAAGAGAGTGTTTATGAAATATCTCATAAGCTCTTAACCAACAGGAGCCATTACTGAAGTTTAACTAGTTGCAACCATTGATATTCACACTGGTACCCTTTAACCCCTTCCCTCCCTCTGTGGTGGGGAAATCTTTTGTGATTTGAGAAGCTGGAAGAGAAAAGAGAAAGTTCTGTTTGTATTTCTAAACAATAACACCCTTTAACTTATGGAAGGGAGATCAGCTTCCTGTTTGTCATCCATGCATTTATTATCAAAAAACAAATGAGGACCTGAACAAATAAGGGGATGTTAATCAGGAAGTTCAAGGAAAATTGTAAAATATATCAAGTAATTTACAATGTACAAAGAAAGAGCATGGATATTAATTCATTTGGGAGACATTGTTAAAATGTCTGGATCTTTGGGCATAGGCTTAAATTCTGGTCCTCGCTGGATTATCAGAAAGTTGCCTGACCTCTCTGGACTTTGCTTCCTTATGTGTTGAATAGGCAAATAATAATATCTGCATCACAGATATTCTGTGTAAGCCTTAAATGAGTTTGTCAGTTTACACCAAGCCAGGCTGCTGTTGGTGATGGTACATGACTTAAATTGTCATGAGTTTTGCAAGCATGGAAGTATTTTAAGGCCATTTTATAGAATTTATTAGACGGAAAGATTCATTGTGATTTATAATTGCATTCCTAATGTGAGCTTTGTTTTTCTTGTTTTGAGCATGGACTCCATAAAGAGGTAATAAGGTTGACTGAGACTGAGCTAGTTTGAACTCGAACCATTATAAGAAAGTCAGTTGTCTCTTTTCTCAGTCAGGCACTATGTGTTCAGCCTTTAAAACCATCAGAGAAGCACATGCAGTCACTACCAGACACCATAAAAGCCAGAAATGACAGTTTTATTCTTCAGACCCAGAGGAGCTGGAATGACAGCCCTCTTGACAAAGGTTATGACTTGAAGATTTCAAAGAAAAGGTCCATGGAGATATAACGTCTCCATGTGTGATGTACAAATGTCCTTTCAAAATAAAAGTCTGACCTCTTTGATGACTTGGATAGGCAATGTTTGGAGGAGATGTTCAAAACCAATGAAATATAAAACCTCAGGCAGAGCCTGCAACCTTTTGAGGGTGTCAACTCTTCAGCTCTGGACAATTATCACTCAATAGCTTTTGAATCAACAAATGGAAGAGACAGTGTGACCTGGATGCTAAGAAGAGGCAGTGGAGGGTTTACAATGATTACTAGTGGAGCTTGCAGGCTGATAGATACTAAAGGGAAGGATTCGTGGATTCAATAGCTGCTTGATGAATTTCGCAAAAAGGAAAGCCCTGGAGGACACTGGCAAAAAGAAATGGGAGAAAAACATAAATGGCTGTGAGAAAGAGTGAAATGGCCTTTTTCTTGTTCCTAAGAGACTGAGTCTCCTGAGCTCTCCAATGTGATGTTTCCTTTAAAAGCTTCTGGAAAGGTATTTTCTTACCAAAATTCAAAGCAGAGCCACAAATCATTTATAGGAGACAAAAACCAATAAGTAGTGTCAGCAGAGAGGAACATATTTTACTTTGCTCTGCCATAAGGAATTATGTTGGGTTGTGAGGAAGGGACTATAAAGTAACATAAGTTGTCTGTTGACAACAGAGCTTGAAATTATAAAATGTAAAACTAATATATTTCCGGCACACTATGGAACAGCTGGGGTATTTTTATGGCTTCAAGCGGGATACCATGCCATCCCTCAAAACCCCATGTGATTCTGGAAGCATGTTAAGTATATCCTGTTATTTTGTTTGTTTATTTGGCTTCAAAAATTTCTCTGGCAGCCTTGTGAAGAAGCAAATGTGAAACAAGAGAGGAACACTGCAGTGTGGTATCTTCATGAATGTCCCTGCCAGGATCTGCCACAGGATGAAAAAATAGCCAATGTACCAATGTTCTCGGGCAGAGAGCAATCTCTGATATGTTGGGAGGATGAAGGAAAGACTCAATCAAAAGGTTTCAGGAGTAGATTCTGAACGGTCTATCTGGACCCCAAGTATAAAAATGGAAGTCTTTTATGAGGTTGTCAGCAGTGGAGTTCAAATAACATCTCTAAATGACAGATGAGGATAAGTAAGTCAAACAGTTCTTAGATGATGGTTTATGTATTAGACATTAGAGGTGTCATAACTATTGACCCATATTAATAATGCAATACATTGGCAAAAGGCAGATGGTAGAACTTGGTGCCTGGTCTATTACCCTAAGCAATAATTCATTTTATTCACTCCATTTTGGATGCTTAACTTCAATCTTATGCATGTCACTCAATCAGCCCAAAGCACTCAGATTGCTTGAAATAATTCACGATTACACTTGTTGAGTTTTTATGTTTTTCACATCTCACATTTTTTAAAATGATTATTTATGGGTTTGACTCCTGAGGTGGAGAATTGACTAGAAATTTGTTGAGGTCTAGGCAGAGCAAATGGTTAGTGATCTGGAATGCACAAGTGGCTGTGAATGTGAGGGGAATCTGAGACTAATTTCATAATACTCTTTTAATTTCACAACGTTCTATTTAAGGATGAATAAAGACCTGTTAGGCTGCGCCAGAATCTTACTGTAAGACATGAGCAGAGAGTCCCTCCAAATGTATTTTCCCCATTCAAGGAAGAGCCTTTATTTTCCTTGGAAGGCTTAGGGATTTTGTGAGGGTAAGATCAGCCTTCATACCAGTTTGTCAGCTGTCAGTAGCACCGGGCACAACAAAATCCCAAAGCGGGGTGCATGAATGTGTCATGAAGAGTGCCCCGTTGTTTCGAGTTGAAAAGAAAGGAAACATCAGATGTTGCATTTCAAACAAAGACCCAGTTTCATGCTTAACACCACAAAGATAACTTGGTGTTTTGTTGGGGTGGGGGGGTGGAAATGGGGAAGGCAAAAAAGGAAAAGAAAAATCCTTTGTTCCTTTGAAGTAAGAGCAAGCTATGTGAAATGAATTTTAACCAGGTTCTGCCAATATCTATCAGCACACAGCATTTCATAGAGCACATAATAAGAGTGTGGAGAAAATGACATTTGAGAGACAGGGGATGTGGAGTCAAGTGCCAGAGTTTCCAGGGCCTAGGTCAGACAAGATTTAAATGGCCTTTGGAGGTATGGGGAAAAAAGAAAGTGAGGGCAAGGAAAAGCTCATTTCTTGAGGTGTGGATTTGTAACAGATTAGCAATACATTACTCTAAGAATTGGCTTGGGTGGTGATTAATATTCCAGAAGGCCATTCACTCAAGGAAAGTGGGATTTTACGAAGAAGATGGAAGTCAATGAGTGAAATACGTAACTCATTATTCACGGAAGGAATTAAATATCATTTGTGAACTTCATGAAGACCTCCACTTTTTTTCCCCAGATAGATACAGAAATAAACCAGGATTGAAACAGATTTTTTTTTTATAAAAAGATGACATGTCTTCCTAAAGGCAGAATGTGAAAGGACTTATAGGTAGTGATATCTGTTGAGGATAAGAAAGACAGTGAGTGAAAAATAAGCAGTAATAGCACCAAGAGAGCCTTGAGAAAGGGTTGGGTGTAAGTATCTATCTTAAGATAATGACTTTAGATTGCTTTTATGACATCAGAGGATTTTAAAGACATGTGAAAGAAAAATGTCTTAGCCATAGCTGCTAGAAATTAAAAGAGAAAAGGAAAGAAAATATGCATGAAGTTCAGTATGTATTAGCGTAGCTCTTCCCTGGGTACTGAGAAGAGAAATCAAAAAGCCAGAAGCAAGTGCTAGAAACATTTTGAATATGAGGCATCCTCTGGGTAAAGTTTCCACTAAAAGGAACAAGGGCTAGAAATAATATTGCATGGAGATTTCTTGAGAGAACAACAACAATTTTTTGTATTTTCCTGTGGTTTACCTTGTTTTAGTCTGTACTGTCTCCTCTTAAGATTTAGCTGTGCAGAGACAAATTCAGATGAAGGGAAGGAAGGTGAAGAGGAACAAGCATTCACCTGATCCGGGGCAGCGCATTTGCTCACCTGGGTCTCTCACTCATGTGAGTGTCCCTCCACAACTGGCTCATCCAAGACCCTGCGACACCTGACATTGTATGGCTGAAACGATCTTCACATCAGCCCTGGGCTCAAATGAACACTGGCACATGAAGAACGTCAGAGTTTAACTGGCACTTCCAGAAAGTGTTTTGTTTTATTTCCTATTAAACTTGGAACAGAACTGCTGGGTGTTAAGGCAACTGTGGAGGGTACAACAGCTTAGATAATAATTATTGTGGAAGACAAATTTAATTTGTTCTAAAATTTTATATTAATTATATTTATATTATGTAAAGGAGACTGGATGTGTACAACATTTCTGGGTCCAGATTTTGCTGCCTTAGGCTCTGGGCAACATTGTTTTTTCTATTATTGCTTTTTTCTTATGCCAGTATTAAGACTTGAACTCAGGGCCTGAGCACCGTTCCTTAGGGTTTTTTTTTTCTTCAAGGCTGGCACTCTCTACTTGAGCTACACCTTCATTTCTGGCTTTTTGGTGATTAACTGGAAATAAGAGTGTCATGGACTTGCCTAATTGAAATGGCTTCAGATCATGATCCTCAGATCTCAGCTTCCTAAGTAGCTAGGATTATGGGCATTAGCCATCAATGTCTGACTTCTGTGTATTGGTTCTCAATGAAAAGAAGTTTGGAATTAAATGATTTCTTAGATGACTTTGCAGTTCACTTTTCTTGATTGTTGAGAAGATGAGTGACATAATGGGAAAATATGTTTGCTTTTACATCCATTGAGACCTGAGTTTAGATCACAGTACCATCGGACCCTGCTATTCAATGCTAGTCAGCTTGACTCTCTGTGAACCACTGTTACACATCAGTATTCTTCCAAGCATAAGAAGCATAGGACTTGACAGGAGAATAAGAATTCTATCTAGAAAAGGTTAATAGCGATTACAAAGCTTTCTCTGGTCCATACTGGATTCCAATCATTTTCATGGTTTATATAAAATAATCTGTCCCTAAAGTATCATCTTAATATTCATCATCCAGCAATAGCTGTCTGATGTGTGTGTTAATATCTGAGTTTAAGTTGAAGCTCTTTTAAAAGCGTTTCAGGACTTTAAGATCCTTAGAGACACTCTCTGCCACCTGGTTCACAGACAAGAGAGAATAAACCCAAGAGATATAGCTCCTCCTTAGCAAGAATCCACTTAAGCCAAGACTGATTCCCGAATAAACCAAGAAAATGAAATCCCTCCATTGAAGGGTTTCCAGGTTGCTCTGGAGGGCGGTGAATGCACTGTCTCCACCAGTGTAGGAAGTCTCTTCCATAAAGTTAGGTGACAGACACTCTCTCAGTAATATTGGCTGCAAAAAGAAAATGGTATCTTAAATAATACAATGGACAAGTCTTTTCTTTTCCTTTGCTGTTCCTGGGGCTTGAACTCAGGGTCTGGGCACTTTCCCTGTTTTTTGTACTAAAGACTAGTGCTCTAGTATTTGAGCCAGATTTTGTTGTTGTTCATTGGAGATAAAAGTCTTGTAGATATTCCTACCCAGGCTGGCTTTGAATTGTGATCCTCAGATATCAGACACTACAGAGCTGGGAAGAGTATGAGTCATTGGTACCCAATAAACATACATTTTTTTTCATATATTTTACATTGTAGGTAATAGAAGGTTACATTACATTCACCAGATAGAAGATGTATTATTTCACAAACTGATACCCTTTCTCATGTCTTGGTCCCCATTTCCCTCCCCCAACCCCTGCCCCTCATCTTGATTTTACCCCTTCCCTATCCAATTTCAAATAACCAAATACACATATATACAATATATCAAATAATAAGGTAAAATACTGTAACCATATGAGATAACCAAGGGACAGCAAAAGAGATGAGAGATAACATAGTACATTAAGGACAACAATCACTCATTATATGGCTTTTGTTTCCATATCCTGGAAGTCCTTTCATTTAGCATCATTCTATATGGCCTTATGTATCTAGGTTTTGTTCTATTGCAAATCTCTGCTAGGAGAGCCCAAGATTTCTAATGATGGTGTCAAATGAAGAAAACCCTGACCCTGTGTTCCTTTGAGTCTGGCTTACTTCACTTCATATGATTTTTTTCTAAGTCGTTCCATTTCCTTACAAATGGGGCAAGTCATTCTTTCTGACAGCAGCATAGAATTCCATTGTGTATAAATACCACATCTTCTTGATCCAATCATCTACTGAGGGCCATCTGGATTGGTTCCATATCTTTGCTATGGTAAATAGTGCTGCAATGAACATCGTTGTGTTAGTGGATTTAGTATGTCCTTGTTTCTGGACAAGTGAGTAAATGCCAAGTAGTGAAATTGCTGGGTCATAGGGGAGCTCTGTTTCTAGTCTTTTGAGGCACTGCCATACTGCTTTCCATAGTGGTTGAACGAGTTTGCACTCCCACCAACAGTGTAGTAGTGATCTCTCCTGGCCATAATCCCGCCAGCATCTGTTGTTATTAGTTTTCTTGATCATGGTCATTCTAACTGAAGTGAGGTGGAATCTTAGAGTTGTTTTGAGTTGCATGAAAATACATTTTAATAGCTACTGCATGTGTACACTGTAAATATACAGTAACTATACAAATTTCTGCCTGCTGAATAAAAAATATATAAAAATAATTCTTGTTGCTAATTCTATGTTTCTAGAAACTGTGCTTACATATGCATTAATAGTTTAAACCCTGAAGCATGGGAAAAATATTTGAGATTATTTAGTTTAGCACTATAATCTTTTGAAAATAAAACTGCTTTAAAAGTGGTTGCCTCTGGGGAAAACAAGATGATTGGGAGGGGGTGGGGGAGGGAAATGGGGACAAACACATGAGAAGGGGTATCAATGTGTGAGAAGTAATTCACCCACTACCCGGTAAATGCAACTGTAACCCTTCTATACATTGCCCCTACAATAAAAAAATGAAAAAATTATCACACTTCAAGATATATGCTCTGATCAGCACACACAAAAAAAGAAGTTGCTCGATGTTGATGGCTCATACTTGTAATACTAATTATTGTAATCCTAGTTATAAGAGGATCATGGTTCAAAGCTAATCTGGGCAGGAAAGTCCATGATACTTTCATCTCCAATAATCACTGTTAATCACAAGTAATCACTGAGAGGTGTAACTCAAGTGGTACAGTGCTACCCTTCAGTGAAAAAGCTAAGACAGCATCCAGGCTATGAGTTCAAGTTCCAGTACCTGCACACATCAGAAAGAGTGACCTTAATCTCTCAAAGTTTCTCATACCCCTTAGTTTGCTTCAGATTCAGTATTCTATAATTTTGTAATTATAGGATTTGGTCACAGGGATTGGTTTTCCTCAAGAATGTAAGAGATTTGTGTTAGTAGTCTTCATGTGCTATATCAAGCTTGTTTCATGCAAACTGCATTGTGTGTGTGTGTGTGTGTGTGTGTGTGTGTGTGTGTGTGTGTGTGTGGTTAGTACCCCTCCAAGATAGCCAATGGTAAAATTTAAGAGGTATTTAGATGGACAGTATACTTTTGTAGACAGACTATATTTGTGTATCATTTGATTTCTCTGTCACTCTGGCAGGATAATTCTATTGTTCAGATGATGAAACTTGTACTCAAAGTTAAAATTTTCACAGTAATTTTCTACATTGCTTTGTGTTATTTTTCTAAGAAAGCTTCTGGTATCTGTGAAAAGAATAGTTAGAAACTATAAATTTTATTTGAGGAAGGAAAGAATATCATGCTTTGTAGGGCAAATTGGCCTCCTGTAACATGGAGAAAGACTAGAGCCAGGAAATAACAATATTGCAAATCAGATGTTCACTTTTCTAGCACCACAATCAAGCATAGAATAAGATAACAGTGTTTAAACATGAAAGTCCCTTACAAATTTAGCCTGTAGAAAGCTTAAGACTCTGTTCCCAGTGAGTCATAGGACTATCTGTAGCTCTTCTGAGCATCTATAGTTTGTAAAGTATGACTACACTCTCTCAGAAGGCAGTATTCAGACTAAGTCACTTGCAAAATACACCACACACTTTTCTCATGCTCTGTTGGGTCAGCTGAAAGCTAATAGAATAAACTTTGAATCAAATTATTCTATTATCCTGATATGGCCGATACTCTTGATTTTTCAGATTCCTGGATGTATTTGTAAATACACTAAAGATGATTTGTCTTTATCCTATTACTAACACCCACTCAGTCTCACCTTTTTATCAGAGCCTTTTGTTATGTAGATTTTCTCATAAATAAATATAATATGTAAAGAAGGGAAGACATCAATTTGCCTGAATGCAGTCAAAACCCTTGTGAAAGTATTAGTGACCAAAATTATACATAATCTTGAAATATGTAAGAAACTCAAGTCTACATCTATAATCAGATATTAAAGATTCAGAGCAAGGACTATTTTTCACAATCTAATGATCTTTTAAGTATTTCCAGGTGTCAGAGTGATTCATTTAAAGAAAAAAACTGGTACTGAACATTAGTGGCTCATGCCTGTAATCCTATTTATTCAAGAAGCTGAGATCTGAGGATCATGGTCCAAAATCAGCCAGGGTAGGAAGCAATTAACCACCAAAAGTGGAGCTCTGATTCAATTGTTAAAGTGCCATCTTTTAGTCAAAAGCTAAGGGACAGTGCCTAAACCCTGAGTTCAAGCCCCTGTACACACACACAGGGATTGTTGTATTTGTAACATTTCATTCACTTTTAATGCTTATATTAGAGTGATGTAATAAAATTTTTCTGAAATGTAATAATTATACATCTTACTTCCTTGGAGAACCTTTTTGCCTATTTTCTGAGAATAATTTTTAATAGTTCCTGTCAGTCTCCAAAGTATCTTGGTTGGGCAGTTAATTATCTTGTTAAGTTTCCAAAAGATGAGTTGCATTCACAAAATATGTGGGAAAATGAGAAAATACTGACAACCTGTATGTATTTACCATCCAATGGCCAGGAATGAGGGAAAAGTGGACCTTTGGCTTTAACACATAAGCACTCTAGAGAACAAATAGCTAGATTTCTAGAGGCCCTATTTAAACTGTTAGGAGAGACAGATAAAACCATCGAAAGTGTTAGGATATAAAAGTAGCAAGAAGACTATCAGCAAAGGCTTAAAAATGTTAGGAAGATGATGTGTTATTGAAGGTTGGAGAAATGGCTACCAGTTACATAACAGTAAAATTAAGACAGAATGATTGTCTCCAGGAATTTGGAAGAAAGACTACTCATTAATATACTTGTTTGTAAGATGATTTGCCAAAAGGATGTTGGCTTCTTTTACTTGGGAAGGTGTGGGAGACTGATTAAGAAAGAAAAAGTTATTTTCCCCAAAAAGTTATTTTCCTGGGTTGAAAGAGAAAATAATTCCACCATTTTTCACTTTCATTTCCTCCAATGTGAAAAGATTCTTAATGTGAAATACTTCTACAGCATGAGTGAAATTAAGCATATAGCTCTGATTTTCTCATGATCTCTGAAATAGTTAAGATTTAAGGCAGTGTTGGGCAGACATTCTCCCTTACCTATATTTTTGAAGACTTTTTAAAACTCACATAGGCATTGTCCAAGTGCAACCTGACATGCTAATTATAAAGGCATGCCTAATAGAATTGTATGTGTGATTTTGTCAGTCAATTTAGAGACAGAAAACAAAGAAAGTTTCATATAAAGTAAGGACTAATGCGAATTACTTAGTACTGAGATTAACTAAATAATACTGAGAGTCTTCAAATTTCGTCTTCAAATTTCCAAGATCTTTTTGGATTTAATAGGCAAGAAATAGGCTGAGATAGCTGTTCAAATTATCTTTGTTTCGTTTGATTAGGGGAAACTGAAAAATTTATTCTAAACTTGTATGGAATGCAAAAAGTTCACAAAAATATTGAAGAACTCAGATATGACTGAGTTGAAATTAAATCTTCTAACTATAAAACATTTGTTTGAGATAATGAGAATTATCACATATACATGAATTTCAGAATCTGTGATCTTTACATAAGTATGAATAAGATCATTGAAGTAAAGTCTTAAAAAAGCATTCAGAAACTTTTAATAAAATATTTTTTCTAGAACTCTATACTCTGACCTCGTAATTTAGGGAATGCAGTTGGATTCTGGATTCTCTGTCTATACAAGACTCACTTTGACCATTGTTGTTAAGAACTGTGGTTCTATGCTGTTCATTATCTAGAATCTATAAATAATAGTTATTTCTTTTTGTTGTTTTTGTTTAAGGTGGTAGAGTAAATTTGATTATTTCTCTAACACAACTGGAACTGGAGTCTTCTTCTTCTTCTTCTTCTTCTTCTTCTTCTTCTTCTTCTTCTTCTTCCTCCTCCTCCTCCTCCTCCTCCTCCTCCTCCTCCTCCTCCTCCTCCTCCTCCTCCTCCTCCTCCTTCTTCTTGTTTTTTGTGCTTGAATTTGGCCTGCATGCTGTCTTTGAGCTCTTCAGCTCAAGGGTGCTGCCCTACCCTTGGGCCTGGGCATTTTTTCTGAGCTCTTCAGCTCAAAGCTATCTCCCTACCATTGATCCAAGCCCAACTTCCTGTTTTCTAGAGGTTAATTGGAGATAAGTGTCTGTTTGTGCCCAGGCTGGCATTGAACCTTAATCCTCAGATCTCAGCCTCCTGAGTAGCTAGGATTACAGGCGTGAGCCACCACACCCGGCCCCTTTTCTTTTTTTTTTTAAACTTACATAGTTATTGGCAAGATGTCTGTAATCATTCTGATGCTTGTTTGTTTGTAAGTAATGTCAGTTTTCCCTCTGATGACAAGAGTTTCAACAGCTAGGCAATCATTTGCTTTGTGATAGTTTTCCTTACATCTCTTTGGCTCATTGTTAATTAATCTTTTGCTTTGATGAGTTTATTGTTTTCAACAAACTTGAGTAATTATGTATTAAAACCCTTTTCATATCACCCTCCTTCCTTCTAAGATACAAATAATATGTGCAATACAAAGCTTGTCAACGTCCATTAATCCTGACACTCTGCTAACTTTGTTCCATCATTTTATTCTTTGTATATTTCATTTTGAATGGTTTACATGATTTTCAAATTACTTTTTTTACAGTGTCGAATGTGTTTCAGACATATTACATGCATTAGACACATCAAGTCTATTTTCTATTTTACTTATTCTATATAATTTTACTTTTTTTACTTATTCTGTCTATATTTTCTATATATACAGTCTATTTTCTATTTTATTTATTCAAATTTCATCTCAATTAGGTTTTTAAAAATATTACAAAGTGTGTTTTATTTTACCATACCACCCTTTTAAACTTAGAACACTTAGCCATCATTAGAAGTATTATTCTGGAAGACCTGGAAAAGGACATGCTATATAAGGAAAAAGAAAACCTATTTTATTTAACCTTTTCTATCCTAGGAAAGGTGTTCATTAGGCAATATCTTAGCTATATTTGCAAATAAATTCCAATACATACCATTATTGATCAGAGACAGAACACATGATTAAGGAGATGGTGATAATATAACTGTTCAGTCCAGTTCAGATAAAGAATGTGATGGATTTGGTTGTTTTCCAGAGTGTTTGTCATCTTGCTTAAATAGATATTTACCTTATTTCTCTGTAATGATAACTTCTGTGCTTTTTTGTTTGCCAGTGATGTCAGTGTCACAGGGTCAGTTAGTGTCAGGGATGTCAGTAAGTGTGTATCAGTCATGAGTCTCAGAGGCTAGGCTAGGACTGTGATAGGAGGCATTATGTGAAGGTAAAATTGTGATGATAGCTACATGATCAGGTAACTCATGCCGGTAATCTCAGCTACATAGGTAGCTGAGACTTTGAGGATTGTGTTTGAAAGCCAGTTTAGACAGAAAAGTTTGCTAGACTCACCTTTTCAAAAAAAGGAGGGCTGGAAGCATGGCTATGTGAAAGGGTGCCAGCCAAACAAATGTTAGGCCCATAGTTTAAACAAACAAGAACTTTGCCACTTGAGCCACAGCACCACTCCTGGCTTTTTTCTATGTATGTGATACCAAGGAATCGAACCTGGGTCTTCATGTGTGCTAGGCAAACACTCTACCACCAGGCCAAACTTCTGGCCCGGACAATTTTTTTAAAAGCTGTCTGTACTACATGCTTATATTATTTCTTATATAAACTATGGAAAGAAAGAAGAGCTCAAGCATCCCTAATAAAGATGACTACACTAATAAGCAAGCACATACTTCACATTTTAATTAAATGCCTACTGATGCTGTTGAACATATTCCCTTCACCTTTGATCAATTTGTTAAAAGGCAAAAAGAGGTAATAATGTGAAATAGTATAGTTAAATATGTAAATAAGCTTTTTCCTCACAAATGAATTTATAGTTATTAATTATCCTTATAAAACACACTACAATGATGTATTCTCTGGGCCTGCAGATAAAGGAACAACATGGATATTAAACACACTTAGTTTATCTTGGTTTAAATATTAGGTGCACCCTGTGATTTCTGAACAAAAAAATAAAAACAAGAGCAGAAGTTCCTAGTGATTAGGTTAATTCATAGATTTCTCATGCCTTTATTAGTTGGAATGAATGATTAATCTTTTTAAAAAATTTTTACAAAAGTTGCTGCGTGTGATCTCAACTAGGCATTTTAATTTTCACATTGATAATGAGCCAGAAAGAATCTATTACAAATGATCAAAGTACATACCTCATAAGCCAGTTTCCTAAAATGACAAGTAGGACAGTTTTGTGATGGAGAAAACTTGATGTGTGCTTTAATCTCCATATTTGGGTACCCTGTACACCACATCACATTAGTTGAAATGCATTTTGTTCTTAAAGTTTTCTCTAAGTGTTTTCTCCTTAAGTCCTTTGTCAAATAGAGAGGTGTTCGAGATAGCATATATCACTAATAGTGCAATAACTGTTCCATGTATAGAGAATTGTTTTGTGTTCCTAATATCTGACCCTAAACTTTTGTTCATATATTTAAAAAATTGAAAACAGGAGAAAGAAAAAAATCAAAAAATTTCCTTTTGATCATCTTAATATTCAACAACTGGCATTCATAAGAGAATTTAACAATATCACCCGAAGACATCAATAGTATTCAGTGCTGTCAGGAACACTTGATGGGTTATCAGAGCAAAAACCAAAAGTACAGTTTAGATGACCAGGTAAGCTGTCTACCTGAAGTAATTGCAGGAATGAATTTCCCCTTTCCATTTAAAGTGCATAGAATGTGAAATGTCTTCATATTCTTAAAAGAAGTCTTTTCCAGCTACAAGATCAAACAGTTAAGATTAAAGAAAAGGTTAGTATTTTATGATTCTTTATCCTATTTAGTAGTGTGATACCAGTATGTCATAGAAGAATGAAAATGACAGAGAAGCCCCTGTTGGAGCTTCTTATTGGTTATTGGTTGGGCATTCTCATATAGGCAAATGAGTGATTCCTCTGACATTACAACCAGGCTCATCCATAAAGACCTGTGACATTCGTTGTTTACAGAGATATGAATGAGTGCATGGATTTTTCTACTCATCACTAAGCAGGTAATTATACATCTCCTGGGACCCACTGCCTTCTTCTAACCATTAAGGCCCTGCAACTCGACTTCTCCCTGTAGTTAGCCCTTTCCTGTTCTCTGACTACTCAGAGAGCCATTACTCTGGGAGAAAATCCACATTGATTTTCTCAGTCTACCCAGGACCTTCCAAAACAAAGCTTTCTATCCTTAACAAAATTACCATTGTTGGCTGGGAGCATGACCTAATGGCAGAGTGCTTGCCTAGTATGCACGGAGACCTGGATTCAATTCCTCAGTATATACAGAAAAAGCCGGAAGTGATACAGTGGCACAAGGGGTAGAGTGCTAGCCTTGAGAAAGCTTAAGGACAGTGTTCAGGCCCTGAGTTCAAGCCTCAGAACTGGCAAAAACATTTTTTAATTAACATTGTTTTTTATTTTTATTTTTATTATGATTTTTAAAATGTGATGCATAAAGGGGTTACAGTTACATTCACCAGGTAGTGGGTACATTACTTCTTGAACATTGATATTCCTTCACATGTTCTTTCCCAGTTTCCCTCTCCCATCCCTCCCAATCATTTTGTTTTTCCCTTTCCCTTCCCTATTTCAAACAAACAAATAAACATATATACAATACACCATATAACAAAGTCAGATACAGTAACAACTGAGATAAGCCATAAAGGGAAAAAGAGAAAAGAAAGAATTTCACATAGTAACTTAAGAACAACAATCACAAAGACAAACCTCTTGTTTACCTATTCTGGAGTTTTGGCCATTTTATGTACATAGCTTTTGAGCTATTGTGATCCTCTGCTAGGAGAGTCCTAGATGTGTACTAATTATTACAAATGAGGGAAACCATGGAGCCTGTGTTTCTTTGAGTCTTGCTTACTTTACTTAAAACCAAGGATTTATGAACCACAGGCTGTGTGTATTTTCTAGATGAAAAACTCACCTTGTAATTATTTGAAAATCTAAAGCGTGCGCGCGTCCGCACGCGCGCGCGCAGCGCGCGCGCGCACACACACACACACACACACACACACACACACACACACACAAGACACCTGGCGATTTATTCTTCATCTATCATCCTAATTCAAACTCATGCTTATTACAAGATATTTGGTAGAGTGAAAACTCCAGGTAGAGGAAAGCATAGTAGAAGTCAAGTGAAGCTAGAACATAGGAAAAAGGTACAAAGTTCAAGTGGTAGGGCAGACTGTGCTACTACAGGTAGGAAATAACTAGGCCATCATAACAGGTTTAAACAACTCTATTCCTAGGGCCCTTCTCAACCTCAGGGATTATAGTCTTCTATCATGTCTTCCTCACACTGCTGGAATGAACAGACCTACACTGGTGTGCCCAGCCACCATTTTTCCCTACAGTAGCTGCTCCTAGGAATTGGTTAAGTTGGAGTTTTGCAAATGTTTATGTTCAGATTAGCCTTGAAATGTAATCTCCCAATCTTTGCCTCCAGAGTTGCTGGGATTACAGATCTGAGCCATCACAACCATCTTTTCTCCCACTTCTTTGCAAGGATAGCAACTCCACCAATGGCTATCTTTCACTGAGAACTTGACATGAACCTTGACACTCTATGAAGCTATCTATTTCCTTTAAGTGCTGTAGGACTCTGAGATAGGTCTATTATTTTCCTTTATTACTGAGCTTTTGAATAAAAAAATGCTGAAACTCAAACTGGCTCTATACCGACTGGAATGGGCTCCAGATTTATCAGTTCCTTGGAAGCATTATCAAAGACCTTTCAAGTCTCTCCATCCTTTCTCTATGATGCTGACCTCATTGCAAGACTCATCACTCACTCTGTGGGCTAGAAACATATGCCACCAGCAATGAGACTTCATCTTCCTTGTCCACATTCCCACAGAACTCTTCTCTAGGTAACTTTCTGACCTTACAGGACAGCTCACACTTGTCCATCCGTGAACACATCAATGGCTAAGGGGTAGGGGTGGCAACACATATCCTAAAGTTTAATGATGTTGAAGAGCCAGCTGCAATGAGTAACAAATAAGTGCTCTGAAGTGATTTACTCATTATCATTTGGCCATGGGAGAAAAATTGTTTCTCCCTGCTTCGAAGGGTATAACATTAACCTTTGAACTCTAACACTTAGGCACATTTGGATTCTCACAACCATTCCTCCTGAAACTCTTTTGCAAATGATTTACTAAGATGTAAGTGCCCCACTCCCAACCCCTGAAAATGTCTCCACATCTTCACCTGATTGTAAATAATGTTGTCACTTCCTGTGTAATTACTAATTTTCAGAAGAACATGTATGATCTGCTAGATGACATTTTTTGTTGTTTTTGCCAGTTCTGGGATTTGAACTCAGGGCTTGGGTGCTATTTCTAAGAACTTATTTTGCTCAAGGTTAGAGCTCTACCACTTGGGCCACAGGGCCACTTCTGGCTTTCTCTGAGTAGTTAGAGTCTCAGGGACATTTTTGCTTAGGATGGCTTAGAACCATGATCCTTGGATCGCAGCATCCTGAGTTGCTAGGATTACAGGCGTAAGTCACTAGCAGATAGGTCACATTTTTAAATTGCCCATGTAGCATAGTAAACTACAATAGATCCTACTGTGACATCTGATGTGTTAAAGAAAATCTGGCTGGGGATATTTAATTAACCAAACGGCCTACAAATTTTTCAAATATTAACCCACTTATTTTTCAATGAAATATGATTTTATGGGGGAAAATGAATATTTCAAACATTTCTCATTTTATTACCTTGGCCACAAAACCTAATATTTTTAAGTCTTTTGAGAAGAAAATGTTAGCTCAGTATTCAATGATTAGTTTGATATAAGAAGTTGAAATATGGCAGAGTTTTTTGATCTACTCTATCAAAAACCACATATCTTTTATGGAAACTGACCAAAACTCTTAGTAAAAAGCCATATTTACTTTGTGGTATTGTTCCAAGAGAGAAAACACATCTCAGTTATTACCAAGCTCCTACAATGACTTGAGTTTTTACTTTTCTTTTTAATTTCATGCTTTTAAAAAGATTAGAACTATGGAATGATTTTTGCTACATGTTATGTTTCTCTAAGAATGTGCTATATTTTCTAAAAGTAAATTTAGGAAATTTGTGGTTAAGCTCTTACCATACAAAACTTAGCACTCTCAAGCACATAGTTAAAATGAAGAGATGAATGGAAATGTTTTATATGAGTTGTTAGAGGATAATGTTAGGGTCCAGTTTCTCATCTATCAACAAGCAATGTTCTTCCAGTTCAATTCTAGGAACCAGCTTATATGAAGATAGCAGATAGAACAAGCTCTACCCAATTTAGATATTGATATATACAACAAGTATAAGAAACACACCCATCTTTAGTGCCTAATAGTTTTATTATATCTTACTAATCATACGTATGATATCGTTATTATGCAAAAATACAAGCCCTTTATTATAAACATTTTATAATGTTCTTGACTAGCCTTGGGCAATTTCTTCTAAATATATTTTTATGTGGTCATTATATCCAACTGTGCAAATTGTGATTCAAATTAGAATTACATTAAATTGATAAATTAAGTTTGCAGTTTATTATCAATGTCATTATGCTAACCTTCTAATTAAACTTGTTTTAATTTATTAATTTTATACATTTGATGACAATTAAAAAGTTATACATACAGGCTTTCTTTTTCTAATATTTTTTATTGTAATTAATAAAAGGGTTACATGATATTTGCCAGATAGAAGGTGCATTAATTCACATACATTGATACCCTTTCACATGTCTTGGTCCCCATTACCCTCCCCCCAGCCCCACCCCTCACCTTGTTTTCCCCCTTCCCTATCCAATTTCAAATAACCAAATACAAATATATCCAATATATCTGATAACAAAGTGAGATACTGTAACAATATGATATAACCAAGGGACAGCAAAAGAGATGAGAGATAACATAGTACATTAAGGACAACAATCATTCATTATATGGCTTTTGTTTCAATATCCTGGAGGTCCTTTTAATTAGCTTCATACTATATGGCCTTATGTATCAAGGTTTTGCTCTATTGCAAATCTCTACTAGTAGAGCCCAAGGATTCTACAGATTATGATAAATGAGGGAAACCATTGAGCCTAAGTTCCTTTGAGTCTGGCTTATTTCACTTAATATAATTTTTTCTAAGTCATTCCATTTCCTAACAAATGGAGCGATGTGATTTTTTCTGATAGCAGCATAGAATTCCACTGTGTACAAATACCACAACTTGTTGATCCACTCATCAACTGAGGGACATGTGGGTTGGTTCTATATCTTTGTTATGGTGAATAATGCTGCAATGAACACTATTGTGCTGGTGGATTTAGTATGCCCTAGTTTCTGGATGGTTGGGTAAATGCCAAGTAGTGGAATTGCTGGGACATAGAGGAGCTCTATGTTTCCCCTTTTGAGGCACTGTCACACCGCTTTCCATAGTGGTTGGACAAGTTTGCACTCCCACCAACAGTGTAATAGTGATCCTTCCTGGCCACATCCCCTCCAGCATCTGTTGTTATTAGTTTTCCTGATCCTGGCCATTCTAACTGCAGTGAGGTGGAATCTTAGCGTTGTTTTGATTTGCATTTCTTTTATGACCAGAGATGTTGAGCATTTCTTCATGTGTCTATAGGCCATTTTTGTTTCTTCTTCAGAGAAGACTCTCTTTAAGTCTTTGGCCCTTTTTTTAATGGAATGGTTATTACTTTGGAGATTAGTTTTGGAGTGATTCAATTTTTGAGCTGTTGATATATTTTAGATATGAGGCCTTTGTCCGCTGTATGGTTGGTGAAGATCTTCTCCCACTCTGTAGGCTTCCTAATTAATTTACTAGCTATGTCCTTTGCCATACAAAAGCTCTGCAGTTTAATGCAGTCCCACTTATCCAGCCTTTCTCTGATTTGTTGTGATTCTTGGTCCTTATTAAGAAAGTTTCAACCTGTGCCAAGGAGGCCTAATGTATCTCCTATTCCTTCCTGTAAAGTTTTCAGTGTGTCAGCTTTTACCTCCAGGTCTTTGATCGATTTGGAGTTAATTCTAGTGCAGGGTGACAAAGAAGGATCCAACTTTAGTTTTATGCATGTGCTTAACCAGTTCTGCCAGCACAACTTGTTGAAGAGGCTGTCTTTCTTCTGTTCTATTTTTTTGGCTTCCTTGTCAAAGATTAGGTGGCCATAGGTCTGTGGTTTAATATCTGGGTCCTCAGTTCTATTGCATTGGTCTTCAGACCTGTTGTGCCAGTACCAAGCTGTTTTGAGAATTATAGCTCTGTAATAGAGTCTGAAGTTTGGTATTGAAATTCCTCCTGTGCTGTCCTTTCTGCTAAGAAGTGTTTTTGCTATACGGGTCTTTTATTATTCCATATGAAATTTTGGATTGCCTTTTCTATATCTTTAAAGAATGACATTGGGATGTTGATGGGTATTGCGTTGAATTTGTAGATAGCCCTTGCAAAATTGTCATTTTCACGATGTTGATTCTTCCAATCCAGGAGCATGGAAGATTTTTCCATTTCCTTAGTTCTGCTTTAATTTCCTTTTTCAGGGTTTTAAAGTTTTCATCAAAAAGGTCCTTTACATTCTTAGTTAAGCTAATTCCTAGGTACTTTATTTTCTTTGAGGCTATTGTTAAAGGAGTTTCTTTCCTGATTGCTGCCTCGTTCCTCTCACTGTTGGCATAAAGGAAGGCAGTTGATTTTTGAGGGTTAATTTTATAGCCTGCTACCCTTCCAAAGTTTTGAATCAGCTCAAGGAGCTTGGGAGTAGAGTGTATAGGATTCTTTAAATACAGAATCATGTCATCTGCAAAGAGGGATAGTTTTACTTCCTCTTTCCCTACTTGGATCCCCTTTATGCTTGCTTGTTGCCTTATTGCACTGGCTAGGAATTCTAATACTATGTTAAAGAGGAGTGGAGAGAGTGGGCATCCTTGTCTCATTCCTGATTTTAGAGGGAATGGCTTTAGCTTTTCGCTGTTAAGTATAATACTAGCTGTGGGTTTGTCATACACAACCTTTATTATATTGAGGAATGTTCCATGGATTCCTAGTTTCTCCAGAGCTTTTAACATAAAGGGGTGTTGGATCTTGTCAAATGCTTTTTCTGCATCTATTGAAACAATCATGTTATTTTTGTCATACAGGCCTTCTATTTACAACAAATTTGTTGCTAACTATATTCCAATTATTGCTAGTGTTTTGAATAAAGATGCTCCTATTCCTCATTTGAGCTGAGTTTAACTAGTGTAGGGAAGGATCTACTGAATTTTGCTTATATGTATATTGTGTATATATGCATATATGTCCATCTTTATCCACCCGCATATTTAATATTAATGCATTTTAAAAACACATTTTAGTAATTACAAAGATAATACAAATAAAACAATAAAATGGATTCAAACAACTTTGTTTTTCAATTAGAAGAAACTAAATAGGTAAGCTTACTGCTGTAAACAACATGGTGATAACTAGCTGTGGGACTTAGGACTTTCTTGGATTTCTATGTTTATTCATTGCAATGAAAACTGGGGAAGAAGGGAGACATGGAAGGAACAGAGAAAGTTCCAACAAAGGGAAAGCATTGTAGTTAATTACTCAGATTTGTTTGAAGCAAGAATTGCTTGTAAAATCTTCTTTGGTTCTTTGGTATGGCTGTGTTTTAACTACTATATAACACATGCATGTACAAAACATTCATTTTTAATAGAATATTTTCCTAATCCTGCTTTCAATAAATAATTTCAAGTAGTTAAATAAAAATTTATCATTCAAATTCAAATTATTTTTAACAGGTCACATCTTGATTCAACTAACTTTTGATCAATAAAGTAGAATTTCCTTAAGAACCCTGGGAATTACATGATGGATTGTCCCTTCTCATGAATAACTCTGAACAGCTCTGTGTTAATCAATGCTTGATATTTCTCACAGAAGCCTACTTGTTAGAAAGAATGGGAACTCACTGGTTGTGTGACTTAAGGAATAAAAACTAAGACTATTTTGTGTAAATGAAAATAAGGGTTCAATTTTTTTTTATCTTCTTTCATTCCTTCTTTGTCTTGTTTCATAAGAGAACTGAACTGCTGATTTTGATGTTTGTCACTTTTCTTCTTTATACCATGAGTCAATCTCACACTATATTTTCTTGTTCTCTACCGATTTCATTCTATTCATCATTGAATATCACTGGCAGATCGCATTTTTTTCTACACATAAAACATATAAATTATATGGCTCTTAAAAGCTATTGATTAAACTATTTTGTGATATTTTGAATTGTAATATGTATTTAAACCTTTAAGTAATAGGAATTAATAATAGGAATTTTAAAGTTGTATTTGGTTAGATGCCTCTACATTTATGTGGGGAAGGGTGTGTGTGAGTACGTGTGTGTGTGTGTGTGTGTGTACTTCAAGAATTCAAGTCTTTTCCACTTACCTATTACTAGCATTGGGCCAAAGCATACTATCTAGATTATTGTAGCTTTATAAGAAGTTTTAAGATCAAGTATTAAAATGCCTTAAATTGTTTTTTTTTCATTGATTTAGAGTCACCTCATTATTGGCATGAAATATTTTTAGAAAGAAAACATCATTTTCCCATCAGATGGGACTGCAATCTGAACACTGACAGTATCTACAGATCTGTTAGTGTCTCACAGCCTTAAGAGTTGTTGGAGTTATCACCATATTTTACTACTCAGTTAAAAGACTTTAATGTCACTAGAGGGTTCCGAGTTTTATTGTACTTACTTTCTATTCCAGAGGATATATATATTTTTTTTACTAATCTTTCCTTCCAATTCTCCGCACTTGGAGAAGCTGACAGTCATGTACTTATTAAGGACCCAAATGCCTTAAACAAGGTCTGTCAGTCTCTTCTCTACCTTCAGTTACTGTGCAGAGAGAGAATTCTGAGCTCTGTTAACAGTCATATATACATGTATGAATATATTGCCTCTTGGTAGTTTCAGCTGTTTAATACTATCCTTATAAGATGATTATGAATCTGTACTGGTTCCTGAGCTCTTTTACTTAAGGCTAGCACTTGAGCCACAGCTCCACTTCTGGCCTTTGGGTGGTTAATTGAAGATAGAGTCTCAAGAGCTTTCCAACCTGTGCTGACTTCAAACCCAAATCCTCAGATCTCAGCCTCCAGAGTAACTAAGATTACAGACAGGAGCCACCACTGCTCAGCCTTTTTAGAGAAAAAAAATCATGTCATCAGCACAAACATTGCTTGGGAATATATAGTGTGGATGACATGATAGTTTTGCTAAGTGGACCAGAATATGTTAAATACCAGTACTGGAACATTCTCCTTTACTACTTGGAAAGCCTTTTGGCTAGTGACCTTTGCTAAGAGGTGGCCAGGGTTCTTATTCTTTGCTTCTTTACCACATATTAAGAAAGCTTGGGGGCATTATGGGACTGCTTTTCTCCCTGTGCTTGTTTTCCACTCCCTGGAGGAACGTTAGAATTGATGTCACTAAAGTATTCCGAGAGCTTTCAAGCACATGCTATTCAAATCTAAGTTGTTATTACCATAGACATGTTCTATATTAAACATTATTTTCATAATCCAAAAATTGTCATAATAGGCTTTTCTATTTTGTAGCATCCATACGCTGTGTAGATAAAGATGAGCTAATGAATCACAAAGGCAGCATCCATTTCTAAATAAAAAATAAAATGCAAAACCAAGTGACTTTAATATTAGATAGAATGGTAGTTCCATGTAAGAGCCTGCGTGCAGTATTTCAAATATGGAAAGAAAAATACAATTTGCGAAACACTTGCTTGATACAATAGTCCACTCAAAGCAATGTTAATCCATGAGATTGTGTTCACAATCATGATTCCATGCTATCTGGTAGTAAAGAGAAAATCTCTCTCATGTCATTACAGAAAATGAGCATAGCTTGTGATCAAGTGCATAAGAAGGTATCTATTCTCTTTGAGGACAAAATTATGAGAATTTCCTAGCACAGTGGAATGGTGAAGAAAGTCCTTTTTCATATGCCTGGTGAATATTTCAAGGAGAAAAATCAAATCTCAACTGGTAGCCATTATAAAAGCACGTTAAAGAGAAACTAAAATCACAGGACTTTTAAAATTATAGGAAAAGTAAAAAGCAATTTCCAAACAATGTTTCTGCTTCCTTCACATCAAGACCTACAGTATTTAGTGGCTTCTTGAACATGGAAATAATAGTTGCTTAGCATAAAAGTTAGTACTTGTGCTATGTGGCACTTATTCTAGACTATATCATCACCCTTCAGGTATCATCTTCATCTTTGTCAATAGACAAGATTCTTTTATATTCTGTTGTGTAGTGGTTATGGAGAAATAAGCCTATTTTCAAAACCTATGCTACACTTCTAATGTTCTCAAGGCTGCATTTTAGTTTTAGAGAACGTAATGTTTTCCTATTTTATAAAAAAAAAAAACAAAACAACAATTATCTTAGCCAACCAAAAATGTGCTAGATCAAAGATCCCTAGGTTGGTATTATACATTCTTAGTGGTGTAATGATATTGGGGGAAAATCTCATGTATCAATATTTACTTGTTAGTATCTACTGTAATTATTACCTAGTGGTGTCTAAAGTTAAAATGTATACCTGGGATTCTAGCAACCTCTAATTATAACTGGTATATTTGTACAGCCTTCTTAAAACTTTCAGTGCTGTTGACTACTTGTCAGACCTTTACTTGGTTTTGTGTGTGTGTGACTATTGGCTGATGCTGAACTTGTTTTAGAAGGATGAGCGAGAGCTTTGACGCTGTCTGGTAGTTTACTTGTATGCGCAGTACAAGTATAGACTTCAGTGCATGGATTTTAACCAGAACCTTTTAAAGCCACTTGTGCTTTCCTTTTTTTTCTTTCTTTTTTTTGGTCCTGGTGCTTGAACTTGGGGCCTGGGTATTGTCATTGAGCCCCTGAGTTACTTTGGTTAAGGCTAGTGCTCTATCCCTTGTACCACAGCTCCACTTCCTGCTTTCTTTGGTAGTTTATTTTATTTATTTTTGCCAGTCCTGGGCTTGAGCTCAGGGCTTGAGCACTGTCCTTGGACTTTCTCAAGACTAGAGCTGTACCACTTGAGCCTCAGCACCACTTTCCGGCTTTTTTCTATGTATGTGGTACCAAGGAATCGAACCCGGGTCTTCATGCATGCTAGGCAAGCACTTTAACCACTAGGCCAAACTCCCGGCCCCTCTTTGGTAGTTTATTATAGATAAGAATTTCACTGACTTTCCTGCATGGGCTGGCTTGGAAACGGTATCCTCAGATCTCAGACTCCTGAGTAGCTAAGATTACAAAAATGAACCACCTGTACCCGGGCTACTTATACTGTCTAGTGAAAAATGGCCTTTAACTAAATTGGATGATCTGATGCAGGTTTCCTTAATCAGACACGCATAAACTGCCCCTCCTTGCCTAAACAGTTGCATACATATGGGACAGATGTCAGGATGCTAAGTGAACATGGATAGAGAACCTCTTTGTATACAAGAGGAAAAACATTCTAGTACTTGGGTCACTTGCCATCTGAGTTGTAGGCTTAAATGAGTCATTTTTGAAAATGTTACAACAGAACATGATGAAACAAGAGTGTGGTTGTTAATTCTCAGATATTTCACACTCCAATTAGAAATCAAGAAAGGACAATTAACATTGACATGGATCCAACTGCATTAATTTTTAGTGATATTTGTTTGCAGAGACAAGACATTTTGTTTGTTAGAACAGAGTTTTAAATGTGGTAGGGAAATTTAATTCCTGGTATACACAATCAGAACAAACACATACAAAGGAATGCAGAAAATGACTCAGAAAGCTTCAAAGAAATGTTTTGGAAAAAACAGAAGTTGGAAACTCAGGGGAAGGAAAGAAATATTTTAGGAGCTGGGATTTTGGCCTAGTGGTAAAAGTGCTAGCTTAGCATGCACGAAGACCCAGGTTCAATTCCTCAGTACCGCACATATAGAAAAAAAAAAACAGGAAATGGTGCTGTGGCTCAAGTGGTAGAGTTCTAGCCTTGAGAAAGCCAAGGACAGTGCTCAGGCCCAGAGTTCAAGGCCCAGGACAAGCAAAAAAAAAAAGTATTGTAACAATAGGTGGTCATGGAGGCTCAGGTTGTCTAATAGCTTGCAATGAAAGTGAAGAAGTCAGATATTGCTTCAACACATCTCTAGTTGTATCAAGTTAGTTTCTGTTAGCACATTGCTTATCAATGACTCAGTGACATCAATTTCTCCCTTCTTACCCTCTTCTTGGACTCAAGAAATAGTCTACTTGCTCTAAAGCTAGGAACTCCTGTGTGTCCTCCTTTCCCATCAAGACCTCTATCTCCCATCTCCCTGCTCTCTCCGGCAGCTTCAACCCTCTCTCACAGCATTTACCCTCTACCTTCAAGCACGTCTGGGTTTTGCTATCTGAGAAAATGGTTTCCTGACCTAGCTGCCCTGTCTCTAGCTAATGCTACTGATCTGTTTTTTTTTCTTCTTTGATTTATCCCTTATACTGTAAGGTGTTTCAAATAAGCAGCTTACCTCTGTTTCCATGTTTCTTGACATGCCCTAGAATCAGGCTTCTGTTCAAATCACACACACACACACACACACACACACACACACACACACACACACACACCTTTCCACCATTCTCATTCAGTTATTATTGTGTCCTTTTTTGTGATTGGGAGGTGTCTTGTCCTTTCCTTTTCCTTCATTCTTTCCTTAGTCTGGAGTTTTTGTTTGTTTGTTTTCAGTCCCTAAGCCACACTCCTTCACTCCTTCCATCCTTCCTTCCCTCCCTTCCTTCCTTCCTTCCTTCCTTCCTTCCTTCCTTCCTTCCTTCCTTCCTTGCTTCTTTCCTTCTTTCCTTCCTTGCTTCCTTCCTTCCTTCTTTCCTGCACATGCATTTTTCTCCCTTCTCTGCATCTCCCCATTCATGGTATTGAAGAAGACAGAATTTGCAGCTCTTCAACCTCAGATTTAAGTTTCACATGTTTTCCCCATACCTATATAATTAATTCAAAATTTGTTGCAAGTTAAGACAGTAACTGAGTGAATGAATGAATGAATGGATAGATGGATGAATGAACTCGGAGGCTTATACTTCCCACTTAAGTGATTGCTCAAATTGAACCTCACCCGATTAGATTCTAATGAACATTACAAATGGAACTATTCTTTTTTTTAACTTCGATCTTATTGCCTGGGTGATGTACAGAGGGGTCACAGTTACATATGTAACGTAGTTGTGGGGTTTTAGGCGAGAAAAGAGCACACAGGGAGAAATAAGACAAGTAGAGAAAAGTATATTGGGAAAGTTTCTGGTTGGGACCAGAAAGGTTGTACTGGGTCTGGTTGCAGTAGGGCATTTAAGGCTGGAGTAAAAGCAGAAGTGGTAATGAGTGGGAATTCTTAGCAGAGACTTAGTTTGCAAATTTGGGCAATTTAGAATCAGCATGCCCCCAGAAACCACTAGCAGGTGGTGTTTTGTGCAGGGTGGTGGTTCCAGCTGCTTCCCCTTCCACCAGCAGCCAGACAGTAGGGAAAACATTTCTTATCAAACATTGTTACACTCTTCCACGTTATTCTCCCACTTCTCCCTGCCCCCCAAGTTGTAAATTTCATTTCCTACATATTGCCTCATATCACTGTTACACTGATTCACCCTTGGTCCTTTGTCTCAACATTTATGAAACTATTCTCTAGGTATGCTTTCTTTCATTTCATTTTTATTACTAAAGTACAGTAATCATGAAAAAAGTGGTCATCAGCTTATAGAGAAGAATGACAAGAAATAGAATGTGGTACTTAATGCTTCAAAGTTATGCAGGCTTTATTCTTTTCCTTTCTTACCTATAGTTAATTCAGCCAGTTTTGTTCTTGGGTTGCTGGAATCCTGGAATATACTGAAGCCTTCCAACTAACAAGCAAAAATATTTAAGCTTTTCTGTAAGAGTGACATTCAATATTTTCTCTTTGCCAACTGCTTGCCAATTCATCGTAGTGGAGACAAACTCAGAGTCATGAATAAGATGATTATATGCTGACACTGCTGCTTCCCTCCAGGGAAAACCCGACATGCCTGAGGTTCCGACTCTTCCTGCCACATCATATCCCTGAGTTTTGATTTGGCTGACTTACTATTGAGTGAAAATCATATAGACCTTTCTACTTTCTCTCAACAGCCTGTGCTCATGGTAAGTCACTTTAGCAGAATGTGAAAGCTGTTGACAAGCCTTCCGTTCTCGTTAGAGGCCCTAGTCAGCTAGACTGGAACTGAGTATCAGTAATTTCACAAATGGGATTATTCCATGTAACAATAAAGTAAGCAAATATCCTACAGGACATAGCTTTATAAAATTCAATTATATTGAGCTGGATGCCAGTGGCTCATGGCTCTAATTCTAAGTGTTCAGGAGGCTGGGATGTAAGGATCGAGGTTCAAAGCCAGACTGAGCACGAAAGTCCATGAGACTCTTATCTCCAATTAAACACCAGAAAAAAAAAAAACCTGAAAGTGGCACTGTGGCTGTGGCTTAAGTGGTATAGCACTATCCTTGAGCTGAAGAGCTCAGAGACAGAACCCAGGCCCAGAATTCAAGCACTACAACTGACCAAAATTTCAATTATATCATATTCCCTGATATTTATAATACTCTTCTGTTTTCAGATTCCACCCCCCCCATCAAAGAAGGCCTTCTTTCCAATTTCAAGCTTTGCTGATGGCCTCTGAATCTTTACAGAAATTGTAGAGTACCTGTGCAATTGGATTTCATTTGGTTAACACCTGCTCTTCCTTGAGCTAGGGAACATATCTTTCAGTTGAGCTCTCTGGCATATTCCACATTACAAAATAGAGAGTAGTGAGCTAGAATTCATGTGTGTATTGGCTGGGGATAGGGAGGGAATAGGGAATGGCAAAAGAAGAATAAAATGACAGACTATACTAAGAATTTCCATCTAAAAAATGATAACAGCTGCAGCCCACATTTATTTATTTGCTTCCACTGCACAATTACTGAACTCCTACTGTGTGAGACATTGCTCTGGATGACTGGCATGTGGCAATGTACAAAAAAGAGCTAGGTACGATAGTATGTCTAGCAAACATAGCAAAGAAGATTCATAAATATCCAGTATATTGGAAAGTTATGATGGAGAAGAGGAAAAAGCAGCAAGATAAGTGATCTTCCAGTTTTTGTTTATGGGAAGCCTCGGTGCCAACATGAGTGTTTGTGAATATTTGAAACAGGGCATGCTTGACAAGTCAGGTTCAAGTTGAATATGGGTGGAGTGAGTGAGAAGGAAGAAAACTAGAATGCTAATAAAGTGTGTGTGTGTGTATGTGTGTGTGTGTGTGTGCATGTGTGTGTAGCCTGAGAGTGAACATGTGGAGTGTTTTCGGTACTGGAAGGAAATAAAGCAATAGTTGAGTGACATATAAAGTTAATGTTACTGCAGGGCTTGAAGGAGAGGAGAGACTTCATTTTACTTAAAATAATTCAATTTTAATAGCCTGGCGACTCATCTCTGCTGCAGGAGAATCGTGAGTTCGAGGTCTCACCATGCTCGATCTAAGCCAGTCCACCTCATAGTGTGGCCCTACCGCAAAAAGAAAATTCACTTGGACTTGTGTGAGGGCAATACTGAAAGAGGCAACTGTAATAATGCTGATGAGAGGCAGTCATTGCTTGAGCCACAGTGGCACCTGTGTAACATTATTCAGAGTCCACAGAGGAAGTATCTACTGTATAGGTTGGGGAGTATAGTTAGGGGAATTTTCTGATAGGTCAGACTTGGGATGTCCTATTGACTGACCTCTTCCCCTGCACTTTTCATATAATAGACCCGTAACCTCCAATGTGATGGTCACTGGGTCTTTAAACAGTTAACTAGTGGCCGGGAGTTTGGGCTAGTGGTTAAAGTGCTTGCCTACCATGCACAAAGACCTGGGTTCGATTCTCGGTACCACATATATAGAAAAAAGCCAGAAGTGGTGCTGTGGCTCAAGTGGTAGAGGGCTAGCCTTGAGAAAGCCTAAGGACAGCGCCCAGGCCCTGAGCTCAAGGCGGCCACCCGTGCGCGCTGCTCTCAGCCTGTTCCTCCGAGGCGACAGCTAGGGCGGCTGTGAAGACTCCCAACCCCAAAGCTGAAGTGGCCCGCGCGCAGGCGGCGCTGGCGGTCAACATCAGCGCGGCACCGGGGCTGCAGGACGAGCTGAGGACCAACCTGGGGCCGAGGAGCACCGTGAAGATGCTTGTTTCAGGCGCCAGAGACATTAAGCTGGCGAAAGATGGCAACGTGCTGCTGCACGAGATGCAAATTCAGCACCCAACAGCCTCCTTAATAGCTGAAGTAGCACCAGCTCAGGATGACACAACAGGCGATGGTCCTGCTTCCAATGCCTTATCATTGGAGAGCTGCGGACGCAGGCAGATCTCGCCATTTCTGAGGGTCTTCATCCCAGAATAATCACTGAAGGTTTTGAAGCTGCCAAGGAACAAGTCAAACTAAACAAAGAGATGGACAGGGAAACACTCGTTGATGCGGCCGGAACATCTCTACGTACTAAAGTTCATGCTGAACTAGCAGATGTTTTCACAGAGGCTGTAGTGGACTCCATTTTGGCCATAAAAAAGAAAAGATGAACCTGTTGACTTGTTCATGGTTGAGATCATGGAGGTGAAACACAAATCTGAAACTGATACAAGCTTAATAAGAGGACTTGTTTTGAATCATGGGACGCGGCATCCTGACATGAAGAAAAGAGTAGAAAATGTATACATCCTTACATGCAATGTGTCATTACAATATGAAAAAACAGAAGTGAATTCTGTCTTTTTCTACAAGAGTGCAGAAGAGAGAGAAAAACTAGTAAAACCTGAAAGAAAATTTACCGAAGCTAGAGTTACAAACTCTATCAAACTGAAAAGGAAAGTTTGCGGAGATTCAGATAAAGGGTTTATTGTTATTAACCAGAAGGGAATCTACCCGTTTTTTTTTTAGATGCTCTTGCAAAAGAAGGCATTGTAGCTCTGCGCAGAGCTAAAAGAAGAAATATGGAGAGGCTGACCCTTGCTTGTGGTGGGGTAGCTCTGAATTCTTTTGATGACCTAAATCCTGACTGTTTGGAACATGCAGGGCTTGTCTATGAGTATACATTTGGAGAAGAGAAGTTCACCTTTATTGAGAAATGTAATAATCCCCTTTCTGTCATATTATTGGTCAATGGACCAAATAAGCACACACTCACTCAAATCAAAGATGCAATAAGAGATGGCTTGAGGGCTGTCAAAAATGCTATTGATGATGACTGTGTGGTACCAGGTGCTGGTGCAGTGGAAGTGGCAATGACAGAGGCTCTGATCAAATACAAACCAAGTGTGAAAGGCAGGGCCCAGCTTGGGGTCCAAGCATTTGCAGATGCATTGCTCATTATTCCTAAGGTTCTTGCTCAGAACTCTGGTTTTGACCTTCAGGAAACATTAGTTAAAATTCAAGCAGAACATTCAGAATCAGGTCAACTTGTGGATGTGGACCTGAACACAGGTGAACCAATGATAGCAGCAGAGACAGGCATATAGGATAACTACTATGTGAAGAAACAGCTTCTTCACTCTAGCACTGTAATTGCCACCAACATTCTACTGGTTGATGAGATCATGCGAACTGGATGTCCTCTCTGAAACGTTGAATTAAAGCCTTGACTACATGATGATGCTGAGGAATGCAGATGTGGAACTTTTTTCCAAGCTTCAAATGATTTTCAAAGGAATCTGAAAAAGGATACTTAATACCTTTTCAAATTATGACATTGTTATAGTATTTTTTAAATTGCACTGTGTATACACATAAAGCAGGTCCAAAGAGTAGAATGTTTTGTTTGATTTGCAGTGATGTAAAATTTTAGGTAAATAGGCATATTTGCAGGAGGGGATGTGGCCAGGAGGGATCACTACTACACTGTTGGCGGGAGTGCAAACTCATTCAACCACTATGGAAAGCAGTATGGCAGTTCCTCAAAAGACTAAACATAGAGCTTCCCTATGACCCAGCAATTCTACTACTTGGCATTTACCCAACCATCCAGAAACTAGGGCATACTAAATCCACCAGCACAACAATGTTCATTGCAGCATTATTCACCATAGCAAAGATATGGAACCAACCCAGATGTCCCTCAGCTGATGAGTGGATCAACAAGATGTGGTATTTATACACAATGGAATTCTATTCTGCTGTCAGAACCACATCGCCCCATTTGTAAGGAAATGGAAAGACTTAGAAAAAAATCATATTAAATGAAGTAGGCCAGACTCAAAGGAACATAGGCTCAATGGTTTCCCTCATTTGTCATAATCAGTAGAAACCTTGGGCTCTCCTAGTAGAGATTTGCAATAGAGCAAAACCTAGATACATAAGGCCATACAGTATGACGCTAAATGAAAGGACCTCTAGGATATAGAAACAAAAGCCATATAATGAGTGATTATTGTCCTTAATGTACTATGTTATCTCTCATCTCTTTTGCTGTCCCTTGGTTATCTCATATTGTTACAGTATTTCACTTTGTTATGTGATATATTGGATATATGTGTATTTGGTTATTTGAAGTTGGATAGGGAAGGGGGGAAAACAAGATGAGGAGAGGAGGGGAGGAAAATGTGGACCAAGACATGAGAAAGGGTATCAATGTTTGTGAAGTAATGCACCTTGTATCTGGCAAATATAATGTAACCCTTCTATTAATTACAATACAAATATATGAAAAAAGAAAAAATATATAAATATATACAATATAATGGAAGGTTACAGTAAAGAAAGCAGAAAGAATAAGATAAATGCTCTTGGAAAGTTGGTAGGAGGAGCTACTTGTATCTCTAGCCTTGTTCGTTTTTTATGGCAATCTGAGCTGATTAATATAGTGAGTGGAACAAAGGAGGAGACAAAGGTATTTTTAAATTGTGTTTTTTTATTTTTAATTTTTGACTGGAGCAACTGAGAGACTAAGTTGGAGAAAATGGTAGACAGAGAAGGTGTCAGAATAATCAAAAGTGATAGGTCAATGTTTTATACACTAACCTTGAAATATCTACCAGACATTGTGTAGCTAAAGAAGTATGACATAAAATCAGAGCTGGAGCACAATTATGGAGCTTTGTAGGTCATAATGGCTAGCAGCAGCCCATGGTCCACTGCAAGGTAGTGATATGGTAGGACCACACCTTAATGCTCAGCAAGACACTATTAGGACTCAAGTTATCAGGGCTGTGATGACAAGAGAATCTCCCATGCTTTAATTAGGGGTTCTCTTTAAATCAATCAACAATGAAGTGCTATAGAAATACGAGTTCCCTGAAAATGAGGCCTTGACTTCCTGGATACAAATTTGGCTAACATCAGCCATCCAGCTCTCCTTGATAGAAGTTTTAGAGTGGTAGAAGTTTACTCTCATAATTGTATGCTATAGTAGCCTGTAGCAACAGAAATCCAATTGTTCAATATTGCACAAATACCCATTCTTGGAGACAAAAACCTAAATACTGATTTACTACAATTGAATCAGTTTAATGGAAGTAAAGCATTATTGGTATTCACAGTTCTGAGAATAAATCTAAGGGATGCATTTTTGCCAATAATGACTTGTTTTTTGTTTTTGCCAGTCCTGGGGCTTGAGCTCAGGGCCTGAGCACTGTCCTTGGGCTTTTTCTTCAAAGCTAGCTCTCTGCCACTTGAGCCATATCACTACTTCTGGCTTTTTCTATATATGTGGTACTGAAGAATGGAACCTGGGTCTTTGTGCATGCTAGGCAAGCACTCTACCACTAGGCCAAACTTTTGGCCCAACAATGATTTTTGTATAATCAACTTGCTCAATTGCCCAGCTCAAAGATGGAGCTAGTACCAAATTTCAGCACAGTTCCACTCTTAAGTAACTTTAGTCTCATAGAGTAACACAAGCCAACAGCTGCTAAGATCAAGTTCTGATTACCTAGCGTTTGAATGGTATCTGTATAACATAGGTGTCTCAAAATTCTAAAGAATTAGACATATAGAAAATGTTCTCTACACACACTAGAGCAAGAAAAAATGTATCAGTAAATTAAAAATAGGAAAGTATCATAATGTCATACCAAGGAACAAATAGCAGATTGGTGATATGAAATTGATGTTTGCCTTGCATCCAATCTGTAGTTAAGAGAAGCTACTCATGATCTCCTCATAGGTCTGCTCTGTCTAAGAACTACTATTGTCTCTGCATTTTAGTTTCTCCTTCTGGAAAATAATATTTCTGAAGAAGCTGGTAAAAATCAAGTGTTCTCTCAACTACTACTCTTCATTCTTACCAGAGTGAGAGTTATCTGATTAATTGTAGCACACTTTTGTAAACATCAATTCTCCTATTCAACAGAAACATTAAATTTCCTATATGGAGAAATTATGGTACTAGTCCTGTCAATAATTCTATGAAATATATCTTTGTATTACTTAAAAGAAGCTTTTAGACATGGAAGCCATTCTTTCAAGCAATGGAAAGACTGTTTATGACCAATTTAATGATCTTCAAGCTCCTGAATTTGCACTGCACATATTTGAAAAGGAAGAGGTGTAAGAATTAAAAAAAAATAACCTTATTGAACTAACATGGGTACTAACACAGAAATATTTGACTATAATTATTCTAACAATGGTATCAGGTACCACCTCCCTGATTGTGTAAGGTCAAAAGCTTCCACTAGAAAGTAGAGTTCTTGGTTGAACGCCAGGTAACAAAGCTCATTAAAAATTTATTACATGGGCCAGAGGTTTGGTCTCATGGTAGAGTGCTTGCCTTGGACGCACAAAGACCCGGGTTTGATTCCTTGGTACCACATATTTAGAAAAAAAGCTAGAAATGGTTCAATGGCTCAGGGGGTAGAGCTGTATCCTTGAGAAAGCTCAAGGACAGTGCCCAGGCTCTGAGTTTAAGGCCCAGGACTGGCAAAAAAATGTTTTTTAAAGTAATAACATTATCCTCTTTCTGTGATAAGACAGATGTAAAATTGTAAAAAGAAATTTCCTATAGATCTTTCTTGCAGCATTTGGAAAAGGAAGTTGGAAACACACACACACACACACACACACACACACACACATACACACACACACCTTCTAGGCTGACAGTGTGTTGAGCTTGATGAGAGAGTTGTAGTCGAAGCATGTCACATAGATCAGAGTCACCACGGACTCAATGACAGCATCTTTGAATGCAAATAGCCACCATATGTGTGTGCTCAGAACTCACAGTGCTGACAGAGCGAGGGGAACTTTGGGTGGAATGTCCACTGTGTAGGGAACAGATCTATAATCATTCTTGAAACTTCAGGAAGTAAACATTCACTTTCAAGAAATTGTTTTCAGCTGCTTTAAAGCCAAGTGACAGCCAAATTATAGTTCAGGGAAGGAAAAGTTTCCATTTTCTAATTTGATGCATTTTGTTGCTTTTGTACTACATTATCCAGAGTCAGGGCTGCTATGTCGTGTCATGCTTCAAAACCTAGGCTGAAAGCTCTGTGCAACTGAAAAAGCCATCTGTCCAGTGACACAGCTAGCGTGCTAAGTGTGCCCTTGAAAATGTGTCTGGGGAGGTGGGGACATTTCTTTGGGTTAACATTCCTAGCATCTCCACAAGTGCCTTTGGCTGTACGTGTTGTGGTTGTCCAATCAGCAGCTTCTTATGCCAAGAAGTGAAGTTTATGGAAATGATGGGTCGTTGCTGAAACAATCCCAAAGTCATTCTCCTAGAGTTCTGCTAAGAAAAGAGGCTTGGGAGATGAGAGAAAGAAATGATGCAGTCAAGAGCATGTCTTAGGTGCTCACCAGTTGACCAGTGGCTGTCAGGAAAATAAATAAGGTGGTGATATCTGACAGTATAAGGAGGAAGAAAGGAAATTAAGTTTTTATTAAAAGAGATAACAGAAATGTTATCAGGCAGGCAGCTTCCTATTGCCTGCTGAGTCTAGTAATGAGGATTCCAGTGCTGCAAACGATAAACTGTCAGAAATGGAGCATGAATGCCCACTTCCTAGAGGCCTCATTCTACTCCAGACATTATATTCTTTTGAATCATTTCCTTAAGATACGTTAACCAATCAGATGTGAACTTTTCATAAAAAATTCTATATTCTTGCTTTAATATAAATCAGTGTGTGTGTGTGTGTGTGTGTGTGTGTGTGTTATAATAAGTCATTTAGCATGGTGAATCAGAAATATACACTCATTCAAACAACTTTATACACTATAGAATGGAGCTGAAATTCTGGTTTTGAATTATAATTAGAAATTTAGAGTAGTATTTCTTAGTCCTTACTCATGAAGATTTTCTCTTAGCCAGGTGCTGGTGGCTTTCTTGTGTAATCCTAACTGCTGAGGAGCCTGAGATCTGAGGTCTGTATAATAAGCAAGCCTGTGCAGAGAAGTTTGTGAGACTGTTCTCTCCAATTAATTTGCATAAAGCTGGAAGTGGAGGTATGGTTCAAGTGGTAGAGTGCTAGCTTTGATGGAAAAAGCAAGCCAGAATGTAAAGCCCTGAGTTCAAGCTCTTCTCCCCCCACCCCATATACAATCTATAAGCACACACATGAACTCACAAATACAAGCACACACACACACACACATACACACACACATTTACATAAATGTTCATGAACTCAACCATCTATTATGACTTTTAGTATCTTAATAACAAAAGTAAGCCAGGTGTGGTGGCTCACGCCATAACCCTAGCTGCTCAGGAGGCTGAGATCTGAAGATCAAGATTCAAAGCCAGCCGGGGCACAAAAGGACCTGAGACTCTTATCTCCAATTAACCTCCAGAAAATGGGAAGTGGGATTTGGCTCAAGGGTAGGGAAGTATCCTTGAGCTGAAGAGCTCAGGGACAGTGCCCAGGCCAAGTTCAAGCCCCATGACCTCCCACCCACACACATACACAAAAGTGAAAAAATCAAAAGTTGCCCTTTAGCATTATGAATTAAAAAAAACAGCCTTCTTCCTTCACATAAATCTATTTTGCCTCTTAGAATTCACAACAAAACCAGTTCATTGAATTCATTGTATTTTCATCCAAAATAATCACATATCTTAAAAATATATTTATTAATTTTTGTGGGTGGTGCTTGAACTCAGGTTCATGTTCTCATTCAGCTTTTTATTTTTCATTCCTGGCTCTCCATATCTATGCGTCTGGATTTTTGTTGTGTAATTGGAGATTACTCCTACGGACTTTTCTGTCTGGGCTTGTCTCTAACCATGATCCTCAGACATCAGTCTCCTGACTAGCTAGGATTTTAGGCATGAGCCATCAACCCTTGACTCTCAAAAACCTTCTTATGTTTTGCATATGATGAATGAGACCTTTCATATGCTAAATATGCTAAGTAAGAATATCCTTAGTTTTTTTACATTTGTAGATATTCTTTAATAGTAAGATGATGGGAAATAATACTAAGATGATTGCTATAAACTCTTCGTGGGCAAACCAGTATTCTGTGATTTTTGTTAGCATATTATTTTTTGTGTTTATTAAGACAGGTGCAACGTTTAAAGATCTTGGTTATTTAGTAAAATGTCCCATTCCTTCTGCTTTGTTACCTTGCAGAGAGACTTGCTTCTTACATGAGATCAATACTAATGGTCACATATGTTATATGGGTGCAGCCTGGTACTTTTTCCAAGAAAAATTTAATGAGAAAAAGTGTTACTATGTCTTTATACATTAAACAGTACATTGTTTAATATACATTGAACTTCCCTGTTCTCTCTTCCATAACCTGGACTTCTTTAAGAATGCAAACAAGGTGACAACAAATTAGAGTCACAGAGACAGTGGACATGTTAAACATAAAGCTGGAATGACTAGATCTTCCACATGTCAGATCTTTGTTCGTGGGCCATCAGGTCACAGTTCATGTCAAATCTTTCATATTTTTATTTCACAAGTACAATTGATACCCTATGTAGCACATCAGTGAGAAAGCATGATTAATAGGTCTCTTTAGCTTCTGATAAATGTTTGAGGCTATAAAAATGTAACAAAAGGAACAACTGTAGAGTATGCAAATAGTTATCTTGAAGTAGAACTGCAGATTTTCACCTATCTCTGGGAAAGAGGGTAATAATCTGGTAGTATTAGTTGGGTATTTTCCACTGAGTGTTTCTTTGTAAGTCAAATTATTTTTTGAGATTGGAGGAAAACAGAAGTATGTTTTAAATTGATTGTCTTCTGAATATTTTTAAACTGCTTTTTCATGTGTCTCATTTGAGACTCATAGTTGCTTCGGCTCAGGTGGAGTATAAGTGCTAATGTCAGCTGTTCCTATTGCCAGGGCAAAAAGCTAGAACTGTGGTGTGTCAAGTGATTATGATTGGTTTATGTCCCATCAGGTGGCCATCAGATTGCCTGCAATCTGCCCCGTTAACCAAAGCACCTACATAATCATTAAGGGAACTGAAAACACCAGTTCAATTATTTTTTTCCAATCTGGTATTTCATATTTTCACCACATTACCAGGTTACTTATTTAATATTACCATTTAGTATTCTCTTTTTGATGCGATTTGAAACCACAATAGTTCATCTGCATTGTTATTGCTGTTCTCACAATGTCTTTTTATTCTATCCTGATAAAAGAAATACTAGAAAATTCATATGAGGACATGTAATGGGTCTAACCAAAATATATTTAGTATTGTTCAAAAAGAAATGTACTCATTATCTGACTTTTGTAATTGTAACCCCTCTGTACATCACCTTTACTATAAATGTATGTGTATATACATATATATATATATTTCAGTATCTTGAAATATGTGCTGTAACAGAATCATTTTTCTACTTATCAATTAAAATTAAGCCATGTAATTTTACTATTATTACCTACTTTACACTTAATAAAACTATTTGACCTAATAGTAATAAGCACTATAATACTCCTGAAAGCATTTGCTCTGACTTCAGAGATAAAAATTAAAGAAAAAGCTAATGGTTTTCATCCATACTGTCACGACTTAGAAACGTCTTGCTAAGGCAAATCTTGTTTATGAATTTGGAAAACCTGTTTTTAAAAGTGTTAACTTATTAACAGCATTCAATAGACTCTTTAGTAGACTCTGTTTTGCTACAGATTTTTAGATATTCAAGTGACAAGAACACACTCAAGAAGTTGTAGACATGGGTATTTTGTTGTTTTTGGTTTTGTTTTTTTTTTTGCCAGTCCTGGGCTTGAGCTCAGGGCCTGAGCACTGTCCTTGGACTTTCTCAAGGCTAGAGCTCTACCACTTGAGCCTCAGCATCACTTCCGGCTTTTTTCTATGTATGTGGTACCAAGGAATCGAACCCGGGTCTTCATGCATGCTAGGCAAGCACTTTAACCACTAGGCCAAACTCCCGGCAACATGAGTATTTTGTACACAAAATCAATCCACTGTCTTCAACCCTTAGCCACATACCAAATGTCAATTGGATGCCTCAAGGCTATCTCTGTGAAGAACGCAGGGAATAAATAACCAGTTTTCCAACACCCTAATCATGTTCCCAGCCAAGTATAAATATGTGTACATTTTTGAAGATATTGGAACAAATTCACAATTTATCCCAGTATCCTTTGGGGAAATGTATCACTACAGTATCCAGTGATATATACTGTCTTCTGTCTCAAATTCTTCTTTCTGCCTACAAATTCTAGTACATCAGAGCAGCTGGAATGCTAAAATGAGGGCAAGAACAGGTTGTTGCAGTACATATGAATGGAACAACTAGCCACCAACATTTCCACTGGGGACATTTTGTTTCAGCAGGAGCTTTGCAGCCTCTTTTTGTTTTTGTAATAAAGAGATGAAATATTCAGAAGGAGACAGTAGCAAGAGATACAGCTACTCATGTGTTCAATATTTCCTCACTGAATGTTCATGTATTGCGTGTACATTCAATAAATATTCTTTAGTGTCTGTCACTTGCCAGGCAAATGGTGTTATCGGGGAGTCCTTGAGTAGTAAGAGTCGAATCTATATCAAAGACGATGCATCCTCTGGAAGGGAAATAAAATTCTAGAGAAAACCCCATTTCCCACCAACAAACCCCAAAACTCTTCAACGGCTGCTTAGGAAATCCACAAAAAAATGACCTGGAGTCTATTTCTTACAAGTCCCATGGGAGGTGGGGGAGACTCATCTTTGTGTAAAAATTATTATTTTTTTCAGAGAAATAGCTGTTTCTTTTTGCCTTGTGCTGCAGTTTGAATATGAAGTATATCCCATACGCTAATAGGTCCAATATTTGGTATTTAGCTAGTGGAACTGTTTTGGGTGGCAGTGGACACTTTAGTAAGTAGAAGAAGTGAGTCCCAGGGCATTCTTAGACAATCACACACAATCCCCAATCCTCTCCTTCCTCTCTGATTCCTGTCGATCACGAGGTGAGCAGCCTGTGCCACGTGGGCCTGCAGGGGTGAGGCCAGAATCAGTGGAGCCAGGGACTAAGCCTCTGAAAACATGAAACAAAATAAACCTTTCCTGGAGTGGGTGTGTGTCCTAGTGGTAGAGTGCTCACGTAGCATGCATAAAGCCCTGGGTTCAATTCCTAGGTACCACATACATAGAGAAAAGATGGAAGTGGTACTATGGCTCAAATGGTAGAGGGCTAGATTGGAGAAAACCCAGGGACAATGCCCAGGCCCTGAGTTCAAGCCCCAGGATTGGCAAAAATTAAAAATAAATAAATAAATGTTTCCTCCTTTTAGTTGTCCTTTTCATCATGGTTACATGCAATTGCAGAGAAAAATATACCTTTGAGCATTTTTATTTATTTCTAGTGTTGGAAACACAAATAAACAAAATTGGTCTGGAAGAAAAGCCATAAAAGGTTATTTCACCTGAATGAAGTACAATTTTAACTGAAAGGACTCATTTTCTCCAGTGGGAGGCAACAGTAATTTAATTTTGGAGATGGTTAACCTCCACTGTAGCTGATATCTAAATCACATCAAACTACCTGAGAATTTGTGGTGAGCAATGCAATGATTCCAAGGATCAACAGAGGTGCTCCACTAAGTGACTTATCTCCAAGGCAGAAGAGGATTCAGTGTAAGTAACAGCAAGTGCCCCCCAGAATCTCTTTCTACCTTTCTGTGGTTGTTTCCTCAATCAGTGATAGTTTCAAAGTAATTTTCTACTTTTTCTATTGACTTCTATTACCTACTTTTCTTTCTCTTTGTCAGAGAGAATCTGTCAAGAGTTTATAAATGACAGAACAGAGATTACATCTATTTTAAAGTTTAAACCAACTGTACCCCTCAAATATTTAGTTATAAATGTTGCTTGTGTGGAGTTCACAAAATACCACTTTTATATGACTTTATTTTCACCAGTTAGATTGCCCACAAATGAACTTTTAAAATGATGTGGCTCAACTGGCCTTACATTTTCTATGAAAAAGAAGCAAATTTAAGACTCAGAAATTCTAATAAATGCTTAGAAGGATACATATAAAATATCATTCTCTGTGAGTCATGGTAATAGCCAATTTTAGAAACTTCTGAGTATTTTCATTCATTTGTAAATATGTAAGGATCATATATACCTTATGCTGTATCAAGTAATGAAACATCACATAAGCCTTGTACTGTTTTTATGGATTTTTTGTCATTATGAGTAATGACGTTTTTGCCAAAGGAGCCAAACAAATTTATAAGTGTTGTCTCTAATATTGCCACTGGACAGCTGTTTTTCATAAATTTATTGTCTTGTAGCATTAAATTATCAACTTCTGAAATAGTTTAGCCAGGAATAATGCCTGTTATGAACAGAGAAATATGGTACCAAACAGGAGAAGCTGAGATAATTGCAAGAGAGAAGAAACATTGTTTGGTAAGTAAGCAATAATAACATAATTTATTTGGTGATATTGTGTCAGATCCTGAGCCCTTGTCAAAGATACACTTATGTCTAGCACATATTGCTATCCCCCAGCCAGTAAATGAATTCCTTCCTAATAAACTTCTATATTTCATTGAGTATAAATAGTTTCAAACAAGAATTTCCTTAATTTAGCCTCTGTGACCAGATGGAGTTCTAGTTCTTCAGAGTTAGTGAGATATTACTAAGTGGATTTCTGAAGAAGATTGTGTTTTTCTAAGACTGGTAGATGCTTTAAGGGGATCTATATTTCCTTTCTGTAAGAAAGGAATGTAGATTGGGAAAATGTAGACTAGAAAAAAAAAACAACTGTAAATATGACCAGCTCCTTGAGTCAGTGTCACAGCTCTAGGCTGTCCAAATTCCAGGCTTTTTATTAAATGTGAGAAATGAACTTCTAACTCTTTAAGCCACTGCTAACTGAATTTATGTGGCTCATACATTTCCAAATGACATTATTTTCCTTGTACAGTATTCCTGGGGAGTACTGGGAAGAATGACATGGAAGTTTGACCTAAGGAAATGGTAGTATAATACATTATCTTTCATAACTTACCTAACAAATTTTTGTTGTACATCTACCATGTGTTAAGAACATGCTAGGTAACAAAAAGCACCCTTTCTTTTCAAATGCGTAATTGAAATATTAGCATTTGGTCCTCAAACATATAAAAATCATGGAACCACAGTTAAGTAAATTAAAAGATGAATCAACTAAATATAGACCAGATATAATAAAGTAAACTATACACAAACATATTCATTGAAACGAAACACATATTTTCTTTTAATATCACATGGGAGTGTTCACAATTCTATGTTGCCTGTGGGGGCTGTTCCAGAGTTAAGAAACTTGGAGCTCAATGAAGTAGGAGAAAATGCAAATAAGCAACTTTCTCTAACAGACTGTAGTTAAAGAAAAGAAACCCAGACTCAAGACCAATTGGTGAATTACTAGGGTTCCTTTGCATCTTCTACAATTTCTCTTTAAAATATAGACTAGGGACTGAGTTCACATCTAAGGGATTGTTTTATTCTTGCCAAGAACAACCAGACTTGGCAGGAAATATCACTATACAAACGTCACTTCCCTGGCAGTCCCAAGTGTGTCTTCTAAGAACTGTGGTCAGACACGAGGTTCTGACAGCAACAAAAATAATTCTTGTGACCAGAGATTGAGAAAAAAAATCAATAATTTTAAAGAAAACAAAACAAAAAGCTGTTGGTGTTCATCATTCTGTTCAATTAGAAGAAATTCCCTTTTTTTCTTAATACTGTTTTTTAATTTTTTAAGAAAACCCTGATTTAGGAAATAATGTATTCTTTCCAAACACATCCACAAGAAAGTACTGGGTGTGGTGGGTCAAGCCTATCATCCTAGCTACTCAGGAGGCTGAGACCTGAGGATCAAGGCTCAAAGTCAGACCAGGCACAAAAGAACCTGAGACTCATCTCGAATTAACTTCTAGAAAATGGAAAAAGGGGCTTGGCTAAAGGGTGGGGTCAGTAACCTTGAGCTAAAGAGCTCAGGGATAGCGTCCTGGCCAAGTTCAAGCCCCATGACTGCCCCCTCTTCCCCGGAAAAAAAAAAAGGAAAAAGAAAGTACCTTCTAATAGCCCAGAATATCAAATAATAATTTTGAGCTTTATACAGCAGAATATTTAACTTGAAAGTTGGAAAGAATAGTTCATTTTTCTTTGCAAAGTTTGAGGATTTTCACTGTGTAACTATTTTTTGAATGACTTAAAAAATCGGCTCAACAAATCATGGAATAAACATAGTAATTAGAACCAAATATCATTTAAATAGTGAGTTCCTGTGAATTTCTAGCCGATGTTAACATACCCACATTGAACCAAGAAGACCTAATCCAACTAAACAGACCTATTTCAAGCACTGAAACAGAAATGTCAATAAGAGATCTCCCATCCAAGAAAAGCCCAGGGCCAGAGGGATTCACAGTTGAATTCTATAATGTCTTCAAAGCAGAGCTCACACCAATACTCCTCAAGCTCTTCAACGAAATTGAAAACAAAGGCTCTTTGCCAAACTCATTCTATGAAACCACTCTAACCCTCATCCCAAAACTAGACAGAGATTCATCAAAGAAAGAGAACTATAGACCCATTTCTTTGATGAACATTGATGCAAAACTTCTCAACAAAATACTGGCCAACTGTCTACAACAACTCATCAAAAAATTACATACTATGACCAAACATGATTCATCATAGGGATGCAAAGCTGGTTCAACATACGCAAATCAATTAATATAATTCAACACATCAACAGGAGTAAGGACAAAAATCACACGATTGTCTCATTAGATGCAGAAAAGGTATTTGACAAGATGCAACACCCCTTTATGCTAAAAGCTCTGGAGAAACTAGGAATCCATGGAACATTCCCCAGTATAATGAAGTATGATAAACCCACAGGTAGCATCATACTTAATGGCAAAAAGCTTTTGAAATTCAAGATGCAGAGTAAGCTTTGCCAAATAGTACACTATCTAATCTAGTCCAACAATCAAACACTGTTTATTTAGAAAGCAGTGCTCAAAATCTATTAATTGTTGACCTACATTTATGACAAGATACACTACCTTCAGAAACATTTTCAGTAAGATTTATCGTTTGCATTTCTTGTGTATTTACCTACAAGGTTTATTTTGGTAAACAAAATGCTGATCATAGTTTTCATAGGTAAATGTTCTAAACTATGAATTTCAGAGAAAATTTCTTTTGTGATTTGCCTGGGAAAAATACTACAGACCAGTCATATGTGTTTATTTATTGCTTTGGTATCTTACTGTCAACCCTTTTTTGTAATTTTTGTTCCTATCAATTTTCCATTCTGCTTTTTCACTTGGTTCCTCAAGTGGTGTATAATTGTTATATATGGGAATTAAATACTAAAACTGTGGTCACAAACTGGCAGACTTTTGACTGAATCTAGCATGTCTACTTGACTCATAAAGCCTTACAAATACAATATACAAATATACACAGAAATATAAAATATATATGGTATACATATGTACACAGGAAAAGTTCATAACAGATATTGTTTGCTACTGATTTATGGACTTTATATTTCAACTTTCCACAGTCAATATAATTTTCATGTAAGTAGAAATGAACTATAGTATTTTTAATAGTTCAAAATAAGCCAATATATGTATGTATGTATGTATGTATGTATGTATGTATGTATATATGTATATACGTGTGTATGTATGTATTGTGACTCTATGTATGTATATGTGTGAATGTATTTAAGGTTCATATAGAGCCTTGAACTCAGGACATCATGCTCTCACTTGTTTTTTTCATTTAAAACTGGTATTCTATTACCGACTGAGTCACATCTACACTTTGGCTTATTTTGGCTGAAAAGTCTCAGACTTTTCTGCCTGGACTGACTTTGAACTGTGATCCTCAGATTGCAGTATTTTGAGTAGCTAGGATTATAGGCACAAACCACCAGCAGCTATGAATTTCTATTTAGTTTTAGGAGGATTTCTTTTGTGTTCATTTGTGATAACAATCTACATCCTGATTTTCAGTCAAATTCTTGGATGATTGCTGAAACATCAATCTTCCAAGAGCAGAAGTTTGACAGCAGTGGTAGAAAGCAGCTTAGCATATGTGAGTCCTAGGTTCAATCCCTAGGACTGCTTTAAAAGAGACAGAGAGGGAGGGAGAGAGAGAGAGAGAGAGAGAGAGAGAGAGAGAGAGAGAGAGAGAGAGAGAGAGAGAGAGAGAGAGAGAGAGAGAGAGGGGGGGGGGGGGGGGAGAGAGAGAAAGAGAGAGAGAGAGAGCCCAGCTACTCTCAAAATACATAGACTGAGAAATAATTCTCTCTTCAGAGAAACCAAAGTGCAAACAATTCTGTCTTATTAAGACTGGTAATTGTCAATTGGCAAATTAATAATGGATGATAATGGATGAGTAGGAGCTTATGTGTTAAATGAAGACTTGTTTATTTCTCTTGTTTATTTGTTTTTAAGAATTTAAAGAGGTAGAATTTTTTCATATATTTTTATTGTAATTAATAGAATGGTTACATGATATTTGCCAGATAGATGGTGCATTAATTCATATACATTGATACCCTTTCACACGTCTTGGTCCCCATTTCCCTCCCCCCCATTGTGTATAAATACCACATCTTGTTGATCCACTCATCAACTGAGGGACATCTAGGTTGGTTCCATAACTTTGCTAAGGTAAATAGTCTTGGAATGGAATGTTTTTATTATTCCCTCAGTTATGAATGAGAGCTTAGCTGGGTACAATATTCTTGGTTGGTAGTTATTTGACTTCAGGACATGGTATATATCGTTCCAATCTCTTCTCGCTTGCATGGTCTCTGCTGAGAAATCTGGGGTTATTCTGATTGGTTTGCCTTTATAGGTGATTGTTCTCTTCACCCTGACTGCTTTTAGGATCCTATCTTTGGCCTCTATTGATCCAGTTCAGATTATAATGTGGCGGTGGGATGTCCTTTTCTGGTCAGGTCTGTTTGGGGTTCTAAAAGCTTCTTGTATCTGGATGGGCCTGCCTTTCCGGATATTTGGGAGGTTCTCTGAGATAATTCCCTGAAGTATATTTTCAATACCATTGACCTCTTTCTCTAGACCCTCCTCAATAACAATTAGCCTTAAATTAGGCTTCCTAATTGTACCTTGGACCTCCTGTACCATTTTCTCATATTTCCTAGATTTGAATTGACTCATTTTCTGTTCTTTTTCTATAATAACTAAATTATCTCCAACCCCAGAAATTCTCTCTTCTGCATTGTCTAATCTGCTATCAAAGCTATCTACTTTATTCTTCATCTCCCTTCCTTCTAATTGCTCATTTTTGATGCCTTGCATCTCTTGTTTTAGATCATGTATGGATTTCTTTAGCTTCTTGATTTCCATTTGAGTGGTTAGCTCAGAAGCTTTATTCTCTTTGGACATTTGTTGGAGTTCAGTCAACTTTTTGTTTGTGGATTCTATGAATTCATCCATTTTTCTTTGAAAAACCTTTATTATGGCCTCCTTTATGGCTTCCCCTTTTTCACATATCACCTTGTTTATGGCTTCCTCTTGTTTAGCTGTGGCTTCCTCGCCACATTTTTCATTAATGATGTTTATCAATTGCATTTGTATAGCACTTGGAAGGCTCTCCTCTAGATTTGCCACTGACTGCTCCATTGCCTGTTTATGTTGGGTGAGAGATGCTATTCCTTGATTTGACATTTTTCTTGAGTTTCTTGTTCTTCCCATTTGAGGATGGGAGCAAGATTAATACTAAACAAGATTATAATTTTTCAGATATAACCAACCTAGACCTTTTTAGTTGGCTGACAATAGATATTAGCTCTTTTAGATTGGTAATAACACTCTCTCTTTCTTTTTGCACACTTACATACAAATCTAATACAATCACAGATGACCATTTTATGACCAAAACAATAAAGCCCTCAATCGAATCTCTATTGTATTTAAGTCCCTCTGGAACTGAGTATAATTGAACACCTAGATACACAGCATTGCTCAACAACCATCAAATGTAGATCCATGCATTATAAGAGTTGAAGGATGAACAGAGTACCAGAGATAGAAAAAAAATATGAAAGACGACAAGGGAGGTAGGAAAAGAATAATACAGGAGTGTAAGAATATTATAGTAATGAAGAAAGGGTATCCTGTAAGGATAACTGACCTAAGACGATAGACAGGTAGAGTATTTGTGTAGAAAGTTTAGATGAAACTGCCTTATGCTACACCAACAGTGAGAGGAACGAGGCAACAATCAGGAAAGCAACTACTTTTGCAATAGCCTCAAAGAAAGTAAAGTACCCAGGAATCAGCTTAACTAAGAATGTAAAGGACTTTTTGATGAAAAATTTAAAACCCTGAAAAAGGAAATTAAAGCAGAACAAAGGAAATGGAAAACCTCTCAAGCTCCTGGATTGGAAGAATCAACATCGTGAAAATGACAATTTTGCAAGGGCTATCTACAAATTCAACGCAATACCCATCAATATCCCAATGTCATTCTTTAAAGAAATAGAAAAGGCAATCCAAAATTTCATATGGAATAATAAAAGACCCGTATAGCAAAAACACTTCTTAGCAGAAAGAACAGCGCTGGAGGAATTTCAATTCCAAACTTTAGACTCTATTACAGGGCTATAATTATCAAAACAGCTTGGTACTGGCACAAGAACAGGCCTGAAGACCAATGGAATAGAACTGAGGATCCAGATATTAAACCACAGACCTATGGCCACCTAATTTTTGACAAGGGAGTCAAAAAAATAGAATGGAAGAAAGATAGCCTCTTCAACAAGTTGTGCTGGCAGAACTGGTTAAGCACCTGCAGAAAACTAAAGTTGGATCCTTCTTTGTCACCCTGCACTAGAATTAACTCCAAATGGATCAAAGACCTGGAGGTAAAAGCTGACACACTGAAAACTTTACAGGAAGGAATAGGAGATACACTAGGCCTCCTTGGCACAGGTTGAAACTTTCTTAATAAGGACCAAGAATCACAACAAATCAGAGAAAGGCTGGATAAGTGGGACTGCATTAAATGGCAGAGTTTTTGTATGGCAAAGGACATGGCTAGTAAATTAATTAGGAAGCCTACAGAGTGGGAGAAGATCTTCACCAACCATACAGCGGACAAAGGCCTCATATCTAAAATATATCAACAACTCAAAAAATTGAATCACTCCAAAACTAAAAGTAACAACCATCCCATTAAAAAATGGGCCAAAGACTTAAAGAGAGTCTTCTCTGAAGAAGAAACAAAAATGGCCTATAGACACATGAAGAAATACTCAACATCTCTCGTCATAAAAGAAATGTAAATCAAAACAACGCTAAGATTCCACCTCACTCCAATTAGAATGACCAGGATCAGGAAAACGAATAACAACAGATGGTGGAGGGGATGTGGCCAGGAGGGATCACTACTACACTGTTGGTGGGAGTGCAAACTCGTTCAACCACTATGGAAAGCAGTGTGGCAGTGCCTCAAAAGGCTAAACATAGAACTCCCCTATGACCCAGCAATTCCACTATTTGGCATTTACCCAACCGTCCAAAATCTAGGGCATACTAAATCCACTAGCACAACAATGTTCATTGCAGCATTATTCACCATAGCAAAGATATGGATATCGTTTTTATTGAAACTGTACCCAGCCTGTCACTGTGTTTCTAGGAACGACCACAGTGACAGCAGGATTGCGGGAAAAGAAAGGAGAAAAAAAGAAAAAAAAGGAATGAATCATCACATTAGAAAAAAAGGTGTTGGTTAAATGGCAAAGAGAAAAATAAGAACATTTAAAAATGCAAATGAATTGTGGTAAAAAATAAAAAAGGGTATTCTTCCATTTTTTTTTTGTGGGAGGAGAGGTTAGGAAACTTGTGTCTTCACTAAATTTGGGATATAAACACTTCACAAAGTCTTTTTCTCTTGTGATTTGGCTTTGCAGTTTTTCGGATGAGATTGCTTGTTTGGGAAAACAAAGCTGAAAGATCCGCGGGCGGCTTTGTTTACCAGGTCTGCGGGCGGTGCAAGGGGATGGACTTCAGCAGCACTGGGACCGGATTTCTGGCTAAGGGATCTCTGGGAAATCCTTTGCCAGTTAGAAAGGTGGCGCTGTCACCAACACCTCTCAGGCTCCAATTGCTTTGGCCTGGGTTGTTGCCAGCAGTCAAGATGGCGCTGCTCTCAGCTGGTGGGGGAGGGGCTCCCTCCCAGTGCTGTCCCAGAGCAGAAGTGGAAACTTCTCCTCGGAGCTACTCACAAATTGCTGGATTCTCTGGTTCCGTGAAGCTGGCAGGTCCTCACATGGCCGGGTGTTGGCTCTGGGCTCGCGCAGGTTCTGTGTGGCTCTGTCTGCAACTGGCGGGTCTGTGCTGCTGTGGAGCACTTTCTCTGCTCTGATTCAGAAGAGCCTTTGTCTCCCAGGCCACTCGGCCGCGGAGCTCCACACTCTTTTCTCCCACAGGTATTCTGCCTGTTTTTCCCCTCTGCCTGAGTTCTCTGTGGTCCTAAAGCTTACTTAGGATCAATTTCTGGTAGAGGACTGTCTCCTGCACTGCCAGTAAATGAATCTTGGCAGAAGCTCAGTACGTCTCACCCTGAACCGCCACCATCTTCCGCCGATCTCAAGAGGTAGAATTTTAAAAAAAAATTTTTTTTGCCAGTCCTGGGCTTGAGCTCAAGGCCTAAGCACTGTCCTTGGACTTTCTCAAGGTCAGAGCTCTACCACTTGATCCTCAGCACCACTTCTGGCTTTTTTCTATGTATGTGGAACCAAGGAATTGAATGGGTCTTCGTGCATGCTAGGCAAGCACTCTACCCCTAGTTCAAACTCCTGACCTGAGAGATAGAATTTTTTAAAGAAAAATAATCATCTCTCTTTAACATATGATTACTTGTGGGCCCTCTTATGTCACTTTCCTAGCTTTGATCTACTATTCTCTCAGATTTTCTACCCCACAAAGAGAGTCTTCTGTTCCTAAGATCCCTCCCTAAGACTCACGGTCTGCTTTGGAGAAGCTGAAACCAGAAGATGAAAAAAACCAAGTGAAAATAATACTTATGACCCATCACATCAGTGGAATTCAAATAGGAATTCAAATAGGAATACAAAACCATTATTTGACTCATAACAGAAAGTCACTATTTTTTAATGTATTTTTATTTTAATTAATAGAAGAGTTAATTATATTCACCAGATAGAAGGTGCATTATTTCACAAACATTGATACTCTTTCTCATGTCTTGGTTCCCATTTCCCTCCTCCCACCCCGCCCCTCATCTTGTTTTACTCCCTTCCCTATCCAACTTCAAATAACCAAATACATATATATAAAATATATCAGATAACCAGGTGAAATATTGTAAAAATATGAGATAACCAAGGGACAGCAAAAGAGATGAGAGATAACATAGTACATTAGGGACAACAATCACTCATTTTATGGCTTTTCTTTCTATATACTGGAGGACTTTTCATTTAGCATCATTCTACATGGCCTTATGTATCTAGGTTTTGTTCTACTGTAAATCTCTGCTAGGAGAGCCCAAAGATTTACTGATTATGACAAATGAGGAAAACCATTGTGTTTATGTTCCTTTGAGACTAGCTTACTTCACTTAATATTTCCTTACAAATGGGGCTATATGGTACTTTCTGATAGCAGCATAGAATTCCATTGTGTATAAATACCACATCTTGTTGATCCACTCATCAACTGAGGGGCATCTGGATTGGTTCCATATCTTTGCTATGGTAAATAGTGCTGCAATGAACATCTTTGTGCTAGTGGATTTAGTATGTCCTTGTTTCTGGATGATTGGGTAAATGCCAAGTAGTGGAATTGCTGGGTCATTGGGGAGGTCTATGTTTAGTCTTTTGAGGAACTGCCATACTGCTTTCCATAGTGGCTGAACGAGTTTGCACTCCCACCAACAGTGTAGTAGTGATCCCTCCTGGCCACGTCCCCTCCAGCATCTGTTGTTATTAGTTTTCATGATCCTGACCATTCTAACTGGAGTGAAGTGGAATCTTAGAGTTGTTTTGATTTGCATTTCTTTTATGGCCAGAGATATGGAACAGTTCTTCATTTTTCTATAGGCCATTCTTATTTCTTCTTCAGAGAAGACTCTCTTTAAGTCTTTGGCCCATCTTTTAATGGGATGGTGGTTTCTTTGGAGATTAGCTTTGGAGTGATACAATGTTTTGAGCTGTTGAGATATTTTAGATATGAGGCCTTTGTCTGTTGTATGGTTAATGAAGCTCTTCTCCCACTCTGTGGGCTTTCTGTTTAGATTGCCAGCCATGTCCTTTCCCATAGAAGCTCTGAAGTTTAATGCAGTCCCACTTATCCAAACTGTCTTTGATTTGTTGTGTTTCTGGGTCTTATTAAGAAAGTTTCGACTGTGACAAGGAAACCTAGTGTATCTCCTATTCCTTCTTGTACAGTTTTCAGTATATCTGCTTCTCCCTCTAGGTCTATGACCCATTTGGAGTTAATTCTGGTGCAGGGTGACAAAGGATTCAACTTTAGTTTTCTGCTGGTACTTAACCAGTTCTATCAGCACAACTTTTTGAAGAGGCTGTCTTTCTTCCAGTCTGTTTTTTTGCTCCCTTATCAAAGATTAGGTGGCCATAGGTCTGTGGTTTAATATCTGGGTCCTCAGTTCTATTGCATTGGTGTTCAGGCCTGTTCTTGTGCCAGTACCAAGCTGTTTTGATAATTATAGCTCTGTAATAGAGTGTAAAGTCTGGTATTGAAATTCCTCCTGCGTTGTTCTTTCTGCTAAGAATTGTTTTTGCTGTACAGGGTCTTTTATTATTCCATATGAAATTTTGGATTGCCTCTTCTATTTCTTTAAAGAATGACATTGGGATATTGATGGGTATTGCATTGAATTTGTAGATAGCCCTTGGCAAGATTGCAATTTTCACGATGTTGATTCTTCCAATCCAGGAGCATGGGTGGTTTTTCCGTTCCCTCAATTCTGTTTAATTTCCTTTTTCAAGGTTTTAAATTTTTCAACAAAAAGGTCCTTTACATTCTTAGTTAAGTAATTCCTAGGAACTTTATTTCCTTTGTGGCTATTGTAAAAGAGTTGCTTTCCTGATTGTTGCCTTGTTCCTCTCATTGTTGGCAGAGAGGAAGGCAGTTCATTTTTGAGGGTTAACTTTTACCCTGCTACCTTGCCTAGTTTTGAATCAGCTGAAGGAGCTTGGGAGTGGAGTCTATATGATTCTTTTAATTCAGAATCATGTCATATGCAAAGAGGGAAAGTTTCACTTTCTCTTTCCCTATTTGGATCCCCGTTATGCTTGCTTCTTGCCTTTCTTGCCTTATTGCTCTGGCTAGGAATTCTAATACTATGTTAAAGAGGAGTGGAGAGAGTGAGCATCCTTGTCTCATTCCTGATTTTAGAGGGAATGGCTTTAGCTTTTGCCATTAAGTATGGTGCTAGGTGTGGGTTTGTCATCCACAGCCTTTATTATACTGAGGAATGTTCCATGGATTCCTAGTTTCTCCAGAGCATCTAGCATAAAGGGGTGTTGGATCTTGTCAAATGCCTTTTCTGCATCTATTGAGACAACCATGTCCTTAATCCTGTTGATGTGTTGAGTTATATTAATTGATTTGCATATGTTGAACCAGCTTTGCATCCCTATGATGAATCCTGTTTGATCATAGTGTATAATTTTTTGATGAGTTGTTGTAGACGGTTGGCCAGTATTTTGTTGAGAAGTTTTGCATCAATATTCATCAAAGAAATGGGTCTATAGTTCTCTTTCTTTGATGAATCTCTGTCTGGTTTTGGGATGAGGGTTATAGTGGCTTCATAGAATGAGTTTGGTAAACAGCCTTCGTTTTCAATTTCATTGAAGAGTTTAAGGCGTATTGGTGTGAGCTCTGCTTTGAAAACCTTATAGAATTCAGGTGTGAATCCCTCTGGCCCTGGGCTTTTCTTGGATGGGAGATCTCTTATTGACATTTCTGTTTCAGTGCTTGAAATAGGTCTGCTAAGTTGGATTCGGTCTCGACTGTGTTTTTTTTTAATTTGAGTGAGCTCCCTTCTGTTTTTGGTAAGATTTGCTAAAGGTCTGTCAATTTTATTAATTTTTTCAAACAATCAACTCCTTGTTTTGTTGATTCTATAGTTGCTTTGGACTCCAGTTCATTTAATTCTGCTTTGATTTTAATAATTTGCTTCCTTCTACTGGGATTAGGGTTGGTTTATTGCTCTTTTTTCAGGAGCTTATGGTCACACATTAAATTGTTGCTTTGCGATTTTTCCAATTTGTTATTGTAGGTACTCAGAACTATAAATTTTCCTCTGAGTACTGCCTTTGCTGTGTCCCAAAGGAGCTGGTATTTTGTGTGCTCCTTTTTGTTAAATTTCATAAACTGTTGAATATCTCTTTTGATCTCCTTGATGACCCATTGGTGATTCAACAATGTGTTGTTCAATCTCCATGAGTTATAGGTTTTTTGTTAGTAAAGATGGGTGTTCAGTTCTGATTTGATGCCCTTGTGGTCTGAGAGAATGAAGGGAACAATTTCAGTGTTTCTGAATTTGCCCAGGTTTATTTTATGCCCTAAACTGTGGTCTATTTTGGAAAATGTTCCATGTGCTGCTGAAAAAAAATGTATATTGTGTTGTTGATGGGTGAAATACTCTGCAGATGTCTGTTTGATCAAGTTGGTGTATACAGTTGTTCAATTCTGAAGTTTCTCTGTTGAGTTTTTGCCTGGTTGATCTGTTCATAGATGAGAGTGGTGTGTTAAAGTCGCCAACAATCAGTCTGTTTTGATCTATGTATGGTTTCAGTGATAGCAAAGTTTGCTTGATGAAGTTCGGAGCTCCGGGATTAGGTGTGCAGATATTTAGGATGGTTATGTCCTCCTGGAGGAGAGATCCCTTTATTAGTATGTTATAACCTTCTTTGTCTTTTCTCACTAATTTCAGTTTGAAGTCTATTTATCTGATATGAGGATGGCAACTCCAGCCTGTTTATGGTGGCCATTAGCTTGATAAACTTTATTCCAACCTCTCATTTTCAAAAAAATGTTTGTTTTGTGGGGCAAGATATGTCTCTTGAAAACAGCATAATGATGGATCTTGCTTTTTGATCCAACTAGACAGTCTATGCCATTTAATTGGAGAGTGTTAAGTCCATTGATATTGAAGGTTAGGATTAGAAAATATTTCCTACTTTCTGCCATTTTTTAAAGCTTTCAATAGGTCCTGTGGTTTGACAGTTCTTGTGGTACTTAGATGGTATGATTTTTAGGTGCCATTTCTTTATCTGTATTATGTTTGTGTTGGTTTTCAATGTGTAGAACATCTTTGCGAATTTTCTGTAATGTTAGTTTGATTGGTACGTAATGTTGCAACTTGTCCTTGGAATGGAATGTTTTTATTGTTCCCTCAGTTATGAATGAGAGCTTAGTTGGGTACAGTATTCTTGGTTGGTAGTTTTTTGTCTTAAGGGCATGACATATATCCTTCCAATCTCTTCTTGGTTGTATGGTCTATGCTGAGAAATCTGGGGTTATTCTTATTGGTTTGCCTTTATAGGTGATTGTTCTCTTCTCCCTGACTGCTTTTAGGATCCTATCTTTGGCCTCTATTGATCCAGTTCAGATTATAATGTGGCGGTGGGATGTCCTTTTCTGGTCAGGTCTGTTTGGGGTTCTAAAAGCTTCTTGTATCTGGATGGGCCTGCCCTTCTGGATATTTGAGAAGTTCTCTGAGATGACTCCCTGAAGTATATTTCCAATACCATTGACCTCTTTCTCCAGACCCTCATCAATAACAATTAGCCTTAAATTAGGCTTCCTAATTGTATCTTGGACCTCCTGAAGCGCTCTCTCATATTTCCTAGATTTGAATTGACTCATTTTCTGTTCTTTTTCTATAATAACTAAATTATCTTCAACCCAGAAATTCTCTCTTCTGCATTGTCTAATCTGCTATCAAAACTTTCTACTTTATTCTTCATCTCCCTTCCTTCTAATTGCTCATTTTTGATGCCTTGCATCTCTTGTTTTAGATCATGTATGGATTTCCATTTGAGTATTTAGCTCAGCAGCTTTATTCTCTTTGGACATTTGTTGGAGTTCATTCAGCTTTTTGCTTGTGGATTCTATGAATTCATCCATTTTTCTCTGAAAAACCCTTATTATATCCTCCTTTATGGCTTCCTCTTGTTCACATATGTCCTTGTTTATGGTTTCATCTGATTTAGATATGGCTACCTCCCATATCTCTTTCTTTATGCTTTCAAACTTTTCATTAATAATGTTTATCAATTGCATTTGTATAGCTCTTAGAGGACTCTCCTCTACTTTTGCCATTGACTGCTCCAGTGTCTGTTTATATTGGGTGGGAGATGCTATTCCTTGGTTTGACATTTTTCCTGAGTTTCTTGTTCTGCCCATTTGAAGATGGGAGCAAGATTAATACTAAATAAGATTACAGTTTTTAAGATATAGCCAACCTACACCTCTTTAGCTGGCCACACATTAATGTTCACAATTTTAGATTGGTATTATCACTCTGTCTTTCCTTTTGTGCACTTACAGACAAATCTAATACCACCACCACTTTATGACCAAAACAATAAAGCCCTCAATCCAGTCTCTATTGTATTTAAGTCCCTCTGGACCTAGAGTATAATTGAACACCTAGATATACAGTATTGCTCAACAACCACCAACTGTAGATCATGCATTATAAGAGTTGAAGGATGAACAGCACACCAGAGATAGAAAAATAGTATGAAAGACAAGAGGGGAGGTAAGAAAAGAGTAATGTAGGAGTGTAAGATTAATATAGTAATGAAGAAAAGGGGTAGCATAGGGATAACTGACCTAAGGTGATAGAAAGAAAATAGTTGAGTACAAAGTTTAGAAAAAATAAGATAAAACTTATGAAAATAAGAAGAGTAATAAAAAGAATATATAGAGAAAAGAAGAAAATATATATAGGAGATTTCAATGATAAAAATTTTTTAAAATAGGAAATAAAACAAAAAAAAGAAAAACAAAAAGTGGAGTGAGATCCTACACTATTATGAGTTCTTAGACAAGAAATACTAGGGTTAAGAACCAACAGATTAAAAAGCAGGTGACAGTATCAATATAAATATCATTTGTATTCAGTCTGTACCCAGTGTTGTCACTATGTTTCTAGGAACTACCACAATGACAGAAGGAATACGGGAAAAGAAAAAGAAAAAAAAAGGAAAGAATCATAGCATTCAAAAAAAAAAGGGATGTAGGTAAAATGGCAAAGAAAAAATAAGAACACCTAAAAATGCAAATGAAAAGAGTAGAAAAAGAAAAAAAAGAAAAACAAAAAGGGGGTACACTTCAGTTTGTTTTTTTGTGGGGGCAGGAGAGGTAACTTGTGTCTCCATTAAATTCGGGATCCAAACACTTCAAAAAGTCTTTTTCTCTTCTGATTTGGCTTTGCGGTTTTTCGAATCAGTTTACTCGATTGGGCAGAAAACAAAAGAAACTGGAAGAGTCAGGAGCAGCTTTGTTTACCAGGACTGTGGCCTGGTGCAGGGGATGGACTTCTGCTAGCACAGGGGCGGACTTCCGGCTAAGCTGCCTCTGGGAAATCCTTTGCCCTTTTGGATGATGGCGCTGCCGGCTCCACAGGCTCTAGTTGCTTTGGCCGGGTCTTTGCCAGCAGTCAAGATGGTGCTGCTCTCAGCTGGTAGGGGAGGGGATTCCTTCCCAATGCCGTTCTGTGAGCAGATTCTCCTAGGAGGTACTCACAAATTGCTGGCTTCTCCACTTCCGTGAAGCTGGCAGGTCCGCGCATGTCCAGGTGAGGGCTCTGGGCCCGCACAGGCTCAGTGTGGTTCTGTCTGCGCTGACAAGAAGGCGCCATCTGCTCAGTGCCGGAGGGAGGCTTTGTCTCCACCGCAGCTCCCAGCTGCTGGGCCTGCTCCATGCTGTCTTCTTGCTCTGGTTTTCTGTCTTTCTCCTCTCTGACTGAGATCTCTGTGGTGCTAAAGCTGACTTAGGATCCATCTTTGGGTATGAACTTTCCCCTACCATGCCAGAACTGGTGTCTTGGCGAGAGCTCAGAAAGACTCACACTGAACCGCTGCCACCTTCCGCTGATCCTTATCTCATCCGTTTTCAACAGCAATGTCATCTTTGTTCTCTATCTACATATGACATATTAGATAGATTAACTAGATGTCCACTTCTCTGTGAGTTAAAAGAAAATTTTACTGGGCAAGATTGTTCACTTTTTAGTTAAAAATCCAAATTTAAGCATTTCTAAAATGTTAAACTTCTAATGTTTGTGAATAGTATTGTAATAACATTTCATTAACATCTCTTCCTCCACTTTCTGTTAAAAAAATCATTTATTTGATGCTCTATTATTTTCATAGTTTATGTGGAACTCTGTTCCAATGTATAGTTTTTATAGTTACTTTATTTAATATTCCATATTCTTTTTATTTTTTTTCCTGTCTCTTTTTCTGGTTTATGACTTTTTTGAGTTTTCAGAAACTCTGTTGTTTTGTCCTCAATTATTTTCTTTACAAGGCCATAGTTTCTTTTTTCTTTTCTTTTTAAAATAATCAATGATGTGTCCAAAAAAATTGGAATGACACAGTCAGATATTTTCCAAGTGATGACCCTGACTTCCCTTCACTTTTGACCTTCAGTGACCTTGTCTCACATGTCCATCCTATTGTAGGGCGGGGGTAGTGCTGACTTTTGACCTGAAACTTCAGGTAAAGCAAGAATGTTACAGAGTGTAGAAAAAAGCACATTCATGGGCTTTAGAGGAAGAGCACATTTAAAACAATGTATTTGGTTAGTGGAAAATAACATTTTATCATAGGTATGGTTAGATCAACCTCTGAACTCTCAAAGCCAAACTAAATAGGGCTTAGGCATGGTAAAACACAGGCCTAGCAAGCATAGGGCCTTGCATTTAAACTCAGTGCTGCTGAAAAAGACAACAATAGCAAAAAGAATAAGTAGATTTTTCTTTTAATTCTATTTTTAATGGATATATGAGGTCATAAAAATATTACACATTAATGAAGTACCATGTAATGCTTGAATACATATACTTTGTGTGGTACATAGTGATTTGTAATGTAGGAAACCCAAAGAAAACACTGCAGGAAATAGAGGATTCCCCTCTACTGTGTTTCCTTGGGTTGGAGTTAGGCATCATAAAGAACAAAAAAAATTTTAGGCACACGTTTAGCTGTGTCTAGAGTCCAATGATCACCTTTGATTTTCTTCTAACAAAAATACTGCTAGTAAATTGGATTACAATCTATTTAAGACAGAGAGACATGCTTTTAAGTCTTTATGGATGGAGAAGAGTACTTAGGATAAAGCGTTGTCTCCCTAGCTCGCTTATGATTAATGTCACTTGCTATTGTTTTGTTAATACAAAGCAAACAAACACACAATTAAATTTAGCCTCATAATCCATTTATCTCTTTCAGATGTATGTAAATAACACTCCACCAAGGAGTGTCAGGTCATTCAAATATGTATTCTAATTGGCAGATATCTAGTAGGTATTGCTTGACTGACATGAACAGGAGTTAGGTGCAATTCTTTAGAAAATAAAAGAACCTTTCAAAGACTAACAGATACTATGAAAGAAGTGTGTGTGTGTGTGTGTGTGTGTGTGTGTGTGTGTGTGTGTGTGAGAGAGAGAGAGAGAGAGAGACAGAGACAGAGACAGAGACAGAGACAGAGACAGAGACAGACAGAGACAGACGGAGAAACAGACAGAGACAGAGACAGAGACCTGTGTGGGAAGGGATGGGAGAAAGACACAAAGAGTCATTCGTAGAGAAAAGAGGTGCTGAAAAACGAGGAGACTGGCATCTCACTCACAGGTGTGGGCTGCTGCTACCAGAGTGGGGGATGATTTCAGAAATCTGGGGAAGGTTCATTTTCCATAATGTTGTCATTTTAAGTAACTACCCGGAGGAAGGAAAATTGGAACTTGACAGGAACTTGATCAGCTTTGTCAAGGGATTCTTGCAAGTGTGAGGCTTGCTGGAGCATTTCGTTGTAGCAAGATGTGAAAGAATTTTGCTGGGAACTCAGGTAGATGAGTGCCCACCTAGGTGTTATTGGTTTCAAAAGAACCAAGATAGATATGGTATTAGGTCCTTATAGGCCTCTATATTGGAGAATTGAACGTGACAAAGTGAGGACATAAAGGCAAGGAACCAAATTGCTACTGGACAGAGGATACTTAACAAGAAAATATTGGCATATATCAACAGGTTTCGGCACAAGCAAAGGAAGCAGCTCTTTCATTCCACTTTTGTTCAGTCATGAAGCTAGGAGAACAGTGATTATTTTCAGAGACTGACTTATTTGTCTCATTTCCAAAACAGGTTACAACTATGTTTAAATTCAATGCACTCTGGGCCGGGAGTTTGGCCTAGTGGTAGAGTGCTTGCCTAGCATGCACAAAGACCCAGGTTCAATTCCTCGGTACCACATACGTAGCAAAAAGCCAGAAGTGGTGCCATGGCTCAAGTGGTAGAGCTCTAGCCTTGAGAAAATCCAGGGACAGTGCTCAGGCCCTGAGCCCAAGCCCAGGACTGGCAAAAAAAAAAAAATTAAGCATTCTCTGGGATCTACTTTTGAGGATGGCATAAATAGTTAAAAAGAAATTCTTGCTATGTAATTCTATTCATAGCCAGGTCACGCCCCTATCTTCCAAGAAAGTGAGGATAGGCACATTTATTTCACAGAGTTGATATGAATAGTAATTAGGACTGATGTATCTAAAAACTCGTGTTTCTTAGTAAGTACTTCACAAGTTCAATCATGTGAGTACGAACAAGGATTTTCTGTCCTGTCTAGATGACAGACACACTAAGGGTAGAATTTAGCCATCAGCATGCTCTGCTATGTTTATTAGCAGGCTATTATTTTAAAGAGAGGTCATTATTTAAATTAATCATTGCTTGCTTGTTTATGATTCAGTATGAAGCTGAAGAATAACTACTACTACTCTGTTGGTTTAATACCTATACCATTCTTTGCTTGAATGGCTTTTTCTTTCTCCTCATTGAATTTGTATTCCATTTTAATTTAATTCCAGGTACATGGAATTCTGCCAACAGTAGAAGGACTGCAATGTGAACCTGTAAATAGTGTTCTTTATAAGTAAGTTCAGAAATACTTAGGCAAAAAATTTATGTAATTATATGATCAAGTCTTTCCTATGAAGTGACTGTCTTATTACTTTACTCTCCTAAAAGAAATTAGAAGTGGTTATAATAATCTGAAACTTTTAATTTTACATTGAAAACAATATATGCCTCCCTAGGAATCAACCAGAGTTAGGATCTAATGATTTTCCAGGTAGCTTTGTAGGAATATACTTTCCCCAAGTCTCCTTCTACCACCACTGTGATTCAAACAATTATTGCAAGTAAAATAGTTCCTTTATTTTGAAGGTTTAATTTCAGCATGTCCAATGCTATCTCATCACTATTGATAAACACACACACACACACACACACACACACACACACACACACACACACACACTCTGCCCGGAGGAAAACTGAACATAAGCCCAAAAGCAGAATTGAAATGGAATACAAAGAAAATGGCTGGGAGAAAAAAGATTAGAAAAAGGTAGAAACTAAAGGAATAAAATAAGTTGCTGAAAGGAATGAACATTGTTTAAGTTCACCCTAGGGCCAAACTGCTTCATTAATTGTTTTTAATTCTTTTATGCATGATAAGCTGATTATTTAGTCTCACAATTCCCATTATGGCTTCCCTACCTCCATAGTTGGAGTTCTGTCATTTCAATTGAAACTACAAATTATCCTCTGTTATCACTTCAGATTGCCAACATTTCACTTCTAATCAGTTCCATTCATTTTCTATAGGACAGGTTGATTACACAAAATTGATATACCACAATGATGTTGGGGTCATCTTTAGTTAAACTGCCTGAAAAATCCCTAAATAGCATTCAGAATACTTCTTCTGAAGCATAAATGTCTATTCTTGTCCGAACACAGTGTTGCAATGCCTGGTAACACGGCACAAATCTGAACTTATCTTACTGGAAAGAGATTACTTAAGTTTACCATCACCAGACATTGATTTTGCCACCCCTCTCCCCCTACACCTATTTCCTCTTTCTAGATGATCAGGTCCTAATTTCTGATTGGTATTTATCTATTCCTTAGTCTCTGTGGGTCTGTCTCTAATTCTAGGAAATTGTAACAGGTGAAATAATTCCCTAAGATACAAAAAAACATGGTTAGGAATAGATGTGTTCTTGGAGACCTGAAAAATAATCTTTGACCTTAGAGGTTGTAGCCTAAAGCTACTAGAGGTGGCTACCTTTCATAGAGTGTATGAATGAGAATCAACCAGTGGCAACAGGGATATCCCTGAAATCTGATTATCCACGGCATCATTAGGGCCCAAACTAATGGGATTCAATAATTTAGCCCAGCATGGACATTATTATACAGTTGAGGCTAAGGCTGACTAGACTGAGGATTTTTTTTATATCTTGCAATAGAAACAATATTGATGGATTTATGCGATTTGACAAAGAAGAAATCTGAAATCAAAGAGTTTGAATTTCAGGAGTTCGGCCTAGTGGTAGAGTGCTTGCCTAGCATGCACAAAGACCAGGGTTTGATTTCTCAGTACCATACACGTACCAAAAACTGGAAGTGGTGCTGTGGTTCAAGTGGTAGAGCTCTAGCCTTCAGAAAGCCCAGTGTTCAGACCCTGAGTTCAAACTGCAGGACTGGAAAAAAATTAAAAAGTGGTAGACATAGACTTTGAATTAGTATTTGTCTCACTCAGAGTATTCTACTCTTGGCAATACATATAAAAGGCTCACGTGAAGGACGGCTGTGTTTTCTTCAGAGGACTAGAATGATGATATTTTGTGCTGCTTAGCTAGACCAGGGTGTCCAATTGCTTATTTACATGCAAGTCTAGATGCTGCTGTGAAGCTGTTTGTGGACATAATTAGTCTTAATATTTATAATCAATTGCTTTTAAACAGACAAAATAACGTCTATAAAATGTGTGAGGCTCATCCAATTACTTGAAAGTCTTAAGGGCAAAGTTGGAAGTTTCCCAGAAAAGCAATTTTGCTTGACACTGTCTCAGATCTTGTCTAAGTTTCCAGCCTTCTAGCCCGTGCTAAACTTTTCATACTGACCAGGCCCAAAATGATGTGAAATAATTTCTTAAGATCTCTCTCTTCAATTATATATGCGCAAATTATATTCATTTTTAAAATTACATGAATACATTATATTCATATATATGATTAGTCAGATATAACTAGACACAAATCTCACTGAGTATATATGCACACATATCTGTATATGTCCAGGCACACACATACACATACACAAACACTTTATATATAATTGCATGTATACATATATCTTATATATAATTATGTTATATATAATTATACATAATAAATATGTTATATTCATATAATTATTTGTATATCATATAATATAGTGTATATTAATTATATTGTATATTGTTGATTGTTTCCCTATAGAATAATGAATGAATGATACTGAGAGTAACTGAAAGATACCTAGGAAATATGGAAAAAGGCCAAAAGCAATCTATTTCTCTTTCAACAGGCCATTTGCTAGACAAATACAAAGTTAATGGTGAATGCTAAAATGGTGCTTTTCCTATAAAGTGCCACATGAAAACTTTTGTTTGCGCTCTTTATCATGGTGAAAAGATCTGTGAATTAAAAAAAAAATGAATCATGTCAATTTGTTTCTGTGCAATGATTCCCCCCCAACAACTCCACTGTAGGGCTTGAATTCTGGGCCTGGGCACTGTCCCTGAACTCTTCAGCTTAAGGATAGCACTCTACCAGGTTGACCCACAATGCCATTTCCAGTTTTTGAGGGGTTAATTACAGATAAGAGTCTCAAGGACTTTGGTGGCTGGGCTGATTTTGAACCGTGATCCTCAGATCTCAGCCTTCTGAGTAGCTCTTGTGCAATGATTTTTAATGTAAACTGATTCTGATTTTTTTTTGCCAGTCCTGGGGCTTGAACTCATGGCCTAGGCATTGTTCATGGACACTTTTGCTCAAGTTTAGTGCTCTGCCACTTGAGTCATAGTGCCATTTCTGGCATTTTCAGTGTATGTGGTACCAAGAAATTGAACCCAGGGCTTTAGGCACAGTAGGTGAGCACTCTACTACTAGGCTATGCTCTGGGCCCTGACTTTGATTTTTTTAAAAGGTAATGAAAGAGTATTTTCCTAGATAAGCATGAGATAATTTTTAATGTTCCTTGGAAGAGTTTTATTACAATTAAATGCTGAGGGGGAGAGTTGAAAAGAGAACTGTGTCTGTGGTCATTCTCATATGATTTCTCCTGTCCTTCTTCCCTGGATTCATAGTTGCAGCTTTGTTTGTGGCAATGTGGCTGGTAAATGAATGATGAGCTTGACTTCACACTGCTGACGGCTGCTAAAATGCCCAGACTCCCTGGATAAATAACTCACAGATTCCCAAAAGCTATGAAGCAAGAGGTCTGATAGGCTGATAAACGAGTATTCTGCTGTACACATCGGTTTTCAAAAGATGCAAGGACTTGTCAACTCTATCCTAGGTCTCAAATCAGCCATGAAATTCCCAGCCCCAAATTGAGACTCTTATTTTCAGCCACAGCTATTCTTAATTTCTGTTCTACCAGTACTACAGGCACGGAGAGATAAGTCAGATGATTTGCAGCTCAAACTATAAAAGAAGTTGCAGAGAGACAATGTGGGGGGGGAGAAGGTTGGGTAGGTTTGGAAATTTCTTTTAACACTGTAAAATCTGAAGCAGGAGTACAATGGCTTAATGAGTTTCTGTCTCTGTACTGTGACAAATCTACAATTTGGCCATTGTGAAAGTAATGATATGTTTCATTAATTTCATATGTTCTTTTAATAGAGTATTTGGAGGGAAGGCATTTGTGCTTTAGAAATTAGAGCATAAGAAAGCTGATAAAAGCTTCAAGTTGGTGCTCAGTACTTCCTGCAATACATTAATAATACTCAGCCACCTTTTCAAATACAGAGACAAATCTCAAAGCCATGCTTTGTCTTTTTAGTCATAATCCTAAAAATAGAAGGGTGGAAATCCTCACATCCTTGTCTCCACAAAGCAAGCTGTGCATCCCGCAGTTTGCACACACACACACACACACACACACACACACACACACACACACACACACCATACGCACCTTTCCCTGATACTTTACATCGGTTTTACATCTAGACATGACATTTGATAGCCCCCATTCAATGACATGTGCATTTCAGAGCAATGTCTGTGCTGTCCCAACTTCTTGATCAGAAGATCACACTTCAGATCAAGCCACTTACCCCTACCAAAGGGGTTTACACAACAATCTGCATATCAGACCTGCTTAGGTATGTCAAGATTCTTTAGTTTAAATTTAAGTATTTTGTGTGTGGTATGGTATGGTATGGTGTGTGTGTGGTGTTGGAGGACAGCATACAGCAAGCATATGAAAAAAAATGGGGAAAAGTGAGGGAGAGGGCAAAGCAGCCACTGGTGAATGTGCTACTGAGAAAGTTACTGTTGTGGCAAGGTAACTATAATCTCTTCAACATCATTTATAATGGATCCATTGTAAGACAGCTGTTAGCTTCACTTGGACTTTGTTTGTTTGGGTCAATACTGGAGCTGGAACTCAGGGCCTTGCACTGTCCCTGAGCCTTTCTGCTGTGCCACATCTGTGCCACAGCTCTCCTTCTGGCATTTTGTTGTTTAACTGGAGACAGGAATCTCACAGATTTTCTGCCTAGCTAGTCTGAAACAGCAATGTTCAAATCTCCTCTCCTGATTGGCTGGCATTGCAGTTGTCAGGCACTGCCTGTCTCCCCGCTAGGGTTATTATCCATCAACTCTCACATGTCCATTGGCCAAGGGCTGCTACCAAGGAGTGAAATGTCAGTAATTTATTCCTTGAGAACCTATAGAAACGGAAGTAGAAAGACAACTATACTTGCAATATGGCACCAATAGAATACATAGGATGAGAAAGAGCTGAAAAGCTGTGTGGAGAGCCAAGGTGGCCACTTGTGGTACCCTAGAACAAGTCTGTCCTTCACATCACATGCTCAGAAAACTCCTTTTAACCACCCAAGCACTACTCTCCATGATCCATATGGTCAATGTGTCAAACCAAGCAATGAAACATTAACCTGACAGACTTGCTTGTTGCATTCAGGGGGACACCGATAATTAGTACCTGACTTGGTCTTTATAAAACAGGCTGTTGCTCTGCAACTCAGTATCAAAGGCAGTAGGCTCTCCAAATCCTCTTTGAAATTTGATGGGATCCGTGTGTTTAGTCTCCAGAAATGATATTTCTTTCATTGAAACTTCGATTACAATTCTGTGCATACAAAAGTAAGGAAAGGAAGATTGGAAGGAATGGCTAGAAGGAAATGTTAGTCACAGGAACACTTACATATGGCAAAAAGCAAAAGTCATAAGGTACATCTCAAGGTAGGTTGTAATGTTTAAAAGTAGGGAAAATGGACTTTGGCTGTTGACTTTTAAATTATTATTATTATCTTTAGGTAGTTGTATGGAGGGATTTCAGTGCAGCATGTCAGTTTATGCATGCAATGCATCTTGATCTTGATGTTTTTCTTTGAAATTCCTTTTATATAAACATGTCATAAGTAAAAACTTGCTCAGCAGCTGCCTGTTGAGGTTCAGTATTTGAGCCATAGATGGGGTTGAGATGCTGAGATTTCTGAAGAGGTATAGTTCTTTTTGGCTACTGAAAAGGGTTTGGAAGATTGACTCATGGTCAGGCTGCATTTATTTGTCTGTTTCTTTGTTTATATAAAATCATTAGCTTTAACCAGAAAAAGAAACCATTTAAGAGTTACATTTCCCATTTATCTTCTTGTTTGGGAATGGGGTTTTTGAGATAGGGAAATGAGGTAACAATGGTGAACAGGAAATATACACATGTTTACAAACAAAGCTAAGCGAAAGAAATAAATTTGCAAAGTGAGCACTATCGAAGCCTTTGGCACTTTCTAATTCTGTTTCAAAGCCCCCAGTATGAAGCTTTTCTCCAGTACCCATCCACTCTGGTGGGTGTGATATTTGAGATACACACCTGCACTTCCAGGTCTAGTTTTCTTGTTTCTAGTGATGAGTTTTCTCCCTTAAAATCCTAGTATGACTGGGATATTGGGTGACACCACTGAACCACCATAAAACTGTTTCAGATAAGAGCTTTTATCATTTGGGAACTCAGTCTAGAAATCTAGGAAGGAACTCAAGTGGAGTTTGTGCAGCGTTACGTGTGTATGCATGTGTGACCATGTACATAAGCTCATGCATATAAGTGCATGTGATGCAAATGGAAGATATAATAGCTTCTCCGTATGCCATGAGTGAGAGAACAGCTGTTGGTTTCAGATACTTAAAGAATGTCAATTGGGTTGAGTTTTCTTTTGGCATAAGAACAAGGAATGTTAAAGTTTCCCCCTTGCACTTAATTTATTTTTAGGTTTATTCCGTATCATTTATCAGGTTTCTTGAGTTTGACCTGAAACTGACCTTTGGATAAACGTGAAGGCAAACAGAACCCTGAAACTCTATCTGTGTGTTCTTTTGTCTTGGGAACTGTAAATCGGGGCATTAGGTGAATAACACAGCTTGGCTTTGTGTCATGAAAAGTAATTCAGGCTGCGGTAAGGGCAGGATTTATGAAGCTGTCTGGCCAGGCTTGGGCAGAGTGCCAGTTTACACCTGCTTTGCAGCCATGGCTCTGTGCAATCGTCACATTTCAGAAAGAGCCAAATTCCTTTCAGTGGATGGAGGCACTTCTGAGACCCCAGAGCCAGAAACAGAGGAGGAATAGGGGGAGGGGAAGGGACTTACTGGAGGGAGAGCCAATCTGTCTTCAGGAATTAAATCTAGCACACACTTCCCTTTTCTAATTCCTGAGCAATATTGTCTTTTAGAAAACGAATCTCTGCTTTTGAACCATTATAATGAAGTCATCTTGTAGAATTGGCTCGAAAATGAAAGTAGTCAGTTTGCAAAGTGTTCCATTTGTTTTCTTAAAAACCAAAACAAAGCAAGAATAGAAGATTATGTGCCTAAAGTGGCTATATAATTTGTCATCTAAACAGGGCCACCCTTCAAAGTCCAATAGGGAGGGCAATAATTAAGCAGGCTGTGACAATAAGTACAAATTGGGGCTTTCCAAAACAAGTAGGAATAGATGGTAGTCATAGTGGAGAAAGCTCTCCTTACTGCCCAGTGAATCCTCAAGATGAGTTGACTGTTGGGCTACAACGATGCTTTTCTAGGAAGTGACAGCAATTATACCGTCTCTGTGGTGGTGCTGGACAGCCTCTGTAAAGCAGGTGGTCACACTGTGATGATGCTAGAGCATGCCACACAATTTCTGTAGTAGCACAATCACCATTCCTTCTCTGCCCAGTCTCTTCTCCTCAGAAACATGCAGGTGTGGAAGTTTTTGTTTTCCCTGAGAATGGCCTTCTGGTGGCACATGAAGCTTCTGAGCATCTGCTTAACTAGGTGATGAAGACACAGACAGACTATAGGTGGAGAGCACACTTCTACTCTCCATACGAATGAGCTTTTCTCTGGACTCCCTCTTTCTTGAGCAAAGCCATCTTTTGAATCTTCAACTTTCTTGACACTTTCCTATATGTTATATTGATGATAGTTATTAAATTTTTGGAGGCTATAACAAATTACAAAATGTTTGATGTATATTAAAAAACACACATGCACAGGAAATCTGGGTGGTAGATCATGCCTGTAATCCTAGTTACTCCTCTTATCTGAGGATTCTAGTTAATGCCAACCTGAGTAAGAAAGTCTGTGAGACTCTTATCTCCAATTAGCCACCAATAAGCTATGATTCAAGTGGTAGGACCCCAGCCTTTGGTGAAAAAGCTAAAGGAAAACACACATCACACACACACACACACACACACACACACACACACACACACACACACACACACCAGGGAAGCCTTGCTGAACACTTCAAATTCTTTCAAGAGGCAAGAGGCAAGAACCCAGAGGAAAAATATAACTCACATAAAATCTGAAATGTGAACCCAATCTACATTTAAGTTCAATAAAATTTGAATGACCTGGAAAGAATATTTGAGTCAGACTTTAAAATTTTTCTTTTAATCTTTTCTTTTAATCATAGTCATCACCAAAATGTCTCCTTTGCCTGCAAGTGCCAGATAGCCAAATGAAGTATGTTTATGAAAGAAAAATGAGTCCCTTATTAGCTATACTGACAGGCATGTTCAAATTTAGGCCTAGTGATGGCTAGATATGGCTTCCCTTTAAGTGTTACCAAAAATATGCCTTTTACTCTTGAGTTGGATTTGGGCTTAATTGTCTAAGACATGGCTCCCAGAAGTTCCAGACATTCATCCTTTCATCTAACTAAATCAAACAGAAAGTGTGTGCTGTGTGCACACAGCAAATCTGTGAGTTGTTGCTAAATAGCTGGGCTGTCCACATGTTCCCTGAGGATAACCTGTCAGAGGCCATGGTCCAAACTTAGTCACCTATTAAACTTGAAGCCATGAGATGGAAGCAGCCATATCCAAGTCCCATGGACTAACAGTGAAAGAGATGTCCTTTTTTTATTATTTTTTTTAAAGGAATACATGGTGACATTGGAAGAAAAGGAAGAATAAGTATGGTCCTGCAAAAAAAAATAACAGATGTCCAACTCACTTATTCTGATGACTTTTACAACTACACTGGAGACCATAAGAGAATTTCCAGCCAGCTGTCAGAGCTCTCTGTCTGTCCCCCAGAGACTTCTCAGAAATGCAAAGTATCTGCTTTGGAAAATACAGATACTCTAACATATTTTATTTACCCAGAGACCATGTTTTCAGGCAAATAGACAAAAAGTGTGTTCGTTTGCTAGTGCTGCCATAACAAAATGCCACAGGCTGGTGGTTTAAACAACAACAACAAAAATATTTTCTTAAAGTGTTGGAGTCTAGAAGTCTGAGATCAAGGGGCTGGCTAATTCCAGTTTGGTTTCTGGAGTTCCTAGTAGGGTTGCCTGCTCACTGTGTCCTCATATGGCCTTTTGCCTGCTCTTACACAGACAGAGAAGAAAGGAGAAAAAGAAACCGAGAGAGGCAGAGAGAGACAGAGACAGACTGAGACAGAGAGAAACAGAGACGGGCCCTCTTTCTTCTGATAAAGACAGCATTCATTCTAGATGAGGCTCTCATCCTCTGGGCTTCATTTAGCCTTGATTACCTTTTTAAACACCTCTAGCTATAAATATAGTCATGTTGGTGGTTGAAATTTCAATCTCTGAATGTGCTCAGGACCTCATTTCACCTGTAACTAAGGGGCAAACCTGCCCGTTCTATTTACCTTTTGCTTATTTTCCAAAGACATGGAGCAATATGTTCTGACACTGATTAACTCTGGCATGTGTGCCACTTCAAATATTATTTCAAGTGTGAGATCTAAAATGCTTTCCAGTTTCCAATCCATGATATTGCAAAGGTCATATCCTGCTCCAAAGCACAGCCAGAATCCTATTAATCTTCCCCTATCAATTAACCCGACATTTTTCCCCTTTTAATTGCCAGATGTTTTGCTTTAGTTCAGCAGGCCAGCAACTAGACTGCTGCCCCCAAAAGAATATTTGCAGGCAAGAATGACATGCACACATATATTCGCATGCAAATATTCATAACATGCTATGTAATTATATCCTTAAATACAGACCAATGTTATAGCTAAACATGATTTCTGGATACAATCTCTAGTATCATGGTACTTTGTTATTTTGCATTCCTTTTCCCACTAAAGCCAACATCAATATATAGAAAAGACAAAGTAAAAGCATGTGATAGCTATTAAGTGTTACACGAAATATGACTCTGAAAAGCAAATTGGCTACTAATTTTTGGAGTAGGGTTTGTATAGATCCTATTTAACTGACTTACTTATTCTAAGAAAACATTTTTGTAATTAGAATGTAGGGGGGAAAAAAAGCAAAAGTCAATTTGGGATGTAGGTTGTTTATAAAGGCCATTCCCATACTCTTCTTCAGATTCCAGTGTCCTGCTCACTTTTCCCAGGATTTGATTTGTAATGATCATTATTTGTGATTTTCAGGAATCCCATTATTCCAGGCTGGCAACTCATCAAGTTGATTTATGTTCTGTTTTAGTCAATTGGCCTTTCATATCATTTGTTGAATTCCTTTGCCAGTTATCACAACTAGCCCTTTTATGCCATGAAAAGAAATTTCCAAGGAAAGATGAATAGTATGGAAGTTACTATAACAGGTTTCCATTTAGGAAAAAAAATAGCATCTACTTAAGACATGCGTTCCTTTTGACAAGCCGTAGTGTACAATGGCTGGGGAATTTGTGTGTCACTTTTGGCATGACTTTCTCACTACCACCTTGACAACATCAACACTTAAATAATGCATGTAAAGACTCAAGCTGGAGTTACTACAAATCTTGCATTAAATGTATACTACTATTGTGCTCGCAAATTTCCCTTGTCTCACAAAACTCCTTTAAAAAAGAGGGAGGGGAGCACCGGAAAATGGCTCCGAGACAATAGGGACGCTGCCTAGCTGTCTCCCACAAAAAGAGAGAATCAGGGAATCCCACGAGCCAACCACCTTAAGAAATCCACAGCAACAAACTCAAGAAGCAAAGGAGAAGGACTTAAACCAGAAAAGAAATCCAGATAAAGCTCACATCCAACTTTCTCAAAGAATTCGGAACGTGAGGACCCCACCCCCACCCCTCGCCGCTGGCTCTGAGCTGGGAAAAGCGGCGGAGGGCGCCAGGCTGGCAGCCCCGACCCACAGAAACCAGCATAGGACCGGGCCAGCAAGCTGCAGAAGCTGACGCAGGAACCAGTGCAGACCAGAACAGCAAGCAGCAGAACCCAGATGTGGACCACAAGGGGCAGCGGAGATCCGAGGGGAGTGAATGATTCCCCAACACCGTGGAACACCCACAGCCAAATGCAGAAGAGTGAGTAGTGCAGCGGGCAGCCCAGCAGGTAGCCCAGTGGGTCCCCAAACCCATCGGGAAAGTAGAGCTGGTGCCGAGCTATAGAACTTAACTCAGACCCCTCCACCCCACCTGAGAAAGACTGGCAGGAGCAGGGGGGCAAGGAATTTAGAATCCTGTCCCTTCCCTCAACAGCCCTCTCTCCCAGGCCATTGACTGGAGACTGACAGGTGGGTGGGCGGGTGCTAAAACCCAGCACCCCACCAAAGGAGGCAGAGGTGTCCCTGCTACCACCCTGCCCAACAGGCTCCTCTCCCAGGCCTTTGACTGGAGACTGACAAGTGGGTGGGGACTAAGACCCAGCACCTCATCAAAGGAGGTAGAGGTGTCCCAGCTCACCCGCCCAACAGATTCCTCTCCTAGGCCACTGGATCTAGAGAGCAGGGGTGTGCTGAGACCCTGCCATCCAACAGCGGGTGGGGTGCGTGGGAGTCTAGGAGCCAGCATCTGTCCCCCTCAAATCTTGAACCGGGACCCTCCAGCTGGGAATCCTGAGCAAGACAGCACCAAGGGGCCCCCCACAGTCACAGACTCTTGGCCAAAGCGATGGAAACACAGCAGGGAACTGAAGGGCCGACCAGTAGCCAAGCTCGCCTTCTGAGAATCAGAAAGACGTGGCTCTGCCCTTGGAGCCCATGTCCTCAGTTGGGCCCCGCCCCTGGGAACAGAGCGGACACCAGCTGGCTACCTGAGAGTCCCTGGAAACTCCTGACCCCAGTCCCTTGGCCACGGGCCTGCCCCTGGAAGCAGTGCAGGAAAACCAACCATCCACCCAGTGCGCTGAGACTGAAGCGTGCAGATCCAACCCACGGCCCATTGTGAGGCCACTGGTTGGGCTGAGAGCTAGTCATGCAGCAGCACACAGCCTCTGGGAACAGGCCAAACACCCGCAAAAACTGCAAACTGACCCCATCAGCAGAGGAATCAATTTGGCCAAGAATCACAGGTTTACACAGATTCCAGAACCTCCGTTCCCAATCCAAGTAAAAACGCCACCTACCCACCACAGAGCGAACTACAACAACAGTTCTCCATGCCTAGAAGAGCGCAAAGATGAATTACAACATACATAAATAATCAAAGTCCCACACAAAGCCCAAAAGGAAACAAGAGTGAAGGGACGAGAGAGATGTCACCATCACAAGAAATGACATCTGAAGAGACACGAAATATGACTCAAATCAAGGAGATGATTTTGGAAATGACTAACGAAATTAAGGCTGAATTCCAAAAACACAAACAAGAAATTTCCAAGGAACTCTTTGAATTCAAAAGAGAAGTGGAAGAAAAGTTCAATACCCTCTCAGCAGACATGATCAGCTCAGTGTCCACACTTCAAGCAAAAATGGAGACATTAAGTAGCAGATTGACTGAGATGGAGAATAGAACATCAGGAACGGAAGATAAAACACAAGAGCTGGAACAGAGAATTGCCACCTTGGAATAATCAATCAGAATCCACCAGAGAGAGCTCCAGAAACTGGCAGATGAAGCAAAGAAGTCTAATCTTCGTATAATAGGGATTGAGGAGGATGCAGAATTTCAGGACAAAGGAATGCAACCATTATTCACCAAAATCATAGCAGAGAACTTCCCCAATCTCAAAAGGGAAAATACTCACATTACTGAAGGTTTCAGGACTCCAAACAAGCAAGATCCTAGAAGGAACTCATCTAGACACATCATAGTAAAGACACCAGACCCGAATACCAAGGAATTGATCTTAAATGCTGCAAAAACTAAGAAAGAGCTATACTACAATGGGAAAAATAATAGAATAACAACAGACCTCTCCTTTCAAACCCTAAATGCAAGAAAAGCTTGGAAAAACATCATTGATGTCCTGAAGACCAACAACTGCCAGCCCAGACTGATATATCCAGCAAAACCAGCATTTACATTGTAGGGGGAAACAAGAATATATCTCTCCAAAGAGAAGCTTTATGAATACATGTACCAGCGTCATAGAAAATACTAATTAATCAAGAACAAATTGTAGAACATCAAGAACCCCCAACAAGAAGCAAATATCTATAACTCACTAAACACAAAAGGGGGGAAAAGAGAGAGAAAGAAACTTAGAAGTAAAAATAAATAACGACAATGGACACTGACCCCTTCTCCATAATTTCCCTAAATGTGAACGGGCTGAACAATCCAATCAAAAGACACAGAGCAGCAGACTGGATTAAGAAACAAGAGACCCACCTCACTGCCAAAGACAGAAACAAATTCCAAGTGAAAGGATGGAAACAAATTTTCCACTCCAATGCACCATGCAAAAAAGCAGGAGTAGCAATCTTAATCTCCGACAAAATTAACTTCTCAGTAAAATCAGTAAATAAAGATAGAGACAGCCATTATATATTAGTAAAGGGTACAATCTATGCCCATGATATTACAGTTATAAACATTTACTCCCCCAACACAGGAGCACCTAAATTCATCAAACAAACTCTCTTAGAATTACAGAACAAGATAGACTCAAACACAATCATAGTGGGAGACCTCAATACACCACTCACAACAAATGACAGGTCAACACAACAAAAATTAAGCAAAGACACCATCGACTTAAACGACACCATAGCCCAGCTGGGCTTAACAGATATGCACAGAGTCTTCCATCCAACGGCAAAACGTTTTACATTTTTCTCAGCAGCACATGGAACACACTCCAAAATAAATCATATAATAGTTCATACAGAAAACTTAAGCAGATACATAATCCCATGCATTCTATCAGACCACAGTGGAGTCAGACTAATTCTGAACAATGCAGTTAAAGTCAAAACACATTCAATCACTTGGAAACTGAACAACACACTTCTGAATAACTCCTGGGTAACAGATCAGATCAGAAATGAAATTAAAAACTTCCTTGAATGTAATGACAATCAAGAAACAACACAAAGGAACTTATGGGACACAGCAAAGGTAGTTCTAAGAGGCAAATTTATCACACTAGGAGTGCATATTAAAAAGACAGAAGAAGAACATGTAAATAACCTAAAAACAAAACTGAAACACCTAGAGGAGAAAGAAAAAGTTAATTCTAGAACAACTAGAAGGACAGAAATAACAAAAATAAAATCACAAATTTCTGAGATTGAAATAAGATCTACTATACACAAAATTGATAAATCAAAAAGTTGGTTCTTTGAAAAGGTCATCAAAATAGACAGACCCCTGGCAAGATTAATCAAAAAAAGGAGAGGGGAGACTCAAAAAAACAAGGTTAGAGGCCTCACGGGAACAATCACAATTGATTCCCAAGAAATTCAGTCCATAATGAATAGGTACTACCAGGGGCTATATTCAAAGAAACAAGAAAATCTAGTAGAAATGGATGATTTCTTAAATAAATATAGGCTACCCACACTGAATAATGATGAGGTAAACAAATTGAACAAACCAATCTCTTACAATGAAATTGTGGAAGCAATCAGGAAATGCCAACCAAAAAGAGCCCAGGTCCAGATGGATTCACTGCGGAATTCTACAAGACATTAGAGATGAAATAACACCTATACTCTTGAAACTCTTCTGAGAAATAGAAACAGAAGGAGCAATACCAAACTCATTTTATGAAGATAATACCACTCTCATCCCCAAACCAGGGAAAGACCCAACAAAAAAAGAAAACTACAGACCTATCTCTCTAATGAACACAGACGCAAAACTCCTCAATAAAATATTAGCCAACAGAATCCAGAAACAAATGAAAAAATCATACGGTATGATCAAGTAGGCTTCATTCCACAGATGCAAGGCTGGTTTAACATTCGCAAACCAATCAATGTAATACATCACATGAATAGAGCTAAGGATAAGAATCATATGATAGTTTCTCTGGACGCAGAGAAGGCATTTGACAAAATATAACATCCATTCATGTTGAAAGCACTAGAAAAAATAGGAATAAGAGGTACATTCCTCAAAATAGTGAAAGCTATATATGAAAAACCTACAGCCAGTATTATACTAAATGGTGAAAAACTGGAACCATTCACCTTAAAATCAGGAACTAGACAGGGATGCCCACTCTCTCCACTTCTCTTCAATATAGTGCTGGAACCCTTAGCCAGAGCAATAAGGCAAGAAAAGGACATCAAAGTGATCCACATAGGGAAAGAAGAAATCAAACAATCCCTATTCACAGGTGACATGATCCTCTACTTGAGTGACCCAACAAACTCCACTCCCAAACTTCTAGAAATAATTTACTTCAGCAAAATGGCAGGATACAAAATTAACCTTCAGAAGTCAGTAGCCTTCTTGTACACCAACAATACAGAAACAGAAGGCCAAATCAAGAAAATGATCCCATTTGCAATAGCCCCCAAAAGAATAAAATACTTAGGAATATACTTAACCAAAGAAGTAAAGTAATTATTCAATGAAAACTACAAAAGCCTAATGAAAGAAATTAAAATGAACACTAGGAAATGGAAAGACATCCCATGCTCATGGCTAGGGAGAACCAACATAGTGAAAATGACTATACTGCCAAAACTGATATACAAATTCAATGCAATCCCCATCAAAATCCTAAAGACATTCTTTACAAAAATAGAAGATATAATCCAAAGATTCATATGGAACAAGAAAAGACCTAGAATAGCTGAAACAATTCTAGGCAAAAAGAGCAATGCTGGTGGTATTACAATACCAGACTTCAAACTCTACTATAGAGCCATAATAACAAAAACTGCTTGGTATTGGCACAAAAACAGACCAGAAGATCAGTGGAACAGAATAGAAGACCCAGAAATAGAACCACATACCTATAGTCAACTTGTATTTGACAAAGGAGCCAAATATATACAGTGGAACAAACACAACCTATTCAATTATTGGTGCTGGCAAAACTGGGCAGCCACATGCAGAAAACTAAAAATTGACCCTAGCCTTTTGCCATGCAAAGACCTCAACGTCAGACTGGAAACCATGAAACTGCTACATGATAAAGTAGGAGAGACACTGGAACTCATAGGCACAGGCAAAAGATTCCTGAACAGAATCCCAGGGTCACAACAGATTGGAGAGAGATTCTTTAAATGGGACTACCTAAAAATAACAAGTTTCTGTACAAATAAAAACATAGTCGCAAAAATAGAGAGACAGCCAACCAACTGGGAAAAGATACTCACCAACAATACATCTGACAAATGCTTAATATCCAGTATCTACAGGGAACTCAAGAAATTAATCCCCCCCAAACCCAATAAACCATTCACTAAATGGGCAAGAGAACTAAAGAGAGACTTATCAGAAGAAGAGATTAAAATGGCAGAAAAGCATATGAGAAAAAGTTCATCATCTATGATCATAAAGGAAATGCAAATAAAAACAACCCTAAGATACCACCTTACCCCAACAAGAATGGGCAAGATTTTGAACTCAGACAATGACAGTTGCTGGTGGGGTTGTGGAGAAAAAGGAACCCTACTACACTGCTGGTGGGAATGCAGACTAGTTCAGCCACTCTGGAAAGCAGTGTGGAGGTTTCTTAAAGAACTGAAAATAGACCTTCCCCACGATCCCGCCATACCACTTCTGGGCATCTATCCTGAACATCATGACCCAGGATATTATAAGCACACCTCTCAGCTTTGTTCATCTCTGCACTATTCACAATAGCCAGGCGATGGAAACAATCCAGATGCCCTATTGAAGATGAAAATGGATACAGAAAATGTGGTATATATACACAATGGAATTCTACATAGCCAACAGACAAGATAAAATGGCATTCTCAAGGAAGTGGATGAATCTAGAGCGAATCATGTTGAGTGAGACAAGTCAAGACCTAAGGATCAAAAGGCACGTGGTATCCTTAATATGTGGCTATTAAATCCAAAGAGTCCAAGAGCGAGGACTCAATAACTGCATACCCGAAGCTATGGACATGGTAGTGGAAATACAAACATAACTATATAGACATAAAAATCTATGACTCTATAGACATAATATTTTATTTCATAAACTAATATGTTTCTATGAGATACAAACCCTTAGCCTAATTGTAATTAAGTTCTAAATACTAAGTCCCCGTGACTGTAAACAGATATTCCCTCCTTGAACACTTGTATGTTAAACTTGTCATTTAAAATATGATGTAAAAATCAACGTTAATAAATTCTTTAAAAAAAGAGCGGGGGATAGAGAAAAGGACAAAAATAGAGTGGAAGTTCATGAGTACTTATTGTCTAAAAACTGTGTGTACACTCATGAAAAAGAGTAAACTGTGCATTGACATGGAGGCCCAACTTAATGTAAGTAGAATTAAAACTTGTTTTTCAGTAATTAAGCCAGTGTTCTTTCTAATAAGCCTGGGAGTTACTTATATTTAGCTCTGGGAAGCACAATATAATTTAGAATATCCATCAGTTCTGAGGTTAGGCATAAAGTACCACTGATGTTTGTGGTATTAACAAGCAGAAAACAAGTCTAAGGGGGTAATTATTATATTCTAGCTTTCTGGGGATATTTTTAAAATTCTCTTTCCAAAATAAAAATGAAGAGGATATCATTTTAAATGTAATACTTGACAAGTTCTATTATGGTTTCTGTCACCCGTTAGTATATTTCCTAACTGTGCATGCTACAGAAAAGGGCAAGGAATTAATCAAGTTGCCAAAAGAGTTGGGTTAGACTCATGCAGAAGGCACTTCAGCTACATTATTTGCACAATTTCTGTAGGGAGTTGTGCAATAGCAGCCTTAAATTTAATACATCTGGCCCCCTTCCACCTGGACTCAGTTCAAACCCATTGCCTGCAGCTCACTGCATCCAGAGTGGGAAATCAGTCATTACATTGGGAACGGATGGAAAATGATTCCAATTCATATTTTTCAGCTGCTATGTTTTTAACCTGGAGTAACACCAAATTGGAAAATTTTACAATTCTGCAATCTGGGCATTAGATCTATATTGCAGTCGAAATCTATTTCTAGGTTGAAGAAGCTGACAAGATGGTCTTTCTTCAGAATTTCTTTACTTACTCTACCACTGATAGAAATTTCAAGGTACATCACATGCCACCTTCCTTGTGGTCCTTTCTTTCACTTTCTCACTGCAGATGGGAGGATGATACTGTGCAATTAAACTTCAGTGATCTGTATAAACAGCAACCTGATTTCTTCATGTTTTCGGGCACATTGTGTAGATTGAAAGCCATATTCTGAAGTCATAGAAGTTTGGGAAATTGGGTTTGCTCTTCCCTCCTTTCCCCTTCCGTCTCCTCCCCTCCCTTCCCCTTTCTTCCCCTCTCCTACAATATCCAGGATATCCAGGATGCTGAAAGCTGTGGACCTCAGCCCACTCAGGCAGAAAAGTCTGTAAGAGTCTTCTTCCCAGTTAGCTAACAAAATGCCAGATGTGGAGATATGGCTCAGATGATAGAAGGCCAGCCTTCTGGGGGAAAACAAAACAACAACCTAGTAAGAAAATGAGGCCCTGAGTTCAAGTCCCAATACCTGTATGTTCACGTGCATACACTGATCACACTGAAAGCTAACATTCACTGTGGGTGAGAACATGATGTGCTGATGGAACAAAGGACTTTTTCAGCTTTTTTTTGTCAGTTGTTGGGGTTGAATTACTATACCAAATAAGCTACTGCACCACTTTCATGCCCGGGTTGGCTTTGAGCCTCAGTCCTCAGATTTCAGCCTCCGGAGTAACTATGAGTACAGGTGTGAGCCACCAGTGCCTGGCTTGTATAGCCCTTTTAAGAGTAACTTATTGGCATAAATTAAAATGGTTAACATCCATACCCTCTGACATAGAAATCCTAAATTTAAGATTATCCAAAAACATGAGGATGTAACACTGATATGCAAACACGTTTAGTGCATCATTATTTGAACTGGTAAAAATCATTGAAAAAAGACCATCAATGATCTCAATCAACCAAATACTTATTTCTAAGTTATGGTAAAAATCAAGCCTGGCATGCTGCAACTTTTAAATGGTCTGTGTAAGAATTTACTGAGAAGATTGTTTTCCTGTAAGCAGGAAAATATAGAATGTGAGCAATTTAAAGTAAAATGTTTTACATTAAATTTAAGATATGCAAATTAGTGTAGAGAGAAAAATATTGTGGAGCCTGTAATATTATTTTACCTAACTAGTATTTAATTATATGGATTACAACAGATCATTTGATTTTGTCTTTTGACACAATTCTTATGTCCTCAAGACCCTGCCTTGTTTCTATGATTACAACAGTTAATCCATTGTGCTTCCTTGTAATCAAACCATTTTAACAGAATGGGCTAACTAATGTTTGAAAATCAGAAGTTTAAGATATTTGTTACCCAGAGTTTTATACACTTGTAAACTCTCTAATTATATACGTTAGTACTCTCAGTGAGTTATTATTTGCAAAAATGCACTGAGCAGTACAATTTTGTGAAATTTCCTATTATAATTCATTAACTTAATATGAACTAAAGATAAACTAAAGTCCCATCTTTAAAAAACTGAAATAAAATCAACTCTAAGTGCATGAATATGAATTCATAATTTGTATTTGAGGTCTGTGGTTAATGGCAAAAGGTGTATATGGAGGTATTTAACAAACTAAATAGGATTAGAAGAGTATTCATAGCATATATCTACTACTCTTATATTGCTGCTCTTCATAAAATAGGCATATGCTATTTTTATTTAAAAACATAAGAAAACTACAACTGAATAAAATGATATTTAATCCTAAATTTATCTTTTAGAATGGAATATAACTGGAAACAGTAGCTCATCTCTGTAATCTCAGCTACTTTACAGACCAAGATAAGTGGGAACCATGGTTTAAGGCCAACAGGGTCAATACATTCACAAGATTCCCAAGCTATAAAGCTGGATGTAGACATTCGCAGCTGTCATTCCAACTACACAGACATAAAAAGGAGAATCACAGTCCAGAACAACCTAGGCAGAAATGTGAGCCTCTATTTGAAAGCCAAAAGGCTGAAGATATAGCTCAAATTGTAAAGCACCTACCTAGCAAATATAAGACCCTGAGTTTAAAACCTCAGTACTACCAAAAAAAATTATAGTTGCATGTCAACAAGATTTTTCAAGTGACATGACCTATAGGATGTATATTTACATATATATAATATGTAAATTCTAAGATGCATATAAATTCTGATACAAGCATATACATTAATAAATATAGATGTGTGCCACTGATTTAAAAAAATTATGGCAGCTGATAAATCTAAGTCTTGAAGGTTAAAGAAAAAATAGTTTGTTAATATACTGACTGAGTTTAGTCATCTGACTACCAGGGGCCAATTGTCAGGCTAGAAACACAGGCAAAACATTTGTAACTTTCTTTTGTGAGTAACCTGTTCTTTTCACTATTAGGTATTTTAACTGCTTGCACAAGACCTACTTATTCCTGAGCGTAATTGAGAGTAATCTCCTCTATGCAAAATCAACTGACAATCGATGGGACTCACAGAACAGCTGCAGTACCTCCTGCATAGACAATTGATTGAATAACTGGATACATAAGCCCAGTCAAACAGATACATAAAACTTGCATCAGAGTCATCCCTGTCACATTAGCAGTGGCTCCTTAAACTACTTTTCCTCACGCCTTATCTCACCTCCAAGTACAGGCATTGATAAATACACAAATCCACCCAACATAATACAGAACCAAAGGCATACTCCTTTTTTTTTTCCAAGGAGGGGAAAAGTCCTAGAACAATGTTTACTCATCTCCTTGACATCCAGTACCTACAATGATAGAAAGACAGCTACTGTTCAATATATCTTACATGGTTCTGATCAGATGATAAGAGAGGAATAAAAACAATAAATACGTTGGAGATGGAGATGTGTGGGAGTTTAACCCTTTGAGAGGTTTTCTTTATTCTAGTCGTATTCTTCCTCCCTGCCACGGTGTTATAATCCAATTATTGCTTAGTAATCAGATCACTGACCTTAGTCAGTATATTTACAAACTATTTTCTCTCATCATTTGAATTGCATCTCACAGAGTTCAGTGGTAATCTTCATGTCCAGTTCAATAGAACCACTATTAGTGATCTATAGAATCCCTCCGTTTGTAAGTAAGAACCGTAGATCAGTAGTGTATTTAGATTTACAGTGACTGAACACTGTAAATAGGTACAGAGAAGCAAACACAGACCAGTTACCACCAAAATTACTGGGTGACTATGATCATCTAACCATAGCAAGACATAAAACTATCACAACTAGGCAGTGGCAGCTCACTCCTATAATCCTAGCTGCTCAGGGGGATTGAGATCTGAGAATATAAGTTCAATGCCAGCGTGGGCTGGAAAGTCCATAGCTCTTAGAGATAATGCTAATGAACAAAAAGGAGCACCTAGAACTCATGGTAGACTATAACAGACTTTGACCCTTGGTAAATGTTTTTGAAATAGTTTGGATTCATCTAAAGGCATTTCAACCAAGTCAAAGATAAGATAGTTCAGAAAGTATCCCATCATGATTGTGCATAAAATCTTAAAAAACAAGACTAAGAATGAAAAGAGATCATTCAGGTATCCATTGAGTTCACAGCAGAGTTAAAGCATATGTCGTGACTCTTAGTAAATACTTTTTATAACTATACTCTAAACCTTTCCATCTACCAGAGCCCAGGATACCGGGATTCAACATTCATTTCTCATGAGAACCAATTTAACGTTAGATAATGTTTATTCATTTCTATCCTTTGAAGTCATAGTGATTTAATGATTTAAAAACAAAAATTAAAGTTATAATGTTTATAGCACTACCATTTTTTCGACGGTCATGGGGCTTGAACTCTGGGCCTGGGTGCTGTCCCTGAGCTTGTTTGCTAAAGGCTTGTCCTCTGCTTTACCACTTTGAACCACAGTTCTGGTTTTCTGGTGGTTTATTGAAGATAAGAGTCTCATGGACTTTTATACCCAGGCTGGCTTTCAGTTGCGATCCTCAGATCTCACTCTCGGGCCAAGCACTGCCAAACTTTGTTTTATTTCTAAAGAGCTTGGGGAGTTTACTTCTTTCCATACAACATGCTTTTCAATTTGAATGGCCAGAAATAATTTCTCCTGGCATTAGAAGACAAATGATGAATTTACCTTATAGCCACATTCTGGATTCTAAGTCAGAAGGCTTTCAGAGCTCTTGTGTTTTCTTGTACTGATGTGGGAAACCAGAAATTGTTGCCTTTGTCAAATGAAAATGAAGCTATTTAACCTATTGGCTGCAGAGTTCTTACTCTAAATTTTCTCCCCAGGATACATAGCTTGTAACACTTTCCTTGTTTCTTATAGTGACTTAGGTAATAAATATGTGAGCTGCCTGAATTTTCAAGACGGCTTTTAAAGAACAGAAGTTCTCTTGTTGAAAGAAAACTAAACCTCTTAGGCACTCAAGGGCTATCTCTAATGTTCTGAAACCAGTAATGTACTTACTATAAATGTTTTTGGAGGCCTTGGTAGGAAGCTACTTTATATTCAGATACAAGGTAGGGAAATAGTTCTGAAACCTAAGCTCTTCACACCATCATGTTATCAAAGTTGCTGTGACAAAACGAAAAACAAACCATAGTACTTAACCAGGAATCTGGGACTCTGAGCACCATCTTCTAGCTGTTCACATAGTCCTTCTAAGTCCAGGTTGTTTTATATACTATTGGTAATAATAATAGCTACCTCCAAGCAATATTGTAATCATCTCATCTTGAGATAATGTTCCCTGAAGAAGAGTTGTCAGTTTTACAGTCTGGAAAGTCCTAAGTTCTCTGACAAGTTATTTGAACCTGTAAAGTCTGAACAGACTAGAGAGGATAGTATCTGAGAGGAACTCAATCACAATACTACATCCTGAAAAAAAAAAATGAGAGTTTCTCAGGAGAAGCTGTGTAAAACCCAGGTGTACATCACTAGAACCAGTGAAATGGGGAAGGATTGCCAGTCATCTGTTACAAGGGAAAAATAGTGCTGATATGTGGTTTTCTTGCTAGACAGGGAGATGAGCCAGGAAGTTTGGGGACAATTGTCACTAGGGACATCTGAAGATGGGGGCATGGAGGCCTTGCTAACACTAGGACCATCCATAAATGTCAGCACTCACGACAGAAACCTCCCTGCACAGCTAGCATCTGTTTCTCCAGCTGGTTCTTTGCCTGAAATGATAAGAAAAACAATGTGGTGGCAGGAAAGGATCCATTTGGGGAAGATTAGATTCTATTCCAGAAGCCATAGAATCAACAGGAAGTTACTCTATGTGATCTGTATTCAAGAGCAGGAGAAAAGCCCAGTAGAGGATATTGACTCTGAAATGTCTACACTTGGCCTACACCACCTACCTAATAATACTCAGGTATGGGGCCCCTCTAAAAATGGTTTTTAGTAAATCGTATGTTGAATGTCTTTGATCTTGGATATCATTCCTGCTGATTCTCTCACGGCTCCAGGATTGTCTAGCTGAAACCCCAGTAGGCAACCCTGCTTCAAATGATCAGTGTCTGCTGATGATTCAGAATCTATGCTCTTCAGTGGCAGGGAGGCCCCAGGTTTCAACATCATCCTTCAGGTCCAGTACCTCCAATTTCCCATCCAGTGCTGGCTGTGCTCTGCAGATTCGGGCCCTCCATGGCTGTATAAGGGCCTGTTCCGATACAGCATCTTCCGCTATTCACCTCATTTTCTCCAGTATGCCTGCTGATTTCTCAGCAGTCCACTGGCCTGCTGAGCAGTCCACTACCTGTTCCTTAATCCCAGATCTAAATGAATCCTCACACAACCAATCATCTGGGCAGATTTTGCTCCCTACCCCATACATGTTTCCTTTTCCTTCCTTCCCTTCCTCCCCCCTGCCCTCCCTCCCTCCCTCCCTCTTTGGGGGTAATACAAGAACTTGAACTCAGGGCCTGGGCACTCAGCTTTTTCACTTAAGGTTGGAGTTTTGTCACTTCAGTCATATCTCTGACCCTGGATTTCTTTTTAAAGTAGTTAATTAGAGATTATAGTGTTACTGATTATCCTGCCAAGAATAGTGTTAAAGTATGATCCTTGTATTTTAGCCTCCTGAGTAACTAGGATTACAGGCATGAGCCCTTGGCACCCAACATACATTTTCTATTATAGCTCTTTATTTCACATCTACAGTGATTTCTATAATATTCTTAGTGATATAGTTAGCTTACATTTTCACTGAATGCCCTCTCTACCCAAAAAGAAATGCCACAAAGTTAATGACCACATTGACTTAGTTCACTGTTTTGTACCTAGTGCATAGCATAAGACCCGAAAAAGAAAACAACAGTTGTTGAATGCGAAATGATTGAATAGCAAGCATATGATTATATTAATTTCCATTCTTCTTTAATATTGAAAGTGTCTGAAATCTTGGTTGTTATGCTTGTCCTCTTATATCTGAAAAAGGCAACAAATTTAAATCTTAAGACTGATTGAAGGAAGGAGATCAGGTTTGGCTGGTGCCATCTTGGCCACATGGTTAAGGTAGCGTTTGTCATCTTGTCTTTGTGGTCTGTCAAGGAGATACTCAGCCCTTCCCTGGCAAGTGGTATGCCTGAATACCTAGAAGCAAGAATGAGTATTTGACTGATAGGTTATTCTACCTATCAGTCCAATGCTTGGGACAGGATGATTTCTTTGACTCTGCCCCATGCCCTGATCCCATTTAGGCCCAGACCACCAGCTGAGGTGTCATTACTCCATGTTCAAATCTGTGCCCTGTCTCCTGGCTGATCTCCAGTCACCATGGCATCCCAGTTCAGCTCTCTATTATTGCTGAATTGGCTTGTTGCTATTGTTTTCGTTGTTTCTTTCCTCTCTGCTCTCTTTCCGAATTGTGTTAAGTGTATTTGCTGGCTACAGGGTTTTGTAATTGACTGGCCTGTAGATAGCACTTAAAGACTCCTAGCTGCTTTAAGTGAGTTTTGGGGTGTCTCCTTAATTATCAGAATATTTTACTGACAATAAATGATGCTTAATGTTTTCAAAATTCTGTCTCCTAAACTACACAAATAGCAATTTGAGACTCTGAACTATGTTTTTTTCTTGTATATACAACTTTTGAAATAGTCAACATCTATTTACTCCATGATTTGTACTTTTAAATGTGTGTTAATGAAATGGGGAAACTTAAATATATGAATTTTGTTTTCATTTTTCCAAACCTCTGTGTAGTTCTTAATACTCTGCCTGATTTTCATTTTCTACAAACATAGACAAGATAGGAACAAAATACCACAATGACAGGAAAGATTCATATTCCTATAAAACAAACCAGGGCAAATAAATCCCAAATATAATGCCCTTCCTTCTACTACAACTTAATTATAATGTAGGATAAGGTATCCCTGAATTCACACTTATTTTCCAGCAGGTGAAAGGAGACAATAAAACAATAGAGGAAAAGGCAAAAGATTTATATGGTATGCAAAGAGAGAGGGTGGGGCCAATGGGATAAGAGTAGAAAAATGGAGAGGTGAAGAGGAAGAATTCATGCAAGAATTCATTATATACACTACAGAAATGATAAATATAATGTAAGGTGGGATGAAGATCTGTGGGGACACAGATCAAGATGCATTCAACACACGAAATGTTTTGTTAAATTGTAAAAAAGAATTGCAATACATAACCTAAAATGAAAATAAGGGAACACTGTTGAGTGAGGATGTTCAAAGGGGTGGCATAGATCAAGATGCACTGTTCTGTAAACTGCTTTGGTGAATGGCAACTCCTTTGTAGAAATAATGAAAGAAAAATATTCAAAGAAGGGAAAAATAGAGAAGCATCCCTAATGCCCATGAATGTGATTTTAGCTTATTATTCACTTGGACCACAGATGAGCTGTCAGTGATATCTTAGTGAAATCCTCACTATCCTGTATTTTGGTGACCTCACCTGTAGGATGCAGACCATAATAGTATCAACTTTAATGGATTGATTTGAGGTACTGCATTCCAATAACATGTACAGAGTTAGAATTGCTCATAACACAAGAGGAACAATATTCTCTCATATATCCATTATTTGGAACTTTCATAACTGTTGAAGAAATATTAAATATTAGGTCGATTGTTCATAAAACTTTATCTTTGCTTTTCCTTCCCCAAATTGCTATGAAGTATAGCATTAATGTAAGGGCAAGCTAATTGATTTATGCACATTAAAAATCTATTTAAAATACCAAGAAATCAAATCACTGGAACTAGGGATACTGTAACTAAAGTTTGTCGAAAATTTTATGCAATTGTTAAATAGGAAATCTTTATTGGTGAACAGTCATAGCTGACTTTTAGCAAACCCTCTGCCTAAGTTTCATACATGAATTCACTAACTTATGTTTATCACTCCTTCAGGGATACACTTTTTATTTCTAATGTACAAGAAAACTGATTCACAAACAGGAAACATAACTTGTCTTGACTTCTCATTGTACCAGCATACAAAGCTACCTGGCTCAGTTCTAGAGCCATAAGCTTAATACACTATACTGAAGAAATGAAGAAATGAATGGGCAAAGAGATTAGCCCTTCTCAGCACTAGTGATCAAGAAAGCCTGGTTATTAGATAGAGTTTTTGTAATAACCTAGTTCTGATTTTCCTCCGAGGAGTCACCTTCATTTCATTTCTTGATTACTAGCTGGTTATCAGGTACATGCTTTGGGGAAGCTGTATTCACTTTTCACTTTTCCAAGTCTCCTAGGCACAGTTTAGTGCACAGAAGGGACAATTAACTGAAATGAAAACCTTACTAAATGCTAGCACAGTAAACTAGAGGGCCAAATACTGTATCCCATATTGTCTTCTAGTAGTGAGTCACTGAATAAACTCATTTCATCACCAGTCTGCTGTTTGGCATCCCCAGTATTTTTTGAGCATGTTGAAATGAATGCCAGCCACCACTTGCATGCTTCAGGTGCAAGTCTTACCCAGGAACCAGGAAGTATTCCTCCATCCCATATTTATAGTCTACAGTATTAGGTGGGAAGGGTGACACTATAATCACTAATGTGACAGGAATCAACACTTACCATAATAGCACAGCATTTTCCACTTGAATTTGTACCTAAGTTTGTGCCTCTAAGCTAGCACAGAAATGCTAATCATATCTCATGCAGACAGTAATTTAAAAATCAATCTCTGTGTTCATGGAAATGTGACATTTAATTCCTGACTGATGTAATCATTGTGTATGGAGTTGGGGGGGGGGCAGTGGATAAGATCCACATCGGTTTGAAAATCGGGTGATTCCTGCCTTTAATGATGAAAGAGCTTATTGTCATAGAATTCATACCTTCCCTTTGAAGATAATGTACTTCCCAATTCCTGAAGACTCTTATTGTCCTACAAGGGAGCTACCCCTTTCCCTGAAGACATCCTACCCTTAAGGCTTTCCCTAGAAGCATTGTGAGAGATGCTAGGTTTGTCCATTTATGTTCTCAGATGAAAATAGTTTCATAGTGGACAGAGAAACTCAGTTTCACTCTTTCAGTTCATGTGTCTGCTGCTCTTAAGACTGATAGCTTTCTAATCTTGACCCAGCACTTAGAGTAAGGTTGTAAAAACCTAAGAAGCCTAAGAAGCATTTATTTGGGCACTATTCTACCTCTCATCCAAGCTTTAAAAATGCTTCACTTGTCTCCTGAGTATAGCCTCTAAATTCTCATATTATTCTTCTACATGCTCACATATTGCCTTCTTAGGCAGAGAATAAACAGCTAAGCTGTATGGCTCTTTCCAAAAGTGTGCCAACAAGCCATGGGTTACTCTAAAAAGTGGTGAGCTCCTAACATTTTAATAGTATTTTTGTTTCTGTTTTAACTCCCTGTCTTAACAACCTTATTTGTGTAAGGATTAAGAACCAGTTACATATGAGTGTACTCATCTACTTCTGATGTTCTCCTCCAGGTGGATTTGGTCAACAGACATTTCAACTTCCCTTACATCAAATATGCTTAGCACATCTCTGTATGTTGTAGAAGCTGGACAGCTTTATGCCAAATGGGAAAGAAGGCTAATGGAACTGGAAGCTTTCACTCTATTCTTTTTTGGAAAAGTTTGGGGTAAAATTAGTTTATATTGCTCACCTAGCTGGTAATTTGTGTGATCATTTTGGTAAACTACCATGAACATTTGAATTTCCTTTCTAATCACCTCAATGTTTCACTGATCATTCTGTTGTTCAGTCTCTATGAGTTAGTTTTATGTGATGGCTTTTGCCTTTGAGCTCTACTTTTAATACATGGTGGTCTGATAGGATAAAAGGGACAATTTCAATTTTTAAAAATGTGCACAGATTTGCTTTGCTACCTAACACAATCTGTTTTGGAGAGCATGCCATGGGCTGTTGAGAAGAATGTATATTCTGATGTTGTTGAGTGATTCTGCAAATGTCTGTTAAACATAGTTGGTCAATGTAGTCTGAGGTTTCTTTGTTGAGTATTTGCGTAGAAGATCTATCCAGAGGTGACAAGGATGTGTTGTAGACACTGATAATCAGTGTGTTTTGATTGATGTGTATTTTCAAGTCAAGTAGTATGGGTTTGATGAAGTTAGGTGCTCCAACATTTAGTGAGTAGATATTTCGAATTGTCATATCTTCCTGTAGTATGTAGTTCCATTTATTACCATGTAAAGATCTCACTTGCCTTACTTTACTGATTTTAATTTAAAGTCTGTTTTATCTGATATAGGGGTTGCTACTCTGGCCTGTTTATTGGGGCCATTTTCCTAAAAGATTTTATTACACTCTATCACTTGAGAATGTTTTCTGGTTTTGTTGGTAAGATGTGTAGGCAACAGCTGGCCAGCTTCTTGCTTTTTCATCCAAATAGTCAGTCTATGTCTTTTAATTGGAGAGCTTAGACCATTAGTATTGGGAGTTAGAATTGAGTGGTGTCTGATGATAATGTCCATGTAATTTCCCTTTTAGGGGCTGTGACTTTTTTATTCTTACTATGTTTATCTGGTTCTCTGGTGAGGGCATTTTCTCTGTCAGCATAGTATGCCTGTTGATTTTTTTGTTTTGGTTGTGGGCCTTGAACTCTGGGCCTAGGCACTGTCCCTGAGCTCTTCAGCTCAAGACTACCACCCTACCCCTTGAGCCACAGAGCCACTTCCAGTTTTCTGGTGGTTAATTGGAGATAAGTGTCTCATGGACATTTTGTGCCTGGGCTGGCTATGAACCGAAACCCTCAGATCTCAGCCTCCTGAGTAGCTAGGATTACAGGTGTGAGCCACCAGTGCCTGGCTCTTGATTTTTTGAAGTACCTGTTTGGTGGATATAAATTGTTCCAATTTCTCTTTTGTCATGGGATATTTTAATTTGTCCTTCCTTTATGAAGGAGAGTTTTGCTGGATGCCATATTGTGGGTTGATAGTTGTTTGATTTTAGGGTTTGGAAAACATATGCCAAGCTTTTCTTGCCTTCATGGTTTGGTTGAGAAGTCTGTGGTTGTTTGGACTGTTTTTCCTTTGTAAGTAATAATTTTTTTTCTCTCTGACAGTTTTTACGATCCTTTCCTTGGTTTCTAATGATCCCGCATGTATTGTAATGTAGTAGTAGTATTTTTCTGTTCTGATCTGGCTTGTTGAATATCCTAAATCCCCCTCCTGTGTCTGAATAGGCCTTTTTTTTTTTAGATATTTGGATTTTTGTGAAATATTTCCTATTTCATTAACTATCTCCTCTTCCCCTTCCTGCATACCGAGTAACCTTAACTTAAGCCTTCATATCGAGTCTTGTAATTCCTGAAGGCCTCTTTCTTGTTCTTTGGATTTGTTCTTTAAAAATGACTCCCTTAGTCGCTCGAGGTCTCCAGGGCGGTTCGGAGCCAGGCCAGTCAGCGAGTGGGGTCGGGAGCCAGAGCGGCCCAAGAACCCGCAGCAGCAGCGCGGCGGGGCCCAGAGGGATCGCGGACGATGCTCTCGCAAACTTGGGACTCGCGTTCTGCGCCCGCAGCCGGAGCCATGAAAATGGTCGCGCCCTGGACGCGTTTCTACTCCAACAGCCGCTGCCTGTGCTGCCATGACCGCATCGGCACCACCCTGCTCGGCGTCTGGAACCTGATCATCAATGCTGTAGTATTGCTGATTTTACTGAGTGCTTTGGCTGATCCATATCAGTCCCCCTTTTCAGGTTCTGAACTAGGAGGGGACTTGGAGTTCATGGACGATGCCAACATGTGCATTGCTATTGCAATTTCTGTTCTCATGATCCTGATATGTGCCATGGCTACTTATGGAGCGTACAAGCAACGTGCTGCCTGGATCATCCCTTTCTTCTGTTACCAGATCTTCGATTTTGCACTGAACACCTTGGTTGCAGTCCAAACTGCATTCAGCAATACATTCAACAACTGCCTCCAGATTTTCCCTACAGAGATGATATACTGTCAGTAAATCCTACCTGTTTGGTCCTTATTATTCTTCTGTTTATCAGCATTATCTTGACATTTAAGGGCTACTTGATTAGCTGTGTTTGGAACTGCTACCGCAGGAATTCCTCTGATGTCCTGGTTTACGTTACCAGCAATGATACCACGGTCCTTATGCCCCCACATGATGATGCTACTGCTGTGACTGGCGCTGCCAATGAACCGCCACCAGAGTTGGTGGTGGACCTGGGAGTGGCGGCTCGACCTTGCAGACATCTGAATAATAGTTTTGTAGGTTTCATTCCTAGAAGAGCTGTTTGAGTTGTCTGTTGTTAAAATCCCATCTTTTACAATTTAGTTATTTTGCAGCCTTTTGAATTCTCATTCGTGTGCTTTTAGCTAGAGCTCTGGGATAGTGTTCTTTCTATAGAGATGGGATGTATTTGAGATTGATTAGTGTTTCTGAGAAATATAGCTAGACCTTAAGTCCCTAGAATCTACTTTTTACTTGCTCAGCCCCAAAGCTCCGTAGTGGGTCAGTTTTTTTTTTCCCCTCTCTTCTCTCTTGAAAGTATAAGGCAAAATCAAAATTAGGTAATGTTTTTTTCTTAAGCCATTCTAGTATCCTTACAAATCCTAAAACAAACAAACAAAAAACCCCAAGGAGTATTAATTGTTCAATCATGGCTGTAATTAGGTAAATACACCTTCTTACTAGTCTTTATGATTTCGGTGACCCTTTAAATTTGGTGGTCAAGAATTTTCTCTATGGGCTGAATTACAAGTTTTCGGCAATACTGAGCAGTGACAGCAGAAACTTGCTGAGTCCTGGGTGGTGGAGCTGTCTCCTCTTACGAGAAGGGAACTGATGTGTATGACACTGCCAGAGACCTAGTGCCTCTTTTCTTCCAGTTTCCATCCTTCCTGATAATGTCTTTACTAAGTGTCCTGTCCCACAGAAGATATACGCTCACCCTATAAAGGATTATTACCCATGTGTGTTTGCTTAAATGTATGAAAACATGTTTCCTTCTTTTCCTACAAGGTCCATTCTGCTACTTTGAATTTCCAGGTATGCTGAGTAATTAAAATTTTCAGGCTTCAAAAAAAAAATGACTACCTTTTGTTCAATTTGATCTGCTCTGTCTTCCAGATCTGAGACTCTATCTTCTGTTCCATCTATTCAGCATCAAAGACTTCCCCCTTTATTGCTTAATTCTGTGTCTTCTGTTTGGTCACATCTGAGGGCTTCTACCTATTTTTTTGAAGTCTTGTTTTAGAGTGTCACTGATTTGCTTCTTTTGTATTTTCCTTAATCTCCTTAAACTGAGTGGCTATTTATACACTAAACTCCTTTTTCAACTCTCTAACCTTATTTAGCTTCGTGTTTGTGGCTTCCATGAAAGATTCCATCATTCATTGATTAGCCTCATCATGCTCATGGAATTGACGTGTTTATAATTTCAAAGTTTTCATTAATTAATTTATCAGCAATGCTTTTTGAGCATCTTGTGAAATGTCTGCTAGGTCTCTATTTCCTGCTCTGTTTTCTGTGATCATTGTATTTCCTTGGATTTGAGTATTTCTGTGATATGTTCAGCTCATTTGAAGACCCTTTTTTGTTTTGTGTTTGGAAATCTGTGAACTTCTAATTAAGCTGTTTCTTGTTTTTTGCTTGACTAGGCAGCTGGCACTCTTTCCCTTTGCTGAGATTTGCTTATTTTGGTTCGGTTCTTGTAGGGATTGTTGATTGTTGTGCTGTGGAATTGTACTTTTAAAATATGGCTATTAGATGAAAGTATTTAGGTTGTGAGGTGAGGTCAGGATGGGGAAGGGCAGTTTTCAGGAGCACATTTGAGTGTGAGGGGTTCTACTTTTAGGGGTGTTAAAAGAGAAATGGAGAAGTAGAGGACATGGAATGAGTGTGGTGACGGTATAAGTGAGGGAGAGGAATGAAGAGAAAAGAAGGAAAAGACAAGAAAGGGGAAAAGAAAGAGAAAAGAAATGAAGATAAACCTTTAATTCTACATTGAGACAGGAGTCAAATAAAGAGGAATTGGGTTAAGCGATCTGAACCCTAATGTTGCCTTCTCCAAAAGGCCGAAAGTAATTGCTCTCTTCTGTCAAATTTTAGCTCTACTTTTGAAGAGAGAAAAGGAATGTAAAAAGGTGGTAGGATATTGTTTATTTATATATTACAAACAACGGATTATAAATTGTGTAAATACACATTTCAAATCCTCATATCAGTAGACCCAGAACATTCAACTTGGGAATTCGTGTCCCCTAAAAACCTAGGAGGAGAAAGAGAAGACAGAGAAAACAAAAACTTAAAAATTAAAGCCATGTGAAACATTTAATGTTTGCATTTTTTTTTTGCCAGTCCTGGGCTTGAGCTCAGGGCCTGAGCACTGTCCTTGGACTTTCTCAAGGCTAGAGCTCTGCCACTTAAGCCTCAGAATCATTTCTGGCTTTTTTTTTTCTAGGCATGTAGTACTGAGGAATTGAACCCGGGTCTTTGTGCATGTTATGCTAGCACTCTACCACTAGGCAAAACTCACCGGCCCCATGTAAAACATTTAAAAGGGGGTGGGGCAGGACTCTGCTCAGCTCATTGTGTCAGAGATCAGTGGAAGATCCACAGTTCCGAGCTATATAGTTCGACATTGGCTGCTACCAGAGCTGCCTGCATTCTCATCAGAGGTGCTGGGTTGGGGATGTAATTGTTTTCAGCCTTCTTTCCTGAGCTGGGTAGGGCTTGGCGGTGTTTTCCCAGTTGGCTTCCTGGCTGCCTGGCCCTCCCTGGGCGTCTTGACTGCTTTGGAGAAGGGTTGGGAGTTCTCATCTGCTGGTACCAGGGCCTCTTGAGTCTTTCCCAGGTTGCCCCAGTGAGTGCGGGAAATGAGCTTGGATCTCTGTCTTCTTCAAGGATGTTCCCTCCCTGTTAAGCAAGGGTTGGGGTCAGGGTGCTCTGGGTCCCCAAGAGAGGGGTCCCTGCTGGGGTGGGTACTCACTGACTTTTGAACAGGAATGGAGCTGGCCAGCGGGGTCCTGGTGAGGGGTCTCTGGGTCTGGATAGGATGCACCCCAGCTCCCCTTCCAGAAAGCTATCTCTCTTTCAGTGTATCCCAGAGGACCACAGGCCATGCTTAATCTCAATGACTAAATGGACAAGAAAGCACCTAGGAGCTGAGTGTAGCCGTACGTCTGGGCGTATTCGTGAGGGCCTATTTGTATATACTGGGCAGATTCATGTACGGTATGTCTCAGCAACTTCCTAAGATGTAGGGAGTGTTTGGGAATCACATGAGCAGACCAACGTCAAAAGGCTGGACTTCGGTGAGCATAGCCCTCTGTGGTCATTTACCACCCCTGAAATGCCGGTTCCTGCCTCTGAGATTTCTGTCAGTAGTTTCTATTGACTAATCCTTACTATTTTCACCAACTCACCTGAAATATTTAGTAATTCTGTGCTAGCTGATCATTTCTCAGGGGCACCTCACTCAGAAGTAGGTGAGCAAGGAGGCAATGCATACAAATATTTGCTCTTATCTTGTCAAAGTGTTTGCATTTTCTTCTCTTTTTTTCTTCCCACTCCACACCTTTGCTCCCAGTACCAGGGCTTGAACTCAGGCTCTGGCTCAGCTTGCTTGTTTAGAGCAGGCACTCAATTCTATCACTCTAGCCACAGTTCCAGCCCAGCGTTTTGCTGGTTAATTGGAGTTGGAGTCTCTTGGACTTTTCTGCCACTGTTGGCTTTGAACCATGATCTTTTAGGTCTCAGTGTCCTGAGTACAGAGGATTATGCTGTGACCTACCAGGCACAGGCTGTTTGCTAATTGTTTAATTAGAAAATTGCAGTCTATATGAAGTTTATTAGAAATATGCATCGAAAATATAGTGAGATTTTACAGCAGAAAAATGGAATAAAATGCAAACATTTTAAATTTTAAAATATTGCACCTTTGCCAGGTGCCAGTGGCTCATGCTTTAATCCTATTTATTCAAGAGGCTGACATCTCAGTTCAAAGCCAGCCCAGGAACCAAAGCCAGTGAGACTCTTGGTTTTTTTTGGTTTGTTTTTTTGGTTTGTTTGTTTTTGTGGGTCATAGGGCTTGAACTCCACCTGGGCCCTGTCCCTGAGCTCTTCAGCTCAAGGCTACTACCTTACCCTTGAGCCAAGTCCCACTTCCCATTTTCTAGAGGTAAATTGGAGATAAGAGTATGAGGTCCTTTTGTGCCTGAGCTGGCTTTGAACCTTGATCCTCAGATCTCAGCCTCTTGAGTAGTTAGGATTACAGGAGTGAGCCACTGCATCCGGCAAGCCAGTGAGACTCTTACCTCCAATTAACCACCAGAAAACTTAAAGTGGTGCAGTGGCTCAAGTGGTAGTGCTGCTAGCCTTGAGTTGAAGAGCTCAGGGAAAGTACCCAGGCCCAGAGTGGAAGCCCCACAACTGTCTTGCAATTTACACACGGCATAAGGTACTTGTGTCTCAAAACATTTTTTTCACTCCTGTTTGGAATAAGCCATACTTATTAAAGCAGATAAGAGACTGCTTTAGTGAGAACAATTCTGCTCCCTTCAATTGGGGATGAAAAACACTGCACTCATTTTACAAAATTTTAATAGAAACTATCAACAACTCAAAGTAAAAGCATATTGAAAATAAATTGGACTTCACTTTTGATAAAAGAAACATTTTGAAGGGCCTTTTGAAAATGTAAGCTATTTATTTAGGATTCATTTGTCATTGTCTGTATTAAATAATATTTATTATACTTTCTCACACAGAGAGAAGGCTGTACCCTGCACTACAAACCACATTAAACAGGTTTCTGTCTACCAAGCTCAGAAGTAGTACAACAGACATGACTGAAAATAATCCCAGAGCAAAATACAGTTAAATACTCAGTTGAAACATCTTCAGACATGGATATATTGGTAATTACTGATTATCCTGTATTTAGACTTTTTTGTCTTATATTTGAGAGGTGAATAATCACAGTATTGTCATCAGGACCTCAGTAGAAGCTACCACATATACAACGTTTTTCTGATTTGCCAGGACAACCTTAATGACTAACTAAATGAACTAATAATGAAACTCTATTACCAGGGGAGGAGGCTCAGCATAGAGTGGAAAAGAGAATACAGAAGTAATGCAACAATACTTACTAAAACTAATGTTGGAAATGAACGTGGGGCAGGAGGGGATCAAGTGAAGGAGAAACTGGAGAAATGAAGTAGGAAACTTTGGAAAAGAGCTATACTCAGTACCTTACTTATGCAAGTATAACCCTTCTATCATCTTTACAATAAAATCAAATTTTTAAGAAAGAAAATATAGAAGCAATAAAGAAAAAGTTAAAAAGAAGATCACCTGGTCCACATTTATGCATGGGCACATTCAAGCCTAGCTCCTAAACTTGACAATCACATACCTGCTAGTTTCCTGTGCCTTTTTTCTCCAGTGTCTGTGCACTTCACTATATCCCCATACCCAGTCTGCTACTGCTCCATTTCTCTCCACTGCACTAACTGGAAACACTATCTACCTAATCAGAAGTCCCCTGATATCTGAATCTGAGACATATCCAGATCCATCCATTTTCTCTCTATATTACCAACATTTGCAATCCAAACCACTACCACCCCTCCCCAGACTTCTGCAACAGTCAGTCATTATTAGCCTGCAATCTCACAGGAGTCAGCTTTACAATTTTCTACTTCCCCTCATTTATAGCATGTCTCATAACATGCCAGTGGCTTCCAATTTTCATTAAAGAACTAAAATTCCTTAGCAATGCTTTAATGAAAACAAACCTTAAGGAACTAAAAGTCTGGTTACTCTCTCATTTTCTATCACTGTATAATCATAAATCTATATTTAATATTTACATTACATAAATATTTATATTGTGGCTATACATTTATTCATAACTATTAAAATGATTAAATTATTGCCATAGAATTAAATAAATTATTTATATAATTATATAATACAATGATTAAATCAAAATCACATTATTAAATTGCAGCTTTAAATTATTAAAGATATATATAGATACAGTGTAACATATCTATTATATAGTATATTATTCTATAATTATACTATACATGTAATTTTATATAATATTTACATTACATGCAACTATTTAAAACTGATTTAAGTTTCTTTTTTTAATTAATTTTTATTATCAAGGTCATGTACAAAAGTCATGTTCCCCTTCGCTTCCCCCAATTCAGATAAACATATATACAAGACACAGGGTACCAAAATCAAATACAATGACAACAGGGGATAGACCAAATGAGAAAAACAAACAAAAATAAAACTTCTCACAGTACATGAAAAACAACAACAAATAGAAAAGTCTTTGTTTCCATATTTTGGAGTTCATTTCACTTAGCTATTTTCTTTCACCTAGATTTGTTTCTTCTGATCTCTTGGCTTCTATTCATTACTATGTCACTTTTTCATGGGTATTCTCTCTGGTGCTAGAACTCAGGGCCTGGATGTTGTACCTTAGCTATTGTGCTCAAGACTGGCTCTCTACCACTCGAGCCACAGCTCTGCTTTATACCCGCCCCCCTTTTTTTGGTGGTTACTTGGAGATAACCACAATACTCAGCTCTTATGCCCCGGAATAGCTAGGAATATAAATGTAATGTAAAGCCACCGGTGCTCTGCACAGTACTTCATTAGTTAGCATGACTTTCTCTGACCATCCAAGTCATGACATATCATCAACTGATTTCATTTTCTTAATCACATGTGACATTACCTTTATTTACTTGTCACTTTAGTAGTCCATTAATATCCACTACTGGGCGGTAAGCCACCTTAGAGGAGGAAGTCTTGAGCCACTTACACACCTCTCAATCAGGCATAATCTCTGGCCCAGAGTAGCGCCTCAATAAGTAAGTGATTGTCAAATAAATTAAAAAAAAGACTGCTCATGACTCATTGTCTTTGTTGGAGTTAGAAAAGGTAAATGAATTCAATAAATTTGATTTGCAAGAAGATTCAGACTCAAAACATAGAATGCAATATCTGAGACATTTTGTATATAAATGGGTATGTTATCCATCCTGAATCTATTGATTCAGTTTATGAGGGTCAAAGGAGTCCATAGAGTGAAATCTGATCTAAGAAATATTAACATCAAAGGCTAGACACTATTTTCATTTACACATTGTAAAGTAAGAGTGGAGCTGTTGAATTGTTACTTTGATTTGTCTGCTTTCTTTTACATATTTATATAGTTATAAAAGCAGATGAACCTGCTGGGTGGCCTGCTACGTAGCCCGAGAGTACTGACTTATCATTATTACTGTTTTAAGCAGGCTCTCAAGTTCCATTGTCTTTGCAATTGCTTCGGTGATGAGAGATGAGAGCCTAAAAATAAACAGTTAAAGTAAGCTTGGCTACAGCTGGAGACCATTAACAACCAAATCCGGTATGCAGAAAAGAGCAATGGGAGGTTGAGTTATCTCAACTGAGAAGCCAGGAGGACATTAAAAATGCTGCCCTGAATCCTGATCCACAAATAACCACAGTAAGAGATTTTGGTGTGTTCTCTTTGATTCCAAGCTTCACAAAACATCTCTTAATTCGAAACCTTATTCTTTCACTTCTAATACTTTCAAATGCATCTATAAATTGTAAAACATAAAATAGAGAGTACCCTTGGAACAAGAGACAAATTTTTAAAAAGTTAAAACTGAAACCAATGAAGATCAAAATATAATGACCAAGCCAAGCCTTAGGCAGGAGTAATTGAGGATTCAGCAAATAATTTGCTGCTGCTAGATAAGGTTTTGCTGCTCAGACTAAGGCATCTCCTAAATTTGATCAGTTTTCGATGGTTTTATGATTCACTTCTAGGAAATATTAAACTAATATATGGCTAAAATAAGATAAGATATAACCAAAGCCATCTAATATATCCATCAAGAGGATAGTCTCAAAACAGAAATACACTGCCTGGGAGTTAAGTGATGTGTATAACTGTGCTAGCCTCTGAAACAGAAGCTGGTCAAGTGGTGAGGGACCGCTTCTGTAGCTCCAGAAAGCCAGAACAACCTGCAGTGTTCCATGTAACGAAGACACTGACAACTTTTTCTTTAATCTATTTTTTTGCCAGTCCTGGGCTTGAGCTCAGAGCCTGAGCACTGTCATTGGATTTTCTCAAGGCTGAAGCTCTACCACTTGAGCCTCAGCACCACTTCCAGCTTTTTTCTATGTATGTGGTACCGAGGAATTGAACCTGCACCTTCGTGCATACTAGGCAAGTACTCTACCACTAGGTCAAACTCCCGGCCCTGCCACTGACAACTTTTGTATGTGAGACACCAGTTTTAACTCAGGGTCTGAGCTTTTGTCCTTGAGCTTTTGTGCTCAAGGCTAGCACTCTACCACTTGAGCCATAGCTCCAGTTATGGCTTTTTGGTAGTTAATTGGAAATAGGATTCTCCTGGCCTTTATCTCAGACTCTAGAAGACATGCTCATATTCTTTCCTCTTGGGTAACTGTAATTCCAAACAAATAAAAACTGGAAAAAATCCTCAGGTTTGTCAGATTGTTCAGAAAAAGTTGAGATGTCTTAGACTTACTTGGACAGTCTGGTTAAAAGGAACTGTGCCAAGAAATGAAAATACAAGTCCACGATGACTGAAGACTGTTGTACAAATAGAGCAATATTAATGCTTCACTTACTTTTAGTTATAACTAAGTAAGTTGCAAAGCAGCTCTAATCATTCAGAATTGTGGGGCAGGTTTCATTAAATCATTTCATAGTGGCAATTACTTCTTTCCAACCTTTCCCTTCTACCATGATTAACAATATACATCAACTAAATTCCCCCAACCTTTATAGACACATTCTTTTAACAAAATCATTAGCTATAATGAGAGAGTAAGTGGAAAAGTGACAGGAAATAAACAGGTGTTTGAAAGATATGTATGTATCTGAAAAGTGACTTGGTTATTGCTATGTTACTGTTACTAGAGGTCATCTTATTCCTCTAATGCATAACTAGTGGTATGGTTTGGACTTGTATCACAAACAGTGAGAGATTTGGGAGTGACTCCATCTCAAAGTGTGTGTGTGTGTGTGTGTGTGTGTGTGTGTGTGTGTGTATCTGCTGGGGAAGTAGTACATTTTGTTTGGAATAACCTGATTATGGACTGTCACCTAACTATTTATTGCAGTGCATATTTTCCCAGTTCCAGCATTAGGATGAGAAAGCATATCTTTTTTTTTAACTGTCCAGTGATCTCATTGAAGCTCTGAATTGTTTGTTTCCCCTGCATTGTCCTTTGAAAGGAAAGGAGCTTACAAATAACAATACACCAATGATCTCACTATTAGACTGTAGGGATTTGGCTGCTGGAATGTCACGTGACCTTTTCAAATAATGAAGCTTTACCTTTCTTTTTCCCTCAGTAGTTCCATTGAACTGGGGCTGCTTATTGAAAAGTACTTACCTCCCCCACCTAGTTTTTTAAAAAGATATTACTTAAGGACATAAGAATAACACTATGTGATAGAATGGCAGTGAAATGAAAAGAAACACAAGGGGGTGCAGAGGCCAATCCTTCCTCAGAATCAAAAGCCCAAGTTAAAAGGGCAAAACTGGCCCAGACTGCTTAAGATGAAAGCTATGGCAAGAAATTGCTATTTTGACTTAATGGGAACTTCAAAGGGAATAATGAGGTTACCTGACCCCATACTAGTTTTTTAAATGACTACTACTTTTTTTTAAAAAAAGAACTCATTGTTCAGCTGCTGTCTTACCAATTGCATTCTTCACTCACACACAAATACACAGTTACAAATGCATAGAGATGGGGGAGGGAGGGGGAGAAAAAGAGGGAGAGGGAAGAGAGGGAGAGAAAGAGAGAGGGAGGGAATAAAGGAGGGAGGGAGAGAGAGGGGGAGGGGAGGGAAAGGGTATGGGAGAGAGGGGGAGAGAATGAGAGACTGTAACTCCCTTCTTTCTTATATCCCCAAATTCATTGTTTCTGTCTCAAGGGCTGTTTCAATGGGTTTAAATCAGGTTCATTCAAAATTATTCTACATAATTCAGCCAGAGGTCTTGCCCTTCTTTTTAATTATCTTGTACAAGCTCCTTTTCAAGCAGGTTTAATGTATGCATTTGTCTTATCTTTGCTGCTTTGTGCAAATTTTAAAAAAAGACATTTGAGTATAGAAACTTGAGCTACTATTGTGTGTCTTTAGGGACTCACTCAGTGAAAGATAAAAATTGTTCGTGCATCACAAATGCCAGCAAAGGCAGATTTTAAGCAGGCAGCCCTGTCAAAGACCCCGCCTACTTCTGCAAAGCAAATAGCTTTCTGTCTTGCCTGTCTCTGTTTGATCTATGTCTTTATGATAACACAATAGTGTTATGAAAACAGGAAATGGAAATACACAAATGATGAACACAAATGAGACCTCTGCAGCCTAAAATGAGACAACTGAAAGGCGCTGGGAATGGAGAGTGAGATAAAGGGGTGGGGTGGGAGCAAAAAAAGGAAACCAATGGTTGTATTCTATGCATCGATTGGCTTTATTGATTCCTCCCCTTCTCATCATTTCAACCTCCAAAACAGTCAGCCAACTCAAGATAATTCTTTTCTTTCATAGAGGGGAAGGGAGGAAAACACACAGTGGGAAATGTTAGAGAGAGAGAGAGAGAGAGACAGAGAGAGACAGAGAGAGAGACAGAGAGAGACAGAGACAGACAGAGAGAGAGACAGAGAGACAGAGACAGAGAGACAGAGAGACAGACAGAGACAGAGTGAGACAGAGACAGAGACAGAGAGGGAGGGAGAGAGAGGAGAGATAGAAGAAGGATGGAGAGAGAGAAACAGAGAGAAGAGAGTGATAGGAGGGAAAGAGAGAGAATCTGTTCATAAAGGAAGCAGCCATTCCTGCTCATTTTTTAAAAGCACTTAAGGGTCATTAGTCTAACACTGCAGCAAATGCATTATTCATTTTGCCATAGCCCAATTTCTTGACGAAGAATTTGCGGGAAAATGATCCACAGTTCAGTAGAGAGGTGATTGATCAAGCCAGAAGGAATAGAATTTGGGCATCCTGATAATTTTTTTCTCAGTCTTCTCAGTTAACATAAATCAATTTTATTTATGTAGTAACACTTGAATACTAACTACCCAATGCCACCTGTCAGGATAAAATTGATGAGTACACCTTCAGGTTAATATTACTTGAACATTTCATTCTGAATAATTTATATATATTTCTGTCTGAGTGTCAATTCACAATTGTTTATTTGGTTTCAGCAAGTGTAGCTGAATCACAGCTATTACGAAGGAAAGGGTTGCTTTGCTATTTGTTTTGTGCATTAAAGAGGACTGTCCTGTTTGAGGGCCTTAATATTTTTCCACAGAAATAGAAATATAGACCAATTTTGTTCCTTAACTTGGGTTGCTTATATCTTTTTTAAGAGCCTTTTATCAAATGGCATAGTTTTTGGTAGCAAAATGAGCTAGGATTACATATAATCAGATAAAAAGCAAGCAAAGTACTGCTGAGCAGATATGTAATAACACATGTTGTTTGTGGGGAGTATGTGACTTCATTACATTAACAGGTTCAATTGGTATTTTCACTCTGGCAGATAATCTAATCTGCCCACTAAGACCAGTGTTAACTCTACCCTTTCCTTGGGGGTAGCTTTAAATGTCTGTGTTAGTGTTTAGCTTATAAAGAACATGTTCCCTTTGCTAATTACTCCATTTCCTGGTGCTGGTGTTGCTGCTGCTTCCGTTTATACTCATTGCCCTCCTCCTGGGCAGATAACATGAGAACATACATGTTCAACTTGTGAGTCTAAAATGAATGGCTCATTAGGAAATGCCAGCAAAGTTTTATACAGTAAGAAAGTGGAAAGCATCTTCAATTCAGCCAGGGATCTTGACTTTGGTAAAATGAATTGTTAGGCTTTACCTGTGAGTATGTGTGTGTATGTGTGTGTGCCCAAACTAGGGCTTGATCTCAGGTCCTGGGCCCTGTCCATTAGCTTTGGCCTTCAATGCTGGTGCTTTCCCATTTGAGATACAGTTCTACTCTATGCTAGTTAAATGGAGAAACAAGTCTCATGGACTTTCCTGCCTCTGATAGCTCTGTATTTCAATACTTAGGTCTCAGCCTTCTAAATAGGATTATAGGAGTCACTTGCATTCATATTTTTTCTCCTCTTTCTTTCTTTCTTTCTTTCTTTCTTTCTTTCTTTCTTTCTTTCTTTCTTTCTCTATTTCTTTGTTTCTTTTTTTTTTTTTGCCAGTGTTGGGCTTGAGCTCAGGGCCTGAGCACTGTCCTTGGGGCTTTCTCAAGGCTAGAGCTGTACCACTTGAGCCACAGCAACAACTTCTGGCTTTTTCTATGTATGTGGTACCAAGGAATCGAACCTGGGCCTTCATGCATGCTAGGACGCACTCTACCACTAGGCCAAACTCCTGGCCCCCCATGTTTTTTCTTAAAGAAGAAAGACTTCTATTCAATCTGGAAGGGTCTAACTATGAAAAAATAGGTTAAATATTTCATTCTCTCTCAGCCAACTCTCTTATACACATATTTATTCCTATACATTTGAGAAATTTTCTTGAAAGCCCTTACTACAGGGTTAGGTGCTATGGGAATAACTGACAGGCAGTGGGTAGAAACAATATCACATGAAAGAGATGCTTTACTTATGAAAGGAAAGGGGTCACAATAAAATTTGAGTTTCCAATAAATCACTCTGTGGCTTGAGTTATAAAAACCATCATTATTATTTATTCAGAATCCTCATTAACAAAAACTATCACAGTTGTTGAAGTCTGTAGATGTGCATAAACATCATGCACATTCACATGCATACATGCTTGTGCAGATGCATGTGTACTCACACACACACATTCAGCTGCAAATGGATTGTGGTTGCATTAGAAAGAACAACATGCTGAACTGAAACTCCATTGTACAATTACTTAAAGATAATAAAATAAATAGGAAAAAAGAAAAAAGATACCTTTAGATTTGTCTCAAATTTAATTAAGATGTTAAAGTAATACAGACAAATTCTATTAATACCCATGTCTGCAATCTCAAAAGATTGAGATGTGAAGAACCTTTTTCTAAAGTCAGCCTAAAAATCCTTTAAACTCTTACCTCCAATAAACCATCAGAAAAGACAGAAGTAAAGGTGTGGCTGAGGTGGTATAGAACTCACTTTGACCAAAAAAAAAAAAAAGCTCAGGGAAAGTGTCCTTGACTTAAGTTCAAGCCTCAATATCTACACACAGACAAACACACACACAGGCAGAGACACAGGCACACACACACGCAAATGTACATAATACACAAACACACACACTTCTACACATAAAAGAAAGATGTATTTGTGCAATGTTTTGGAAGTAGTGTTTAGCTTTGCTGTGAGCATCATATGTGAAGCTTTATCTTCTAAATGCTCTGAATCATCTGTTCACCAAATCTGTACTGAATTGCAGTTATTTGGAAGATCCTTTTCCAGGAATCATACAATTGCCAGGATTGAATCCTGAAATGACCTTATAACTTAAAAGAGATTGAAAAACAAGTATTACAATAAGGATTGTTATTATACTTCATAAATCATTATAAGATTCTTCTGACTTACTAGAGAATGATTGATTTTATTGAAAGCATTTACTTTGACAGTGGAATATCCATTATGCAAAATGCTATGAGTAGGAAAGTTTTTCTGGCAAGATTTTAATTGAAAAGTTTGCAAGCTGGATGCTGGTGGCTCACACCTGTAATCATAGCAACTCAGGAGGCTGATATCTGAGGATTTCAGTTCAAAGCTAGATGGGCAGGAAAGTCCATGAGACTCTAATCTCTAATTAACCCCCAAAAAACCATATGTGGAGTTGTGGCTCAAAATGGTAGAGTGCTAGCCTCGAACAAAAAAGCTCAGAGACAGCACCCAAGCCCATATTTCAAGCCCCACAAATGATTCCCTCTCCCAAAAAAGTTTTCAAGCACTTTTTATATTCTATATTGTTGTGTAATTAGAATTGCATGACTAAGAAAGGTATTGTGCAGCTGGGTATCGGTGGATCATGCCTATAATCCTAACTTTTCAGAAGGCTGAGATCTGAGGATCTCAATTCAGAGCCAGCCTAGGCATTGAGACTCTTATCCCCAATTAGCCAACCGAAAAAAAGAAGTGGCACTGGTTGTGGTGGTAGAGTGCTAGCAGGGCTCAGGGACAGCACCCAGGCCCAGAGATCAAGCTCTACAACTGACAAAAAAAAAAGGAAGGAAGGAAGGAAGAAGGAAAGAAAAGAAAGAGAAGAAAGATAGTGTGCATTTTCATGAGCTCTGTTGGGAGAACAGGCATCTAATACATTGTGTCAAAATGCAATCAAATTAAACAGGCATAGAAACACAAATGCCACGTACTTTCAAAAGATGATCCTCATTACTTTGTAACAAACCCCAAATTATGTAATTATTACAGATGCAAGGCAATCTCAATATTTTAATAATATTTCAGTAAATATATATTATCTGTCACTATTAGGATAACTGCTTTGTGGTATTTTTGTGTATGTCCTGGTAATGGAAGCAAATTATTAATATCAAAGCAGAATTAAACGAATTGGAGTCCAAAAAAACTATAGAATGAATCAACAAAACAAGGAGTTGGTTATTTGAAAAAAATTAACAAAATTGACAGTCCCTTAGCAAATCTTACCAAAAAAAGAAGGGAGCATACCGAAATAAACAAAATCACAGACGAAAATGGTAATATCACGACAGAAATTACCAAGATCCAGAGCATCATGAGGGAATATTTCTCAAACCTTTATGTCAACAAATTTGAGAATCTAGAAGAAATGGATGAATTCCTAGCCAATATTAACATACCCACACCGAACCAAGAAGAACTAACCCAACTAAACAGGCCTATTTCAAGCACTGAAATAGAAATGGCAATGAGACCTTCCACCTAAGAAAAGTCCAGGGCCAGATGGATTCACAGCTGAATTCTACAAGGTCTTCAAAGCAGAGCTCACACCAATACTCCTCAAGCTCTTCAACGAAATTGAAAATGAAGGCTCTTTACCAAACTCATTCTATGAAGCCAGTATAACCCTCATCCCCAAACCAGATAGAGATTCATCAAAGAAAACTATAGACCCATTTCTTTGATGAACATTGATGCAAAACTTCTCAACAAAATACTGGCCAACCATCTACAACAACTCATCAAAAAAATTATACACTATGGTCAAACTGGATTCATCACAGGGAGGCAAAGCTGGTTCAACATATGCAAATCAATTAATATAATTCAACACATCAACAGGACCAAGGACAAAAATCACATGATTGTCTCAATAGATGCAGAAAAGACATTTGACAAGATCCAACACCCCTTTATGTTAAAAGCTCAGGAGAAACTAGGAATCCATGGAACATTCCTCAGTATAATAAAGGCTGTGTATCTACTACACTGTTGGTAGGAGTGCAAACTCATTCAACCACTATGGAAAGCAGTATGGCAGTGCCTCAAAAGGCTAAACATAGAACTCCCCTATGACCCAGTAATTCCACTACTTGGCATTTACCCAACCATCCAGAATCTAGGGCATACTAAATCCACTAGCACAACAATGTTCATTGCAGCATTATTCACCATAGCAAAGATATGGAACCAACCTAGATGTCCCTCAGTTGATGAGTGGATCAACAAGTTGTGGTATTTGTACACAATGGAATTCTATGCTGCTGTCAGAAAGAATGACATTGCCCCATTTGTTAGGAAATGGAAAGACTTAGAAAAAATCATATTCAGTGAAGTAAACCAGACTCAAAGGAACATAGGCTCAATGGTTTCCCTCATTTGTCATAATCAGTAGAAACCTTGGGCTCTACTAGCAGAGATTTGCAATAGAGCAAAACCTTGATACATAAGGCCATATAGTATGAAGCTAATTGAAAGGACCTCCAGGATATTGAAACAAAAGCCATATAACGAATGATTGTTGTCCTTAATGTACTATGTTATCTCTCATTTCCTTTGCTGTCCCTTGGTTATCTCATATTGTTACAGTATCTCACTTTGTTATCTGATATATTGAATTTATCTGTATTTGGTTATTTGAAATTTGATAGGGAAGGGGGGAAAACCAAGATGGGGGGATGGGGTGGAGGGGAGGGTAATGGATACCAAGACATGTGAAAGGGTATCAGTGTATGTGAATTAATGCACCTTCTATCTGGCAAATATCATGTAACCCTTTTATTAATTACAATAAAAATATTTAAAAAATAAAGGCTGTGTATGACAAACCCACAGCTAGTATTATACTTAATGGTGAAAAGCTAAAGCCATTCCCTCTAAAATCAGGAATGAGACAAGGATGCCCACTCTCTCCAGTCCTCTTTAACATAGTATTAGAATTCCTAGCCAGAGCAATAAGGCAAGAAGCAAGCATAAAGGGGATCCAAATAGGGAAAGAGGAAGTGAAACTTTTCCTCTTTGCAGATGACATGATTCTATATTTAAAGAATCCCATAGAGTCCACTCCCAAGCTCCTTGAGCTGATTCAAAACTTTGGAAGGGTAGCAGGGTACAAGATTAACCCTCAAAAATCAACTGCCTTCCTCTACGCCAAAAATGAGAGGAATGAGGCAACAATCAGGAAAGCAACTCCTTTTGCAATAGCCCCAAAGAAAATAAAGTACCTAGGAATTATCTTAACCAAGAATATAAAGGACCTTTTTGATGAAAACTTTAAAACCCTGAAAAAGGAAATTAAAGCAGAACTGAGGAAATGGGAAAACCTCCCATGCTCCTGGATTAGAAGAATCAACATCGTGAAAATGACATTCTTGCCAAGGACTATCTACAAATTCAACATAATATCCATCAATATCCCAATGGCATTCTTTAAAGAAATAGAAGAGGCAATTCAAAATTTCATATGGAATAATAAAAGACCCCATACAGCAAAAACACTTCTTAGCAGAAAGAACAGCGCAGAAAGAATTTCAATAACAAACTTTAGACTCTACTACAGAGCTATAATTATCATCTCACCATTTTTAAAATTTCCTTTCCCTTCCCCAAATCAGACAAATGTATTTGCAAAACACAGGGTATCAAAATCAAAAACGTTGACAACATGGGATAACAAACAAACAAACAAACAAGAAATAACCACACAGTCCACTAAAAAACAAAACCAAAACATCATCAACAAAAAGAAACTTGTTTCCATATCTTAGAGTTCATTTCAATTAACTTCATTTTGTATGCTTGTAGGTACATAGCTATTGAGCTACTATGATCTTCTTCTAGTACTGTCCTAGACATATGCTAATTATTACAAATGAGGGAAATGATGGAGCCTATGTTTCTTTGGGTATGGTTTTCTCTGCTTAATGACTTTTTTCCAAGTTTTTCCATTTAATTATGAATTGGGTGATGTCATTCTTTCTAATGGAAGCATAGGATTCCATTATATATATACACAAGATTTTTTTTTTTTTGCTACATTCATCTACTGAGGGGCACCTGGGTTGGTTCCATATTTTAGCTATCGTAAATAATGGTTCAGTGAACATGGTTGTGCTGGTAGCTTTCCTGTGGTCTTGTTTGTGCTCATTTGGGCAAATGCCCAGGAGTGGGATTACTGGGTCAAAGAGGAGCTATATTTAACCATACTGCTTTCCAGAGTGGTTGAACAGGTTTACATTCCCACCAACAGAGTAGTAATATTCCCTTTTTGGCCATATCCCTGCACATATCTGTTATTAGATTTCTTGATCATAGTCATTTTACCTGGAGTGAGGTAGAATCTCAATGCTGTTTTGATTTGCATTTCTTTTATGGCCAGAGATGTCCAGCATTTCTTCATATCTATTGGCTATTCTTACCTCCTCTACAGAGAAGTCTCTTTTTAATTCTTTTGCCAACTTATTAATGGGATGGTTGTTTGTTTTAGCATTTGTTTTTTGGGGGCCTTTAAATTTTTGAATTCTAGGTATATATATATATATATATATATATATATATATATATATATGAAGCCATTGTCTGTTATATGGCTACTGAAGATCTTCTCCCACTCTGTGGACTTTCTATTTATTCTGCTAGCTATGTCCTTTGCCATACAGAAGCTGTGAGGGTTAATGCAGTTCCATTTGTCCAAACTTTCCTTGGTTTCTTATGTTTTGGGATCTTTATTTAGGAAGTTACAACCTGTGCCAGAACCTGAAAAAGGAAATCAAAGCATATTTAAGGAAGTGGAAAAACCTCCCATACTCCGGGACTGAGAGGATTTAACATTGTAAAAATAGCAATCTGCCCAAATCTATCTATAAATGCAATTCAGTACTCATCAATATCCCAACAACATTCTGTAATGAAAGAGAAAAAGCAATCCAAAAATTTATATGGAATAATACAAGACCTTGAATAGCAAATACACTCTTTAGCAGGTAAAATAGTGCTGGAGGAATATCAATACCAAACTTCAAATTTTTACTATAAAGCTGTAGTTATAATAACAGCTTGATACTGGCACATGAAGAGGCTTGAGGATGAATGGAATAGAATTGAAGACCCAGAAGTGAACCCATAGACCTACGGCTACCTAATCTTCAATAAAGGAGCCAAAAATTATCAGATGGAAGAAAGACAACCTCTTCAACACATGGTGCTGACAGAATTAGCTATACATGTATAGGAAACTGAAGTTAGATCCTTATATATCACTCTGCACCAGAATGAACTCCAAATGTATCAAACATTTTGAGGTAAGAGCCTCAGTTGCTTTTTAAAATAAAGTCTCATGTTTATCCCCCAAAGTGACTTGGACCATGATGCCATTATATATGCTGATTGCACAGCTGTGCTGACACATGTGTTTATCTAAACCCAGTTTTTATTGGTTGAGATGGCATCCTCACAAGCTTCCCAGATTAGAACTACATCCAAAAGCCTCCTGACCTCTGCCTTATAAACAGCTGAGTTTATAAGCATGTGCATTTCACCCAGGTTTAAAAAATGTTCAGATCAGTAAGAGAAAACAAAAAAAATTATCAGGTTTATAGAGGGGACATTCATAATGTTAAAGTGGGAAATCTATCAAAGAGAATAGAGTATAATTAATCTAGGTGCTTTGTCAATGCTTTTGTCCATTCAAGCTTCTCGGACAACGTCCCATATGAGAGCCTTATAAACAATATAGGTTATTTCTTGTTGGGGTCCTTCTCAGACATCTATGAGGTGGGTAAGATGGCGACAGAGCCCACGAATCTCAAGAACACAGACTACAGAGACCAGACTCTTGGTGCAGATCTAACTTTATTTTAGAAAAAGCACTTGCTAAATACAGATCAAGCGGTGGCCACCACGTCAGCAAATAGGGACGTCCCTGAATGCAAGCATCAGCCAATGGTGTCCTGAGACATGCCCCACTCACCTGGAGTATCCGGGGGCTCCTGCTCCAGGCAGGAGGAGCCAGGCGCCCTCTGGCTCCTGACTGCTTGCATCACTGAGTGTGTACATGCTGAAGCACAGGTGGCAAACAGCAGGGTTCCTATAGCTACCCCAAAATTTCTTACAGTTCTAGCGGCTGGCAAGTCCAAGGTCAATGTGCCATCTCCTTTGGTGTCTCAGAAGTGTAGTCTTCCTCATAAACCATCTTCTCCCTCTAATCTTGCATACGGAAGCAGTGAAATGGTGTGTGTGTGTGTGTGTGTGTGTGTGTGTGTGTGTGTGTGTGTGTGTGTGTTGAAAGGGACTTCCCCAATTCCTCCCCACCTTACCCCCCTTGGCCTGCCAGGAAATTCCCTCCCCTTCCTTTGTCCTCAGAGCAGTGTGCCACAAGCCCACCAAGATGATAGGTCTCTTCAAACAGCAAAAGTGTCAGTGGTTACCCCAGCCATCAATCAACCATGCTGAATTCCATTGGCCACCTGTGTATGGCCAGCCCAACCACATGGCTGGGGCCTATAAAAGTAGCCTGTAAGATTAGGTGGGATCGCTCTCTCACATCTTAGAGACGGCCCTGACGGGTCAGTATGATTCTTGATGCTAGACGTGGAATAAAACTCTGTTTAACTTCTGCTTTTGTGTCAGGCTCGTTCCTTTGATCACGGACCTAATGTGTGTGTGTGTGTGTGTGTGTGTGTGTGTGTGTGTGTGTGTGTGTGTGGTGTGTGTTGTGATATTGGAATTTGAATTCTGGGTATCACATTTGCTAAGTATGCACTCTATCACTTGAGTTGTACTCCTATTCCTTTTTTCTTTTAGTTTTTTTTAGACAGGTTTTTTTTGGGGGGGTCCTCAAGTCTAGAATTAGAGATTTCCTAACCTGTGCTTCCTGTTATAGCTTCCTGTTATAGCTTGCTTGAGTAGATAACTTTCTGTGTGCCTTTTCTGATCTCCATTTCTGAATAGCTTGGATTATTGGGTATATTTTTTAATGATACAATCAATTCATCAGTGCACTGCTCCCTTGACTTAATCGCCTCCTATAGACCTCATCTACATCAATGAGAGGAGTAAAATTTCAAGAAATGAATTGTGGAGAGGGCAAATATCCAAGTCACAGAACTCAGGTATAATTGTTTCTGTGGCTGCTACTAGCCTGGTCTGAATTTACTCTACACTTCTCCTTTTGGCAAAGCTAAGTCACTCAACTCCAGGAGATTTTTTTTTTAACTTGTAGGCTGAGTTTCTCAATGACAGTAAATACAGAGTAGAATATCTATTGTTTACCCTTATCTAGTAAATATACTCTTAGTTATTTCTAACTAATACATAATACATTTGTTTGAAGTTCTATTATTTACCTCTCTCCTTATTCATTCAGGTTTTTTCCATGTTTTACATATTTTCAACAAATAAATTTTGAAAACTATCAGGCACTAGAGATATAGATGCATTATATTCATAAACTGCTTTGTTAAATGGCAGCTCCTTCGTAAAACTACATAAAGATAATTTTTAAAGGAGAGGGGGAGAGAAGGGAGAGAGAGAGAGAGAGAGAGAGAGAGAGAGAGAGAGAGAGAGAGAGAGAGAGAGAGAGAGAGAGAGAGAGAGATTGTGAAAAACACTAGCAGTACCAGTTTTGCCTGTTATCCTAGGTATTTAAGAGGCTAAGGTCTAAGGATTGCAGTTGGAAGCCTGCCTGGGCAGGAACAGCTTATATCCAGTTAACCACGAAAACTCCAAAAGTGGAGCTGTGGCTCAAGCAGTAGAACAGTAGCCTTGAGCACAGATGCTCAGGGACAGTATTGACACCTGCAGTTCAAGAAAGAAAGAAAGAAAGAAGAAGAAGAAAGAAAGAAAGAAAGAAGAAAGAAAGAAGAAGAAAGAAAGAAAGAAAGAAAGAAAGAAAAAGGAAGGAAAGAAAGAAGGGAGGAAGGGAGAGAGAAAGAAAGGAAGGAAGAAAAAAAATAAAGAAAGAAGGAAAAAAGGAGAGAAAGAAATAAAGAAGAAAGAGATGGAGGGAAAGAGGGAAGGAGGGAGGGAAAGAGGAGAAATAAAGGAAAATAGAGGTAAACGAATATAGCAGTGATATTCCCTAGAAACTATATTGAAACAACACTGTGTAGCTTGTAGGGGGAGGGGGATTGGGAGGCAAAAAAATCTCAGAGAAAATGAGGGAAGAGGTGACACTGTGCCTTTTGTACATAACATTTACAATAAAAATAAAAAATGAAAACTGGAAAAATGAAATATTCTAGAAGCAATCAGCATCACTATGTAAAGACAAGATGATTAAAAATTACATCAGATGGATTTAATCACTTTTCAGTAAAATATATATTAAAAATTTGATCTTTAAAAAGGTTTTGTAAATTAAATGGGGAAGAAAATGATTACTTTGAAGCCAATAGGTCTAAGAAAAGTCATCAGTGGATGTTAACAAGAATTCATAATTTCTGTACCCACGAAGTAGCCAGAGATAGTATCTTCTCTCTCTCTCTCTCTCTCTCCTCTCTCTCTCTCTCTCTCTCTCTCTCTCTCTCTCTCTCTCTCTCTCCTCTCTCTCTCTCCTTCCAACAGCTTTTCTGGAATAATCTTAGCTTGATTTAAGTTTGCTGGGGGAATGTTCTTTCATGTTGGTTTTGGTATAAAAGGCTTTGTATAAAACCTTTGACAAGTTATATAAAGCACAAATTACAGAAGTCTCGTCCACTGGTTAATTTTTATTGCTTTTCTAATTCTTGTGTCAATGCATGTGATGTTTCTTGACATACAAATAACATGATGTGAACAATGTCTTTATGTATATGTTTTTCTATTTCATGGTATTTTTCTAATTGATAGCCTTTAAAATCTGTATTTCATAAATTAATAGAATACATATATTGCAGATATCATTTCTCTTTCAATCTCTTCCTTGCTTTCTAAGTATAATGATTTTTTGTTCTTTTTTTTAATAATTTTTTAATTGTAATTAATAAAAGGGTTACATGATATTTGCCAGATAGAAGGTGCATTAATTCACATACATTGATACCCTTTCACATGTCTTGGTAACCATCACCCACCCCCCCCCACCCACCCCCCACCCCTCCGTCTTGGTTTTCCCCCCCTTCCCTATCAAATTTCAAATAACCAAATACAGATAAATTCAATATATCAGATAACAAAGTGAGCTACTGTAACAACATGAGATACCCAAGGGACATGAGGAGATGAGAGATAACATAGTACATTAAGGACAACAATCATTCATTATATGGCTTTTGTTTCAATATCCTGGAGGTCCTTTCAATTAGCTTCATACTATATGGCCTTATGTATCAAGGTTTTGCTCTATTGCAGATCTCTGCTAGTAGAGCCCAAGGTTTCTACTGAGTATGACAAATGAGGGAAACCATTGAGCCTAAGTTCCTTTGAGTCTGGCTTACTTCACTTAATATGATTTTTTCTAAGTCTTTCCATTTCCTAACAAATGGGGCGATGTCATTCTTTCTGACAGCAGCATAGAATTCCATTGTGTACAAATACCACATCTTGTTGATCCACTCATCAACTGAGGGACATCTAGGTTGGTTCCATATCTTTGCTATGGTGAATAATGCTGCAATTAACATCATTGTGCTGGTGGATTTAGTATGCCCTTGTTTCTGGATGGTTGGGTAAATGTCAAGTAGTGGAATTGCTGGGTCATAGGGGAGCTCTATGTTTAGCCTTTTGAGGCACTGCCATACTGCTTTCCATAGTGGTTGAACGAGTTTGCACTCCCACCAACAGTGTAGTAGTGATCCCTCCTGGCCACATCCCCTCCCGCATCTGTTGTTATTAGTTTTCTAGATCTTGGCCATTCTAACTGGAGTGAGGTGGAATCTTAGAGTTGTTTTGATTTGCATTTCTTTTATGATCACAGATGTTGAGCATTTCTTCATGTGTCCATAGGCCATTTTTGTTTCTTCTTCAGAGAAGACTCTCTTTAAGTCTTTGGCCCACCTTTTAATGGGATGGTTGTTACTTTGGAGATTAGTTTTGGAGTGATTCAATTTTTTGAGCTGTTGATATATTTTAGATATGAGGCCTTTTTCTGTTTGGTTGGTGAAGCTCTTCTCCTACTCTGTAGGTTTCCTAATTAATTTACTAGCTATGTCCTTTGCCATACAAAAGCTCTGCAGTTTAATGCAGTCCCACTTATCCAGGCTTTCTCTGATTTGTTGTGATTCTTGGTCCTTATTAAGAAAGTTTCAACCTGTGCCAAGGAGGCCTAGTGTATCTCCTATTCCTTCTTGTAAAGTTTTCAGTGTGTCAGCTTTTACCTCCAGGTCTTTGATGCATTTGGAGTTAATTCTAGTGCAGGGTGACAAAGAAGGATCCAACTTTAGTTTTCTGCAGGTGCTTAACCAGTTCTGCCAGCACAACTTGTTGAAGAAGCTGTCTTTCTTCCACTCTATTTTTTTGGCTCCCTTGTCAAAGATTAGGTGGCCATAGGTTTGTGGTTTAATATCTGGGTCCTCAGTTCTATTCCATTGGTCTTCAGGCCTGTTCTTGTGCCAGTACCAAGCTGTTTTGATAATTATAGCCCTGTAATAGAGTCTAAAGTTTGGAATTGAAATTCCTCCTAGGCTGTTCTTTCTGCTAAGAAGTGTTTTTGCTATACGGGGTCTTTTATTATTCCATATGAAATTTTGAATTGCCTCTTCTATTTCTTTAAAGAATGCCATTGGGATATTGATGGGTATTGCGTTGAATTTGTAGATAGCTAGATAGCCCTTGGCAAGATTGTCATTTTCACAATGTTGATTCTTCCAATCCAGGAGCAGACTTTTAAAAATATATACCCAGTTGTATGGTCATATAGCTTTTCCCAGTTAATCTGTGCATTAAACCTCTGCATTGCTAGGTGCTGGTGGCTCACTCCTGTAATCTTAGTTTTCAGAAAACTTAAACATGTTGTTTGTGCCTTGAATCCAGCCAAGTCAGCAAAGTCTATAGGATGTCTACCTCCAATGAACCACGGAAGCACCAGAATGGAGCTGTGCCTCAATGGATAGAACTGTCCTTTCAGTTCTGACATGTACTCCATTTGGTCATAATGTGCTTTTCATAATACTTTTCTGGATTCAATTTTCTTTCTTTCTTTCTTTCTTTCTTTCTTTCTTTCTTTCTTTCTTTCTTCCTGTCTGTCTTCAACTGCCATTTTTTTTTAAATTGTATTTTCAAGGTGATGTATAGAGGTCATGACTACATTCCTTTTTGAATGTGTTACCCTCCCACATTTTTCTCCAATTTCCCCTCCCCCAACTCCTCCCCCACCAAGTTGTAAAGTTCGTTTCCAACATATTGCCTTGTATCGATGACATTGGTATGCCCTTTGCTCTTGTCTTATGATTTTGTTATTCACCTTCCCTTCCCTAATTCGGATAAATTGTGTGTGTGTGTGTGTGTGTGTGTGTGTGTGTGTGTGTGTGTGTGTGTTATACACAGTACCAAAACCAAATACAGTGACATGAGTTAAAGCACGGAGGAAACAAAAACTAAAGAAAAAGGGAATAACATTATATAGTACATTAAAAACAGCCATATCTTAGAGTTCATTTTGCTTAGAATCATCTTATATGGTCATATATAGATACCTATTGAGCTACTGTGATCCTGTGCTAGGACAATCCTAGATACTAATTGTTACAAATGAGAAAAACCATGGAGCCTATATTTCTTTGTTTCTAGCTTCCTTCACTTAATATGATATTTTTTTCCAAATCTTTCCATATCTGTAGGATTGTGGTGATGTCATTCTTTCTGATGGAAGCATAGAATTCTATTGTGTATATGTACATATATCACATTCGTCAGCTGAGGGTCATCTGGGTTGGTTCCCTATTTTAACTATGGCAAATAATGTTGCAATGAACATAGTTGTGCTGGTAGTTTTCATTTGACATTATTTGTGGTCATTTGGATAAATGCTCAAATGGGATTTCTGGGTCATAGGGGAGCTCTACAATTTTCTAATAATTTACTTAGGTAGTTGATGGATAGCTGTCTGTATGTGCAGTTGGATGAGGGCACCATTAGCATCAGAGAAAGCACAGAGAGGCCATCTTCTGGTTTCTATCCCTCAGAATCTTACTGTGACAAGTGTCAGTGCCATGACTGTCACCTACCATATGCTTACATCACCCATTGTGTTTCATACATTTCCTTGGGATTAGATTTCTTTTGTTTTTGTTTTAATTTTTTTTCAAGGCTGTGTTTATATAAAAGTTAAGAAATGAGGTCATTTTATAAAGTTGGTTAGAACAAATAGTAGTTCCCTCTGTCCCTCCTCACAAATTTCTCATTCTCCAGGAGGAAGTACTTTCTAGTCAAATATATTTGAATTGCTAATTATATTTAAGTTATGCTAATACTATTATATTATTTTACATGCCTTGACTTTTTCCCATTTGCTGTTTCCTGTGTCACTGTTTCTGATTCCTTTCATTCAAATACTAACCTTTCCTATTTCCCCCCCCCCCCAGTGTTTGTTAAATTATTATGGATTTTATCTCACTTTTGGTAAATAAATGTCAATAAATATACCTGAAAACATTTTACAGTGGTAGCTTGGATTCATTGGTCTATTATTTTCTTTTTAACTCTCTTGTTTCAATGATATTTTTTTGGCTTACATTAGACCTCTTTCTAACATATCATGTGGAAATCTAAGAATAAAAGCTACAATATGGACCCTCCAAAACCTCAGCTACCTGTTGCTTTGCAAAGATTCTCTTGGTCTACATGGATTGCTGTCTCTCTGGCTACTTCCAGTTTTAATAAGTCAGAAAGTGAATTAGATGAGGAAAGAAGAGATAGAGAAAAAGATTATTAAAAAATTAGCCTTATTCAGTAAGTTCTCCTAGATTGCATCTAACAGAATTGTTTCCATGGGCTGGGTGTGGTGGCTCACACCTGTAATCCTAGCTACTCAAGATGAGGCTGAAATCTGAGGATAGTGGATCAAAGCCAGCAGGGGCACTAAAGACCATATGACTCTTATCTCCAATTAGCCACTAGAAAACCAGAAATGGCACTCTGTGGCTCAAAGGGTAGGGTGGAGGCCTTGAGCTGAAGAGCTCAGGGACAGTGCCCAGGCCCGGAGTTCAAGACCCACAAATCTAAAAAAGAAAGAAAGAAAAAAAGAATTGTTCCTGTGTCAATCTAGGTGCAAAAAATATTGGCAATATTAAAATTAAGTTTGCAGTTAACAGTATATATCATAAACATCACTATATAGATTTTAATGGCAGAAGAACCAGCTTGAAGATTATATAGACATTTTATTATGTATTACTTTCTCTTCATAAATCTAAAATTCTTCCAAAATGAAACACATTTTCAGTTATGTTAGCCATAGATTTGGAGAAGAATTAGGTATGGTTCTTTTAAGAACTGAAAAGATTTCCAGGGCACAGTGGTCTCTAAATCCCCATCAGCAGTCTACACTGTCCCACCCAAAGCCCAAGATTTTATTGCTTAATATTGTGCCTATTAGATGAGTTTTCTATTCTGACTATAGAAGTAATTTGTTGGGGGGGGGTGCACACATATGTGCATATGCACATGAGTGGTTTTACGTATACAGCTAAGCAATGACACTGAAGAAATAATACTCATGATAATCAAGATAAGACCATTAACTTCCATGTACTTATATGCAAGGCTCTTGCTGAGCATTTAAAAACATTACTTTATTTCATGCTGACAACAACCCTGTAATTGAAGTACAGTTAGTAGCCTTGTTTAAAATATGGAAGCAGGCTCAGAAAATACACCGTGGGCTCAAATTCAAATACAGGTCTGACTGACCAGACATCTAAACTATCACTTAATTATGTCTCCTAAGTATATGAATATTATGATTGAAACAATTTATAAAGCAATCTGGATGCTCCATATAATGATCTGTTGTTTGGGGTCATAAATTTTTGATGGTCACTATCATAATACCACTATAAATTTTATTTTCTTTCACTTAAACAATAGCAATAATATCACTAATTTTATTATCAGAGTATAGCAGATTAAACAAGATCATGTAAATGACTTAACACAATATATCCTGCCCCACCCCCTTTCTGAGAAAAGTCTCTATTTAAGTCTTATTCTACGCCAGTCCAGCATGCAATTCATGATTCTCCAAAGTGATTGGATAGCAGATATGTACCACAATACCCAGAGAATAGAGTCTCAATAAATATCCTTTTATTTTTCTATTCCTGTAGTATAATTGCTTTACTAATATATATATGTATTTTTTAGTAATTATTTTTATTTTGATAGTACTGGGGTTTGAACTTGGACTTTGCATCTGTTACACAGGTATTCTGCTTGAGCTACAACTCTAGCTTGCTGTGCTGTGTTTGTTTTTGAGATAGAATCTTGCTTTTTTGACATGGCCAGCTCAGATCATAATCTTCTTATTCATGTTTCTACTACAGCTGGGATGGTAGACACACATCAACATGTCTGGCTATTGAATGAGAAGTAGGACTCCAAAACTTTCTGTCTGTAATGCAGACATCTCTAGCTATATAGCTATAGATACATAAATAAAGGCACATTTCTGTGTATATGTGTATGTGTAGGTAGATCCATATTCATAAACCCACAAGTCAGTTTGATGGTGTAAGCATCATTGTCACTACTGAATTTTATAGATGGGGAAGCCATCTATAAAAGAGAAGTCAATAATAACCCAAATCAAAAGCTGCTAAGCTGCAGTTGCAGAAGCTTGCTTGCTTGCTTGCTTTCTTTCTTTCTTTCTTTCTTTCTTTCTTTCTTTCTATCTTTCTTTCTTTCTGTCTTTTCTTTTTTCCTCCCTCCCTCCCTCCTTCCCTCCCTCCCTCCCTCCCTTCCTTCCTTCCTTCCTTCCTCCCTCCTTCCTCTTTCTCTCCCTCTTCCCCCTCTCCCCTCCCCCTCTCTTTGCCAGTTGTGGGACTTGAAATTAAGGACTGGGTACAATGTCTGAGATTTCTCAAAGCTAATGCTCTATCATTTGAGCCACATTGCTACTTCTGGCTTTTTCGGTGTATGTGGTACTGAGGAATTGAACACAGGGCTTCATGCATGCTAGACAGCACTCTACCTCTAGGCCACACACTCAGCACAGTTGTAGGATTTTTCTCTTGCTCAACCAAATACAGATTCCATGTTCATAGTTGTATACCACCAATCTTCTGCTTTATTGATTACATTTACCCTTTATTTTAAAGCCAACAGCACTGTGACACATAAGACACTGTAACATATGCTAGGAAGGGAAACACAAGTTGCTGCCAAAACCCAAGACCTAAACTTTCCAGGTGGGTGCACAGAATCCATTTTTTTCTGTTGCATTTGAGTTAAGGGCATTTGGGCTATCGTATGACTTTTACAAGTTGGACTGAAAGTAGGTGTGGAGGTATACATTAGTTGGGCCCGGCCCAAACAATATTAGTGAGATTCTGTGACAAAATAAACTGCAAACAAAATGGGGGTATGACACAGGTATTTAGCATGTAGCTAAATTATCTGTTTCCTTATTGCTAGAATGCCATTGGTAGTTAGTAGCACATGGATTGGCATTACTCAGTAACGTTAGCAAGCCACACATTGTATCCTAGCCTACTCCTGGTTGAAATGAGGTGTTTGATTGCTATCTTTCTGCCTGCTCCCCAATGGGACATGGAAGATTTGAGAATTTCATTGTAGTTCATGTAGGTCCATAAAGATGCTTTCAAACAGAGTTACACAAATTAACATGGCTTGGACTGAATTCTCTCAACTTTAGATCAACTTGTTGTTTTGACTCTTTATTCTTTGATTGCTTTCCTTTTACTAAGTAGTGGGAATGGAAGTTGATGGGAAGAAGAAATGCTAGTTAAAATTCAGGCATAAAACACTTCATAGTTTAGAAAATCTTTATCTGGTAAAGTGGCAGGCTGTTGCTAGTGAAGTCTAAAGTCAAAATTATATTAGATACTAATCTATTTTAGTTTGTTATTTTAACTCAAGGGCTTGAATTGTTATTAATAATTGACTTGTCATAGATAATTTATATTTTGAATAACATAATCTTATTTTTCAAGAGTAACTATGAATGGTTTTTGTTTATTTAATAGCTTATTTTTCTTAAATTTTATTTTTTCTGCATTTTTGTTACCATCAGATGGCTAGACATGGGAATTCATTTTGACATTTCCATATGTACATAAAGTTTCATTTATTAATTTTTATAAACACTTTATTGTAATTAATAGAAGGGTTACATTATATTCGCCAGATAGATGATGCATTACTTCACATACATTGATACTCTTTCTCATGTCTTGGTCCCCATTTCCCTCCACGCCACCCCCAACCCTCATCTTGTTTTCCCCCCTTCCCTATCCAATTTCAAATAACCAAATACAAATATATCCAATATATCAGATAACCAGGTAAAATACTGTGACAATATAAGATAACCAAGGGACAGCAAAAGAGATGAGAGATAACATAGTACAAGCACATTTACACATAATATGGCTTTTGTTTCTATCCTAGAGGTCCTTTCATTTAGCATCACACTGTATGGCCTTATGTATCTAGGTTTTGCTCTATTGCAAATCTCTGCTAGGAGAGCCCAAGGTTTCTACTGATTATGACAAATGAGGGAAACCATTGAGCCTAAGTTCCTTTGAGTCTGGCTTACTTCACTTAATATGATTTTTTCTAAGTCTTTCCATTTCCTCACAAATGGGGCAATGTCATTCTTTTTGACAGCAGCATAGAATTCCATTGTGTACAAATACCACATCTTGTTGATCCACTCATCAACTGAGGGACATCTAGGTTGGTTCCATATCTTTGCTATGGTTAATAGTGCTACAATGAACATCATTGTGCTAGTGGGTTTAGTATGCCCTTGTTTCTGGACAATTGGGTAAATGCCTAGTAGTGGAATTGCTGGCTCATAGGGGAGCTCTATGTTTAGTCTTTTGAGGAACTGCCATACTGCTTTCCATAGTGGTTGAATGAGTTTGCACTCCCACCAACAGTGTAGTAGTGATCCCTCCTGGCCACATCCCCTCCAGCATCTGTTGTTATTAGTTTTCTAGATCCTGGCCATTCTAACTGGAGTGAGGTGGAATCTTAGCGTTGTTTTGATTTGCATTTCTTTTATGACCAGAGATGTTGAGCATTTCTTCATGTGTCTATAGGCCATTTTTGTTTCTTCTTCAGAGAAGACTCTTTTCAAGTCTTTGGCCCATCTTTTAATGGGATGGTTGTTACTTTGGAGATTAGTTTTGGAGTGATTCAATTTTTTGAGCTGTTGATATATTTTAGATATGAGGCCTTTGTCCGTTGTATGGTTAGTGAAGATCTCCCATTCTGTAGGTTTCCTAATTAATTTACTAGCTATGTCTTTTGCCATACAAAAGGTCTGCAGTTTAATGCAGTCCCACTTATCCAGCCTTTCTCTGATTTGTTGTGATTCTTGGTCCTTATTAAGAAAGTTTCAACCTGTGCCAAGGAGGCCTAGTGTATCTCCTGTTCCTTCTTGTAAAGTTTTCAGAGTGTCGGCTTTTACCTCCAGGTCTTTGATCCATTTGGAGTTTATTCTAGTGCAGAGTGACAAAGAAGTATCCAACTTTAGTTTTCTTAATTTTTTAAACAAAAATTAAGCTCCTTAAGTTCACTACTCAAAACCAAAACTAAGTTCTTGACCATAACTAAAAACTAGTCAGGTGATCTTTCATGCCATTTCCTTGTTTCCCTGAAACTTAAGTAACATCCTGATAATCAATCCAATACTTTGTCTTTATTGATTTCTTACTTCATCTTTATTCCTAAAAATATGTTTATGCTTTTTACTTTATGAAAAAGTATCATTACAAGTGTTTTTTGGAACTACCTTTTTTTTCTACATTGTTAAATTATGTCTATATGTATTGAACGACAGTCTATTGCATTGGCATATTATGCTACCAGCTTCTTCATCCAAATTTTATAAACTGTTTTGCTGTTTGTACCTTTTTCTTGTTAGGGTGTTTTTCCTTTTATTGTGTGCTAAATCTCCTCCTGTCTACAGATGTAAGAGTTTCTCTGGATGTATAGTTAGGTGTAGAATTGTCAGATCCTACCTAACAAGTGTTTGGTTTACGGGGAAATACATCCTCCAAGTAGGTGCTTCAATTTACATATCCAGCTATACTACATTCAAGTATCAGTTGCTCTCTTTCCAAAATCTACTATTGTTCCAAGACATTAATTTTAGTAAGCAAATGAAAAAATCATCTCCTTTAAAGTACAGTTTATTTTTCCTGACCATTAGTGATGTATATCAAGGAAGGTCAGGAAAAGCCATTTTTAAGAATGTTAATGTTAATTTGTTCATAACTCGCCATTTTTCTGCCATGCAGATATAGTTATATGTGGCTTAAGAATTTATATGAAAGGCCAATAATTTTTTTGTAAAGTAATAGAAAATGTGTTGCATGGTAGGCAATCCATCACAACTCCTTAGTTTTTCCCTTTAGCAAGAAAGTAGCTATCGGTAACCTATATGTGAATAATTGTGGTTGTATCGCAATAAAAATGGAAGAAAAGATTTATATTTGGGATGGTTCCTTATTTAAATTATCAGTTATCCTTACAATGGTAGGTAATGGATATGTCACTAGTCTATTTACTAACAAAGTTACTGACCAATTCTTATTTAAGAATATCACAATGTATCAAACATATACTTCCCTCTGTAGTGAGCTATAGTATTTTCTGTCATTCAACTATAACATAAATTTATTTTTCAGGCTCATTATTTGTATGTAGAAATAAACATACATATATGCTTTTTGGGACCAGCTTCAAATCCACTACAAACCTCAAAATGATTACATTATTAGCATTTTTTGCAAGAAAAATTCAGCAAATAATACTATTTTGCCCAATATGTACTATTTTCCCAATTTATTAATGAGCAAAAAGATTCAGAAAATATAAGGAACTTGCTCACAGTCATCTAGCAAATAAATAGGAAAATAAAATAATATTTGAACCTCACATGGACACTTTTTTAATTTAGTGCCAGTATTAGTGCTTGGACTCAGAGACAAGGCACTTTTCCACTCAAGGCTGTTATTCTACCATTTTAACCAGATCTCTACCTCTGGCTTTTTGATGGTTAATTGAACGTTAAAGTTATATGACATTTCTGTCTGGGCTTTGAACCGGCATTTCCGAACTTGGTCTTCTGAAGTGCTAGTATCATAGGTGTGAACCCTGATGTGTGCCTGATGCTTGTTTTGAAATAAAGAGTGCTGTGGATGTCCATGCAAAATGACAAATCAGTGTGGTCTTTATGTCTGGCTCATAAAATATATTATTATTAACATTTATTGAATTTGTGTTTTCTCCATTTGCCTAATAGTATGTTAAGTCTTTTGCATTAAGAATCTCATTTGATCCTTGTTAAAGTCTTGAATATTGATTTTCTACTACCCTGTTATACATAAAAAGCAGCTGTAGCTTTTAGTGATGAAGCACGCTGCTCCAGGTCACATAGCTAATAGTTTACTGAATGAAGGTCATACAGAAGCACTAACACAAGTGACTCAAACTGCCTGCCATCTGACCACATAAACATAGAGGATAAGTAACTCTTCCAGGAAAATTACATACACAGTCTCAAACTTATGGTCCATGAGCTGTCTGGTTTCGACTTACCATCTACCTTATCATCTGCCTTCCCTGTGTAGTTTTCCTTCAGAGTTATAAATTACCCTATGCTCTCTTGTTCTTTAGTTTCATAATCCAAAGTACTTCTTTTTAGAATTATTGCTCTTTTATTTAATAAGCAGAAAAACGTTTTTGAATGATTGTTACTGTGGCATGATTGTTGAATATTTCTGGAATGTAGAGATTTGCGTCTTGATTAAATATGCTTATTTGCTTCAAGGTAATCTTTTCCTTCCCTCCCTTCCTTCCTTCTTTACCCTTTCCTTCCTTTATTCTTTTACCACTTGATTCTTATATATTTCTTCCATTCATGCAATAACGATTTAACAGGCAATTACTATATGTATACATTGGCTCAGATTAGAAGAGAAGCAATATCAGTGAAAGACTGGGAAAGCTCAAGTAACTTTGCAGGTTTTCTTATTGTCGAGCTATACCTCTAGGTGTGATTTTTGTTGGAGGTGGGGTTTTGCTTCCTGGCTTGATAAGTTCCTGGGTGCAGTCTGCAGGAGGCTTACCCTTGTAGCTAGAAAAACACAATTGTACACCATCTCATCCAACTCTTCTTTGAAAAACAATCTCATGGACTTTTCTGCTTGGGATGGTCTTGAACCATGATTCTTCTATTCTTAGTCTCCAAGTGGCTAAGATAACTGACATAAGCTACTTGTGCCTAGACAGTAGAGTAAAAACATTGGAGAATAAACTTTGAACTCCTTTAATCAGCCCCCGTGTTTTCCTCAGAAATGATGCTAGATTCTGTTTAGCATTACTAGTAGATAAGACCATATCCTTATCTTACAAGTTCTTTCATATCTTATGCAAAAATCTAAAATCCTAAAAATTGTTATAGTTGTTGAGAAATACACTAGACTCCAGGAATTATGAGCCTTATTCATTTCAACATCAATTTAGTAACCCCATACATTGGGTATGGAGGATATAAAGAGAAATAAAAATGGGTTCCAAGTTATTAAGAAATGTGTAATGTGATTATAGCATGTTGTTGAGAGATACCTAGCCTTTTGTCTCTTACCTAGCTGATGAACCATGTCTGAAGCATTCTAGAAGGCATTACACCTGAGGAACAACAAAGGGAGTGATAGGATCTTCCAGGCAGTAGGAATGTGAATGAGTAAAACTACCTGCGATGAGGACAGGATATTAGGTGACAAGAGATGTGATGTATTTACAAGGTTCCTTTGACCAAGTAAGAGCCTGGAGTTATAGCTCTGGGGCCACTTGGTATGCCTATCCAAGAAGCTGAGATTATAAAGTACCTAATCTCAGAAAGATATGTTTAACCAAAAAAGGCAGAAATATAATAGCAGAAATAAGCAATGGATCATCCTGATAATTAGTATACAGGTTAATGTTTCTTAATTTTGTTCTATTTTTGACAGTACTAGGGTCTGAAGTTGTGATCTTGTGCTTGCTAAACAGGTGTTTTACTGCCATATCTCCAGCACTTTTATGTGCTGGCTACTTTTCAGATAGAAACTCATTTTCTGGGGGCTAGGAGTTTGACCTAGTGGTAGAATGGTTGCCTAGCATGCACAAAGACCTGGATTTGATTCCTCGGTACCACATATATAGAAAAAAATCAGAAGTGGTGGTAGAGCTTGAAAAATTCCAAGGACAGTGCTCAGGCCCTGAGCTCAAGCCTAGGACTGGCAAAGAAAGAAAGACAGGGGGGGGAGGAAGGAAGGAAGGAAGAGAAAGAAAGAAAGAAAGAAAGAGAGAGAGAGAGAGAGAGAGGGAGGGAGGGAGGGAGGGAGGGAGGGAGGGAGGGAGAGAGGGAGGGAGGGAAGGAGGGAGGGAGGGAAGGAGGGAGGGAGGGAAGGAGGGAGGGAGGGAGGGAGGGGAAAGAAGGAAGGAAGGAAGGAAGAGAAAGAAAGAAAGAAAGAAAGAGAAAGAAAGAAAGAAAGAAAGAAAGAAAGAAAGAAAGAAAGAAAGAAAGAAAGAAAGAGAAACTAACTCACTTTCTGCCTAGATGCACAGCAGGTTTGTGATCCACCTACTTTAGGCTTCCTGTTGTAGTAGAGATGGCAGAATCATACCATGACATCGAGTCCTTTCCATTGAGATGGAGTCTCAAAGACTTCTTTCAAGCCTGTTGTAGAACTTCAATTCTTCTGATCTCAGACCCCAAACTAGAATTAGAGATTTGAGCCAACAATTTGTATCATAAATGAGTTTCTGGTGATATTTGTAGATGATGGACATAAACAGTAAGACCAGGGAAAATAGAGATGTACTGAAAAAAAAAGAAAGAATGTGAGGCCTAAATTCAAGCTCTTGTAACATCACAAACAAAAGAAAGAAAGAAAAAAGAAAGAAGGAAAAAAACAGTAGAGAAAAGAGAAGAGGAGAGAAGAGAAGAGAAGAGAAGAGAAGAGAAGAGAAGAGAAGAGAAGAGAAGAGAAGAGAAGAGAAGAAAGGAGAGAAGAAAGGAGAGAGGTCTAGAGGACAGGAGAGGAGAGGAAAGGAGAAGGGAGAAGTTTAGTGTTTAGTCTCCAATGTATGTCTCCAAGGTATGACAAATTCATTATAGGAACTCAGAAAAAACAGTAAATCAAAAGAACTTACAAATTTGGTTCAACTGAAGAAGTATAATTTAACATTTTGCCACATGTCCTAGCCCCCAGAAAATTCTAAATTAGTGGACAAAGTGCCTAGACAGCACGTTAACTAGTACAATAAAACTTAGCAACAAGTGCCACCTCCAAGAACGAAATAGAAAGAAATACCCATTCATTGAACAGAGAAAAGAAAGACAAAACAGAGATGTCTAGTTTTATATTAAAGATATGAAGTTATCAAACTTGATACTCTAATGAAGAGGATGAAATAGGTTCAAACACTGAGACTGTTGGCATGAAACTGTCATGCAAAACCTTCATTTTGATTAATATAATTGAAGTGTTAAGTGTGTGTCTGCTAAATTGCAATCAAATCAGTAAAATGTTATTCATATTTTAAATGAATCTGTCATAAGTTCTGTGAGTACCCTGTCAATGGTGAATTGAATTTGCACAGATTAACCACAGATTTCTTTACTACTTTTTAAATGGGTAAACTGAGACATTGAAAATTCAACCTTTTGGTGAGGTAAAGTTAATTGTTGACCTGCAAATAGCTCATAAGGACCCCAATAAACCAAAATGATGCCATTCCTGGTGACTCCTTTATAAAGTAGAGCTAATTCAATTAAGGTTCCAAACCGACATATTGAGAGACACCTAGGCAGATAATGAAAAATTCATCATCTTTATCCTGATTTGCTATAAACACAGACTCTAGCTCAAAGTACCTTGAGACTTTCCATTGAGTTCCTTTTGCACAGGTAAAACATGGCTCTCAACACAATAAATTAATAAATAATGTACACCTATTTATTTTACAAGTCTGACTACCACAAGTTCAGGCATCCTGACCATTGTCTCCCATCGCTGCTGGCATGGCGGCTCTTCCTCTTCCTTGTCTCTCCTGAGGCATCACAGGCCTGACATGTGAGGATCTCTGAGGAGGATACTTTCTCCCCTCATATGAGGCGCAAGAGTTACCAAATAGTCCACAAAATTTGTGTGGTGGGTTCCAAGCCTGCCTGCACATTACGGACCATACAAATTTAAAATAAATAAATAAGTAAATAAAGTTCAGGTCCAAGCTGGAGGCTGGTGGCTCACACCCCTAATCCTAGCTACTCAGGAGGCTGAGATCTGAGGATTGAGGTTCAAAACCAGCCCAGGAAGCAGGTCTGTGAGACTCATCTCCAATTAACCACCAGAAAACCCAAAGAGGCACTGTGGTTCAAAGTGGTAGAGTGCCAGCCTTGAACAAAGAAGGTCAGGGACAGAGTCCAGGCCCCAGAGTTCAAGCCCCAAGATCTAAAGGGGAGTGGGGGAAGAAAATGTCCAAGTCAGAAAACTTTATAAGAATCCTCAAGGATCTGGACCAGCCCCCAGTGTTGTTGCAAGGTCTCCATGTGATTCTAATGTGTAAGTGTGGATGAGAGAAACTGGCCTCAGAATTCAACAGGTAGGGATTGCTAAATGAACCTTGACTGGGCAGTTGTTCTTGATATTTTCCTCCTGACCATGTGTGTTTCAAGTACAAACACAAAACTGTTGAAGGATAGAGGGAGAGAGAGATGATATAGTAAAGAGAAAGAGGGATATGATAGAGGAAGAGCAAGAGCAAGAACGAGGGAGGGAAGGAAGGAGGATCGAGGAGGGAAGAGAGAACAGGAAGCAAGACCTCTACCTGTACCTTATGGGAAGCCACCTAAAGTCCACAAAATGTTAAGGAGAATTACATTGTTTTCATGCACTGATGATTCTATTCTATATTGCTATAGCTGCTTTATAGTTTTAATGAAGGAGATTATTTTATCAAAACTAAACATTTTTGCCAGGTGATGGTGGCTCTTGCCTGTAATCCTAGCTACTCAGGAGGCTGAGATCTGAGGATCCTGGTGCAAAGCCAGCCTGGGCACAAAAGTTTGTGAGACTCTCATCTCCAATTAATCACCACTATGGCTCAAGTGGTAGAGTGCTAGCCTTGAGCTGAAGAACTCAGGGACAATGCCCAGGCCCAGAGTTTAAGCCCCATGACTGACCAAACAATCAAACCAACAAAAACTAAACATTTTATATGTGGATTTAATGATGGCACTAGCCATGATTACTAGCGCTTGAACTGAAGGCTTCTCATTCTCCTTCAGTTTTTTTATTCAAGCCTGGTGCTCTACTACTTGAGCCACAGCTCTACTAGCATTTTTGCTAGTTAAATGGACACAAGAGCCTCATGAACTTTTCTACCAGGGCTCCGTTTGACACCTGAGTCATAGGCTTTGGTTAAATCCTTTCCACAATAGAACAATGCTGTTAGATACAGGAAGAATAACCAAGACATTGTTTGTTGCCTTAGTAACTAAAAGTAAGGAACAACCAAAGAGTACTGACTATATGCCAGAATCTAACAAGAGTAATTTTATTTAGTTGTTTGGTGACACTGTGTGCTGAGCTGAGGGCTTTGTATTTGTGAGGTAGCTTCTTGGCTCCCTTTTTGTGTAGGTTATTTTCAAGTTAGAATCTTGCTTTATGCATAGGCCAGCTGAGGCTAGAATTCTTCTGTTCATGCTTCTCCATGTCACTAGGGATGACAGGCATACATTACTATGCCTGGCCATTGGGTTTCCCCATACTAGATGGCATGCCACTACTTGCAGCCACAGAGAGAGTAATGACCTCTGTGTGTGTGTGTGTGTGTGTCTGTGTGTGAAAGAGAGTGAGAGAGAGAGAGAGAGAGAAAGAAAGAGAGAGAGAGTGTGTGTGTGTGTATGTATGTGTTGCTACTGGGGCTTGAACTCAGGGCCTTGGTGCCTGAGCATTGTCCTTCAGCTTTGTCATACAAGACTGCTGCTCTACCACTTGAGCCACAACTCCACTTCTGGCTTTTTGCTGGTTACCTAGAAATAAGGGTCACTGGGATTTGTCTGCCAGGCTGGCTTTAAACAAAAATCCTTAGATCTCAGCCTCCTGAGTAGCTAAGATTATATACTTGAACCACAGAGCCCAATTGGGGTACTTTTTAAATATCTAGTCCATAAATCTTTGAGAGCTATAACCCCCCCTCAGCTTTTGCTGGACTCCTTTATTTGTAAGTAAATCACAAGCAGAGTGGTTTGTTCTGTGTCCCATAGGAAAATCATGATCGCTGTCATCAGTGCTCACCTCCTTGCCCTGGGCACACAGTATCACCATACACATGTCATGGATTTTATCTTCTGATGGCAGGCACATTAAGGACGGAAAGTGATCACAATTTCTGTCTTTGTGGAAGCTGGGAGTCAAATTTGGACCAAGCTTCTTAATATAATAATAATATCTTTGCTTCTTAGTTGTCAAAGGATTTTTAACTATTAATCAACATCCTTAAACACAGGGCAATTTTATCTTTACTTAGAGAGAAGAAAGTCTATGTTAATCTTCTAGATGCTGAAAGACACCAAAGAATTCTAGTCAGGGAGAAAACATAAAAGTAACAGCAAGGGTCTGATTCACAAGAAAGGACATTTGAGCAACAAATCTAAATTCACAATATTTGAAACAATTTCTAGGAACCACCATGAAGTCATAAAATGGTTTAGACAGGTAAAGATTATAGGACAGTAAAATGCTAATAGGACTGGTAATTGCTGGATATCTCATTGTAGGGGAAAATAAATAAATAAATTGCCTGATCTATTTAGGGATGCACCCATTACCTAAATCTTTACGTTGATTTTTGAGGTTTGAACTTGTGAAATTCTTTGGGCTAAAACATGTATGCAGATTTTATGTTTCTGTATGATTTCCTTGATCTTGCTTTCTTATTCCAAATTCTCTTGATGGAGTGTATATTTCCTTTTTTTTACAAGAAGGAAGAAGTGATAGAAATCAATTGTGGAATAGAACAATTCTTTGGATACTAAAAAACAGGTCAAATAATACACATATGAAGAACTTCTAATCCTTTGAATAGTCTAATTTCTTAGACAATCAAAATCAAAAGTCAGCAAAACAAACACCAGGAGACAAATACTTGAAAAGGGTGCGGTGGGTGTCAAGGAGAAAGGTAGACTTATGAAGATGAAAAGAGGGGGAAAATAGTAAAAAAAAAAATTCCTACAAATTAAGAACAGCAAGGGAAGTGGTGAGTAGGGAGGGATGGGTGAAGGGGTTAAAAGAGGAGACATTGGTCAAGATGCAATGTATTCATAAAATACTTTGTTAAATGGAGACTCCTTTGCACAACTACATGAAGATAATACAAGTTAAGAAATAATCAAAAGAATCCCATATCCAAATATTCCATATCCAAACTCTACAAATGTTTGAGTACCAGTGTGAGATTTGTGGGGGGAGAATTTGCATGGTGTAATTCCATAGAAAAACAAAGTTAATACCTGGAAATTAATACTTGAAAGGTGTATGTTGGGGGTCATAAGGAGAAGGGAGCAGATGAATGAAGAGAAGAAAGAGGGAGAAATGCAATCACAATAGTCAATGTGTAGTCAATGAAAATAGGAAAATTGAGGAATTGGGTTGGGAGCAGTGGGTGAGAGTGACATACGTAAAGATGCAGTGTTGGAGTGGGAGCATGGCCGAGTGGTAGACTGCTCACCTAGTATGCAGGAAGCCCTGGGTTCGATTCCTTGGTATTAATACACAGAAGAAACTGGAAGTGGTGCTGTGACATAAGTGGTAGAACTCTAGCCTTGAGAAAGACCAAGGACAATGCTCAGACCCTGAATTTAAACCCTAGAACTGGAAAAAAAAAGCAATACATTTATAAACTGACTTTCTGAATGGTAACTGCTTTGAATAACTACTTAAAGATAGTAAAATAATTTTTAAAGGAAAATTCCACACATGATATCATGGACAAGTCACAGTCAAAATTCAGGTGTGTTAAAACGAATGCATAAAATTGCTTTCAGGCTTTTTGTATAATGCATACTTGAATCATAAATGAATTTTATATTTAGAACCCATCAATAAGATATTTCATTGAGCATATGAAAATCTTAACCAAAATGTTTTATATTTTTAAAGAAAATATGAAACAATTCTGTGGTTTTGTTGAATGAATAATGTGCTACATTTTCTACTGAGTTTAGATAAACCTTGATACAGTTCATGATCATATCCATTGGTTTAAGAACCATTTTTTGGTAAGTACAACCATAGTGTGAATTTTCTTTCAATGACACTTATTCTCTGACAATTAGATACTCCAGTTTTGCTTCTGACTTTTTTTTCTTTCTAGAATATATCCTAATTCATATTCCAGCTATGCAAGAAAATCTGAAACAATTCTTATCTCAAGCATTTCTGGTAAGGTCTACCTGACCTGTGTGGTCAAATTTGGGATAAACATTTTCTCAAAAGCAAAATGGTTTGCTATTAGTAACATGAGATATCAAATGAAATGTCACTATTGGAACCCCCAGAAAAAAAAGCTCTTGTGGGGTGTGTGTGTGTGTGTGTGTGTGTGTGTGTGTGTGTGTGTGTGTGTGTGTAAAACAAACAATGAAGCATTTCTTAAAAGAAAAAAGGGAAAGGAGCCAGGTGCAGTGGTTCACGCTCATAATCCTAGCTACTAAGGATGCTGAGATCTGAGGATTGTAGTTCAAATCCTGCTCAGGTAGCCTTGAGTGGAAGAAACTCAGGGAAAATGCCCAGGGTCAGGGGTAGGGTGGTAGCCCAGAGCTGAAGAGCTCAGGGACAGTGTCCAGGCCCAGATTTCGAGGCCCACAACTGGCAAAAGTAAAAAAGAAACAAAAAGAACAATAAAGGAAAGAAGGAAGTAATGAAAGAAAAGAGAAGAGCTTCTAAGAAAAACAGGTGATGGAGAAATCACTTTCTTAGGAATCACTTAGCTGTCTTATTTTCTGAGAACACTTTTCTTCTACTTCCCTGAATTTAGCAAAGACAACATGCACCCAAGAGAAAGAAGGCATAAAGAAGTACAAGCATGGCTTCAGTTGCGATCTATCATCCAGCCTTTGGGGAACAAGATCCAAACCTGACAAGGTCTGATTATTTTACAAGAAAAAGGATTTACTGGGAAAACAAGAAAAGTTCAGCGTGAGTGGCAGAGTCACAGAGATAGGAAGCATTAAAATGGGCTTTTCAGCAGAGCTGTGCAGCCAGGAAAGGATAGGGACCAGTACTCTGACTGAAGCATCTGCGTGTTAAGTACCTTGACACCGAGTACACTAACACCACTGCAAACTGCCCCATTGACTATGAACTATTAATAATACCAGTGCTTGGTGGATTCAAAGCAGACACCTGACCTTCTGCCATTTTCTCAGAACAGGAAAGTCCTTGAAGCGAGTCCATCCATCAGTCTCTTTCTTGCTACCCAAAGTGGGGAAAGTGCCAGTCCTCCCCTCAGGACAGGAATCTTTACCAAACACTGAATCTGGACAGAGAGACCAGATGGTGCAGTTTACTCTGTGCCTGCACTGTGTGCTACATGGCTGATTAACACGTGGAATCTAACCTCAGAATTCCTGCTCTGTGTTGCCTGAGGCAGAGATGGAATTCTTTCACATTGGAGAATGTTGAACTGCCAAAGAATCGACAAATGTAACTACACGATTTTGAATGACATCTGTCAGAGTCCTCATATGTAATCCAGCCTAAGTCAGCAGGTAGGCAATTATGCATAGGACTAGCGGGGAGAGGAGGTAATTTGTGGAATAGAAACAACTCCTCCAGATAGGAATGGAGGAGTTGGAGTGCCCTTGGCTAAGGATTTAGTTGAATACTTATTAACAGTAATTTCCTAGCTCCCACTGGGTCTCTGTGTAGTTGAAGAAGAGGTCAGTTCTGGGTAGATGGGTCAATAATGAGTCCTTTATCCATGACTGGCAAGCCTTTAGTGGGACAATTTGAAAAGAAGATGAGGAAAGAAAGAAATCCAATTGCTTTCCTTAGTTATGTGAACTACTGATGATCATATGAGGAACCATATTTCCTCTGAAGGATTTTAGGTGCTACTGACTTCAAGAGCTAACATTTGCCTTGGGGAACTCTATCAGGGTTTAATTCAACTAACTCTTACTATTTCTGCTCTGACCGGAGCAAACGTAGCCAAGAAACCAGGTCCCTACTGGTTTTCCTTGTAGTCAGGTTATTTCCAGGTCTGCTGCTTACCAGGATGTTCTCAGTATACTTTCCTTCACAGAAGGACCCACACAACGTGCCATTGGCAAGAAGGTCTGGAAACATAAATACCTCCAGTAGGAACTTTCCTGCATGGGTATCTTTGCAGTGCATGATAGTGTATAGTGTGGATTGGTTAATCAGCACCCATTTATGGCTGCTCTTGTCTTGGCTTTCTTCTCTTGGCCAAACTGAAAGACTAACATGACCATCTTCCCAGATTCTAGGAATAAACATGAGCCACCAGTTTGGCTAATAAGTGGAAGCCTTGAGATTGCTATTCCTTACCAAAAACAAAAGGAAATACTTTGTTAGGTGGCATATTTTCTCTATTGTTTTACCCTATTTTCTTGGTTGGGCATTTGTTCTTGGGGATTACTCTGTCTTCCAACTTCCCCAAATTAAAAAAAAAACAAAACATTTTTCAAGGATAATTTATGTATAAGGAATTCAGCAGTAAAGAACTCCATTTTCCAATTCAAAAAGCATAGTAATTAATGTCTAACTGTAGTTAACATTGGTTTTGTCTACTTGAATTATTTGTAAATGAAAAGAAGTAAAAAGAATATCATTTTTAAATGGCTATGTGTTTTCATAAGGGATAGAAAGGTAATAAGTTAAGAAATATATGGAAATGAAAAACAAAATTTCTGGATATAAATTTAACCCTAGTAGTGGACCTCAAAATGTGGTCAAGTTTAAGAGTATAAGCCTCATCATGTTGGAGCTTATTTCAAGTGTTATGTCCCAAAGCCAATGAATTCAACATTCTGAGGCCATTACTTAACAATCTGTGTTCCCTTTCTCTTTGTTGATTGATTGGCGGTATTGTGGTGTGAGGTCAGTGCTTGGAATTCTGTCCATTTGCTTGCTTGGCTGACATTCTATTTCTTGAACAATGACTCTAACTCTGCTTTTGGATGATTATTTCAGAAATGGAGTCTCAACGACTTTTCTACCTAGGCTGGCTTCAAACTAAGATGCCCCCAGATCTCAGACTTCTAGTAGCTCTGACTATAATAAGCATGAGACAGTGGTACCAAGAAGAAATCTGTGCTTTGGAAAGCTTGCTAAGTGATTCTCATGCTTGCTAAAAACATGAATCATGAAGTTAGCACCCACTAGTGCTGGGACCTTGACCAACTAATCATGCTGAGCCTTGATTTTCTTATCAGTAAGATGGAGTAAGTAACTCTTTTTCAAAAGAATTCAGAGAAAGCCCTCGGAAAAGTGCCTGGGCATAGGCAATGATCAATGAGATTTAGCTTAATTAAACAATTATGGGTTCAAAGGTAATGATAATGGTTGAATGTTTAGTGTTTCCACATGGTTTAGTATGATAATATATTCCTTTTCTATACACAAAATAATTTTGAATGCATTATGATATTCTAACCTTACAGAATGCCCTGAGATCAAAGGACAGAAACTATCCTTCTCATTTCACCTAGTGATAAATATCTGTTGATTATCTACCTACCACACAGTAATCCTGGCATTAGGAATTCAGGAGCTGGTCCACATAGCAAGACTCTGCCAAAAGAGAAGGAAAGGAAGGAAGGGAAGGGACAAGAAGGGAAGGAAGATAGGAAGGAAGATAGGAAGGAAGGAAAGAAGGAAGCAAGGAAGGAAGGAAACTTTGAGAACTTTGTTCCGTCAATAGCATGTGTGAATAAAATAGTATTATCCAGAATTAGTCACATGGCTCCACTAACCTACATAGAAGAAATGTAATCAGATCTTGTAACTAGAATTAGAGAGGAATGGAGAGTGAGTGAACAGTGACAATTATGACCTTCAAATCATTTTGTTTTGTCAGTAAATATATTCCTCAAAGTAACAACGGTAAATACCTCAGGAAATCATTCATTCTCCGTTGTAAATGAAAATAAAATTCTAGCTCCCTCCCCAAGTACCCTTTGGAGCCTTAAATTAAGTCAATGCTTTTGCTCTTTTTTTTATTGTAACCTGTTTTAGGTGTTGAGGAATCCCTGATAAATAAGACATCAATCTTGTCTGCAAAGATCTCATACTGTACTAATAGACAGTCACGGTACAATGAATGCTAGATACCTCAAACTGTGAGAAGTAATGAAGTTCAGGGATGAGTGCATGAACTAAGGAGAAATCGATCATACAGCATGGATATGGGAAGGTTTACAGATAGACTCTGTTCTATGTGATTCTGTAATAATAGAGTCTTGCAAGTAAGAAAGGAATAGAAGAATACCCAGAGAATTAGTAGAATAGATATATTCCTAGGGAGAAGATTTTAGGAGCTCAGGATCATTTATAAGGGTGAGTAAGATTAATAATATCAGCAGCTTTCAAAATATTTTGTAATTAGTGTAGTGTAGAGCCTAGGAAAAGTCCTTCCTTTCTTCTTTTTCCCTTATTTTCCCCCTCCCTTCTTCTCTCTTCCCCTCCCTTTCTCCTTCTTTCCCTTCCGTCCCTTCTCTTCCTTTTTCCTTTCCTTCCCTCTTTCATTGTTGTCACAGTGATCATTGCTGTCCTCTTCTCTCTCTCCCTTTCCTTTTTCTCCTTCTCTCTCTCCCTCTCCTTCTCTTTCTGTAAAATGTTTATAAAAGTTTTGAGTAAGATAAAGATATTTCAGTTTTTGAAAGAAAATGAAGCTATGTGTTTTTTTTTTTAAAAATGAGCCCAAAGCAGGAAGCAGACACGAATTCTAGGCTAAGTGAAATAACCCTTTACAGCTGAATGATAGCTGTCATTATTTTCCAGTTGTACTGAAACCTGAACATCATAATCGATTTCAAAGATAGAAATTAATAGTAACCAATTAAGACTAAATGCATTGGGGACATAGTCAGCTAACTCAGCCATCAGATGCACACATTTTTTCAGTTAACCCTGACTGAACTTGAGGATAAAGCCAAGCAGGTAGGGTAGTCTAAAATATTCAGAAACCTCTTAGAAAATCCCAAGAATCTTCCATATTTGAATACAACAATTAGATAACATCCAGCCTGGAATACAAAATCCTTTTAGACAAAACCTATCATTTGATGCATGAAAGTGTAAGCACAGAAATGGTACATAATTCCACCATGCAGTAACTGGCACTGTAATAGACTCTAACAATTGACCTCTCAGAGAAAGAAAGAAAGAAAGAGAGAGAGAGAGAGAGAGAGAGAGAGAGAGACAGAGACAGAGACAGAGACAGAGAGAGGAAGGAAGGAAGGAAGGAAGGAAGGAAGGAAGGAAGGAAGGAAGAAAAAAAGAAAGAAAGAGGGAAAGAGAGAAATCGTATATAAGTACTCCAATATAGCTATAGTAGTCAGCTTTGTTCTCAAGTATAAATCCAGCAAATGTATGAGAGAATTGCAATTTACTTTAGGTAGAAGTGGTAAGTAGAATGCATTTGACAACAATGGCCATTCTGACTCCTTCATCTCCTACACATAAAGGACCATCTTCCTATGACAAATGAGGCCTTCCATATTTACTTCCGTGAAAAGTAGTTTCCAGCTGGGCATTGGTGGCTTTTGCCTATAATCCTAGCTACTTAGGAGGTTCAGATCTGAGGGTTGCCATTCAAAGCCAGTGGGGGACAGAAAAGTCCATCAGATGTCCAATTAACAAAAGCAGAAAGTGGAGGCCCGCCTCAAGTGGTAGACTGCCAACTTTAAGGGGAAAAAAAAGCCAAGTGAGAGCACAAGGCCCTAAATTTAAGTCCAAAAACTAGTACATACAGGAAAAAGTAACTTTTTCACAAAGTGTATGTACATGGGAAAGCTAAAAGTAAGAGTTTTGATGGGTAATGTTAGATAAAATCCTTAGTATTTTGTATGCAGTCATATCTTGGCTATACTATAATGGATTATCTAATTTTCAAATTATCTGTACTCTTTTACTATTTTAAATGACTATTTCCACAGAGAAAACAAATACAGCTTTGTAGCTAATTCCCCAATATGGTAGTAATTACTGTACAAGAAGAAAATATCTTTTTATTTTTCAGTATCTAAATCCTCATTTGAAAAGATCTAATGATAGTTATATGTTATCTGATTTTTGTGAAATGGGTCAGCAAAGTGTAAATGGTACATTTTGATAAAATACAAAGGCTATTTGATTTATTTCATTTCCTTATCTTCTAAGCTGGCTGCCCTTGAACTTATTATATAACTCAGGCTTACCTTGAACTTTTGATTTTCCTCCTTTGCCTCCCTACTGCTGGGACTACAAGCATGACGACCACTCCTGGCTAATTATTTTAAAATACGTATTAGACAAGGCCATTTCCTTATATTAGTATGATAACTGGAATAAACTCTGAATATACTCATTATATCTTATTGATCCAATGACTAGGACACATAAGGATAATGAAAGATAAATAAGTTAATAAATGAAATACAATTAAATAAGTATGGGTTAAGAGTTGCTGGTGATAGGACCAGGAGCATAGCCTAGTGGTAGAATGCTAACCTAGCATGCACAAAGCCCTGGATTCGATTCCCCAGTCCCACATACGCAGAAATAGCCAGACGTGGCACTATGGCTCAAGTGGCAGAGCTCTATCCTTGACCAAAAAGTGTCCAAGGACATGCCCAGGTCCTGAGTTCAAGCCCCAGGACAAGCAAAAAAAAAAGTTCTTGGGGATAGATTTTAGACTTTAAGTTAGAGCCTAATTTCTGACCATACTGTGGTATTTTAGGACATTTCAATTTGGATCAGTATTTCAGTTATTCTCTGGGTGCAGGTGACTCAAAAATTCTATTTTGAACTTCAGAGATGATTTGTGTGCTTTAGGAAATGGAGGCATGATTTAGTTTAAAATATGGTTTGGAATATTGTCATACTGTGAGGAAATAGGGCCATCTTTGCCAGCCTCTTCATTTACTTGGAAAACTACAAGCTCATTCACTAGACAAAGACTTGAAGCCTTGGTTTGCAGCAGGCTGGGAAATCAGAGAATGGTGAGAGATGTAGTGAAAGAGAAGAGGGAGGGAAATGAACTTATGTATTGGGCAACTTCAAGGTGCTATTTTCAGGAGAGTACTTAAATATTTTTTCAAGTACCTACAGTACTTGTTAAATCGAATGTTATATTTTTATCATATGAAGAGTTTCTCTTTGTGTGTGGGTTATGGGAATTGATCATCTTCATTCCTTGTCATCTGCCTCCTTGATATCTCTGCTCAGATGTCCACAACTATCCATCACACCCCAAACCAAAGGTGTGAACTTTCAACAAAACCTGCTTTCCATCACAGTGAATAATGGCTCTGAACATCTCTCCAGTGATGGCAGAAAGCTGAGAAGTTTTCTCTGTTTCATCCCCTCGACCAACTCCTATCAGTATATGTATCTTCTTTCCAGCCTAGGCTAGAAATCATGTCAATACTCCCTATGTGATAATATGAAGAACAAAGACTCATATGGACTTCACGCAGTTAAATGTTGCCTGCCAATATTGTCTTGAGTGTGTCTGTATTTGGCCTTCTAATCCACATGGCTTCCTTTCCATTCTTCCAGATTTCACTACTACTTTCTTTTTGTTGTTGCAGTTGTTGGTCATTGGGCTTGAATTCTGGGCCTGGGCATTTTCCCTGAGCCCTTCTGCTCAAGGCTACCTCCCTACCCTTGAACCAAGCCCCACTTTCCGTTTTCTAGAGGCTAATTGGAGATAAGAGTCTCAGGTCTTTTTGTGCCCAGGCTGGTTTTGAACCTTGATGATCAGATCTCAACCTCCTGAGTAGCTAGGATTACAGGTGTGGACCACCAACGCCCAGCACTGCCACTGAACTTTTGTGTTCAAGGCTAGCACTCTACACTTTGAGCCATAGCTCCACTTTCAGTTTTTAGGTTTGGAGATTAGAGTTTCATGGATTTTCCTGCTTACTTCCAACCAGAGTCCTCAGATCTCAGCCTCCTTAGTAGTTAGGATTATGGGCAGGAGCCACCAATTCCCGCTAAATAATATTTTGAGAATGTAACTTTGTGGACAAAATACTGTGGAAAAGCCTAGATGCCTTTCCCAAAGATAACACCAGGCTTTAAAATATTTAAGTATTTATTTATTTACTTATTGTGATATTTTGTGCCAGTCCTGGAGCTTGAACTCAGCACTTTGGTGCTATTCCTGAAGTTTTGTGCTTGACGTTAGTGCTCTTTCACTTGAGCCACAGCTCCACTTTGAACTCTCTCCAGCACTCTGTCCCCCGCCACCCCACCCAACGGGGGTCCTGGCTTTGTTCCTCAGATCTCATCCTCCTGAGCAGCCAGCCACTAGTGCCTGGCTTAGTACCCAACTTGTATTAGTTATTTTTTGTAAAACGAACAAGTACACAGATGGAATGTAAACATCAATGCTGACAATATCATAAATGAACAAACCAGCATGAAAGATACAATTGAACTCTCAAATGTAAAGACATTAGACTGGATTGTGTGTTAAGTATTCTGACATTTAAAAATTCCAGTGAATGATTCTGACTTCTTTTCCTACTATGCATTCTCACATGGATCTAACATCATGATCAAGCTAAGGATCTGGTCTAGATGAAAAGACATTTTTTGTACAATGCCTTTTCATTGTACAAAAGGCCCTTGCTTGGTAGGACTTAGGGACATATCTCTGTCCCACCCAGGGCCCTCCCACCCTTTTACCAACTCATCCATGTTCCAACTCCACCACCTGCCTTTTATATATTTCTGTCCATTGAAAGAATAATTCTCAGGGCCCGGGAGTTTGGCATACTGGTAGAGTGCTTGCCTAGCATGCAAGAAGACCAGGGTTTAAATCCTCAGTACAACATACATCGAAAAAGCCAGAAATGGTGCTGTAGCTCAAGTGGTAGAGCTCTAGCCTTGAGAAAGCCCAAGGACAGTGCTCAGACCCTGAGTTCAAGCCCCAGGATTGGCCAAAAGAAAATAAAGCAAGAAGAGAAGAAGAAAAGAAAAGAAGAGAAAAGGAAAGGAAAGGAAAGGAAAGGAAAAAGAGGAAAAGAAAAAGAATATTTCTCAGTTTATCCATGCTTAGTCATTCTAAGTTCAGTCGAAGGCAAAGTCTCAGGGGACTACAACTTTTTTTAAGTTAATTTTCTTTATTAATAATGTTGGAAGATCTTTCCAATACAGTTTGTACTACAAAAGCTTCTACTTTTTTCCATTTAAAAATTACCTTTAAGCAGTTATACAAAGGAGTTACAATTCAATGCAGTTGTTTATGAATACAATATATTTTGATCAGTGTCACCCCGATCTACATTCTCGCCCTGCAGAAATTTCTATAATGATGGAAATTTTAAAAGCCAAGTTCTTACTGAATACAGTCTTAAAATTGTAGTTGAAATCAGATGCCATGGTTTTTGCTATCTGCAAAGCAGTAATCAGAAGGATTCACAGTTCAAACCCGGCATGGGCAAAAAAGTTTCTGAGATCCCCCATCCCAGTCAATGGCTGGGCACCTGCCATCCCAGCTATGTAGAAAGCACATAGCTCTACTAGAGTATAGAGCAACACGGGAAAAAGTAAGATTTTTATCTTAAGAATAACAGGGCAATGCATGCTGGAAGGATGGCTCTTGCGCCTGCTGAGAAGTGGAAAGCTTTGAGTTCTATGCTCAGTACCACAGGAGGGAAAAATAAGAGGAAAGAAAAAGAAAAACCTCAGGTTAGTTTATAAGACCGGGGAAATGTCTCTCTCTTGTTGCATATACTTTCTGGGCTCTGTAGTTGTAACACAAGATCTACAAGAGAATTTTTACCTTGAACTCTGCTGTTCATGCTTCCAGATTTGTTTTCTCTGACTAAACTCCCAAGATTTCTAGAATCATGAGTGTTATAGTCCCTGGTTATCAATATGTTATGAACCACACTTATTCTCTAGTCTCTAGCCAAATTAATTTAGAGTTTTGGCTTTCCTTGTTTGCCATTCCTGCTCAATTGCAAACATGGTTGCCAATGTGGTCCTGAAATGACTAGATTTGTGATGGACTGTGAAGGTACACCTTCATTAGTGGAGAAAAAATACAACACAGCAGTGCCGGGGCCCTTCGTCTCTGTGCATACCTAGGGGACTAATTAGGGATTTCTGATTGAAAAAAAAAGTATTGTGCTACCTGTGAATTTTGTTTTCCTTATACTAGATATTGCTTTCTTAGAATCTTTTCTCTGTGTGGGAGGAGAAATCTGATATGGTAATGATGAAAAGGAAGTGGAGAACCTAACCTTAAGTTAATGTTTTAAGATCTATAACCCCATGTTAAATCAATAATTTCTTCCCTAAGATTATACAGACATTAAAAACCCTATTGCTGTCTTTTTATTAATAGGCATTAGCAAATGATTCACATCTTTACAATAAGCATCTCAAATTAAATTTGTGATTAGACTATGCCAACTTGAATGGATAACTTCATAAAAACAATGAGAAGAAATATTTTGAAATATTTTGAAGAATCTCTTACAACAGCTGAAGAATAGCTCTGTGAAGTCTGGTTCTGGAAACTAATAATCAACTTTGCCTTTGTAGTTGTGACCCAAAATGGAGACTTATCAACTGAATCTATCAGCCAAAGGCTTAGCTGTCTGTAATGGCCCCAGAAGAGATGACTCCTCAGAAGCTTGGGTTGTAAGAAGCATGAGACCTCTGCGAGTTTTCTTAGAATCACTCACTCAAGTCAGGAAGAAAAGAGACACCATACTTCCAGCCTTGTTTAGCTTGAACTGTCACAAAGGACTTTTTGTACTTCATGTCTAAATAGGCTTTGCTCTGAAAATGTTCAGTATTACTGTGCCAAAGGCTGGCCTGTGCCATATGGTACACACAGCAATTACATTAGGTAATAAACTCCATGTTCCCTTGATGTGTTTTCTCCAACCTCCAGTCAGCCACATTGCTCTTAGATAATGTCTAAGTTTTTGTATTTGCAGAAAAACCTTCTGCTCAGAGAACAGATGATTCATTTAATTCCAGCAACTGGCTATTTTAGCTGTATAAACACATGTCTCTGGGCTCTTCAAATAAGGTGGCCTACATTCATTCACCAATTTTTATTTTGATTTCCAAGACAGAGAAGCAAACCTCATAAAGAGGTGAAAAAATGACTTTGTATGAATAAGTAGCTATAATAGAATATATATATATATATATATATATATATATGGGTATGTATCCACCCACACATGAATTCAAAAATGTTTTGATAGGAATTTTAACCCTCCTCCTTGAGATGGTGAGAATGCAAAATAAATTAGGAAACTGGAAACTAGAAAAATATTTAAGAGTGTTGGGTGGGCGAGGAGAGTTCAGACAAGAAGTTGTTGGCCCTAGGGACAAGACTCTAAAGATGAAGGCCCCACCTCCCACCTCTCCTTAGCAGGTGCCAGGGGCTTTTCAACCTCTCCTTTCAAAACAAGCCTAGCCAGCTCTGCCTGTGACCCATGCCTGCCACCATGCAGATTATAACGTCAAGTGCCTCGGTGGCTTTGGTGTTCCCCTGAGTTTATTCAGGTGTGAATATAAAACTGATGGCAGTTTGAGAAGGTCAACATTACATATTCATTTTATTTTAAATAATTGATGATGTTTCCTGTCTCTGCTTACATTAATTGCTCTCAGGTGTTAGAAAATTGCTCAGTGAGCTGCCTTTTAATGTGCGCGTGTGTGTGTGTGTGTGTGTGTGTGTGTGTGTGTGTGTGTGTGTGTGTGTGTTAGAAATTCAGTGTGGCTGGTCTTTGGAATACTAAAAGCAGCATGTACTGTGCAGGTCTTTCTAACAGGGGTTAATAAAAGGAAATTAAACATATGCATGGATACCTTCTGCCACATGGAGGAGAAGAGTGGATCTGACTGACAGCCGGGACATTGCCAGTGCTTTTGCCTAACCCCAGCTCAGAACTAATGCTAATCCAGATTCTCTTGATCAGGTGCTCCTGTGGAAACCAAATTTGATCATTTTTCACATAGTGCCACTACTAAAATGAATAAATTATAAAGTCATTTGTCACTATAAATTCACGGAAAAGTATTTTCTATCTAATGCAATCTACAACTGTCCTCCCCCTGCCTCCCCCCAAAATAAATACATAGTCTTATAAAGGAAAGGTGCCTGGGCCCGAGACTATGGCTGAGTAGTAGAGTGCTTGACTAGCATGCAAGAGGCTCTGGGTTCCATTCCTTGGCCCCAGATACACAGAATAAGCCAGAAGTGGTGCTATGGCTCACGTGGTAGAATGCTAGCCTTGAGAAAGCTCAAAGATAGTGCTCAGAGTTCAAGCCTCAGGACTAGCTAAGTAAATGCATAAATAAATTAAACCAAGAACAGATGCCCCACTACAACACAAATGCTCATACATAAGCCATGTCCAATCTCCCCAAAAAAGGTTGATTCAGTTGCTTTAAAATTATCAATTGCCTGACTATAGTCATATATAAAAAGGTCTATTTAGGGAAAATAACAAACATGGATTCTAAGTCACCATCTTCTTTATACTTTCTGTGTCAATGTTTCTGAGAAGTATATTTATGGTACATTTCCCTGAAAGAAGATGGATGTGCTTATTTCTAGAATGCACTGCTGGATTGTATGTTCTAGGATTACTACCCCTACTTAAATCAAGTCATCTAAGATTCAGGTTGAATCTCACAGGTACAGTTAGCTTTCAAGAAAAGACTGGTGGCTTTGGAAAATATGCTAGGGTACAGGATGAAAGAGTGGCAATCCTTGGCATTATCATCCAAACAGCCAGAACTAATGCGAAAATCTAAGATGGACACTTTAAGTTTTGAAGAAGACTGTGATAAGGAAAAAGAGCTCTTTGCTCCTAGTCAAAATCATGATAGGTTGGGAAACAGCATTGGTTTGTAATTATTTTAAACCATAAACCACTTCTGGGCCTTGCACAATGTATATGTGTATTAAATGGACTGATATAATCATTGACTTGTGCCCAGGTATGTGTGTTACTTTCTGATAAACTTCTAGTTGTGTGACTGTGTGGGGATACCTATACACAAAAACATATCAAGCTGATACACCAGTACATTGAGAATATACTGCTGACCTGAAGAGCTGAAGGAAATAACAGGCTGTATTTTCAGCTTGGTAAAAGCTGGCAGTCGGGAGCCCTTTACGAACAATTACAAGCATTTGCTGGAAATACATTCGCTGATTTAACAAACTGGGTTGGACAAATGTTTAACATGCTGTCATAATGATGTTCAGATGCTTTTCTTGGTATTCGTTGATCTGAGATAATGCATTCTTGCCCAATCATGCTACAAAGAAGCAGCAGAAATAAATAAATAAATAAATAAATAGCTGTAATGTGAGGCGCTCTCACAATAGCAGAGCTGCTGACTGCCCCTGACAGATGGGGGTGGGGTAGGGGGGGTAATGGGGGGGGGGAGAAAGTCAATATGATATCTGAGACAACCCAGGCTGAGCACTGCAGAATAAATTACATGATTCGCTGAATGCCTGGGCTTCGCTCAGACATACAAAAAAAATTGGAAAGATAAAAGCTTGCATTGGCTTCAGATGATATTTACTGCTTGATGGATTCACTAGCAGCCCCAGTCCAGTCATACTGTATTGAATTATTGGCCTCTATTTAGCTGTGTGTCCGACGAAGCTTGAGTGTCCGTTTAAGCCTAAGCGAGCTGGAGGTCTGCCAAGCCTCCTAGAGACTCTGGGTGCAGAGAAAGACACGAGCTAATGGCAACCAGCTTGAATAACAGGGAGCACAGGGACACTAGAGGAGGCAAGAAAGCCCAGCTACAAAGTCCTTTCTTATCAATATTAATGCCAAAATAAATATTAATGCAGCCTGCCTGCATACCATTTTTGAATGTGCCTTGTTTTCTTTGTATTTTAACACAAATGGCTGGAAATGACTGTGTGATTTCTCTCTCACTCTTCCCTCTCACAGTTTCTTTCTTGCTTTGAATCTAAAGAAGGAATTGGGAAAAGGCCATTAGCTTTTACTACTGCCCCTTATCACAGCAGGGTTTCCAGAAGGCACAGGTGGCAAATGAAATGCTGATTTGAAGAGGTATACAGCTGCCAATGGAATATACGATTGGAATGGTAATGTACACTACAACAGCTATTGTATGGATTCTTTATTACATTGTGCTCTCCCAGTTCAACTGAGAAGTAGCAGTTCATGTCCAAAGATGTAAGAAGAATTTATTACTAGCATAGGAGAAAGAAGGAGGAGGAGGATGTGAAGCAGGAGGAAGAGGAAGAGGAGGAGGAGGAAGAGGAGGAAGAGGAGGAGGAGGAGGAAGAGGAGGAGGAGGAGGAAAAGGAGGAAGAAGAAGAAGAGGAGGAGGAAGAAGAAGAAGAAGAAGAAGAAGAAGAAGAAGAAGAAGAAGAAGAAGAAGAGAAGAAGAAGAAGAAGAAGAAGAAGAAGAAGAAGAAGAAGAAGAAGAAGAAGAAGAAGAAGAAGAAGAAGAGGAAGAGAGAAGGAGGGGGGAGAGAAAGGGCAGTCATGTGTAGGAATAGGGCGTATATACAAACTCTGTGCTTTCCATTGTTTGGCTGTGAACTTAACAGTCTCCCCTCCCTTCAACCCCCCCCCCCATAAATAACCTATATACATAGAAAAAAGGTACAGGGGCCAGGTGCTACTCAGGATGCTCAGATCTGAGGATCCTGGTTCAAAGCCAGCCTGGGCACGAAAGTACATGAGACTCTTACCTCCAATTAAACACCAGAGACCCAGATGTGGTGCTGTGGCTCAAGTGGTAGAGCACTAGCCTTGAGCTGAAGAGCTCAAAATCAGTACCCAGGCCCAGAATTCAATCCCAAGAAAGAAAGAAAGAAAGAAAGAAAGAAAGAAAGAAAGAAAGAAAGAAAGAAAGAAAGAAAGAAAGAAAGAAAGGAAGGAAGGAAGGAAGAAAGGAAGGAAGGAAGAGAGAAAGAGAGAGAGAAAGAGAGAGAGAGAAAAAAGAAAGAAAGAAAGAAAGAGAAAGAGAGAGAGAAAGAAAAAGAAAGAAAGAGAGAAAGAAAAAGAAAAAGAAAGAAAGAAAGGAAGAAAGAAAGAGAGAAAGAAAGGAAAGAAAGAAAGAAAGGGAGAAAGAGAAAGAAAGAAAGGAAGGAAAGAAAGAGAGAGAGAAAGAAAGAGAGAGAGAGAAAGAAAGGGAGAAAGAAAGGAAAGAAAGAGAGAGAGAAAGAAAGAAAGAAAGAAAGAAAGGGAGAAAGAAAGAAAGGGAGGAAGAGAGAGAAAGAAAGAAAGAAAGAGAGAAAGAAAGAAAAGAAAGAAAGGAAAGAGAAAGAGAGAGAAAGACAGAAAGAAAGAAAGAAAGAAAGAAAGAAAGAAAGAAAGAAAGAAAGAAAGAAAGAAAGAAAGGGAGAAAGAAAGAAAGGAAAGAAAGAAAGAGAGAAAGAAAGAGAGAAAGAAAAGAAAGAAAGAAGAAAGAAATAAAAGAAAGAAGTTAGGGAGATTGGGAGGAGAGGGAAGAATTTAAGCCCTCAAGGCTTTGGATTGCCACTGTCTAGAGCCTGAAGTGTGAGTGATTATGACTGTTATCCAGTGTATTGTGACAAAGAACAAGCAGGTAACTGGGATAGAAGCAACAGTCTGGAGATTATTGTCAGACTCATTGCTATTTAAGAAAGATCAGGGAAGGGTTCCAGAGACAGGGTGAGCTCTGGGATTCAACTGCTTCCATTAGCAGGATAGAGAGATTCAATTCTTAGAGACAGATGCATGCTCTGGCAGGAGCAAGCCGCAGCCTGTGGGTTTGCGGATACTTTCATACTAGCCATTTACTAAGTTCACAGGAGAATGGACGAGGTGGAGCATGGGTGAATAAAGAAGCCATGGCATAAGCAACTTCTGCTTTGGGCTGCTTAGTCACATTTCTCTTCATGCTACAGTGAGCTCTGGCTGGGCCATTTTATGGAAAAGAACCGTGAAGCACAATGGAGGCACAATGATTCATCCTAGGGCACACAGATGGTCACAGAAATGTTCAGAAAAACGTGACCAGTCATACCATCCCTTCTTTGGGCAGCAGAAATAGGCTGTGACTCAGTGGACTGAAGAGTGCATATTAACCTGAACTGGATTCCCCAGACTCGCTGTTTATCTCAGATCCACCTATCTGAGGGGCTCCTGGATCCTGCCTGTTTTCTGTTCCCTCCTACAGATCTCAGAGCTTGCAAGGATCAGCAACATCACTCTCTCTGTGACCCACACTTCAGTCCATTCTTCTCAAAGATGCCTTCAGAGGCAAATCCACAAGGCAAATGGAGATAATCACTGTCAATCAGCTTTTTAGTAACAAGGAATAATTGTTATTCTCCTCTGGGGCTTGATGGTCAACTTCTTCCTTTTATGTAAGGATTGTGCCACCAAATTTCTAGTTGCAACCAGCTAAATGAATCCAGGTTTCAAAAAGTTCAATCCTTGGGCTGGATCATACAAGTGCTAAGCCACTGAGCTCAGCTTCAAAGCCCAGACCTGCTGGTTAGAAAGCTCACATTTTCCCCACAGATGTGATTCCTCCCCTCCGTCTCCCCCTCCCCCTGCCCCAGCTTCCCTGAGAAGTACCTGCTCAGTGATGCAAGTCAGTATGTAGTGTCAAAGGAATATTCATCTTTTCTAATGATGCTTTTGGAAAAAAGGAATAGAAGTAGGAAAGAAATACGGTTATTTGCTGTGACCCATTCGTTCTTCTTGGGATTTCCCACCCCTCTCTCTACTGAAGTCTCAAATAGTTTTGTGACTTATTAAGTACCTAAAAAAGATCAAACTAGTCACAGTTTCAGGCTCAGCCTCACCAAACTTGACAGAAATTTTTAAAATCTCAATGTCCTCAAATACAAGAATGGGAATTATAGCAATGCTTTGGTAATAAGATTGTGGTCTGTAACATTGAAGGCAAGTGCACCAGCTTGCCCATAGGCCTCAATATTTATTATTATTATTATTATTACTATATCAACACAAAATGAATACTTTTGCATTTGTGGGAAAGTAACAAGAAGTGGCATAAAATGAACAGATTGAGGACAGAAATGATAACTTATTACTCTCCATACTTTCCAATACAGTATTCCTACAGTGACCTGGAGATTATAGATAGGTCAGAGCTGTGAACCCACATTGTAGCAGGGCCCTCCTTTGAAACGGGTGCTAGACTTCAGACAGAAAGGCAGAAGTGACTGCGAGTTTGGGTGTGTCTGTGGTGAGTATGTGAGAGGTAGCCAGGGCCACTCAAATGTGACCTATGGCTTTTACCTCCCCAAGCACAGCGAGCAGGGCTTTCTCCACCGAGCGGCAGGGGAAGGAGTACAGCATCACCACTTGCTGAGGCCCCAAGTTAATCAAGCAATGAGTGATTCCAGGTCATAGCAAAGATGGGTATGCAAACCTCCACATGGAACACAAGAGAACTGATTTTAGGTTTCTTTATTAATAGACATGTGTACAGTTGATAGATTTGTAGTATAAATATGAGGGTGTATGACCTCTTAAAAGGGACCAGTAAATAAAAGCAATACATGTAGGCCCCATATTTTGAGTTATCAAAACTAGCAACAATAAAAACCAGGCCCAGATGGTTTATCTCTGTAATTCTAGCTACTCGGAAGTCTGAGATTTGAGGATTGTAGTTCAGGGCCAGCCTGGATGGAAGGTCCAGGAGATTCTTATCTTTAATTAACAATCAAGAAAGCCAGAGGTAAAGGAGAGGCTCAAGTGATAGAGTACTAGAGTATTTTGAACAAAAATCTCCCCCTCCCACTCCCTCTCTCTCTCTCTCTCTCTCTCTCTCTCTCTCTCTCTCTCTCTCTCTCTCTCTCTCTCTCTCTCTCTCTCTTTCTCTCTCTCTCACACACACACACACACACACACACACACACACACACAGCACCAATAATTGCTTTAATTTCATGTTCTGTATATCATCTTTTGTAGATACTTGATGTGCCAGCTTAGAGTCTTTGGCTTTTCTATGAGTGTATGTCAAAGTTGGCTGAGTGTTAATCCTTAGTATGTCAAATCAAATACATGATCACTTCCTAACAGACACTTAGAGAGAGCAGAGCTCAGTTAAAATCTACCAGTAATTAGAGTCAACACTAGATGTGTTAATAGGACTCTAGTTAATGGATGTGCTAATTATTCTTCTCTGCAATAGGCCCTGGCACCTGTTTGGTTTCTACTTAGGGCAAATATAGACCCTAGAACTTTAGATTAAAAAGGTTATCTGGAACAACCCCACATTATACATTGGCATGGCTTTAAACTCTGAGGCACATGTCAATTGTAGAGCCTCTGGTTTGAGAGAAAGTCTAACATGGTGTCAATGTTGAAAATCTGTACCTAGAATGGATGTGGCTAATAGTGAGACTGAATAGGTAAGGATAAATGGCTAACCTGAAGACTGCTGTGATTAATGGCAGTTCTTTTGGGATCAATCAATATCGGGACCACTATTTTCTAGTATATTTATTAACAACCTGGAAGATGGATGACGTGAAAAGTAGTGGAATTTGTTGGTGACAAAATTGAAAGATTAAGGAAGATAATGAACTACTGCTGAAAAACATAGCCTAAAAACAAAACTCATGCCTTAAACGAAGATAAGTAAGCAGAAGAGAAGGAAATTTGGGTACACTGAAGTCTCTGGAAGGAAAAATAAAGATGAGCCATAGTGTCTATTACGAGTATTATTGAAGTAGAACCTCTTCTGTTTTCTTGAGGTCAGGCTAAGTTTAAGGACTCTGGGAATTTCTGTGGATGATTTTGAAATAAGTAGGAGTAAACCATGTCAATAGGTGTTCATTCTTCCATAGGTGTCACAAACAGCCCAATGTGGTCCTTTCCTTAGTGTTTTCTTGTCACTAATCAGAACTCTCCCTTGACTTGTCCACCATATTCCAATTCCTACAGCTCATGATAAATGGGAGGCAGAGGACGGGCAAGGACAAGACAGATCCTTCAAAAGAATTATCCCAGTTACCTATTTTCTTGAACTGCACCTTGCCTCTAATGGCACGTTCAAGTATCAGTTCAGTTTTATTAACCCATTGATGAAGTTAGCATACTCATGAATTAATCACCTCTCCATAGCCGCATTCATGGGAGACTAAGCCTTCAACACAGGACCCTTTGGGAGCCTTTCCAAACCATAACATAGATAGTCTCAAGTTTTAGCATTTATTTGCCTGCAACAGTAGTGGCTCTTTTATTAATCCTGGCAGCCACTTTCTTTGTTGGTTTCTTGTGATCCTGATTTCAGCACTGGTACTCTGAAGTCTCTCTTGTATTAAAAAAAAAAGTACATGGAAAAAGAGAGTGAGAGAAAACGGGACAGGGGAGAGATACAGGACAAAAAATACTCAAATAAGTACGAATTGTCCCATGTAACATTTCATGATTGGTGCAGGAAATGCTTTTGTGTCTTGTGACAGGAACTGATTTTGCTTCAACTCCATTGCTTCTCCAGGTACAAGTGGGTCTCAGTTGCTTGTGATGTGTCAACAGCCCAGATAGACTGCTGTGTTTCAACATTTTCTAGGAAATATCCATTATTTCCTTAGATGGGAGGGAGGCCAAAAGTCCAAGGTCCATTTAGAAGTAGAATTAGGAAAGCCTACAGAGTAGGAGAAGATCTTCAATAAACATACAACAGACAAAGGCCTCATATCTAAAATATATCAACAGCTCAAAAAATTGAATCACCCCAAAACTAATCTCCAAAGAAACAATCATCCCATTAAAAAATGGGCCAAAGACTTAAAGAGAGTCTTCTCTGAAGAAGAAATGAGAATGGCCTATAGACACACGAAGAAATGCTCGACATCTCTGGCCATAAAAGAAATGCAAATCAAAACAACTCTAAGATTCCACCTCACTCCAGTTAGAATGGCCATGATGAAGAAATCTAATAACAGATGCTGGAGGGGATATGGCCAGGAGGGATCACTACTACACTGTTGGTGGGAGTGCAAACTCGTTCAACCACTATGGAAAGCAGTTCCTCAAAAGACTAAACATAGAGTTCCCCTATGACCCAGCAATTCCACTACTTGGCATTTACCCAACCATCCAGAAACTAGGGCATACTAAATCCACTAGCACAACAATGTTCATTGCAGCACTCTTTACTATAGCAAAGATATGGACCCAACCTAGATGTCCCTCAGTTGATGAGTGGATCAACAAGATGTGGTATTTGTACACAATGGAATTCTATGCTGCTGTCAGAAAGAACAACATTGCACCATTTGTTAGGAAATGGAAAGACTTAGAAAAAAATCATATTAAGTGAAGTAAGCCAGACTCAAAGGAACATAGGCTCAATGGTTTCCCTCATTTGCCATAATCAGTAGAAACCTTGGACTCTTCTAGCAGAGATTTATAATAGAACAAAGCCTAGATACATAAGGTCATATAGTATGATGCTAAATGAAAGGACCTCCAGGATATAGAAACTAAAGCCATATAATGAGTGACTTTTGTCCTTAATATACTATGTTATCTTTCATCTCTTTTGCTGTTGTCCCTTGGTTATTGCATATTGTTACAGTATCTTACCTTGTTATCTGATATATTGTATATGTGCATGTTTGGTTATTTGAAATCGGATAAGGAAGGGAAGAAAACAAGAGGAGGGGAGGGAGTAAGGAGAGGAAAATGGGGACAAGACATGAGAAAGGGTATCAATGTTTGTGAAGTAATGCACCTTCTATCTGGTAAATATAATGTAACCCTTCTATTAATTACAATAAAAATATATGGAAAAAAGAAGTAGAATTAGTAGAATTTTGATATTTTGGCTGCTTGTCATTTGGATCCATATATACGTAGAGGTGCATATATGTTTGAGCATAAATATATACTCATTATATATATATGTATACATGCATGTGTATATCATGCATGTATTACAATCTACTCTATTATTCACATATATTATACATATATAATATATTAGTGTATTGTGTTATACAAATATATAATTCTCTCTAATATATTATATATTATATGTAGATGATATACACATATATGTCACATATCATATCTTGCATATTAACTTATACATAGACGCACATACATTTAGTTTAGTTCAGGCTACTAAAATAAGAACACCAAAGATATATTGGTTGGCTTAAACATTAAACACCTAATTTTCATACTTCTGGAGATTAATTAAAAGGCAGGTAGAGTTGTCAGCATGTTTGGGTGCTGGTTACAATCCTTTCCCTGAGTCCTTAAATGGTAGAAAAAAAAGAGTTGTCTTTCCCCAAATTGTTATACAGATACTGATCTGATTATTAAGGCTCATGTCCTCCCAGAGTCCATCTCCAAACAGTAACACTGAGATTAGAGTGTTAGAATGTGGATATTGGAGAGGAATAAACATTATATCCACAATGTACATATAAGTACACACGTGTGCTTACATATACATATATTATACGTGCACACATAAGTATATGTATTACATACCTCTATATTGTATATATAATATATTATATATTTGTATATTATATATAAGTAGACCTACATGTCTATTTATACACATATGTGTGTAAACATTTTTATAGGAGCTGAGACCACTCATAAAAATCATGTTAAGAAACTTAAAATGTTGAAAGTAACTGAGGTTAACTATGGAAAGCAGTATGGCAGTTCCTCAAAAGACTAAACATAGAGCTCCCCTATGACCCAGCAATTCCACTACATGGCATTTACCCAACCATCCAGGAACAAGGGCATACTAAATCCACTAGCACAACAATGTTCATTGCAGCACTATTCACCATAGCAAAGATATGGAACCAACCTAGATGTCCCTCAGTTGATGAGTGGATCAACAAGATGTGGTATTTGTACACAATAGAATTCTATGCTGCTGTCAGAAAGAATGACATCGCACCATTTGTTAGGAAATGGAAAGACTTAGAAAAAAATCATATTAAGTGAAGTAAGCCAGACTCAAAGGAACATAGGCTCAATGGTTTCCCTCATTTGCCATAATCAGTAGAAACCTTGGACTCTTCTAGCAGAGATTTGCAATAGAGCAAAACCTAGATTCATAAGGCCATATAAAATGATGCTAAATGAAATGACCTCTAGGATATAAAAATAGTAGCCATATAATGAGTGATTGTTGTCCTTAATGTACTATGTTATCTCTCATCTCTTTTGCTGTCCCTTGGTTATCTCATTTTGTTACAGTATTTCACTTTGTTATCTGATATATTGGATATATGCATATTTGGTTATTTGAAATTGGATAGGAAAGGGGGGAAAAAGATGAGGGTGGGAGTGGGGGGGAGGGATATGGGGACCAAGACATGAGAAGGAGTATCAGTGTATGTGAAGTAATGTACCTTCCATCTGGCGAATGTATTGTAACCCTTCTATTAATTACAATAATAAATATATGAAAAAAAACTACGGCACATTGACTTTAACTCACCCTACTATTTTCAACTGCATTGTATTGTTCACAACTATATCACTTGCTTAAAATTCAGCCTCAGTGCTGGTATTTCAACTCAAAACACATACTGCAACAAGTAAACACAGACCAAATATAGAGTTGGAATAAATGTCTTTCTAAGCAAAAAAAAAAAAAAGAAAGTAACTGAGGTTAGAATTGTTTTTTTTTTTTTTAGAGTCTTGATTGTTACAATAACCTTTGAAATTGTAGAAGTAACAGAGGAAACCATACGTTTTATTCTCAATCCACTTTCATCACATAAAACTGGTTATGACTGTGTCTGTTCCTGATGCATGCTTGCACAGTCATGTAGCTAAGGCACCCAGGGTTTGAGTCTTGAATTAAGCTCTTATTGTACTCATGGAAATCCACAGCTGTAGAAAGCAAAATGACATTGGATTGACATTTATCTATGTGAATTCTATATGAATTTGATAATGCCCATAGCAGTGGCATATCTGGTTTTGAAGTATATTGATACATATAATAGATATTATAGGTATTATGTCCTATTGGAAGCCTCTGAATAAAATTAGATGTTCACTACTGTTTAAAATTATCTAGAATGACTTCACTATCAAACAGCTTCATCAATCTAATGTACCATCACCATCCATAAACTTGAAAACAAGAATAAACTTAAATGAAAATAATTATTTCAAGTTATTGCCAGGTGCTGGTGGGCTCGTGCCTGTAATCTTAACTACTCAGGAAGCTCAATTCAAAGCCAGGCCAAGAAGACAACTGTGAGAGGTAATCTCCATATAACCAGCAGAAATTCAGAAATGGCAATGGGTAAAAAGGAAAAGGAATGTGCCTTGGCTCTAAGTTCAATTGCCACTGCTGGCATACACACATATAAAATCTTACAATGAGTACAAAGTGAGATTATATATTCACATATATAACATATAGTACAAATAGATATATATTGCATAGACATGTTATAAACACTGTATAAATGATAATATCCTATATCTACATATGAATACATTCACAGTACATATTTGTGACTATCCTTCATAAAATCCTGTGTGTAGCAGAAGTATTTTGGTATAAATTAAATCTTCATTGCATCTTACTGATAGAATTTAAGGCAATAGGATATAATTTTTTAAGTGATAAAGCATGGGTGGGAAAGAGCCTTCTTATATACATCTCAGGAATAAGATTTTAATTGTGATGCATTCACATAAAGGTTACCTCTATTTTTATGCACAAACATATATGCAGTGAAAATGGGATATTGTAAAGGGAAAAACCTTCACCAGTAGAATTGTTCATACTTGAGAAACTAATAAGCCTATGATAATGAATTCATTAGGTTAAAGAGAAATCAAATTATTAATCTATACCATATATCTATGCTGTGAGGTCTAAATATTGAATAAAATATGCATGGAAAACATCTCATCTTATGACCCTTGTGTCCTACTGAAACATTTCCAAAGTGAAATTTTTTTCTTTTCATATATTTTTTATTGTAATTGTAATTGATAGAAGGGTTACATTATATTCACCAGATAGAAGGTGCATTACTTCACAAACATTGATACTCTTTCTCATGTCTTGGTCCCCACTTCCCTCCTCCCACCCCCACCCCTTATCTTGCTTTCTCCCCTTCCCTATCCAATTTCAAATAACCAAAAACACATATATACAATATATCAGATAACAAGGTGAAATACTGTAACAATATGAGATAACCAAGGGACAGCAAAAGAGATGAGAGATAACAGTACATTAAGGACAACAATCACTCATTGTATGGCTTTTGTTTCTATATCCTGGAGGTCCTTTCATCAAAGTGAATTTAAAAAAAAAATCTCAGTGAAATTGTTTTGTGTCTTCATGATCTCAGTGGTAGAGTAAGGATTTTCTTCCATCGTCTGTTGTAACTGTCATTATGGTGTAGTGAGGTAATTTGCTCAAACAGCTGCTCTAATGAGTAAACCTTTCCATCTGGCATTTCCAATATAGACACAAACAACCTCATCAATTGAAAAAAAAAAGAAAGAAAAGAAAAACTCCATGCCGTGAGAAGGAAGAATTCTATTTTTTGAAATCTCTTTGAACTATGCACAGGCTCACAGGGGTTTTCAAGTGATGACTAGTTCTGTTTCTTCTGGTGGAGTTACTCTGTTTCTTCCCAGGCAAAAGGTACAAAAACTTGGCCAGAACTTTCTGCCATGTTCATAAAATGTCTCCTCTGGATGGTTTATAAAATAACTCAGTGCATAGTTTAATGGAAATGCCCAATAATAACAGAAAAATTACATGAGGAGTGTTCTGTGGCATTTTAACTTGATTCTGGAATGGATAAACAAACATGAATTACACAATAGTTTAACTTTTAACTTTCTTTCATTCTGAGAAATTACCAGATCCTTCATGCAGTGTCATGTTCCATTCAGAAATCCTTGGCAGTTCGTACTGTGATTTTACCAGCAGTTATACAAATCAAGCTTTATTTGCATAAATCATGAAAAACTCTATTTTATAATCCTCATGTATGCTAATTGCTTGGGGGTGAGCTTTTATGAAATACTATTTGCCTTTACCAAACATCTGTTATTTTTCTTTGTCAGTCCTGGGTTTGATCTCAGGCTCTGAGCACTGTCCTTGGGCTTTCTCTCTCAAATCTAGTGCTCTACCAGTTGGGTCACAGTACCACTTCTGACTTTTTCTGTGTATGTGACACAGAGGAATCAAACTCAGGAATTCGTGCATGCTAGGCAAGCACTCTACCACTAGGCCATGCTCCCAACCCATTTTTCTTCATTTTAAACTACAGACACTTTTACTTCTGATGAGTCCAACATAGGCTAATCAAGTTTCATTTCCATAATGTAGTCTTAGTCTTAGAACTGTAGACATTGTTATATCTCAAGTTTTTCCTCTTAGGTTATAATTAAATCTGGGCTTGCGCAACTGGGTAAAAATAAAGTCAACGGGTTTAGGTTAAAATTGGATTCCTTAGTTTGGATCTCACTGAATGAGCCATCATCGAAGGACTAAATAAATGCTTATTAAAATGGAAGCTATAGAGATGAATATATCTGGGATTCTCCCTTTCACTCTGGTCCATAGATGAGTCTGAGATGGATGATTCAGGCACAGTCTTGGCATGCCTGTGCTTCCTGCCCAAAGATCATAAGCTTTTGGAGAAAGACGTAGCAGAGACTTTAATTTTCTCTGTGACTCCAAGGCATAATGGAAAGTTAATGTGCAACATATCAAGGTTATGGCAAACCATTATTGTCTAGGAGAAAAAAACTGCTTTCTGCCTTCCAAACACTCGCACATATCAAGATAATATATTATTAAGAAACCACTGTGTTTGTCATTGTCAATTGTAGTAAAGGATATTTTCCAGTACTGAATATCTGTCTTTGTCATTGTCAATTGCAGTAAAGGATATTTTCCAGTACTAAGTTATTTAGGAAAAAAGTTACTAAACCTCTAAAACTCTATCTTGAAATGTTGAACAACTTAAAAAGAAACACTTTGTTCATAAACAAAAAAGTAGATCCGTCTTAAGTAACATAAGTATAATAAGAGGTTTTGTTCAACAAGTGCCATGTGCTTAGCCTTGGTCAGTACAGAGAGTGTAAAAAGAACAGCAAAGTCTTTGTGGTCTTTGAGTTGTAAATCAGTAGTTCTCAGAATCTTTCTTTAACCGGTATGCCTTTAATGGTCTTAAAAATCTGCATGCTCTTCAGGCTGGTTCTGATATAAACAGCTGGTGAAGAATTATGATTCTATCTGAAAATGATGACAAACATTAGCATCAATAACACATCCCATATGCCCTTATCATCTGACTCTCTGATATGCGTATCTTGACTCACAAACTCAAGGGTTGAAGGAAAGCCTTGGACTAGCATGACATGGTAACAGATTTATGATTTGGAGAGAGAATATGTGATGGTTAACATTTTCCACATAGAAATGATTTAAAGGGGTGGCATTCTTTTATCATTAAAAAGGCTAGAATCTGGGAGCCAATGCCTATAATTCGAGCTACTCAGGAGGCTGAGATCTGAGGATGGGCATTTGAAGCCAGCCCTAGCAGAAAAGTCTGTGAGGTGGATGGAAAGAGTGACATTGATCTGCATGTGTTATACCCATAACCTGATTTGTTGAACTGGAAATCATTTGTGTAATTACTCAAAGTTTGTTATTTTTTTGTTTTGTTTTGTTTTTTTCTTTTTGCCAATCCTGGGGCTTGAACTCAGGGCCTAAGCACTGTCCTTGGGCTTTTTCTCACAGGCTATCTCTCTGTCACTTGAGCCACAGAACCACTTCTGGCTTTTTTCTATGTATGTGGTAATGAAGAATCGAACCCAGATCTTCATACACGCTAGACAAGCACTCTTACCACTCGGCCAAACTCCTGGCCCTATTTGCAGGTGTTATGGCTCAAGTGGCAGAGTGCTAGCCTTAAGGAAAAAGTCCAAGGACAATGCTCAGGCCCTGAGTTCTAGCCCCAGGACTGAGGGAAAAATAGGCTATGTGTTTCTTGTCTCCAATTACTCAGCACAAAGCTAGAAGTATGGTAGGAAGACTATAACTGAAGTAGTCGTAGAGCACCAACTTACCAACCTTCAGTAGACAAAACTAAAGGGTAGTGCCCAGGCTGTAAGTTCAATCTCCAGTACCACGATTAAAAAAAATACATAGACATTAAAGAGCCATAGGTTTATGAGATAATGTAGATCTGTGACAGAGCACTGGTCTAGCATATACAAGACTCAACATTAGCTATAGCGCTACCACACCAAATAAATTAAAGTAACACAAACAAGGAAGAATCCAAATGAAAATGTTCATTGGCTAAAGTTTAAAAGGGTGGGATTAGATCAAAGAAAATGGCATTAAGAAAATAAAATGGTTGCTGTTAAAACTAGTACAAAGTATCCAAACTAAAGTTTAGGGCTGGGAATGTATTTGCCTAGTACACACAAGTTTTGGTTTCAGTCGAGTACCAGGAGTGAGGGAAGGAAAGAAGAAAGGAAGGAAGGAAGGAAGGAAGGAAGGAAGGAAGGAAGGAAGGAAGGAAGGAAGGAAGGAAGGAAGAAAGGAAAGAAGGAAGGAAGGAAGGAAGGAAGGAAGGAAGGAAGGAAGGAAGGAAGAGAGGGAGTGAGGGAGGGAAGGAGGGAGGGAGGGAGGGAGGAGAAATAGGCCTTGAAACACAGAAAGACAAATATGGATTTCTTTGCCCCTGGTATATTAAATGGAAATCCAAATAGTATTAAAAAGAAAACTTTGTCATTCTGTCCATATTTCTCTATTTTTCTCTTTAGGAACTAATAATTTGCAGTATTCATCTTAGTGTTAAAGGAAGAGAAGGTGTGAGAGAGAAGCCTCTAGAAATAAGTCATGTGAGTGTCTTCCTGGTGCTTATTTAGCTTCCTCAGAAAGCTGTGATAAAAGAAGGAGCTATAATCTAAGCCTAAAATAATTAGTAAAACTATTTATTAAGGAGAATATCAATATTTTACCAGTGCTCATCTTACCTCATTACTGGGGCTACGTCCTCACATGTGCTCAGATGACTGGTACTGGGGGAAGTTGTCATCATATTATACTTTACCTCCATAGTCGCCTGGTAGATTAGTTGGTTCAGGCCTTCACCAACCAGGTACTTTAAACAGCATGTAAGTTATTTGTGGTTTGGAAACTAAAGGTTATGTTGATGAGGATTTTGGAGAATTTAGTTTCTGTTGAGGATACCCTTTCTGGCTAGAGATGATTATCTTTTCACTGTATCCTTCATTTTTGTTGTGTATGAACAGAAGAGAGAGATATAGAAGATGCAGAGGAAGATGAAGAAGGAGGGAGAGGGAGAAGAAGAAGTAGAGAGAGAGAGTGAAATTGTAAGAGAGAGCTTTGATGGCTTCATCTTTTCCTATAAGGACATTCAATCTGATTAGACTTTATTAACCTCAGTTATTTCTCAAGAGAACTGAAAGCAATCGTGGGGTTTGGAGCTTTAGTGTGAATTTGGTGGAGCACACTTCTATCCACAGAACAAAATTAAGAAACATTTATGGTAGGATCCATTATAAGCCATTTGTGTGTTAGAGCAATGGGCACATTCCTCATTCCTCTTAATAGGTGCACTCTATACATTAGGGTGAACAACCACAGAATGCATAGAGGAGAGCACAGACTCAATTTGTTCTGTGTGTGTGTGTGTGTGTGTGTGTGTGTGCACACGCGCGCGCTGGTCCCGGGGCTTATATACAGGGTCTGGGCACTGTCCATAAGGTGTTTCACTGAAGGTTAGAGCTCTACCACTTTGAGCCATAGCTACTCTCCTGAGGTGTTGGTAGTTAATTGGAAATAAGGGTCTTGGAGGCTTTCCTGTTCTGGCTGGTTTGAATCATGATCATCATATCTCAGACTCTTAAGTAACTAGGGTTACAGGCATGAACTGGTACCCAGCTTCAATTTGGTCTGTAAATTACTCTATTAGAACAACTTGTGCAACTTAAAATGGGTTTGAAGAACGTAAGAAGAATCTAGCATACATTGGGACATTATCAAAGACAAGGTCCTCAGAAAGGTCATCAGAAGCCAATTTTTAAAAACAAGTAAAATGAAAGCTTTCTAAGATACCTAACTTCCATAAAGACAGCCACTAAATGAATTGGGTTTGTCAGACACAAAAATCATATTCTACCAAACTTAGGTTCCAATCAAAATAGAACTCACTTCTTCTGGTATCTATCTAAAAGAATTGTAGCAGTGTCCATGAGCTACGCAGGAATTATCAGGAATCCGGTCTAGGTACATGAATGTTCTTAGATCATAATTGCACAAGGAGTGATTGCTAACCATGATTGTGACAAAGGTACTTCAGTTAATCATTGCTTGAGGTTGAGCAGAGAAATAGAGGATGAGGAGACAGAGAATTATGATGATGATGAACATCATTATTATTTTATGATAGTCAAATCACGAGGTCTACATCTATGTCACTGTTTATTAAGTTACATTCTTTAATTTGTGCAGCTGATTATCTGTCAGTTACACTACCGTGATCGTTTTTAAAGAGCACTGAAATGAAACATTCAAATCATCTGAGGCCAAGATAATTTTTTAACTCATATATATATATATATATATATATATGAGTTTATTTTCTTAGCTCCCCTTAAACTTGAGCAAATATAGATTTTTGTTCACCTAAAATATTTGTTTGTAATGATTTTTGTTTTTACACATGTCTATAATTAGATTATAATCTTGGCTCTCAAAGTATGTCCAAAGGCTGTAGACGGGATAATGGGTACTGCCAAGGCAGAGTATAAACAAAGTAAATGCCACCACGGATCCACACAGCACATTCTTTTGCTGTTAATTTTAGATAAATGAAATGAATGTGAATGTTGAAGCATCTCTGTCTTTGAATATGGATGCGAAACTTTTATCTAGTGCCAAATACTGAAGTGGAAACTGGCTTTGCAAAGTTGTTTTCAGTTGTAAGATTGCAAGTAGTTAGATTTCCATGGTTGTTAAATATCAACTTCTGGGCATCCTGCCATAATTTCAAGACAGGAAAAATGATTCTCAAAACAGTGTGCTTTGCAGTTCACTAAAATCCCTTAAAGATCTTCTAGTGAGTTCATGAAGTCAGTGGAAAGACAAGTCACAAAAAAATGGGCCTCAATTTTTTCTCATCTTCACACATAGAGCTACAATAAAGCCACACAATTCAACATGACTCTTTCCTGATCTGCATTAATTTCAACCTCAGGCAGAACACAAAGGGGATGATTAATTCCCAGTAGTCACTTTTGTATGTTTTCCTCAAAATATATCAGAGCTTCAAGAATCACACAGAGTTGCTATACAAAGTAGATTTCTACTTCCTACTCCAAAGAGACTAGGTGAATTTCTCTATGACTCCAACCTATTAAAGAAACACAGGAATAATTGCTATACAAATCAAACCTTGAGTGATATAGCTCTCTCCATCAGACTTTATCCTACCTGAGCAGCACAATTTAGTTCACAAAGCTAGGAATATACTATGGCCTTGTCTGATTTGCTTTGCTTTCAAGAGCTTCCTTTACTTCATTGATCTTTGGCCATAGCACACAGAAATCCAGGAAGAATTATTAGAGCATATTCATGGAAATACTGTGTTGATTTCAATTCTAAAACCTCTATCATAACAGCTGTTTACATAAACAAATTTTTGTCTGTGTGAGAAATGTAAGGTCATATCTCTAATATGATTCAGGCCTACAATTAGGAGGCTAAAAAGCAAAGGAACTAAGAGATCATTTAAACAGCTAGTGACATCTAACCAGCCCTCTAGATTACATTTCTATGTTTTTAGTAGAATTTCTTATTTTTAAGGAAAAAAAGATAACGTTGCAGTAGTCTAATGAGTATTTGTCAGTGTGGAGTTTTTAACACTATAGAAGTTTAATCACTGTAAGTGCAAACTTCAGGATCTTAAGTTAAACAAAGATGGTGTAATGCTAGATGTAGACAAAAGCTATGCCTAAAACACAGATGACTTAAATGAAATGCTTTAAATGGAGCCATCTTCAAAACGAAGGTGGCATACCATGCTTGTCCTGGCAGTTCCAAACATGGCTACACCTTACACCCCTCACCTATTGGCCCTCTAGACTACTACAGCCGGTAAAGGGACCAATGTTGGTGACTTCGAGGGTAAACCTTGGATCTGGGAGCTTATGCTCTGTGCATGGTGGTACTGAGGAATCAAACTCAGGGCTTCATACATGCTAGACAAGCACTAGGCTATACTCCCAGCCCGGAGTTATCCACTTTTAACTTGGATCAACCAAAGTCAGAAGCCCTGCACATGCTTAGTGCACAGTGGAGTTGGTATACTTAATAGTTTAAAAACAATCATCATTCCCTTCTTGAATACTTGTTGGTTAAACACATCAATTGAAATATGATGTAAAAATCAATGTTAATAAATTCTTTAAATAAAAAATCATTGAAGAGAGCCATCTTCACTAGCCTGAGAATTAGAATAGTTTACTGTATATTTATATGCATCAACCATAATATCTTCCCTCAATCGCTGTCATTTTTTGCAATTTATGTAGTAAGGTTCATAAGAAGGAATGTCTTAAGTGTCAAATATTCTTTATTTGATATTTATACATAAACCACACTAAAATTCCTTTCAATAAGTGAAAGGTAGATTTCAGAGACAGGGAATTCTAATTAAGTTGGCATAATCAAGACCAAAAGTATTGACATTGCTTCATCTTCAATCATTGCCTCTATAACAATTAATGGTCACAAATTCAAACAGGTTAATTTTACTTGATGCTGAAGCAGTGAAGGGCTTTCCCCAGTATTTAAAGATGTTCTCATAATTAGCTATATGAATCCGCATATAAAACCAATCTTTGACACATGAGGAGATGATATTACTCCCAATCTTGCTGAGAAATTGAACATTAGGAAGTCTAATCATGTCACAGAATGGGAGGAAAATGACCATATTTTTTTAAAGATATTTTAACCACCAGCTGGTTTTACTTAAATTGGGACTGTCCAAAAAATATTGTCAGCCATTTGTGAGCTGAAATTTGATATTAGAGATAAATTGAATTATGGTACACATTGAAAAGCCATGAGACATTTGTTTTGCAATAAATAGATAAGGCAGTGCTATTATTCATTTGTAGCTTTTTTGAGATAAGCTATAAAATCTGCTCTTTCTCCCTTCTTCTTAATGCCAGCAAAGATCATTTTTGTTGCAGGGATGTACTTTTTGGGATTCTCCAAGTATTCAGCTCAAGGCTACCACCCGACCCCTGGGCCTGGGCATTGTTCCTGAGCTCTACAGCTCAAGGCTGCCATCCCTACCCTTGAGCCAAGCCCCACTTTCTGTCTTCTAGAGGTTTATCAGAGACAAGAGTCTCAAGTCCTTTTGTGCCCGGGCTGGCTTTGAACCTTGATCCTCAGATCTCAGTCTCCTGAATAGGTAGGATTATATGGGCTTGAGCCACTGTGCTCAGTGGATTTTTTTGTGTGTGTGTGAGGGAATAATTTGAGTTCAGATAGTCTTAACTGATGCTTAATCTCCTGGTGATCATAGATTTCTGTCAGTGCCTAATGTTACATATTACTAGTAGGAAGGCATACTTACAATATATTCCTAAACATATATGTCAACTAAATCAAATAGGCATACATAATAGTACTTTAAAACTTAATGAAAATCCGGGGCCGGGAGTTTGGCCTAGTGGTTTAAGTGCTTGCCTAGCATGCATGAAGACCCGGGTTCGATTCCTTGGTACCACATACATAGAAAAAAGCTGGAAGTGGTGCTGAGGCTCAAGCGGTAGAGCTCTAACCTTGAGAAAGTCCAAGGACAGGGCTCAGGCCCTGAGCTCAAGCCCAGGACTGGCAAAAAAAAAAAAAAACTTAATGAAAATCCAACTATTTAGGGCAATGACTGATTCATATCATTATTGTAATCTTTTGATCTTTCCTTCTGCTTTTAAATATGCAGATTTAGTTACAGCTGGATGTATCTCCTGGTGACGGTGCAGCTGGTTTGTATTGTACAATAATCTGTGATAACTGATTACACCAATGTTGATAAAGTAATGTTTCCCTGTATAGCTTATATTCCTAAACAAGTTATTGTTTTTCTCAAATGTAAAGACCAGCTAGACCGTTTAGGGGTCAACAACAAGTATTTGGTAATTTAGAAATAATAAATCAGTATTTACAGCTATACATTCAAAATTGCTATTTAAAATTATTTATTATGTCTGAATGCTTCTATTATATTTAAGAAGTTATGTGAAAGAACTGCCATTTCAACAAGGCAATACAGTGCATTTTGATCAATGCTTCCCCTTTCAACATTCCCATTCACCCCTCCCAAACTTCCTCTTCTCCATTTTCTTCCTTGCCATTTAACAAAGAACATTATGCATAGAATTAATATTGTTCTAAATCAAATTTTAAATTGCTTTGATGTAGGGAACAGTTTTATCAGTCATTAAAATGCTCTTAAGCTGAAGAATAGTATATAGTCTCTACTAATACTCAGAGTGATTCATGGCTTAATTTTAAACAAATTTACTATATTAATTTTCCTAATAAATATTTGATTATCAATGCTGATAACAGCAAAATAACTCTGCATACTCAAATTATCTTTAGATTCTCCAAGCTTCAAGAGAAGAGGGAAGTCTGACTGTGACTACTCTGGAGTTGCCATTCACTTGTTTTATTTTTCCTGGTCCTAGGGCTTGAACTCAGGGCCTGGGCAATGTCCCTGAGCTTTTTATATGCTCAAGGCTAGCACTCTACCATTTGAAAATGCTACTTTCAGCCTTTCTGTGATTAGCTGGAGAGAAAGTCTCACAGACTTTCCCCCCACCCCCAGCTGGCCTGGAACCCATGATCCTCAAATATCAGCCTCCTGATATTTGGTATGAGCCACCCGTCTCTGCCATTTACTTTTATCTACTGCAAAGATGTATTTTGTTGCTTAACCACACAAAAATCCAATAGTTTCCCGTCAAGCCAAATACTGTATGTATTAGGCATCTCAGCAAGATAAGCGAGCTCAGCACAATGGCAAATAGTGTTACCTTAGGAATGGATCCTCGACCTCATCCTTCCTTCTCCCACTTTCTATCTGAATGACAGATAAAGTCACCTCGCAGTGCTCAGACTCATTTTTCTCATCTGGAACCTGATAATGATGTTAGCCTCTGTCTCATAGGATAAAAGACAACTAAACCAAATAATGTGTATGGAATCTTAAAGTTCTAAAGTAGGAGAGGCTAGCATGTGCTAGTTATTTAATTTTTGTCTGGCAAACACTGGGCTGGACTTTCAGGATGAGACCCTACTAGTTCTTTTTTTTTTGTCAGTCATGGGGCTTGAACTCTGGGCCTGGACATTGTCCCTGAGCTCTTCAGCTCATGGTTAGTGCTCTACCACTTGAGCCACAGGCCACTTCTACTATTCTGGTGGTTCATTAGAGATAAGAATCCCATAGCACCACCAATTCTTTACCATGAAACCAACCAATTTTGCAAGTATCAGATGAATATCATCATTTCCTTCTCCAAATCATAGCATGGAGCTTTCCTGGTGTGCTACTAAGAGAATCTCTGAGAGATGCACATGTATTCTGTATTTCCAGCATGTGTCATTTGCATAGTGTTAGTGTCCTATTACTGAAACTGGGAGCGTTTTGTCTTGAGGGAAGCCCTAATTTGAATAAAAGCTTAACGAGAAATAATTTCTTATACACTGGTGTCTAACAGCATGTAGAGAAAGGCGTCCGGGGAAATTGCTTTTTCAGTCTGTTCTGTTATAATTGGTTTTCAAGTGTGGTTGATGACTTTCCCCAGAAAGTGGCTGGAAAACACTAATTCATTGCTAGCTCTTTCCTGTCGGAGATAAAATTTGAATTTGTAAGTTCAAATTGAAAAGATCAACACACATTTTGGGTCCAACATTCCCTCTCACCTCAGAAAGGCTATATTTAAAAAAAAAACATTTTTAACAAAGCCAGTGGCTTGGCTGGTGCACGCTGCCATTTGTAGAGGCATACTTGACACTGGGAAATGACTGGGGGGGGGGATGCATTCCACCAAACACAGATCAAAGGCTAGAAATTTCTGAAATTTTGCCTCCTAACGCAAACTAAGGATACTTATTGAGTTATGTTACAAACAAATCTGGACTACATTGAAATTGGGATCAGATGGCCAGAACTCAATGACTCTTCTCAGGGTCTTTGTGAATCAAGCACATGTCCCCTGTGTGACAGCCCAAGAGTCCTACCCTATTGGTTCTGTATTCCTTCCAGGAAGACAGAAGAAAGGACCCTGACTGTATCCACCACTTCCATTTGACTGCCCGTCAAGCCTTGAGCCAGTCTGTGTGGATGGGGCTTGGAAGCAGGTCATTTGTCCATCGTGGTAGAGGCATCATTGTGGCGTAAATACAGACAGGTATCTAGAGACAGACTATCCAGGACTGGATCTCAGCTCTTCCCCTGGCTACCTGTGAGGCCTTGCACTAATGGAATTTCCACTAATCTCCCCTAAATGGAAGCCAAATGCAGCTTTCATCGTTGCATCTGGAGGATGAAAGCAACAGTGAGACTGATGTCATGAATTTATTATGTGGAATAACTGAGTTAGCACACAAGAAGCATTGGAGCCATGTCTGCCACTCTACTCACTCTGTGGGCAATAGCTCTAAGAACAGGGTGATAAGGATGGTGGGTGGGGAGATGAGGAGGAGGAAAAGAGAACAGGAAGGAGCACTCAGGAGGCTGTCACCCACCACAGGCAAATAGTAAGAACACCAAAAAACCACAGTGAGTAGCAAGTTATCTTTCCCTCATCCTGATCTAAACAGTAATGCTTGGTGTTGTTCTCTAATAAGTTGCCACAGCTTGTGGTACTGGGAGATGAAATCAGTACTGAACTCTTTAAGCCCTGCTTTTGGTGTCTTAAATATCAATATGTTGCTTCTCTACTTTTACAAATGAAGCATGGTAGAGATATGGTTTAAAAGTAGACATTTTTATCCTAGCTACTCTTGAGGCTGCGATCTGAGGATTATGGTTCAAAGCCAGCCTGGACAGAAAAGTCACCATGAGACTCTTATCCCCAACTAACCCATTCAAAAACTGCAAGTGGTGATAGAGTGCTAACCCTGAGCACAGAGATGGTCAGAAACAGTGCCCAGACCCTGAGTTCAAGCTCTACAGCTGACACAAAAAAGAGCAAAAAAAATTGACTGCATGGTTCATGCCTATAATGTATAATCTTGACTGCTCGGCAGGATGAGATTTGAAGGCAGCCTGGATAGTAAAGTTCGTGAGAATCTTATCTCAAATTAATTAGCAAAGGCCAGAAACAGAGTTATGTTCCAAGTGGTAGAATAGTAGAGCATCAGCTTCAAGCAAAATAGCTAATCAAGAACAGAAGATGCTGAGCTCAAGCCCCAATATTGGCACACACACTAAAGAGCAGAAAGTTTTTATGTTAGCTGGGTGCTGGTGGCTCAAACTTTTAATCTTGGCTACTCAGGAGGCTGAAATCTGAGCTTTAATGCCAGACAGGAAAATTCATGAGACACTTATCTCCAATTAACTACTAGAAAACTGATAGTGGAGCTGTAGCTGAACGAGGTAGAAGGCTAGCACTGAGCAAAAGAAGCTCAGGGACAGTGCCCAGGCCTCAGGTTCAAGCCCAAGGACCAATCAAAAAATAAAGTTTTCTTTTTTTTTTGGTTGGTCATGGGGCTTGAGTTCTGGCCCTGGATGCTGGCCCTAAGCTCTTCAGCTCAAGGTTACTGCCCTATCCCTGAAGCCACAGTGCCACTTTCGGTTTTCTAGTGGTTAATTGGAGATAAGAGTCTCATGGACTTTAATGCCTGGGTTTGGCTTTGAACTGAGATCCTCAGATCTCAGCCTCCTGAATAGCTAGGATTATAGGCATGAACCATTATGTCCAGCTAAAAATAAAGTTTTGATCTTGTAAATCTTACAGATAAGTACATGATGAAAGGAATAAGACTATAGACACACTATGCTATAAACTGTAAATTTAATGAATGGTTATATAGCAATATGGGCTTTGATGAGTTTCCTATAGTATTTTAAGTTATTAAAATATGGGAAAGTAGATGAACACAGGTGCAATTTCCTGCAATGTTTACTACTTAGGAGGCTGAGATGTGAGGATGAAGGCTTGAAGTCAGATCCTAGAGATTCTTATCTCTAGCTAACCAGAAAAAAAATGGAAAATGTTGCTGTGGCTCAAGTGGTAGAGCATCAGCCTTGAGCAAACAAACAAACAAAACCAACTCAGGCTCTGAGTTCAAACCCCCATACTGGCACACACACAGAGAAAATACCAAGACTAAGCACAGGCAAGCCTGGGGTAGAATCTATATACATTAAAAAATAGTAATTTTACAGCCTACACACTTTTTTCTGCATAGAACAATGAAAAATCAGATCTAAAGGGGTGGAAAAGACAAAGTGGAAAGAAAGGAAGGAGAAATTCAAAATAAGCCCACTCCTGGTTAAAGCAATGGAAATATGGCACTAACAAAGACTTCCTATTCAACACAGAGTGAGAGCTGGCAGAGGCGTCACGGGGCTGTGGGTGTACTCAGCTGTGCAGAGCTGATTATAGAAGATGAAAGGGCCAGGCAATTTATTTCATCTCACACTGAAACACTGCTGACAACTGAAAGTGAGGACAGAAGGATTCATTTGTTCAACTTCTGTTCTAAAAAACAGACTTCAAATAATACCACAGAGAAAAAGGAGGAAATGCTGTGCTATAATGAAATGTCTTCTTCTTTAAAAAAAAAAAAGTCTAGTAGCAGCATTTGTATTTTGTAGGTGGGATTGGGAGGCAAAGGGCTGTCTCTTTTCATGGTTGTTATCAATTTCAAGAAATGTAATGTACAGACCCAACCAGTCAGGATCTGCCAGGCCAAGTTCATCTAACCTGACCATAGCTCCCGAGCCCCAAGATGATTCAGAATGAAAAATTCCAACACTACAGGGTTCCAGTACTTGTAAGAAGTTGAAAATGAGAATAATTTTATGCTGCAAGTGAATAAAATACAAAGTAGAGCATGCCTTTTAAATTTTATAATCCTGGGCATTTTAGAGTTGTAGTTGAACAAATCAGATTTTCTTGACTTATCTACGTTTTTCTGTTGGCTTGCAGTTTTGAAAGAAATTGTTACCCTTCCTCTTCCAACGGCATATTTAATGCCTGAGAATGAGAAATATTTTTCCAGTTCAAAGACTCATATAAATTATTATGAAACATAATCTACCTGGGAAGGTGCTTTTAGCCTCAAAGATATATAAATACAAGTGTCTCATACTTGGTAGGCTAGTAGTTATTTATGAGTAATACACAAATACAGAACCAAATGTTAATGGAGAGGATAAAGAAATGAAACTTGCCTGCTATCATTACAAGTATCTATAACCTGAGTATATCATTTTTAAGCAATGATGACTTTCTTCAGGAACTCCATTAAATGATTGCTTTGTTGCTTTGTCATTTATATCAGAAATTCAGTTAATTTCTCAGTTTGAAATGTAGGTTTTCTTTGCAAGAAATGACCTGAGCAATAAAAAGGGAAAATATTATGGCTAAAATAAATTCTCTAGCGCTTTTAGCCAGCTCAGTAACCATTAAATTTAATAGTTCAATTTTCAATGGTAGTTTTGGAACTCCTGTTGTGTGGCAGGCACAGTTTAGGAACCAGGAATAGTACTATGAGGCCTCTGTGTGAAGCTGGGTACCTTTACTTGTGCATAATTGATCCAGAGTCACCATCCATGTGGCCTCTGAAGCCGAGGTTGATCAGCTCACAGTCTTTCACAGAGTCTCCCACCTGTGCATGAACTGTATTAAAAGCAAATCACAACGGGTAAGTTAGATAGTAGCTGTGAATTTAATTAGAAAACTAACATGGATAAGACCCTACAGGTTTATTAGGAGTAGAAAAAAAGCCACATAATAAGAGATTTGGAGAAATCCGAATTATTTCTTAAACCCAAGAGTTCAGGGCCAGCCTGAACAATACAGTGAGACTCTGAAAAGAAATAAGAAAGCAGGAAAGAAGGGAGGGGGGGTGGGAGGAAGGCTTGTGAGAGCAGTGTAAGGTAAGAGAGGGGAACAAGAAAGGAAGGAAGGGGAAAAGATGAAGAGAAGAGGGAGGGAAAAAGAGGGGAGGAGAGAAAGACTTAGGCTGAATTGGAAATGATTAGGACCCAGCCTGGGGAAGAGCACGTTCTTCACAGTGGGAACACAAGAGTACATTTGAGATCAGAGAGAAAGCTAGAGCAATCTAAGTGCTTGCCAGGAAACAGAGAGGTTGAAGCAAAGTTATAGCTACAGGAAGGGACCAGTTTTCAGAGGGTGACAAGTGGAGGAGTTTGGTATGTGTCCTAGGATTAAAGGAAGCCCTAGAAAGTCCCTTCCAATCTTGGGAGTGGAGGGAAGGTTTGGATGACATGGGAACCCCAGCACCCAGGTTCCTGGTCCTGTCCTAGATGGTTCAAAGCATCAGATGGCAAGAGCTAGAGGTGAGAACAGAATGGAGATGTGTTTAATTGAGTAGAGATTATTTTAATGAGCTTCTTATTAGAAAAAAATCACACAATGCAAACATTACAGAAGGAAACTTAAGCTAAGGGTGGTATAGATTTATTTGTCTGGCTGAATAATAATTAAATAAACAAAAGAACTCAGACACCAAATTGGACATTTTTCCTTAGATAAAATCAATTAGGATGAAACCAAATGGAAGACTGAGGATAGTCTGAAAAGAATCTGTTTTAATCAGTGGCCATGAACCAATGGGCTTGGCTTCAACATGTCTTACTTGGTTATATAGAGTTAAAAATTACATATAACAATGAAGGTAATATAGAGCATTTAGCAATGTCCTACTATTGACTATAATTAGCTATATTTTATATTAAATTATATATAACAAAGGACATAGAAATATAACATTTATATAAGCTAACATTTATTATAAAAATACCTAAGATATTTATAAAGTAGATAAAACATATATTCCTGTAACTGCTTATATAAGGTCCATACATGAATAAATAATAACTAGATTTCAGTCATTCAATAGAATACATCATTTAGTTGAAATTGTTGGCATTTTAAGATAATTTGAATAATTCTCTTGTTTACTATAAAATTTAATTCTGTTTGACACAAAGGATGCAATTGTTAATAACTAAAATTGCATATGTATGCATATGTGCACACATAGATATACATGTGAAGTATTAAAATTAGCAACTCGATTCTGATGTATAACACATTTATTCTTTGTACCAGTAATGAGGCTTGAACATGGGACCTGTTTTCACCAAAGGCTGTCTGTTACTTTACTACTTGAGCACATTGCCACTTTTGTCTGCTTTGATTAATTGAAAATAATAACCTCACAAACTCCTGTCTGAGCAGGCTTGTAATTGAGTTCCTCAGATAGCAGCCACCTATGTAGTTAGAATTACAGGTATGAACCACAGGTGTCTTGAAGCATAGAATATGTTTTAAAGACAAAGTAGGAGCCTCCATGATTCATGTGATTAACAAGACCAGAGGCGGGGCTAGCAAGCAGTACTTCCTTGATGCTGGATCAATTCTCGGGCAGCAGGTACTCTGTTCATCCTAAAACTAGTTGCTACTACCTCCCAACTACATGTTTCCTCCCCACTAGTCAGAAGAAAGAGTGAGTTCCACTCAGAATTCCATCAGTTCTGAGATTAGACTACCATATGTCATATAGGGTCTCATAGATCTTGGCTTTTGCTAGAGTCAAGAAACAGGTTGATGCTAATCGAGTTAGGTCAGGGCTAAGATCATAGGATCTTAGTTCTGATCCTATCTTGTGTCAGTAGGATATGCCTGGATGAACAGATAAAAGGTTATTTGTATCTGAAGTTGCTATTTCTACATGTAATGCATATCATATATATATAATCACAAACATGTAATGAATCCTTTAAAGTTACCCTTGGAAGTGGCTCTACTTTATATACCCATCAGAAATGTATGGGAATATCCACTTTCTTACTAAGGCCTGATAATATAATATAAAAGATGGGGTAGTGTTAGAAGTATACATTCAGTTTGAGGCATTTCTTTGCCTAAATATAACTCAAGTTATGAAGACTGTAAGAGCCTGAGTTCAAGTCCTAGAAAATACACACACACACACACACACACACACACACACACACACACACACACACAATTGGCAGGTGGAAAATCAGGTTTATTCATATTTCAAAAATTCATTGAATTGAACATTTAACAATATACACTCATTTTTGTCAATTAAATCTTAGGAGAGTTATTTAAAATGGATAACTCTCAAAAGGCAAGTAGGATAGAGAAAGATAGGTAAGTTACAATGAGCTTTGTTGTCAACAAATAAGTTTTTATACTTCTTTTTAATTTATAAATTTTGGCCATGTTTCTTAAATATTTTTTGTTAATACAATTTTTGTTCTTTTCCCTCATTTATCATTTCAGTTTCATGGGTGTTAGAACTCTTGATATGCTCCTCAAATAAAAAAACCAAGCTGAGCTGGGTACTGGTGAATCACACCTGTAATTATAGCTACTCAAGAAGATTGCAGTTCAAAGTTAGTCTGGGGAAGAAAGTCTGTGAGAATCTTACCTTCAATCAGCTGCCAGAAAACTGGAAGTAGCACTGTGATTTAAAGTGGTAGAGTGCTATCCTTGAGCAAAAGAACTCAGAAAAAGGGCCGGGAGTTTGGCCTAGTGATAGAGTGCTTTCCTAGCATGCATAAAGACCCGGGTTCAATTCCTCAGTACAACATCCATCAAAAAAGCCAGAAGTGGTGCTGTGGCTCAAAGTGGTAGAGCTCTTTTTCTCTCTGAATTTTGGCTATTTATTTTTATTATTTATCTTCAAGTTTACTGATCTTTTCTAATTGTTTAATTTTAGAAATATGACTGACAGGGATTTTTTTATTTCTAACATTTTTATTTTATTAGTTAATTAATTGATCTATTGGGCATACTGAGATTTGCACTCAGGGGCTGGTTGCTGTTGCTTATCTTTTTCATTCAAGACTTAGTGCTCTATCACTTTAGGAACAAATACACTTCTGTCTTTTTTGCTGGTGAATCACAGAGTCTTACAGATTTTTCTGTCCAGACAGGCTTCAAACCTCCATTCTCAGATCTTAACCTTTTGAGTAGTTAGGATTACAGGAATTACAGACATAAGCCAGCAGCGCCTGCTAATAGTTTCTATTTTCTACTATCAACTCCATCTGTCCACAAATTATATCTATTTTTACCTTGGATTGTTGGAAATATTTGCAATGCATGTGCAGACTCTTATATTGACAAAGGCTCTGGGTAAATTTTCTTTCAGTACAAATTACAAAGCACTTTTGACTATGTCATTTGGGTCTGAATGGATAGCTCTCTTGTTTAATGTTGTGGTAGTTTCAGTGAACTATTCAGAACACAAGCCCTCTATTCTATATTAAACCCTGGCAATCATTTATTCAATATATACTGGATATACAGTTTGAAACATGAACAGAATTTAAGAGTTCTGTAAGTATTAATACCATTGCAAAATGAAATGTATCTGCTATTGTATTTTTCAACAGATTTAATAATTAATTTAGTTATTATATTACTACTTAGTTCATAAAAATAAAGTGACAGGAAGTCCAGCTGTACCTTTGAAATGACTTTCTATTTCATAAGGCTGTATATACAAATTCTGCTACTAAGTTCAACCTCAGTTCTTGCATTTTGAGACAAGAGTCCTGTTATATAGTCCGTGCTGGCCTCGTGTTTGCAATCTTCCTGCCTCTGCCTCACAAGTGCTATATTACCACTCTCGGCCTCATTACCTTTCTTACAGTAAGTGTTTGGTGCATACTTTTCTGTTCTTTGAATTTAGTTTGTTTATATTTAAGATTTGTTATATGTTAAAAATGCTTTTTATAAGCAAGAGGTAAGTGGGTCTTGCTTTTTAGCAATCTGATTTTTTTTCTTTTGAATAGAGTAGTCCATTTTCACTTCCTGTAATTATGGACTTATTTAATTCAGTTTAATCCTATCATTTGGTATCTGTCTTCTAATTGTCTTACCTGTTGTTTGATAATTTATCTATTCCTATCTTCTTTGGGGTAATTATGTGATATATAATATATATATTATATTTACAGTGTATATGACTCATATATATATATATATTAGCCAGTTAAAGACTTTTTAGCAGTACTTCCTTGTGTGAGCCTGTGCATGATTTAATGGTTACCCTCAATATTACAATATTCCTAATTATCACAGTATCTCTTTAACATGATTATAATATGAAGATTAATCCAAGAGCTATATAACAGTATTGTTTCATTTAGTCTCTACTGGACTTTCTATATTTTTATCCTATATTCAAATACTATACACCTACAGCCCATTGTAATTATTTTTATTTTATATAATTAATGATGTTCTAAAGAAATTCAGCAATTTCATGAGTCTGGAGAAATTAAATTAAGGCTCAAGAGTAGCAAAGAGCTATTACCTGATAGTCCAAGATGATGATAGTTCAAGATAGACGAAACTTCAAAGAATTGAGCCTAGCAATCTGAGATTCCTTTCCTCTGTGGTATCTACCAATTTGTACATGGGGCAGACTGTAAAGTATAGAAGCAAAACAGAATGAGATTAAGAATCTAAGGATTTGTGTCAGTTTTGTGATTATGGAGAGATAAAAAGTAGATTAAAAGACCACCAAAAGTATGGGCTTCTGATAAAAACCTCAAACATTGTATTGAACCCCAAAAGGGCTACAGCCTGAATGTGGTTAAGCTAAAAACAGACTAGCCTTAGAGAGACTGAAACCCAGCTGTGAGGAACCTCAGTCTCAGTGAGGCTTAGAGTAATCCATTCTTGTGCTAATTACCTCCCAGAAGCTAAAGAAATTCTCTCTAGAGAAGAATGTTATTTTCTAGAAACTCTATACTTTTTACACGTTATTTCTGATTCATTTTTTTCATACAATGAAAAACATAAGAGGAAAGAAGCAATAAAATATGATCATAGACAGTCCAACTGATAATTTTCAAAGCTTATACAATTTGAAGAATATATGATAGATGACAAGAGATCAACCAGAAAATTGGAATTCATATCAAAATGGAAATTATAAAATTAAATTATATAGCCTGAGTAATAATAGAATGTTTAGGTATTAATTAAAATATCTGAAATTGAGAATACAATAGAGACCCTCTAAAATTTACCAGAACAACTAAAACGGAAGTTACTTCAGCTGGGTGTCAATAGCTCACATCTATAATCTTAGCTGCTCTGAGGCTAAGATTTGAGGATCACAGTTTGAAAACAGCTCAGGTAGAAAAGTCTTTAATATTCCATCTCCAATTAACCAGTAAAATGCTAGACTGGAAGCATGGATCCTTGAGTTGTAGAGTACCAGCCTTGAGCAAGCAGATGACTGAGACGAGAGTGTCAAGCCCTAAAATCAAGTCCAGTACCATAAAAACAAACAAATAAAGTTAGTCACAAGGACAATGCAGTAACAGTGTGAGAAAATTAAAATTATTGTACATGGGTGTAAGCTGGGATGAAGTCATTCTATGAGGGCAGACATTCCAGTGGCATGTTTCTGCCTAGCTGTCTGTGTCTCAAGTCACGCTGGTCCAGCCTGGCCACTAATGTCAATCCTATTCCCCATTCACAGAGCAGTTCCCCATCTTCTTGCAGGCTCCCCTCTTATAAATACCCCTCCTTAACTTAATCGCAGCTGCTTCTCTCTGTCCTGATGGAATCAGCCTGCCAGTTTCCCTGGCATTAAACTTTCCCTCCTCTCTTGGACGTATGTGGGATGCTTTACGGGGTTGAGACTGGTGCCGTGACTCGGATCCTGAGTTCCCTGTGTGACTTTCCTCCTGGCTTGGGGAATCTAAGCTGACCAGGGACCCGGTGCTAGGTCCAAGCCCACCTAGACAACCTCTGAGAAGACTTTCTCCGGACCATGTGCCACGTCCTGCATTCAACACATTCAGATCCACCCCCCCACCCTTCAGTGATGAGTAACTGCCTGGTAAGGACTCAGAAATTACACAAACTCAGGGCTGAGTTCTGAGTCCAGAAGGCCTAGTCTGCCAGTTGGTCATTGTAGGCTGGGGATTCAACAACGTGTTAGGGACCCAACAATTTCAGGTGACGACCCCTCTTGCTGCTTGCTCCCTCTATTAGTTGATCTGAGATTCCTCTAGGGACGCTGGTGGAGGCTCTAGCATCAACTCTGCACTCTCACTGTTAGTGGCATCCAATCTAAAAGCCCAGCCGACTCAGTTCTTGGGTATCTGCTTGCTGCTCCTCTTCATCCCAACAGCTATCGCAAGCACATGGGAAAATGGAGTGAGATTAAAAACAAACAAGAAAAAGCACAACATCCAAACTTTGTCTTTTCTTCACTCTCAATGAATCCTCCCATTCTGTGTTTTCCACCACAGATTCTCCCTCTCATTCATATTCCCCCTCCTGTCTCTCGCTCTTTCTCTCTCTCTCTCTCCCTCTCTCCCTCCCTCCAAACTAAAAATCATCTCTTTCTCTCCAAGCTGAAAATCACTTGCCATTAAATTGCCTCCATCCCAGCCAAAATTTCTACATCTAAATGGCTAGTGGTCAGATTATCTTTGCTGAAAAGCAAGCAACATATCTCCTTCACTCAAGTTTACCAAGCTGGCAGCTTAGCAGTTTATCACAAACTGCTGAAGGTCACTGACAACCTTGAGGTTTATCACCAGCTATACCAAACTGCTGCATCAGCTAGAAAGCTTGCTAAAAAAGCTGTTAATGAGATAAGGAAGCAGAAAGGAAAAGGGATGTGTTGAGTTTTATAAGACAGAGCTTATAAAACAGTATAAAGATTTTGGAAAGAGAATTGAGGAAACAGAAAAATGGTTTCCGTGAGATTAGAAAGGATTTGGAAAGTAAAACATCATTTTCCATATTTGCTCAGAAGGGAGGAATTGAATGTTTGCTCAGAGAGGAAAAATTAAGACAAATCACAGAATGTTAAGTAAGTTTCAGATGGGGTATATGTTGAGTTTTAAGACAGAGCTTATATTTGTAAAAAATCTAGTGGCATCTACAATGCTGTAGGGGGCCTGAGACCACAGCTACATCTTATGCCCATCCCCTGGCTAATACAGAGGCATTTGAGGCCTTGAAACTCCTCAGTCAAAAATAAGATTGTTCATCTAGTCCACCTAACCTTGTCAGTCTTTTGTCTGATAACTTAGATTTCTCTTTACCAGCTCTCACTCAGGGCACCACTGTTGAACAGGTCAAGGCCAACCTATTTTAGCAGGCAAACTGGAGACTTCATTGCCCTGCCTTGCTCAGCACAGATCTGAACCCTGAGAACTCCAGAGACTCCTCGTCACCCCACGCCAGCAGGAAGTGGCCAGAAACGAGCATTAGGTCCATTGGCTTTAGTGGCTTTAGGGCTTCATCTCTGCTAAGACCCATTGCTTCCCACCTAGTGCCACTCCTAGGCCTTCTAACTGCCTTTCTAACACTGGCAGTTTTGCTACCCTGTCTCTTTACAGGATGTGCTTCTGAAACAAGCCAGAGCCTTCACCAACTAAAATGTTAACCAGATGCTCTGCACAGTGAGCACGGAAGCTAGAGTCAACTTTCCATCCACGAGTCTGATGGATGCCGAGACCCTTCAGGAGGCTACCCCGTAGGATCATTGCCCTTTATCAGCAGGAAAGAGCTCCAGAAGATGAACCACTGTCCCTTATCCAGGCCAATAACAAACAATAAAAAAAAGGTGGAATGTTAGCTAGGGTGAAATCATTCCATGAGAGCTGACATTAAAGTGGTCAAGGTTCTGCCTGGCTGTCTGTCCCAAAGTCACCCTGGCATGGCCTGATACCTTGACTGGCCACTCATGCTAACCCTACCTCCTGCTTACATATTCTTGCTATAAATACCCCTCCCGAGCTTAATGGTAGCTGCTGTTCTCTGTCTTAATGGAGCCATTCTCCCTGACATTAAACTTTTTCTCCCCTTATAGATGTGTGCAGTGTGCTTTTATCCAGCTGAAACATCTAACAATAGGCATAACCAATTTAGGAAAAGATAAGGCAGTTCTTTTTAAAACCAAGAATGTGTTTTTCTAATGATCCAGCAATTTTACTCCAGGGCTAACTAGGAGAAAAGAAAACCACACAACACAACAAGGCTTGTATATTTTATCTGACCTGCTCATAGTAGCCCCAAACTGGAATTGGTTTAGTTTGTCATCATCAGAATGAATTAAAAATAAACTAGGAGATACTGAGACAATAAAATGCTACTCAGAAATAATGGATAATGAACTGTTTGTCCAACATAGATGTTCCTCTAGTTCTAGAGAAAGAAGAGAAAGAAAATAGACTGATATTTTTATAAAGATGATTCTCAGGATTTTTCAAAGCAGATGAGATACTTTAAGTGACATATTCACTAAATGCAATGAACTGCAATCAGGATAAATAAAGGGGAACAATAGATACATTCAGTTTAACTGTTGGAAACCAAGGAAAAACTATAAATTCAGGGGCTGGGAGTTTAGCCTAGTGGTAGCATTCTAGTCCTTGCCTAGCATGCATGAAGACCTGGGTTTGATTCCTCAGTACAACATTCATAGAATAAGCTGGAAGTGGTGCTGTGGCCCAATTTGATAGAGCGCTAGCCTTGAGAAACCCAAGGAAAGTCCTTAGTTCAAGCCCCAGGAATGGCAAAAGAAATAAATCTCAATAAATTCAGTGAAACAATATGATTGAGAGCTGACTTCTTAACAAGACAGATGGAAACCAGAAGCGAAGGGAATGATATCGTTAAAGTGACATACCTGGGTAGAGAGATTGTGTGCCAGCTTCTGGTATAAACCTTTTACAAGTATTGTTCCATACCAACCTCACAGCACTCTAATGAGGTAAAATTAACGTTTCCATTTTACAGAAAGAAACTGGGGTTTTAAAATTATTGGTATGTAATCAGAGAGCTGATAAAGAGTTACTTTTTTAAGACACTATTCCTAGTGTTTTGATGCTTCCTGTCTTTATTCTCCACTTTTTTTTCCAAGTCCTGGGCTTGAGCTCAGGGCCTGAGCACTGTCTTTGGACTTTCTCAAGGCTAGAGTTCTACCACTTGAGCCTCAGCACCACTTCTGGCTTTTTTTCTATGTATGTAGTACAGAGGACTCGAGCCCAGGTTTTTGTGCATGCTAGGCAAGCACTCTACCACTAGGCCAAATTCCCGGCCCTGTTCTCCACTTTTATGAGCCTTAGTCTTAAAGTTCCCTGGTTGGACAGCCCTCTACGAGTTCTTTTTGTTTTATTTATTTATTATTGTAATGTATAGAGGGGTTCCAGTTATATTGGCCAGATAGTGGGTGCATTACTTCTCACGCATTGATATTTGTTCTCATGTTTTTGTCCCCATTTCCCTCCCCTCATCCCTCCTAATCATCTTGTCTTACCCACTTTCCTTTGCTATTTCAAATAATCAAATAAATGTATATACAATATATCAGGTAACAAAGTCAGATACAGTAACAATATGAGATTGACCAAAGGGCAACAAAGGAGAAGAGAAATAACAAAGTACATTAAGAACAACAGTCACACAAAATAAGGCTCTTGTTTCCATATCCTGGAGATCCTTTCATTTAGCCTCATCCTATATGACCTTATATATCTAAGTTTTGCACTACTGTAATCCTCTACTAGGAGACTCCTTGATGTGTACTAATTATTACAAATGAGGGAAATCATAGAGCCTATGTTTCTTTGGGTCTGGCTTATTTCACTTAATATGATTTTTTCCAAGTCTTTCCATTTCCTTACAAATGGGGTGGTATCATTCTTTCTGATGGCAGCATAGAATTCCATTGGTATTTATACACAATGGAGTCTTCTACTAATTCTTTTGGTAAGGGCAATCTGCACATTTTAATGTTGATAAAGGACACAGAGAAGACTGTGGTAGAATGTCAGCATCTACTTTTGTGATCTGTTAGAATACAGATCACATTATTGTAGATACGGGAGAACTGACCGTGGCGAAAATTTAATTAATTGGCATCAACCTTTTGAATGTAGCACTGTGTATCTACTTTCCATTTTAACACTAAAGTAGATGACTGAAATGCTTCCTTCTGTCTTGTTAGCACTGGATTGTAACGTGTATATTATTATAGAAAATTGTCAAGGTGATGAGCTGTCACTTTAGCTAAGAGACTATCTCGTTTTAATGAATATTATTTCATAAGGGAATGTACTGATGACAGCTTATTTCATTGGAAGCTGTTGATGCATAACCTTTTCTCTAAACAACAGTATATCAGTAGTAATGATACCTAAAAGTCTATGTTGGTGATAGAAATCTAACCTCAAGAAAATATATAAGAAATGAATATGTAAGAGTAAACAAAATATTTTACTGTGTTGTGCTCATCTATCTTCTTGGAGCCTGTGACAAGATATAGGCTATATCTTTAGAATGATTTTTAAAGTATTCCAGATGAATATACAATGTATAAGTGTGTTTGTGTATGTGTGTGTGTATGAGTGTATATACAGTTGGTTTCTAACTTACATTGATACAGCTTACAATTTTTTTAACTTTATGATAGTAAAAAGTAACACACATTCAGTAGAAATGGTACCTTGAAATTTGAGCTTATGACTTTTCTCATGGTAGCCCAGCCGTGTGCCATAGGATATTCTTTTGCAGGGCCTAGCAAATCTAGTAAGCAGCAGAGCAATAAGCATACCATTAACCAGGGTAAATATTGGCTACTATACTATACACTGTGTTGTTAAACCGTGGTATTTTTTTTAGTGGCATCCACAAGTTTCTCTGGATTACCTAAAAATGTCTGAAATCTGTTTTGTGCTTAGACTTAAATGGGGAAGTTACTCATATAACCAAGTATTCTAAAAGTTACTGACCTGAAACAACAGAAACATTTTGTTTTTCACATTCTGGATGATTCTATGGCCGGTCTGTATGAGTATACTCATGTAGTCTAGAATTTGCTCCTCCAGGTAGGAACTAGTATGACTTTCACGTCTTCTCATTTAATAGTCTGGGCTGAGATCAGTTCAACTGCAGACAAAGGGTACGAAATGAAGAAAGACAGAAGCTTTAGTAAGGACTCCTAAAGCCTTGGCATTTAGTGTAACCGTGTTATTTCCACAGCATTCTGCTGATCAAAGTAAATTAAAGATCAGCCAAGATTGAAGGAGAAGTAACTGCGCTTGATGAAAGAGCATGTGAATAGAAATATGGTAGGAATTCTAGGGATTATTTTTGAAAATGGTGAACTATAGCCTTTGGCCAACACAATGCATATTCCTTGCATATGCAAAACATACTATTCACCTTCCCAATGCTTTTATAATATTATCTCAAAGCTTAGGATGACACCATTCAATTGGGCCCAGATGCTAGTAAGACTCCATAGAATCTGTTGCTCAGGTGGAGCTGCTAAGTTGTAATTCTTCCTCATTTTATGACCTTATGCTAATACAGAGATGGTATCTGTGATTGATGTTCCTGTTTAAGAAAAGGGGAAACATGTGAAAGGGTATCAATGTACGTGAATTAATGCACCTTCTATCTGACAAATATCATGTAACCCTTTTATTAATTACAATAAAAATATTTTAAAAAAAAAAGAAAAGGGGAAATTACCAGGTACTAGTGCCTCACACCTGTCTTCCTAGCTACCCAGAAGGCTGAGATCTGAGCATCTCACTTATGAGCCAGCTCAGTCAGGAAAGTCCATGAGACTCCTATCTCAAGTAACCTACCCAGAAAAACCTGGAAGTGACACCTTGGCTCAAATACAGCACTAGCAAAAGAAGTCCAGAGACAATGCCCAGGCCCTGAGCTGAAGACCCAGGACCAGCACAAAAAAAGGGGGATACAGATGGGGATGGAAAGCAACTAATGCACAACAACTTTGAATTCTGGGTAGAAATACTTTCAGTCTTCTATTGAAGCTTCAGGGAATATCCTTTTTGAGGGTCTGTTCTGCCTCCTGTAAACAATTTCCTGATCTAATGTTTGCTCAGCTTTTGTGCACTGAGTTTTTGACCCTGGCTTTTGCATGCACTTGACACAACTTAACTATAGAAATTTCCACTTTTCAAAAGTGATATATTTTTGTCATTTACATTCTCTATACTGATAGAATTTATTAAAAATTTCAGAATTGTTGGGCACAGTGGTTTACGCTTATAATCTTAACTGCTTCTAGCTGCTTGGGAGGTTGAGACTGAGATGATCATGGTTCAAAGCCAGTAAGGTCCTTTCTTAACCAATAGCTGCATAGGGTGATATGCACATGTCATCATAGTTAATGGGAGGATGAAATCAGAAGGATAATTGTTTCAGGCCAGGTTAGGCCAGGCAAAAATGTCTACAAGATTCCACCTCAATGAGAGAAGGTATACATGGAGGCATACTCCTGCCATCCAAGCTATTACAAGCTTAAAATAGGTGGCTCAATCCCCAAGTGCATACTTGGGGAAAGCAAGATCCTATCTCAAGAATAACCAGTATCATCGGATACCAATGGCTGTGACTGATCTGAGAATTGCAGTTCAAAGACAGCCAGGGGACAAAAATGTCTGTGAGATTCTGATTTCCAGTTTACCACCAAAAAGCAAGAAGTAGAGCTGTGGCTCAAGTGGTAGAGCGCTAGATTTGAGTGAAAAAGCTAAGGGACAGCACATAAGCCCTAAATTCAAGCCCTAATATCTGTTACCCATAAAAAAAGAATAATCAGAGCAAAAAATGACAAAATGCATGGGTAAATGGTAAGTGCCTGCCTAGTAAGCATGAAGTCCTGAGTTCAAACCATAGTACTGTCAAAACCAAGTTCAGCTAGTACAATTACCTATTAATTTATATAAATACATGTCACTGTGTATGTGGAAATGTTTACCATTTGTATAATTGCATTAGTGTAATTTATATATGTTTGCTATTACTATGTGAGCAACCTTCCTAATTAATGTGCTAAATGAATCTGGCTTCTAATTTAATTGAACAAAGAAATATATCATATGACTTGAGAAATGCAGTATTATTTCAGTAATATTTTGGTATCCCTTTTTTTTTTGGTACCAGTGGGCTTTTTCACATTATCTGTAACATACTTGAATACTTGTTTTCAGTTTGATATACACACATGTATTTCTAGGAAATTTTACAATGGTTCAAAAAGTGGCTGACACATCTGTGTAATTAGCACTTATCTCAGACACTATGCTAACCATAGCGAGGTCAGACTTGCTACTCACCTTGCAATATGATTCACATCTTCTCCACTCTGTTTACTAAACAAAACTCACTACAAAGTTTCCCTACATAAAACATCATGTTCTTATCTAAAACAACCAAAATTCAAATATCTTGTGGGAAAAGCTTAATAAAGGGTACTTTATTATTTTCAGGGCATCTCTTGGAGCTCTAGTGATAAATTAAATTATATTACATTTCTCAGTAAAGAGGGAACAGTGTTTTCTGAAGCACATAACATTAGTCTCCAAATTAAAATTTCAGATGTTAGACTTAAATGAATGTCATCAACTAATTTTTATAAAAGAACTAGAACTATTTTGCAAAAAAGTTCAATTTTCTTCTGAATGAGAATTAGATAAATACTTTCTACTACTGAGAAAAATTATTATCTCAGAGACAGACCAAATAGGCCTTTTAACCTCTTCAATTAATAATATTAAGCCTCCAGTGTATTCCCCCCCCCCATCTGTCAGCCACAAATGAGTAGAATGCAGAGAATATTTCCCCTACAGGACAAAAAAAAATAGTCCTAGTTGACCTTTATGAACAGACTTCTTGTTCTCAGTTCCATTGCCTAGCTTGAAATAAATATCATGACACTGGCCCAATAAATATAACTTAAAAGCTCAAGGTACCATTATGTATCATGTATTATGCAATTAATCACTTAAATGGACTCTGGGTGTGTGTGTGTGTGTGTGTGTGTGTACACGCGGGAGCTTGAGTTCAGGTCCTCCCTCTCTAGTTAGCTTGTTTTTCTCAAGGATGGTACAATACCACTTGAGCTACACCTCCACTTAATGCTTTTTTTTTCCTGGTTAATTGGATGTAAATCTCAAAGACTATTTTTCGCCTGGGCTAGCTTTAAGGTGCATTGTCAGATCTCAGTATCCTGAGTAGCTAGGATTTCAGACAGGAACTACCAGCTCTCTGTTTTCAATAGGACTTCAAAACAATGTATTTCCCATGTCATTTAGAATTTCACAGATTTTAGCCGCAAAGCTATTAGATGCTTAAAAAGTCTCTGCTGGCTGGATTGTTCACAAAGTAAAGATAATGAGAGGGGGCTCTCTTTGTTTCTGTGCTGTTGCCCAGAAATGTGCAGATTGTATATAGTCCTTCACCACACTGTATGTGAGAATCTGAGCAGTAATACAAAAACCACAGAATTTTAGCCTTTCTACAGTTTTCCCATGTTCATATTCTTTATTGTTTTTCTTTGAGTTCCCTAGAAGGAAAATAGCATGAAAGCATTTTTGTTTCTCTGGCCAATAGGTTGACTGACAGAGGATTCTTTTTTTTTCCCCCAGTCCTGGGGACTGAATTCAGGGCCTGAGCACTGTCCTTGGGTTTTCCTCAAGGTTGGAGCTCTACCACTTTCAGCTTTTTTCTATGTATGTGGTACCAAGGAATTGAACCCGGGGCTTCCGGCATGCTAGGCAAGCCCTCCCTACTGGGCCAAACTCCTGGCCCTGACAGTAGATTTTTTTCACTAGCCACAAAAACATTTGTCAGTGTGTGTGTTGTACTAATGTAAGGAACCAGAAACACTATAAGCTGTGTAAAAATTTCTATGACGTAAAGTGACCAACTCATTGGCTCCCATTGTCTAAGTGAAAATGGCCAACTCCCAAATCGTAATCTGACTGAAGCAAGATGAAATAAGCCATTTTCTCTGCAGAATCACTTTTTAAAAAAAGGATTGGAAGAATTTGCTGAAATATGATATCTGGAATAACGAGCCACAGAGAGAGTAGAGAAGGGGAAAAAAGCAAAACACTCCTGCTTAGCCTTGTGATGGTATACTATTACACTTAGGCTGCCCACACAAATTGGTCCCAGCAGTTTTCTCTTTAATTCAGGATTTATGGAAACATCTGAGATTATAAAATTAACTGAACAAAAACAGATGCTATAATTATGGGGGACTCTATTCTTGGATGAATACCAGAGCTACATTAGTATATGGAGTGGAAACATTTTAGTTTAAGTACACACACACACACACACACAAGCTGATATAAATAGTTCATGTGAAAATAACCAAATAGTTCTTGGAGAAATGGAATTAGATTCACATTAAGTGGCTCATTTTTCTCCCTAACTAAGGGAAAACAAGGGCTATTAAAATGATAATTTACTCAGGTTTCTTAATCGATAGTATAAAATCTACTTTATTTACAATTGTTGAGAAAGAAGAGGCAAGTGTTGGATGCAACGCATGGTACAGTGCTATTACGTTACTCGGTAATTTGTGATCATTACGCTTTGTATGTTTGCTGTGGAAAGCGTAGTTTTGAGTAATCGTATTTGCTCAGAGATTGCTACAACTGACAGGGGAAAAATCACACCTTAATCTTTGAAGTAACTATTTAAAGGTAGTAGAATATGTTGTTTTAGTCTACTCTTACACATTATAAAAATCCTGGAAATATCTCCAGAGAAAAAGAACCATAAAAAAAGCCCAGTGTTGCTAGCTATATGTCCATTTAAGGGCTGGGTGTGATTCTAACAACTTAACCTTTGGGTCTCTTCAGGGTATCAATAGAAAAGAAATCAGAGACTTAGGATCAGTCAGATGTGTTCTCTTTGTGAAAAAAGGATCTGCAGTTGATATGTTAGAAGCTGCCCGTTCTGTAAGGCAGTGGGCTTTTGTGAACAGAACTCTCCACAAAGGCTACCCTTCTCTAAGTCTGAGTAAAAGATCTTTGTAAACACACCCAGAGAAGTGTCAGAATAATATCTCCATGGGACCTAGGCCAAGATTTGTTTATTGGATTTTCACAATTGAACCAATCACGATTAAATTGCCTTGGGGCGAAAGCTCAAAGGGATAACAATCAGAATGCATAAAATGTAGAGCCACAAGCAGCATATCTTAAAATAAATAAGATGTCACTAGAAGTGTCTTGTAGCTCTGCCTGTTGAAGCTCAGTAGACAAAGAGTGGGCCAAATTATAGTAAATAGAGAAGGCCACAAATGGGGACGGGCCTTCCACAGAAATCTAATTTTTCTCCCTGAGCACTTTTACAAGACACAATATGGTAGCTGTTAGCTGACGCCCTCCAGTTGATTCCTATTTCTATAAAATGGAGTTAGCATTGATTTCCAGTGTGCTTCCAACAAGTGAACTCTATTCCTAAGAGCTAGTCAGCGATACACTTTTCCCACCATAATGACCCATCCTGGAAGTGGGAACTGAAACCTGTTTATCAGTTGTTCATTTTCTTTAAATCCAGTTTTCCCAAACTTATTTCACTGTGAGGTTCTTTTTCTAACTACAATCATGCAGGAATACAGTATGGCTCCTTTGGAATACACGTGGGAAAACTCAACTCCCAGCTAGCCAATGTAGAAGCTTTCTACAAAGGCTTCAGCCCAAAGGCAAAGAAGATTGGTTGGTTTGTGCTGCCTCCAAATCCAAGATATTTTCCCTACATAATATTGGTGTATTTTTCCTCCTTCAGAGCCTAGCTCCTTTATGTTCCTCCCAAATATTATTCTGATACACCTTAAAATAAGGTTCTGATGCTTGTGAATAATTTGATGGATTTCTTTGGACACTTGTATTGAGATGGCACAGAATCTTTGATATAAAAAATGGAATTTTTCTTTTATTGTTCTGTTAAAATGCTATTGATGTTTCTATTTTCCTTTTAATTATATGTAAGTAGTTGTACAAAAGGGTTTTAATTCCATTTATCAGTTTATGAATATGATACAACTTGATCAGTGTTACTCCTCATTGTCTCTTTCATAATGCAAATAAACTTTTTTGATCATATTCATCACTTTCCACTTGCATACTGTCTCCTCACTCCAACAACATTTAATCCAAAACATGACATTTTTAATCTAGATATTTTTGACTAACAAGAGAAATGATGTTACCCTTGTCTTTATGCCAGAAATAATCGTCCCTGAGAATGAATTAATTCAAGCTATTGAGGGATTAGAAGCACATTTAGCAACCTATATAATTTGATTTTTGTACCATTTGTCTTGTATATCAGTTTATTTGATACTGTTCAAAATGTGAAGCTGGGTGCCGGCGGCTGAGACTTATAATCCTACATAGGAGGCTGAGATCTGAAGATCCTGGTTTAAAGCCAGTCTAGACATAAAAGTCTGAGACTCTTATCCCCAATTAACCACCAGGTGACTGGAAGTGGTGCTGTGGCTCAAGTGGTAGAGTGCTGGCCTTGAGCTGAAGAGCTCAGGGACAGTGCCCAGGCCCAGAGTTTAAGCCTCACAGCTGATACAAATTTAAAAAAAGGAATTCATACCAGCCTGAGCCTGACATATTCTTAAGGAAGAAAATGTACTCATTTCCTGACTTATATAACTGTAACCATCACGTATGTCACCTTTACAATAATATTTAGAAAGAAAAAGGCTACAGTTCTTTGAGGCACTTGGTGTTCCTTATGTATATAAGCAATTTCAAGAGTGATCTTGAAAACAAAGCCATCCTGATTTCCATAGCAATACTGTAATTGTCTACTCCAGAAAAGAACAGAAAGCCTGATTTTTCATCCAGCCTGCTTCCAAGGGAGATCCCTTAAGAAACACATTTAATTGAAATTTTCCTCTAATAATTTCCCAATGTCTCTCATAGATCAGCTCTAAGTGAACATTCATTCTACATAAAAAATATTGTAGACAAGAGATATTGCATCTCATGTCACCTTTTTTCCCCCTTGTTCCTTGTATGATAGAGCATCAGATCACTCAAAATCCCAGACACTTCCTTTAAGATATTAACTTCATTGTCAATATCGCTTTTAAATTTAGAATTCAAATATCCCTACCAAGTCTGAGACTAGCACAGGGTCTTCATTATCACACCACATACTCTCATACTGTAACTCAATGGAATTTTCAATTATGTTGAGCCACATTAATTCTCAAACAAGGAACAATAATTATTCATATAATTATACATTTCCTAATAATTACCCCCAGATAAATCTCAACATTGGTCAATATTTCTGCTTCTGTATGTCCCATGATTGATTGGCATCGAATGACCACAGTGGAATCATAACACAATGTCAAGAATTAGGCATAAAATCATGCACACTGGAAAGAACGTTTGAAAGAATTTGGTAAATGATTGTTTTAGGTTATATAAAGAGTAGGAAGAAGGATAATCACCTTGTTAAAGTATTGATACTACTCATAAGTGTGTTCCCAAGTTATGATTTAATGCATAAAATTGCATACAGAATACTTAATGATGCTTCTTTTTTAGACTTCAATGCTTTAGATGAGAGATGCTACCAAGTTGGATAATAAGATAATAATAAGTTGGATTTATAAGAATTCCCCTATTGGCTGGAAGTCTGTCCTAGCTGTAGAGTGCTTGCCCAGCATGCACTGTCTCCCTGAGTTCGATTCCTTGGAACCACATTCCCAGAAAAAGCCGGAAGTGGTGTGGAGCTCTAGCCTTGAGAAAGCCCAAGGACAGCGCTAGGCCCTGAGTTCAAGCTCCAGTACTGGCCAAAAACAGAAAAAGAGAAAGAAAAAAGAGAACATCAATAGGGGCTGGGAGTTTGGCCTAGTGGTAGAGTGCTTGCCTATCATGCATGAAGACCCGGGTTCAATTCCTCAGTACCACATACATAGAAAAGCCAGAAGTGGTCCTGTGGCTCAAATGGTAGAGCACTGGCGTTGAGGAAAGCCCAAGGACAGCGCACAGGCCCTGAGTTCAGTCCCTGGGACTGGCAAAAACATAAACAATATTTATGTAATAAATGGCTAAAACTAGATATGCCCCCAAGAATTGCTGCTAAGTCAGATGTTTTGTTTATTTGCAGAATGGATGTGAATGATATAACTAGCCATCGTACTTAATTTTTTTAACCCTGCTTTCTCAAATAACTCAAACATAAATCATTTTAGGCCTCAATTTTACTCATCTTTTGGATTATTTCTTCCAGGATATAGTCATCTGCCCCATTTTCTTGTAGTGTGTCTTGTACGGTAAAGTGCTACATGAAGAACATGGAAATGTCTGTCTGAAAGAGCTAAGTCAGAACAGCTGATTAATGGCAGTCTCTGAAGCAATTTTCATAGGCAGGAAGAAGTGTATCATTTTATTCCTAATAATTTGAATTTTAGGGAGTTATAGAGTAGAACTCATATTTTTTGGCCCTACATAACTTCTGGAAGAATAATGAACAGAAAGGAGTCTCAATTTCTATTTTCCTTAGTGTTGCTATTATACTAAGTTATAGAATTAGAATTCTGTGTATGATTTCATATCTCTCATTAAGTCTTGCAAAGATCCTCTGGGGTTACCTGGAAACTAAAACTCAAAAAACTTACACGCCTTATTTATGGTCAAATCATTTGTAAATAAAAGTATCTGTCTGGTAAGTTTTGTTTGCCAAAATACCATTAATTAATCACTTAGAATATTCTACCATCTAACAATTTTATATACAAAAGTAACTCAAGAGACAATAAAATAATTAACTAAGTAACAGCATATAGAAAGTCTTTCCAATTTCATTTTCTGATGAACCCTTCCTCTATCATTTCTATCATTTCTGTAAGCTTAATTTGGCAAATATTGTTCTTAGTTAACTGGCATAAGCTTCTAAAGTTGTTCACAGTCTTCCCTGACTATACATAAGCTATCTACCAGATGAAAATTTTCTAGAATATTTCTGGGAAGCCAGTAAGAGCTCCACTAGTCTGAAATTCATTTACTTTTTAATTTTACTTGGGATTTCATATTCTATTTTGGACTATTTATTTTAGTTGGGCATGCATCTTTTTATTTTCTGGTTTTGTCCCAGTTACACATAAATTTTCAAAGATTGCTTTCCTCTGAGATCACAGCTGAATGAATTTTCTCATATCTGTACTCATACTCATTTGGTCAAGGATAATTTAATTCAATTAATGCCCCCACAATTCAACTGGGCTAACATTCCCTTTAAAAAATTGTTAAATCTCTTCACTAAATGAAAAACCTTCAGAAGCTGTGAACATGTTCTAGATACTGAGCCAGCCACTGAGATAATGATGTTGCACATATGAATGAAGAGTTACAACTTAACTGAATAGAGAAATAATCTTAGTGCATTGAGATAAGGCTCATAATAAAGATTGGACAATGAGTCCAGGATAATAAAATGAATAAGATCACTTTGTTTCTCAGGATTCTTTTTTCAAAAAAAAATAGTAATATTGGTGCCTATTTTGGAAGTTAAATGAGGCAATTTCAAGTACTTATGACAATATCTACATATTGGAAATGCTTAATAAATGTTAGTTATTTTTGTTTTGTATGGCTCCTCGTATTAATAAGCATCAAAAGGAATTTAATAAACCAGGTGCTGGTGGCTCATGCTGATAATTCTAATGGTTCAAGAGTTTAACATGTAGAAGGTCAAGGTTTGAAGCCAGGACAGGCAGAGAATTCTTTAAATCTCCGTCTCCAATTAGCCAGCAAAATACAGACTTGAGGTATGAATCAAATGCTAAGCTTCCAGTTGTTAGCAAGAAAGCTGAGTTGAGAGCAAGAGTGAGAAGTCCTGAGTTCAAGGCTCTGTACCAACACATACACACACACACACACACACACACACACACACACACACACACACACACACACACATTTTTTAGGGCCAAAAAATATGAGGTCTACTTTATGACTTCCTAAAATTCAAATTGTTGGGAATAAAATGATACACTTCTTCCTGCCTATGAAAATTGCTCCAGAAACTGCCAGTAATCAGCTGTTAGGCCTTTTAGCTCATTCAGACAGAGATTTTGTTCACTCTAGATTAATGAATGTACTTCAGATCAGATGATGTGCATGAAGATATGCTTGTGTCTATTGGAAAGAGTGCTGAGTCATTAACCAAGCCATTTTGGGAACAGGATGAGGGGTGTCAACATCAAAGTAATTTAATTGCTAAGCTTGATCCAACTGTTTTGTATAGAAAGGTATGAGGGAGAGGGTGGGGGAAGGGAACGTGAGAGAAAAACAGGGTAAGAGGTATCAATGTTCAAGAAGTAATGTACCTGCTACATGATGAATGTCACTGTAATCTCTCTATACATGACCCCAACAATAAAATAAAAATAAATTTAAGAAAAAAAAGAAAGAAAGATATAAGATCCACCTCTCTTGGTGACAAGATACTCTGAGGTTTGTCTGGGCATTCCAGAAGGCTACACTCTCCAGACAGAATTACTGTCCTTAGCACTACAAGTCTGTGAATAACAGACTTCCCTAAGGTAGCCCAAAAATCAATACATAAATGCAGTGAACATCTTGGCTATTTTCCTATTACAGGATTTATTCATTCACTATAAAAGGACTCTAATGTAGTTTTGGGGAAGTAGTTTTTTTTGCTGTGGCTCAAGTGGTAGAGCTCTAGCCTTGAGGAAAACCCAAGGATAATGCTCAGGCCCTGAGTTCAAGCCCCAGGTCTGGCAAAAAGAAAAGAAAACACATGACAAAATGGGGCTGAGAAGGGATCCAATATGGCTGAGGTTCTTTTTCCCATCACTGAGCGTAGGGTGCATAAGTATTTAAAAATCAACATTGAGCATCAAATACTATTAAAAGAGCAGACCAAGTATAACAACTAAAGCAATGTAGTCTGCATTATTGTATTAGTATAAGAACAGTTCTACTGGTGGAGGTGAATGGCAGGAATAAGAGCTGGACATTTACAACTAACAGATCCTATGATAATACCCTGAAGACACAGAGTAAACAAAGCTACCAATGGTGCTACCAAAACTTAGCTACATTTTCTAACTGCATGTTTAAGTTTGCACATACTTGATTCTTTCCTGTGCTGATATAATACATATCAAGCCATTATATCTACTGCAAAAGGTCTACCATTTATGGTGGGGCAGATTTTTGACAGGAAATATGTTTTCTTTTAATATGAAAACCTTTATTTTCCAAGTCTCTTGAGTAGTGGCTATTAGTAATATTCATATATATATATGTATGTATATAATCTAGACTTTGTATCTCCTGTTAAAACCACATGGTTGAAATAACTTTACTATATACAAATATTCTGGAAATTCCTAATTTTTCCAACTGATGAGAGATAATATTTATAGAGATTATTTTTCATGAATACTTAAAGTGCATGATATTAAATATTGACTTGGGGATATTATTTGAATCCAAAAACTAATACTAGAGATTGAGGCAGGAAGACAATAAATTAACTTCTGATGGATTCTATATTACAATCCTTTGGCTCATCTCTAAATAGCCTGAAAAAATAATAGCAAAATTAAATGAAGCCATTGATTAAATACACACTTGTGGTATATCTTTTTACCCCCTCTTTATTTTGAAGTGGATAACAAAAAAATACATTCCTGGTCCAGCTATTTCACTGTCAAGACACATAACAAATGTAGTTCTAAAAATAATGTAAGTCTTACCTAAAAAGTTATTATGTGAGTTTTCATTATCTCACTAAACAGAGATAAAAACATTGTTTTAATTTTAGAATAAAATAGGAAACAGATCTAAATTCACTTGACAAAAAAGCTATATTGATCTTAATGCCTTACACTAAATGTTGGTATTTTAGAAGATTAATATTTTCAATACCTGCTCAGAGTTAATTTCAATTTTAAACAGAAATATACAGCTTATGTATATATGTATAAGCATTATCTCTTGTTACATTGTACGAAAGATAGAAAAATACTTTGGGGGCATAATGTGAACCATGATATGAAAACCGACATATAAAACAAAATTGGAATGAGGTACAATCGGAATGAGGTACTGGTGGCTAGAAATCAGGAGACAGAACTGGGGATCAATTTTCAAAGCCAGCCCCAGACAAAGGAATCCATGAGACTTTTATCTCCAATTAACTACCAAAAAGTTGGAAGTGAAGCTCTGGCTCAAAGTGATAAGATTGCTATCCTTGAGCACAAACCTCTGGGACAGCACCTAGGCTCTAAATTCAAACCTGAGGAGCAGCACGTGCGCACACACACACACACACACACACACACACACACACACACACACACAATTCCCAGTGGGAGTTAAGGTAAGGAACTTGCTAAGCAATTACACCTTGAGTACATTGTATGCCCTATGTACAAAGCTTGCTACTTTGTGTCCCATCTTATAGATTCTATATCTCCGATATCTACCATGGATCATTTGCTGAATTACAGAGAAAGAAAGATTAGCCCAAGCAGGGAAAAAAAGAAAAAGGGCATATAAGAAAATTTCAGTGAGGAGGGATAGGTGCAATGCTTTGGCTCCATTAGACTCCTACACATCTAATGAGGGAAGGGGGAAGGTCAGAAAGCCAATAAGAGCAAATTTTGGATGGAGTAGAAACAGTCAGGAAGGAATTTAGAAGACCAGAACCACTCAAGGTTCAGCATGATGTTGGGGCACCATTCCTGTCAAATCTGGTCTAGAGTAGCACTCAAGGGAACCCTGAAGTCTTAGGACATCTAGGATGCTAACAAGTGAATGAAAATTAAGATTTGAAGGCTGGGAGTTTGGCATAGTGGTTAAAGTGCTTGCCCAGCATGCACGAAGACCCCAGTTCAATTCCTTGGTGCCACATATATAGAAAAAGCCGGAAGTGGTGCTGTGGCTCAAGTGGTAGAGTTCTAGTCTTGAGAAAGTCCAAGGGCAGTGCTCAGGCTCTGAGCTCAAGCCCAGGACTGGCAAAAAAAAAAAAAAGAAAATTAAGATATGAAAAGTGGAAAAGATTAGGTCAAGTAATTCCTAATTATCTGATCTAGAAATGTATGGGTTATTCTATGTGTATTTGTCTACTTAAAAAAAATTGTCTTGCAATGGCCTCATATCTAAAATATATCAATAACTCAAAAAATTGAATCACTCCAAAACTAATCTCCAAAGAAACAACCATCCCATTAAAAGATGGGCCAAAGACTTGAAAAGAGTCTTCTCTGAAGAAGAAACAAAAATGGCCTATAGACACATGAAGAAATGCTCAACATCTCTGGTCATAAAAGAAATGCAAATCAAAACAACTCTAAGATTCCACCTCACTCCAGTTAGAATGGCCAGGATCAAGAAAACTAGTAACAACAGATGCTGGCAGGGATGTGGTCAGGAGGGATCACAGCTACACTGTTGGTGGGAGTGCAAACTCGTTCAACCACTATGGAAAGCAGTATGGCAGTTCCTCAAGAGACTAAACATAGAGCTCCCCTATGACCCAGCAATTCCACTACTAGGCATTTACCCAATTGTCCAGAATCAAGACATACTAAATCCACTAGCACAATGATGTTTTTTGCAGCACTATTTACCATAGCAAAGATATGGAACCAACCCAGATGTCCCTCAGTTGATGAGTGGATCATCAAGATGTGGTATTTGTACACAATGGAATTCTATGCTGCTGTCAGAAAGAATGACATCACCCCATTTGTTAGGAAATGGAAAGACTTAGAAAAAATCATAATAAGTGAAGTAAGCCAGACTCAAAGGAACTTAGGCTCAGTGGTTTCCTCATTTGTCATAATCAGTAGAAACCTTGGCTCTCCTAGCAGAGACTTGCAATAGAGCAAAACCTTGATACATAAGGCCATATAGTAGGACGCTAAATGAAAGGACCTCTAGGATATAGAAACAAAAGCCATATAATGAATGATTGTTGTCCTTAATGTACTATGTTATCTCTCATCTCTTTTGCTGTCCCTTGATTATCTCATATTGTTGCAGTATCTCACTTTGTTATCTGATATATCGGATATATTTGTATTTGGTTATTTGAAATTGGATAGGGAAGGGGGGAAAACAAGATGAGAAGTGGGGGTGGGGGGGAGGGAAATGGGGACCAAGACATGAGAAAGGGTATCAATGTTTGTGAAGTAATGCACCTTCTATCTGGCAAATATAATGTAACCCTTCTATTAATTGCAATAAAAATATGAAAAAAAATTGTCCTGAATATTTACAAACTATTTTGGCTAGAGAATATCTCATGTGTCAGAATGAGGTACTGTGAATAAGAAGGAGAATGAAGGTGGATATACTTTGCTAATTTTGTCCTAATAATAACTGGAGGGAACATAGAGTGGCCATAAAGAGGTCAAATTAATGAGATCATGAAGCTTGGACAAAGAAAACTATCTGAGGAATTTGTACCTTGGATAATTTTCTGACATGGAGACAGAGCAAGAACATTTTCATGAAAATGGTCAGAACCTTGTGAAAGAGTAAAGATGACTGATTAGTTTTAGGATATGCAGGTTGAAGTTACAAGTAGATGTAATCCCCATTCAAATGTGAATGAGATTTAGAAATTAAGGATTTGAATCAACTCATCTAGTAGTTTGGAGACCAAGTGAATACATTGCCCAATTGAGTTTCTGTTGAATTTGAAAACATCTGAGCTGAAATTAATCTCAGAAGTCGAACTCTGAGGTACACTGCTGGAGGTAAATGTCATAACCAGATATCCCACCAATGCCTTTTATCACTCTTGACCAATTCTCTGAGCAAGGGGATTCTTTTTGGTTCCCAGAGAATCTCTGGAAGAATCCAGTCAATGTTTACTCTTCAGTGTTAACTTGACCATAAAGCAATTTGACATGGAATCTTAACACAGTGCAAGCAGAATTGTTCTTTATCTGGGCTCACAGGCCTTCCAGATGATCAACTTCTGAATGCAAGAGAAAACCATCAGAAACTAGCAATGGTAAAAACAGGGAGCCTTGACAAGAATCCATGGTCTGAGAGAGTTGCATGGATTTTTGATTCTTTATAGTGTACTTAAACTTCCTGTAAGATGAGCAGTGGGAACACAGAACATTGTAACATTTAACCAACTATTGAAGTCTGTTTACTGAGAGAGAGAGAGAGAGAGAGAGAGAGAGAGAGAGAGAGAGAGAGAGAGAGAGAGAGAGAGAGAGAGAGGGAGAGGGAGAGGGAGAGAGGAGAAAGAAGGAAAAGGAAGGAAGGATGGAAGGATGGAAGGGAGAAAGGAAGAAAGGAAAAAAAAAAGAAGAAAGAAAGAAAGAAAGAAAGAAAGAAAGAAAGAAAGAAAGAAAGAAAGAAAGAAAGAGAAAGAAAGAGAGAGAGAAAAGAATGAACAGAAGAATGACTAAAATGACAGTCTCTGGCTATAGCATTAGAAACTATAGTTTATAATTTTTTCCTCCAGGATAAACTTTCTTTCTTTACTGTCTCCAACTAGTCAACTATGGATAATAATATTGATTGCTCCCTCCTGGGTTACACTTAAGAAAAATAAAATAAAGCTCTTTCTAAATAGAAAGTACTCTGTAAAAACTAAATAATGATAAAAATCCTCTCTAACTTGTATATATTGGAGAATGTTTCTTGACTTTGCTATCTTTCTTGACGGACTGTTCACAGAGACTTGTATATATGTGTCTTTTTCTATTGCTTCATTTGTCTTCCTGTTTCTACTGTAATAGCCCTGTCTCCTATTCTCACTTCCACTGGTATCAGAAAAATGTCTCCCTGTTGCAGGGCTTGTAGCTTCCCCTCTGCACATCTCTCCATCTTGGTTAGTTCATCTTATTTAATTTCATGCTCTCTACAGACCTTCTCTTCTTCTGCCATAGATCTTACTTTGAAAAATCTATTGTGCTTTTTCAAGTCTCTTCTCAACCCTGACTTGTCCACCTCTCTGACATCTCATTTCTTTCACTGCTCCCCCTGTACCTGGCTTTATTTAATCCTCTACAAAGGGTAAAGTGGGAAAGGGTGAGCTTGTAAATTATAGAAGAACAAAACCTTTCTACTAGGAAAATGGTGTTCTATGGATCTCATTTGTCAATATATTGTTTAGTACCTCACAAAATCAGACATGCACAATATGGCATTAAAAATTGACCAAATCAGAAGGCATAAATTCCCACTGATCATAGGTCAAAGAAGCACAAGGTTCATACAGTAGAGACATACTGATGGAGATGTATTTGCATCTAAATATCTTATTCTGGCACTCCAAGAAAGTTTTAGATCCTAAGTTCTTGGGTGTATTTTGGAGGACAGAGTACTGTGATTGCAATAGAAAAATAAAACCTTTGACATTTGAAATGCTTTGACTTACAAGTATCCACACAGTATACGTACAGGAGATATAGAGAAGCATTCAGAAGGAAATGAAAATCAAATGTTTTCTGACTTCATATGAAGTGGTATGAAGTTTGAAAATGGGTATTTACCAACAAGAACTATGTGTTCACCACAAGAGTTACCTGGAAATGCATTTGCTCAGGGTGTTCTGGTGTTCTATGTACGCCACATTCATCTCAAAACACAGATACAGGTCTTTGATGCAAAAGTATTGCAGCCAGCCTTTTAAGAGAGAATGACTTTTCCATAAAAAATGATAAGTACTCCAGCTGTAACTTGAGAATGACTGAAATTGTTCTCTTTTAGGTAAATCCAAACTAGCTTTGTCATTTTAAATGACTTTGTAAACCACAGAGTCTGGAAACCCACATAATAAACAACAAAAGGCAAGTAAACTATTTACCATGGCTTGTTAGGACAGATCCCATTGTTACCATTTCTTTTCTCCTTCCTTGCCCCTGGGATTTTCATTCCTCATCCCATTATTTTAGCTTCTTGATAAACTATGACTTGATTCATTTGTGATGTAAGGATTCCTAGTTCTTTATAGAAAGATGTTTTAGATTGTTGTATAAACCAAAAGATGCTAGCTGGGTGCTGGTGTCTTGCACCTGTAATCCTACTTGCTCAAGAGGCCGAGATCTGAGGATCATGGTTGGAAGCCAGCTTAGGCAGGAAGGTCCATAAGACTCATCTCCATTTATCTATGCCCCAAAGCAGAAATGGAACTCTGGCTCCACTGGCAGAGCTTTAGCCTTGTGCAAAAAAGCTCCGGGACAGCTCCCTTCACTGAGTTTAAGCCCTAGGACCAGATAAAACAACAACAACAAAAAAGATGTATCATCGTCTTCTGACTATAAAAGGTTTTCTCCCATCTATTATGAATCAATGAAGTCATTACTTAACAATCGGTATGCTTGTATCATGAGCTTTCCCATGCTGCACTAAACATTAAGTACTAAACTTCCTCTGCTTGCTAAATACTTAAAATATCACACTTACAATAATATCCCATGAGCTTTCTGCCTGAGGAAGTAGTTACTAAGAACTGTCACAAAACAAAAATAGAACATGTAGGAAAATAAAGGGAAAACTTAATGAGAAAATAGAAAGGCAAAAGTATCCTAAAATACATTATCCTTCCAAGTGCTTATTTTCTTTTGTGTTACTTCTCTGCCTTTCTATGTTCTTAAGGACAGAAAATAACATATAAGGAGAAGATACACTCCACTAGCGACAAGATAAAGAGTGAGTACAGTGCCCTGATGACTCTTGCTCTAAAAAAAAGCTATTTCCCAATGTGATAATGAAACTCATTATTTTGTGCAATTAATATACACTAATTTAAAGTGTATGTGCTGAAAAAAATCAAGATATCATCAGAAGTAGATGCAAACATGCAAATGAGAGATATCTGAGTCCACATGTGTGTGTCACAGGGTGATTTTTATGCATCCTGACTTTTCTAGTACTTGATTAAAGGACTAGACAGTTCCCCCTGAGATGTGTTCCTTTGCCTAATGTGCTCTACTTGCAACAGAATGCTGGATTTGGCATGAGGAGCACTGTTTGGTAATAAATTTGGGTCACTGGAGAGTTCATCATGTAATTCTTGCCATTGCAACTGGAGACTCATTGCAACTGGAGATAAAGCTCTAGTTAGTGCGTCTCAAGCTTTGAGTTGTGGTATCTGTGGTCCTCTAGCTAATGATATTAATAGAGCTAAATGTAGACATATTGTCCCTGTCCTAAGCCTCTCCCTTCCCACTGTCTTTCACTGCCTTTGTGGTATCTCCTTTCTGGAGAACATTTCTTTTTTTTTTTTTTTAATGTATGTGGTACCAAGGAATGGAATCTGGGTCTTTGTGCTTGCTTGGCAAGTACTCTACCACTAGGCCAAACTCCCATCCCTAGAGAACATTCTTTATAACAGCAATGAGTCACAACTGTGTAAGTTCAAAAAAAAAGAGGCACTTCCTGAAATATTTCTTGTGATAACCAAGTGTTCATATAAGCTCAGTGACTACTTATCATTGCTTTGTGCTTCTTTCACGATCCTTCCCTCTCAGAGTTCTTATTTACCAATTGTCATTTCCTCATTCCCTCACCTCTCTTTTGCATCTCTCTCTCTTTCTGTCTTGTACATGTGCTCAACTTCGTGCACTGAAAAATCCAACAAAGACCTAACATTCATTCATTCTAACAGTTAGCTTAATTTAATGTTTCTGAATGATTACTTGAATAAAAATTTGGAGATAAAATTCAATAAAAGGAATTAAGAGGTAGAGCAAAAAGCAGACGTAGAAAAACTCGAGGTAGAATAATTTTTACTTTATGAAGCAGGTATTCCACTGGTGGCTAATCACATATTTTGCTTTTGAAGATCTTTGCCTCACAATGCTTTGTAAATCTTGCTAAAACAAGTGAGCAAGAAGGAAAGATCTGCCTGCTAACTCTTGGAGAGGAAGAACTGTCTTCATACAGTCTTATAATGAGATTGAAATGCTCACTTTACCTTCCTTCATATAGATGCAAATTCTCCTCTTTTAAAAGAAAAACAATAAAGGATGAACACTGGGCAAGGAGCTTAGCTTAGTGATAGAGTGCTTACCCAGTATGCATGATGCCCTGGGTTCCATTCCTTGGTACTACATACACGAAAAAAAAACAGAAGTGGTGCTGTGGCTCAAATGGTAGAGTGCTAGCCTTGAGAAAGCTCAAGTACAGCCCTCAGAACTGGCAAAAAGAAAGAAAGAAAGAAAGAAAGAAAGAAAGAAAGAAAGAAAGAAAGAAAGAAAGAAAGAAAGAAAGAAAAGACGAGCACTGGTGGCTCCATCTGCAATCATATTTACTCAGGAGACAGATGTGGCAGATTGTAGTTCAAAATAAAGTGGAAAAACTCAGCAACTGCATCACCAATTATCCAGAATAAAACAAAACAAACAAACAAAAAAAAAACACACACAGGCACACACACGGAAGGGCTGGGCACGGTGGCTCATGCCTGTAACCCCAGCTACTGAGGAGGCTGAGATCTGAGGATCAAGGTTTAACGTTAACCTGGGCACAAAAGGATCTGAGACTCCAATTAACCTCTTGAAAACTGGAAGTGGGGCTTGGCTCAAGGAGTAGGGTAGTAACCTTGAGCTGAAAAGCTCAGGGACAGCGCCCAGACCTAGTTCAAGCCCCATGACCCATAACAAAACAAAACAAAACAAAACACAGAAGGCAAGGCTCACATGGTTAAGTGCCAGCCATGAGCAAGAAAGTAGAGCAAGTATGAAGCTTTGAAAAACAAAAAAAAAATTAAGAAAGAAAAAGATTATATTATAGGCATCCTTGTTTGTTAGTTATTTGTTATATATTATTAAAATTCTTTATCTCTCTCTATGCCTTGCCTTGCCTCTGTTTTACATATATATATATATATATATGTTCTGCTTTTACAGAGCATTATAAGCTTTTTTATTTCTGATGATTAAAATGATGCTAGAGGCCAGGTGCCTGATGCTATGTCCCCTAAATCCACTTTGTCTTCCCACAGACCAAAAGTAAAGTGCTTAGGGCTCCATTACAGCTAGCATCAAATCTTCTGAAAGGAGCATGAATGTTTTTCCTATAGGCAAAACCCACAGTATTTGAAAATTAACCATTGATTTTGCCAACAACAAACATTATTTATACATAACCTTGAGTGGGTCTCTTACCTTCTCTGTCTCAATTTGCCCTCTCTGAATTACAGGAGAGTATCTATTTTACATGGTTGCTGGGAGACTTTCATAAGCTAATATATGCAAAGCACTTGATTTGTACTTACTGGATAATTTTAAGTCTCCACTGTCTCTTGTCTGAACCGAAAAAAAAATATTTTGTCATACAAAGAAAATGCATTTTTGACATTTTGGTGGTAGAATTGGAATGTTAACATATGGACTCCATTCAGTCTACAATTAAACTATTAGAAACTAGGCTCCAGTGACTCATGCTCATAATCATAGCTCTTCAGTAGACTGAGACCTGAGGATTGCAATTCACAACTGGCCCTGGAAGGAAAGCCCTTCAGATTCTTATCTCTAGCAAAAAGCTAAAAGTGGAACTGTGGCTCAAGTGGTAGAGCACCAGCTTTGAGTGAAAAAGCTATGGAACGGTGTCCAAGTGCTGAGTTCAAGCTTCAGTAGTGAGTAGTGGCACACACACACACACACACACACACACACACACACACACACACACTGGTGTTTATTGTAGTGCATTATATTCTGTTTTCATTGTTTTTCTTTTTTTTTAATTCCTCTCCAAAACAATGTTAGAGTCATTTATTTCCCTGCAAGAAGCACTGTGGATGTCTTTGTAAGTCCGATAGCATTATCTGACAAATAATCAATGTTTGGCTGTAACCCAAGGGCTTCCAGAGCTAGAGAACATTACTCAGCTCAGTATCATAGAAAAGGAGGCAAATTCAGCATAAATTGTCTTGTGCATAGGAATTATCATGTGATTTCTGCTGAGGACTCTCCATCATAACCTTTCCCACAGGGTTAGATTTGAAACTCAGGATTACTTTGATTATTCATCATGTCATTTTTGCACCCACCTAGCTTTTCTCTCACCAACTTCTTGCAGCACAAGCCCAGCTGGTTGCTTACTGGCATGTATCAGGAGCATGATGGGGAGGTGCCGGCTCCTGGTTCTTCGCATTTTGCAAGAGGTTGAAATGACCTTTCCACAGACCCACTATAAAATTAGAATCTGAAAAGAGTGTGGGGCCCAGGTATAAAACACTGTTCAATCTAGCTGACATAAATACTAATGGGATGGAATTATCTGAGTGGATGTAGAAAAAAAATAAATCAAATTCACTCACACTTAAATATATGAAACTATTGTAGAGGCAGAGAGCATGACTAAAGATATGATTTCTTTCTGGTAAAGCCCAGCAAAATTGAAATACTTAATACCATTTTCCAAATCACCTTCAGAAAAGCACAGGCTTAGAGATTCTTTCTTGCCATCCAAAATATATTATTGATCTGTTAACTTTGAAAGGTGAAGTACATAACATGTACACTAGGAAATTTTCCACCACTGAACCCTTTCCAACTACAAGAAGAGAAAGTATAAGCTGGATATTAATGCCTCATGCCTTATCATCTTTACTAAGAGGTGAGGCCTTAGGATCACAGTTCAAAGCCAGCCTTGGCAGGAAAGTCTGTGAGACTCTTAACCTTAGTTAACCTGCAAAATGCTGGTGGTGTTGCTCAAAAGGTAAAGTGCTACCTTTGAGCAAAAATGCTAAAGAATGGCACGTGGGCCCTGAGGTTATGTGTATACGTGTGTGTGTGGGGGGGTGCACTTGTGCACATATGTGTATGTGCACACACATACACATATGTGCATATACACACACATACACACAGAGGAAACATGTAACTGAACATATAAGGTTTTATGTAGTTACATACGTGATCTCTTTTCTTAACTACCTGACTTTGCATAATACATTGCAAGTAGAAATACACAATTAGGCAGAATATTCTTTAAGGTTAAAAGTCAATTGGGCATAAATAAGCATAATATAATGACGTTAAAAACATATTGTGTATACAAGTCAATAATTGTGCACATATAGGGTGACTGCAGTTTTGTTGTTTGTGAGAGATCTGTAGCATCAAAGCTATTGTTGGAGTAAGAATTGGAAACTTCAATGGGAGGTCCCTGCTGAGATTCAATAGAGAGCAGCAGAGGCATGGGGCCAGGAAAGTTCAGGCTGACACTGAGTTCAATGGAGTTTCCTGATAGTCTGTGATGATCAAGAGTAACTGCTCCAGAAATGGTGTTTGCACTTAGAACAGTATCCTGGACAACAAGCTTAAGAATGTGAAAGCTTGACCTAGGAATTGGAGGGTTGTAAAGTGAGCTACTCCAAGAATATTAACTTGATTAATTAGGTTCTAAGTTCCCACTCTCATCTCTGCTAGCCATTCAAGAAACATTGAAGACTCTGGTTCTCTGCATGCTAGTTCCAATCGATAGACTGTTCACATTCAAGGCAGCAGTTCTAATTCTAAACAGAGGATGTTTGCAGTATAGCAAGCCTTCTGCAAACAGCTTCGGCATTTCATATGTTTATATTTTACAATATTTAAAGACTTTTGTTGTTCGAATCTAAGAGTACCTGACAAATATGGTAATAGTTATTCCAGACTGAACAGGTAACATAAAAATAAAGTAATGATGGGGCCAGGAGTTTGGCCTAGTGGTAGAATGCTTGCCTAGCATGCACCCAGGTTCGATTCCTCAGTACCACATACATAGAAAAAGCCAGAAGTGGTGCTGTGGCTAAAGTAATAGAACACTAATCTTGAGAAAAGCCCAAGGACAGTGCTCAGGCCCTGAATTCAATCCATAGGATTGGCAAAATAATAATGAATTCTGTGAAATGTCCTAAAGTCAAATTTTTCATCAGCTGCCGGTGGCTCATGCCTGCAATCCCAGCTACTCAGGAGGCTGAGATATGAGAATCAAGGTTGGATGCCAGCCTAGGCAAAAACATCTGTGACAGGAAGACTATAGCTCAAGTGGTAGAGTGAAAACTTTGAGTAGAAAATGTTGAGGGTCAGTACCCAGGCTGTGAATACTAGTACAGAAAGAAAGAGAAAAAGAAAAAAAAGACAGGGAAGGAGGGAAGAAAGGAGGGAGGGAGGGAAAGAGGAAGGAAGAAAGAGAGAGAGAGAGGATGAAGAGAAGAAAGGAGGGAGGGAAGAAAGGAAGGAAGGAAATATTTCAGCCTAAAGTGCCCAGAAGAGTAATGAGTATTTTTAACTTTGAGGATGAAACAAAATTTATCCATAAAGCTAAGTATGATATTTATCAATGAGGATGAAATTTATCAGTGAAGCTATGAAATCTCTCTTCGGGAGCAAGTCAAAATATGATATTTTAACGAAGATATCGTAGTGAATGACTGATTTCAAGGTTCCTATCTACTATGAAGCACTTTGCAGTAATTACACATCTGCTACAAACATTTGTAGAAATCTACCATCACACCAGAAACCAAACTACCTAAGGCTGCTCTTGTAAGCAGCAGCTCAATCACAAATCAATGGCTCCACTTCAGAATTCCACCCTCCCAGCTTTTCATTTAAGGCTCATATTTAAGCTCATTTTCAGTCTTCTTCATTCACGGAATCTTCATATATATTCCTTGTCATCTGAAGGTGATCACACAGGCTTCTCACTGAGCTCCTTGTTCAGAAAATGTGTCTATGTGTTTGACGTGCTCCCAGAGGTTCTTAAAATAAATTAGACATGTGCCACATAACCTGTATTTTAATAGAGCAGCCTAAATGTGACAGTGAATTTTTATGAACGTCTACCCCCTAGTTACAAATGTGATCATTTTTGATGTTTATTCAATGCTTTGCCTTCCCCCAAATGCGGAGAACTGTGAGACCAGAGGTATTTAAATGTGATTCCTTGTATCACATTTCCCTGACCAGTGGAAAAGTGAATGGTTATCATCCCAACCATACAACCTAGCTGTTGAGATAATAGGATAAATGCCTTGCTATTTTTCTCAAGTCTGAATGTAGTAAAGTCACAAGTGAGGATCGATTACCTGATTTTTATCCTCTGTAGATAGAGTAGGAAAAAAATTCTTAAGTTCCCTCAAAATTCATTCTCTATACTTCCATGTCATGTGGGAGTGGATATCAGAGCAACCTGGACAAAAATTATTCTTTTGGGAACTTCATGATAGGATTTGAACTTCAGGCCGTACCACTTGAGCCATTTGGCATCAGTTATTCTTTTCAGATTGGGTCCTGTGCTTTATGCCAGGGGTAGCTTCAGACCATAAGCCCCTACCTAGACTTCCTCTAGCTATGACTATAGGCATATACTTCTATGCACAGTCCCCAGGAATTCTGAAGGACACCTAGAAGAAGCAAAGTGAAATGCAAAATATGATGTTGGATCCCTCAGAGGTAATGAATCTGCTGACATCTGGCTTGGTCCATCAAGCTTCAACCAGCTTCTCCATCTGCTCCAAGAGCCACCATACAAGGGCTTGAAAATTGCTTCCATTTCCTTTAAAATGAAAAAATAGAGGAAGAAGAAGGAGGAAAAGGAAGGGGAGGAGAAGGAGAATGAGGAAGAGCATGAGGAAGAGGAGGAAGAGGGGAAGAGGGGGGAGGAGAAAGAGGGGGAGGAGGGGGAGGAGCGGGAGATGGTGGTAGTGGTTTAAATCAAAGAAAATGTAAGCAGACCAAATTTACATCTGTGCAGTTGTAAAATGTCATCTTAATATGTCTTATGAACAAAGAGTTCATGAAGGCAAAAGTGTCTAGAATCCACACAAGTAACAAAGAATACGTAATGATTCTGTGCCATGGCCAAGGATTTTTGTGACCTTGATACAGAATGAACAATGCAGAACATTTGGTTCAAAGCATAAATTCACTGTAGCTATAGAAGAACACAAAGACTTGTGCACTGGTAGCTCACACCTGTAATCTTAGCGATTTAGGAAGCTGACATCTAAGAACAATAGTTTCTTAGCAAGCCTGGTCAGAAAAGTCCATGAGACTCTTACTCCAAATAAAAAGTCGAAAGTGGAGATGTGGAACAAGTAGTACAGTACTAGCCTTGAGAAAAAAAAAAAAAGAAAGGAAGAAAAGCTTAGAGACAGCAGCCATGCCCTGAGTTCAAATCTCAGGACTAGTACAAAAAAGAAAAGGAGAGAAAGGGAGGAAGAGAGGAAAGGAGGAAAAGAGGGAAGGAGGGAGGGAGGGAAGGAGGGAGGGTGAGAAGAATGGAAGGAAGGAACTCTTCCTTCCACAGAGGTAGTCAACAAGACAGTCAGGATGTTGAAGAGGATATGGTTATTCTAGACATTGTATTTGAAACTTTCAGTCCTTTTGTGACTATCGTTATATTCATTATACTCATGTGTGTGCATGCATTGTGTACATGTGTGTATGTGCATGCATGCACCCATCTACTAGGGCTTGAATTCAAGTCCTTGGGGTCTCACTTGGTTTTCTTGCTCATGGCTGGTAATCTAACACTTGAACCACAGCTCCACTTCCAACTCTTTGCTGGTTAATAGGAGATAAGAGTCACACAGACTTTTCTGCTCAGGATTGGCTTTAAATTTCACTTCTGCTCAGATCTCAGCCTCCTGGGTAGCTAGGATTACCGTCATTACTGGTGCCTGGCTCACTCTCATGACTCTTTTGTTGTTGTTGATTGTGAGGCTTGAACTCTGGGCCTGAGCACTGTCCCTGTGTTCTTCAGCTCTAGATTAGCACTCTACCACTTGAGCCACAGTGCCACTTCTGGTTCTCTGGTGCTTAATTAGAGATAAGAGTCTCATGGATTTTGGGGCCTGGGCTGGCTTTGAACCACGATCCTCAGATCTCAGCCTCCTGAGTAGCTAGGATTACAGGTGTGAGCCACTGGTGCCTGGCTCATGATTCTTTATCATTGAACAGAAGCATAATTTTTGTTCATCCACAAGTATTGCATTTGTGACCTTGAAATCTGAGTGTTAAGACATCATTCCTTCGTTAGCACATGTCCCTGTCACCAGGTAAGACTCCCATTACTATTGCTTTGAAACATACTATGGCTGGTAACAGAAACTCTGCTGTTAAACCAACCCAGCACAAAGTTGGCATTAGTTATTTATGATGTTACATGAATCATCTGTACTTTCCCTGATAAGCCTTGGGCTGTGTGTCTTTCATTTCAGCTGACATTTTGCTGCCATTTTCTAGGCTAAGTAACTACTGTGCAATCACTCTGAGCTGATGCATGGTCATTGTTTTGCACAAAATGGATTTTTAAGTCAGTTGAAAGGCTTTCTGAAGAATATAATTTGACAAAGTAAATTTTTGCCCATATAACAGAAATCAGCCAGCACGGCACCAAATGTATTTTTTAAGATAGCTAAAAGGATTTCTGCAGAGAGTTTGACAAAGTATTTTACTTTTGTGCACAAAGCAAAAATTGATTAGTTTTGAACAAAAAGGATTTCTCAGGGTGCTGAAAGGCTTTTCTCTAGAATTAAATATATTCTTCAACTTGCAGGATAAGGTATTTGAAAGTAGAGTCTTTGAGAAGACAAATAGTTGTCGGTGACATTTTTTTTTTTCAGGAACAATTTAAAAGAGTCTACTTAAATGACATTTTCAACCACCTCAACCTGGTTTGGTGCCTGATGTCTTGCTGCTCCCAGAAAGATGACCCATTTTTCAGTGTCTGCGGCTTATTGCATGATTCATTCACTTGTTTGATCCAGCTCCTCACTCGATAGAAATCACTAAGCAGACATTTTACTGAACACCCATCCTCCTCCACTTTAACTCTAGGAGACAAGAAATCTAAGCACATTGAAGGGCATGGATTTTAACTTGAATTGTTTAGCTTCGGAGAAATTTTGCTGACAATTTTTCAATATCTGCACTGCTTTTATCTGAAGAAAGGAACTGATTTGGTAACATGCAAACTTCTGTGGATCCAGTATTTTCATAAAGTGCCAATCTGCTGCCAGGGAAAGCTGTAAGGTTGGAGGATAAATGTCTAATGTGCTCTATGGTTGTGGGAAGTATATGTGCGCAGAGGTGTGTGTGTGTGTGTGTGTGTGTGTGTGTGTGTGTGTGTGTGTGCGTGTGCGCACATATTCTGGCATGTGATGTGGGGGAGTGGGATATACAACTGTGTGTTATAGCTCTCACACCAATAAATTTGAGGGAAGAGGTCTTTTATTTTTTATAATTTTTTATTTCAATGTATAGAGCAGTTACAGTTATATTCTCCAGATAGAGGATGCATTACTTCTCACACATTGATATCCCTTCTTATGTTTTTGTCCCCATTTCCCCCCCACCCTTTCCCCTCATTTTTCCCCTCCTATTTCAGATAAACAGGTAAACATCTATATAATATACCAAGTAACAAAGTGGGATACTGTAACAATATGAGATTAACCAAAGGGCAACACAAGAGAAGAAAGAAAAACATAATACATAAAGAATAACAGTCACTTATAATTAAGCTCTTGTTTCCATGTCTTGGAGGTCCATTGATTTGGCCTCATCCTATATGGCCTATGTATCTAGGGTTTGAGCTATTGTAATCCTCTGCTAAGAGAGTTTTAGATGTGTGCTAATTATTACAGATGAGGGAAACCATTGAGCCTATGTTCCTTTGGGTCTGACTTATTTCACTTAATATGATTTTTTTTCCAAGTCTTTCCATTTCCTTACAAATGGTACAATGTTGTTCTTTCTGATGATGTCATAGAATTCCATCATGTATAAATACCACATCTTTTTTTTGAGCAACTTGTGTTCATTTTTATTGTCTTTCTTTTTTTAATATTTTTTATTGTGATTAATAGAAGGGTTACATTATATTCACCAGATAGAAGGTGCATAACTTCACAAACATTGATACCCTTTCTTATGACATGGTCCCCATTTCTCTCCCATCCTCACCCCGCTTATCTTGATTTCCCCCCTTCCCTATCCAATTTCACATAACCAATTAAGCACATATAAAATATATCAGATAACAAGGTGAAATATTGTAACAATATGAGATAACCAAGGGATGGCAAAAGAGATGATAGATAACAGAGTACATTAAGAACAACAGTCACTCATTATATGGCTTTTGTTTCCTTATCCTGGAGGTCCTTACATTTAGTGTCATTCTATTTGGCTTTATGTCTCTAGACTTTGCTCTATTGTAAATCTCTGCTAGGAGAGCCCAAGGTTTCTACTGATTATGACAAATGAGGAAGACTATTGGGCCTATGTTCCTTTGAGTCTGGCTTACTTCACTCAGAGGTCTTTTCTTATGTACAGAGATTACTATTTGGAGGAGGCCATAAATAATAAGTTTTTCTGGATAAATGAAGAACAGTTTAAGAAAATGAATACCAGGAAAATGGAACACTTTTTGTTAAGGTATAAAGAATTAAAGAAAAGGTAGGCAGAAGAATGGAGATGGAAAGGGGTGGGGAATATAGTCATTATAGTCAATGTGAAAATGTACACATGGAGCCATGTAAAAGGTATGGGTGTGGTTGTAAAAGACGAGGGAGACTGATACAAGGAGTGATGCTGATCATGATACATTGCACTCATAGACTAATTTGTTGAGTTTAAGGACAATCACTAAATGATTATCAAATAAATAAGTATTTTAAAGCTCTTTTTTTCATGCTTTGTAGTTCATGGCTACAAATTTTGGATTTGCTTGGGAGCGGAGTAAGTACTGGGGTTTGAAGTCAACTTCTCACATGTACTAGGCATTGGACCACACCACCAGCCAGATCCTTGCTGGGTATTTTTTAAAATTTTATTGTCCAGGTAATGTATAGAGGGGTTACAGTTACATTTGTCAGGTAGTAGGTACATTACTTCTCACACATTGATAACCCTTCTCACGTTTTTGTCCCCCCACCTCCTCCCAATCATCTTGTGTTCCTCCTTCACCCCCCCCATTTCAAATAAACAAATAAAGGTATATATACAATACACTAGGTAGCAAAGTCAGATATAGTAACCATATGAGATTAACCACAAGGGGAAAAAAGAGAAAAGAAATAACTGCACATAGTACATTGAAAACAACAACCACAAATATAAACCTCTTGTTTCCTTTAACCTAGAGTTCATTTCATTTAGTTTCATCCTGTATGAGCATATATCCATAGCTTTTGAGCTATTGTGATCCTCTGCTAGGAGAATCCTAGATATATTAATTATTAGAAATATGGGAAACCATGGAGCCTATATTCCTTTGGATCTGGCTTATTTCACTTAATATGATTTTTTTTCCAAGTTTTTCCATTTCTTTACAAATGGGGTGATGTCAGTCTTCCTGATGGCCTTGCTGGGTATTTTTGACATAGGGTCTTGCTCTCTGTTGGGGTGGTGTGGGAGGGGCACAATCTATGTTATTCTTGCTGTTGTAGCCACAGTAAAAGGCACGCACCAACCAATCAGGCTATCCACTGAGAAGTGATCTCTTGATCTTTTCTACTCCGACTGACCTTGAACCAGTCTCAGCAGGCCAACTTGTAGGATTATAGGTGTGAAATGTCAATACTCAAATTCAGGGCCTTTCCCCCCAGGTGCTTGGCCTCTTTGTACAGGTTGATGGAAAGGCATAGTAAAATCATCCTTGGCCAAGTCATTCCCTGGTTATGTCATAAACCAAAATATAAAGTCAAATCTAGAGGCTCTTCATTAAAAGTAAGTTGCTAACAGTTTAGAGATGACATTCTATTAGCTATTCAGAAGTGTATTCTATTAGTGTTTTTGTATCTAGAACTTAAGGGCAGATTTTATTCATTTGTTTGTTTCTTTATTGTGCTGGTATTAGGGCTTGTAGTCAGGTCCCTTAGCTATCACTCTCCCTTCCCGTTATTTGTGGGGGAAGGGTGTCACATAGACTTTTCCTGCCTGCAGCTTCAAACCTCAATCTTCAGATTTCAGCCTCCTGAGTAGTTCGGATTACAGATGCAACTCCCTGGTATCTACCCAAGAGGGGAGTTTACTTGTTAAAGTTTTGTTACCTCATATTGACTCTACATCTGTTTAAATCAAGTCTCTAGTTTGTTTGCATTGATTGGCATAGGAAATTAAATATTCAAAGCTTACTTTTATCTCCTTTCCTGGATCCACTTCTAAGTCATCTAAGGGGAACAGAATCCTTCTATCCACAAGTCATTCCTTAGCATGTTTGTAAGTAAAGATGATTAGAGATAGAAAATGATCACAAGAGTGTCAGCTCTTTCTAAAAGGAGGAAATCATACCCACATGTGTGCTCATGTTTGTATCGTTACTGAGGCTCTGCCTCTAAAACTTGAGAGTGAACCATAAGTAAGTTTCTTTGTTGACCAAATTCTCTGCTTGGCCATCAAAACCAAACAAAAACAAAAATAATATGCACCTATAGGACTTTGAGTCTTATTCTCTTTTTGTTATGAGTGTGTCCTCACCAGAGTGCCCTGATCAGGGCCTCATCTTTTCCTCACTTCTTGTGCTCTACCACTTGAACCACTCCAGCCAAGCTTTTTTTTGCTGTGAATTGAAGATGGAATCTCTCAGTCTTTTCTTCGGGCTCCTATTCAGCCTCCTATGTAGCTAAGTTTAAAGATGTGAGCCACTGGTGCCCAGCTGTTAAACTATTTGTACAAAGATATTAGCACAGCATGTTCTATTTCACCTGCTTACTTGACTCATTTCTCATGGGGTCTTAACCACATTGTCATACAAGTTTCAAACAGCAATGTTAATGGTTCATGGCTAATCAGCGTTGGCCATTCACTGCAGACATGAGAGATAGACTGGCAATAAATAGGTGAATCAGATAGGAGACCAGTGTCCCCTGAGTGTCTGTGAGTGCAATGCCCTGGAGAAAGCTGAAAGTGAGGACATGTAGCCAGCAGAACCAGTTCCCTCCCACCCCTTGAGACAGTAGGGAATCTGGCAAAGGGAAGCCATACGCTTAGTTTCAAATGAATATTTGATGCCATACAGATAGGGAATGTGAATCGATAAGGCCAGCCCTGAAGTTCAAAAAGGCATAAAAAACTGCATATAATTTAAATGCTGCCAAAGCGGGAGGAGTTCACAACAACATTGATGCAGGATGAGCTAACATGAACTGAGAAGTAGCTGAAAACTGATAGAAAGAAAGGGAAACATAACTGTCCATTTAGGACTCTCATGACAGATAATGATGGTTTCCTTTGCAAATGGAGAATATAAAGCATCCAAGCTTCTGGAAAATAAATAGTCATGGAAACTCAGATCTTAGTCATTGCTCACTCCCAAGATGCAACTAAGGATAAGAAAATTACAATAGGATCAGTCCTTTGTTTCACTTGGATTCATGACCCTGCACCCAAATCATTTTTCACTTTAAAAGAGCTAGGGGTGCCATTCCGTGAGTCATGTGACTGGGGTGGTAGGGTGATCATGTACTAGAGTATGAATGTATGTCACCAGCTGTGAGAAAAGTGACAGTGAGCTGAGGTAAAACTACTTGCCTAACATGCATGAAGCGCTGGGTTCAATTACCAGTATCTGAAATCAAAAGGAAAAACACAATATTAACTCATTTTTTGCATCAGTAAAATAGTCTTGATATGTATCACTACAAATCTGGACAAAATAATCCCAAGCAATTATCAGCAGGGCATTTTTGGTTCTTCTATGTTATCAAAATGAAGGCTGGAATTAGACTTAATTTAGTAGGCAAATGAACTGTAAAGTTAGGCCCTGATGACTCTTAGTTACTGTGGAGGCTGAGATGTGGAGGCCTCCAAGGTAAAGACAAACCAGGTGGAAAAGCCTATGAGACTTCATCTCCAAAATAACCAGCAAAAAATCCTGACTAGAGGTATGGCTCCAGTAGAAAAACTTAAGTGAAACAAGTGTAAGGCCCTGAGTTCAAATCTTGATATTTGTAAGAAAAATAAGAAAGAAAGAGGAGAGAGGAAACAAAAAAACATTTGACTTGTCTGAGAAGGCATTTGAAAAGGGCCAAAAAAATGAAGCTTAATGGACATTGGAGGCCTTATCCATTGAGTCTCAGTATGAACCAAGAGATTTGAGGTGTATGTTGTGCAGCTGACTTTTCCTTATTTTTTAGCCAAAGGCATGTGGCTCCTTAATTGGAGAAGTTGAAGAATGGTTGTTCTGTTCTGGTTTTCTTCCTGTGACCTTTAAATGCCCTAAGTGTCTCTGACTGCCACGAACTCCATGACAGGGAGATGTCATGTGAATACTTCCCCAGAATGAAGTTTTGATTCTTCAGTCAGCTTCCCCTACCTCAGGGCCCAGTTGCAGGATCCAGTAAGGCTTCTACAAGCTCTGCAAAGGGAGAGTGAGTTACGGAACAACTCACGTTTTACAGCTCAGTGTTTGGGTTTGTGATTCTTGTCCAAAAGAAAGCCTAAAAACTAGTGTGACAAAATCTCAGGTCATCATCAAACCAATTGTTATTCTCTTCTGGTCTTTACTGTTTAATTTCTTCTTTCCCTGTGTGGATCACTTTGATGTCCTTTACTCTTGCCTTATTGGTCTGGCTAAGTGTTCCAGCACTATTTGGAAGAGAAGTGGAGAGAGTGGGCATCCCTGTCTAGTTCCTGTTTTTGAGGTAAATGGTTCCAGTCTTTCACCATTTTGTAGGTTTGTCATATATGGCTTTAATTATTTTAAGGAATGTACCTCTTATTCCTATTTTTTCTAGTGCTTTCAACATGAATGGATGTTGTATTCTGTCAAATGCCTTCTCCGCATCCAGAGAAATTATCATATGATTCTTATCCTTAGCTCTATTGATGTGATGTATTACATTGATTGATTTGCAAATGTTAAACCAGCCTTGCATCTGTGGGATGAAGCGTACTTGATTATAGCGTATAATTTTTTAAATTTGTTTCTGGATTCTGTTGGCTAATATTTTATTGAGGAGTTTTGCGTCTATGTTCATTAGAGAGATAGGTCTGTAGTTTTCTTTTTTTGTTGGGTCTTTCCCTGGTTTGGGGATGAGAGTAATATTAGCTTCATAAAATGAGTTTGGTATTGCTCCTTCTGTTTCCGTTTCTCAGAAGAGTTTCAAGAATATAGGTGTTACTTCATCTTTAAATGTCTTGTAGAATTCTGCAGTGAAACCATCTGGACCTGGGCTGTTTTTGGTTGGCATTTCCCTGATTCCTTCTGCAATTTTATTGTAAGAGATTGGTTTGTTCAATTTGTTTACCTCTTCAGGAAAAAGGAATGCAACCCTTATTCACCAAAATCATAGCAGAGAACTTCCCCAACCTTAAAAGGGAAAATACTCAAATTATTGAAGGTTTCAGGACTCCAAACAGGCAAGATCCTAGAAGGAACTCATTTAGACACATCATAGTAAAGACACTAGACTCGAATACCAAGGAATTGATCTTAAATGCTGCAAAAACTAAGAAAGAGCTATACTACAACAGGAAAAAAAAATAGAATAACAACAGACCTCTCCACACAAACCCTAAATGCAAGAAAAGCTTGGAAAAACATCATTCACGTCCTGAAGACCAACAACTGCCAACCCAGACCGATATATCCAGCAAAACTAGCATTTACATTTGAGGGAGGAATAAGAATATTTCACTCCAAAGAGAAGCTACACGAATACGTGCACACTAAACCAGAATTACAAAAAATATTAATTAATTGAGAACAAATTGCAGAACATCAAGAATGCCCATCAAGAAGCAATTCCTTATAATTCACTAAACACAAAAGGGGAAAAAGAGAGAGAAAGAAACTAAGAAGTAAAAATGAATAATGACAATGGACACTGACCACTTCTCCATAATTTCCCTAAATGTGAACGGGCTGAACAATCCAATCAAAAGACACTGGATTAAGAAACACCCACCCATCCATATGTTGCCTCCAAGAGACATACCTCACTGCCAAAGACAGAAACAAATTCCAAGTGAAAGGATGGAAACGAATTTTCCACTCCAATGTACCGTGCAAAAAAAGCAGGAGTAGCAATCTTGATCTCCGACAAAATTAACTTCTCAGTAAAATCAGTAAATAAAGATAAAGATGGTCACTACATATTAATAAAGGGTACAATCCATACCCACAATATTACAGTTATAAACATTTACTCCCCCAACACGGGAGCACCCAAATTCGTCAAACAAACTCTCTTAGAATTACAGAACAAGATAGACTCAAACACAATCATAGTGGGAGACCTCAATATGCCACTCTCAACAAATGACAGGTCAACTCAACAAAAGTTAAGCAAGGACACCATCAACTTAAATGACACCATAGCCCAGCTGGGCTTAACAGATATACACAGAGTCTTCCATCCAATGGTGAAACTTTTTACATTTTTCTCAGCAGCACATGAAACACACTCCAAAATAGATCATATATAGTTCATACAGAAAACTTAAGGAGATACAAGAGGACTGATATAATCCCATGCATTCTATCTGACCACAGTGGACTCAAACTAGTTCTGAACAAAGCAGTAAAAGTAAAAAAAAACATTCAAACACTTGGAAGCTGAACAACACACTTCTGAATAACTCCTGGGTTACAGATCAGATCAGAGAAGAACTTAAAAACTTCCTTGAATGTAATGACAATCAAGAGACATCACAAAGGAACTTATGGGACATAGCAAATGTTCTAAGGGGCAAATTCATCGCACTAGAAGCGCATATTAAAAAGACAGAAGAAGGGCCGGGAGTTTGGCCTAGTGGTTAAAGTGCTTGCCTAGCATGCATGAAGACCCGGGTTCGATTCCTCGGTACCACATACATAGAAAAAAGCCAGAAGTGGTGCTGAGGCTCAAGTGGTAGAGCTCTAGCCTTGAGAAAGTCCAAGGACAGTGCTCAGGCCCTGAGCTCAAGCCCAGGACTGGCAAAAATAATAAAATAAAATAAAATAAATAAATAAATAAATAAAAAGACAGAAGAAGAGCATGTAAATAACCTAAAAAAGAAACTGAAACACCTAGAGGAGCAAGAAAAAATTAATTCTAAAACAAGTAGAAGGACAAAAATAACAAAAATAAAATCAGAAATATCAGAGATTGAAATAAGATCTACTATACACAAATTTAATAAATCAAAAAGTTGGTTCTTTGAAGGAGTCAACAAAATAGACAGACCCCTGGCAAGATTAATCAAAAAAAGGAGAGGGGAGACTCAAATAAACAGGATTAGAGACCCCACAGGAACAATCACAACCGCTATCCAAGAAATTCAGTCCATTATGAATAAGTACTACCAGAGCCTATATTCAAAGAAACAAGAAAATCTAGTAGAAATGGATGATTTCTTAGATATTTTTCAGGAATTTTTTTAAACAGCATGGGAATGCTCATATTGTGCTAAGTGAAAGAGAGAGCCTAATTATTGTATGCAATTTGGTACTGCCTTAAATATAAATATATACATATATATATATATGGAATTAGATAGTCATGAGGACAGGAAGATGAAGAAGTTATTTATTCACAGCATGACTTATTAACAATAAATACTCCTATGTAAGACACTGAGGACTATGTTTTTTTTCAGTATTCCCATTTTCATACATTTAGCCAATAATATTTTGTTCAATAAAAATAACAAGTATTTTCAAGTAAGTGAAGTTATCGTAAAAGAACAAAATAAAAGAGGACGCCTTGAGTATTAGAAAGCTGAGATGGCCTTGGCCTAGCATGCAGTTTGCTGAAAGTAAGGATTTGCAGGTTTATCAGAGCATAATCAGAGTGAGGATCTTGAAGAGGTGGAGAGGGAATAAGGGAAGGGATTAGAAAGTCACGTGAGTGAGACATGTGGCTCATTATGTTAGACTCGTAGATGTTTAATGGATTTGAGGCCCTGAGCAAGTTATTCACTCATTTAAAACCTCGGTTGCTTTTCTTGTGAAATGGACAACATGATAATGTATTTTAAAAATTAAGTCAGGCCAGGAGTTTGGCCTAGTGGTGGAGTGCTTGCCCTGCATGGACGAAGACCTGGGTTCAATTCCTCGGTACCACATACATAGAAAAAAGCTGGAGGTGGTGCTGTGGCTCAAGTAGTAGAGTGCTAGCTTTGAGGAAGCCCAAGGACAGTGCTCAGGCCCTGTGCTCAAGCCCAGGACTGTGAACAAATCAAAAATTGAGCAAGTCAAGTGCTGGTAGCTTACTCTTATAATCTTAGCTCTCCTCCTAGGAGTCTGAGATCTAAGAACTGAAGGTTAAAGCCAGCCTGGACAGACAAATCACAGAGGCTTTTATCTCCAATGAACCAGAAACCAAACCAAACCAAACCAAAACAAAACCCCCAGAAGTGAGGGTGTGGCTTGAGTAGTAGAGCATTAAGCCTTGGATGAAAAAGCCAAGTGAGAATGTGAGGCCCTATGTTTAAACCCCAGTACTGGCACACATACACACCCACACAAAAATAATACGATTGTGTATACAAATCATTGGAAGCCAGGTGCTAGTGGCTCACGTCTGTAATCCTAGCAACTCAAGAGACTGTGATCTGAGGTTCCGAGCCAGCCACTGTAGTCTGTGAGACTCTTGTCTCCAATTAGCCACCATAAAACTGAAAGTGATGCTGTGGCTCAAAGGGGTAGCATGCTCTCCTTGAGCTGAAGAGCTCAGGGACAGTACCCAGGCCCAGACTTCAAGCTCCAGGGTGTACCAAAACAAATAAACAAAAGAATCACTTGACAAAATACCTACAGACCTTAGAAATATTTACATAAATGTTAATGACCCACCAATTATCCACACAGGCTAATATCTTAAGGAAGCTCATGCTTCAACTTACACTGTTTCCCCTGGTCCATGGTATGTTTCAATGTCCTCTGTCATCATACCCTATGATAACCAGAGAAGAAGCTTTCTTGTTATTGAATGGACTTCTGGGTGAGGGTCCTACAATACTTAGTAAGCATTCGTGGTTTTGAAAATATAATGTTTGCAGGATTGCTTGGTGGGGAGAGACCATTCCAATTTGTTCATTAATTTTACAGAGGTGGACCTGTGGTCTGATTTGATTACCTGATGTTGCTAAGGTCATGTAGCCAGAAGTAGTGGGGAAGCCAGGCCTTTCCCATAATATGACTAGAAGTAGCCTTTATGCTGGGCAGTCTCTGCTGGTCTCTGCAGTAAAAATAAACATTGCCTCACTTTTGCTGCTGCAATCTGGGTAGGGGTGGATAGTATGAGAAGCAAGCTACTGGGATGACTCTTTCAGGATATGTATGTCTATGGGATTCTGAAGATTTATAAAATACTAGTTACCTGGCCCCAGTGATGGGGTAATGGTGATATTACAACAAGATATTCCTCTTTTCTTTCTAAATCAGTTAACCTTCATAGAGTAAAATACCAAAGTACATGGGGAAAATATGGAGAAACAGAAATTCAGGCAGGTATGGTGGCTCACATCTATTACCTCAGCTATGCTTGAAGCAGAGATTTAAGAGGGTTATAATTTGGGGCCAGCTTGGGCAAAAAGTTATCAAGATTCTGTTTCAAGAAGTAAACCAGGCATGGTGGCTTTATCACACCCCTATAATCTCAGAGTGATGGATACCCAAACAAGAGGATCAGACTGAGGGTTGCTCCCCAAAAATGTGTAAGACAGTGGGAAAAAGTAGGGAAAGAGGAAGTAAAACTATCCCTCTTTGCAGATGACATGATTCTGTATTTAAAGAATCCTATAGACTCTACTCCCAAGCTCCGTGAGCTGATTCAAAATTTTGGAAATGTAGCAGGCTATAAAATTAACCCTCAAAAATCAACTGCCTTCCTTTACGCCAACAGTGAGAGGAACGAGGCAATAATCAGGAAAGCAACTCCTTTCACAATAGCCTCAAAGAAAATAAAGTACCTAGGAATTAGCTTAACTAAGAATGTAAAGGACCTTTTTGATGAAAACTTTAAAACTCTAAAAAAAGGAAATTAAAGCAGAACTAAGGAAATGGAAAAACCTCCCATGCTCCAGGATTGGAAGAATCAACATTGTGAAAATGACAATCTTGCCAAGAGCTATCTACAAATTCAACACAATACCCATCAACATCCCAATGTCATTCTTTAAAGAAATAGAAGAGGCAATTCAAAATTTCATATGGAATAATAAAAGACCCCGTATAGCAAAAACACTTCTTAGCAGAAAGAACAGAGCTGGAGGAATTTCAATTCCAAACTTTAGACTCTATTACAGGGCTATAATTATCAAAACAGCTTGGCACTGGCACAAGAACAGGCCTGAAAACCAATGGAATAGAACTGAGGACCCAGATATTAAACCACAGACCTATGGCCACCTAATCTTTGACAAGGGAGCCAAAAAAAAATAGAATGGAAGGAAGACAGCCTCTTCAACAAGTTGTGCTGGCAGAACTGGTTAAGCACCTGCAGAAAACTAAAGTTGGATCCTTCTTTGTCACCCTGCACTAGAATTAACTCCAAATGGATCAAAGACCTGGAGGTAAAAGCTGACACACTGAAAACTTTACAGGAAGGAATAGGAGATACACTAGGCCTCCTTGGCACAGGTTGAAACTTTCTTAATAAGGACCAAGAATCACAACAAATCAGAGAAAGGCTGGATAAGTGGGACTGCATTAAACTGCAGAGCTTTTGTATGGCAAAGGACATAGCTACTTAATTAATTAGGAAGCCTACAGAGTGGGAGAAGATCTTCACCAACCAAACAACAGAAAAAGGCCTCATATCTAAAATATATCAACAACTCAAAAAATTGAATCACTCCAAAACTAATCTCCAAAGTAACAACCATCCCATTAAAAAATGGGCCAAAGACTTAAAGAGAGTCTTCTCTGAAGAAGAAACAAAAATGGCCTATAGACACATGAAGAAATGCTCAACATCTGTGATCATAAAAGAAATGCAAATCAAAACAACTCTAAGATTCCACCTCACTCCAGTTAGAATGGCCAGGATCAAGAAAACTAATAACAACAGATGCTGGAGGGGATGTGGCCAGGAGGGTTCCCTACTACACTGTTGGTGGGAGTGCGAACTCGTTCAAGCACTATGGAAAGCAGTGTGGCAGTGCCTCAAAAGGCTAAACATAGAACTCCCCTATGACCCAGCAATTCCACTACTTGGCATTTACCCAACCATCCAGAAACAAGGGCATGCTAAATCCACTAGAACAACAATGTTCATTGCAGCACTATTCACCATAGGAACCAATCTAGATGTCCCTCAGTTGATGAGTGGATCAACAAGATGTGGTATTTGTACACAATGGGATTCTATGCTGCTGTCAGAAAAAACGACATCACCCCATTTGTTAGGAAATGGAAAGACTTAGTAAAAATCATATTAATTGAACTAAGCCAGACTCAAAGGAACTTAGGCTCAATGGTTTCCCTCATTTGTCATAATCAGTAGAAACCTTGGGCTCTACTAGCAGAGATCTGCAATAGAGCAAAATCTTGATACATAAGGCCATATAGTATGATGCTCATTGAAAGGACCTCCAGGATATTGAAACAAAAGCCATATAACGAATGATTGTTGTCCTTAATGTACTATGTTATCTCTCATCTCCTTTGCTGTCCCTTGGCTATCTCATATTGTTACAGTATCTCACTTTGTTATCTGATATATTGAATTTATTTGTATTTGGTTATTAGAAATTTGATAGGGAAGGGGGGTTAACCAAAACGGGTGGGGGGTGGGGGGGTGGAGGGGAGGGTAATGGGTACCAAGACATGTGAAAGGGTATCAATGTATGTGAATTAATTAATGCACCTTCTATCTGGCAAATATCATGTAACTCTTTTATTAATTACAATAATAAAAAAAAAAGACAGTGGGAAAAACAAAGCCAAGGGGCTGGGGACTTGTGGCCCAAATGATAGAACACCTGCTTGGCAAATGCAAGGTTCTGAGTTCAGTCCCTAGTACTATCAAGAAGAAAAACAAGAATTCAGTATAGAAATGGTGCCTTCCTAATACTAAATGTAATCAAGGAGATATTGGGAAGAACTTTTCCTATTCTGTCAGAGTTGGTGACATGAGACCAGAGCGAATCAGGCTTTACTCAGAGGTCAGAGAAAAATGAAAATGAGCAATTTGTTTCCAGGTGGGCCTTAAATGAGATGCAAAAACATGCGGATGCTTGTTCTGAGTAGCAGATAGTGAAGAAGGTTCTGAATGCACCTGACACAGGTCCCAGGAGATTTCAGAGGGTGATTGAAGATGTAGAGATGGGAGTCTGTCTCTCATTTGAAAATCTGATCAAAGAAAGCAGATTCACCAAAGCAGTGTAAGCAAGCAAGAGCTTCAGGAGATTTCACTACTTTGTGCCACACAAGAACAGATGGGCGATACCACACCACAGGATTCCACAACAGTTAGGGAAAATGGAATTTTCTTCAGCTGTAGCACTTGATTTCAGTCTTTGTCTTGCAGACCTCCTCTACAATGCACCATTAATTCTGAGATAGCCTAAGTGATTTTCCTGTCTCTACAAGCAGAAAAACCCTAACACAATTCCAGGCTGACATAGCAATTGATGTCTTTCTACTTGCAACAGTCCACTCTCCAAGAAACTCTGGGCTGATAGAGCAGCTGTCTTGCTTAGCCCTACTATTCTTCCACTACATGGACCAGGTAACTGATGACTTCTCTCCACCAGAGCTGTTAGCATTCCTTGCAATCAACAGTGTAAATACTTTATTAATAATTTGTATTTATAGAACATCTGCCTCCCAAAGAGCTCAAAGCTGTTTACAAGTGTCATCTCATTAATCCTGATAGCAACTCCTTTTTTCTAAGGTAGACATTTGTAATTGTTAATAGGTACTGCCATCTCCATTTAACTCATAGAAAAAACAAAATTCAGAAAAGACTTACTTTTTCAAGATCAAACAGTAATCTGGGAAACACAACCTAGAAAGTCTCCCTCTCTGTTCTTTTGTTTTGATTTTTTTTTCTATAGGAAGCTCTCCTGGAAAACTACCCTTATACATTACTGTGCAGCAGAAGAGGCTTCCTCTACTGAAGGCTTAAAAAAAAAGTCACCAGGCACTTGTGCTCCTGCCTGCAATACTAGGTACTCAAGAGGCTGAGATCTGAAGACCAAAGTTCAAAGATAACCAGCGCAGATAAGTCCAAGAGATTCTTATCTCCAAATAACTATCAAAAAGCCACAAGTCAGTGTGTGGCTCAAGTAATAGAATATCAGTCTTCAGCAAAAATGCCAAGGAAGAGTGTGAGGCCCTGACTGGGTTCAAGTTCCAGTACCAGTACAAGTACCAGTACCAGTATACACACACACACACACACACACACACACACACACACACACACACACACACACACACACACACAATTAAGTTTAATAGTATAATACCTTCATGAACTTTCACTTAATAAGCGTGTGAAAATTCTCACATTTCTTTCTAGGACTTGCTCCAAAGTGAACTAAGAATCTCTCCCTTGGTGTCATCTCTTAACGGCTCCACCAACATTGTCAGAGTCATGAAAAATGATTAAATTCTGAGACTGGACAGCATTTTTAATCCCTTGAAGGAGTTAGTGCACACTATCTGAATGTTGTCCTCCCTACTGGGAAAGAAGAAACAACCCCAAAATGACAATAAAATAAAATGAAAGTAACCAAGGAATGTATTTTCTAGAAGTACATATGCGTGAGTTGTTTCAGTTCTGGAATCACAGGACTGAATAAATAGCCTGAAATCCTATAAGCAAGCTTGCATTCCAAAATACAATTTATTCACCTGAAAAATCCCATCATTAAGACATGTCTACACTGAGATAGTATGGTTAAGAAAGTTGGGAAGAATGGGAAAAAAAAAGAAAATTGGGAAGAAGGGAAACTTATGATTATCAATATTAAGAAAAAAAATCCCAATTTTACTGTGACTAAACAGATTTACACAAAACCTTCACAAGATGTTTAGAATATACTAACACAAAATGAATCTCTATAAAACTTTCCCCAGCTCCATAAGTTATACATATAATAAAAACAGTACATTAATCTATCTTTAATACAATATAAAAAATCTGAGGCAGAAAGATTTGTTTAGCATTTAAGTTTGGAAATGAATAGCCTTCACAGCATAGGTTTGGAACTGGCAAGGGCCCCTGACAGATGGTAAGAGGACAAGCAAGAGGAAACCTCAGACCCTGAATCCTGCATTCCTTCCTCCAGCATACTTCCAAACAACCTAAGAACCTCTCCCCAGGCTTCACTTCTTAGAGGTTCCACCACCTTCTGATATTGTCTGGAGAGCATGTTTTCAACATGTGAATACCAAAAGCTTAGCAGGGAATATCATGAAAAACCCTTTAAAGCAGACCTTTATTTCCATCATAGATTGCTATGGTAAATATGTGGGACCATGATGATGATACACATTTACTGTAAAGCAGGTCTCTGTTTATCCTCATTTTACAGATAAACCAAGGGCTACAAGAAGTAAGGCATCTTGTTAAAACTTATTTCTTAAGCTCAACACTCTCCTTTAATAGCCCACATATTTCCACAGTGTGGAATCTTCCCAATTTTTTCTGATACCATAGAATCTTAATAAAAATGCTTTTTTACATAGCAGGGGTTCATATTCTGTGAATAGTGAATAAAGCTTAGTACTGTCCTCAAAAAGACATATTGATACTGTCTAGTGAGGTAAAATGATGTATATTCAACAATATATTAACGAGCAGAAACTAAATAGGTCAAAATGGCCCTTGGGTTCAAAGGGGAAGAAACTGGCTGTCTTCTTTTATGGGCTCTCCATGGAGCTCTTTAATCATTGCTAGATTCAGTAAGAGGACCATGAAGCTAAGAAAGCAAGTGTGTATTCTAGCAGGAAAGCATTTGCTGAGATCCACTGCCCTTCAGGAATCTGCAATCCAGTCTTACCCAAGGGAGGTCCTGTCTTCTTCATTCACACAGAAAATGATTGCATGATTACATAGACAATGTCACTGTCGCCTTGAAATACCTTCTTTTTACTTCTAATAATGAAATATCATAGTTTATTTTATTTATTTTTTTTTTATTTTTTGGTCAGTCACGGGGCTTGAACTCTGGGCTTGGGCTCTATCCCCGAGCTCTTCATGAAGCTCATGGGTAGCACTCTAACACTTGAGCCACAGTGCCACTTCTAGTTTACTGGTGGTTATTTGGAGATAAGAGTTTCACAAACTTTCATGCCTGTTGGCTTTGAACTGTTATCCTGAGATCTTATCCTCCTGAGTAGCTAGAATTACAGGCATGAGCCACTGGTGCCCAGCTTGTGAAATATTTTAGACATAGAAAACAGTAAAGCCAATTAAAATACCATGCCATTTATCTATCATTTTGTTTAACAAGCATATTCATTTTGAAGACCTTAGCGATGTTTCTTAGAAATAAATTGTACCAGGCACCAAAGACACATTCCTATAATCGTGGCTATTCAAAAGCATGAGATTTGAAGGATTGAGATTCAAAGCTATCCCAGGTAAGAAGCTGAAGCTAGACTCCAAAATGACCAGTAAAAATCACGGCTAGAGATGTGAGTCAAGAGGCAGAGGGCCAGCCTAACAAATTTAAAGCCCTGAGTTCAAACACACCAGTACCATCAATAAAAGAAAAAAACAAAACAAAATGAAAGGAAAAGCATGAAGTGTCACTAACAAAATGAAAGATGTCTCTTCCCAGCATCATCTCTGCTCTTCCTTATCTCCACATTAGCCACTATTCTATAAGTGGTATATGTTTTTATGATGTGATTTTCATATTTTAATGTACTTGTACATAGCTATATATAATAAGTAGTACTGTACTTGAATATGTGTAGTATGTATATAAACTATATCTAAATGTCTTCTTCTCTAGCCTGTTTTTTGGATTCATTTCTTTAATCCTGGTGAGATGTATCTTTCATAAAACTGACCACTTTAATCATTTTGAACTACATCATTGAATGACATTAAAGACATTTTCATAATTTTATAACTATCATCAAAGTCTCTCTCCAAAACCTTTTCAATTTCCTAAACTAAAACTCTACACACTAACTAAGCAGGATCCCTCTAGTTTTCTTTGCCTGTCCCAGGGACTAGTATTGGTCTCTATAAATTTGATGACTCTAGGCAACTCATAGAAAGGGAAATATACAGAATTTGACTTATTTTACTTAGTATACTATCTTCACATTTCATATTGCAGCATGTGTCAGAGTTCCTTTTTTTGCCTATCCTGGGGACTGAACTCAGGGCCTGAGTACTGTCCTTGGGCTTTTTCTCAAGGCTTGAGCTCTACCACTTGAGCCACAGCACTACTCCCAGCTTTTTTCTACGTATGTGGTACCAAGGAATCGAACCCAGGTTTTCGTGTATGCTAGGCAAGCACTCTTACCAGTAGGCCAAACTCCCTGCCCAAGTTTCCTTCATTTTAAGGTTGAAAAGCATGCTCCATTGTATGCATATTTGGCATTTGGTTTATCCTATTATCTGTCCCATGGCACTAGAGGGGGCTTCTACTTTTTCCCTTATTCTGAATAATGCTGCCATTGAATACGGCTAAGTAAGCATCTGTGGGAGTTGGAGCTTTCAGTTCATTGACACATGTTGCTATTTTATGTGCAATATTAGGCCTTTTAAATTTTTGAGAGACTACTATACTGTTTCCTATAGAAGCTTATCATTTTTTAGCCCTATCTGCGATACACAAGGCTTATGCTCTCTCCACATCCTTGCCAACCTGCTAAGTCCCTGGGCATGTCTAATTCAACTTGTGGATTCTAGCTTCAAAGGAAATTTCTTTTCCCAAATTACTCTTGGTTTATTTTACTCCATTTGCTTGGCAATAACTGCTAAGATCATAATTCATCTAGACTGTCTCTGCATTTTAGCTTCAAAGGGAATTCTTCCTCTGCTCAGTTCTTATATTTGTGAGCATTTTTCTCTATTGGTACTTTATTCAATTTCAATTTGGCTCTTGCCTAATGTCCATATATACTGTTCCTGGTAAATACCTTCTTTCCTTTTAAATTCCAAATTTATCAACTTCTTCTTAGTGCTTTTTTCCCACCTCACTGGTGAGGTAGTGTGAAGTAGCCCATAATTTATTTTCTTTATAGACAGTAGAAACAGAAATGATGTTAGCATCTCTTGGGATTTCCTGGATGGTGAGTTAAGTTGTCCCATATGTTAACAAGCAATGCACATTGCTAAGCCATTCTTTGGCTAAATTCTGGAGGAAAGTTGAGAAGAATGAACTCTACAGTTATGGAAGAGAAGTATCCAGGTCTGACTGACAGAAAGCAAGTGAGGCTTTCATGTTACATGCAGAATTGAAGAGGACCCAAAACTTAAGAGAACTGAGAAAAATGATATCACAGTGAAATACTTTTATATAAAGCTGAATACTAGTTTGGCCTAGTGGTAAGAGAGCTTGCCTAGCATGCACAAAGAACTTGATTTGATTCCTCAGCACAAAATACATAGGGAGTTTAGCCTAGTGGTAGAGTGCTTGCCTAGCATGACTAGCTGGAAATGTGGTAGAGCTCTAGCCTTGAGAAATTCCAAGTATAGTGCTCAGGCCCTGAATTCAAGCCCCAGGAATGGCAATAAAACAACCAAAAGAAACAAACTATGAAAATTTAAATGAAGAAAAATCAGTTTTTATTCTATTGAGTATATCCTTTTTAGCTATTGGCCAATACAAGGGTTTGAACTGAAGGCCTTGTGCTCACTCGCTTATTTGTTCATGGCTGGCTCTCTATCACATGAGCCATACCTCTAGTCAGGCATTTTGCTGGTGGCTTAGAGATGAATCTCACAGACTTTTCTCCCAGGTTGGCTGGGAACTGACATCTTCCTGAGTAGCTGAAATGACAGATCTGAAACACCAGCATTCAGTTTAGCCTCTATAGTTTAATTGAACAAACATTTTTTTTTTTGCTACTCGTGGGCTTGAGCTCAAGGTCTGAGCACTGTCCTTGGACTTTCTCAAAAGGCTATAGCTCTACCGCTTGAGCCTCAGCACCACTTCCAGCTTTCTTTCTATGTATGTGGTACCAAGGAATCGAACCCTGATCTTCATACATGCTAGACAAACACTCTACCACTAGGTCAAACTTCTGGCCCCTAAATACTTTCTTTATGCAAGTGTTTTTGGCTTTTTAACACAAAGAGTCAAGCCTCATTTTAAACCAAAATGAATATTCTTGAACATGAGAACACCGAGAAGAAAATCACAACACATTTTTAGCCAATAAATCAAGGAAGATTTGGAGAATGGCATCACAGCAGTGGTTTTCTCATTTTTCAAGTTGAAATTAACCGAGCAGCCATTTGTAAAACAGTGAGCTGGATGAATTACTCCATCTTATGAAGGTCAGGGTTAGTGTGAAGATTTCCCGTAAGCAAGTACAAGAGAGCCTATAATTGCCCAAGAGAGGTGTATTCATTTCTAAGGTCACTATAACAACATACAACAGACTGGATGGTCTAATAATTACTGCCTCACCTTTCTCAAATTAAAAGCCTAAGATCAAAGTCCCAAAAGGATTGGCATCCTCTGAGGATCTTCTCCTTGTTTTTGCCTGATGGCATGGCTTTTCCCTCCATTCGTGCTCAGCCTTCTCTATGTTAATTTTTCCTCTCCTCTGTGGACTTCTACTAGACTGCATTAGGGTCATCCTAACCATCATATATACAAAGCCTGATCTCCACACACAATCACATTCTAAAGTTCTGAGGGCTAGAAGCTCAGCAAAGGGATTAAAGAGATGGGAAATACAGTCAATGCCATAATATGGGAGAGAGAAGGTTTACCAAAAAGGAAGTTGCATCTTTTCTTTCTGAGAGACGAAACCAAGACTTGTTCAGAATGAGATTGCTTTCATTGCTTGCCCTGTCAGGTTGTCACTGAACAGTAGTGAACCTTGCTGACTCGATAGTGCTTTGGAGACCCGACTATAATCAAAGGCAGCTCCTTGAGTGGGGTATGTACCTGTAAGACAAGATGAATTCATCTAAGCCAGCGTGGTCTTGCTGGTAGTGAAGTAAAACTTACAACATCACAACTCCACTCCAAAGAAAGGGGTCAGCAAGATACCCCAGCATCTGGAGAGCAGACTTCGCCTCAAGCCAAGAGGCCCAGGGGCACAGAGATGTGACTTCCTGGTGCTTGGCTGTTCAGCTTCATCTTTCTCTACAAAATTTTCTTACTAAATAAAAAAAAAGTTATATTGTTTTGTCTGTCTAAGCGATAGTGCCCCAAAATACCAATGGAATCAGAAGCTAGTGGCTCACACTGCTTGCAAGCCTAGCTGCTCAAGAGGCTGGGACACTAAGATTGAGGTTTGAAGCCTGTCGAGACAAGAAAGGGCATGGGGCTCTTATTTATAATTAATCACGAAGAAGAAGAAGGAGGAGGAGAAGGAAGAGGAGGAGGAGGAGGAGGAGGAGGAGGAGGAGGAGGAGGAGGAGGAGGAGGAAGAGAAAAAGAAAAAAATGCTGGGCACTGGTGGTTCATACCTGTAATCCTAGCTATTCAGGAGGCTGAGATCTGAGGATTTTGGTTCAAAGCCAGCCTGTGCATGAAAGACTATGAGGCTCTTATCTCCAGTTAACCACTAGAAAACCACATGGCTCATATTGTAGAGGGATAGACTTGAGAGAGTTCAGGGACAGCGCCCAGGCCCAGAGTTCAAACCCAGTGACAAGAAAGAAAGAAAGAAAGAAAGAAAGAAAGAAAGAAAGAAAGAAAGAAAGAAAGAGAAGAAAGAGAGAAAGAGAGAAAGAGAGAAAGAGAGAGAAAGAGAGAAGGAGAGAAGGAGAGAAGGAGAGAAGGAGAGAAGGAGAGAAAGAGAGAGAGAGAGAGAGAGAGAGAGAGAGAGAGAGAGAGAGAGAGAGAGAGAGAGGAGAGAGAGAGAGAGAGGAGAGAGAGAGAGAGAGAAGGAAGGAAGGAAGGAAGGAAGGAAGGAAGGAAGGAAGGAAGGAAGGAAGGAGGGGGAGAGAGAAAGAGAACAATAGAATTTTTAGCTAGCAAACTGAATTATGACAGTTTAGGGAGGTTGCCTAGAAACAACAACTAAAATGAATTTGAAAATAAATGAACAGGATTTACTGGCTTGCCATATTCTACACAGAATAAGTAGTTGTGTGAACATTAGGATTCTTCTGTTGTTAAAACAAACCAAAAAAAGTGCCAAGGTATATTTATATTATCTGTGTTTGTTTCTTGGTTTGTTTGTTTGTTTGAGACAGGGTCTTGCCTTGTAGTTCTGGCTGTCACACGCATCTCAATGCTGTGGGCTCCCTCTGCCTCAGCCTCTGAAGAGCTGGGATTTTACATGTATATCCCAGTGAGATCATTTATATTCTTGGGCCACCACACTAGGAAAATGAGAATCTCACAATCAGGAAAATGACAAAATATGTAGGTAGACAGCTCTTTTTATAAACTACTTAGATGGATTTTCAGAGGAAGATTGCATACATCTGAAATAGTAATTATAATTGTTTCCTTTAAATGCTAATATGCTTCAGGAAAGCAATTGCAGAAGGTTAATGTGAACAAAAACCATTTCCATAATGTGATGTTTGCCTCCTGTGAGGTAATGTGACTCCAGGTTTATGGGGCTTGAACTTGAGTTTTGGAGAAGGGTTAGTAGATTGTTCATTTGGCTTTGTTTGGGGTCTGACATCTTAATAAGTGTGCATATGACTTCACTGGCTGCAAATCCTTCTAATGTTAGCATTTGGGGATGGAAATTATAGAAAACTGATTTCTTATTACCATTCCTACTTAATACTCAAACCCAACTTAAACTTGAGTTGGTTAAAGGAGGCATATTGTGTAAAGCATAGTGTAATGGGTGAATAGCTGGGGTGTGTGTGTGTGTGTGTGTGTGTGTGTGTGTGTGTGTATGGGTGTTTGTGTGTGTATATGTGTTAAGAATGAGGAGGGAGGCATAACATCAAAACAGTACAAATGATTCCAGTTTTTCCTCTCCCAAGTCTTTGTCTTCCCAATGTTATCTCTGAATTACTCCCCCCTCACTAGTTTTGTGAACTACAGAACTGAAAGGCTAAATCATTTTAAAACACAAGGAAAATGCAAGACCAGCATAGACACAGGAGCTGCCAGGGCAGTGGCACAGCCCCAGACAGATTGCACTCAATGAAACTGTGCTCGGATTTCAGCACAAGCATGTCCAAGGAAATTTCAAAGTAGGGGAGCAGAGTAATTTGAGGAGTTTTGGAGACTTTTATCATGTTTTACAAGAGATTGTAAAGATCGCAGTTTGTAAGCAACAGGGAGAGAGAAGAGATAGAGTACGAAGGAGGAGGAAAGGGAGGAAGGAGACAGAGAGAATGAAGGAAAGGGACAAAGAAAGGGAAAAAGAAATGGAAAGAGAGAGGGAATGAGAGGAGGAGGGAAGGAGGGGGGGAGGTAGAAGAGAAGATAGAAGGGGTGAGAAAGAGGAGAATGAAAGCAAGTTAAAACCCCAGTGGGCTCCTACGTGGCTGTATGAATCTGTTCCCATATGTCTATGTGTATATGCGCACATATATGTGTAGGGCAACATAATCCATTCTCTACTGTCAGGACTAGTGCTCATGCTGATATGGCAGGGTTAGACCGTCTTGGGTGGGGGGAGGGAAGGGAAGGTCACAGGTTTGGGGACACCTTTCTGACAAGGTCTTTGGTGAAATTACATCTGCTGAACAGAACAGAAACAAAACATGCACCTTATCTCAAACTCGTGGCAGAGAGCTATCAAAGAGGAAGCCTACTCACAGCCATTTGCATAATATGCAGATGAAAATCTAATGAGAAAGGTATATTGACAGACTTGGCCTTGTTATCTGGCAAGGCGGTGCATAACAGCATGTGGTACCTAGACATAATCTCCTGTAATGTTATTTTGCAATTTAAATGCTTTCTCTCCTCTTCCTAAAGAAGACACGCGTCAATAAGAGGCAGGCATCAATAACTGACATTTCAGAGGCGATAAAGCAGGCAGGCTAGGAGTTGATCCCAGGACATGGGGGCCTCATGGCAATTGCTAAAGGGAGGAAGGGAGGAGAAGGGGGCAGCCTCAATTGCCTGCCAAGGCCTTAGTTTTCACTCGCTTTCTGATGGCTGCTCTTCAGCCCCTGGTGCCAGTTCTGAGTATATTTCAAGGAACATTACTGAGAACAAAATCGAAGGCCATCAATATTAATGATCTGAACCAGGAAGATAGCTTTCACTGTGCAAATTAATTACCCTAATCACAGGGTTTTTTGTATCCATTTTAATGAAATAACTATTTATTTCATTGAATCCTGTGCTTTTCTTTTGCAAATAAGGCCCATTTACATGATAAATACATGAAATTTAAAAGGATGACTAAATTAAATTGAGAAAAAAAAGACCTTTTTAAATACAATTTTCTTAGGAAAAACAGCTAGATTAATGGGTTGGTTAGCTGACTGGCATCTATGATGAAATCTTTTTAATGTACATCAAATAGAATTTAATGGACCTTGAGAAATGTCTACAGCCAGTACTATTCAGAGACTGGGGAAGATTCCAGTTGTCTCTTATAATTCTTTGGGGACCTGCTGAAAGCCCATGCCTTGACAATTGGGCTGCAGTCTCCTTATTCCTGTCTCAGGAAATTCTCTTGTCTCACCCTTCCCCTCTTCTGTTCTTCAGACTTGGTGTCTTGTTGAACAATGTAACCAACAATTCACATTTTAGAAGTGTGGGCCAAACAAAAGCTACCCTGTAAACAGGAAGCATGAAAAAAATTTAGATATTGCTATGATTGGATCACTTCATTCACATTTCTTTTAAAACTGCAGTAGCCACGATAATGAAAGTAGGGATGGGGAGAGGAAAAGGAAGGAGTGGAGAAAAGGAAAAAGAGGAAAAAGAGAAAGAGAGAGAGAGAGAGAGAGAGAGAGAGAGAGAGAGAGAGAGAGAGAGAGAGAGAGAGAGAGAGAGAGGAGAAAGTAGGGAGATTCAGAAAGGTTTAATTCAGAAGAATTTTTCAATGAATCTTTTAGAATCTACGGGTTTTGAAAACTTCATTTACTGTGGGTCAGCAGTGAAGGGCTGCAAGTGCATCAGAAGAGAGATTTGAAGCACATTTTAGCTTTAATATAATATATGTAACATATATGTATATAATCACAGAGCGTCTTTCTCTGCTTGCTCCCCCCTGGTTGGACCATTGAGATGTCTTCCTCTGCTTTGATTTGGAGTGATCAATTGCAGCTGTGGCAGCAAGGAAGACGGCCCCAGGCTTCAGGAGCAGGAGCTCGCTCCCTTTCACAGGAGGATTTACATTTCAATGGCTCCCACCATTTTAAAGATAATTATAACCTTTTCCGATTAATAATTTTCAGTGGCTTCTTTAATATTTAACAATGTAAATATTAATTTAGCTAGTTTAAAAGGAAACATCCTTCTCCCTTCCCCCATCCTCTTTATCTTGGAGAATGCAGAGAGTAGGCTTTACTCCTGAATCTGTTTGGGGAAGGATGGTAGGGGATTGAACAGACTTGTTATCTTAAATCTCACCTGGTCCATATAATACCTTTTTATTTCTTTGGTGGTACAAAGGTTTGAATAGCTCAGCTTGTTTGTTCAAAGCTTACTGACTCTACCACTGGAGCTATGACTCCAGCCCAGCTTTTTGCTGATTATTTTGGAAACTACATCTCTGGGGCTTTTCTGTGAATTTTGATGCTGTGCTTCTCAATCTTTTGAGGAGTTGTGTGTGTGTGTGTGTGTGTGTGTGTGTGTACGTGTGCGTGCGCACGCACATGTGCCCACATGCCAGTATTGAGGCTTAAATTCAGGGTCTCACACACTTGGGTTCTTCTGTTAAAAGATGGTACTCTATCACTGGAGCCTTACCTCTTTTTGCTAAATGGTGATAAGAATCTCAGAGCTTTCTGTCCAGACTTGCTTCAGGCCTAATTTTCAGATCTCAGTCTCCTGATCAGCTAGGATTACAAGGATGAGCCACTGGGACCTGACTTGAAGTTTTTTTTTAAGCACATTTTTTTAAAATCTACTTCACCAGGTTCACCTCCAAAAGTAGGCAGATGGAATTTACCTTTTTTTGGATCATCCTCTGTGTATAGTAGAAGATTGTCAAAAAAGATGAAGCTGTCTTGATTACCTCAGTAACCTTGGCGGGGGTGGGAGGGGAAGGAAATTCCCCACAAAAGATATTGAGACTGTAAAGAGGCTTATATTTCACTTTTACTGAAAGCTTCCTTTATACTTATTATCATTCCACTTTATTTCCCACCAGCTGAGGCAGCTGGAAGCAGCATCACATCACACAAACAGATGTCACTCCCTTAAATTGCCTGACCATGCTCAAGGACCATGATCTATTTTGGGTTTGTTTGTTTGTTTGCTTGTTTTTTGAAGCTTACAAATATTTTGCATGTGGTGGTCTGGGGACATGACTCTTACTGTTTTGCTTTGTTTTGTTTTTTATGCATTAGATTGCTACAAATATTCTCTTAAGGGCCTATTTCCTTATATCACTTGGCATCATTCAAACAATTTATATCAGGCAAATAAAATCAGGGGCACATGCTTCCCATACCCACTGATTAGAAGAATCCTCCCGATTAAGGAGAAAATTGATAAGAGCGCTGGTCAGATGTTGCAAACAGGTCATTCAGTTGTTCTCCTTGATAAAGAGCAGAGCTATACTAATTGCCCTGAGATCTCTTTATGGACAAGACCTTTATTTCCTAGGGACTGAAGCCAGGGGATTGAGCATTGCTTGAAAGTGACTTAGGGAATAAAACTGCTCATGAAATATGCATGGCGAGCACATAGGCTGCCAGGAGAGCTAAGTGTATTATGTATGACCCTTCTGTAATTGTGAGGAAATGATATTCATTTAAGTGGATATTTATCACTGTTGAAGGTACACCTATTGAAACAAAGGTCATGAGCCTCAAGCCATAAGGTTATAGCTCTTTTCTTGCACCATTTCTCTATTTAAAAAGACCTGGCCTTTAGTCACAGCTGTTATTCCAACACCTGTGTGCTCTGTTTATGCAGCCTTAAAGAGTTCCTGTCACTTGTATTTAAATGCCAACAGGACGATTACATTAAATACTCTCCAAATATACTGTCTACACATCCAGGAGAACTCAGATAGCATACTTCAATGTATTACAGTTTCAGTCTAGTATGCTTAGCTGCTGACATTCGGTGAGATGAACACATACTGGCCCAATTTCTCTCTAGGAGAAATGCCTACTTCTATAATCAGACGAGACTTGGGCTTTGGAGTGGGTAGGTGAGGTTGGGATAACAATTTGAGGGGTGATGTAGATCAAAATGCATCATACTCACAAGCTGACACGCTCAACAGACGCATCTTTGTATGACTACTTAAAGATAATGCAATAAAATAACAATTACTTTAAACATTGGTCTTTTATTCTAAGATCGATAGTGCTGTCTTCTGGAGTGTACCAACCACTCAGGCAAAACCTGCACAAAGCTCAGATTCGTAGAGTGGTCACAAAGTAAAGTCCACCTGGAACTCAATTTCTCCAGGCTGGAACCTCAACACCCATGCCTTATCACCTATGTCACAGGAACATGCAAAGACCTGTTTCGGTCATCTAAGTAGAATTTGCATTGCTAAACTTGGTCTCATGTGCAGTTGTGACATCACAGGGTTGTTAGGATGAAAAATGAAATACTATTTGAAAAGAGCTTGGAATCATTCTATGTACATACTAAAGACTGTATGTTTGTTTATTAAATAGAATAGTTCCCAAGATAGGTTTGTTCTGTTGTTTAGTCCATTCAAAATACCAATTGTTGCCTCTCAAATCCATACTCGTTGCTAAGTTTCAGGCATGTCTTGGGCAATTCGGGATGTTACAGGGTGTATAATAGACCAGGTGGCTTATAAACAGAAACTGATTTCTCCATTTTTCAGGGGCAGGGCTGGGGGGAGGGGAAGAATCTGAGCCAAGCTCTGACATGGCTGAGGCAAGAGCGCTTTTCCTGGCTCTGAATAGTTTACTTTGTCCCATCAAGCAAAAGGCTCAAAGCCTCTTCCTTCCTTGTGTCTTTTATAACAGCTCTAATCCCATCTATTACTGCAAGCCTTGCCCAGAGGACCAACTCCTCCTGTCATCTAAGGAGCTAAAGTTTCAACAGTGGGAACTCTGGAAGAAAGGAGCATCGGACCACAGAAGAATGATTATTTCACTTCTAAGCAGGCTGTAAGAAGTAACATGCCTCTGTGAGGGCAGTTGTGGTCCATCCAGTGGATCCTTACAACAAAAAAGTAACTTGGAATTTCCCACGCTGCCTGCCTTTATCCTAATAAGTTTGTAGAGTACAAGGTAGCAAAGGACGGGGGGCGGGGGCTGGTACATAGGGGAAAATTACTCCAGAAAAAATATATAATAGAGAAAACATCAGCAGACTTCAAGAGTTGAATCTAAATAGTAACTCACCAAATTACTTCAATGTCATTTTGTTTTGCTCCAGGTTGTGAGGCAGAAAATAGAAGAGAAAATGAAGATGCTATCTCATTTGAGGAACATATATTAACGCTGGGGAGTTTTACAGAGCTTGTCATGCATTCACTCATCGTTTCTTTTTTTTTTTTTTTTTTTTGCCAGTCCTGGGCTTGAGCTCAGGGCCTGAACACTGTCCTTGGACTTTCTCAAGGCTACAGCTCTACCACTTGAGCCTCAGCACCACTTCCAGCTTTTTCTATATATGTGGTACCAAGGAATCGAACCCGGGTCTTCGTGCATGCTAGGCAAGCACTTTAACCACTAGGCCAAGTTCCTGGCCCATCACTCATCGTTTCTTTCTGATCTCTAAATGATCATTTATGATAGGCTGGACTGTCATCGCAAGTTTTGGGATGATTTTTTTAAGCTCCTGATATTTCCCTTTTAAAAGCGTAAATTCCTCTGATCATGAATTTTCTCTGGCATCAGGTTAAATGAAAGCTGTGAAATCACATAGAAGACAAAATTGTATAAATAACACCGGATTAGTATCACAAAATAATTCAATAAAACAAATTAAAAAAATATATTAGTGTGACATGATGATTCGTAGGGAAGGTGGTATATTAGTGAGTGTTCTCATTGCTATGACCAAACAATGCCTTGGAGAATAATTTGAGAAGATTTATTTGAGCATATTTTTTTAGAGGATTCAGTCCATAGTTAGTAGGGTAGAGCAGAGAAGCTCATACCATAGTGGCCAGGAAGCAGAGAACCAGGGAATACAGGACAGTCTCTGGGCAACATATCTTTTCCAATACACAGCCAGTGACCTTTTCACTACCTCCAAAAAATGTCATCACATTATGACTCCACCAAGAGCTTAACCTGTTCATTAAATCAGAGTCATCATGTTCTAATAATCCTTGGAAACAGTGTCACAGAAACACCCAGAAGTGTGTTTTCTGAATCTGCAGGAGTCTCCCAACTCAAGTTGATAATGAAAATTAACTTTCACCATTGGTTAATTTGGCCTGCTTGGTTTTGAATCCTGGGCTTCTCCCCTATTGTTTGTGTGACCTGAAAGAAAATAGCAAACTTTTCTGTGGCCTCAGTTTGATCTATTAATCAGAGATAATAATAGCACTAGTTTCCAGGGTTGCCATGCATTTTAAGCAAAAGCATGCAGCATGTAAGTTTACAAGGCTTGGAATAAAAGTACCCTATTCTCACTAGTTATTGTATTATTATCATTACTTACCAAGGAAAACATGCATATCAGGAGGTTTAGGCAACATCATAATCACACCTGTGTCTTCTTCTCAAAGAAATTTACTATATTTTTGATAGCTTTTAAATGTGTACACAGGATGGCAATACTCTACCTTTCAAAAGGTAGAGCTCCTGTCTCACCTGAATGTGGACTGCCCGTATCTTACTTCTGACAATGAGAATGATCATATTGGTGAGATAAACCATATTCAGAAAGACAAATACCACATATCTGTAGACCTAAATATTATGACTAATAATAATAAGTTGGTGATGATGATGATGATGATAATGATAATGATGACATAATTTTTTAAAATATTTTTTATTGTATTTAATAAAAGGGTTACATGATATTTGCCAGATAGAAGGTGCATTAATTCACATACATTGATACCCTTCCACATGTCTTGGTCCCCATTACCCTACCCTCCACCCCCCCTCTTGGTTTTCCCCCCTTCCCTGTCCAATTTATGTCCCTGACATAATTTTTAAAGCTACAGTGAGTGGTAAAAGGAGATGTTCATGTCGGGGCATTGAATATGATTGTGTGTGTGTGTGTGCGTGTAAAAATCACATAAAGAAATTCAGAAAACTATTTCAAAACAGGAGTTTAGTAGGTAAAGAGGATAAGGGAGTACTAGAAGGGTGAACTTGATCAGTCCATTATGTGAATATATGCAAGATACAACAAAGCCCCTCTGTACAATTAATTTATGTGAGTAAAAATGGGGGTTGGGGGAAAGAGAAGCATGAAGTGCAAGTGATAGTATGAAGATTTCCAGGCTAGGTCATAAAAGGCATTTCCACCCCTGCTACGATTTGTCTTGAATGACTGTCCCTGGGAGATAGGCAGCCGCCGCCTGTGGAGACATTCAGCATTCTCTGTCCACCTTAGAAGAAGGGAGAGTTTTTAAATGTGTATACAGGTGCATCAATATTCCTCTCTCAGTCAAGTTTCCAGGTCATTTTAGTCTGCAGACTTTAAGCCTCTCAGACAAGCCTCAGAAAAGATGCAAGCTATACCTACTATGTCCTATCAGAATTCCCAACTCTACTGTGTCAAGCCACTAAGCTTTGCATAATTTGTCATGGGCAATAGATAGCTAACATTGAGGGGGCAGGTTCACCTGCCAAACTGGGAACTTGTATGGACATTTGTAGCGGGCTATAGGTCAAGGCTAAATGAATGTAAGCTGCCATGCACACTGGTAAACTATATATCCTTGATTATATTTCAATTTTTTTCACATTGGAATTATGCCTTTTATAGCCAAACAAAAAATTCTGTACCATCCATAGTTCATATTTCAAGGGTAGCCAACCCATCCCTCTCAGCCCAGGAGTATATTTGTGTAAAGCATGCCCTATGTTCCAGAAAATTCCATAGTCCTGGGCCAGCCAGCATGGTTGGGTCCCTGCATCTACCTTTATGATTATCAGTATCTCCACTGAGTTAATCTTTAGGCAAAGGAGGAAATTCTTGAAAGAGGTTTCGTGCAAATACATGCATTTTCAGAAGAAAGGACAGGTGGTCCAAAAACTCACACCCTTGGAACACTTGAAACATCTCTGGCATTTTTCAGTCATTCACTTAAAGAGGGATCATGAGATAGGAACAAAGAAAGGGATCTCTAGTTCTGAGACTTGGCCCCTTAAGGGTTCATGGTCTCTAAACACAGCTTTGACATCAAGGATGGTTTCATGTCAGGATAACCAGAAATGTAAACTCTCTTAAATGCATTGAGAGAGAACAATGCTCAAAACCAATTTCCCTCATTTCTACTCAGGGTCCTGTGTATTTTATTTTGTGACTTGGAGGTTTATAAGGTATATGTTTTTGTTGTCATTTGAGTATTTTTAAATTCTGGAAAAATCAATGAGAAGTATTTTTACTTGAAAATAGAACAAATGATCAGAGTTTTAGCTGCAGCCCCAGGTAATGCTGTGTCTGCTTGTTAAGGACCACAGTAGCACATCCCTGAATGTGTATTCTTCATATGACTCTGACCCAGTCAGGAGAAAACAGAGACAGTTCTTCCTAGAATCATGACAAAAGATTATGTTTCACTCAAATTAAAATTTTCAAGTGCTTAATAACATGGTAGACACATGGGAGTAAAGAGTTGTAAAAACTTGCCTAAATGAAAACTTACCTGGCTGGTGAACTAAGGACTTTACAGTCAAATTAATAGTATTGATAAAGGGCATGTTATCTGACACAGTAGAACACCAATCAAGTCCAAACACTGTGTGCATTTGTTAAAAAAAAATCCTTTCTTCTTCCTAGAAGAATATTAGTGAAAATAATTGTGCTCACTACTTAATTAATGCATACTATGCCAAGTGCACTTGAATTATATCTGTGTTAACTCAGTAGATATAGCAAACCTAATGCAGCACATGGTATGCTTGATCCTCATTTGTAAAAAAGGAAACTGAGGCACAGTGGCTGAATAATATCTGTAAGATCATAAGTAGCTGGCCAGCGCATGTTCACATGCCACACATGGTCTCTTCCTCTGATTAAACCAGTTCCTGATTGCACAATTTTATTAATCAAGTCTGCTTCACCTCTCCCAATTAGTGTAAATTAGCAAATTAAGCTGCCTACTTCAGGACCAGGAATCTAGCCTAAGAAATGCAGATTAGAGGATGTAGGAGAATGATGGAAGAAAGAATGAAAGTGGAGAGAATGAAAGAAAAAGCAAAAACTAATGAAGGAAAAGAGGACAGAAGAGAAAGTCAAGTAGACTAGAGGGGAGAGAGAGAAAGGGGACGAAACAAAGAGGTGCTGGCAGCATTGGAATGGGTAAATATGGACAGAGACAAAGGCTCAGGATCAAACATGCCCTATTTAATATCTAGTAAATACTGACATGCTAAAGTGAAGTCATACTTGACTTTTTTCTTCTTTTTTATTGTTGGGATAATGTATAGAGGGGTTACAGTTACTTTTGTTGGGTAGTAGATTCATTGATATCCCTTCTCATGTTTTTGTCCTCATTTCTCTCCCCTACCCCCTCCCAATCATCTGGTTTCCCCCTTCCCTTTCTTATTTCAAATTAACACATAAATATATATATACAATGTACCAGGTAACAAAGTCAGATACAGTAGCAATATGAGATTAACCATAAAGGCAAAAAAAAGAGAAGAGAAATAACAGTAGATTAAGAAAAACAATCACATAAGATGAAGCCCTTGTTTCCATATCTTAGAGTTTGTTTTTTCAATTTCCTTGCATACCCTTGTTAAATCTAAAAGGTGAGGAATGGTATCAGAAAAAAAACCTTAAAAAATGTAAAGAAAAATAAAAATGAATGAACTAGTCAGAAATATAAGGAATCACACTGCCGGAGAATATTTAACTGAAGCCCTGCCACTTCACAAATACTAATAAACTACCTCAGCATTTCACTTGTTAAAACACTGCTGAAAGTAAGTGCAGGGTTTGGGGTTTATTATTATTATCATTACTTGTTGGAAATGTGGTTGGATGGAGTCCCTATGGATAGATTGGTTTGATGAAATAGAATCACCTGGGAAACTGAAAAACTACTGAGGAGCCTGATCCACTAAAGACCAATTAAATTAAAACCCTTGGGGGAGAATTGCGAATCAGATTTCTTAAAAATGGTCTACGGTCAGTTAGTGGGGGACAGTATATGTTAAAGAAGCAGCTGAAATGTTCCCAACAAGCTATTTGATAGAGAACAGCAAATGAATTTTAAAGCTTATAAGAAGACACAAAGATTTAGGATGGCCAAAACAATATTAAAAGTGGACAATGGTGGTGGAAAATTGCTCCCAATTTCAAGTCTTTCATAAAGGCACAATCCTGAAGATTGGAGGGTGCTGACAAAGCAGACACAGTTTTCTCAGCGAAACGAAATAGACAACTCTGAAACAGACCACATCAGTAGAGCACATCACCAATACTGCTAGAGATCATGTATTTGAAATTCCACATGAGGAACTGGGTGGCTGAAGCCTTTAATTCTAGCTACTTAGAAGGCTGAGATCTGAAAATTGTGGTGCAGATCAGCCTGGGTAAGGAGGAAGAGGAAGAAACTTGATCACCAATGTAATAGCCTAGAGGGGCAGGCCTTCACGAATGGATTCATACCATGGTCAAAGCAGTGGATTTCTTAGAGCAGGAGTAGCTTACTCTTGAAAAAATAATTTGGAATGCCCTCTCTCTCTCCTCCCCCTACATTCTTCCATATTAGGATGAATTTAGCAAGCCCCTGTTGTGCTTTGAGTGTAGAGATCCTCACCAAAATTCATGTTGAGGCCTGAGGGCTCATGTCTCAATAGTGACAGATGGGGAGGCCTTTCAGAGTTACATTGGTGTGTGGGGGTGACTTATAATCACCCCCTGGAAAAGGGATTCATGCTGGTCTTATAGAATAGGCTAGCTTTCCACAAAAGTGGATTAGTTCCTGTTAGAACTAATCATAAAATATGGGGCCTTGACCTTCCTGAGTCTCTGTCTTTTTATCCTGCCATATAACCTCTTTGTTTCATGCGTTCTTATCATGTGATAACATTTATCATTCCAGGATGCAGCCAGGAGGCTCCTTCTAGAGGCCAAACAGGTGAGACCATCTAATCTGGGATATTGAGCTACCAACACTAGAAGCTAAATGAATTCTTTTACTTATGAAGTATCTACTCTCAGGTATTCTGTTATAGCAACAACAACAACAAAAATGACCTCACATAAAGTCCTTTGCCAGATGCTAGCTCCTCAACCCGAGAGTTCCCAGACTGCATTCTTCATTGTGAATGGTATAGTGTGTGTTATAACAGCACAAAAAGGACTAAAGCACTTGTTAATTTTAGTCTTTCAACAAGCAGTAATGGAAAACCAGATGCTCATATGCAAAACAAACCCACCATTCATCTCTATCTATATATGAATTTAGGCATATGCCTTACATCCTTCATATAAAAGAAGTTAAAATGGATCATACACCTCAATATAAAAAGTGGATCTCGGGGCCGGGAGTTTGGCCTAGTGGTTAAAGTGCTTGCCTAGCATGCATGAAGACCTGGGTTCGATTCCTCGGTACCACATACATAGAAAAAAGCCGGAAGTGGTGCTGAGGCTCAAGTGGTAGAGCTCTAGCCTTGAGAAAGTCCAAGGACAGTGCTCAGGCCCTGAGCTCAAGCCCAGGACTGGCAAAAAAAAAAAAAAAAAAAAAAAAAAAAAAAGTGGATCTCTAAAACTCCTAGGAAATAACAAAAGAAAATCTAGCCATGGGTATGATAACAACTTTAATTTTTTTTTGCCCAAAGCCCAAATCCATGAAAGAAATCATTGGCAAACTGGAATTCATAGAAATTAAACACTTCTTCTGGAAAATAGACACGCCAAGAGAAAGAAAAGACAAACCCAAGATTGAAGAAAATATTTGCAATTATAGTTGAAGCAGAAGGTCATAGGTCAAAGGTACACAGGAATGTTTTATAATACATTTCATTATGAGTAAAATACTAGTCACCGTCACACCTCCTCCATGGCTGCCCGAGTGTAGTAGACTCTGGCCTGGACAGGGATGGAAGAGAAATTGGGTTGCAATGGGAAGATCTGCTGTTCTTTTTTTGACTATGGGGTTGTGCTGTTCAGATGGTCGTCACTAGCCATTCTTCATTTTTGCCACTGAGTTTGCAAAGCTTTTGAAGTGCTAACAAAGCTTCTCATCTAGATAATAGGCATAGTCTATAGCAAGCCTTCAAAGGTCGGGCTGCTGAATGGTTATTTCCTTGCCTTTCGTGTTTGTGTGAGTGGTGTGTATCTGGCTTTCATTTTTTCCACTAAGTACCTCCCTCAATAACTTCAGTAGAATTTCAGCTCCTATAGAGTCAGTCAGTGCCAGCCGCCTTGTCATTTCCATTTTTATACCTCTACTTTCGGTGTGTGCAGTATGCATGCTTTTCTTCCATACAATTTCATCTCATTTGCCCACTGCCATGGGCTACAACGTGGAACCAAGTTCACTTTCAAATCCAATCTCAAACACAATAAAAAGGCCAGAAAATCATGAAGGGAAAACTGGTTGTAGCTATTAATATGGATCTCACTGCAGGTCCTCTGGTACGATCCATCAAATGTGAATGAGAGGAATGTGCAGCTGTGTCACTGACTGTGGTCACAGAACCCTGTCAATCAAAGGCACAGGCAGAGAAAACCTGGATGAAAACTGGCTGCTATGGAGTATTGCTATGAATGGTGTTGGACCTGTTTCTCTGAAGTAAATCCTGGGGTCTTTAACAACATAGCAGAAATCATCTTAAGTTTATTTCAAATACCAAATTGGGGATTAGGCAATCCAGAAAAAAATGATAAGCTTTGCCTGATGACAGTATGCATATTCTTTCTTTCTTTCTTTCTTTCTTTCTTTCTTTCTTTCTTTCTTTCTTTTTTTTTACAAAAAGGAAAGAAATGTACCCAATGCTTGTGGCTCAAGCCTGCTAATCCAAGAGGCTGAGATTTGAAGATCACTGTTCAAAGCCAGCGCAGGTCAAAAAGTTGGTGAGACTTTTATCTGAAAATTAACTAACAGAAAGTTGGAAGTAGTGCTGGGGAGCTACAGTTTAAGTGATAGAGCACCAGTACCTTGAACATGAAAGCTAAGCAAGAGTGAGAGGCCCACTCTAGACACAAATAATAACAGTAATAATGTTTTAAAGATCAGACAGGACTAACATCTCTATTTGATAAAAACTGACCAGTTCGTATCCTTCAAATATATCAGTGGGACCTGATATTTACACGTATGGACAGGTTTATTCTGACTTACTGGTTATCTTGGAAAAATCAGTTGACAGGGAATTCAACTCTAATTACAGAGACAAACACAAATGCACATGTATGCATGCACACACACAGACACAGACACACACAGACACACACAGACACACACACACACACACACACAAACACGCCCTTGTGCAAATTAGGGATGCTGGGATTCTTTGGGAAAGAGAAGTATCAGTAGAGGTTTAGGAACTATCCCATGACTTTATCCAAAGTGATTCTAAAAAAAAGATGGGAAAAAATGTTCTACGTGTTAACAAAAATGATTGGCTACAATTCTGTGAGGTCAAGCAATGTTAGAGTCAAAGCACTGTGCACAGCTGATAATGTCTTCCATGATACTGGTACACCTGGGACCAATTGTACAGACTCTCCCTCCCCTTTCTGACCGTGCATGTTGTCAGGGCTTCTCCCTTCAGGAGAGCAGGGCAAAATGAAGAGTGGCTGCAGTTCAAGCTCTGACTTTGTCGAGATGCACATTATCTGCCAGTGGGCTGTCTCTTTTCCAGAATTATATGTGATTGATCCTCTTTAAATAAATCTGGCTAGCTAACAAATAGTTTTTTTTTCTTGCCAATATTTTCTCAATATGGTCTCCAGACTCTTTATGGTGTTAAAGCGTGCGCGCACACACACACACACACACACACACACACACACACACACACACACACACCAAATAAAATTCATGAAAAGGCAACAAGAAACATATCTTACAAAATTTCCATACAGAATTCAAACATTGTTCTGGTGCCAGAAATCCACAGCTGTGGGTCTGACGTGGCAGAACCATCTGCGATACCCACTATAGAAACTTGAAACAGGCGGAGTTGAATAGGTGCATTCTTTGTTAGAAAGATGCAAGCCACAGTGAAGGGTCTTTCCTGTATTTATCCCCATCTCCCCTCACTGCCGTCTGTCCTTTGGATAGGATTGTCGTGATTGTATTATACACAAGATACTGCAGACAACGTGGGCAAAATACAATTGCTTGAAGCAAATAGATACTTGCATTTCCATGCTTCCGCATTCTGATTTCAAGTAGATATAAGATGGTCACACCAATTGAAAACTCGAAAATCCTCACAATTAGAGTAATGGTACAGCTATTTCTCCATTGTAGATGTTTAGATTGTCCCCGATTCAGAGCAAGTGTCCCTAGTGTCATGTCCACACATCTCTCTCCTTTGTCAACTTACGTAAAACGTAATACGTATATTGATAATGTAATAGCATAATCACATTGTGCTATACTAAAATGGGATAAATAAAGTCATAGTCCTCTGACAGGAAGATTATCACTCCTCACAGCTAGAGGTTCAGGTCCTCAGGCAACCTTGAGGGAGCTGTGTCATCAGGGAGAAGGAGACTTCTAACATGATCTTTAGGCAGAGGTGGGTTCACATGCCCCGAAAGTAAGCATTTTCTCTAAGCCATAGTGGTAGATTTTAGCTGATGGACCCTTTCTCAGGATGAAGAAAGTAAATTATAAGAGATGATTGAGAAAATCAAGCATATTAAAATATTGTTGCTAGGCACCAGTATTTATACCTGCAATGCTAGTTACTCAGAAGGCTAAGATCAAAGGATGGTTCAAAACTGACCTGGAATAAAGGGTCTGGGAGAATCTATCTCCAGAAACAAACAAACAAACAAACAAAACTAGACCAGACGCATGGCTCAAGAGTAAGAGTGAGAGCCTTGAACAAAAGCAAGAATTTCAGGGTTTACGATCAAGCCAGATTACTAGCATGTACACACAAACATTCTTATAAAATTGCTTAAACCAATACATTTGTGATACAGTAATGAATTGCATACTTGACAACCTATTAATTAACAGAAGAGGCAAAGGGGTGGGCGATAATCTTGATAATCATAATCTTGAACTAAGTGATGGTCAGAAACAACTGTTCTGTAAAAAGTGCAATATAAAACATAATTATCTGTGAATCCCACTGGTAATAAAGTCTCAGGTGCTTTGATAATACTGTGATGCTTTGCATACCTGTGTATGCACTGATTTCAGTTAGAGACTTGTAAAAAGAATAGAGTTTTGTCCCCCATTCAAGTTCATGGGCTCCCACATCAAGAGACTTGCTATTCCTTTTAAAGTTTTTCATTTCTGTACATGCTAATCACCATCATGTTATCCAAATAATAAGAGAAACCCTTCCCTGAAGTTGAAAGGTAATGTGATTAAATCTTCATGGATTCCAGATTTTCCAGAATGTTCCTCTCTAGACAATGGTACTTTATGTAAAGATATGTCTATCTCCTCTCCCTTGTCATTCCAAATTCTGGTTGCTAACATTTGCTTCTATGTTCCTTCTTGTCTTATGAATACTATCATTTCTATCCTGTCTTATATTCCCATATTTTTGAATCCTACCATTAGTTGCTATGAATCATTAACACATGCATTGGTCGCTATTATTGAATAGCTTTACTATAATTCATTATAGAAATGGTATTACAGAATGTTTGAACAGTCTCTACTTTGCTCTCCCAACCTCCTCCACCTCAGATATCATCTTAGAAGCTCAAAAAATAAACTTTAACACACAAGTGAATGCCAGCAACTGCTTTCTAACCATATTCTCTTTTATCCCAAGAGCTCTGAAAGACTATAAATTATCAGAAGGTTGCTCACTTGCCACTAGATATAAAAAGTACATGTGTAAAGTGGATTCTAATTGGGTGGACAGTGAAGTTAAATAATCATGGAGGTTGTATCTGCTTTTGAAATTCTTAGATTCTCAATGGGAATTGTATCGGAGCAATTCATAATCTCATACATAAATTCTGTCCATGTAAATTAGTTGTGACTCCTATGTTCATAGACTTTAGAATGCGGTAGGCAACAGAGATTAAAGGAGCATTGACTATTCACATTTTGTTAAGTTGAGAATTTCATTTTTTATTGTTAATATATCTTGTATGTGCTTGTTTCATATCACTATGGAAGATCAAGATGAAGGCTTAATCTAAATGATTGTGGTCAACAAAATGCTTCTACCACAGACGATAAATGCTTTCTGATACTACTAATGTGGAGGAATTGCAAAGCTACTCAATGAAAAGCAGCAGAGGACATCTTAAAAACAATGAAGTTAGTTTCTTTTGTCCTGATACTAAAAATGAGATTGGTCGCAAGTTTAAAATTACATATATAATCATGAGGAAATTTTTCTATCCTAAGGTGATCATAGTTTATTTATAAACAGTCTTCCAGGTATCTGTCAACTTGTATGGATACAGATATGTATAATTTTACATAGGTAGAATCAGTTTGTATGAATGTTGTTTTCTTGTTGTTGTTATTTGTTTTTGTGCCAGTACTAAGGCTTGAACTTAAGATCTAAATGCTGTCCCTTAGCTTTTTCTGTTGAAATCTGGTGCTCTACCACCTGAATCACAGCTCCACTTCCAGCTTTTTGCTGCTTAAATATAAGATGCTCATGAATGTTCCTGCTTGGGTTGGCTTTGAACCACAATCCTTAGATCTAAACCTAGTAACTAGGCCACCTGGGCCACATTTATGAATAGTATTTTATCATAAATGTCTTTCGAGGTCAAAAAATAGACCACATCATTCTTTCTAATTGAGGGGCTTGGTATTTCATCGAACTGAGCTATCATAATCCACTCAGTCAATTTTTCTGTTATGATTATCATTATTACCACCAGTCCTAGGGCTTGATCTCAGGGCTTGAGCACTGTCTTAGGCTTTCTCAAATCTAGAGCCCTACCACTTGAGGCACAGCATCATGTCCAGTTTTTTCTATGTGTTTGGTACTGAGGAATTGAACCTGGGTCTTTATGCATGCTGAGCAAGCACTCTACTACTAGGCCAAATTTCCAGTCCCTCCTCTGTTATTTTGAAAATCCACTTTTGGAAGTTGAGTAAATCTGGCAGCACAGAACGATGTAGCTTGAGTGGCCACAGAGATGGTTCTGGCATGTCTCACAAGGCAATATTACTAGCGCAAAGGTCATCTAGTTAAAGAAGCCCTGGGGTCCTCGTCAGAACCTGAGACCCACAGTGTACATAGTAAAGGCCAAGCAATAAACAGAAGGGATTTATCCAGTTCACAAAGTTAATGGCGGAGAAACAAGTTTCCACGTACACTCCAGGCCATGGCTCACTTAGTCCTGTTCCATATGGTGAGAATGAGATATCTGGTCAGCAGCCAGCCTGTGAGCAGGACACTCTGCCTGGGGCACAAAAGCAAGAGGACATCATTCTCTTTCCCCTGGCACACAGTGCCACAGACCCCTCCTCATGGCTCAAATAGGAGATAGCCACACCATGTAATATTGTGTATATATATATATATATATATATATATATATACAGATATAGAGCTCCAGTTTTAGAAAGAAACTATGTTACATAGGTAGTGATAAGGACTTTAAAGTATAGGTAAGTGATAACACCAAATTCCTATGAAGAACAGATCTAAAATTGGGCATGCAACTGAGAATGCAGGTGGAGTGGCACTGAATGAACAAAAGTCAAAAAGACAACAACTACCTTCTTGCTTTCAGGAATTCTCTGTGAGATGCATTCCTTTGACCCTCTCTATAGGAATACAATTTATTCAATGCTTCCCTCTGAGCTCTTGTTTCCACTAAAGTTAATGAGTGCTGTCAGCGTATTAAGAGAACCTTCCCTTAGTTGGGAAGAGGTATTGTTGAATGTTTCACAATTAAGTAGAGGAGGTGGAGCTGTGGCTCAAGTGGTAAAGTGCCAGCCTTGAGTAAAAATGCTAAGTGACATTGTCCAAGTTCTCAGTTCAAGCCCTTGATACCTGTACAAAAATACACAAATAAATAAGCACACACATATGCTTGCGCATGTACACACACACACACACACACACACACACACACACACACACAGAGCTAATGTCTCTGTCTCTTAAAACTAGTGCAAATGGGGGCTGGGAGTTTGGCCTAGTGGTAGAGTGCTTGCCTAGCATGCACAAAGACCCGAGTTCAATTCCTCTGTACCCCACGTACATAGCAAAAAGCCGGAAATGGTGCTGAGGCTCAAGTGGTAGAGGGCTAGCTTTGAGAAAGTCCAAGGACAGTGCTCAAGCCCTGAGCCCAAGCCCAGGACGGGCAAAAAAACAAAAACAAAAACAAAAACAAAACTAGTGCAAATGCTACCCAATACATTGAACCATTGACTAGGTGATAAATATAAAAAATGAATGTTTATATTGAAATCAGAGTTTTTAGACCTCAGTTGCAAATTCCAGGAGTTTCATATGTTGGGTCCAACTATTCTCTCCCAATATGCCACATAACCAGACAGGGTGATGGGCTGAGAAAGCGGATTCATTGCATAGAAGCCATGGAAAGCAGATCTTCAATACATTTTCAGCTGTCTTCCTCTGCTTGGAGGTACTGAGCATAAGCGTTAGCTTTAAATAGACAAAGGGCTTGGACTCGTGGAGTAGTCCAGAGAAGTTGTCCTTTATTCCTAGAATGGAATGGACTGGAGTCGCTGTCATCTGGTGGGTGGTCTGCCCTGAGTTTTTGGTTGTTCCCTTCCCACAGGGCAGTGTTGATTTGGGCTGCAGTATGATAAGAAGGTAGCATTCATTGCCTGTCAGAGTGACAGTTTGCTTTGTGTCTCAAGATGCTCCTCAGTAAATCTGTCCTTAGAGCACAAGGTGATTGCAATGTCACTACAGACAACAATGACTCAGAGCAAAAGACACAGATGCAAAGTGGGATTAGGGTGCTTAGCTTTCATCCATGTCTACTTAATTTATGGGTGTAAGGAAGGAATACTGCTATTTGGTGGTTCTTCTGGAAAAAGTAATGTATGTTTCTCTGACAATAGTTTCAGACATATGGCAGAATCTCACAGTCCTAGATACAAAAAGATATGACTTTAACCTTTAAAGGCTTCACAGTTCTGGGTTATTGTTGTTGTTTTAATGCTATTAACTACCAGATGTAACTTACTCAAGGCCACCCACAGTGTAAGCTTCTAAAAAGGGCCAGGAACCAGAGATTTCTTGAAGCACACATACCTGAGCAGAGAAAGATTTTGTATCCTTATTGAATTAATCCACAGATACCCTGAACTAAAAGGCACTAATGGCTCTGAATCTGAAGCTAGGTACCAGTGCCTCCCACCTGTATTCCTAGCCACTTTGGAGGACAGCAATTCAAAGCCAGGCCAGGCAACAAAGTGTGAGATTCTTATCTCCAATATGAGCCATCAAAATGCTGGAAGTGGAGCTGTGGTTCAAGTGATAGAACGCCTTGGGTGAAAAGCTAAGGGACAGTACTCAGATCCTGAGTTCAAGTTCCATGAATGGCACAAACAAAGTGAAACCCCCACCTCTGAGTCCTTTGTGCCAGAGAAGCCATCTTTGTCCTGACTGTAAAGCAGACAGAAAGAAAAGGGTGTGAAGAGGGGGAGGAGAGTGATCCAGTGCAGATGACGTTATTTTAAGACTGATATGTTTGGACATGTCTCTAAATATCTACTTTGGCTAGGGAGGAATCTTGCTCATTTGTTTATTCCACTAAGCATACCCTGGCATCCTGTTGCCAGAAATATCCTGGCTTCCTCCTCCCTTCCCAGCGTTGTCTGCAGGTGCCTTCAGCCTGAAAATGCAATCCTCTGCTTGAGACTGGAATGGGCTCTGCTGAATATTTGGCAAAGAGGCAGCCTGGCCTGTTTTGTGCGTGCATTTGGGAGATTTCCAAACAGATGCATATGCATCTTGACTTTCTTGGCAGGAGGGCCGAAAATGTAAGGATTCTTGTGAGGAATTTATGCTGCTCTAAAAACTTAACCCATCATGGAAACAGCACAAAAGCATTCTTAGAAAAGACGTGACCTTTTTGCCTCTAGTTTGAGTCTGTGCTTGGCCTCCCACGTCTTTGCTGCCTTTTGTTAAAGCCTTAGCGACTCTTCTTTGTGAACCGTTGATTTCCACTGTCCTGAGCTCTCTAGGGTCTATTTTATTTTCAACAATGATTTCCATTTCATCTGAATCTATTGCTGTGGTCAAAGATGTACTGCTTTATTCAGGAAGTGCTATCAGCCCGGATGAAAAAAAATACTTTTTTTCTGAAAGCCATTTGGGGGCAATTTAACAACAACAAAAAAGAGGGGGGTTGGCTAAATGCGAATAGCCTATAATTTTATTACTTACAGTTACATGCTAACAGGGACAGTATAAGAAGTCCCAACTATGAGGTGAACCATGGCTTGATCTGTAGCCTGATTGGCAAAGCCTAAACAATAACTCTGACTCCCTGGAGTCATTGAAGCCCCACCTGACCAGAGAGAACAAAGAAAGCTTTGCATGGCAGGAAGATTTTATAATTTCATCTCTGCCCATATTTGTCTGGGATAAGTACAGCCAAGAGCTTTTAAATAGTCTCCCCAAAGAATACGTTTGAAAGCTTACCAAATAGGAATTACTTTGTAAAAAGGCAGAGATACAGTGCTCTGCAAACAGTATTTCTTAGACTACATGAACTGCAAATAAACACACAAAGAGAAACAAAACAGTTATGGAAAGGAGTGTCACCCAGACTCCATTTGTGCACATTGCAAATGATTTTTAATAATCACTAGACTGATTCTTCTCTCATAAGTACACAGAGAGAATGATTTTCCTTCTCTCATCTGCCAGGTTTTTGTTCTTCATCTGTTTACTTGGCTGTACTTTTCCCACCCTCTTATTTCCTTTTCGTTCTTCACCTTTTACCTGTGTTGCCGGATTTTACCCTTCTACTACTGCTCAGAGACGTGGAGCAGCGTTGCAGACATTCAGACATCTGCACTGACTCACTGAATCTATTCTTCTGCACAGTGGGACACCCTAGAGAAAGGTTCTCAAGCAGGATCTAATAGGATCTTTATGAGTTGGGAGTTTATTTTTTCCCTCTTTAGGTTTCTAGGAGATGAGAGGTACTGAGACTCCCTGCATCCGTTTCCTGGCACCCAGCACTGAGATTTATGCTCAGCCAAGTCTAGGGAGCACCCCAGGGCGGATGGCTCATAAGGCCTTGAAAAACAAAGGAAGTGTCTACAAACAGCTTATCTGCATTAGCAGCACTTGATTCCAGATAGGCAAGTGCACCAACAATTCAGCCTCAAAGAATAACAGTGGCTGAGAAGAACATACTTCCAACTGTGAGGCAATTAGAGTGCTGTTGAATGGCTGATTGCTTGCGTGTGGTCCCCTTAGTTTCCTGATGGAGCATGCTTATAGTTCTGCAATTGGATAAAATGGATTGGAATGAGCACTGTCATATAGAACTGCCAGCTGTTCTACTGTTAATAAAGACACTCTTAAGCTATTAATACATCCCATTCTTCCATGTTGCGCCCATTCAAACAAAATATCTGTGTTTGTGGAGGGGATGTGCCTGCACCTGTTCTTGATTGGAGAATCTGCGGCCTGTGGAGTTCCCAGGCAGAATCTGCTTATAAAAGAAATGTGGTGACCAGACAGTAGAATTTGATTAAAAAAAAAAACTGGGGTGGGGGAGGCAGATATAAAGTTCTGGGTTCATTTGAGCTCACATTTCCTCAAATGGGATTTTATGTAACAACATTCTGGCTTTTTGGGTAAGTTACAATTTACTTGTAAGTAAATTCTAAATTTAGATAAATAGATTCCATGAAATGAATGAGTCCTTCCCTTTTTCAAAGAGATATTGCTGCTTAAATATTCTTGGGTGTGAAGACATAATTTTCCAAGGTGATATTAACTAATAACCAATGCAGCCTTAGGCTGGTTCCTTAAAAGGAAATACTATGTCCCAAACAAGCAAGGCATGCCTCCAAGCTTTTTATTAGCTTTCAGCCAGAAATCAAAATGTGAGGATCTTTGATCTCTATCGTCAAGGAATTTACAATAATAGGGAAATAATACCCACATGTACTTGAATGGAGTATTGAATAGGTCTATTTAAACATAGCTAGGGGGCCAGGAGTTTGGCCTAGTGGTTAAAGTGCTTGCTTAGCATGCGCGAAGACCCGGGTTCAATTCCTTGGTACCACATACATAGAAAAAAGCCGGAAGTGGTGCTGAGGCTCAAGTGGTAGAGCTCTAGCCTTGAGAAAGTCCAAGGACAGTGCTCAGGCCCTGAGCTCAAGCCCAGGACTGGCAAAAAAAAAAAAGAACAAAAAACATAGCTAGAGCCACAGATCAATTCTTTTGGGCTGCCACCCATTTTTCTGCAGGTTCTATCAGGACTCTGTCCCTGTGACATTACCATCCATTACCATCACTACCAGATCCTCACCAACAAGTTACTGGAAATAGGTTTTCTTGGATGAATTATTCTGCTAGAATTATGATAACGAAGTCCCATGGACTGGAGGCTTAAACACTGATATTTATTTCTGTCAATTCTGGAGGCTGGGAGTTAAGATCAAGCTGTTGATGTCCTAAGTTTATTCTGAGCCTTTTGTCTTGACTCTCAGGCAGCTATCTTCTCACCGCTAGGTCACCTGACCTTTAATCAGTACTTCTACAGGCATCTCATCTTAGGAAAATATGAATCTGACTGTATCTGAGCTCTAAGTTATTTCTTTTAACTGTAATCACCTCCTTGGAGGCCTTGCATCCAAATATGGGGTCATTTGAGATTAGAATTTCAAAATATAAATTTGGATGGTGACTATGGAGACATAATTAAATCCATAACACTTCATTCCTTTGGAAGGATAGGGGCAAAAAACAAAACAAAACAAAACATATTGTTCAAAAACCAGGTGTGGTGGCTCATGCCTCCAATCCTAGCTACTGAGGAGGCTGGGATTTGAGACCTTGCTTTGAAGCCAACCAGAGGAAGAAAAACCTATGATACTCTTATACCAATTAACTACCAAAAAAGCAAGAAATGGAGCTGTGGCTCAAGTAATGGAGTGTTAACCTTGAGCAAAAATGATCTTAAGGACAGTGTCCCGGTCCCACATTGAAGACCCAGGATTGGCTGAAGAAAAAAAATCATTGTTCAGTCATTGAAAAAGATTGAGATTAATTTGTATTTGTTGTTGTTACTGTTTTTCCTGACTGGAAGCTACATAGAACCCAGAACCTGCAAGCTTCCCACTCTGTACTCTACTCAGGCAGCTTCCAAACAAGAGGGGAGAGGAATTGGAAAGTCTTTCAATGGTCATCTGAAACACAGTGCAATGCCCTCCAGTCTAGAAATGTGTAAGGGAAGGGCAGCTGGAAGACAATAGATGGGAAGGGGTGAGAGGATAGTAATAATATTTAAAATCTTTCCATAGCTCATGGTACTTGATATCATAAAATCTTGCAGGCTGGGGAGATATTGCCTCTCCCACTAAGTATTTCTTGCATGTCCTACACAGAAGGAAATGGAAAGAAGGCTGAGGAAGGGAGACGTAGTGTCAGTCCATCTCTTCCCTTCTCTATTTTGAACCCCTATAAACTGACCAGGAGCACTTTAGACTAAAATTTGATGAGCTAATCCAAGAAATGAGTTGAGACTTGGAAATTGAAGTTATAACTGGAATATACTAAGTTTTATCATCAAAATAGTAATAGTAATAATAATACAGTTGATATGAGAAGGAACAATTGAAAGAGTTAAAAGTAATAGCATGAGATAGGGGCTCAAGAGACTGAGATCTGAGGTCTAGCGTTTGAAGCCAGTTGGGGTAGAAAAGTTCAGATTTTTATCTGCAATTAATCACTAAATAGATGGAAATGGAACGGTGGCACAAGTGGTAGAGTGCTAGCCTAAAGTGAAAAAGTTAAAGGACAATTCCAGGCCCCGAGTTCAAGCCCTAGTACCAGCAACAAAAATAAAAATAAGTAGTAGCAAGGAAAATGTTTCAACTTTATATCACCTTATATTTTACTTTTCATATTTCTTTCCGAAGAAGATATATAAATAAGTAATTTGGGTAAATTGAAAAGACTAATCCAGTGATGGCCACAAAGTATACCCTACATATAAACTTGTTGGAAGGTAACTAAAACTCCGTCTGTCTTTTAGAAAATGTCAGTGTACTAGGACTCTTTTGTTAAACTACTCTCTCAGAAATGGTACAAAAAAGTAAGGTACTGGGAGTACTGATTACTCTTATTGTATCTTTTCATTTAAAATCTTGCAGTTGCTGCCCTGGATGTATAAAAGTATTTCTGTATAAGATACTATCAGCAAAGGATAACTTTTTAATGGAACTCTTCCTTTAAGGTTTAATGCAATCTATTGGTCCTTTCCTAGTGAGTACTTAAGTGCTACCATTTTAGGTGTTGAAATGTATAGGATTTTATTTTCTCAGCTTCCTTCTCATTTCTAACTTGATTGTTTAGAATCAATTCACTTAGATTCAACAAGGCGGCATAATCCATCCTTTAGTAAACATCTTATATCTGGGCCCTATTCAGCCAGAACCACATAAAAGATGCTTCTTAGACATTCAGTCTAAAAAGCATTGCCCCTACATTAACTATTTTCTAACCCTAAAGGAATTGTTTCCCCCACCCCTGCTTTTATATCTATCATTCTACATTTGTGCCTAAGTCATGTATATACCTAGGTCCTGCATGGAAGTATTAAAATTATGGCCCCATTTAGCTTTAGATCCCCAGTGTGCACTACATATTAGGCATTTATAAATGTCCTGAAAGAATAAATGGATAATCAATACAAGATGCATGGCTATTTGATCCATCTCTTACTCTCCTTGTTCTAACTCTCACAGTGCTAAGACTATGTAGGGAAGAATAAGAGGAGACCATGCATGTTGGTCAAATGAGATGAGTACTGAAAATGTGTCAAGTTCAAGATCCAAAAACAAGCTTGTTCTTCCACATGCTTTCCAAATTTGATCCTATTCCTCAGTATCTCTGAGTTTAGCACCCTACTGATAAGAGATACTACTTACCTCAATGTTATTGTGAATATTACATTAAAAAATAAAAAATACTCTACACATAAAGTATCTACAATAGGCAATTAGTAAGCATTTGTTTCCCCTAAACAATTCTTTTTGTCAGTATAGGGTATTTATCTTCAACAGTCTTATCCTGGCTCTTCTTTCTTTTTATTTTTCTCCTCAAATTTTGGGTTATAATTGTTAAAATCCCAACAATCTGTGTCCACCTAAATAAAGAATTAAGTGTGAGATGGTTTTTGTGGGAAAGGGAGCCTGATATTGAGGCTTGAATTCAGGGTGTAGGTACTCTCAGTTAGCTTTTATGCTAAAAAAAAAAAATAACAGAAGTGGACCTACGACCCAAAGTGATAAAGTGCTAGCCTTGAGTAAAAAGAGCTCAGGGACAGCACCCAGGCCCTTAATTCAAACTCCACAACTGACAAAAACAAACAAAAAGCAAGCAATCACACAAGCAAGCTATACACACACACACACACACACACACACACACACACATATATATATATACATATATATATGTATACATAGTGAGAGAGAAAGAGAGAGAGAGAGAGAGAAAGGAGAGAGAGTTTTTTAATTCAATTCTTTATTCCCCTTCAATTCTTTAATAAAATTTTTTTAGTTTTTAATAATTTTTTTATTCTGGTTAATAGAAGGGTTACATTATATCCACCAGATAGAAGGGTGCATAACTTCACAAACATTGATACCCTTTCTCATGACATGGTCCCCATTTCCCTCCCACCCTCCCCCCGCTTATCTTCCCTATCCAAAAAAAAAAAAATTTAACTGTAGAAATGAGGATTATTTTTTTTTGCCAGTCCTGGGCTTGAACTCAGGGCCTGGGCACTGTCCTTAGACACTTTTTGCTCAAAGCTAGTGCCCTGCCACTTGAACCACAGCACCACTTCTGGCTTTTTCTAAGTATGTGGTACCAAAGAACTCAGGGCTTCATGCATGCTACACGAGCACACTACCACTACCCAGCCCAGAAATGAGGATTTTTTTTGTAAGGTGACATCATTTCTGGCTTTATAGATTCTTTTTTTCATATATTTTATTGTAATTAATAGAAGGGTATTTGCCAGATAGAGGGTGCATTAATTCCCATACATTGATACCCTTTCACATGTCTTGGTCCCCATTTTCACCCCCCCACCCCAACCCCTCATCTTGTTTTCCCCCCTTCCCTATCCAATTTCAAATAACCAAATACAAATATATCTGGTATATCAGGTAACAAAGTGAGATACTGTAACAATATGAGATAACCAAGGGACAGCAAAAGAGATGAGAGATAACATAGTACCTTAAGAAGAACAATCATTCATTATATGGCTTATGTTTCTATATCCTAGAGATCCTTTCATTTAGCGTCATACTATATGGCCTTTTGTATCAAGGTTTTGCTCTATTGCAAATCTCTGCTAGGAGAGCCCAAGGTTTCTACTGATTATGACAAGTGAGGAAAACCATTGAGCCTAAGTTCCTTTGAGTCTGGCTTACTTCACTTAATATGATCTTTTCTAAGTCTTTCCATTTCCTAACAAATGGGGCAATGTCATTCTTTCTGGCAGCAGCGTAGAATTCCATTGTGTACAAATACCACATCTTGTTGATCCACTCATCAACTGAGGGACATCTAGGTTGGTTCCATATCTTTGTTATGGTAAATAATGCTGCAATGAACATTGTTGTGCTGGTGAATTTAGTATGTCCTTGTTTCTGGATGATTGGGTAAATGCCAAGTAGTGGAATTGCTGGGTCATAGGGGAGCTTACTAGAATTAACTCCAAATGGATCAAAGACCTGGAGGTAAAAGCTGACACACTGAAAACTTTACAAGAAGGAATAGGAAATACACTAGGCCTCCTTGGCACAGGTCGAAACTTTCTTAATAAGGACCAAGAATCACAACAAATCAGAGAAAGGCTGGATAAGTGGGACTGCATTAAACTGCAGAGCTTTTGTATGGCAAAGGACATAGCTACTTAATTAATTAGGAAGCCTACAGAATGGGAGAAGATCTTCACCAACCAAACAACGGACAAAGGCCTCATATCTAAAATATATCAACAACTCAAAAAATTGAATCACTCCAAAACTAATCTCCAAAGAAACAACCATCCCATTAAAAAATGGGCCAAAGACTTAAAGAGAGTCTCTTCTCTGAAGAAGAAACAAAAATGGCCTATAGACACATGAAGAAATGCTCAACATCTCTGGTCATAAAAGAAATGCAAATCAAAACAACTCTAAGATTCCACCTCACTCCAGTTAGAATGGCCAGGATCAAGAAAGCTAATAACCACAGATGCTGGAGGGGATGTGGCCAGGAGGGATCACTACTACACTGTTGGTGGGAATGCTTTCCACTATGGAAAGCAGTATGGCAGTTCTTTAATAAAATTTTTATGATTTCACACTTTCAGGGTAAATTCAGTTATTTTTAAGGCTAGATCAATAACTATACAAATTTTCACCATAGTATAAACATGGCTAATGAGTGGTTAAACTTATTCATTTATAAAAATATGATCCAACATGATGGATGCTTCTTGGAGATTAAAATGAAGTTAATAGTATAAAGCTCAATGTTCTTCCTCACAGAGGAAAAGAAATACAAAACGTATCTGTCTAGTACATCATGTAAATAAAATGGTAGAGTAGATAACTCTTAAATTACTAATAAACTTGTTAACTAATAAAGGTCATCACATGACAAATAATAGTCAAGTGATCTGAGATAAAAATAATAGAGGAACAATATAGGAATAATTCTACAAACTGTCAGGGAGCTTGCAGTTCCTAAATATTTTCTTAGATTGTTTCCTATTGAGAAAGTAAAGAAGAAAATCTTCTGTTGTCAAAATATTTGAAAAATTGCCAAGAACTAGTGACTTTTTTCTATACTTAGAAGGCTGAGATTGGAAGACCACAGTTTGATGTTAGGCTGGGCAAGAAGGTCTGGGATTCTGTTATGAACATTTAGTATACAAAAAGCTGAAAATGGAAGCTTGGCTCAAGTGATAGCACATCAGCCTTGAATAGAAAAGCTAACCTCAAGCCTCAGTATCAGCACACACATGGGAACACGCGATATAATTTCTCATCTTTAGAATTTGAAATGAATTCTATGAATTTAAGACTTTTAGATATTCTGAAGTTAAAACAACAAATAAGCCATCTTTGGTGACTTTATTTCTTATCCTTGACCCCTTTTCCTGTAACTCTTGAAATATCCAAACTTTGCAAAGAACTAGTTCATGAAATCCATTATTCTCTCATAGAAGATGCCCTTTGAGTTTAACAACACTAAGACATACCTTATGGGACATAAAAAATAAATATTTTTATGGTCTCAAAAAGATGTCAACAATATGAATGAATCCTAACATCCTGAGGAAAACATGGCACAATCTTCTTCCTGATGTATATGTTATCAACCTTAATTCATAATCATTACTTCCAGAAAGACTACTTTGATAAATGCTTATTTAGTAAAAAAAAAAAAACCTACTTAAGTCATATATACTTTATGTATCACCAGGAATTACTCATTTTTTTCCAGCTCTTACTCAACCTCAGTGGAAAGATTGGAAAAAGTAGTTGGAATAAAGCAAAAGTCAATTAAAGTTTCAGAAAAAATATAGTTAATGTTGAAGCAATAGGATATTGTTTATTTATCGTAGTGACAGCTTGATGGCATTCTTTCACCCAGGAAGACTATCCTAATAACCATTGCAGTCACATATTAACTAAAAACATTTGTGAATTCAATCATAAACTTGACCTCTTTCCTTTGCCACTTATTGTCCTTTTCACCTAAGACATATAACCTACATTACAGCTATTGCAACTGAAGGTAACACGATAGCAGCAACTCCACATATACTTTATTGAGTACAGTAATAGACTGAGTGTTTAAACCTGAAAGGGAGAGAGATACAGAAAAGAAAGCAACATTACAGAATGGTTTAAGAGAGCAGATTAGAGAAGTGCTTACATTAGAAGTCTGGATTTTATTCTTATTAGGGTCATGAAATTGTCCAGGTTCCTTAACTTCCTGTCCATAAACATGACTTCTTGGGCAAACTTGTTCCACAGAGGTTTTAAGAAGTTAAGGGATGATATCCAAGCGCGTAGCCCTGCCATAGGCTCTCTATTTGCCAATATATACTTAAAATATGCCTTAAGAGTTTAGATGATTAAAATAATGTTAGATTAGCAGCCTAAGCCAACATCTATGTGAGTGCAGGTACAGAAAATTTTTTCTGCCTGAGGATTATGAACTTAGAGGACATATCTCACAGTTTTCCCTAGACCTTAGTAACAGTCAACAGAGAGAAGTAGACTAGGTGAGGAGACTTGAAAAGGCCCGGAAAAGAGACCAACACCACTGGCAAAAACCATGCAGTGAGGAGAAAGTCAACCTCTTGACTGTGTTACTCTCTACAGCGTCCCCAAATTTTTCCAGACTCTTTGTCCTCAGACATGTAACCACTTGTCCCTTCAACCCAACCCATTTTCTTTTTTCCCATATATTTGTTCTTGTAATTAATAGAAGGGTTACATTATATTCATCAGATAGAAGGTACATTACTTCGGGCCGGGAATTTGGCCTAGTGGTTAAAGTGCTTGCCTAGCATGCACGAAGACCCAGGTTCCATTCCTCGGTACCACATACATGGAAAAAAGCTGGAAGTGGTGCTGAGGTTCAAGTGGTAGAGCTCTAGCCTTGAGAAAGTCCAAGGACAGTGCTCAGGCCCTGAGCTCAAGCCCAGGACTGGCAAAAAAAAAAAAAAGAAGGTACATTACTTCACATACATTGATACCCTTTCTCATGTCTTGGTCCCCATTTCCCTCCCTCCACTGCCACCCCTCATCTTGTTTCCCCCCTTCCCTATCCACTTTCAAATAACCAAAAAGACATTTATCAAATATATCAGATAACAAAGTGAAATATTGGAGGCCGGGAGTTTGGCCTAGTGGTAGAGTGCTTGCCTAGCATGCACGAAGACCTGGGCTCGATTCCTTGGTACCACATACATAGCAAAAAGCCAGAAGTGGTGCTGTGGCTCAAGTGGTAGAGCCCTAGCCTTGAGAAAATCCAGGGACAGTGTCCAGGCCCTGAGCCCAAGCCCAGGATTGGCAAAAAACAAAAAGTGAAATACTGTAACAATATGAGATAACCAAGAGACAGCAAAAGAGATGAGAGATAACATAGTACCTTAAGGACAACAATCATTCATTATATGGCTTATGTTTGTATATGCTAGAGATCCTTTCATTCAGCGTCCTACTATATGGCCTTTTGTATCAAGGTTTTGCTCTATTGCAAATCTCTGCTAGTAGAGCCCAAGGTTTCTACTGATTATGACAAATGAGGGAAACCATTGAGTCTAAGTTCCTTTGAGTCTGGCTTACTTCGCTTAATATGATCTTTTCTGCGTCTTTCCATTTCCTTACAAATGGGACAATGTCATTCTTTCTGACAGCAGCATGTAGAATTCCACATCTTGTTGATTCACTCATCAACTGAGGAACATCTAGGTTGGTTCCATATCTTTGCTACGGTAGATAGTGCTGCAATGAACATCATTGTGCTGGTGGATTTAGTATGCCCTTGTTTCTGGACGGTTGGGTAAATGCCAAGTAGTAGAATTGCTGGGTCATAGGGGAGCTCTATGTTTAGTCTTTTTAGGAACTGCCATACTGCTTTCCATAGTGGCAACCCATTTTCTAGTGACCTCTAAATCTCAAATATCCAGTCAGCTCCTTAATGTTCAGTGATCTTGATGAAATTTTTATTTTGGGGGCCCGGGAGTTTGGCCTAGCGGTTAAAGTGCTTGACTAGCATGCACAAAGACCCGGGTTCGATTCCTCGGTATCCCACATACACAACCAAGCCGGAAGTGGCAGAGACGAGACACAACCAAACCGGAAAAGTGGCAGAGACAAGACTGCGACGGCGACAGAGAGCGAAAGAAGCGAGCTGAGCTGAAGTGAACAGAGCCCAACCGAGTGGTGGCCGGAGCGAGCGGGGCCGGAGCGAGCGGGGCCGGAGCGAGCGGGGCCGGAGTGAGAAGGGGCCAGAGCGAGCAGAGCCAGGAGCAAGCGAGAGCTGGCCGGGCCGGAGCGAGCAGGGCCAGAGCAAGCCAGGAGCAGGGCCGGGCCGGAGCGAGCGGGGCCAAGAGCAAGCTGGAGCGAGCCGGGCGGAAGCAAGCGGGGCCAGAGCGAGCGGGGCCGGAGCGAGCGGGGCCGGAGCGAGCGGGGCCGGAGCGAGCGGGGCCGGAGCGAGCGGGGCCGGAGCGAGCGGGGCCGGAGCGAGCGGGGCCTGAAAGAGAAAGGGGCCAAAAAAAAAAAAGAAAAAAAAAGAAATTTTTATTTTGGACAATTCCAGCTGAAAGTTTTCAAAAGCCAACAATAAACAATTATGCTTTCTTCCTCATCTACTTAAGAGATGTGCTACACTAAGGTAAGGGAGGTAAGTGAGGATAGGGCTTTTAGGACAGAACTGCAAGCACTCATGCCATGTAAGTCTTGTAAGGTTCACAGAGCACCCCTTTCCCTGAGTTCTCACCTAAAAACAGAGGGTACTGAGGAGAGGAGGGAGTTTAAAAATGAGATTCATTCACATTTCTTCATTCTTTTTATTTATGGATGTATGTATGTATGGATGTATGTATGTATGGATGGATGGATGGATGGATGGATGGATGGATGGAAAGATTTGGTGCAGATCCTAGAGCTTTGAATTCAAGGCCTAGATACTGTCCCTGAGCTTTTTTGTTCAAGGCTAGTGTTCTACCACTTGAACCATAACCTCACTTCTAGCTTTTTGCTGTTTAGCTGAAGATCAGACTCTCCTGAGCTTTCCTGCTTGGGCCAGCTTCCAACTGTGACAGACAGATCTCCGCTTCCTGGTTAGGTGGGATTACAGGTGTAAACTGCCACTGGCATCCAGCTCTCATTCACACTTCTGGCAGAGTAAGGTTCTTTACTCCTCCATTCTAATGTCTTTCTTACTTACCCATTATATCATTCTAAATACACTGTCTCATAGATTTTCAATATTCATTTCTTTCCAGGATGGAAATATATTTAATTTTCAAATTAGTGAATGTCCCAAATACCTCCAAAGCAGAATCCCTAAAAGGAATTTGACCAGCATCCTTTTACCTATGTTTCCAGGTTAAGTCCTAAGAATCATTTTCTTATTAAAATCATGTAACTTAAATAGTAAAATAAAATTGGAAGACAGAGCTCATGCCTATAATCCTTGCTACTCAGGAAGCTAAGATCCAAGTATTATGATTCAAAGCCAGCCAACTGCATCGGAAAAGCATGTGAGACTCTTCAATGAACCACTAAAAAGCCAGTAGAGCTACAGCTTCAATGGTAGAGCCTTGAACTGAAAATGAAAGGACAGAACCTAGGCCCTAAATTCAAGCCCTAGTACAGTACACACACACACACACACACACACACACACACACACACACATCCTATCATCGCTTTACCTAGCATGACACATTACTGTTGAAATGAAGATAGTGAATATTATATATTTCTGTGATGCACTGAATCATCCGGATTCTCTGCCTTCATAAGAGTGATGATTGCAGAGCAAAATTATAGAAAACATAAATCAATATTTTTCTTAGATAAGTTAATAACAGGTAAAATCACTGAGGAACCCTTCCTGAAATGGGATTGTTTGCTTTAAGCAGAAATCTTGAAGAGACCCTTTTCAATACACAGAATAGATTGAATGTCCTTTTGAAAACCAATCCCTCAAGGTTTTGTGAAAGTTTTCTATTCTTACATTCAACTCTTTAAAACTCAAGCTCCTTATCACAAAGCTATTTTTTTAATCTCATCAGGATGTTCCCAAATTGCCTCTGTTGGTAAATTATTCATATAAGGCAAAAGCTTTTAAATAGATTTGACAAGACAACTTCTTTAGCAAAGTCATTAAGATAAGAGACCTCAGCGGGGAAGAAGTTATTCAGATTAGACACAAAGCTTCCACTGTGTGTGTGCAGATTTTTCCCATTCCCCCTTCTCTTTTCCTCTCTTTCTGCCTTGCTGGTATTTTTTTTCCTCTAGGTATTTTTAACTAAATGTCATTCAGTATAACAAATCACCACTTTGCCACAGTAATGTAGGTTTCTGGCGGTGTACAAAACCATTTTCACTTGTAGTATTATAAAACATTCAACAAGGAAATGTAGCCTGAAAAGGAAAAAAAAATATTTCTTCCCAGTTCAGAGGTGCTTTTAGAGACTGTGAATATTAAAAACAACCTTTTCGCAGAGATGACTGTAAAGAACTGGATTAAGACAGTGAGTAGTTCAAGATAAACATATAGATAGGAAAGCTGGCATGGTGGCTCATGCCTTTAATCTTAGCTGCTCAGAAGACTGAGATCTGAGAATCACGGTTCAAAGCCAGCCCTGGCGCTAAGAGTGTCTGTGAGACTCTTATCCCCAATTAACCACCAGAGAACCAGCAGTGGCTTAAGGGGTAGGGTAGTAGCCTTGAGCTGAAGAGCTCAGAAACAACACCCAGGTCCAGAGTTCTAGTCTCACAACCAGTGACAACAAAACAAAACAAACATATAGGTAAGGGGCCGGGAGTTTGGCCTAGTGGTTAAAGTGCTTGCCTAGCATGCATGAAGACCCGGGTTCGATTCCTTGGTACCCACATACATAGAAAAAAGCCAGAAGTGGTGCTGAGGCTCAAGTGGTAGAGCTCTAGCCTTGAGAAAGTCCAAGGACAGTGCTCAGACCCTGAGCTCAAGCCCAGGACTGGCAAAAAAAAACAAAACAAAACAAAAAAAAAAACGTATAGGTAAGAACCCCTAAAAGCACTCTGGTATTCATTTAGACATTACTTAGTTGCAAAATTTCCATGCTAACAAGAAAACCTAGATTTTACCCGTTGCTGACCTCAAAATCCATTGGTGGCCTGAAATTCAAAAAAATTCAACAGTTTATCTGGTGGGACTTGGATATAATGAAGTTTAAGGAACAACCTCAATGTAGAGAAATGTATCAGCTGCATTTTGGTGCTGTCTAGAGTGGGAGCTAGTTTGCTCTGCCATTAAAGAATGAAAAAGCAAGGGAGTGTTTGCAGCAAGCTGAATGCATTTATTTGAAGATGTAAAGAAAGCCCAAAAGGAAAGTAAGGAGAATGAATAAAGGGGCTGGCCCTAAGTTGGGATTCCTATAAAGTCTTCTCGAAAGACATTTAATGATTACCTGATGGCTTATATGTGCAACCTTGGCATTTTTAATGATTGAATAAAAACCAGGGCACTATGGGAAAAAGAAGTACCATGATGAAACATATGTCACTGGTCACTTGTTCTGTCTGCAACTTTTAATCTTTATCTACTTAACACTTCCCTTTCTCTTCCTCAATTATGATATTATTTAGAAAGCAGAACACAAAAGGAACTTCAAGGTTTCTGCCCAGCTGTTTAGAGTTTCTTCTGCATATATAATTAATTAATCCAAATCCACACATAATTACAGGCAATTTGCATAAAACATGGTGTTAATGATTAGACAATGCTGACTATAGAACTTTACAGCCTCAAGAGTTGGTTTTTTTTTTTTTTGTAACTTCAATTATTCATTCTTTGGAAAAAAAGCAATTTTCAAGAGCTTTCAATTTTATTTATTTATTTTGGTCCAGGGACTAACTCAAGAAATCTACTTCAAGGAAATAATTGGAAATAAAAGAAAAAAAGTGATGTTATACCTTGAACTGTGACTTCCACTTCAAAATTCATACACTGAGACACTAATCTCAATTCAGGCTGGGAGTTTGGCCTAGTGGTAGAGTGCTTGCCCAGCATGCATGAAGACCAAGGTTCGATTCCTCAGTACCACAAATATAGAAAAAGGCCAGAAGTGGTGCTATGGCTCAAGTGGTAGAGCTCTAGCCTTGAGAAAACCCAAAGATAGTGCTCAGGTCCTGAGCCCAAGCCCAAGACTGGCAAAATAAAATAAAATAAATTCAGACTTAATATATCTACTACCTCACATACTATTATTTATTTTTTTAAGATTTTATTTGCATTGATTTTTATATCATATTTCAAATGTCATGTTTAACAAACAAGTATTCAAGAAGGGATTCTCTAGATACAATCACTGGCACATAGATTTTAGAACATACGTGTTGTATTATATGGATTGACATGTATCTATGACATACAAACCCTCAGCTTAATTTTAATTATATACTATTATTTTTGTGCATGTGGCATGTGTATTTCAAAGCTCCTCTTTGGTACTTTGAAATATACAGTATATGCATGTTAATTATAGTCACCATGCTGTGTAGAAGATCTCAAAACTCTGACTCCTCATAATCGAAACATTGTGTCCCTTGAAACTGTCCTACCATCTGCAGCCTCTGGTAACTACCATTCTACTATTGACTTCTTCAAATTCCACTATTCATGCATCATTTTTTCCCTTCCTGCAGCACCGGGATTTGGACTCAGGGCCTTGAACTTCCTTGACTGGCATTTATTCAAGGTTTATTTATCCATTACTTGAACCACTCCCCGTTTCTGGATTTTTGCTGGCTATTCTAAATATGGAGTCTAATTAAACTTTTCTGCCTGGACTAGCTGTGAAATACAATCCTTGAGATCCTAGCCTCCTGAGTGGTAAGGATTTCGCTGAAGGATTTCCATCTTTCTAAAAGATAGGGGCTTAAAGCTGTGAATGAAAACAAGCTAGCCCAGGTGCTAGCACAGAAGGAGGGAGGGAGGGAGGGAGGGAGGGAGGGAGGGAGGGAGGGAGGGATGGAGAGAGAGAGAGAGAGAGAGAGAGAGAGAGAGAGAGAGAGAGAGAGAGAGAGAGAGAGAGAGAGGACACAAGTGAGCATTTGGTATTTGTATTGGTGCTCTCTTTTGACATGCTACCTGGCCATTACTCTGAAATTCAAGGTACAATGCTGAAATACAGTACCAAATGGTAATTGTAGTAGTCAAGTCTATGAAATATACTTTTTAAAAATTAAAAAATTCAAAAGATTAACATAATGTGTCAAATATAGGGCAAAAACTATATTTCAATACTTGTGACACTATCAACTTGTGATTTTTGAGGGTTTTATAATATTATATTTTTAATCAGTCATATTTTCATCAAAGCCAAACATGGAAATAATGACCACAAAGTGCAGCAGGCAAATTTTAGCATTTAGTAAGTAGGACTTAAAAAACCAAGAGTTTTAATGTTTTTGCCCACAGCTTTCTCTGAAAGTATATTTTTAAGTGTTCAGTTGAATTTGAAAAACATAGACACTAATGTTTGAATTGAAGGCAATTCATTTTTGGCCGGTGAGATTTATATATCAGACATGTGCCATGCTTTTGGACAGGATTTTGTAAACATAAAACGTTAAATCATAGACTCTGAAGTCTATGACGTTTTGATTGTTGGAATCTGATTCAAACTTTAACAAGATCATTGTAGTTGCTGGATATGGATCACTGTTTTCAATGGACTATAAAGATGTTTCCTAAAGATGAATGCTTGGTTTTAATGCCCAAGTTCCTAAGTTTCGCCTGCACATTTTTTAAAATTAGATTTATTTATTTATTTTTATTATGGCAGCCCACAGCATGACAACTTAAAATATAAAATTCTTCTGAATATATTTTGTATATTCACCTGAACATTCTCTCTCTCTCTCTCTCTCTCTCTCTCTCTCTCTCTCTCTCTCTCTCTCTCTCTCTCTCTCTCTCTCTCTCTCTCTCTCTCTCTCCCTCCTCTCTCTCCTCTCTCTCTCTCTCTCTCCCTGCCTAGATTTTTCACTCAAGTCTACCTTGTACTTGAGCCATAGTGGAGCTGGCTAATTGCTGGTAAGTCCCATGGACTCTTCTGCCTGGACTGGCTTTGAACTTTTATCCTCAATTCTCAGTTTTCTGAGTAGCTTGAGTAGCTAGAGGTTATAGGCATGATCCACTAGTGTCTGACTTAATCTTGTAATTGGCTCTGAATTCCAAGAAAACAAAACATTTGAATCTTTCCAACATTGTGGTGGTCTACTTTTATTCTTACAAGTTTGGTTTCTATTCCCACTGGATAGCCAACAGATAACATGTTAAATTCTAGAGCTCAAACCAGGCACCAGTAGTTCACACCTGTAATCGTAGCTGTTCAAGATATTGAGATCTGAGGATCACGGGTCCAAGCCAGCCTGGGCAATAAAGTTTGTGTAAGGCTCTTATCTACGCTTAACTTCCAGAAAACTAGAAGTGGAGCAGTGGCTCAAAGTGATAGAGTGCTAGTCTTGAGCAGAAAGAGTTCAGGGACAGTGCCTAGGCCCCGAATTCAAGCCTCACAATGAAACAAAGAAACAAACAACAGCAACAACAAAAGAATTGTAAGGCTCTCAGAATTTTAGGAAAAACCCCATCAAATTCCTATAGCTCTCTTATTTATATGATATAGTGTTAAACTGTCTGTGACAAGTCCTGATTGTTCAATTGTGGTTATAAATAATCACTGCCTGGATTTTTCTTACTGATTCTTGAGTTTTCTCCTATGTTTCATTAGGGAGAGAAATCACAAAATACAGGGACTGGAAGTGCAAGGGATAGAGATTCATAAGGACTTGGAGGTTGTGATTAAGTACAGACATGAGTTTTGACTCTGATGGTCTTGGGGATTTGATTTCTACTTTCAGCATGGTGACTCAGAATTTAAGCTCCTACTTGGAAATTTACAAAGTGCAATGGCTTGGAATTCTGTAACTGGAAGGTCACTGTTTCTACATTCATAAATAAAATGATTGCATTCAATCAAATTCTGAAACCAAATCATGAAAGTTTTATCATCCTATAAGGTGTTACTTCGCCAAAACCTATAAATTTACAAACCTAACACCTAATCTTATGTAGCTTTGCTGTGTGGATAATTTTCATCTAAAACAGTAACTATTTTCTCCTTCCCTTTTTAGTGTGGTGTTCAGAGTTTGTAGGTCAGCTCAACAAATATTTCCTTAGCCCTGTTAGATACTGGGGACATTGTTACATATTCAACATTCCACAAATATTTGAGGAGATAGTGTTAAAATGTGCGCACCAATATTGTGTCCAGACAGAAAAATAGCAAACGTAGCCAACACAAAGACTGCAAAGTCCGAAAATGGGCCTGCTGAAAACCTTGGAACAATATAAAGAAAGCTAGCGTCTGCAGAGGAGCGGGGTGAGAAATAGAAGCCAGCAGGAGGTCAGAGTCAGTCACAGGGCGGAAGACATACATTTCATTCTCAGCACATCTTAGAGTAGCAGCGTCCAACTCAAGATTGATGAGGCCAGGCAACCAGAATGAACTGCCAAGCTTTATAGTTAAGCTGATTCTTAAAGGATTAACATGCTTTAGCAGAGGAAAGGGAACAGGAAAAAAATGAATGGAATGGAAAATGGAAGGAGAGAGAGGGTGAGGTTGTTAAAATGGATGAAACATCCTGAATAAAGAAGACATGGGGTGCTCAGTGTATTTTCAAGAGACCAACATGGAGTCGAGGTTTGCTAAAACATAAAATAAGAGATGGATCTGCATTGCATGAAAGAGGGAGTAGACAGATGCTGTTTTAATCATGGTTACTAAGGACCACCAAGCAAACTTCAGTGATGTAAATTTATAGCCCAAATTCTAACCATTTTACACAATCAGTTTTTCCTAGTAGCAGCTCACATAGAGCTAATAGATAGTGAATAAATATTTATGGGTTCAGTGTCATGAAACCTCACTGACAGTTTTGTACTTTTTTTGTCAAATGCTGGACCAAGTTTGGTTGATCATGAAAACTTCTTGTAGGCCTTGGTAATTACTGCCTAGAATTCATGGTGAAACTTGGTAATTACTGCCTAGAATTCATGGTGAAACTGTTTGAAGAGCCCTGTCACCTTCCCTTATTCCAGCCTATAAAATTAACAAGGCATCCAATTTGTTAAGATGACTTGTCTTGCTTGAGTAGGGCTTTATTACTTTACCTGAAGCACAGGCAACTTCCTTAGGGAAGATTTCACAGGAAACAATAATAACTTGCATATAAAAAATGCTTTATGGTTTTCAAAATGCTTTTGCATACATAATGTTTTATCCTCACAGCAACTCCTCGAGTTAGGCAACATAGATATTATCATTTTCATTTTATCGTGATGAATTATAAAAGGCTCAGGAAAGTTGTGCTAATATAGTGGAGCCAGGATTAGAGCCGAAGCCTGGGATACCTATATTTTTGTTCCTAAGTGGTTTCCATGGAAAACAATTTTTTTTAAAGAAAGACAAAAAGTAAAGAAATAAAATAAAAGGGAAGGAAGATCGTTGGATTGTTAAATAAGCTTACAGACATTATCTGCATCCAGCATTTTGTATTGCGGGAAAACAAATCAAATATCTACTAGGTGCCAATATTTTTCTAATAAGTGGGAGTAAGACAGAATAAAAATAAGTGACCCTGGTGGGTGCTCACATTCTAATGGAAGACAGGCAAGTGTGCTACATTAAATGTCAGATGGTCCGAAGTGTCACGGCCGTGACAAAGCAGGAAGAGAAATGACAGCAGTAAAGGCAGAATTTGACATAAATGGAATAGTTAGGAAAGGAATCACCCAGATCACAGCCTAAGATGTCAGCTGTATGTGTTCCTCAGTGTGTGTATGTATAGGAGGAGGGTGTTATTTTGAAAGCAAAATTCTATAGCACTACATAGCCCTTGCCAGACTAAGTCACAGTCTGGCTACCTCTCTACAAGAATAAAGAAAAAGAAAAAGAAAAAATCAACCAATCCAAATCCTACCTTCTAACCTTGAGCCATGGTTAGGGTCAGCATGTGGCACTAGTTTCCAGCCAGTGCGTTCTCTGTTACAGGCAGGAAGGTGATGATAGACCTATGAAACTCCCAATCCTCTCATCATCCTACTTCCTTAGGCAAACAAGTCCAAACGCACCTCCCTACTCCATGCATTCCTGTAATGGAATGCCAAAGCCAGCAAGCGCCATCTAAAAGGAAGAATTGTTAGTACACTTGAAACTTCAGTATTGGTTTATTTTTGTCAAGACTGGGCCCAGTAAGTAAAAGGGAAAGCAGGTGAAATGTGTCCAGTTATACCTTTGGGGTTAGGAATGCTAGTAATGTGGCCTCCAGGTGGAGGCCAGGAAAGATGTGGTTTTTGCAGGGTTCTTTGCCAAACTGTCATGCTGACTTGCCAAAACTTTGTTGGAATGACTCCTGCTCTCCTAAGGGGAGAAAAATAAAATCCACTTCCAAATAGCACCAGCCAGATGTGAGAAAATCCTTCAACCTGCCCACACCCCTCCTCCTCCTGCTGGGATTTGGGGTGGAGAGTCCACCTGGCTGCAGGAAAAAACAAAGTGGTCCTTCTCTCTGCCTGTAGCTTTATGGGTTGGCAGCTCCGGAAAAGCCTCCCTTTGATCTTGAGCTTTGAAGGGATCAAACAAGTTGCTTTAATGGGTGAGAATACCGCTCTGAAAAAATCCTACCTTTTGTCAGGAAAGCTTTCTCCTTTTCCTTTCTGGGGCAGGTGCAATCGGAGGCTAGAATCTGCTTTCCAGGCCCCTAGCCAGATGTTCCTTCTTGCAACAGACAGAACAAAGAGGTGAAAGTGAGATCAGGGAAGTAAGTGACAGGGCCTTGTCCACAAATGAGCTTTGCTAGCTTTGGGAGTCAGTTCTTGACGCTTTCCTTCTTAGAGACTGCTTTAACTACACTGCAGTTTGCAAAGGCCAGAAATCAGCTGCTTTGCTGGTTAACTGTACTGATCATGACATCTTAGGGCTTTCGGATTTTGTTTGGAAGAGGGCTTACCTTTAAGGAACAGGATTTGGACTTACATCCTGTGATTTATGAGATGTGCTCTCCAGTCCTCTGCAGCCTGGCATCCTAGACTTCTCCCGAAGGTCAGAACAGCCTTTAAATAACCACTTTTATCCTTTAGCCTCTGTTGCTGCTGTGATGGCAGGAATAGAAAAAGAAAGAGAATTGGATAGCATTTTTGTTTCCTGAGGACCATTCCAATATGGCTCTAAGGAAATGTTGCAAAAACCCCATACTGGATAAAGAACACATTCTCCAGCTTACCTGTACTAAATGAGTTTAATGCACCCTCTAGCTCCTGCATCAGTTGGGTACTGCTTCCTTATACACATAGTCTAGAAATTACTTTAGATGCCCTCAGGGAAGAGATACTGATGATTACATCCTCCAGTGATTTCAGCACTATTCAAGTTGTAGATGAGGCTGTTTTGGTGATTTTAATATTCATTGAGCATCCTTTGTGTCAGATATATTCCTTGAAGGGAAGGACTCAAGACTACAGTTTCTTCTGAAATTCCCACAACACATTCAATGTGAAGTTTCTCCAAAAAGACTTGTTCAATGTCATTTAATCATACTTCTCTAAATAATTGTACCAGAGGAAATGTTTTGACGTGTAGGGAATGATAGTCCATCCCACCATCCCTTGGGAAAGTACCCATTAAGATCAATTTCCCCACAGGAAGTACTATCTAAATAGAGTCCAAGACCTGCCTGGGATAGATTCTTGCTGGTTTCTCAGCAGGATCAGGCCCGAGGATCAGGACTTGGTAGACTTGCTATGGTGACTGGATGTTTAACTAGACTACTAAGTGATCCTTACAGTGAGATAGGTATGGGCAATTCCAACTTGCTATGTAACTACCACATTCAACTCATATCTACAGTCTCCCTCCAACACTTATAAATATGTATTCATTATTAAAGCATAGCAAATCCTTACAAACTCCTAAGATATTTGAGGTCATTGTTTCTTGAAAAAAAATCAGATATAATGTAGGCTGCAGAATTATAAGATAAGCTGAAGATTATGAAGTAGATAAGCTATCTATTCCGTGTGTGTGTGTGTGTGTGTGTGTGTGTGTGTGTGTGTGTGTGTGTGTGTGTGTCGGTAGGAGCTCTACCTTGAGCCCCACCTCCACTCCTTACTGGCTAATTGGAGATAAGATTATCTTGAATTTGTCAGCCTGGGCTAGTTTTGAAGTAGAATCCTCAGATCTCAGCTTCCTGCCTTGCTAGGGTTATAGGCATAAGCCACTAGTGCCTGGATATCACATTTATCTCTTGTTGGACATAAAAATATTGACTATTAGTCTAAAAGACAGTAGGATGCATCAAGACATGCCAGAGAGGCAGACACAGTATAATGAATGGGGTGTAGGATCCTAGAGATGAGACCACCTATCGTGATGCTTGTTATATTACTCTACAGTTTCCAAACAAACCTCAATATTCTCATCTGTAAGATGGGGAATGACAGCAGTAATTTATGTAATGCATTGAAGTGGATTAAATTAGGTAGCAAGAATAAACTTTCTCTCTCTCTTTTTCACTCTCTATTCTCAGCATGTTCTATTAAGTGACTTACTTGACAAATACTGATCATTACTTAAAAAAAATTTTTTTGCCAGTCCTGGGCTTGAGCTCAGGGTCTGAGCACTGTCCTTGGACTTTCTCAAGGCTAGAGCTCTACCACTTGAGCCTCAGCACCACTTCCAGCTTTTTTCTATGTATGTGGTACCGAGGAATTGAACCCAGGTCTTCATGCATGCTAGGCAAGCACTCTACCACAACGCCAATCTCCTGGCCCCTTGATCATTACTTTTAAGCAATGATGTTAGAAGGTAAAATTTATATACATATATATATGTATATAAACATAGGGAAAAGAGAGTCTGCTTTTGGATACCCAGAAAATTAAACAGAACAGCGACTGGTGAACTCTGCCCCATCTGTGCTTTTCTAGTAGGATCCACAGTCCTGCAGTGGAGTAGCAGAACATTTCTAGCTCCTTCTCCTGTTCTTCATACTTTTAGTTTGAAAATATTATTACCTTTAAGTAGGTGAACAAAGAGGTTTCACCTCCACATGTCAACTCATGAGTACAATGCATTTTGATCACAGCACCCTTCCATCATTGTTTCCCATCCCTCCCAATCTCAGACACACTCTCAAGTTACCTGGTCCCATTTTCACCTATTTACATTGGATATTAGGAGTGGATTCACCCACCCTTCTCTCCATTTGTCTTCCTTTCCTCTCCTTGCCCTTTCCACCTCCCTACTGACAATACATTTTGTATCTTGCTGGTATTTATTTTGTTAAACTGTTGGTTAGTTGTTAAAAGGAGCTACTGCATTGACATTCTCCCTTGCATATACCAAACTTTAGTTAATATGTTTGCACATGTATGCACACGCCTCATATATAGTCACATCTATATTTAACCTTCCATGTTTGCAGACAGAGTAGCCAAGGACTCCTCTGATTTTCCAGTGAACAAATGCAAAGCAGCACAAAAAGGGTTACTGTCCGTGTTTCCAAACAAATAAGCACTGCCAAGGCTTGGTGCTGATATGAAATTATAATCAATGCATTCATGGAATGGTGGTATTTATCATGTTGTTAGCATTGTAAATTTGTACTATTGTAGATAGGAGTCACACAGCTTGGGGCCCTGTATCTTCACCTATTGTTTTCCCTGTGTTATGATAAATTTCCAGCAACACTTGATTAAAACTGCCAATTTGTTGGGAATAAAGAGAATCTCTCGACACCACCAGGACTAATTACGTTGTCCTTGCCAAAGGGGTAGTTGAATAATTGCATGCGATTATTGCACAGGCATGGCGCTTTTCATGTCAGTAGCAAAGCAATGAAGATTGATTCTCTTTAATTAATCATTCAAAAATAGCCCCCTCGTATCTCTCCCCAAATAGGAGGGAGCATGTTCCTACATCTTTTTTCCAACAGATGCCTGGATGCAATTGGTTCCCTGATGAGATATCCAAATGTGTGTGCCTGTCCCAGATAGGAGCTCCTTCTCTGTAATTGATTGTGCAGCCTAGTCTGTGAGTCTTTATCCCCAGCTCTGAACTCTCTTTGTAATCTTAACAGCCTGAAGCACATTTACATAGCTTTCATTAATTGTACTCTGGCTTCTCATTAGAAAAGGAGGCAACAACTCTTATCTGATCCAATATAGGCTTTATTTTGTGCTTCTGTTAATATGATATATTGCCACTTTGGTATTCTCAGGGTTTGGTTTGGAGGATCAAATACTCCATAGGATAATAGAAGGCATGGGGACACACTATTATGTATTACTTGCACTGCTTATTTATTGCTTTTCTCCAGTATTCTCCAGGTTAAGCCTTGTTTAGGTTTTGAAACCACTATGATTACTGTATTTTAAAATGTATTTAATCAACAGCTTATAGTATCATCCCCCCACACCCAATTAATAAGGTAACAGGGAATTGGACAATACCATTTAATGCCATATAAGAGAAGATGGAAAGGGAAAAAAACTGATCTGGTGGCAGAAAAACTGGGCAAGCACCACTGTAATCACTTCCCCAATCTTTACATCCCCAGCGATGTAATATTAGTCTCAGGTATCCCTGATATGTCAGGAGAAGGGCAACTGCTTCTTTGATATTCTTTTCATAGACTGTGGTAGAATCATGAGAACAAGCATTAAGCAAACCCAACTCTGAAGGGCGCTCTACAGAACAACTGATCTGCACTCCTTAAAAGTGTCAAGGCTATGAATAGCAAGTACTGAGAATTTGTCACAAAGCAGAGAAGACTGCAGCAAAGTAATAGTTTACTCTGGATCTCAGGATCGAAGAAGGACATTGTTATAAAAGCTAGGAGAATCCAAACAGGTTCAGGTTTGGTTAGTAGCAGTGCAGCAATGTTAATATGAAAACTGTCCCATGGTGCTATAAGATGCAGATGGTTAGAAAGCAATAATATGGATGATGTGTAGAAGGTTATATTGGCTCCCTTGGCCTGAATAAATTGCAATAAATTAGTAAATGAAGTAAGTGCATTGTTTACAATTAAGCTAATACATTTTTCAAACTCCTTATCTTGTGAGTTTCCATTGCTACATAACTAAAGAGAAAGGCTTAAACAATAGCCACTGATTTGCTCATACTTGTGGAGATTGAGAGAGCAAGGTGTTAGCAGATGACTCAGATGGTTCTCATGAGGCCTCTCTCTTAGCTTGCTCTTCATCGTCTTTCTTGGTGGATTCTCTCTCTCTCTCTCTCTCTCTCTCTCTCTCTCTCTCTCTCTCTCTCTCTCTCTCTCTCTCTCTTTCTCTCCCCCTCTCTCTCTTCCTCTCTCCTCTCTCTCTCTCTCTCATCCCTGGCTTTCTGTTTTTAGCTTTTCATGTATAAAGAGTTACTCCTTTTGTATGTGCAATTCCTTATTGCCATATCAACACAGTCACATTCTGAGTTTAGTGTAAGTATGTGGATTTGAACATATGAACTTGGTAGGAGAAAACATTTTATACCCTGCCTTCTTCATCTTCCAAAGCCCGGTAGCTAGTGCATTTGGGGTATCCAGTCTCATGGGTGAGCTGGCTTATAACTGTGCACTCTGGCAGAAAAGCTGCATCAGCACTCTTGAAGCAGGCTACCCCAAAATAAAGAGTGTATAGCCACGCATTTCTGAAATACTGTGTCTCCTTTCCTTAAAAGCCTTAGACAGATAGAATTTGAGATTATTTGTGAGAATAACTGGCTATTCACTTCCCTCTCTGCTTTTATAGAGCCAACCTCAAAGAAATGTGTGTTTATAAATGCTAGCATCTCTTTCATCCTCTCTTCACACACATGTGCACATATCATGTACATGCACACAAACATTTCTACTCTTACATAATAGCGAGAACTGGCCCCTTGCTCTAAGTGCACTAACATAGGCTTGATCATATTATCAACACATTAAACATATTACATCCTGAGATAGGAATGGTTGGAGAATCAATATTTTGTATATTCTCTTTTTTTCTATTTGTGCCATTACTGGGATTTGGACTCACTCTCTTGCTTAGTTTTTTTTTTTTCCTTTTTTCTACTCAAGGCTAGTTAAGCCTCTGGAATAACTAGGATTGTAGGTGTGAGCCACCTATCCCAAACAAAAAGTAATTTTTTCTCTCCCTGGCATCAGGACTTGAACTCAAGGCTTGGCACTTTTGCTTACAAGTTGGCATTCTATCACCTCAGTTACACTTCCAGCCACTCAACATTCTAGATGTAACCTCAAATTCTGTGTTGTTTTATGGTCTACAATAGCAGCATAAAGTTCCCTTTGATTCTTCAGTTACTGTCACCTCTGTACCCCTTTTCTGCCTTTCTATTTCGCTTACCTACAAGGGGAGAACAATGCTATGTCATGCTATAAAGAAAAAAAAAAGTACTTTCTAGCTTCCCAAATTGTCTCTTCTGGGAACCTATTTATCAGAAGGGGCAATACAAAAGAGAGGAAGTGCTGTAGGTAGATATTATAAATTCCATTGAGGTTTCAGAAGTTGAACCATCTATTTTATTCTAGCAGGAGATGTTTTCTATATATCTACTGATTGCACATTCATTCTTTAATCTTTATACATGAAAAGCTAAAAGCAGAAAGCCAGGGACTAAAATTTTTCTCGTAAATTGTTGAACATTTGCAACAGATATAGAAAATCACAGTGTGAAAGCTGTTAAATCTGTGAAAAAATAAATTGGAGACACCACAGGAAATGGAGGTTTTTCCATAAGGACAGGGAGCCAGCCAGGCTTTTCAAGGCCATTTTGTAATAAAGGAAATTACGATCCCTATAAAACCCACTTTGGGAAATTTACATTTTGATGGATAATACGCTTATAACAATTAGTATGAAATGCTTCTGGTTTACCTACGACATGTTTCTAATAGATAGTCTGCATGCGTTCTTAGCAGAATATAACTGCTAATATTTGAAGTGGAGGTAATGCCTTGCTTCTCATTTAAAATACCATAATGCTCTCCTTGCTTCAGGCGAGTGAAAATAAAATCTCAATTAAAGTAAAAGCAGGCATGGTTCCAGTTAAGCAATGATCATTTAGAGAATTAATGTAATAAAGCTTTTGCCATGAAGTGCAGAGTCAGCATGGCACGAGAGCTGGGATGCCAGGCTAGGATTCCAGGGCCTTTGGTCCCAAGATCAGTGACTCCATCACCCGGTTTCTTAATCTTGCACAAGTCACACAGCTTTCCATGACAATGACTTCCTTAGCTTAGCTAGTACCTGCTGGTGCTAGGGTTGGAACTCAGGCTATTATATCCCCACTAAGCTTTCCTTTTCAAAACTGATGCTTTACAAGTTGAGCTTCATCTCCTCTTTCCACTTTTTGCTAATTAACTGGAGAGAAGAGTCTTTTTTTTTTTTTTTGCTAATGTTGAATCATGAAAATCTGATCTCAGCCTCCTGAGTAGCAGAATTACAGGATTGAGCCACTTGCACCTAGTTGAATTTAACTATCTATACCTCCTCTGTGCTTTGGACAAATTCTTCTTCCACAAAGCTGGAGTTTACCAGTGGGTCTGGATAACTTTTAGGCACATTGTGAATGAGTAAGGACTCCTAAAGCAGAATGGATAGGGTTCTCATATTGTTTTCTACTTCTTCTGTCTTTTCCCATGTCTTGCATTACTTTTTAACTCATCCATCTGTTTTCTATCCCAGGTCTCTTTTCTGTGCAATAAAACAGACAAATGGGAAAGTTAAGACAGGCCTCAAAGTATTCATGAAAATATCCAGGAAATAGGTTGCCCTTTAAGTCTGTACTTGTTTTGGACACTGAAGAGAGGAGAAGAATAATAGATAAAAGCCTTGACACACTTGCTATTGTAATAGCAAGAAATCAGAAAAATTACATATATGGACTCCAACATTGGATAGTTCAACGTATAAGTTTTCTACTTTATGATGGCTGAATGTGATATGCACTCTGCAGAAATTATACTTAAAATTCTTTTTTTTTTTTTTGCCAGTCCTGAGGCCTGAACTCAGGACTTGCTAGGCAAGCACTCTGCCACTAGGCCAAACTCCTGGTCCCATACTTCAAATTCTGATCTTTTCACAGGGTAGTCATGCATGTCATAGTTCCAGGCAGTAGTAACAGACTCATCAATACCCTGGCAGGTGCTGTGTTACAGAACTATAGTGGCTCAGTACGACAGGTGTGCTTTTAATTTGTGACACTTATCAAGGCATTGGTGACTTGTGCCTGTAATTCTAAATACTCAGGAGGCTGAAATCTGAGGATTGAGGTTTGATGCCAGCCAGGGCAGGAAGGTCTGTGAGATTCTTATCTTCAATTAATCACAGAAAGCTGAAAGTGGTGCTGTGGCTCAAGTGGTAGAGCCCTAGCCTTGAGCCAAAGGAGCTCTGGAATAGCCCCAGGCCCCACAAAAACAAATCAAACAAAAATAAATGGTGACAGTTTTATCTTATCATGGGTTTATTGAAACACTAGCTCATCATAGTGGAGGAACATTTGTAACTATAACTATAAAACCAACTGCCAGGCTGGGAGCTTGGCCTAGTGGTAGAGTGCTTGCCTAGCATGAATGAAGACCCCAGTTCGATTCCTCGGTACCACATACATAGAAAAAAGCCAGAAATGGTGCTGAGGCTCAAGTGGTAGAGCTCTAGCCTTGATAAAGTCCGAGGATAGGGCTCAGACTTTGAGCTCAAGCCCAAGACTGGCCAAAAAAAAAAAAAAACTGCCAATAAATATGAGGAGAAAAAAGAAAGTCTTCCAAACCAGTGAACATTGTTCTTAGGTTTTCCCTTTCATGCTCCCATAGCCAAAGAAAACACTGAGGTACAGTGGAAAGCTTGCCCCACCAAGACATCTGAACATTTATCTAGATCTTGGTATTGAGTCTACTTTGTGCTAGCTTCTATTTTTAAAGATGAAGAAGATAGAGTAATTTCTTTGGCTGTCAACCATAATTACATTTCAGAAAGATCTAAAAAAGGTTTTTTTCTTTTTTGCCAGTTTTGGGTACTGAACTCAGAGCCTGAACGCTGTCCTTGGGCTTTCTCAAGGCTAGAGTTCTACTACTTGAGCCACAGCACCACTTCTGGCCTTTTCTATGTATGTGTTACCAAGGAATTGAACCTGGCCTTTGTGCATGCTAGGCAAGCCTCTACCACTAGGCCAAACTCCTGGCTCCTAAAAAAGTTTTTAAACTGTGGCTCCTTCATGTCTATCATCTAGCTATCTAGGTAAACAAATCATAATCTCAGGACAAAAAGTGAGAGGCTGATAACTAAAGCAAAAGGATTGAGGGTATATAGTTTGAGTGGTAGAAAGCTTGCCTAGCAAGCACAAAGCCCTGAGTTTAAACCTCAGTCTCAGTTCAAAACAAAGAGGGAAAAAAAAACACAGATTCCTGTCATTTTGTTTTTGCTTGGTGATACTCAGAGGAGATTCCAAAAAACAGTAGCCTATCCAAGAGGATATAAAAACCAACAAAAGTTGAGAAGCTATATTCATACAAACAACTTTTGTGTAGCTGGCATTCTATCAATAGTAGGTAAATTGAATGAGCTCACTAAACTTTAAAATGCTATGATTGATCTTATTGGATAATAAGATATTGTAGTTTTATGTTTCTATAGGACTTGTTTCAAACTAAAATACCTTTATAGGTTTTGCTGACATTCAAAGTTTCACCAAAAGGAAACCCCAATATCTACGCACATAAATGCAACAAAAGAACATATACAATAAACACTCCTAGCTTTAAATGCAACATTTCTAGAGGTCATGCATAATAGAAACCTTATACATGCATGAGCTACCATGTTTCCATAGGAGAATGTTAAGGAGATGGGAGAGGGAGTGAAAAACCCTTCCTAGGTTTATGATCTGCTTCAGGAAGGGGAGTAAAGGAAATTTTAGTTTCTGTAGTCTACTTTAGGGGAGAAAAGGAGAGGAATATTCCTATGACTTGCATCAGGAAAGATCTTGGGAGAATGTCAGAGAAATCTTCCCAGATCTACAGTTTTCTCAGTGTCTTTCAATTCTAATATTGTGTCAAGTGTTCTGTTCTATAATATTCTTTCTCATATATCATCAACTCATTCACTTTATTTTCTGTTAACCACAGTGCAAGAATATTAACTGAATTAAGGCCACTGTGATAGCTAAAGATAATTCCGAAGACTAAATCTTTTCACAAGTAGCCTAACTATGGCTGGATAACTCTTCTTCTATACTTACCTCTTTAATTTAGCAGTGAAAAACTATTGGAGCTTGTAGTTTCAAGTGTTAAAATTAAAGATAGTAGAGGAGAAAGAGAAAGAAAGGGGGGAGGGAAGGAAGGAAGGAAGGAAGGAAGGAAGGAAGGAAGGAAGGAAGGAAGGAAGGAAGGAAGGAAAGAAGGAAGGAAGGAAGAGAGCAAGGGAGGGAGGGAGGGAGGGAGGGAGGGACGGAGGTATCATCTTTTTAGTTACTACCCAAATCCTCTGTTGATAAGAGTTTGCTGTTGGCCACACCAAAGATGTTTATACCTTAACAAAGGCTGGTAGTGTCTCAGAAGTTGAATACAAGGTTAGAATGTATGGAGAACTGGAATTTTGAAGTTAAATTGGGTCTTTCATTGTGTAGTCTAGAATGAATGAATACCGGAATAAGGATCCTGGAAGAGCAGTTTAGGATTGGTGAAAAGAGCAAGTCAAAAGACTTAGGATGTGTAAACCATTGATACTTCCTATTGAAGAGATATTTGGTTCCAGAAAGTCACTACAATGGTCAAGTTTTGACATAAGCAAGTCATTCCTGAAATAAAAGTTACATTTTTAAAAGTGATAGAAAAGTCAACAAGATTTTTTGCTCATTTACAAGCAAAAAACAGTAGCCTATCCAAGAGGATATAAAAACCAACAAAAGTTGAGAAGTTGAGAAGTTTTGCTCTCTCTCTTTCTCTCTCTCTCCTTCTCTCTCTTTCTCTCTCACATACACACACACATGCACACGCATACACACACACACACACACACACACACACGAAAATCTAAGTGAAGTCAAACTGAACAAATTTTTTAAAAATTCTTCTATGTCTATCAGCTTCCTGTCACTACAATAAAAAACCCAAGATAATAAATTTACGGAGACAAATTATTTTACCTAATCACAGGTTTAGAGGGTTTTGAGGTTCAAGTCCACTCTTGGTTGCTTTGGGCCTGTGATGAGAGGGCTTATCGAGGTGGGAGTATGTCAGAGCAGAACCACTTACCTAAGGGCCAGAAGCAAAAGAAGGAGAGGAAGACTGTGGAGAAACTCCACGATCACAACAGAAGTATACTCCCAGTTACCAAAGGTCCTCCCACCATTCTTGATCTCCTGAGATTCTACCTCCTCATAGTACTAAGGACCAAATCTTCAGTGTATCTTCTTTGGAACCATTCAATATTCAAACTCTAGCAGCTTCACAGAATCTTGTGTGAATTTGCCAAAGGAAGCATATAGCATGGAAAGACTTACTTGAACTACACTAAGAAACAGACTTGAGGAAACAATGCTTTAATATATGTATGCGATACCAAGATAGTTCTGATTTCTATTCATTTTCAAGCCATGAGTTTCTGAAAGAGTATCTGATGCATCCTATGATAATATAGTAGAAAAATTATACAAGTGGCTGTTAAGTGATTGCTCTGGTTTTGTATAAAAAGTTAGAATATCTGTCAAATAAAAATTAATTCTATATGAGGTGAAAAATGTTTTACACTAAGTAGTAGTAAGTCAAGTATAAACATCTAAACACACAAAACATAAATACATTTTCAAAACATACTTAATCCTAAACTGGGCATGGCAGTAAATGCCTCTAATCCAAACTGGGGCAGGAAGATTTCAAGTTCATGGCTAGCTGGGGTACATAGTGGGTTTGAAACTAAATATTGTCTCCAAAAAGGGGAAATTTTTTCATTTCTGCTTTCCTTTCTTTTTCCTTTCTTCTTTCATTAAAAAGCAATTAGTCAGCTGGACTCAGGGGCTCATGCCTGTGAATCCCAGCTTCTTATGCTTGAACGTCTGTAAGACGTTCACCAAAATGCTGAAAGTGGAGTCGTATGTCAAGTGAAAAAGCTAAGGGACAGTGCCTAAGCTCTGAGTTCCATCTCTTGTATACACACACACACACACACACACACACACACACACACACACAGACACACACACACAAGGCATTAAACAGACCTGAAAAGCAAACCACAATAATTCCAAATCTTAGCCTGCATTGGGTATCTGGAGTGTGTGTGTGCGTGTGTGTGTGTGTCTGTGTGTGTGTGTATAATTATACCACAAAAACCATAGAATGCAAGGCTAGCAGGATAAATACAGAGATATGTGGGTACATGAGATCTTAAGCAAGTGTACACAAATATATTGACCAAAGTATAGCATATTCAGGGTAGAATTCAAATGGTGTAATTCCTTAGAAAAAATGAATTCACAGTCCAACAAGATTAATAACAGGAAACTTGTTCTTGTGATGTCAGACAGAGGGGTGGAGGAGGGAAGGAAAAGATGAATGAAGATAGGAAGGGGAGGAAAATGCAGTCATAATTTTCAATGCATATCCTTTGTCTCTAGGAAAATTGAGGGGAAGGGTTCAATTGGAAGAGATGGGGGAGAATGATGAAAGAAGTGATGTATTTTACTTACAATTTGATTTGTTGCATGGTAACTCCTGTGTACAGCTATTAAAGGTAATAAATACATAATTAAAAAATTAATGTGAGGATGATACTGTAGGGCAGTAGTAAAGCACTTGCACTAATTATAAACCTTCTGCTGAGCCAAGAAGGAAAGTGCTAGTGTGAAAACAGCTGCAAGGTCATCTAAAGGTCACTGAGGTTAGTCTTGTTTGAGGGTCTGCTCTCTAAGGCTGTTTCAGACTGTGTAGAGTGGTCATGACTGCTGTATATTTCCAGTAGGGACTTCAGAGGTTCCCTACAGCCACCCAAATGTCCTTAGAATGATTGTCAAGTGCCCAAAACAACTAGATTGACATGAGCATCATCAGTAAAGAGGCTCTTTGGCTGACAGTCCCTATGCCACTCAAGTCTGCCAGGCATAAGTGAATATCTTGTCAAATGCTTGCTCTAGATGGAAAACATCAAAAGGGTATTTACAATACAGGTTAATGACAGCTCAAACTAATAACACTTGATAGCATTTAACCATGCTTGTTAGTATTTAACAACGCTCAATAGTGCTTAACTTCTGCTAGTGCTCTGGGGAGAGGTGAGTCGCTGTAATCTGTCTTACTCAGCTACAAACTCCAGCCACCATTCTGTTTTGCCTTAAGAACAAGCCCACAAACAATGGAGTCAGTGGTCATTGATACAACTGATGAAATATTCAGCCAAAATAAGTTTCCCTTGAGTTGACTGGTGACTTCCTTAGATATTTTGCTACTGTAACGGAAAGCTAACTGTCCTTGACCTCTTTGCCAGAAAGAACTGGAGACGAATGTAGACTCTTGAGAATGGGGATTGCACCAAAGGAATTTCCATGTCAAGCCTCACTCAACCCTTACTTTCCTGTAGTTACCTCTATTGATGTCCTTCAGCTTGCAACCCTAGAAATTCTGAGTCTTCTTTTGCCTGTCACTTTGCCACAAATTGAGTATTTACCTATACACGGGCTATTATAGCATATTATGTCATATCCTATCATACCATGACACTACAGTATTTATGTGGTTCCGAGGAAATGAACCCTGATCTTTGTGCATGATTGGCAAGTTCTCTACGACTAGGCCAAACTCCCAGCCCCTCCATGGGACTCTTATATCCACTTATCTTAATTTAATCAGGGAAGAGCTAAAACTGGAGACGTGACTCATATGGCAGATCCTCCGCCTTGTGTGTAATATCAAACAAGAGCACAAGGCCTTACTTGCAAGTCAATGTTGACACACATACACAAAAGAATAAAAAGATTAGCAGACTTGAAGGAGCTTCTGCACCAAATCTGGGGAGAAGCGGGCATTGAATAAAAATAATTTTTAAAAAAATGGATTATATCCTATGAATTATCCTCAATATTGCAACGAAATCAATTAAAACTGCTTGGCCAATAGTACTTTTAATGTTACAGAAATCTGGAAATCAACATTAACACACATAAATAGTAACATACACAAATAAAAACTAAAAAAAAGTTACAACAGATATGAGTAATAAAAATAACTAATAAATGGAAAAGAAATTAAAAATTAATATCAGACAGGAAACATCAGTGATGGAATAACTATGCAAACCAGGGTAAGCAATAGAATTTTGCATGGCTTCAAAGTATCTACCACCAAATATTTTAAAAATAAATTCAAATTATGGTAGAAAATCCTAATAGACATCATCAAAATCAAATGGTAAGTGAAAACACTGACAGTAATGTTGAAATAGACATCAGGTGCCTTCGAATAGGATGTAATAAAAAAAAAGGATAAGGTCTGATGTATCCATTCAAAAGCATGTTATAGATGCAGCATCTCTATTCAAAATGCTTGGGATCAGAGGTCTCTCAGAATAGACTTGAATCTTTGAGGATGGTACTGGAATCTAAGCAAGCTATTTGTTTTAGTTTCATGTGCACATAACTCAAATGGCATCGAGTATTTCTACATTTCATGACCTGTCGTGTGAAGTTAGCAGGGGAATTTTCCTCTTGTAGTGCTCACGTCAGTGCCCAAAAGCTTGATATGGAACATTTCAGATTTTGAAATTTTAAGATTAAGCTTGCTCAACCTGTACCATGATTTAGTTCCAGGAAATGTCAGATTAGAAGACAGTCTAAAATTGGAGAGCATCTTAGAAAATGACCCATCAAACAGTCTTCAACAAGAAGAAGATGACCAGAAAGTTGGAGTAGTATCTATCATAATCCTGTGTGCCTCAAAAGAATAATTCAGGCAAGACACAAAAAGTAGTAAATGTGACAGGAAATCTGTTAGAAAAGGAGCACATTTTTCTTTGTTCATGCGCTGGTACTGGGGCCTGAACTTAGCACCTGGTTTTTTTTTAACTCAGTGCTGACATTATACCACTTGAGTCTTGCTTCCACTTCTAGATCTTTGCTGACTAATTAGAGATAGGTGCTTCCTAGATTTATCTACCCAGGCAATAACATTCAAGAAAGATCCAGGCATTCTACCAGATCAGAGACCCAGAATTACGTTGTAACCAAGTATAGCCAGTGCTCTTGGGCTAAATTCCTTGCTATAAAGGAGATTAGTTAAATTTGCTTCACAGTTCCTGGAGAAAGGACTGAAGGACTTCTCTGTACCATTCCCTGAAACACCTTGCCTAGGAAGAGTTGTTTGTGTAGTGTCTGCTTCTATTCTATCCACTCCTACATCCCCAAGTAGACTGCTTGCTGCCTCTCCCTCCCTGAGGCACCCAGAGCTCAGTAAACCTGCTTCACTGTTTGTGGGAGACAGGTGAGAAGAGAGGGAGAGAGGAAGGCAGTCAGCCAGAGAAAACCGGAGACCCCTCTGCCAGACAGTTCAGTTGGGCTAGGTTCCTAGATGACTCTGGCTGGATAATGGTTGTGTAAAAATTCTCTCCTTGCTTTACTTAAAGTGTCTCTGGAGGAAAGAAAAATCATTGAAGTGTGTTTTGGGGCCAGCTTGTCATTAAGCTGGAAAAAGCTATTTTGTTGCCTTAATTAGTTTTATTGTTTTGACATTTTAGCTTTTTAAAGGCTTTGTGCTAGAATTCAAGTATAGTATTTCATTGCCATGGAATCTGTTCTAATGAATGATTATTATACAAATGAACCTGCTAATAGGATCCCTTTTTTCCCCCCAGAAAACAAACAAAATCCTCATATAAATGCTCAAGGAGCTCGCTTCTCCAGTTTATGTTAAACCAGTGTGTGTGTGTGTGTGTGTGTGTGTGTGTGTGTGTGTGTGTTATTGTCTTAGTAACAGAAGAGGAGAAATTGACAAATTTATGGAACTACTTGGTTCTGCTACACAAATCTAAATACAATGGAAGTTATGATAAATTGACACATTAGTAATGCAAGGTCTCTAATGATGAGCTATTTTTTTCTCCAAGATTAGAAAAGGAGTTTCTATACATGAGTTGAGGTGGCTGAGTTGGTTCCGAGCCATATTTTAAGGACACTAATTCTTTGCTCCCGCTCTGAAAACTTAGCCTTTTCTGTGAAGATGCTGGATTCTCAATAGCCATGCCTTGAACAGGCTGCCAGCCATATAAAACAAGAGCTCTCACACCCAAGGAAGCTCCTCCCGCCCCCCTGCTCATAAACAATGATAGCATTTGTCACAGCTCAACCTCCCCGGACTTCACCACATGTGGCCTTACCCACTCGAAGGGATGCTAAGGGCACATTACCCAGCAGGGTTCCAGTTACAAGAGCATGGTAAACAATTAGACCTCATTTCCATTTTACAATTAGGTTTCACTTACATTTTACTGTGATTTTTACACGCATCAAAGGCTTTATTTCACATCTTTACTAAATTCACAAGCCGTGAATTTAAGCATCCCATATTTTTGACATGTTATTCCACATGCTAAATGTCAGTCGTCTACATTTGGTTGAACAAAGGCTAAGAAATTATACAAGAGGGTGCCCAAATTGAAATGAAATGACTCTGAAACCAAAAAGCTAAGCTAAATCATTGACAGCAGCTACGCACAGGCTTCGAGCAATGAGATGCAAATTTTCTTGGGTGTTAAATAAAATATATTTAACACATGTCATGTATTTTAAAGATCTCCTTGGATAGATTTCGGAAGGTCTGTCAGTTTATTAGGGGACACATGAGATCCATCAATTGGAAATCAATACATACTGCTAGGTTCTAATTAGAAATTATTGGGAAAATACAGGTGGTAAATAAGCCAGGCAACACTTGCTAATAGTTCAAAAGAAAATTGGTTTAATTTCTTGTATGTGAGTTGAGAATAAATTTTTCTGTTCCTGTGTGCTCACTTCTAATTCCTTTTTCATCTTTTGCCTAGGGTTTTGTTGCCAGATTCTGTCTGTCCATGGATAGTTGAATTTCAAATTCTGGAAAGGAGCCCACTACAAAATCCAATATGATGACACTGTTAGGAAAATCATACGCATTTACATTTTATTGATACAAATAGGAAAAAAATTCTGCCTCTTTCTTTTCCTTTTCATGGTCACTTTACTCTCAAATATACAACACTGTGCATTCCTTAGCCTTGTACACGCTTTCAATGTAAGAATTTCAGTGGCTTTTCCTTTTCCAGAGTTCTTCATCCCTGCTTTATGTCATAAAATAGCCCTTCCTTCCTTCATGTACATGTTTATAAAAGAATTTTATACTCAACAAAATACCCTGAAATTTTACATAGAGAAGTGATAGTTTTATTTTTGTTTTATTTATTTTGTATCTGTCCTAGGGTTTGAACTTAGGGCTCAGGAAATGTCCCTGAGCTTTTTTTTGCACAAGGCTAGTGCAGTGCCACTTGAGTTACAGCTCTACTTCTGGCTTTTTGGTAATCCGTTGGAGGTAAGAGCCATGAGGACTTTTTTGCCTCAGCCTGCTTCTACCCATGAGCCTCAAATCTCAGTCTCCTGATTAGGCAGGCTTATAAGCTCGAGCCACTGAAGCCTGAGACTATTGTTTTTTAACATAAGCTGTTCTATTTTCCCCCTAAATTCTGACACGAATATTAGCCACAATGAAATAAATCAAAGCAAAACAAAACAAACAGGTCTGTATTTCTCAGTCCAATCAGCAGAGAAGGCCCGTTTCTTGGGGTCTAACTCTTCCCATGCAGAATTCCTACCAAATTTGAGGACTGTCTCTTCCCCCTGCCCACCACCAGGTATCAGGATGCTCTTGCCTTTACATGGAATCAATGAGTCAAATGTGACAACAAAAACTGACCCTTTGGAAGGGAGTAGAAAAAAAGCAACGGTGAGAGTACCAGGGGACTCTAAGACAAGAAGAACTAAATTAGAAGGAAGTCTGGAGTCTTCCCATTGTACAAGCAAGATGTACTCCCTAGTTGCCCTGCGGGTCTATTAGGCAGAAGAGAAGTCAGGTGCTAGTGCCTGTCATACTACAGAGGCTGAGACCTACAGGATCACAATTAAAGCCAACCTGAGCAGAAACAACTGTGAGACTCCAGCTCCAATCAGCCAGCTGAAAGCAAGACCATGGCATGACTCAAGTGGCAGAGCACCAGGTAAATAAACCTAATGAGCCCAAGCCCCTGAGTTCAAACCTCAAAACAAAAGAAGGAAGAGGGGGAGTGGGAAGAAGAAAAGGAGGGGAAGGGGGAGGAGGAGAAGGAAGAAGAGGGGAAAGATTAAAGAAAAAAAGAAACTCATTAGAGGAATATCTAGTATCAGCTCAAAACAAATAAGGTCACAGTCTACACCCTTGACCCAAATTCTGAAGAACCACAATTAGCAAATCAACGAATAGGCCATACTGAACTACCCAACGGTGTTACCTATAATTCCCTCTTTGGCCAAAGCTCCAAAGAGGACACAAGCCTCAGGAAATGATTGTTGATATGTTTATGGTTTATCTACTCACACAATCGAATATTTACAAATATATTTTACATGAAAAGAAAATGAGTTGTAAGGTCTCTTTGGGCCAGCAGTTCATAACTGTAATTGCCTAAACCCTTTATTATCCGGTATAATATCCACACATACACACCCATACCTCTCCCCACCCTGCCCTGACATCACGCACGCTCACATCAAATACAGTATACACATGTGTAGGCATTATACACACATGCCAATGCACACACATCACAACACACACACCACATATATGAATCCATGTGCAAAAAATTTCATGTAAAACATGTAGCATTCAAACATCAGAACCTGATTCTTCTAGCTCTCTCTGCACTTAATGCACTTAAGTAGCCAAGATTATTGTAAACCTCAAAATAGTGCCACGGTCACCAATTACTGCATTGTTTTTTCTTCCCCAATTGGGTGACACTCAAAGGATTGTTCTTAAATAAAAAGCACAGTAAGGAGGAAAAATTAATGGTGGCTTAAAAAAATAAAGCAGATTCATAGCCCAGCCATCTTAGAATTCTCTAGTCTACTGGTTAATAGTCACTGAAACGCTTACTCTAGCCATGTATAGTGGCTTTAAAAAAAAAAAAAAACTTAGGCAGAAAAGCTTTACCCTTAAGCCCTTCTTTCAATAAGAATTCCAAATCAAGTTCCTTATGCTAAATTTCGGATTTTGCACAGGAAGACAATGAATATGAAAGCATGGATCTGGGCTTAGTGGTTCAGACCTGTTACCCTAGCTACTCGTGAGAACTGTTTCAAGCCAACCAAGCCAGACAAATATGAGAGACTAAATGCTCATGAACCAGTACAAAGATGACGTGGAGATGTGGGAAAGTCTGAGTTTTCAGAGAAAAAGCCAAGCAAGAGGGTAAGGCCCTAGGTTCAAGCCCCAGTACTGGCCAGGGATGGGAGGGGGGGAGAGAGAGAGAGAGAGAGAGAGAGAGAGAGAGAGAGAGAGAGAGAGAGAGAGAGAGAGGGAGAGGGAGAGGGAGAGGGAGAGGGAGAGGGAGAGGGAGAGGGAGAGGGAGAGGGAGAGGGAGAGGGAGAGGGAGAGGGAGAGGGAGAGGGAGGGAGGGAGGGAGGGAGGGAGGGAGGGAGAGGGAGGGAGAGGGAGGGAGGGAGAGAGAGAGAGAGAGGGAGAGAGGGGGGAGGGAAGGAGGGAGGGAGGGAGGGAGGGAGGGAGGGAGAAGTAGGGGAGGGGGAGAGGAGAAAGGGAAGTCGGGGAGTGGAGGGAAGAGATCAGCCTCCTTTCAAGTTTCCTATAAAATGCTGGATATGAAACACAGATGATTCTGTTTTCTCAAATAGAAATGTCATTTCTCCCTTGAGGGTTCATGGTGTATGCATCCTAATAATAAGATTGTCATGTATTAATTATAATATATAGTATATTAATCAATAATTATATGATAATAATGGTGTATGCATCATCATCATCATCATCATCATCATCATCATCATCATCACCATCACACCTGTAATTCTAGCTACTCAGGAGACTGAGATATGAAGATGGCAGTTCAAAGCCAGCCTGGGCAGAAAACTCCCTAAGACTCTTATCTCCAACTAACCACTAAAAAGCTGTAAGTGAAGCTGTGGCTCAAGTGTTAGAGAGCTAGCGTTAAATACAGAAATTCCAAGGAGAGTAACCCAGGCCCCGACTTCAAGCCCTGAGGCCAGAAAAAAAAAAAAAAAATATATATATATATATATATATATATATATATATATATATCCCAGCTTTTCACTGCCAGGGGATACTTTAAAAATTCAAAAAGTGATTGTTGTTACCACAGCTGTTATCATTACACAGGATCACACCAAAAGGTGGAGTTGAACATAGTTTTAATCTGTACAGATTTATATACTAAAGTATTTACATTCATATCAGATCAATTACTTCATATTATATTTAACTTCTCCCTGGCCCACTGTTTAGCAAAGCATGAAAAACTCCTTTATCAAAGGATTTTAGGTCTGCAGCAATTCTGTGAAATTGGAAGCACCAAGGTTTCATAAAATGCAGCTTTAATATGTTTTTATCAGCAATAATTACATCTAGCAATAGGTGTTTTGTATTGTCAAACTGAATAGTTCTTTTTCTTTTGCATAAATTGGTCATTCATGGATTACTATGTGGTTCTTTGCATTCTTGGCCGCAAGAATGATTTTATTTCTCTGATTAGAGCCTCAAAATGAGATAGGGAGGCAGTGTCCTCCATCTGCCATGTGAGCAAGCAGCTTGGCAAATGCAGTTCTTCTGATGTTCAATGAAGAGATTGACAGCTTGTAGTCAGAACATGGACACAGTGGATTCAGCTGCTGTGTCCAATCAGATGGACAGGCTATCATTGTTTGTGATCTGAATAAGGATGGGTGGATCAGCTTTGTGGTGTTTATATTCTCCATTTGAAATCTGTGATAGAAATGTATAACTTTTCCAAGTTATCATTTATCTAGCTGTACCGGTAGTTATGCAATGAGTTTCACGGCCTTAAAAAAAATATTACATTTCTACAATGCCTAAAGCAACAGCTCTTCTATGGCAGGCTCCACAATTCCACAAAATTTCCTATGGACCATTGATCACTCTGTACCTCATCTGAGTGGTTAAGGAAGTTGAAGCAAGCATGATTTTTCAAAGTACAGAACATGTATCTGCTACACTAAACCAGAAAATAAAGGTCAGTGTTTTGATCCACTAATGTCCACAAGGTTAGGACATACTAAAACATACCAGTTTGAGAGCCCAGGTTTTTCCCCAAATAGGGACCATACCAACACCACTGGCTTTTTGGTAGTGAGTTGGAAGTAAGAGTTTCGTGGACTTTCCTATACAGACTAGCTTTGAACCAGGATCCTTAGATCTCAGCCTTCTGAATAGCTGGGATTGCAGGAATGAACCTCTAGTGCCTGGCTCTTTCCCAGCTTTTAGGGGAGAATAAGAAGCAATTCCCTTGTAATGAACCTTTTCCTTGTGCACCACTGCTTTCTTCCTGGTACCCATGTCTGGTCTGTCAAGTAGATTGCTGTGTAGTTACTACCTGCCTCAGTGACCTCAGCGACCTGAATTTCTTCTTAATCTTTAAAACTTTGGTAATGAAACATGTTGCAATTCAAATATTTTGGCTGTGGGATTCATTTTGCTTTAAACATTAGTTTTATTTTTTTGTTTATTTATTTATTTATTTTTTATTGTAATTAATAAAAAGGGTTACATGATATTTGCCAGATAGAAGGTGCATTAATTTACATACATTGATACCCTTTCACATGTCTTGGTTAGTTTTAAACTTCAAATCCACTCCTCTTTATCCACATCAGAAAATTTCTCAAGTCTCCAATACGAGGTGGGGATTCAGGTGGAGTCCTGTTGTTCTTTTCACCGTCTAGGGGTCCTGGGTCCTTTCTTGTCTCCATTAGATAAAGAATTACGAGGCAGGAAAAGTGGGAGCAGAGGCAACATTTAAGGTAAAAGAGTAAGCCACTGGGGAAAGTGCTGGCTGGTAGGTATGAGGTTTCTCCTGGCTGGGAAGTCTGCCTTGTGCCTTATCAGGTCCTGGCTGCTGGTTCCTGGGTAAGGAGCAGAAAGAAGAAGAGAGTATAGGTTTCTCAGGACAAGAATGTGAGAAGGGGACCTGGAAATTGGTAGTCCTTGTAGTGTTCACGTGATCCACCTTTTATAGCCCTTTGGGCATGCCACATTTCATGGACATTTGGGCATGTCCATTTCAACCTAAGAGGTCTGCATGGGTCTGTTCCAGGGTTGTCAGATACATTGTCTCTGCTAGGCCCACTACCTCTCTCTTCTGTAGTCTTCAAAAAGAAGAGTTACCTCCACTGGGCCACTGTCTTCCCCTGTCTTCCCAGCTTTTCACGCTCTACCTTTCCCCTGGTTCTGTGGGTCCAGTCCATTTTTCTGCTTCCTTACAATCCATGACGTGATGTAATTTGCTCCCATGGCTCTGAAGTGAACTCTGGTCACTCTGGTTCAGTAAGGCAGCAAGAATATTTTTAAGTCATATTTCTTTTGATAATCTTCTAAAGCATCACATCTCTTACTAACTTGCTAGGGGAATGGTTTACATGCTATTACCTCCACCATTAAACACATGCATGTCTATGTCCATACATACAGCTCATGTAGCCTGAAAATCAGTCGTAACTATTCTCTTATAAGAATTGATAGCAAATCTCTGGTTTTATTTCTCTTGGATTCAACCATGAGTGTATGTGTGTGGTATGTGTTTGTGTTTGTGCATGTGTGTGTGTATGCAGGTGTGTGTGGTGTGAGTAGTATATGATTTGTGAGTGAGAGTAATGTGTATGGCATATGTGTATGATATATGTTGGTGGTATTTGTGTAATGGTATGTGTGTGGTGTGTATATGAGTGGTGCATGATATGTGACATATGGTATATGGTGTGTGGTGTGTGTGCATGTATGTATTATGGTGTGAATAGTATATGGTTTGTGTGTGGGAGTGATGTGTATGGCATCTGGTATATGATATATGTTTGTGTGACGATATATGCATGGTGTATATATGAATGGTGAGTAATATGTGGTATGTGATACACGAGGTAGTGGTGTGTGTGTGTGTGTGTGTGTGTGTATGTGTGTGTGTGAATTGTGGTCTAGGGAAAATAAAAGAGGGCAGATGGTGAAGATGAAATATATGCAACTATGTAGGTTACATTTTATTTATCTTTATATGTGGTTCAGAACATGTGGCTCTGTGACTAGAAAATTTCTTTAGAAACTATAAATATGATTCCAGAATTTAAGAATAAAGCAATAGCTAGACACAATGGCTCACACCTGTAATCCTAGCTACTCAGGGGGGTGAGATCTGAGGATCAAAGTTCAAAGCCAGCCTGGGCACAAAAAGACCTGAGACTCATCGCCAATTAACCTCTAGAAAATGGGAAATAGGGCTTGGCTCAAGGGTAGGGCAGTAGCCGTGAGCTGAAGAGCTCAGGGACAACCAACTCCCAGGCTGAGTTCAAACCCCTTGAGCTCAGGGCCTGAGCACTGTCCTTGGACTTTCTCAAGACTAGAGCTCTACCACTTGAGCCTCAGCATCACTTCTGGCTTTTTTCTACGCATGTGATACCAAGGAATCGGACCTGGGTCTTCATGCATGCTAGGCAAGCACTCTACCACTAGGCCAAACTCCCAGCCTATTTTGTTTCTTTTATTCTGCCTAAGCAATAAGAGCGGATGAGGCTTCTGGTTCATACACCTTGATGGATTTTTTATTCACTGACCCGGTCATGACTTTTAGACATCTTGACTGGATGAGAGTTGACTTTGTTTCTCAGGATAGATCACAATTGGTATGAATTCCCTGTAGCTCTGATGGATTGATGATGGATTCATAAATGTCACCTCTTCCCTCATTTTCTCCCATTTTCCCCTTCTGAAACCCCCTTCAAGTTGTTTAGTTCATTTCCAACATAATGTCTATTGAGTATCACTGATGACTTCATTCCACAGTTTCTATGCACAGATAAACTTACATACAAGACAAATGGTAGAAAAATAAAATAACAATGGGAAAAGGGAAAAACACACATACAGAAAAATTAAAACACCTCTTCTTTCCATTTCTTGAAATTCATTTCAATAAACATTATTTTATATGACCATATATATATAACTTTTGAGCACTTGTCATTGCCTAGCAATATCTTCCTTTGGTCTCACAGTGTGAATGTTTAAGAGTCCTGTTTAGTTTATCATGTCCAACTGTATCTTTTGTCTTTTACTATCCATTGGGTTTGCTCAGATTTATAGGCGCATTCTAATCATTACAAATAAGGAAAACCATGTAACCTATGTGACTTTGGGTGGCCAATTCCATTTCTTAAGTTCATCAGGAAATTTATTTAACTATTGGGCTGAACTATGAGAGTAAAGATAGACACATATGTGATCTAGCTCACCCACAATCTGTTGACATTTCAGTTGATGATTGAGCGAAATCTGGGGAAAGAGAAAAAAAATGTGTGGACTTAGGATGTAACTCTATTGCTAAAACATCAACTAAATGCTAAGAGCTATGTCTAAAAAAAGCTCACTGTTGTCTGAATTTCTCTGAAAGATGTACTCCTTAACTCTAAATCAATTCAATTGAAAAGTTCCATGGAGCTAGACATGAGGCATTTGCAATCAATGTCAAGCAGCTGTGGCTTTGTAAAGCAGCTGAATCTGTAAGGAATAAAAACAGACGCAATGCTTGAAAAAGGGTCCATAGCCCTAGACAGAAGCAGCGACCACAGTTTACTGCTGGTTATATCCAGCAGATTTCATGAATGGCAAAAAGGATTAAGAATGGCTAGGAGAGGTGAGGGAGAGCCTGAGAGCCGGAGGCAAACTCTAGTGAGCTCATGTGATTTCTCCCTTCTCTGTTTTTAATTGGTATGAGAGTGCATGTTAGCTTGGGGCAGTGTTGGTGTACAGAACAAAGGGCACATTCTAGTGAGGTAGGTGTCAGGAAAGACACAAAAGGACTGACACAATTTGGACAAGATCACCATGTAATGTTTAACACTTTAAATCATGTATTTTTGCTGTTTTCAACTTAAAAACAGGATAACAGTTATAAGACAGCAAATATAAGCCCTCTGTTTTCCCCTGGCACTGGGCTTTCTCTTTAGACACACACAATCCAGTCATACCTTCTGCACCCAGACAACAGCTCCCATGTATTCTACAGTCCCTACTCAGTAGTCTGGAGCCACACTGTCCAGGTCCAACCTTGATCTCTGTCACTTACTCTAAGAACATGGAAAATGGATTTACCCTCTACTAGATTCAAGGACTCTGTTGGGTGAGTGGAGCTAATATTTCACTGCCTCCTAAGGCCATGCTGATTAAATTAGCACAGGTAAAGCACCTACACAAAGACCTAATACTTGAGAGTCCCAATAAATACCATCAATTATTCTAGATTGGATAAAATTCCATGACTAAAACAGATCATTGGTTCTAATGTTAGTGGGAAAAATCAATTATATAATTATTTTGATTGATCACAAATGTTCTCTGCTTACCAAAGAACCAGCTTTCCACCCCCCCACTCTTATTAGCTGCATTCTCTGTTGTAAGATGCATAGTCACTTTGACCTCTAAACCTTTCCCAAAGCCAGTGAATTATAAAGCAGTGTTATAAGAAACCAAAGATAGAAATGCTAAAATCTATAACTTAAAGCTCTGTGTACAGGTTAAGTCAATGTTACCATGGAGGAAAGCAACTTTGCAAATCCTCCTCAGGCAAAGATTACCTTTTTCTGTTTGGCAGGCAATAGAAACTGGCTTTTATTTTTGGCTATAAGCACTAACAAGTAGATAGACTAAGCTTTGTAAATTGTAAAAGGGAAACTTTTGTAGGCTGGTAGAGGAAGAGTTCGACCGAGAAAATTACCAAGGCAATTTAGGGAGAAAAACTGGTGACTTTCAGTAGTTCAATCCAGAGGCAAAACAACATAATATGGACAAAAGATCATTCTCTGATAAAAATGACTTTCACAAGAGGAGGTATTAGTGAGCAAGCTGAAGAGAAATTGTTAGGAATGTAATTTGCCACTAACAAAACTTTAAGGTAAATTTAAGAGGTCCTCACAGGCTCTTTGAAGTACATAGGTACTCTTTGACCTATAGAAGAAAATGTTCTTGAAAATTGATGTGTTTTAAATACAATTTACTCATACCTTGGCACAGTGGCTCACACTTGTAATTCTAGCTACGCAGGAATTAGAGATCAAGAGGATTTTGGTTTAAGGCCATTTTGGGCAAAAAGGTTGAAAGACTCCAATGACTAGCTGGGGGCAGTAATGTTTTCCTGTCATCCCCAGCTACCTGGGAGGCTAACATCAGATCTCTGCATAAAAGGTCATGAGAACCGATCCAAATGGAAAACAGTTGTGTGTGATATGTGCTGGACACCCTTGCTATGACAGGAGGCATGAAATAGGAAAATTGCAGTCCAAGTAGAAGGTGAGACCACATCTTAAAATATCCAGAGTAAGGGAAAAGGGCTGGGATTGAGACTCAGCAACAAAGTGATTGCCTAGCAAGCCCAAAGCTCTGAGTTCAAACACCATCAACACCAAAACCAAAAGACAACATTTACTCATGAGAGAAAAAAAAAACTGATAGCTAGATAGTGGCACCAGGACTTTACCCAATTTAAGAGACCTAAGAATTGATGATGGCCAGTATTCATGAGCAGCTTTACACATGTGAATACATTGCATAGGTGGAGGGTTGATACAAAGCCAAGTTCCCAGAGGCAGCAGAGCAGGAGAGCTGTGAACGGACTGTGATGAGCACAGAGGCCCTGTCTTCCAAGAAACCTTGCTGATCAATGGCTGTCTCTTAGGATTCTCATTTATTGGTAGAGAAATGGGAAGTATCCCCTACTTCCGGTAAATGATTTTTCACCTGGTATACCAGCTAGGATCAGGCTGACAACATGAGGGAATCATGTAGTGTGCCAGCCTCACATGAGAAGATGGCTGTTACTAGAGCAGGAACCAGTTTGAGTGTCACACATTCAAGTGGGTAAATAACTCCATAACTCAAATCCTCTTTGCTTCTTATCTCCCACTCTGATAAACATCAGAACACAAAGTTTTGCCAGTTTAGAACTTAATTTTAGTCATTTCTGATACTCCCCTTCCAGGTATAATAAGAAATTCATGACTTCTCTCCAACTGTCACCTTGTTTCCATTCTCTCTCCCCCCCTCTTTGTGGATCATGGGGCTTGAACTCTGGGCCAGGGTGCTGTCCCTGAGCTCTTCAGCTCAAGGCTACCACCCTATCCCTTGAGCCACAGTGCCACTTCCCTTTTCTAGTGATTACTCGGAGATAAAAACCTCTCTGTTTTTAGTACCCAGGCTGGTTTTGGTCTCAGCCTCCTGAGTAGCTAGAATTATAGGCATGTTCCACCATGCCCGGCTTTTTTCCCTCTCTTTTTTAAATTTTCTTCTCTAAAAGGAACTTGTTAAAGGAACTTCTAAAAACAGCTCCTACATTAGTCAGCTTTACACAAATCACGATGACAAAATTCCTAAGATAGATATTACAAGAGAGGAGAGATAAGGCTCATACTCTGAGAAATTTCCATCTGGGTTCTGTGGGCTCCATTGTTTTGGGCTTAAGGCACGCAGGGCCTTATGGTGGTAAGAAAATATAACCAATGAGACTGCTCACTCTGCCAGGGAGCAGAGAGACAGGATATGGCCATGGGTAAGATCTGCCCCTCGTGTCTTACTTCCTCTAACCAGGCAGCACCTCCTCATAATAGCTCATTCAGCCAGGAACTCATCAATGATTGAATCCGCTGATGAAATGTAGAGTAATTAGGATCCCATTGCCTGTGAATAGTGCTACCAGCTGGGGAACACATCCTTTACCACCTGGGCCACTGGGGACGACACTCTGTACCAAACCACAGTACCTGCCATGGCCATTAGCCACTGATCATTCGGCTTTATCTTAGTTGGATAGTCCTCAGTGGCCCTTGGCTTTGTCATCTATTCCCAGGGGCGTATTGAGATGATCCAAGCTGAAGCTTAAGTAGACACACACTGTGATTCTTCCTTTTTCAGGATCAGAAGGCTCATCGGGACCACCTGCTCCCTCCTTATAGAGGGATGCACATTCTCCTGAGGGAATTAGAGTTTTACATTATAATTTATTTTGCCATAGGTCTGGTAGATGGGTGAAGGACGTGCTGTCACATGATCAACTATGGTCCTCTTAATCTCAGCTTCCAAGTAGCTATGATCATTTTTCAACCACTGTGCTTGCTGTAGAGGGCACTTTAAGCTGCCATGAATAGTGGATGCTTTTTAATAGCCCTTATCAAATAACTGCTGTTATTTAGATACAATTTCATATACTATAGGTGGTAGAGAACTGGATACATTCAGCCATCAAAACAATCTATATTGGTCTAGAATAGGAACTACAAATGACTTTTACTAAAACTTATCTGTGCAAGGCCGTAGTAACCTGACAACTTTTCAATGGTTAAGGAAAGCTTCAATGTAAAGACTTACTGCAGCATATGAGGGTAGGTTCAGTTTGTGTAGTACAAATACCAGTATAAATATAAATTAAATGTTGATTTTTAAACATATAATCTATTCTAAATATGTATATAAATACAGATATTTATATACATCTATACATTCGTACATGTATGCATATAGCATGCTATATGGACACACATAACATACTGAAGATACTAATATACATGCATACACAACATACATACATACATACATACATACGTATATATATATACATGTTATGTGTATTACAATATGATGGCAGCAAGAAAAGCGAAACAGATGTGTTGGTAGAATTATCTGATTTTATCACAGATAATGGCAGAGTAGAAAATCTTATTCATGTTCTCACCCCATCCTTTGTATCTTCTCTTTTTCCTTTTCTGTGCTTATACATGCCTTCCCTCTTTGTTTTCTCTGCAATTTAAATTGTTCTCTGCCTCTGCCTTAAGTCTGCTAGTGTCCCCTGGGCTTCACTTGTTCTGCTGTTGACATCTGAGCTACAGCATTGGCTACAACACCTGTGCTCTGAGTAACAGGGCACAGGGAATCCCTGACTAGCAGTGATGATTAAGAATACTGTGGCAGTTCTCACTGTGGTGCTAACTGAACCTAGCCCCTTGTTCCAAAGCTATTGTGTAGGCCTCCTATAGACCCACATCTGCAGTTTCAATTCAAGAGTTAGCCCACACATCTTCAAAGAACTCTTCCACAGATATGCTGCTATCAGGCTATTTCTAAGTGGAATGTTCCTACGAGCTATGAGGCTTGAAGCTTTTCTCCCTAACCCCAGCCATTTCCCCATTCACAGTGATGGCGACCCATTCCTGGCCACTCATCACCTTGGGAAGTCCAGATCAATCTAACCCCCTGTGCTCTGAATCTCCCTTTCCTTCTTTTACTCTTTTCCTAGTTTCCTGGCCTAGTTCTATATCCTATTCTGAAAATTCTGTCTTTTACACTGAGACACTTTCCGTTAGGCTAGGTAATTCTAGTCCAATTATCCACCTAAAAACCGGAAGTGGCTCTATAGCTCAAGTGATAGAACACTAGCTTTCATCAAAATAACGCAAGAGGTGGGGATGTAAGTTTGGTCTATTGGTAGAGTGCTTGCCTAGCATGCACAAAGGCCCCAGTTCGATTCTTCTGCGCCACATACATAGAAAAAAGCCGCAAGTGGTACTAAGGCTCAAGTGGTAGAGCTCTAACTTTGAGAAAGTCCAAGGACAGTGCATCAGGCCCTGAGCTCAAGACCAGGACTGCAAAAAAAAAAAAATAATAACTCCTATGCTGCCATCAGAAAAAATGACATCGCCCCATTTCTAAGGAAATGGAAAGACTTGGAAAAAAATCATATTAAGTGAAGTAAACCAGACCCAAAAGAACATAGGCTTAATGGTTTCCCTCATTTGTAATAATTAGTACAAACCTTGGACTCTCCTAGCAGAGGATTACAATAGGGTGAAACCTAGATACATAAGGCCATAGAGGATGAGGCTAAATGAAAGGATCTGCAGGATATAGAAACAAGAGCTATATAATGTGTGGTTGCTGTTTTTAATGTACTACATTATTTCTCATTTCTTTTGTTATCCCTTGGTTAGTCTCATATTGTTATAATATCTTACCTTGTTATCTGGTATATTGTATATTTGTTTATTTGAAATAGGATAGGGAAGGGGGAAAAACAAGATGAGGGGATGGAGTGGGTGGAGGGAAATGGGGACAAAAACATGAGACAGGGTATCAATGTTTGTGAAGTAATGTACCTTCTCTTTGGCAAATATAACTGTAACCCTTCTATTAATTACAATAACAAAAGAAAAAAATAACTCAAAGGATGGCACCTAGGCCCTGAGTTCAAGCCCCACAACTGCCAAAACAAAACAAAAAAAGGCAATAATTCGACATATGACCAATGGTTTTCCTGCCATCCCTGTAGTTTCAATTCTGTTCTCAGAATTTTATTCGTAACATGCAGAAAATAGTTCTATTGAACAGTTGCTCTGTGTGAAACTATCACTCTGGATATTTTACCTTGAATTACATCCTCCCTTTTGGCTTTTTCACTCAAGGCTATCATTTCAGCCACAACAACAATCCTATTTAGATTTTTTTCCCCAGTGGTTAATGGAAGACAGACTAGCAAATTTAACTTGCAGACTTTTCTGATTGAGTTGTCTTTTAAAGCATGGACCTCAGAACTCAGCCTCTTGAGAGGATTATATAAACGAGCAAATTGTGCTCAACCTTACTTACTCCTCCTAACAACCCTACTATGTGCTGTGTTCATATCACCTGCCATTTTTTTTTTTGCCAGGCCGGAGCTTGAGCTCAGGGCCTGAGCACTGGCCTTGGACTTTCTCAAGGCCAGAGACTTGAGACTCAGCCAGCTTTTTTCTATGTATGTGGTACTGAGGAATCGAACCCAGGTCTTCATGCATGTTAGGCAAGCACTCTACCACTAGGCTACACTCCTGGCCCCTCACACTCTATTTTTAGATGAATTTGAGGCACAGATTGTTACACCAAAGTCCAAGAGAAATCAAATGACAGAGCTCAGATTTGCTTCCAGGCACTGAAGCTCTTGAATCTCTGCTCGTCATGCCACATGCTGCCAATGCATCCTGCTCCTCCCCAACTTAAAATCCCCCAAAGCTAGTTAGTGTTAGAACCATCCAGATCCTTAAACACCTCTCCCTTACACCAGCTATCTCACAAGAATTATCTTCCACTTCTGCATCCAACCTGCCAAAATTTGAAACGTCCATTGCCTTGATAAGATGCATTCCCTGATTAGATACATACCCTTCTAAAAGGGTTCAGGATTTCCACACCAAAATATAGTTTTATCATACTTATTACTTTGAAATAAGGCATTTGGAGGGGTGGGGAATTTACTGAGAGAAGCTTTCTCTACACTTCCCTTATGGACCTAAAGACAGGAACTCATTGGTCATCTATCTCCTGCCTGAGGTCTCTGTCAGCCATGGAAGACTAACTTGTTTCTCAAGACATAATCTTAGAAACTGTTACCATAACCGGACAAACTTTGTCATCAATTAACACTTGAGCTTTTGCAATACAAAAAAAACACCTCTTACCCCAAATTCATCTACTCTCTTCTAAGATGATATAATCCTGAAGAAAGAACAAGAGTGCAATGATCTCATGCACTTTTTTTGTATTTACATTTCTTTCCTGAAAGCCTTTCTTTGTGTAATAAATGTATATGCCTTTTCTCCTATTCACCTGCTGGTTACCATTTCCTAGTTTGATATCAATTCCTCAGAAAAGAGGAAGTGTCTAGTTATTGTTGTCATTACCTCTGAATGAGTATCCTTCCTTGTTCATTTTCAAAAGCCATCTCAAAAGCCTTGTTCTTGGGAGTTATCCCTCAACTAAGTATACTATTAAATAGATAATAAGTATTTGTATATAAGTGTATGCAAACCATAAGACATGAAGAACAGGATGACTTTAGGTATCCCAGATTGTAAAATCTGTTAATAGAACTTTAAAAATCCCTGGCTCTCTCTTTCCTTTTTCTTTCTTTACATTTTCCTCCTCTCATGCAAGGGCTCCTGGCTCATAGTCTATTTGTTTAGCAAATGTTGTAAAAGGAAAACTTTCCTTCAATAATGTTCACAGAAATATGATAGAGAGTTTTCAACCGTCTGGCTAAGACCACCTGTCCAACCCTGAAGGACTTCAGGAGGAGTAAACAGCCTGGATTCCATGTCTTCCTGCTATAGAGGTGAGGGAACTAGGGTAGTGTGGGATGGTAAGCCTCTGAAGCTTGCCTGGACTCAAGTTAACTCCACCTGTCAGCTTTGGTCACCTGTTCTACTCTAGTCTTAATATCAATTTCTGTGCCAGTTACTTGGTTAGAAGCAAATACAAGCAACAACAACTAAAATATGCAAGGCAAACAACAAACAGATTCTAGATCACAAACAATAAATAGGAGGAAGGAGGGAAGGAAGGAAGGAAGGAAGGAGGGAAGAAAGGAAGAAAGGAAGAAAGGAAGGGAAGGAAAAGCAGGCAGGTATAATTACACAAGAGAAATTCATTGATGAACTCAAAGTCTGTCACACACAGGAAGAACTGGACTGTTAGACTCCAGGAGAGACAAAAACAGGCAATTAATTCTAGGAATCTTGGTGGTAGAGAATAATAGGCCATCTCTAGAGTTCTATCAGCAGAATGAGCAATTACTATTGTATTCTACCTTCCTGCCATTTAAGATTAAATTCCTAACTCAGGGAATGTAATTGACTTTGATTAACAGGTCCATTCCTTACTGATTTGAGGATGAAGAAAGATGTGTGGAAGTAGAGACCTTTCTCCCTGATTGTCTGTTTGTCTTGAATCCACTTCTATGACTGATACAACTCATAGTTGCAGTCAGAATGGATTTTCCTTGAGAAGTTTTGTTCCTTGAAAGGGGAAGGAATGATGAGAAGAGCAGCTTAATCATTAATACTCACAAGACTATTTTAAAAGTATGGTAGTTAGTGATTCTCATTCTCTCTCTGTCTCTCTCTGTGTCTCTCTCTCTCTCTCTCTCTCTCTCTCTCTCTGTCTGTCTCTCTCTCTCTCTCTCTCTCTCTCTCTCTCTCTCTCTCTCTCTCTCTCTCTCTCTCTCTTCTGTCCCCCTGTCCTGTTCTCTTTATGTCATTACTGGGGATTTGCTCTCAGAGCCTCACATTTGCTAGACTAGTACAGTAGAGCTGAACCACTCTTCCAGCTCTCCTTTTCACTGGTTATTTTTATAATAAGGCCTTGCCAGGCTGTGTAGGTGAACTCCTATCTGCCTACATTTAGATTTTTTTTTCTTGTATCTAGGGCCACAGACACGCACTGGCACATCCACTTTCCCTTCTATGGAGAAATAGTCTTGAAAGAATTCTTTTTTCTCCTGGCTGACCTGTTACTACAATCCTTCCGATCTTCTGTTGCTTGAGATGAGAGATGAGAGCCACTGTGCCAAGCTATGGATTGAGAACGGTTCTTGTGAACTTTTCTGGCCTTAAACCGTAATCCTCTCATCATCAACCTCTCAAGTAGCTAGGTTTTCAGGAGTGAGCAGCTAGCATCACATTTTATAGGTCTACCATTTTTTTGTTGGACTTAATTATGCTTTTAATTTTTTTCCTGAATCCTTATTAGAAAATTAAGCATATGGAACACCCTAAAAAAGAAATGTCAAGTTGCTTACAGAAAGCTATCTCTGCTAACATAGATCTGCTGGTAATCTTGTCCAACATTTTTATACACTAAAGACCATCATTTAGGATAAATAAATAACTCTTCCATGCACATCAAATCACCCCAAATAGAAGCCCATTTTATTCTCTTTCTTCATCCCTACAGCCACCCCATTGGCTCACTCTACATGAGACACGCTAGGAACTTCTTCACTGTATACATAATTTATTTCAGTGAAAAACATGAATTACATGGTTTACAAAAGATCTTAAGCTTAAGCATTAAAAGCACATCAATAAAGTGTGCATCCAGAGTAATTGAGAAAAGTGGAGCAAGTGAATAGGCACTCAGAACTCCAACCTTACTACCTCTGGCTCACATAAGTATGTGAAACCGGAACACTAATATCAAATTCATGGTTGATGTGAAGGCTAAATCCAATCATGTTTATAAGGCCTTTGCTCAGTTTATGGCATATTATAAAACTTAATAAAAAGTATAGCTCATATTAAATCTGATCTACTGTTAGATTTGATCTGTGAATATTTTCAAGGGATGTTTTACCACAGTCATGCAGATTATAGATAACCGCATAGAAAATTCTGTTGAACACTTCACTGCTTCACTAACTCTGAGCCCATTAACAATGTATTATCAGTTTTATTAATGACCCTCACGCTATCTTTTACATAAATATTAAGCTTTGCCTTTTAGCCTGAGGCCTTTTATTCCTGTGCTCATTAGCTTTGTACTGATAGAAAGTCCTTTTCTGTCGCTCTATTTTTGCTCCTCTAGATGACTTTATAGTAGTAAGAACTTGTATTTAGCAACTTTACTATGAACGCTGCTTTTTTAATCACTGGGTCAGTATGGTACAACCCATTCAACTTTGAAATTCAGCTGTAGGAATAAAAACATATAGTTTGCTGAGCTCCAAACTTCCTTTTCCAATCTCTATGTACCTGAGAGAGTCTGGCAATCACTACTCTCCTGCCTCTCCCACAAAGTTCCCACAAGTGGAGAGTGAGAGGACCTCTTTTGCTGAAATGTAAGGGATTCATGGTTGCTAACGTGTTATGTAAAAGCTGAGAAATTAGGCAAGATGAAACACGAAATAAATCAGTGGACTGTCTTTTCTTTTGGACAAGAGAAAGTCATTGAGTAAGACAATTGACTTGGACAGACTTTCATTTTAGCAATATTCCTCTAGCTGAAGTGTAGATTGAGATTCCACACAAGAGACAAAGAAACCACTTAAAAGTATCTTTTGGAAACTTTGAGTAAGCCAAGCATGAGAGGACAGAGACTAGGATGCAGATGTGAGGAATAAGTGTATAGATTGTAGAAGTACTTACAAGTGGATAAACATGTCTTGAGGCAGTGGAGAAAAGCCACTATTGGGCAAAGGGAATCTTGGAGGGGAGCTGAGGGACATGGAGCTGAGTTGTGATGCTATTTATTAAGACAGGGAATTTAGCAAAGGTCAAGGTTATAACAATGGTGGGAGTAAAGCCCAGATTACTGAGAGTGGCAGAGTGAAAGAAAAAAAAAAAGTAGTAGCAGTAAATATTTCAGGAAGAGTTGCTATGGAGAAGGGTGTTGCAATAGCCACAGGGAAATATGAAGTCCATATGGATGGTCTGAGCACAGACTTAACAAAATTAAAGAGGTTTAAAAAAAAAGCAGCCTATCAGAGTGAGACCACTGAGAAAACCCAACTACTTAGAATAAGGTGTTGGGAAAGAGCATGTCTATTGGGAGAAAAGATTCATAGTCCACAGAAACATGAAGGAGAAAAGAATAGACAAATGTGTAAGGCAATAGGGGATAGAACAAGATTTTGAAAGAGAGCACTTGACTGATGGCTTCTCTTTTCTCTGAAACGTCAAAAGTGGGTGCATTTAATAAAATTAGCTGCCAGATGGTAAGACAGACATTGAAGAAGAGGCTTTAGGAAAAAAACCACAAAACACAAAAAACAGCACAAGAGCACTGCAGAAGACATTCAGAGAGCACTGGAGAGCCCAGGTGATGCTGTGGTTTTACCCATCTTCAGAGCTGTGAGTTTTACATGCTTGTCAGCATGGAAGACATAGGTCACATGGAAGATGGTTGGGAGAGCCACTTGGATTACTGTTGTAGATTCCTGAGTAACTCAGCTCTCATCCAAGTCTACAGGTGAGCAGAGATCCATGGTAAACTGCCAGGCTGCATAAAATGATCACTCCTAACACTAGCGAACAAAATAGTGAAAGCAGCAGGTACTTTCCCAGCTAGAATTGAGTCTCCTTTGCCCAAGTTATGAGGTTCATTAATCTATAAATATTAAAAGATAATATGACACATTGTCCTCTAAATTGGCAATCTCAATCTTTGGGGAAACCTAGTTTCCAAGCTAGGTGCTTAGTAAAGAATCCCATGAATCTTAGCTACTCAGTAGGCTGAGGGAAGGGAAGGGAAGGGAAGGGGAGGGGAGGGGAGGGGAGGAAAGGGGGGGGAAGGGAAGGGAAAGTTCACGTGTAACCCTCGCCACCCACCACCAGCATCCGGTATGTGTGTGGCAGGTGGGGGGGGCGCAGTGTTGGGAGGTGGAAGAAGTGGTGCGTCTTTGAAAAAAAAAATCATAAATTGAAAACAACAATTTGCCACAGCAAAGCAGGGGGAAACTTCAGGAAGAAAATCCTCTTCTGTTGAGCGGACAGGAATGGACTCTGGTCCATTCAGTCTAGTCCTGTGAAGTGGAAGATCCATAACCTCCATGCCCTCCCCGGGGGAAGCAACTTCGTCTATTAGAATGTACCAGAAAGGAAACAGAACCTCCAGACCAGAGAGAGCTGAGAAGCATCCAGGACACGAAATACCCCCTCAGAGAAAGAAAAGACCTCTGAAGGAACATGAGTAATAAATTTTTGTGTCACTCTGAAGTTAATTGGCACCCAACTTCAAGCCAAATCAAAATAACTCTTTTTCAGAGTCCCTCTCTACAATGGCAGGCCAGAGTTGTGCAGGGATTTTTTTTTTCTTTCATTTTCCTTCTCTGCCAGATGAATATTTTGAGAACAACTGCTGCGTGCTAAACAATGAGACACTGGAGGACCCAAAGTGGACTCATTTTTTTTTCTACCAAATCACCCTCGGGTAGCTGTTCACTCTCTCTGGCAGACAAAATTATTTTCTCTCTGGCTCCTGGAGGACCATCTATAAACAAATTAGAAATTTCAAAGGGTTTGTTTTCTGCCTTCTGGCTGCCGTAGGGGCTGTTCCCTTTGTGTCCTTCATATGAAAAAGTAATTTAACAAAGAAAGAGAGAGAGAGAGAGAGAGAGAGAGAGAGTGCCTTAGTTCAAAACAGACAAGCATGTACCCCCTCCTTTCCTCCCTCCACCTTTCCCCCCTCTGTCTGTTGTCATGTTTGGTCAGTTTTCTGTCAAAACAGCTTTTATTACATGCAGCTTTCAGTCCTGCAGTGCCCCAGGAGCTTTTGGGAGACAAGCTGTTTTCCTCTAGCAATTCCATCAATAAGAAGAAAATGGGAAATGAGTCCTGATTTATGGCTGATTCTTCATAACAAATAGCAGCAGTGAGTGAAACACCCACCCGGCTAGGTCAGAAAGAAAAGGGACAAGTATGTCTATTCCCCACTCAGCTCCCATCCAGGCCCCAGCAAGGGCAGCCTGGAAACAAAAGACATCTTTCTAAGCATTTTACAGCAGCTTGTCAAGTAAAGGCACAAAGAAATATTTCCATGGAAAGACAAAAATCAAATCTGCCTCATGCCAATACAGAGCATGAGTTAAGCAGAATATCAGACATTTCTGAACAATCTCCTTCTCCCCTCCCCCCAACACACACGTCCTCCTGGCAGATTGAATCAGCAAGTACTCAGGTGGAAAAATGCACTCCACAGCTGGCACAACTGGTTCCCAGACCTGGAGAACAGAAAGAAATAGGTTTGTAATGATCCAGCAAAGTGTCTTGAAGACAGGACCAGCAGGCGAGGGTCACTGCGCCCTGTTTTATGTGACTCAAAGTCAGCATAAGGAGAATGAGATGGTTTCCTGAGTTCTGGCAGGAAAAGACCATTTTCTCATTATCTTATTTTTCATTCTCTGGGATTGATTTGGGGCTTGGCTGGCAGTCAAGAGCTGCAGAGCAGAGGTTCACAAATACGGCTATTTCTAGCATGTTGATACTCTCTACTAATCATGGTTTAAGTGGCATGCCAAATCTAGACTTTGCTTTCTAGGGCCCCATTCAGAGGTTTGCACTTTAAGGTGAAGAGGTCCGAAAGCCTTCCTAGCACAGTACATTTCATTTAAGGAAATTCTTGGCTCAGGAAAAGCAATTTGAAGTTCTTGGAAGTAGGCCAGCAGAGGGAGGGGGTTAGAAGACCATGTGGCCTTCATTTCGTTCTGCATATTTTTTTGCACATTTTTATTTTCCATTTCTGTATTTGCAATGTCTTTAGGTTTTGTATTGGAAGGTGCTGGTAGCAGCAGCAGCTTGAGTTCAGAGAAAAATATGAAGTGGCATACAGGAGCTTATAGGGCAGAGCAGTCTGAGTTTGGGGTACTAATACCTATTCATGTGTGCTTGCTTTTGGGATGGAGGAGTAGGAGGAGTATATTAGGAAGTGAAAGGAATACACAAGCTAGATATGTGACATTCCAATCTAGCTAAACCTTTAATACCACTTCCATAGCTGTCCTTCCTTTATTGTGAGAGGGGGTATATGCTAGCGTGCACACACGCACATGTGACAGTACTGGGATTTGAACTTAGAACCAGAATGTTATGCCTTGGCTTTTTTCCTCACGGCTGGCCTCTAAAATTTGAACTACACTTCCACTCCCTACTTTTGGCTGGTTAATTGGAAATATGCATCTCAAGGACTTCGTTAATTGGCTTGGCTTCACACTACAGTCCTCACATTTCAGCCTCCTGAGTAGAGGTGAGAATAGGTGTGAGCCACTGGCTCTGTGCATATTTTTAACCTCTCTTAAACAAAATGTTCAGAAGAATGCTCAGGTCATGAGAACAAAGAGATCCATATTTCTGTTTCCCATCAGAAATACTATATCTTACCCTTAATCAGTGCCCTCTCTACATACCCCCTAAATGAATGTTTAGGAGCCCATTATAAGACAAGTACCATTTGAAATCCATAACTTTCTCAAGACATGTATTCTAATGCGTTTCCAGTGAACGAAGTAAAGCCATCTCTTTCTGCTGTGTTAAAAAAAAAATGCACGCTCTTGGAAGCAGAGAAGAATCAGCTTTCAACAAGCCTATTTATAGTACTTGGGCTGTGTGGACTGACCTGGGGTTTAAATAACTAATAGAGAACAGATGAGCAACACTTCCCTTCCCCCAGCACCATAAAAGAATACAGTATTATGCTGAAGACAAGATTTAATAAGCCTAAACACATGTAATCTAAGGAAGATGAAATGTAAGTCACAGAGGGAGTCTAGGCAGTGTATTCGTTCAGTACCATAAAGCAGTTTTACAAATTGTTTATTTCCCTTACCAGATGGACCTTTTTAAATTTCCTCTCTGTGTACCTTTGGACCTAATGGAAAATCCACCGGAATCGCTTGCGTGGCGGCCTAGCCGTTTCTGGGAACTTGGCCAGGCACAGTTCATGCAGGGTTAACGCCAGCCTGGAGCGCCTCTCTGCCCTGAGTTAAGGTTATTAAACAGAAACATTTGACTCATAATTTGTTCTCCTCGTGTTAAGTAGATTGCAATAACTCAGCTGTCCAGGATCTGTTTATCAATGCGCTGTGGCTTTCAGCAGCAGATATTTTATAACCACTAAGTAGGATGTTCAGACCACTCATCAAATGAAAATCTCTCTACTCAGAGCTGGTGTTATCACAACCCACCAACTGAAGAGCCTTGAAGAGATTGTGACCCTGCCCTGTGGCCTATCAGGCTCAGCCAGATCCTCGTTCTGATGATTCTCTCCCACTAAATGAACTTAATAGAAACAGGTCCACCCCAGAAGAGGCAATAGAATTTCAGGGACCCCTCACTGGTCTGCCATGTCTTAACAAGGAGCCATTACTTGGTTTTATTGTCTCCTTTCTATGCACTTTAATATCTGCTTTTATATGTGTTCTAATTCAGGGAGAGAGATTCAAGAAAAAGAATGACAGGTAAATAAATCTTACAGATGCTTCCGATTTTTTTTGAATGTTGAGTCTTTATATATACATAAGAAGAGGTCTGTGGGTTGGGACCCAAGTGCAATCATAAAAACTCATTTATGTTTTATGCTCATCTTGTATATATAGCCTGAAGTTAATTGAACACAGTCTTCAGTGCACCTGTGTTTTTACTGCAACTTGTCACCTGAATTTAGGTGTGGAATTTTCCAACTTAAGGCAACGTATTGACATTGAAAAGGTTTTGGACTTAGGGTTATTACATATTTCAGTAGTTTTTTTTCTGAGAGATAGCTAATCTAGACTACAATCAGTATTCTATGGATACTAGAGCCCTAAAACTACATCACTTGAAACTAATAAAAGGAATTGTTATTGTCTTAGACATACTTCCTCCATGGTAATTTAATCATTATTAATGAACTACAGGAATTCTGGTACTTCCAACTAAACATAGAAGATATTATTGCTAAATGATGGCATACACCATTTTAAATGTAGACTATTGACAGTTGTTAAAACAAAAGTAAGGAAACTAGAATGGCACTTTTAAATAATATCCCAAATAGTACAAGAATAGAAGGACAGTATTCAATATTTAGTAGTGTGTGTGTGTATGTGTGTGTGTGTGTATTTGCTTGCTTATACTCTGATCCTGGGTGTAGCTCCTTAGCTTTTTTGCTTAAGGCTAGCACTCTAACACTTGAGATACAGCTCCACTTCTGCCTTTGTGGTGGTTAATTGGAGATAAGATTCTCCTAGCTTTCCTTCCTGGGCTGGCTCCAAACTTAGATCCTCAGATCTTAACCTCCTGAGTAGCTTTGTTTACAAGCATGAACCACTGGTACCTGGTTTGCTTTTTTATGTTTATTTATTTACTTAAAATATTAATTTTTTTCTGTTGTGTGGGTTGAACTCAGGGCTGGGCACTGTCTCTGTGGTTTTTCCACTTAAGTCTAGTGCTCTATCACTTTGAGCCACAATGTCATTTCCAGTTCTCTTGTGATTAATTGGAGATAAGAGTCCCATGGAATTTTCTGTTTGGGCTGGCTTTGAGCTGCAAGCTTTAGATCTCAGCTTCCTGAATAGCTAGGATTATAGATGTAAGCCACCAGGACCCAGCTAATATTTATTTTTTATTTTTTGTCTGTTGTGGAGCTTGAACTCTGGGCCTGGGCATTGTCCCTGAGCTCTTCAGCTCAAGGGTACTGCCCTACCCTTTGAGCCACAGTCCCACTTCCATTTTTCTTGTGGTTAATTGAGATAAGTGTCTCACCAACTTTAGTTCCCAGGCTGGCTTTGAACTGCAATCCTCAAATCTCAGCCTCCCATGTAGTTAGGATTACAGGCCTGAGCCACAGTGCTGGGCTACTATTTTTATTTTTAAGTACAAATTCTTATCTGCTGCAAAAAGTTTTCATATTTTAACTTTAGAAAGAAAGTCTTGGGTGAGGAGGGTGGTCTAGTGGTAGAATGCATGCCTAGCATGCATGAAACCCTAGGTTTGATTCTGGTACCACAGAGTAAAAACCAGAAGTGGTGCTGTGTCCAAGTGGTAGAGTGCTAGCTTTGAGAAAGCTCAAGGATAGTGCCCAGACCCTAAATTCAAGTCCAAGGACTAGCAAAACAAAACAACAACAACAACAAAAAAAAAACACTTATTTGTTTATAAATTATATAAACAAATGTGTTTTCCATTCAGATTAAGCTTAAATTGGGATACAGTTGCCTACAATCAAGGACAACTGAATAATAACTTACCCTGAGGATGGAAGGAATGCTATCTGGCTCAGCCTAGATTACTGTTCCTAGAATAGGAGAGAGACTGCTGTGATGCACTGGGAGTAACAAAGCCTCAGTCTCCACTGCATTCACAGGAGACATTTCTCCACATGAATGACGAAGTCACCATGAGAGACAGATAAAAGAAATTCAGCTATAGGAACTATTATCCAACCCCCCCCATTTTCTGTATTTTGGAACCTTGCAGATTTCAGATTTTTGTATGAGAGATACTCAACCTATACAGTTGGTTTAAGATATCCTTTCTATCACCATGACAACCAGTTGAGAACACATAAAGAGAATGGACTTACAATTAGAAAAGAGATGATTACATAAGGCTTTATATGAAGAAGTGGTACCTAATATACAATTTGAAGGATAGGCATGAAATAACACAGTTGAAAGTTTGGGAGTTGAAGAAACCCTAAAAAGAAGACCTCTTAATTCTAACAAGATAACAATGTCCAACAATGAAGTAGAACAACTTCAATAACACACTGAAACTAAAAAAATAGGGGGCAAGACTCTTGTGTCTCACATCTTAGCTATTCAAAAAATAGAGATCTGAGGATCATGGTTTGAAGCAAGGCTAAACAGAGAAATCTGAGAGACTATCTGCACTTACCCAGTAAAGTTTTGGACTGGAGGCAAGATTTCAAGTGGTAGAGCCACAACAATAGTGGAAAAAGTCAAGTGACAACAAAGGCCCTAAAATGGGAATGAAAATAAAATGCAGATAAAACAAGGACAGCCACACTCATCCTAAGAACAACAAAAAAGCTGGAAAAGCTAAAGAGTAATCATTTAAAAAGCATATTTAAAGAGTACAAGAGAAGAACCAGATGAGCTACACTTGAGAGAGTTAAAAATTCTTTACAAGGATAAAAGTTTTACCAACACTCTCATACTGAGCAGACCACAGGAGGAAAAGGAACCCACCAAAATCTTAGTAGCCCAATAAACTTGAAATAGCTTCACATAGAATGCACGACAGACAGTGGAAAGAGCTCCAGCCGGCCACAGAAGAAGAGATCAATCATGTTTAACACATTTTCGTAGGAGTTTTTATTTGCATGATCAGGAGTGTTACACCAAAAGTAGGGTTGAAGAGATAATACTTGAGATGATATATATACACAAATATATACATACTTATATGTATATATGCACACATTCATTTAATATAAAAGTATTATACAGCTGGGTGCTATGGCTCACACCTGTAATCCTAGTTACTCAGGAGGCTGAAATCTGAGGATCAAGGTTCAAAGCCAGCCCAGGAAACAAAAGGACCTGAGGCTCTTATCTCCAATTAACCTCTAGAAAATGGGAAGTGTGCCTTGGCTCAAGGGTAGGGAGGTAGCCGTAAGCTAAAGAGCTCAGGGACAGTGCCCAGACCCATGACACACACATGAAAAAGAAAATATTATACATCTTTATATTGTATTGGACATTCTGTATAATATGATATGTACATATATTCCATTTTGTTGTATAGTATAATGTAGTACAATATAGTAACTTATAGTTCATGAATGTATAAATAAATATAAGCTCCCTTAAAAAAAAAAAAAAAAACTTTGTCTAGTCAGGAAAGGTGGCATACGCCTGTAATCCAAGCTACTGAGGAGGTTGAGGTCTGAGGATTATGGTTCAAAGCCAGCCCGTGCACTAGAGAATCTGAGACTCTTACCTCCAATTAACCACTAGAAAACCAGAAGTGGCTCCAGCGGTGGGGTGGTAGTCTGGAGCTGAAGAGCTCAGGGACAATTCCCAGGCCCAGAGTTCAAGCCTCACAATGGAAAAAAAAAATTGTCTAATTCAAAGGATATTCAAATGTACTATTCAATGAATATTATATTTATAATATATATATAGTAGTAACAAATAACAAGAGCTCAAGGGTAATGAAAGAATGAATTATTCTACTTTAAGATTGTTACATAAAGTAGATAACAACTTAATGAATAATGCGATAAATACCTTAAAGAAATTACTCTATAAATTGCATTTAATGTAAGAATTATGAGGATGATACAGAAGGCAAAACAGAATGTTAAAACAAATGCAATTCGCTCAGAGAAAAATAGGATAAGAGGAACAGGAGAATAAATAAATATAAATTCAATATAAACTGAAGACTGACATGGGAAATTTCAGTGAAACTATATCAAAAATTACATTAAATGAAAATAAACTAAATGCATTAATTAAGAGGAATTATTACATTAATTTCATACTAGAGATTTGAACATATTTTAATTATAAAACATCATATAGTAATTATAAAGATGGAAGCTAAAAGAGTGGAAGTTATAATATATGGTAAATAATTTGTAGAAGGTTGTCTTGTCAGGATAAGCATACTGATCCTTACATCAAAAGGTATAGAGTGCTAGCCTTGAGCACAAAGCTCAGGGACCCTGAGTTCAAAACCCAGGCCCTGAGTTCAAGTCTGAGGACAAGCACTAGGATAAAAAAGGCATATGTTATCAAGAAATCTAGTAACAATGGATGTTAGTGGGGATGTGGCCAGGAGGGATCACTACTACACTGTTGGTGGGAGTGCAAACTCATTCAACCACTATGGAAAGCAGTATGGCAGTGCCTCAAAAGACTAAACATAGAACTCCCCTGTGATCCAACAATTCCACTACTTGGCATTTACCCAGTTGTCCAGAAACAAGGACACACTAAATTCACTAGCACAATGATGCTCATTGCAGCACTATTTACCATAGCAAAGATATGGAACCAACCCAGATGCCCCTCAGTCGATGAATGGATCAACAAGATGTGGTATTTGTACACAATGGAATTCTATGCTGCTGTCAGAAAGAATGACATCGCCCTATTTGGAAGGAAATGGAAAGACTTAGAAAAAAATCATAATAAGTGAAGTAAGCCAGACTCAAAGGAACATAGGCTCAATGGTTTCCCTCATTTGTCATGATTAGTAGAAACCTTGGACTGTCCTAGCAGAGGATTACAGCAGGGCAAAACCTAGATACATAAGGCCATATAGGATGAGGCTAAATGAAAGGACCTCCAGGATATAGAAACAAAAGCCATATAAAGAGTGATTATCATTCTTACTGTACTATGTTATTTCTCCTCTCTTTTGTTGTCCCTTGATTATCTCATATTGTTACATTTTTTTACCTGGTTATCTGATATATTGTATATCTGTTTATTTGTTTATTTGAAATAGGATAGGGAAGGGGGAAAATAAGATGAGAGGTGGGGGTGGGGGGAGGAAAATGGGGACCAAGACATGAGAAAGGCTATCTATGTTTGTAAAGTAATGCACCTTCTATCTGGTGAATATAATGTAACTCTTGTATTAATTACCATAAAATGTATTTTTACATAATCTCCTGGTCTCCCTTTGGGCCTGGGCTGGCTTGTTTAATGAAGAGAATTCCCTTCGAGGCTTCTTGACTATGAAGCCCCTTGCTTTGTCTACCTGATATGTGCTGTGCTTGTTTTGGGATATTTGCTTTATGAAACTGAGCACTGTGCAGTGAGAAATATAGATCCTCCTCTCTACAATGGGCAAAAACGAACTAGAGCCAATCCCTACACATAGAAACACTCGGAACAGAAGCAGTCCTCATAAAATGTCTTAACTTTGACTTTTAAGCTATTTTTCTAAATATATTGGACTTAATCATGGTCAACTAGAAATGATGAAGGGAAATACTTGACAATAGAGGTATATCAGGTATAGATAGATGGATAGATAGATAGATAGATAGATAGATAGACAGACTCAGATAGGGAGAAATATAAATGATATAGATATAGGTGACACAAAGATTCGTGACATCGTTGCCCCAGTATTATTCTCTTTTGTATATCTTCTGGAACCATGAGAAATATGTGTCTCTCTACACCCCACCCCTCCCCCCATCTTGTCCCCTGCAAAGCTCCAAAGTGAGTTTTAGTAATTAAATAATTAAATAACCTCAGGGACCCTCCACATCCAAGGCCAAGACATTCAACATCCCATTTCAGACCCTAAATACTATCCAGGAAGGTATAAGAGTATTAGCGAAGAGATTAAGTGACAAGATTAAAATGTTCTATAAAATGCATAAAGATTCCATAATAAAATGCTGCCAAGACATGTGACTTACATTTTAATATAAACATACTCCATTATCATATTGAAGTACAGAGACCTAAAATTCCAAATGTAAATCCAAATTAAACTATTGTGCCTTATAAGTAAAAATTTCTGCAAATGAAAGCTCAAAGGCATAGAGACAAAATTAGTTTTTCTGAGCCTGGTAAGTCCAAAGTGCAGATATATATATATATATATATATATAGTTACATCGGAAATAACACTCAGAAATTACTCTGAAATTCTGTATATAAAAAAATACAACTTGGGGGGTGGGCAGGAGGGTAATGGGGACCAAGACATATGAAAGGGTATCAATGTATGTGAATTAATGCACCTTCTATCTGGAAAATATTATGTAACCCTTTTATTAATTACGATAAAAATATTTAAAAAAGGAAAAAAAGTACAACTATAGGCTGGGCACATGCCTGTAATCCTAGCTACTCAGGAAGCTGAGATCTGAGGATCTAGGTTCAAAGCCGGCCCAGGCACAAAAGGACTTACGACTCTTATCTCCAATTAGCTCCTAGAAAACAAGATTTGGGGCTTGGCTCTAGGGTAGGGCAATATAGCCTTGAGCTGAAGAGTTCAGGGACAACACCCAGGCCCAGGGGTAGGGTGGTAGCCTTGAGCTGAAGAGCTCAGGCAGAGTTCCATGACCCACCAAAAAAAAAAAAAAAAGGCAACTGTATAAAAATTACATTAGAAACAACACTCAGAAATTATGTCAGAAATCCTCCAACTTCAAATCCATGCCCTTACACTCAGTAGATTTTTTTTGTTTCCTGGTTCCCACTGAGGTTGTCATCTTGAGCAGCTTCAGTCTGTCTTTGGAGCAAACATGGCTCCTCCTACATATCAAAAGGGCTCTGGGGTTAAAAAAAATGTGGCCTTGAGTGAGCACCAGTTCTCTATGTGTATTGCTTTTCTAAAGCCTAGACATTCATTATGTCACACAAGATTATTACAACCTTAGCTCCTTAGCAACTAAATCAGGAAAACTCAGGAGGCTTAGATCTGAAGATGTTGGTTCAAAGGCAGCTTGGGCAGGAAAGTCCATGAAACTCTTACCTTCAATTGTGCACAGCCCCCACCCCCCCACCCCCCAAAAAAGCTGAAATAGACCTGTAGCTCAGGTAGTAGAGCACTAGCCTTGAGTAAGAAATCACAGGGACAGTGCCTGGGCCCTGAGTTCAAGCATCAGAACTGGCATAATAAAAGAAAAGAAGGGTAAAGAAAGATATTAAGTGAAGTAAGCCAGACTCAAAGGAACTTAGGCTCAATGGTTTCCCTCATTTGTCATAATCAGTAGAAACCTTGGACTCTCCTAGCAGAGATTTGCAAAAGAGTAAAACCTAGATACGTAAGGCCATATAGTAGGACGCTAAATGAAAGGACCTCTAGGATATAGAAACAAAAGCCATATAATGAATGATTGTTGTCCTTAAGGTACTATGGTATCTCTCATCTCTTTTGCTGTTCCTTGGTTATATCATATTGTTACAGTATTTCACTTTGTCATCTGATATATTGGATATATTTGTATTTGGTTATTTGAAATTGGATAGGGAAGGGGTGTTGCTCCTCTCCTCTCCGGAGCAGCAACACGGGAACGGGGAGGGACACACAGGGCCAGCCTGTAGTCCCCCGGGAGCCGAGCGAGATGGTAAGTGTCGAAGACCCAGCCCTCCCCCAATCACCAGGGAAGAAAAAACCACACTGAGTCAGAAGCAGTGTTAACCATGAAAGCGCATCAGATCTCTCTGCTGATCTCTGCTGATCTCTCGTTCTCTCTGATGCTCTCCTCCCTTTATTGCGTCAGACAATTAGTTATATACTGTTAGGTAGGAGAAGGTGGGCACTGGGAAGCTAGCCAATAGGAAGAGGGCCTCTGTGCTACCACTAAGGGTCTGGGTGGGGCTTTCAGGTACTGGGCAGGACAGGTGCAGGAAAGCTCGCGAGACTTGAGCTGCTGCGAGACCCGCAAAACTGCGGGGGGTTCAATCGAATCACGTACACAGAGATGCCTTAAGGGAGGTATGCAAAGGACCGAATGCCTAGACAAAGCCCTTTAATTGCAGCTGAGCCAGAATCAGGCCTCAGAGATGGAGGCTAGGCCCCAACAAAGGGGGAAAAACAAGATGAGGGGTGGGGGTGGGGGAGGGAAATGGGGACCAAGACATGAGAAAGGGTATCAATGTATGTGAATTAATGCACCTTCTATCTGGAAAATATTATGTAACCCTTCTATTAATTACAATAAAAATATATGAAAAAAAGAAAGATACATGGTAGAGATTCAGTCAGTAACTATTATTTGAACCGCTCACCTTTTCCAGGCTATTTCTTTAACTACTCAGTTCTGAGATCTCAGAACTTCAGCATTATGTGCAAATGAGTGTTGCCTAGTGGTACGGTCTCCACAGTGTCTTGTGGTAAAGCTCTCCTCAGCTTGAGCTGTAACCTTAGCCATTTATATTAAAATTGCTTATCGAAATTTTCACCTCCATGTTGAATACATTCAGGTACTTGAAAAGATGCAGGGAGACCTCATATCTCATACTACATATAAGTCAACTAACCATGAATCAAAAACCTCAATGTCAGAGCTGAAAGTATATACCAATTGAATGAATCCAAGCAAAGAAGACCACCTATTTATGATTTAATTAATATAAAATGTCCAGAATGAGCAGATATTTAAATACAGAAGATAGATTAGTGATGTTAAAGAGGTAAGGAAGAAGTGGATGGGGAATGACTCCTAATCCGCACAAGATGTCGTTAGGTTAAATGTTCTCCAGGAATAAACTTGGGAATGTCTTTTGAATCAACACTTCAAAAGAGTGAATTTAATGATGCATTAATTATATTACCACATCTTTTCCAGAGGGCAGTACTGGAGATTGAATTCAGTACCTTATTCTTAGCTAGGCTGGTGTTCTGCCACTTCAATCGTAGTACCACCAACTCCATATTCTAACTGTGTGTGTGTGTGTGTGTGTGTGTGTGTGTGTGTGTGTGTGTATGCTAGCCTGGGCACTGTCTATTAGCTTTTTTGCTCAAGACTGCCATGTTACCACTTGATCCATAACTTCATTTCTATTTTATTGATGGCTAATTGAAGATAAGAGCCTCGTGGACTTTCCTTCCCAAAGCTGGCTTTGAACCCCAGTCTTCAGATCCCAACCTTTTGAGTTGTTAGGATTACAAGCATGAGCCACTAATGCTTGATTCCACTGGTTTTTCCTTTCCCTTCCCTTCCCTCCCCTCCCCTCCCCTCCCCTCCCCTTCCCTCCCCTCCTCTCCCCTCCCCCTTCCTTCCTGCAATCTGCTCCAATATTTATTCCTGATCCAGTCGGCCAGATCCTCTGCTCACTGGCTCAGATTCACAAACTGCCCCGTGATTGACTAGTTTGAATAGGGTAAACTGTGTTTACATAAGGTGATTTTGAAATAAGATGGGCAGTACACAAGTAATCTCAAAATATACCTATGCTCTCTGCTATTTCTTTAACTGTCTACAGCAGGTCATACTTCTCTCTTGAAAAACAAAAGACAGTTTAAGAAAAAAGAAAAAAACTCGTACATTTCAGAAATCCTTTCTTATCCTAATACAGTACCTCTTTTCTTTAACAAGATCCAAGACACCAGGCGAAAGCAGGAACTTTTAAGCAACACATATTGATAACAAAGACTGTTTTTCTCACAACCCTCCCCTCATCTTTTATTTTCTATTCTTTTCTTCAAACTCTTTTAATAATAGCCTTTAGACAAATGAATCCCACAATACCCAATTAAAGACATTGTCTCAGTCACCACCATAAGGGACAGCGGAGCTGAGGTCAGCACTCCCTGCATAGTGAGGGAGCCATGTCTCTGAATTTTTTAGTTGATAGGCCTAGCCAGTGCTGTATTTTTTGAGGATAAAGTACAATCTTCAACTCCCCTAGTTAGGACACAAAACCCACTCTTCCTGATAGAATAATATTAGAAGCCATAACTTTTTTTCTACACCATCTTACTAGGGGAATTTAATCAGTTTATCAAGAACTCCTTGTTGGATGCTGAAGGCTTCAGTGTAAAACTCGAGGTCAAATGACTCACAAGGATTGAGGTCCAGTTTTTGTCTGGTTTGGAAGAGAGATCTGGTTTCTGCTATGTTGGCATGTGGTTACTCCAGAGGGAAGGGAGCAAGCTGAGGTCCTGGCCCACCTGGTACACAGGTGTAAAAATCATTTTTAAAGTGCACACAGATGATTTGATCCTTTCCAACCAGGCAATTGTTTCACCATACCCATTTTCTATAGCTATGAGCTGTCTTACATCTTTTATCCCCATGACAATTACCCCCAAATGACTGCCTGGATGCCTAAGTGAAACATTTGAGGGTCCGGTTGTAGGAGGCCCCATTCAGTTTATGCAGATTTTCCTACCAGATCAGGAATACCAATAGAAGAAATTCTTTTTTTCATATATTTTTATTGTAATTAATGGAAGGGTTACATGATATTTGCCAGATAGAAGGTGCATTAATTCACATATATTGATACCCTTTCTCATGTCTTGGTCCCCCTTTCCCTCCCCCCACCCCCATCTTGTTTTCCCCCTTCCCTATCCAATTTCAAATAACCAAATACAAATATATCCAATATATCAGATATCAAAGTGAGATACTGTAACAATATGAGATAACCAAGGGGCAGCAAAAGAGATGAGAGATACCATAGTACCTTAAGGACAACAATCATTCATTATATGGCTTTTGTTTCTATATCCTAGAGGTCCTTTCATTTAGCGTCATACTATATGTCCTTATATATCTAGGTTTTGCTCCAATAAAAGAAATTCTTTGCTCATTATATCTAAACACAGAAGGACCCTTATGCATGGAGTGAGGATCTGTAACCTTAACCAAAGGGATACATGCTTTTTTTTTAAGCATCTATTTACCCATTACATTGCTGTTTATTGTTAGTTGACCATTCCACAACACTCTTAACCATAGAAGGATAGATGGTCAACCTCTGGAACAATGAATGCAGTGTTGAGGAGAATATCGCTTTAAATCCCTGTCTCTCTCAGTCATCTTGAGGGAGCAAGTGTCAGCACCGACCTTTTCATCTGCCGTTTCCAGGACACAGGACACAGTCTATCCTCAGGGACTCAGGTTTCCCAAGTGCAGTATGTCCAGACATTTTCTGTAGTTCACACTGCCTTTTCCGTGGTGAGTAGCACTTGATGAGTCTCCCTCCTAAATCAACTACTGTTTCTTCTTTTCTCCTCCTCCTCCTCCTCCTCCTCCTCCTCCTCCTCCTCCTCCTCCTCCTCCTCCTCCTCCTCCTCCTCCTTCTTCTTCTTCCACGTTGTGATCAGGATGCAATCTTTAGGTTTGTGTTGTATCTGAGGAATTCCCCGAGTCTCCTGGTTGCTAGTCAATGGTGTTGGCATGTTTTGCCTTGGTTCGCGCCTGAAATTGCTTGATCGCTGCTGTATTTCCCTTTGTTGTTAAGTGAATGGATTTCCATTCCAAAAGCACCAGTTTCTCAGTACCTCAGTGTCTCCACAAAAAGTCAGAGGGACACATATCCCTTATAGGTAAGGGCACCCGACATCCCCCAAACTGTTATAAATAAATATGCTCTCCAAGAACCAGTAACAGCTGGGAGCAGCGGCTGATGCCTCTAATCCTAGCTACTCAGGAGGCTGAGGATCAGAGAATCAAGAGGCTGAGATCTGAGGATCAAGGTCCAAAGCCAGCCCGGGCACAAAAGGACCTGAGACTCTTATCTCCAATTAATCTCAAGAAAATGGGAAGTAGGGCTTTGCTCAAGATTAGGGTGGTAGCCTTGAGCTGAAGAGCTCAAGGATAGTGCCCAGGCTGAGTTCAAGGAACATGGCCCCCCACCTCCCCCCCAAAAAAAGTACCAGTGAAGTCACAATGATAGGCATGGAAATAAAGAATTGTTTCATCCAGGCAAAATTTTCTTCTCCACAGAAATGTGTGCCCTCATCCCAAACATCTGGTAAGCAAGCACAACCCACTGGTTGTTTTCAAGATACGATCTTTCTTTATGCCTAGACTGTCCGGGTCTTTTCTTGTGGTGCTAGAGATAACAGGCTTATGTTACTATGTTCAGCCATTGGTTAAGATAGAAATATATATATACAGCCAGGCTAGCTTCAAACTGTGATCTCTTTGATCTCTGCCCATCAAGGAATTAGGATTACAAGCTTGAGATACAATGCCCAGCTTCTTAATCAAAGCTGCTTTTGATTGTTCAGAAACCTGTGTTTCTAGGGCCTAATGAAGACCATACTGTTACCACAACATCAAGATGTTATGTTTCTGTCTCCCACAAATAGTTCACCTGGCATGTTCTCTTGGAACCACTCATATCGGAGTTGACATAATCACTCCAAAACTTAATGACTTCAAGCAGCAATCAGTTGATTTCGATTTGGGAAGTTGAAGCTCTCCCCGTGTTTGATGAATACACATATCCACAGTAAACTCTCCATCAACCAGGAGCTTGCTGGTGGAGCACAGAATGGGCTATCTGGGGTCTAACCTACTTGATCCAGTCTAGGGTCACAGTAGAAGTATAATAGAAAAAATGAGAGAGAGAAGGTAACACATGATCCATCAGCAAGGGTACCTAGGTGAGACAAAAAGATCACTTCCTTTGCATTCTGTGGGCCCAAGTGAGTTACGGTCAGGAAGATTTAACAGAAAGATTGTAACACTTTCTGTGTAGTAATGATATAATGTATTTTGTTGTTGTTATTGTTGCTCTTGGAGAGCAGAGCCTACACAGACCTTTTGTGTCAGTGGCTGGCAGAGATCATTAGGTCTGCAGCCCTGTAGTGGGGAAATCCACTGAGGGATGCAGCTCAGCAGCCGACAATGCCTGCCAGTGGCAGCTCCACTGTCAGGGCTACTATAACCTCCCCAGAGTCTCAAGAGTTGGATGAAAGAACTCTCCATTAATGGACAGTGAGTATGAAGAACTTTATTGAATGTCTATCGCTATCATGTGCTCTCTCTTCAACTTGATGAAGTTGCCTATATGTGGGTGTCTGTCTCTATCCCCATCTCTCTCCTCCCTGTAAGTTTGGAGTCCAGAAATCCTTTTATACTAGGCTGGGCTATGATGGGGTGACCCTGTTATCATTAGATGCTTTGGATGGTGACATTCGGATGAGCTGACTTAGATTGAGACCCTTATTTCCAATTAATTACCAAAAAAAAGAGACAAAAGTAGAGCTATATCTCCAGTGATAGAGTGCTACTCTTGAACAAAAATGCTCAGGGACAGGGCCCAGACCCAGATTCAAGCCCCAAGACATCACTGTTCCCCTTCCCTTCCCCACATACACACAAAGAAAATTCAAACTACTGGCTAAATGGAAATTAGATAGGATTCTGAGTATGTCAAATTTAATTTCATGGTACATATGGTTGTATTTATCTACTTCCATATTTATCATTATAATATCATAAAAATCAAATATCAATCTAATAATCAAAACAAAATATAACTACAATAGGGAAAGGTATGTGTTTTGGAATAAGAAAATTGAGGTGACAGAGAATAAAAATTGAAGATCAACAAAAACCTCAATATATTTCAGGTATTGGTAGTAGAAATATAGACATCTTTGGTTTAATGAGACATCCCAACATGCAAGCTAACTGCAGGAATATAAAATGAGGCAGTAATTGCTAGAAATTATTAGTACACTGTATTTGTCTTAAAAATTATTTGAAAAGCTGGGCTCCAGATGCTTGCATATGTATTCCTTAGCTACTAAGGAGGCTAAGGTCTGGGGATTAAGGCTTGAAGCCAGCATAGGAAGAAAAGTCTGTGAAACTCCTAACTTCAGTTAACCATCAAAAGACCAGAAGCAGAGATATGGCTCAAGTGATAGACGGAAAACCTTGATGAAAAAAGCCATTAGTACCTGAGTTCCAGCCCCAGTACCAGTACACTCTCTCCCCCCTCCCCCTCTCTGTCTCTCTGTCTCTCTCTTTCCCTCTCTCCCTCTCTGTCTCTCTGTCTCTGTCTCTGTCTCTCTCTGTCTCTCTGTCTCTCTGTCTCTCTCTCTCTCTCTCTCTCTCTCTCTCTCTCTCTCTCTCTCTCTCTCTCTCTCTCACACACACACACACACACCACAATTATTTGAAGAAACTTGCCAAACTTGGTTAAAACATGTGCTAATTTTTCTGACATAATTAGAGAAAGGGTTTTTATAATTTTTTTATTACAAGTGGTCAATCTTTTTTATCCTAAAGACCATTACAAAGGGGTTACAGTTACATAAGTAAGGTAATGAGTACATTCTTGTTGAATATTGTTACCCCTCCCTTGTTTTCTCTCGCTTCTCTAAAAAGAGTAGTAATGTAGCCTCAGAATGGCAATAAAATGATTTTAAACCTCAATGTTTATTGGAAATATTTCCAGAATTCGTGGGTGTTTGCTTGAAATGAGTCTAGCATGAACATGGATTTAAAGTCACAACCCCAAATGGCTTTACAATCTATTCTTCCTCCTTTCTGATGAATATGGTAATTTTGTCTAGGTAAGGCCTGCTAGTTTAAGGACAAGTGGAAACCACACAAAGCAAAGGAATGCATGTAAATTCATAAAGTCTACAGTAGGAGAATACCAAAACAAACACATTCTGGATGGTATAATCATTTCACCTTCTCGTCAGGGTAAGTACTAACTGGTAGCTCAGAGGCTTTCTAATTTTTATAAAATGAGATTACCTGTAAATCTTCATTCTAAAAAAAATAATCGCCACAGTGATTGACAGTGTTTTGGTGTTGTGGCCTCCTCAAAACAATTCTCTTTAATTTTCTGCATTTTGAGAACCACATACCAGGGTTTTCCTGTAGGCCAATTAGATTGATGTATGGGCTGTGGGGGAGACAGCCAGAGATGCAGTGACAGGCCAGTACCACTGCTCCCCCAGGGCTCACTCAGGAAGCACATGTTGGTCTCATTCAAGCCTTCACTGCATCATGTTCTCATTTGAAGCAGGGCTTGTGGATAATAAACAAAATGCATCTCTACGGTAAAACCACTTTGTCCTGTTGAGCAGACCACATTTTTAGAGCCACTGGGAAACCAGTCATCTGGTTTGTGATTTTTTTTTAAGGCTCAGGAATCAAACCAATATGAAACCTCCAGTCTTAGTATTTTATCTCTCATGTCTAAATTTCACATGTTGCTGGGAGCATTTCAACCAAACTCCTTTTAGAAGTTTAAATTACTTTGTTATGAATATATTCTATTTGACCAAAATAACGATCTAATATGAAGATTACAGACAAGTGATTACTTCCATCACTCAATTGAATAGACACTATTGAGTATTCTGGTCCATGAAAGAGGCCCGGTCTACACATCTTGGGTTTAGTAAAATAAGTAGATTATAGGCTCTGTCCCAAAGATCTTACAAAGTTAGTGTAGAATCAATCATTTATTTAACCTTAACAAACTCATGACCCATAAATGAATTTGATGAGCAATTACATTTATTTGCTTGTTGGTTGGGTATGTGTAATTTGAATGTTCTTAGTTGGTCATTCTTTTTTTTTATTGTAATTAGTAAAAGGGTTACATGATATTTGCCAGATAGAAGGTGCATTAATTCACATACATTGATACCCTTTCACTTGTCTTGGTACCCATTTCCCTCCCCCCCCACACCCCCCACCAGTTGGTCATTCTTTAGCTTATATTTTGCTCACTTATTTTAATTGTGTAATATACTGATTTTATCCACTGGCTCCCTGAATTTGCAGCATGGATGTGTACAACTAAAAGTACTACATATGCCAGTAAAATAAAATGAGGAGATATTATCTTGAAGAAAAAAGGTAATTTTCTTTTACAATTTTTATTAGTGTCAATTCATCATACAAGGGATTTTATTTTTACTTGTCTCTATGGGCATGTGATGTACCTTGATCAGCTCATTTGTCACACTCTCTTTTTTCCTCTGCCCATAGAAGGAAACATAGTTTTGATCCCCAAAAAACTGATTTATGAACTCTGGCTCTGTAGCTGATCTTACAAATTATATTGTTATCTTGCAAAATATAACATATTTTTCTTTGGGCTTTATTGTCTATAAATAAAACTAAAAAGCAGGTTCTCACATTGTGCCCATTTTAGGAGTGAGGATTAGCAAGATTCTGACTAGCACAGCATCTGTTACATTATGAAGTTTCTATGGCACTTGGTACCCTTCCTTTTCTTCCTCATAGTAGCTGCCTAACCTACAAAAGGGATTTGTTAATCTATCTAGGTGGTCAGGGAAGACTTCCCAAAAACAAGTGATCATTTGAACTTGGCCATAAAGAATGGAAATGATTTGGATGAACACAGAAGGGTTATAGGACTTTCTAAGGTTTTAGCATTCATCTTATGCAGACATAGACAACCACTAGATGAGCATTCAGTGGCACCAACAACGGAGAAGAGTATCCTCTAGTGTGAATAGAGAGCAAGTCTAGAGTAGGTTTGTCTGTTCAACTCTTGCTTTTCCTTCCCTCTTGGTGTGACACAAAGTGACAATGGCCACATAGAATCAAAGATGGAGCCAAAGGTAATTCCCAGGCCTCTGGAGATGAGATTTGGGCTAGGAAAGTATAGAGGGCATTGAAGACAATCGTGTGTGTGTGTGTGTGTGTGTGTGTGTGTGTGTGTGTGTGTGTGTGTGTGTGTGTGTGCTGGTACTGGAGCTTGAATTTGGGCCCTTTACTTTGCTCAAAGATGGTCCACTAGCATTTGAGCGATGTCCACTTTTGTTGCTTGATTTTTCTTTCTGTTGTTTGTTTGTTTGCTGCTTAATTGATGGTAAGAGTCTCCTGAATTCTCTTACTCAAGTTGGCTTTGGATTTCAATCTTTATAACTTAGCTCTTTTAGTACCTATGGTTATAAGCATAAAAGATTAGACCCAGGGATTACTCTTAGAATTCTAAGCACATTACTCCAGAAGAAGCTGAACTACCACAACCTACTCAAAAGGTCTTTTCTGAGGTTCATTGACAAGAAACAGGTTTTACATGATTCTTAGGATTACCAGACTTTCTTCTTTGGACCCTTCTGACTAGTCAGTGACTTCTACAGGCAGCAGCTAAACTACCTAGCAAGAGTCAAGAATTTGCTTCTATAAATGGTTGCATTGTAACTAGATGAGTAAATTGAACTGTTGAGATTCTTCAGTGTCTGAAAAAGAGATTTATTCAGGGCAAGGAAGACTAGAGAATGGCATGGAACCAGTGAAATTCCTTTTCGTTCTGTAGTAGGTGATGCTTGTGGGCATGAAGAAACTACTCTCATAATCCTTCTTTTTTTTTTTTTCTTTGTGCCTGTACCTTGAATTCTGGACCCCATTCTCTGGCTTTGCTTTCTTTCTGGTGCTTTATCACTTGAGCCATGTCACCAATCTGGCATTTTTCCAGTTAAATGAGAATGAAGCTTCATAAACTTTCCTGCTTAGGCTAGCTTTGAACCTTGATCCTCTGAATCTCAGCCTCCTGAGTAGTTTTCAGGGATGAACCACCACTACTCAACATAATCTTGATACAGATTTTTAAAAAGTGCCTGAGATTAGGGAGAGAGGGAAATTGGTACTTCGAAGGAAACAGGAAAACACTGAATGTGGGGAGAAGACAGGATGATGGAGTTTAAGATATAAGCATCTGTGCCTGCAGGAAGATATAGCAGATTTGAGATCTAAAACAAAGACATGACCTTGGCAGAAGGAAATGGAGGTTGTATATCTTAGTGGCTTTGGTTACTTTCCTAGGTTAGTTTGCTTTCCTTCAGGCTGATGACTCAAACACCAGCCCTCTGGACCCGCCCACACAGGGACACTGCTGTCCCATCTGATGCATCTAGTTTGTAGGTGCAAGAGATCTAGCAGATGTAGATGAAATCTAGCAAATAGCTACATAAAGTTTTGAGAGTAGCATTTTTAGAGTCTTTCAGATATGAGATTATATAATCTGTAAAGAGGTACACTATGACTTCTTGCCCTATTTTGATCTTTTTAAATTTCTTTCTCATGTCTGTGGCTCTGGCTAATAATTCACTCACTCACTGTATTGAATAAGAGTGAAGGAAGGCACCAATGACTAACACCTAGTTACTAGGGAGCTAGTAACTAGGATTATAGAACTTGGCTCAATCCCCAATTAGCAAGATAAAAGCAAGGCTACAGGCATGGTTCAGTGGTATATTGTCAGGCATGAGTAAATGAATCAAGCAAGTACAAGGTCCTGAGTTCAAGCTTTGGTACCTCAAGAAGACAAACAAAGCAGAAAGTGACAAATAGCATTTCATCAAATTAAAACTCTTCTAATAGATGAGATGAATTTGATCAAAGAACATTATTTGCATGTCTAAAGTATCACAATAAAAATCCCCTTATATAATTAATATATGCTAATAAATAAGAAGAAAAAGAAAAAGCTTTTCACATCAAAGAATCAATTACCAGAATGAAGAGACAGTCTACAGAATAGTTTAAAAAATTGGCCAGCTACTCATCAAAACAAAGTACTAATATCTAGAATATCCAGTTCCAAAGTGTAAATACCAAAGAACAAATAACAATCTATAAATGGAAAACTGAACTGACCAGATAGCTTTCAACAGAAGATGAACAGGGCCCGGAGCGTGGTCTAGTGGTAAAGTACTTGCCTAGCATTCATGAAGTCCTGGGTTTGATTCCTTGGTACCACATTCACAGAAAAAGCTGGAAGTGGTGCTGTGGCACAGGCGGTAGAGTGCTAGCCCTGAGAAAGCTCAAGGATAATGGCCAAGCCCTGAGTTTAAGTCCCAGGACTTGCAAAAAAAGATATACACATGGCTAAGTACATAAAAAAAAGTTCAACATACTTATACAGAAAGAAAGTGAAAATCAAAACAGCATTGAGAGTCCATCTCCCAGTCATCAAAAAAATAAACAAAGAAAAAGAACCCTTGTAACTATATCCCTCATTTCTATTAATATAAATTAGTGAAGCCACTGTGGAAATCAATATGAATGTTTCTCAAAGGATTAAAAACATAAGTACCATTTGATCATACTATAATTCTGGGCACACATCTGAAGAAATATGTCAGTCTAAAATAAAGATACCTGCACAACCATGTTTTATTACACAATAGCCAGGCTATGGAATAAGTTAAGGAGCATATCAACCAATGAATGGATACAAAAATAAATTGCCACATTCACCATATGCCCTAGAGTATTACTCAACCATGAAAATATGTCATTTGCAAAAACAGGCTAGCATTTGATACAATGGTAACTGAATTTAAGCCAGATTCAGAACCTTGAAAAGAAAAAAATATTATTCAGAAGGAAGAGTTTAAGAGCCAACCATAGAAGAAAGAAAGGGAAAAGAGAGAGTGATAGAGGAAATGAAAAATAATCAAAATACATTATGCATGTATGAAAAGAGAATAGCAAAACACATTGAAATTATAGGAAATAAAGAAGAAAAAAGAAAGAAGAAAAAGGAAGAAAGAGATGAGAAGGGGAGGGAGAGAGAAGGAGGGAAGAAGGATAGAAGGAAGAAAAGAACTATAGCAGGAAGAACTATGAAAATCACCCTACATTTTTCAGCTCTATACTGTGATAGAGTTAAGAAGGTTTCACCTCAGAGCTGGCTGATTTAAAGATAAGTTCAGAAGCACTATGAGATCCAGCACATACAACAAGGTTGGTATAAAAAGGTGCACATAGGAAAAGTGTGAGGATGGACTATGGATTCACCCATTACGATGTAAGGAGGGAAGAAATAATGGAGAGAATTCAGAAGCCAATTCCACAGAACTTAATAGTCAGGGGCATGGATGTCGTGAAGAAATGAAGGTAGTGTTTCCACCTTCCCATCTGTGAGCAAAACAAAGCTGAGTTCTAGTGCAACATGGCAGAAATGACTATTACTTAGTATGGACACATCCAGCAAGTGCTTAGAACAGAAGGAGCTAAAATCATGGACTTGGAAAATTACCACTATAGAGGGTATGCATGAAGCAGAGAATTACAGAATGCTGTGCAGAAGAGGATGAAAAAGGTATGCAGAATCTTCAGAAACAATATACTAACAGGGACAATGACAGGAGTGCCAGTGGGTGAGACTGAGAGGAAACAGAGATCTTTGCCCCTATCACGGTAGACATTTTCTGTGTTTTCCTTCTTATCTTTTTCCTATCAGGATTTGGACTTCAGATCTGGCATCCATAATCTTATAATCAACCTTCTTGCTCTTAATCCTTGCTCTACCACTTTAGTCACACATCTAATCCAACGTTTTGCTGGTTAACAGCAGATAGAGAATAGTAAGCATTTTTGCATGGGTTGGTTTCAAATCACTCTAATCAGACCTTGTTCTCCTAAATAGGCAGCATAACAGACATGAGCCACCCCTACCTCCCTACCTTGCTATCTCTTTTTATTATGTTGGAAACTTTTCAACTCTTAGCTATTTTGAAATATTAGATTAATTATTAGTAAGTATATTTACAGTATTGTGCTATGGAACATTAGGACATAGATGCTATAGAACATTATGTTTCTTATCCAACTCCATCGCTGCACTCATTAGCTCTGTCTCCCTCCTACCAGCTCTTTCAAAGCTTAATAACCTTTCTTCAGTTGTCTACTCGTAGTATAAGATCAATATTTTAACTTGTACATTTAAATGGAAACATCATCTTTTATTTCACTAAACAATGTCTTCTAAATTCAACTATGCCTTGGCAGGAAAATATTTCATTGTGATTTATAGCTAAGTAGTATATATATATATATGTATGTATATGTATATATTTATATGTAGTCTTTATCCATTCATCCATTCATTGACACATAGGACATTCCACACGTTGTCTATTGTGGTTAGAGCTACAATTGTCATGGAACTGTCTTGATCCCTTCCTTTCTCATATGCTATGGAGATATCCTCCATTCCTTTCTGTTAGGATCCCAATCTATTCAGGGGAAAATCAGAAGGTGCAATATCCTGGAAGTCAGTGTGAAGGAGTTTATGGAGTTACCTAAGGACTAGAAAGAAGCAGAATCGAATTCTTTTTTATTATTATTATTTATTGCTTTTGGATAACTCATGTGGGGAAGTTTGATGGTGGAAATAAGTAGTATGAGGAAAAGGAAAAAGGGAGGGGAAATCACTACTTCAATAAAAAAATCACCGAGCAAAAATAGCTAAGGGGCAGTGTGTTTTACAGAAGATAGGGGGCTGAAACCTCAGTGTGAAATAGCATCGTTTAAGCCTTTAAAATAAAGGAGAGATGGAAATCATGCCATAAAAAACAGCTTTTCTTTGGGGCGGCGGGGGTCAGTCATTCACTGTCTCAGAAGTCAAACGGCCTCTTTAGATTAGCAAATCACCTTTTCTTCCGGACTTTAATGTGACAGAAAGGTTGCAGATATGACCAAGAGACAACCCAAGATAAAATATCTAGTTGGAGCTCAATTCTCTGAATCGTTCCAATTATTCATCTTTTCTAGGACACCAGAAGCCACCTCTAAGAACATGATGATTCTTTATTGCTTGTGAAAAATATTTACATTTTCCCTGTACCAGCTGTATATAAGGAATTGATATTTTCTGAATTGCTAAGTCAATAACATCTCCCTTGAGCCATGAAAGGATTTGATAAACCAGCAAAACATGAGAGCTTCTGTTTCAAAGAAGTAGGAGGCATTCCGGCTGTCAGACAATTAAGTGGACCTGAATAAGCTGATGTAATTAAGCCTCTTACTGCATAATTATCTTTATTTTAAACGTGTCTTTTGATGAAACATCTGTTCCCTGCTCCAGATATGAAAAGAGGGACTCAGGCTCACCAAGCAAACAGAGCTTGGGAGGCCCTCGCACACGCTGCTGGGGTTACTCAAATTCGAGAAAACAAATGTTGTCATTTGTTCCATCTTTGCATGGAAGAGGCAGGTGTCGCCGTGTCCTCAGCCTGTGTTCATCTGACCTCCAAGCTCCCAGCAGCTGCCTGGAGTGTAGTTACAGAAAGCCATATCTGAGGGCCAAGGGGACGTGTGGCAGCAGGGTATATCTAGCTCTCTGCTCCTGCATGTCTGGCTGTTGGCCATGGAGAACCATCAGCTGTGCTGGGTAAATCGAGGCTAGTACCAGTGGCCAGCAGGACTCCTTTAGACCCCTGTCTCCAAGCAGCAAAGCAGGACTTTATTCCTTTCACTGAATAAATAAGACTGCTCAAATAGGAAATTCTTGAAAGCAAGGCGCCCATGTTGGTGAATTTTAATATTTTGGTTTTACTTTTTGTGATGGTCCCGGGGCTTGGACTCAGGGCCTGGGAACTGTCTTTGAGCTTCTTTTGTTCAAGGATAGCACTCTACCACTTGAGCCACATCTCTACTTCTGGCTTTTAGTGATAGCTTTTAGTGGAGATGAGTCTCACAGACATTCTTGCCTTGGCAATCCTCCACCGTGATCCTCAGACCTCAGCCTGTTGAGTAGCTAGGATTATAGGCATGATCTAGCCACACCTGGCTGTTCATGGATTGTGATGGAGTATGGTTATCTGTTCTTAATTCTGCAGTCTGCATATGCCTATTTGTCAAATCCCTAGCATTGTCCTGATGCTAATGCTCTCTTGCTGTCATAGGCTTTGGTGGCAGAAACCTGGTTTTATAGCGGTATTGTCACTCCACCCATAGGCTGTGACACCAACCACTCATTGTTCCTTCAGCCTCAGTGTGTCCAATTCAAGCTTGAAATCCTGATGCTTGCCAGATGTAATGAATGCAGGAATCAAAAGGTAAACAAAGGGCCTAGTGGTCTACTATGGTGTCTTCACCATATTAGCTGATCTCAACAAACATTCTTTCCTTTTTTTTCTCTGTCCCTCCTTTTCCCATTGATCCTGGGACATCCAAAATGTGTCTTTTAGTAAATGGTGAGACATCTGGGACCAGTACCACCTTCCTCTACTGTCATTACAATAAGTCAGACTGTCAAGATGAGTGGTGAATGGGATCAAGAACAATCTAACAGCTCTGCTTGATTAATAAAGAATTGGATCTCTGTTTATTCCATACTTTAGCTTTGTCACTCCTTTCCCAGCTATTTTTTGCTTTCGATGTATTAGTGTCATTCACACTTGATCCGTGCATGGCAAATGATATATTAAGCCAATGTCTTAGTTTCTCTTCTCATTCCTAACAGCTCTATTGAAATATGATTTGCACACTACACAATCCATCCACTTAAAATGTAGAACTCAGTGGCTTTTAGTGTTTTTGCAGAGGTGTTCATCCATCACCATAGTCAATTTTAGGACACTGTAAGGCATCAAATCTCATACTCTTATTCCAGAGCCATTTTAGCCACTAATCTACTTCTTATCCCCATGGATTTACACACTCAGGACATTTCATATAGGTAAAATCGTAAAATACATACTTCTAATGTTTTCAAGGTCTAGCAAATTTTTTGGTATGTACGGGCACTTTACACCTTTTATGACTAAATAATATTCCATTATAATGGACATAACAGATTTTATTCACCCATTTTTAAGCTCATTGACATGTGGTTTGTTTTCATTTATTTGGCTATTGAGAACAATAATGCTATATACATTTGTATCAAGATTATACATAAACATGTATTCATGATTCCCTTGTGGGCAGATTTAAAGATAAAATTATTAGGTTCTGTAGAAACACTATTTTTATTTTCTTTGTGGTATTGGGATTGATTCCAGGGTCTCATATATGCTGGGAAAACCCTCTACTCTGATCTGCTCCCCTAATCCTTTTTGAGGAGAACCCAGGCCTTTTATTTAAAGGCAGCCACACTATTTAAAATTCCTACCATCATGATGTGATGGCTTCCCTTATCAATACTAGTTATCAACTGTCCTTTTCACAAACCTTCCTGAGGATAGGGAGTGCTGTTTCCTTAAGGTTTTGGGCTGCTCTTTCTTGATAGCTAGTTGAGTTAATCTACCACAGAAAAGTATTTCAATGGCTTCTACTTTCAAGTATAGCTTCTGAGTCCTTCTTTCCATGGCTTTCTACTTTAGATGACTAACAACCAGCACAGGCTGTGCTACAGTGAGTCACCGACCACAAACTCCAGATCTCTGTGACAATTTGTAGTATCGTTCACAGGAAGATAAATATGAGAAGGAAGATGAAAATTCCATCTTACCACAGGCAGTTAGGGATGTAGATGCCATGTCAAAACGATGCATGAGGTAGGGGGAGAGAGGAGGAAGGCTCAGGCCAAAGTCAAGAGGAAAGTCAACATTCAATCTCTAATTCACCATTTAACACTGAGCTTTACAACCCTATCTCTAGTGATATTTACTTATCAACCATATAAAAACAGGGACAAAGAAACTAAAACTGGCATCAAAAGAATGGAGAGGAAGCTGTGCTTCTAATCTTTGATTCAAAGGATTTTAAAATGTCAGTAACATCTGTTGGGCATATGTGGATTACTAGCTACTCAGCAGGTTTAGAATTGGAGGTCTTTTTGTTCACATGCAGCCCAAAGAAAAAAGTTGGCATGAGACGGTCTACAGTTAGCCAGCAAAAAGCCTAACTGGAGAAGTGGCTCAAGTGGTAAAGTACCAGTTATGAGGTCTTGAGTTTTGTGCTCTTATATTAGTACTAAAAAAAAAAACAACAACAACAATAAAATGTCAATAATGTAAAATTCTTTTCTGCCAGTCCTGGATCTTGAAGTCAGGGCCTGAGCACTGTTCCTGGGCTTTCTCAAGGCTAGCTCTCTACCACTTGAGCCACAGCACCATTTCTGGCTTTTTCTGTGTTTGTGGTACTAAGAAATCAAACTCTGAGCTTCATGCATGCTAGGCAAGCACTCAACCACCTGGCCAAACTCCGCATCCCAATGTAAGATTTTTATATAATGAGACAAATCATTTTCTCATGTGATTATTTTGAAGGTTGAATTAAGACTGTTGAGTCTACTTAAATTATAAAACACTATTAGACAGGTATTGGAAGGTCACACCTGTGAGCTAGGATCCTAGTTACTCAAACTGAGATCTGAGGCCAGTGATTCCAAGAAAGCCTATCAGAAGGTCTTCGAGGTTCTAGTCTCCAGTGAATTACCACAAAGCCAGAAAGTGGAACTGTAGCCTTAGTGGTAGAATGGTAGCCTTAAGCTAAAACTACTAAAGGATCATTCCAATGCCCAGAATTCAAGCCTCAGTGCCAGAACAAAAATGAACAAACAGAAAAACTCACTATCTCAACTATTATTGCCTGATACCTTTTTTTGGTCATGGGGCTTGAACTTTGGGCCTGAGTGCTGTCGCTGAGCTTTTCAGCTTAGGGCTAGTGCTCTACCACTTGAGACACAGCAACACTTCCAATTTTATGGTGGTTAATTAGAGATAAGAGTCTCACACACCAAAACATGAGAAAGGGTATCAATGTTTGTGAAGTAATGCACCTTCTATCTGGTGAATATAATGTAACCCTTCTATTAATTACAATAAAAATATATATGTAAAAATATAAAAAGAAAGAGAAAAAATATATATGTAAAAAATATAAAAAGAGAGTCTCACCGACTTTCTTGCCTGGGCTATCTTTAAACCATGATCCTCAAATCTCAGCCTCCTGAATACCTAGGATTAGAGGCGTGAGCCACTGTGCCTGGCTGATACTTGCTAGGAATATAAATAATCCATATTTATAGTAAGCCTGTTTTGTACTGGAGAAAGATTTAGAATCTACCAAATAGGATGTCTTTATGGGACGAGGATATGGAACCCCAACCTTCATCTTTTTTCTGGATTTGGGGTATTACTTAATCTAGAGAGCCATCAGTGGGCAGAAGCTCTTGGCTGAAATCATCAATGGGCCCAGTACTCACATACACCCACATTCCAAGGCATAGAATCCTAGCAGGACATCTACTTGGGTTCCCATTGTATAGATGGGAGAGACACAGGGGCTTAATGAAACAGGTCATGTAGAGTAGCAACCCAAAGCACATGCGGATGAGAGAGCTTCATATGCATCTGCCTGCCAAGGAACCATGTATGTGCACTACCATATATGAGTGTGGCTATGCAGACATGGGTGAATTTGTTGGTTTAGTCATAGACTAAAGGTTCATCTGGCATAGAAGATCTAACACTCTTACCTCTGGCAGCCTAGCAGCTCATATGCCTGTTAACCAGATTGCATCACTTATTTTTGTTGCCTGGCATCTTTCAATGGGTTTACTTGGTTTCCAGTCACCGTGTCCCCAAAGCAGCACTCTACCAATGCCAAGACAGAAACCTCATGATCTCTGGAGGCCCAGACTTCATAACTCACAAACATCATTGCAGCTACCCTTAAAGTCAGAGGCTAGCACAGATGTGATAAGATACAAAGACAGATCCGGTGCTTATGATAGCATAAGATTAGTAGCATAATTTACCCTACTCCCCCCAAAATGACTCTTGCTTTTCCTTAGGATAATGCAATACTACATTATTATGTTGCACAGTATTATTTGGTCAACTCTTGCTTTTTCTTTTAGATAAAGAAATAGAGAACCAAGCTTAAGAGCAGAGCTTGAGTGACAGACCTGAGTTGAGCCCAGGTCTGTCTGACACCTACGTTTTTAATTTTTTTCTTTTTTTTTGCCAGTCCTGGGCTTGAGCTCAGGGCCTGAGCACTGTCCTTGGACTTTCTCAAGGCTAGAGCCTCAGCACCACTTCCAGCTTTTTTGTATGTATGTGGTACCAAGGAATCGAACCCGGGTCTTCGCTCATGCTAGGCAAGCACTTTAACCACTAGGCCAAACTCCCGGCCCCTTTTTTTTCTTTTTTTTTTTCATATATTTTTAATGTAATTAATAGAAGGGTTACATTATATTTGCCAGATAGAAGGTGTTGATCCTAGAGATTTGAACCTTGCTTGCTGTAAGCAAAGTTCCCATGACACTTGCTCTTTTCTCTGTCCTTCAACATGTCAAGTCTTGAACAAATGGTGTCATTGAAGTTTATTTGTTGGGGAGATTTGATTTTCCCTTTAAACAACTAATATGTTCTCCATATACTTGAATTTTACTTTTCTCCTTGGGTGTATTTTCCCATAATAGAAATGGATTCTAGTTTTCTGGGCACCAGTGTCTCACTCCTGTAATCCTAGATACTCAGGAGGCTGAGATCTGAGGATTGCTGTTTATAGCCAGTGCTTGCCTAGAATACACAAAGGCCGGGGTTCAAATACTCAATACCAGATACATATAAAAAAGTCAGAAGTGGTGCTGTGGCTCAAGTGTTTGAGGTCTAGTCTTGAGAAAGTCCAAGGCAGTGCTCAGGCCCTGAGTTCAAGCCCCAGTATTGGCAAAAGCAAGCAAGCGAGAGAGAGAGAGAGAGAGAGAGAGAGAGAGAGAGAGAGAGAGAGAGAGAGAGAGAGAGAGAGAGAGAGAGAGAGAGAGAGAGAGGAGAGGGAGGGAGGGAGGGAGGGAGGGAGGGAGGGAGGGAGGGAGGGAGGGAGGGAGGGAGAGAGAGAGAGAGAGAGAGATAAAGGGAAAAAGGAAATATATTCTAATTCAAGCCATGTTCAATCACATAATCAGAATTGAATTTTAGAGAAAATATGAATGTTCCCTACTTTCCTGGATAATTTGCTTATTTTTCAGGCTAATGGAGGAGACAGAGCTGTAGTCTGGTAAATAGCCTAGCTTTAGTTATAGTTTTCAGTCTTTCATTCAGAATCTACTGTCCTTTGTTCTCCTCAATGGAAATAATTACCAAAATTATTAATTTCAATGTGAGGAAACAAGATAATAGAATAGAGTATATCTATGTCTTTATGGAAAGTAGAAGAGTAGGTGAAAATTAGAAGATTGCATCCATTTGAATTCTGCTTGTAACCAGCCATTTGATCTTGGGGAGATCATTTCAACAATTTGTTCCCAATTTTCTCCTCTCTTCAATGAGAAGATAAAGCTGGAGACCATTCCAGCTCTTCCATTTCTGACATTATTGGTTTCTAGTACCACGTCATTGTATCCTTCATACATTCTTATTCCAAAACACAGTGATATCATGTGAAATTAGGTTGACTCTTATTCCCCAGGTAAAACACTGGTGGCCCAAATTTGCTAACAAACAACAAGCATGTTTCAAATTCTTGATATTAACTTTCTGTGCATATTTTTTGATGTTTTGAAAAGCTGCAGGGCATTTGTGTCTGCTGCCCTTTTTTGACTCATTAGATCACACCAGAAATATTTCACAGGTCTCTCCTTTACCTTTTTTGGAATTATCTTTCAAAGTTGAATAAGATGTTTTTATTTAATGTACACCTTGTGTTAGACTAAAATGCATAAACTAGATGCTAATCACTTTGTATGATAAACCAGAAGCATATTGAAAAGTCCCTGCCAAATAGTTTTGATATATTATATATGAATGTAACTTTTGTTGGAAAGCATGCTGACTGAACTGTAGACTATAGCTTAGGGGCATTTATAACTAACTAGACAGAGATACTGTGGGCTATACAATTTTCAAGAAAACCACAAGTGAAATTGTGAAATGTTTTAGAAAGCAAGAATTCCAAATTATCATCTTCTCCAAAGATCTGATTACCCTCATGTGGTCAAATTTCATAGAAAATACTGATCCAGTTAATATTTGGGAAGGAAATTTCCTAAACAAACCATTTGTGGCATCCTTCAGAAATTATTCCTGAATGGTTATGCATTACAGGAAGGTTTAGTATTATCCTACTTCATGTTTACTTCCACTGAATTCCTTTGATTGAAAGAAATCTTGCGAAAGAACATGAGCTTAGCCCAGTCAGTGCAATCCTAGATACTCAAGAGGGTGAGATCTGAGGATCATGGTTTGAAGCTTGACTGGCTAGGAAAAAGAATCTGTCAGACTCCTATCTTCAATTAGCCACCAAAAAACTGGCACTCAAGAACTGTGGTTCAAGTGGTAGGGTGACAGCTTTGAACGAAAAAGCTAAGAGATGACACCCAGGCCCTGAGTTCAAGACCCCAAATTGGTACACACACACACACACACACACACACACACACACACACACACACACACACAAGAGCTTTGGTCCTAACATCAATTGCAGTCTTTTTGTATGAACTGGAAATCTCTTGACCTTTAATAAAAGACTTAACAAAGGCACCTTAATACACAGTAAGATCCACCAACTCAGGATTGTTTTTATTCTTCCTGAATACCCTATAGCATATGTTTGAGTATTTAATTCCCATCCTTTTCATAAGGGACTTGATGTTTGAGATCTGCCCAGAGGTTAAAGGAACAAGTCTTTGCTATATCTAAAAATAATCATGTGTATTCCTCACACACACACATCAAGAAAAGCCACTGTAGCTCTCTCTAAAAATTTTTGTATATATTCTGCAAAAGAGCCCACTGTAGTTTGTCTCAGTTGCTATCACATTTCCTTGTTACTGGCATACAAACCTAAGTACCTGTAGGTACCTAGCCAAGTAAAGGGCAGGCAAATTCTGTGGAGAAATGGAAAGAATTCAGATTGGGAAGGATGGTAAGTAACAGCTCTTGCTTCTGCAGTCTGACTTTCATATTTCCCTAGCTCCATTTCAGTTTTAACTACCCTACTTCTAATTGCCTCTAACTCAATTTTTATTCAGAATGAAGTTATTCTTACATTTGAACGAATGGTATGGATCTGTTTATTAGTATCTTTCACTATTGTATTTCATTATTGTATTTTCTCTGTCTCTCTCTGTTTCTCTCTGTCTCTCTCTCTTTCTCTGTCTCTCTCTGCCTATGTCTCTGTCTCTCCATCTTCCTCTCCCTCTCCCTCCCCCCCTCCCTATCCCCCCTTTCTCTCTCTCTCTCAATAGTACCAGTACTGGGGCTTGAACTCATGGCCTTGAACACTCATTTTGCTTTTATGCTCAAGGCTGGCAATCTATCACTCCATTTCTGGTATTGTTTGTTTGTCTTGTTTTGCTTTTAATGGTAAAACAGAGATTAGAGTCTCTGGGATTTTTTTCTGCCTAGACTGGGTTCAAATTGGGATCTTCAAACTCAACCTCCTGAATAGTGAATGATTATAGGCATGGACCACCAATGCCTTGCCTTACCTCTGAGTCTTTAAGAAAGACATATAAGTAGTAAATCATACTCTTCTAAAAATTTGCTTTCCCATTGGAAGAAAAATTCCTTTTTCAATTAAGATAGCACATATGGTGGGACCTGGATAAGAAAGGGGGAAGACCATAGCAAAGATATGGAACCAACCCAGATGTCCCTCAGTTGATGAGTGGATCAACAAGATGTGGTATTTATACACAATGGAATTCTATGCTGCTGTCAGAAAGAACAACATCGCCCCATTTGTAAGGAAATGGAAAGACTTAGAAAAAATCATATTAAGTGAAGTAAGCCAGACTCAAAGGAACATAGGCCCAATAGTCTCCCTCATTTGTCATAATCAGTAGAAACCTTGGGCTCTCCTAGCAGAGATTTACAATAGAACAAAATCTAGAGACATTAGGCCAAATAGTATGACACTAAATGTAAGGACCTCCAGGACAAGGAAACAAAAGCCATATAATGAGTGACTGTTGTCCTTAATGTACTATGTTATCGTTCATCTTTTTTGCCATCCCTTGGTTATCTCATATTGCTACAATATTTCACCTTGTTATCTGATATATTTTATATGTGCTTAATTGGATATTTGAAATTGCATAGAGAAGGGGGGAAATCAAGATAAGTGGGAGGAGGGTGAGAGGGAAATGGGGACCATGTCATAAGAAAGGGTATCAATGTTTATGAAGTTATGCACCTTCTATCTGGTGAATATAATGTTTCCCTTCTATTAATCACCATAAAAATTATTTAAAAAAAGAAAGAGGGAAGAGATTCCTTTATTCCCTAGGTTAGTCCATAGAGAAAAGAAAGGCGTGATCTAGACACAGTGTCCAACTGCAAGAAAAAAATTTTCTGACACTGGACTTATGTCCTAGACTTGAAGGTTTTAGGGAACAGGGGATACAAATTTCTTCTCCCATTCCTACTGGTAAAGAAAAGGTTACTGCCAGGATAGGATATTGAATGGTTGATGCTCTGTTTTCTTGAGTGCACAAACCTGCTGATTTACTATGGATACTGGTCAACTGTTGCCTACAACCAGCACACCAGGAATGAACTCAGAGAAGTGGAGACAACTAGACCCAAACAAGGATATCATCGTAGGCTGAGCAGAATCTCAGACCCAGCAGTCTGTGGTTCATGTCTCTAATTCTAACTACACTGGAGGCTGAGACCTGATAATCAAATTGAAAGCCAGCCTGGGAAGAAAAGTCTATGAGAATCTTATCTAACTATCAAAAAGCTAGAAGTGGAGTTCTGGCTCAAGTAGTTGAGTGCCAGCCTTGAGCATAAATGCTAAAGAACAGTATGCTGATCCTAAACTCAAGTCTCAGTACGAGCCCTACATTTTTTTTAAAGCATCTCAGGCTTTCTCTTCTTTGCTTGTGGTGTGGTAATCATCATTTGTCTGATTAGGCTTGAGCCATAATTACTACTACTCATGAGAGTTGTTTGATGGGATTCCCAGAAGAAAAAAAAAATAAGGTGAGCTCTTTGTTGCAAAGGACAATGTGAATCATTGACTCTGAACCAACAAACTTCATATTCCAAACTGAGGATGAGAAATATTGTCCTAGTCTATTTGAATTGTTGGTCAAAGTACTATGAACTTTTCACTGTGTCATCACAGTGTGGAAGAAACAATCTCCAGTTTTCTTATAGAAGGGCACAAATATCACTTACGAGCGTTCCATCCCCAGATCCTTATGTTCCCTTTAGGCTCCACTTCTGAAACCTTGGAGGTCAAGATTTCAACCCCTAACATTCAAACGATAGGGTACAGAGGCTCACAGTCACTGAGTTAATGTACATTTTGTACTTCCAACTGGGGTCATATCACATGGACAATCACCTTCACATCTGGGTTTTGGGATTGCCCAGCATCAATTCTCTTCTGTCAAAATTCTTGCTTTTGAGGACTTGCCTTTCCCCTCAGACACACCTAGATGAAACAATAAGCATGAGCCAGGTTCTTCCCCAATTCTCAACAGACCAGTTTAATATTTCATTTCAGCCTGTGTGATGCACCTCCATTCAGCCTATGACCAAAGGCACTGGCAGTGAGTGGCATTCACTGTATCTCCTAGTAGAGATCTGGAGCGCCCTGAAGCTGTCTACTTTCTTGTCACATCCCCAGCATCTTCATGGCTCAGAAATTCTGTGAATCGCTGTGAATGTGTTCTTCCAACACATTGCCTCCAGCCTCGGTTACCCAGGATTCATTTTTAGGGCTCGTGATCAAAGGCCTGTAACTAATACAACACCAATGTTTACATAACTCTACAATGTATTTACTCATTTGGTATACCCAAGTGTGCTCCCACAATGCTTTGACATTAGCAGATCAGACACTATTTTCTTTGCAATGTGGACAAAACAAAAACAAAAACAAAAACAAAAACCAGACCCAAAGTATTTAATCAAATTGCCTGTACTCCCACAGCAAGAAGGGGTCCCCAAGCCCAAGTCTTTTGGCTTCATATCCAGTTCTCTTCACTGCAGTGGAACATGTCTCTCCTCTGTTCCCCATAAAGCAGCAGAGGAACACAAGTTAATTGGAAACACTGGCACCCTTTTGTTAGTGTTCATCTGAGCATCATGGGCCTCTTTTTAAATTTCCTTTTTAGTGCACAGGGATCTAGAAGCGGAAATATTCTGTAATGCACTGGAGCAATGCTAAGGGAGCTAGAGAGTGTAGCAGAGTGATGCATTACATTCTGAAACATTGAAAGAAATGACAAATTGGCACTGCTGCTGCTTATAATTATTGCATTTAGATGAGAGATACCTAAGTCCATCATCATTCAAAAAGAAAATACCTTCCTCATAACAAAAATATACAGGCCTGTTTCCCAGAGGGCACTGGTACTGATCAAGACAAATCTACAGCTGCATACTGGTGGCTCACATCTGGAATCCTAGCTATTCAGGGGTCTGTCAAGATCACTGGAAGATCTGCTGACAGCCTGGGCAGAAAAGCATATGAGAATCTAATAACTAACTACCAAGCAACATCAGAAGTACAGCTGTGACTCATGTGAGGGAGCGTCAATGTTGAGTTCAGTCTATGCCCTGAATTCAAGCCCTAATATACAAGAAAGAAAAGAAAAGAAAAACGACCTTGCACAAATAAGAAGATTCTGCTGGGCGTGGTGGCTCATGCCTATAATCCTAGATACTCAGGAAGCTGACATCTGAGGATTGTGGTTCAAAGCCAGCCTGGGTACTAAAGAACATGAGACTCTTATCTCAAATTAACCACTAGAAAACAGGAAGTAGGGCTGTGGCTCAAGGGGTAAGGGCAGTAGCCTTGAGATGAGGAAAATTTTAGATATTTTCTTTATCCACAGAAGGAATAACTTTAAAGAAGCGTTGAAACAAATACTCCTATACAACTTATGGAAACCCGTTAATATTTATTTGGAGTTTAAAAATCACTGATAATTTGTCTGCAGTCAAACTTCAGATCTTTGGCAATATTTATAGCACACAATTATAGCACTGAGCAATCCTCCCCAGTCAACACCACAACTAACTACAAACACACACACACACTCACACACACACACACACACACACACACACACACACACACACACCATCCTTGATGGCCTAAACCTTGGTCTAGTGTGGATATGGAATGTCCCCCAAAGGCCCATGTCAAAGGCTGGATCCCTCAAGAGTGGCACCTGTAGAAGCAAAGTCTTCAAGGGAATTTGAGGATCTGCTCTCTTCTTTTTCCTCTCCTTCCTAGCCATGTGCCGTGTCTAAGCTGTGCTTCCTTGTCACAAGCCCAAAGTGAGGTTAAGGATCCATCTTTGGCTCAAACCTCCAAAACTGTGGACTATAATTAAACTTTTCACTTTAATTAATTTAGGTATTTGTTAGGGGAATGGAAAAATGGATGAACATAAATGTATTACTATTATTTAGGACTAGTTTCAAATATACAGACTTGTTCTGTTGATTTGATATGCTTTTTAATTTTTTTACAAAGTTGATGTATTAAACTAAAGCTAAAGTATCTCTGTCCCTAACATATAAGTCAAAGTCTAAAACTGACCAGCAAGTAAAATTAAAGAAAAACAGAATGTATATAAATTTCAGAGTCATAATTATGTAACACTACAGTAAAAATTTGCTTCGAAACTACAAACAAGAAGAAGCCATAAAGCTATTCTTTTCATGTCTCAGTGCAAAGTAGATCTAAAATAATTATTAGAAAGCAATAGTTGGGCCTGGAGTTTAGCCTAGTGGTAGAGTGTTTGCCTAGCATGCACGAAGACCTGGGTTCAATTCCTTGGTACCACATACATAGAAAAAAAGCTGGAAGTGGTGCTGAGGCTCAAGTGGTAGAGCTCTAGCCTTGAGAAAGTCCAAGGACAGTGCTCAGGCCCTGAGCTCAAGCCCAGGACTGGCAAAAAAAAAAAAAAAAAAAAAAAAAGAAATAGAAAGCAATAGTTTAGATGGGCTCAGGTGACTCACCCCTGTAATCGTAGCGACTTACAAGGCTGGATCTGAGGATAGAAGTTTGAAGTTGGCCATTGAAAACTGTGAGTCTTATCTCCAATTAACTAGCAAAAAACAGAGATATGGCTCAAGTGGCTCATAAAAGCTTAGCAAGAACACAAAGCCCTGAGTTGAAGTCCCAGCATTAACACACACACACACACACACACACACACACACACACACACAATCTAGTTTCTTTCCAGTGTACTAATTCTGTCTTTATTCAGTTGGAAGTAGGTTTTACATATTGTTGTAAAGTGCATAAGCATCCTTAGAGTTTTAGCAAATCTTACTTTATTTAGGGAACAAAGGGGAATGAGAAAGAGGTACATTTTACAATTTTCTAGCTTTCCCTGGCCTTTTCGATAGCTCTGCTTTCTACATATCTGACAAGTTATCTGCAAGAATGTAAAATGTTCAAGTAGGTCACAAATTTCTTTTCCATCCCCCAGAGTAATGGCATTTCCTGTGAAGGCCAGGTGATTACTTGAGAATTGGGAACTGGAGACAAGGAGCAATAAGGCTGAATCTCAAGAATAATATCCTTCATTTATCTTAAGAAAGCATTGTGAAAATTCCAAGTTATTCATCTATATAAATAACATTGCCACCTACCTGGCATTTTCTCAGAGGCAGGCATCGGTTTGGCTGTCTCTAGTTTCTACAGATAACAAATTTTAAGTCCCAAAGCCTGTAACCAGTCACCAGTCACCAGTCATCTTTGTGGTGGTGTTATATGTTCTATTTATTACAAAATGGCCATTGAGAGACAGAGGCAGAGAGACAGAGGCTTTAGAATCATTTACTTTTCTTACCATTTCTCTAAGCATTCTATTTCCCAGCTTTTTTTTTTTTTCTTCCAGTCCTCGGCTTAAGCTCAGGACCTGAGCACTGTCCTTGGATTTTTCTCAAGGCTAGAGCTTTACCACTTGAGCCTCAGCACCATTTCTGGCTTTTTCTAAGTATGTGGTACCAAAGAATCGAACCGGGGTCTTCGTGCATGCTAGGGAAGCACTGTACCACTAGGCCAAACTCCCAGCCCCGTCTATTTCCCAGCTTTACCACCCACCATTTATTCACCAGGATTAACTCTAAATACGGACATTTTGATAGTCTTCCAAATTAATGTATCCTCAATCAAAGGGATAGAAAATCACCTACTTTGAGTAGTCTTTGAATGTGCTAGAGACTGAGGTAGGTCCTGATAAAACTGCCGTAACAATCTGGTCAGAATTCTAGACTCACATCTAATCTAAATGGTATTGATTACACAAGAACACTTCAAAAGTAATCAAGACACATTCCACACACACACAAACACACACATTCCATGTACTCTCTCACACTTACACACACACACACAAACACATGTGCATACTTGTAAGCATCCATGCACACAAACAACATCTTCGAAATAAGGCAAATGAAGTGCCAGTATAGTAAAGTAGAAGGAGAAAGAGAAAAATACAGTCCTAAAACTCAATTCTTTAAGGAGGTGTTTTTCTTGTTTGTTTTGTTCTTTGTTTTTGTGCCAGAACGGTGGCTTGAATTCAGAGCCTTGCTCTCCCACTTGACTTTTGTGCTCAAGGCTGAGCTGCACCTCCACTTTGTACATTTTGCTGGTTAATTGGAGATGAGAGATTCATGGATACTTTTGCTTGAGCTGGTCTTTGAACCTTGATCCTCAGATCTCAGCTTCCTTAATAGCTTGGATTCCAGAGATGAACCACCAGCACTGGCTGAGGAGAGATGACTCACTGAGTTTCACTAATTCTGTAAACTATGTGCCTTACATTTGTGATATTTTACTAGATCTCTCTCTATACCAATCATCAAGTGATGAGAAATCGCTCTGCTCTTTCTAAGTATTTCTGCATGTAACTTGTTTATTTCAGGAGTATACTTCTTGGGCTGGGAGCATGGCTTTGTGGAGTAGTGCTTGCCTAGCATGCACGAAGTCCTAGTTCAATTCCCCAGTACCACAGAAAACAGAAAAAGCCAGAAGTGTCACTGCACTGTGGCTCAAGTTAGCCCTGAGAAAGTTCAGTGCCTAGGCCCTGAGTTCAAGCCATAAGACTGGCAAAACAACAGCAGCAACAACAACAACAACAATAATAATGATAATAGTAATAGTATACTTCAACATCAAGCCATGCTATATATTCTTCAGCGTGGTCCAAAAGGAAAATGACCTTAATCTGGGAGTGAGTTTAGGTTCCTGGAATCCTGATATCCGTTCTGACTCTATCTGGCACTTTTTAGGTGACTCTGATCTCAACCACTTCCGATGGCATCCTGATGGGTTATGAATGGTGGACATTTCAAGCTACAGGAGATAGAAGTTATTCTTTCACCTTGAGAGAAAAAATTGACTGAGACAAAGTTAAAAATGGACTACAATTCCTAGGAACTGAAGTGCCGTGGCATCTAAAGACAAGCAAGATGCACTGTATTGATAAACTGCTTTGTTAAATGGCACCACCTTTAGACAACTACTTAAAGATAATAAAAGATTTATTTTCCAAAACAATGGCAATGATTGAATTATAGAATAGATTACATAATTCGGTGGTAAAAGCACCTGTAATCATTTATCTTCTAGACAAATACCTGCTAAAGTACATCTCTTCAATTCCTGGTTCTTCTACCAGGCCCAATTTGATAGCAAGAAGAGGAACAGCAATCCAGGTGCCCACTAGTTCATACCAGCAATCTTAGTCACTCAAGAGGCTGAAATCTGAGGATTGATGTTCAAAGCTAATTGCAAATTAACCAGCAAATAAAACCCAGAAGCGGACCTGTGGTAGAAATGTTAAAGTTCTACCTCCGAGTGTAACAGCTAAGGAATATCACCCAATTCTGAGTTCAACTCCTAGGATGAGAGGAGGTGAGGAGGGAGAGCATGAAGAGCAAAGGTAGCAGATAATTTTAAAATGCTAATCACACACAATACAGTGTGAGTGAGAAAGTATGGTACCTGCTACCATCAGAAACACATTGTATTTGTAGAATTCATTTACCTCAGGGTGTCCCTTTAGATAATTATGCTCTTTGTTTGGGATTTCACAACTATGTGAATCATGTTAACTAAATTGTTTAAACCATAGCAACACAAATACTTTTCTAAATCTAGTAGTACTGACTTGATTTTAAACTTAAAAAAAGTTCCCATTTTATTCTCTCTCCTTTTCTTCCCCAAGGTCCGTTTCTCAAAGACAATTTCATTAATCATATTTTTAGTTATCTAGTCAACCGTAAATAATGTGATATAATAAATTTGGGAAGGGCATCCTATGTTAACTTGAAAAATGAAGATATCACTAGATGAAGGCAAAAATCCAATTGTTTTGAATAATACAACATGGAAAGTCTCATCCACCGCAGAACTAAGCAGTGTGCTAGGATTATGTTTCCCTCTTCACATACCCAAAGCCAGAGGCCTTGTGCCCTTCAAAGGAGAAGGATCAAGTGGATAAACAACTAAGTCAAATGAACGACCTTTTCTTAAATGTCATCAACTATAAGAAATTTCTTCATATTTGCATCAGTTCCTTCTTTAAACAATTGCTGTCTTATAACACCTTTGCTATATTTGTTGTGTCTAACTTTTTGTTGGGTTTTCTAATTGCCCTTTTTCAAGAAAATACGGTCAGTATATTTTCTTTGTGACACATTATCTTTTGGGAGATGGGAGGAGCTGATACTGAAGCTTTTGAAGTCTGAGCCTCAGAAGCTGGCTTGATGTTTTTGCTCAAGGCTGGCACTTTTCAACTACTTGAGCCACATCTCCCCTTCTGGCATTTTTCTAGTTAATTGGAGATAAGAGTCTTGTGGATTTTGATGCCTGAGTTAGTTTTGAACAAAGATCCTCAGATCTGTCTCCTGAGTAGCTGGAGCCTAGCAAACATTTTTTCTTTGAAACCACTTCAGCTCTCCGAAGTCCAGGTAAGTAATTCCTACCTGTAAGCGCTCACAGCACATATTCTGTTCAAAGCTCAAGCTTGGTAAAAAAAACTAGGGATAGTTTTCTTGTTTGTCTAATTTATAAGTTTTATTTTCTTTTTATGCCCTCTTACTAGCATACCAGCAAGTCCATGGTAAATATCCCTTACTTTTCTTGTATCCATAACTGAACATGGTCTGTAATTAGTTTTTCAAGGAAATAGTACTGTTTATTCATTATAACCTGCCATCTTCACCCTTCATTCTTCTAGGTTCATTTGCAAACACCTAACATTAGAGCATAATGTAAATTTTAAATTCTTTCCTGAATATTCCAGGACAGCATATATTTGGCATGTAGGTTTTAATAATCCTTGCAGCTTCTGAGTAGAGACAAAGAGGCAAATGGACAATGTTTTTGCCTCTTCCTCTATTATCCCCTCCTCTATTATCCTTTCGAGATGAGCTGACTTTCAGAAAATTTGGGATAGCTATGACTGTAATAATTCCCTTTACCCTCTTCATTAAAAAATAATAATCTTTATTTAACATGTGCCCTACAAGAAACACATATAAAGCAAAGAACAAATTCATCCATGGCCACAAGCAGTTCAGCTGCTTCTAGCCACCTCTCTCCTCCATTTTTAATCTTCTTTTGAAAGCTATACTTTAAAGCATAGAATAGTCATCCCCTTTGGTGGTTTATGACTATAATTCTAGCTACTCAAGAGTCTGAGATTTGGGGATCACAGTTCTAGGCTAGCTTAAGCAAAACAGTTTGTTAGCCTCCATCCCCAAAATAACAAGCAAAGAAAGCAGGGCTGGAGATATAGCTCACATGGTAGTACACCAGCAAGGCAGTTGTGAAGCTTTGATTTCAAATTGTTATTTCAGAGAGAGGCAGGCAGACAGTGAGACAGAGACAGAAAAAGAGACAAGAGACTAGAATATTCAAAAGTGGTAGATACATAATGCCAGGAAAACGCATGGATTCAGAAATGACCTATGATCAACTAATTTATCCATCTGTTCTTTGGTACAATGACAGGCTAAAGCAAGAGGAGTCAATTAGTTTATTTAGCTAATAGCCCAGGAAACTCTGAGGAAGAGGGAAAATCTGATTCTTAAACTTGTCACATGAGTAGATTCAAATATCCAGTTTCCAACATCAAATTTACAATACACACCCCTCCAAAACTAAGGAAAGAATTGTGTACAACTAACTGTGTAAAATGAGGCAAGATTACAAAACTACAAACAGAACCCTCTCTAAGATGATCAGCAGACTTTTAACCAAAACCTTGGGAGGCCAGAAAATAGAAAAATTTGAAGTGCTCAGGAACAGGGGAGAATTCTGTTTGTCAAATCTGTTCTTTAAAAATGAGGGAGAAATTAAGATATTAATTCATTACCAACAGCTCTTCCCTATAAAGCATGCTCAAGAGGTTAAGGGGTGAAATGAAATTACTGTACATGGTAACTAAACATTGTGTGAAGAAATCCAGATCACAATACTGTACAGTTGCATTTATGTGAAATGTCTAACGTAGTCCAGACTTGTAGCAAATAGAATGGTAATTGTCAAGGGCTTGAAAAGGAGGAACTGGAAGTTGTTTATATAATGGTAAAGAGATTCAGATTTTGTTTTTGTTTCAGTTAGCTTGTTTGGTGTGTGTGTGTGTGTGTGTGTGTGTGTGTATGCATATGTATGCTGTTCCTTAGCTTTTCCACTCAAGGCTTTACCTCTTGGATCATATTTGTTTCTAGCTCTTTGCTCATTGATTACAGATAAAAGTCTCACAATTTTTTTTTTTTTGCCTACTTGGACCTTGAACCAGGATTTTCAGATAGAAGCCTCCTTAGTGGCTAAGATTACAGTTGTGAATCACCAGCACCTGGCCTAGAGCTTCAACTTCATAGAAAGAAAATACTTATGGATGTAAATGGTGGTGATCTAGCAATATTTATAGATCCAATTAATATTGCTGAACTATATAACTAAAAATTGTTTAGATTCTACATTTCATGTGGATTTTACCATAGTTTATAAACAATGGTTGAGCACACACCTGTAATTCTAACTAGTCAGGAGGCTGAGGATTGCAATTCAATGCCAAGCTGGGCAGAAAAGTCTGCAAGAATCTTACCTACAATAAATTCTCCATGAGACTCTTATCTCCAAGTAACCCCTCAAAAACTGGAAGCAGGACAGTGGATCAAGTGGTAGAGGCTACTTGAGTACAAAGAGGCTCAGGGGAAACACCCAGACCCTGAATTCAAGCCCCAGAAATGGCAAAATAAATTTTTTTGAAAAGTTAGTGAATGAAAAGTAATGAAAATGTTGAACAATGCTAGTATTATACTTAATGGTGAAAATCTAAAGCCATTCCCTCTAAAATCAGGAATGAGACAGGATTCCCACTCTCTCCACTACTCTTTAACATAGTACTAGAATTCCTATCCAGTGCAATAAGGCAAGAAGCAAGCATAAAGGGGATCCAAGTAGGGAAAGAGGAAATAAAACTATCCCTCTTTGCAGATGACATGATTCTGTATTTAAAGAATCCTATAGACTCTACTCCCAAGCTCCTTGAGCTGATTCAAAACTTTGGAAGAGTAGCAGGCTATAAAATCAACCCTCAAAAATCAACTGACTTCCTTTACGCCAACAGTGAGAGGAACGAGGCAATAATCAGGAAAGAAACTCCTTTCACAATAGCCTCAAAGAAAATAAAGTACCTAGGAATTAGCTTAACTAAGAATGTAAAGGACCTTTTTGACGAAAACTTTAAAACCCTAAAAAAGGAAATTAAAGCCGAACTAAGGAAATGGAAAAACCTCCCATGCTCCTGGATTGGAAGAATCAACATTGTGAAAATGACAATCTTGCTCCAATTTTTTTTTAAAGAGGTAAACTTTTAACAAATAAATGAAAATAAGAATGTGTCTCAGGAATCTTACAATAATCACTTACCCCAAAACATCAATAAAATATTCAGGTGGAGGGGCCCCTTGTATACAATGGCCCCCTACCCTGCCACCCTTTATTTATGTAATGTCTTCACTGATAGGTAGTAATTAGTCAGAAGTGATAGGGTTATAGCAAACCAAATCTAAAGTCAAGAAAGAGATCACAAAGCCTCTGAGAGAAAACAATGTAAAGAAACCTTCCTGGATAGAAATGTTGAAAGAGACAACACCATTCAGAGCCTGGAGTTTGGTCTAGTGGTAGAGTGCTTACCTAGCATGCATGAAGACCTGGGTTTGATCCCTCGGTATCATATACATAGAAAAAAGCTAAAAGTGGTGCTGAGGCTCAAGTGGTAGAGCTCTAGCCTTGAGAAAGCCCAAGGACAGTGCTTAAGCCCTGAGCTCAAGCCCAGAACTGGCAAAAAAAAAGAAAAAAAAAAAGAAAAAAGATAACACTATTCATAAACTTTTGTTGAATGGCAACTCGTTTGTATAATGACCTAAAGATAATTTAAAAAACAAAACAACAAATAAGCCTTTCCCAACTCACAGGTGATGAAGATCACAGTAGAACACTAAGCCTAAGATGATGGAATGTCATGAGTTGTTTGTTTCCTAGGTTTTTTATTATTATTTGTTTAATTTGCTTTTTTTTTTGCCTCTCATCTACCTAAGGATTAACAAAAGAACTAAAGTGGCTTACCAACAGATTCTGCAAAAAAATAGATGTCTAATTTACCCAGGCACATAAACCATGCCAGTTGAGTAAAGCTCCCACACACTGGTCCAGTTCCCCTGAATTGGTTCTGGAGAGAGACTGAATACAGCAAACCCCTTTCATGTCAATAAAAACGAGTGCCAGAATCAAAGTCATTGTCATTTTCCCATAGATATGATGTACTTTCAATCCAATAAAAGTATATACCATTTCTAATAAACGTTCTTATAATTTTTATTACCCTTTGTCTTCCCAAATTCTTGTCTTGCTGGATACAAGGTTGGAGAAGATTGTTCTTCCCCTCCACTCAAATTCCATTATCTTGTTCTAGCTAATTTTTTTTTTTGGCTTCAATTGATTTGCTTACTTTCCTTTTCCTTCTGCAGGAAGTTCTGAGCTTTGTAAAGCTCTGGGTAAATACCAAACATTAACCACTAATTACAAGCTTAAAAAATGAATTTCTGTTGAAAGAGCTGACAGTAACTATGCTATCAGCTCAGGACTTGACAACAAAATATCCCAGTGAAATAAACTGAGTTTCTAAGCAGAACAGCTTTAGCATCTCAGCCTTCACAAGGACTCATAGAAGTTCCATAATAAGAATAAACAAAGGCAGCTAGGGGCTGATGGGTTATACCTGTAATCACAGCTACTCAGGAGACTGACATCTGAGGAACCTAGTTCAAAGCCAGCCACGGCAGAAATGTCTGTGTGACTCTTTTCTCCAATTAGCCAGCAAAAAGCTAGAAGTGAAAGTATGGTTCAAGTAACAGAATAAACCTTGAGTGAAAAAGCTAAGCAAGAGTGTGAGGTACTGAGTTCAATTTATCATTATTATTATTATTATTATTATTAACAGATGGCATTGGGAGACCCAAATACGTTATGTATTTCTGAGAGTTAGAAGTCGAGTAATTCCTAGTGCCCTCACAACTAGGCAGAGGAGGTTACTTGACTACAAACAGTCAGCGGACTTTCAAATTGGCACATGCTCCCTCGGGTTTCAACACCCAGCTTCTCCAAGTGACATGTTCTATATTCCCCTAATCTCCTGAAAATCTACCTCCCATACTCTTGAATTCCATCAGAGAAGTCAAAAGAATTTTTCCCAGCTACAAAACAAAAAGTCTGCATATCTACATGGTATGCATGTAGTTGAAACTGGAGGTTTGGACCCCTGGCCTAAACTCTCCAGCTTGCTCATGTCAGCTAGCCTCTCCCACAGGAGATCGGTATGGATAAAGCTAAACATCTAAACAAAACTTCAAAGACTCTAGTCCTTAAATGGAAAAATGTTAGGTAGCATAGAGTCATTAATTGCTCATAAAAGACCACACATCTCTGAGAGAAAGCTCTGTATTATAACAAAAACTTACTGTGGACTGGACCCAGGGACAAGACTTCCTCACATGCATCATCAAGAAGCATTCAAATCTGAAAGGCTAATGCTATCAATCACTCCTTATAGACAACAACCCCCTTTCAATCTAATGAAAATGTATTTGTGATAGGTAGGTAAACTGCCTTTGTTGCCAGGCATTAACTAAGAGCAAGAGAAATGGTTGGGCATCCCTGCCTCCATTTTGTATTTGCTTTTCTCTAAGCCATTCTCTCTAGTCTCTCTGCATTCACCTTGGGTTCCAGGAAAGTCAGGATTGATCGATAACATCTTTATGACATTGAACTGAAACTATCCCTAAGGCACAGCAAAGCTGAGCAGGACAGACCATCCTCAAATAATGACAATTACCTATAATGATCAGGCTGTACCCTGGAGCAGGGAGAATCATCATGGGAACTACACTGCTCCCCTCCAGTGATGACAGCAAAAAACAGCTTCGCACAAAGAGAAGCCAAATCCAGATCATGACAACTAAAACTGACACTTTTAACTATACATACTTCCATCTCCTCCCCCTAACAAACCCTTCCTCTAGTTAATTCTAATACTCATGTCTATACTCAAATATGGCCAAAGATGAAGTGCCACCCTCCCATGTGATCATGTCACATTCCTATCTTTGTCCTTTGTCATTTCTTTCCAGGTGGGTGAAGCATCATATTCTTTCTTAATAGACTTTCACTTTTTTGTGTTCCTGGTCTGACTCTTTAGTAAAAATCAGACAATTGCTCCTATATGCCAAATAAGAAAAAATGGTAATGAGAAGAGAAAGGTTTATTACATAGTACAGGCAGCCATGAAAGAGAGCACTGATGCTCATCAGCAGTCATCTTTCCAGGGTTCAAATAAGAGAACTAAGAGTCAAAGGGAAAGCTATGAATAATTATTAAACAGTCCCAATCACAGTATGGGCTGCTTGACCTTTATGCCAGTTCTTGTTTTGGGTGGGTCTACAGAAAAGTTGCTGTGGCTGGTCCAGGGGAAGCTCTGATGTCCCCTTCCTTTGGGTCATTTTCCTCCATCCCTTCTTGTAATACTACATCCATTCTTTAAAATCTACTTGCAAGGTGACTGGAAAGTGAATAGCTTAGACAGAACTACAAAATGGTGCCAGAAACGTCAAGCTTTTTTTTTTTCCTGCTTCTAGTTAATTCCTGAGCCCAAGTAAGAAGTCTTTGCTTCACTGCAAAAGTAGCTTTAAAGCACCTGTTTACAGAAATGTAGACACTGTCAAGACAGAGTTTTATAGACGTCTGTAGAGAACAGTGGAAGAAGGAATAATTAAAGTGGCCTTTGCACAGATGACCTCCTGTATATCTAGGAAGTACTTCTAAATTAATTTATTTAGTGCCAGTCCCAAGATGTTGCACAGTAAAATGAGAAGTCTAAGCCTGTATAAGAAGAAGGTCTATTGTGATTTCCAGGAGACACCCTGAGGAGGGGAGGTTGTGGGGGGGAGGAGAGAGAGAGCTGACACCTCCTCTTCATTAAACAAAGACAGCTTGATCATCTTACCTTACAATCTGAAAGCTTACTTTCTAGTACAAAGGGGACGATCTTGATCCCTGTGTCAAAACCTCACATGATTCACTATTTGGAATTTCTCTTGTCATATGCAATTTCAGGGCTTTGTCTGTAACATAAAACAAAATCTTGCCTTTGGGGCTGATGAGAATTGTATTCTTTCTTTCACTGGATTTAACCGAACTGGCAAGGAAAAGGAATTTGTCAGGATGGAGTGGGTCACCTTTCAAGGTCAAATTCTTGGTTGAAATGGGGGTCCAAAATGTCTTGTTTCTCTACCCTGGGAGTGGTGAAAAGTGAGGAGCTGGGCAGTCCTGGGGCTTTGCCCTTATAGGTTTGTTCTTTGGCCACTACCACCACTCCTTTGCCCCTCCCTCCTCACCCCTATCCTATCTTCCTCACTTCTCTGCCCACCCCCAGCAAGTTCTCTCCTATCAAAATTTCATTTCCAAACCTTGTTTATTATCCTGCCGAAAACTCTTGAGAGAGAGAAAGGAGGACTGTTGGGTAGATAGGAATAAAGTGTGGCTGACATCACACGTGGTGGAAAAAAATGTGGCCTGAGTTTTGACATTCCTAGGTGAAAAAAATCCCAAGCCTAACCACAAGTCCTCACCTTTCCCAGTTTTGATGCTCCTTGCTTCCCTGTGTCATGACCAGAGTCGCTTTCTCCATTGCCTGATCCCATATAAGTTTATCCTCGTCCTCATTCCTTCACACAATCTCCATTCCTACAGGAAGGCTGCTGCCCCTCACTGTGTTTCAAGAAACAATCCTAGACTATTGAGATCAAGTCCCTTTTGTTCTTTCTCCTGTATTTTCCTAGCATGTGGTGCTGAATTCCAGGTAAGTTAGGGCCCAGAGTCCCTTCTGTGAAGGGCTAGTCTGCCTCCTGGCCAGCCCTTCACAATCTTCAGTATTAAGAAAATGGAGGAGAAATGGAAGAAACAGAATGAACTCAATCTTCCATAGGCGAGGACTGTTTATTGAGATAGAGTAGCAAGGATCACAGCCTTTCCACAGGCTTAAAGATTATATAAAAGAGCTGGGACAGGAGCTGGGTTTTTGTGAGGTCAGAGCAAGGAGGCAGAGGTTATTTTTTTTTTTTAAGTCATTAGGTCAAGGGACGTGGGGGCTTTTCAGTTGGGCCTATGATGGAATGTTTACAGCAAGGCTTAGATTGCCCTGCTGGAGTCAGGCAATGTGCACTTATCTTTGGTGGCTTGCCTGATATCTGTATGCACCTGGGAAAACAGGGTGGAGGGTAATCCTTCATATTCCATCTTTGGATACATAGAAAAAAAATGTGCCAAGATGGGAAAGGCAAGTCCTTCATTTAGTCTCTCTGTCTCTTCTTTGGAGTCTTTCTCCTCTGGGACTACCAAGTCTTGGACCTCCCCAAGTTCTCATTGCCTTTGCCTATGTAAGCAACACATACGTCACACACTGCCACTGAATGTGGCTTGAGGTATTACTAGTTCTTGATGTAAAATCTAGAATTAGCCCTCTCTCCCTAATCTCTTCTCTTCTGTTCCTAGCCTTTTGGTCTCCAGGCAGAAGGCACTTTGCTGTGGTACTGACCACATCCATACACACAAGGCAATTATTCAGGATCGAAGGTGGAGGGACCCCAACATGGATTTGAGAACTTCAGGAGTCTTCCCCTTTCTCTCTGTAGAATCACCAGAGGCATATTTGGCTAATCCCCAGATGCCCTCTCCTAATTATTGGGTTCATCCTCTTCTTTCTTAAACCTTGGGGACACCCTTGGTGGCAGGACACTTGATAGTCCTTACAAATTTTCCAAAATTGATTCTCAATTGTCTATTCCTAAAAAAAAAAAAAACGCCATTGGCTTGCCTCCAGGCTAATCTTAATTCTCCCAGGCTAACTTAGATATAGCTTCCAAAATTAGATTGTGTACTCAGATCTGGCCTCAGGATAATAAACTCACGAACCAACACTGATTGGCCTGAGTTTGATACTTCCAATTTCGACATTCTGACTTACACAACTATCTCCAATGAAACAACAAATGATTTGAGATTCCTTATGCCCAAGCCTTTTACCTGCAATTACAGGAACATTTCAGTAGAAGATGGAGGCCCCTGTGTCATTAAATGGCTCTTTGAGTTCTTCCAGGAGCATACACAGGCATTCACATTCCAATGGTGACCAAATTCTCCTTGTCCATGGAATTTCAGCCCCTCATCAAGGAGAGCTGGCCAGCACAAAACCCTACCAAAAAGAACTTACAAATGTCCTTCCTCATCAACAGGAAATAGCTTAAGACAAACAATTGCCAAATCTATTACCAGCCATTCTCCTCTCCTTTCTCTGTCTATCCAAAGGCTCAATATGAAGGATTCATCCTCACTTTATAACCCTAGGTGCATCCATCAATATCTACCCTCAGGTGAAACATTCTGTTCTGAGCTTAACTATTAGTCCACATCTCTGGGTTTCTACATCCCTAGGTGAAACATTCCAGGCCCAACCACGCACCCCTACTTCCTATTTCAAAGCCACTTGCTCCTCCTGTGTGTCATGGTTTAAGTCACTTGCTCCCTTGACTGACTGAATATAAGCTTATATTTCTCCCTTCACTCCTTCACACCATCTCCATTCTGTCAGAAAAGTTACTGCTCTTCACTGTTCCCCAATATACTGTCCGCACCTGTGGAGATCAAATCCAGCCTGTTCCTTCTCCTCCATTTTCCTAACAAGGTCCTCTCTTCCTTCAAGACTTTCACTTTCAAATAAACTCTCTGTTTACCACCAATTCCTAGACAGCATCACTTTGAGCTTTGAAATGCTTTTAAGAACAATTAGTAATAACCTGATTCCTAGAGAAAGGGCTAATATCACAGTCAATTTAACTTTGGCATTCATAACATTTTTTTCCTTTCAAATCTTCATTAGTAAGCAGAAATGCTTTGTATTAGGCTCTGAAATCATCAGCTTCCAAATAGTTGTACAATTTATAATGAGGATTCATAGCCACAGTCTTCTGATTTGTCCACTACAAAAAAAATCCAACTGCCCACAAATAAAATGTCCTTTTACTGTATTCTATCAACAGGTACATTTAAAAAATCTGATTGTTTTTCTTTCCAATACAGACAGCATTATCTTCTCAGATTTACAGCAGACCCCTGGTAGACAATTGGACTTGTGACAAGCAGATTTCAGGGCTGGTTTTTCCTGGAATTGTGTTTCCCTGGCTTTTTCTGAAGCCAAAGCTTCCTTGTCAGCAGGGAACACTAATTGCTCCTATGCAGCGGTGACCTTTTCAACTGGACAGAGCTTTGGATCTGGTTCCACATTCATGTCTCTCTTCTTTAATTATAGTGTGCTGACAGCCAAAGGAGCACCCAGTGTCACCAAAGACACTAGTAGCTGTGGCTGCACCCATCTTACTCTGCTTCTCAAAGAAAGAGCTGAGAAATAGTGGTATCTAGTTTACTCATTTTCTTTTTACACTTGGTTTTCTACAACCCAAATCGGTGTGCCTGTGTGCATATTCGAGCACACACACACACACACACACACACACACACACACGCACACCAATAATAACAACAGATTAACAAAAACAAAAAAGCAAAACCCAACACTGAAGCTTTATACCATTATAAAAACAGCTTCCAGTCCCTCCATCTCAAGCCCCTGACAATTACCATTTTATTTGCAAAGAATCTGGACTACATCAGACATTTTACATGAATGTAATTATATAGGATTTCTACAGGAATTGAAGCCACTGTACTGTGATCAAGAGAGCATCCATTTTCAATTGGTAAATGGGAGCTGAGGGCTGGGGTCTCACACTTAATGATCCTGGCTTCAGGAGGCTAAGATTTGAAGATCATGATCTGAAGTTAGCCCCGGCAGAAAAATCCATGAATCTCTCTCTCTTTTTAATTTTATTGTCAGCGTGATATATAGAGGGGTTACATTCATAAGGTAGTGAGTACATTACTTCTTGAACATTGTTACCCCTTCCCATGTTTTTCTCCAACCTTCCCTTGCCCTACTCCCTCTCAAGTTGTAAAGTTCATTTCCATTACACTGTCTTGTGAATATTGCTGTTGGATTAATGAGTAAAAAACTGGAAGTAAAATGTGGTTCAAGTAGTGTAATGCCAGCAAGAATGTGAGACCCTCAGTTTAAGCATCACACACACACACACACACACACACACACACACACACACACACACACACACGACACATCTATTATGCAGATCAGTTATCAGGGCAAATAGAGAGGCAGGAAGAGCTTCCTCTCTTTGAAAGGAGCAACTAAAAATACTTTTACTCAGTCCTGTAATTTAACTCAAAGTCCCTCAACTTTGTATCTGGGCCTTTGTATCTGCTGCAATCAACTTTGCAATCACCTCTGGCTCCAAGAAAGTCCAGATTCACAGATAAGCAGCTTGTCTGGAAGGCAAACTTCCCTTCAAACCAGTAAAACCTTCCTCCTTCTTTGTCTTAAAGAAAACAGCCAAAAACTCAGGATACCACCTTGTTCCTGTGACTGGGAGAGACAGGTCAATTTTAGCACTCTTTCTATATAGTTAACCTGACTCTCCTCCATTTTTGGCTTTTTTTTTTTTTTTGGCTTGCTAATTGGAGATAAAGAGTCTCTGATTTTCTTGCCTAGGCTGACTTTGAACTGACCTTTGCCTCCTGAGTAGCTAAGATTGCAGCTGGGGTTCACAGATGCCTGACTACTTTTGGTTTTGATACTGTTTGGTTTTGGTGATCTCAGGACCTGGGTGCTGTCTTTGAGCTTTTCTGCTTAAATCTAGCTCTCACCACTCGAGCCACAGCTCCACTTCCTACATTTTTGATTATTAGCAATGAGTCTCACAGATTTCCCTAGCCAGCTGGCTTTGAACTGTGATCTTCAGATCTCAGCCTCCTGAACAAGTAAGATTACAGGCGTGGGCCACTGGTTCCCAGCCATTCATGTTTTTCTTTTACCAACAACTCTCTACTAAAGTCTGAAACATCAGTTACATTTGGTTCTCACCCTTCCCATTCATCTTACCCATCATTTTTGGGTTCTACTATCTCTAAAGCCATAGAAAATACTTTCCCTCTATCAAAGTGCTCGGTGCTGCCCAGGTACAATCAATCCTCTGCCCAAGAACTCCCAAAAATAAACAATGGAAATTTTAAAATAAGTTTTGTTCCAAAGAGGTTAACTATATTTTGAGAATCAATAAAACATGAATGGCACTTAAGATTATGGTTCTGTTTACATAGTTTGCATGAAGAAAAGTGTCACATATGTGTGGCAGAGGAAAGAAGGAGAAAAATCATCTTCCATGTTTAGATCATAAATAGACAGTGTGGATCTGGCTAGCACTCTTTCCAAAAACTCCTCCTATGAACTGTCCAATTTTCTTCTTCCTCCATGGGAACAATATTTGAGTTCCAACTACCGCTGTCATTGCAATATGAACTCATTGCTGGTGTATGTACTTAAGCAAAAATCCTCTGAGATTTAAGAGTATTATTTCCTAATCCCTGTAGGGCACTTCATGCTGACATCAACTAGCCACAACTTGGTGATAGAATGAGGTTCTTAATAGACTTTTCACTAAGAGAAGAAAAGAAAAGCTATTTTCCTTATGGAATTCTAGGAATAATCCAGCAAAATCCATCCTCAGAGACAAATTGGTGGCTACCACGGTACTTTGTAATGTGATGATGCTGTGTTAAGGGAAATAGTAAAATTTCCATAATTTTTCAACCGTGTCACTGAAATGGGTTTTGAACTACTAAGCTAAACATTAATTCTGTTGTCTTCATATAAAAAGGAATATCGTTGGTCCATTTTCAGTCTAAACCTCCCTGCTGACTTCAGAGAGAGATTTTCCTGAGTAAAGATGACAGGATACAATTCCAGGTGGACTGAGTGACTGCCTGTCATTTTTATTACTTAGGGCTGAATATGTTTTCCAGCCATACAAACCCCAAGGGATCACATGGTTCCTAACATTTCCATCTGTGCTACAGTTTGGATCTTTGTCCTCTGACTCCACAAGGGACCAAGGTTACTTACATGCTTTCAATTACATCAGCATCATTTCTGGGCCTTGCATTACTGATCAATAAATACATTTTCCAGCTGTAAAAAATACAAACATACTTCTCTTCTGAAAAAGAAGAAACCGAAGTTCAAATAAAACCAAAAAGAAAATTTAAAAAAACTGATAACTAATAAAAAACAAAAAAATAATAAAACTAATAATTACCAAGACAAAATATTTATCTATACAACCAAAACCAAAATTGAGAAATGAATTCTTTTGATGTCAGTTTCAATTTTTCATTGAGATGCTGAGTCAGTTTAAGACAAGATTTAAGTAGGTGGAGGGGCTCCCACTTAACAATTTCTGTTCAAAACTAGCCAGGGCAGTAAAGTCTAAGAGAGGTTTATCTCCAATTGATCACCAGAAAACTAAAACTGGAGGTGTGGCTTAAGAGATTGAGCACTAACCTTCAGTGAAGAAAGCCAAGCCAAAAGTGGAGGCTGTGAGTGCAAGCTCTGGGTACTGGCACTAAAAAGAGAAGGAAGAACAAAAGAGGTGGGAAAGTTAGTAATGGAATAGTGTGATGAATTTTAGCAATTTTGTTAAGACTCTGGCTCTTTCAAAATAAAATATTCCACACTTACCTTTTTATGACGCCAAGTACTCAGACTCTTGAATAGTACATACACAATCAGTAGTTTATTTGCATATATGAAAACAGAACAATAAATTTTGCTGAAATTGTTTTCAGAAAGGGTGAATGGGATAAGGGGAGAGTGATAGAGGGAAAACGATAGAGAGAAGTGTATGTGTGCATGTAGATGTCACAATGAAACCCTCCTTGTAAAATTAATATATGCTAGTAAAAGTAATGACAAAGATAAAATAAACTTCAATAGCTAGAATTTTGTCTTTGTTCTCTTGAATTATTCTCACTAAGGAAAATTTTTTAATAGAAAAAATAAAAATTCATTTGTTTTTGTTGGCACAGTATAGAAAGGCTGCTTTTCTATGAGTTTTCAGAGACAGTGGCTACCAAAAATCACCAGGAAAACCAGGAAGAAACCACAGCATATTATTTTGTTCCTAACATTGATTTGTTTCTTCATCTTTATGTACTAAAAGAAACGTGACAGAGAAACAAATGTCCTTCTATTGTTTACATTTGAGTTTTACAGAGAGAGCAATCAGCAGATTTTCTGTAAGATCCATCTACCTGTCACTGTGTTTTATTGGATATGGCTACAGCTGAATCAACGGGGAAGAAAAAGGGATGGGGTGGAGGAGAGGGAGAGTGACAAAGATGGTTATAAAAATAGAGAAAAAGGAGGGAAACCTCTAGAGTGTACGACTGGGCCAAATACAGCTGTGAGCAATATTTCCTGTTTTTATAAAATGTGACCAGGCACTCCTGCCACATAAGAAACAAATTAAGTGAGTTTCATGTTTTGGTATTAGATTCAGATGGAATTCACAGTGGTGTTTATCAAGCACATTCTGCATGGTGTACCATTGGGGGTATGGTACATACAAATTAGGGAAGCCTAGCCGCTGCCCATTTCACACACACACACACACACACACACACACACACACACACACACACTCACGTCCATCAGCTTGCTTCAATCACAGAAAAAAGCCCAAACCACGCAACTTATCTTTAAATAGTCGCCCCCCTTTTTACAATCTAAGTTCCCTTGCTTTCTGATTTCTGTGTGCTCTTCTGTGGTGTTCCCTTACTTTGATGTGCTTTAGCACTCTAGCTCTTCTATTACAAATATACTTTGCCATTTAAACAATGCTATCTTCATGACAATACTTACAATTTTCATTAAGATACAATAACAGAAAACTTATATGGACATTCAAAATGTTGTTAGACAGGGATTGATAAAATATTTGTGGTTCATAACTTAGTAGCCTCAATTATTTTATCTTCTTTTATGGTTTCTTTGGGTCATGAATTAGACTGGGTATTCCTAACACAAAGAGTGCCTGTGATGGATTTGGACCACTATAGGGTTCTATTGTCCAGCGCTTTGCCAGCTTCCCTCCTCCTCTTTTGCCTCTTCTACTTCCTCCTCCTCCTCCTCTTCTTTCTCATCCTTCAACCTTCCTCACTCTGCTTTCCCCTTTTCCGGACTTTTCCTCCTCTCTCTGTCTCTGTCTCTGTTTCTGTCTTTGTCTGTCTCTGCCTCTGTCTCTCTCGGTGTCTCTGTCGGCCTCTCTCTCTCTCTCTGTCTCTCTCTCTCTCTCTGTCTGTCTCTGTCTCTGTCTCTGTCTCTCTCTCTCTCTCTCTCTCTCTCTCTCTCTCTCTCTCTCTCTCTCTCTCTCCAAATTTAGGCTTTTTCCACAGGATGAATATTTCTTACAGTCAGGAAATATAGAGTCAATGTTCTAACTAGCACTGAAAAATCCAAATTGTGTTTTATAACCCAGCTTTTGAAAATTTACACAGGCTCATCTCTACCATATTTCATATATACACATAAACATACATACATATATAAAGAGAGAGAAAGGAACATTTTCTGGATATTACCATTTTTTAACTATTCAATGGGTGTGTCTTCACAAAGGTTTTTTAAGACACTTAAAAAGTCACCTTTTAATGACATCTTTACATTGTAAATTATTTTTCAGAACCTACTAAAGTGTGCTGAGTGATAACAAGAGCTGGGTAAGTCCATTCATATTTTTTATTACCGTATCTTACGAAACCCGAGGGAGGGATTTGTCCCAGTGAGGCTGGGATAAAGTAATAGAACAACAAATGATTATTAGCACAGAGTGCAGCCTTTGTCAGAATCTAGGAAATACCAGAGTGAAAATGCTCTGGTCAAAGGGAGTACAGTTCTGGGACCAACTGGGCTTATCACTATCTGCCTGTCAACAGACAAGCATGACTTAAAATCTAACTTTCCCTGTCCAAATATTTCACAGAATTTAGTGACATCATCTTTAGCCTAACAATAGTCTCCTAAAGTTCAAACTTTTATTACTGTGTCACTGGTACAGTCAAGATTTGCATAAAAAAACATCAAATTATACTTTCCAAATAACTTTTCTTTTTAGTTCTTTTTTTTATTGTAATGGATAGAGGGGTAACAGTTACATTCACCAGATAGCAGGTACATTACTTCTCACACATTGATATGCCTTCTCATGTTTTTGTGGCCATTTTCCTCTCCCCAACCCCTCCCAATCATCTTGTTTTCCCCCTATACCAGGTAACAAAGTCAGATTAACCAAAGGGCAACAAAAGAGAAGAGAAATAACATAGTACATTAAAAACAACACTCACACAAGATAAAGCTCTTGTTTCCATATCCTGGAGATTCTTTCATTTAGCCTCATCCTATATGACCTTATGTATCTAGGTTTTGCGATATTGTAATCCTCTGCTAGGAGAGTCCTAGGTGTGTACTAATTATTACAAATGAGGGGAACCATTGAGCCTATGTTCAAAATAACTTTTGTTATAACTCTCTAACACTATGAAGAGGTTCTTAAGTTCATGCCTGGATTTTGGAAATAGCTCTTCTTCCCTCTTTATCCTTTCCTTTGCTTCTATTCAACATCTCTAGAGTCCTCTCCTCCAAACTTAGCTTGATTCTATGTTTTCTGCATAAGACACCTTCCAATCATGGTTCTGAAACATTGTGATAATGTCATCTTTTCCTTCTAGGCCACAACGACTAAATGGACACTCAAATTCATTTCCAGTTCTCTTGGAATCGTCCATTATTCAGAGTCCATATGGGGTGCTGTGGAGGAGGAAGGCAGCCTTTTTCAGATTGTTAATCATGCCTTTACTAGAGTTGCATTGCATGGAGATCTGATTACAGGGGCTGGGCTCAGGATGCAACTCACTGGCGGCAGCCGCTGTTAGTAGTGTGGGAACCACACTTGAAATAGCCACGACCTGTTTTTAAATTACTGTTTTCACTTGTTGAGATTCTAAAATACCTGTTTTCCTAAATTACTTGTTTGGAACTCTTTCCAGTTCTCAGCAGATTTTGTAATGTATGAGGCAAACAGGAGGAAATCCAGAGGCTTCGCTTACTGAAAGCAACACAGAAGAGCAAGAGACTTAGCTTAAGTGGTAGATGTCAGTTTAACAAGCACCCTAGTACTGGAAAAACAAAAGCCAGGCATCAGTAGCTCATACATATCATCCTAACTACTCAAGAGACAGCTGGAGGATCCTGCCTGGGCAGAAAAGTCCTCTAGACTCCCCCTCCAAAGTAACTAGATATAACTACCCATATGACTCAAGTGGTAAATCTTCCCTCAGGTAAGGTGGGCAGTGAACAAGCATGAGGCCCCGAGTTTAAGCATCAGTAATACAACAACCACAACAATAGCTTCTCCAGCAGTGACAAGTGAAAAAGTGATCAACAAAGCCAGGCTGGTGAATTTGAGAGGGCAAGGAAGAAAGGACATTGCGTGGGGCTGGGAGCATGGCCTAATGATAAAGTGCTTGCCTAGCATGCACAAAGCCCTAGGTTCAATTCCTTGGTACCACATACATAGAAAAAAGCTCAAAGTGGTGCTGTGTCTCAAGAGGCAGAGCATTAGCCTTGAGAAAGGCCAAGGACAGTGCCAAGGCCCTAAGTTTAAGCCTTAGGACTGGTAAAGAGGGAGAGAGAGAGAGAGAGAGAGAGAGAGAGAGAGAGAGAGAGAGAGAGAGGAGAGGGAGAGGGAGAGGGAGAGGGAGAGGGAGAGGGAGAGGGAGAGGGAGAGGGAGAGGGAGAGGGAGAGGGAGAGGGAGAGGGAGAGGGAGAGGGAGAGGGAGAGGAGGTGGGTGGCAGAGAAAGAGAAGGAAGGAAGGAAGGAAGGAAGGAAGGAAGGAAGGAAGGAAGGAAGGAAGGAAGGAAGGAAGGAAGGGACATTGCCCACCCATTCTATAACTTTTCTCCCATCCTGAACTTCACACGACTTCACGTCTTAGATGATTCCTCTGTCTACTAATATCTGTTCAAAGGTGAGCTATTAGTTAATGACTGAGCAGAAGGAGGAAATAGGACTTGCGCACAGGAAGTGAATGGAAATTACTGATTGGAGGAAATGTGGGTAGCTCTACCTGGCCACATTTTTGATTTGCCTCAGGGCTGGGCTTTGGGTAATTTAGTTCTTTTAAAATGAACTCAACTTGGATGAACATAAGATGTGTACTTAAATCTCTATGGGCTGTTAAGGTGTGTTTATTTAGGTTTTATTTAATCCCAGATTAGGTCATTTCCCTTTTGAAATCATACTCTGGCAGAGAGAGAGAGAGAGCCTTTATCTGATGGCTGTTAAGAACACAGGTGTAAAGAGAACATTGTTTAGAAAAAAACTTACAAAGACTATTGAGTTTTCAAATTAAGCAATGAGAACTTTCTAATGTAACTACGGAGGAAACCCAAATATTCAACATTAAGTTCTAAAGTTGTTGAGATTTCTGTTTCTTTGTAAGAAACAGAGTCTCAGAAAGAATGAAAAAAGGACCATTTCTAAGCCACTGAATGGTAAACAAAAAAAGAGCTGCTGAGCACATTTCTCTGTAACACAGCCCAGTTTTGTGACTGCCTCCACTTGTCCTTGCTTAGAAGAGATTAATGGATTTCAACAGAACCCTTTGTGGGTCTTGGGAGGTGGTAGCTTCTCCTTTATTTGCCTTCTATGTGTGGTTATACAGTGTTCTGAAAACATGACCCAGCCTTGCAAGAAAAAGAGACCCACCCCACTCCACAAGAATTTTGCTGCCTAGAACTCTGTCTACATTTTTCTTGAGATTCACATTAACAAAAGTATTCTCTAAAGCAAGCCTGATCGAATAACTTGTGTCTCAGAGCCCACAATAAAATCAGGGTGGCAGTCTTACACACATTCAAACATTAATCCCTTCCAAATCAAGCCTGAGGAGAACAAGCCTAATTGCAGTAATGACCTGAAGTGCAAACATTGCCCTGCATTAATCTCTCTGGCCCTGGCGGGAAGCAGTGCATGAACTCTAGTATTGCGTGTGCATTTACCTAACTCTTTATGATAATGAAGATAATGATAACTTTAGCATTCCTGCTACCTGATGTGACTGTGTGACTGATTCTCACTAAAGGGCTAAAAGATAAAATAATTGTTTTAAAACACTTCTCAGGGACAAAACATTTAAAAAAAATAATGACTAAGCTCTACCATTTGAATCACACCTCTATTTCCAGCTTTTTTTTATTAATTGGAAATAAGAATTTCTCAGATTTGCTTGCTCCAGCTAGTTTTGAACAGGGATCCTTGGATCTCAGCCTTTTGACTAACTTGGTGGAGTTAGACACAAGCCTCTTATCTATCGTTTATTTTAAATTTTTAGCTATAGAAAATGCTGTGGTTAGAATCCATATTTTACTTTTTATTCACCAGGTGGTATACACTTAAGTACTATAGTGACTTTTGTTGTAAGATTTCATTTTGGTAACCTGAAAATGAATTTTCAAAAACATTTAACAAGAATGAATGACATTATGGTTTGAGGATTGACCTTGTATCCTTCTCTTACTACCTTTCCACTCTTCCCCTGTTATTGATCCCTGACATTTAAAGGGATATATTTCTGTATCCCAAACCAGTGTCTGTACCCATGGAAAAACCAACAAATGAGTGGATAAAATGGCAAGAAAATAAAAAGTACTCATTTCCTTTTTCTGGTTGGCATAGGTTTCTATGTCTAATTCTAAAGCTAGAATTCTTGTTTTGTTTAGCTGAACAAAAATATATATGCAAATTAGATTCTACTGGTTCACAACTGAAATTCTAGCTACTAAGGATCCTGAGATCTGTAGGGTAGAAGTTCAATACCAACGTGTGCAAAGAAGTGTGAGAAGTTCCATCTCTAAAATAATCAGCTAAAGGCTAAGCTGAAGGAATGGCTCAAGTAGTAAAGTGAAGTGGAGAAAGTTTGAGGTCTTGCATTCAAATATCAATAGTACTAAAGACACACACAAACACACACATACACACACAAACACACATACACACAGAGTTATACACTGTTCTCTTCACTCAGTGGTGATATTTTATTATATTATTATATTATTTTATTCACAGTAATGACACAGTTGTTTGCTTATTTATAAAAAATACTATTTCCTGGCAATCAAACACTTTGGTATCTTATTCACCCCTGTACCCCCGCACCTAAAACAGTGTCTGGCTCAATGGTAATCAGCAACTTTACTACCCAGTAGTTCCTGTATGTTAAGATCATTTTTGATACTGTCTCTTTACCCTAGCTCCTTTCCCTCAGCTTCTTCAGGCAGGGTCTGCATGATATTCCCAGCTGTTGTTGTCTCTGAACACCCAAAACACAGTTTGACAAGAAAAAGATGGAATTCAGTGCTGTGAGATCTGATAGTAGAGCTTGTTATAAGATAATATATTCACTTACGAAGTATTATAGCAGCTTGATCAAAAATTTTAAAAAGGAATCATATGAAATTATAAAATAATGCTGGGAAAGGATGGCTTATGCCAGTGATCCTAGCTACCCAGAAGCTGAGATCTGAGGATCAAGGATCAAAACAAGTTCTGGCAGGAATGTCTGTAAGACTCTCAACTCCAATTAACCTCCAGAAATCCAGAAGTACAGCTGTTGCTCAAGAGTCAACAGCCTTCAGTAAAAGAGCTAAGGCCCTGAGTTCAAGCCCCAAGACACACACGCGCGCGCGCGCACGCGCGCGCGCACACACACACACACACACACACACACACCAAATCTATCTGAAAATTATTTTACAGTAAAACTCAAAGTTTTATATTTGAAGTTTTTTATGTGTAGGTAAATTAATATCATACATTTACTATATTTAACTTTATGAAAGTTATCTAAATACTTAAGAGGAGTTGAAAATAAGCCAATGAATACATACATAGATACAAGTCATATTTTAAAATATTAATGTTTTCCAGATTTTTTAATTTAAAAAACAAATAGGACACGTTCATCATTGAAATTAATAAAAGGATTTTTGTCCACTCAAATCAATAGTTTGAATAGTGCTGTAATACAAAAACTGAGAGAATTTTTACTGAATGGTTCTAAATGTTACTCAAATCAATACACTTTTTCTTGGAAATAAAGTAAATTTAGGAGAGATGGAGGAAGATGGCAGAGGTTCAGCAAGGGGTCAACAGAGCTCTCTCTGAGCAAGGAGAGCTTTAGGGGCCCACCGAATAGTTTGTGTGTAGAGTCACATCCAGTGAGCTATAATTGTACAGAGATTTTTTGTCAGAGAGGAAAACTATAGGTATTTTGCTTAAGGCAGATTTGAGTACACATGGGCAGTGGCGCCATCCAGGACCATGGCAGCAGACATGGCCTCTGTCCACTCACCTCTACTGGGAACTTGATGGTTAGCAGTGGAAATCCACATCCAAGCTGGTCACAGATGGATGCAGAGCCAACTGGTCACATCACTGATAGTCAGAAACACCCAAGAAGAGCTTGAGTACCTCACAAAAGACTTCCTCCTTTCCTCCTTCCCTCCCAAAGAACATCTTCTAGAAGGAAACCCCCCACCTGAGAAGAATGCCATCTTTGACCCTGGCACAAAGCCTGCCAGAGCAGCTAATGGGAAACTTGAGCTAGAGAAGCAGTGACTGCAGCATTGTTTCTCAACAGGGAAAAGGAATCTGACCAGTGAGATACAGCTCTGCCCAAGGGAAGGTGGCCCTGTCCAGGGAGAGGAAGCTTCTCCCAGGGAGGGACAACTTCACCCAGGGTGGGCACAGCAAGAGGCAGCCCTGCCCCTCTAAAGCAAATGAAGTCCAAAACCAGAGGTCAGTAAAATCTCACTGAAAACAGAACAAAAGAAAACTGGAAAGGCCATAAATGCCTAGAGCATCCCCAGGCCAGGCAAGAAAGGTCTCAGGGGTTATCCTTCTTGGAAAAGCCACTGAGTCCACATATGTCACATTAAAGCTTGCTTGCAAAGATTCTTAACAACAGAAAACAGCCAACTCTTTGCTGCACTAGCACACAAAGGAAATCCCTTCTTCCACTAAGTTAGGCTGGGAGGAGGGATACAAAGGGTCCACGTTTGGGGCTGGGAATTTGGCCTAGTAGTACAGTGATTGCCTAGCATGCAGGAAGACCTGGGTTTGATTCCTCAGTACCATATACATGGAAAACGCCGGAAGTGATGCTGTGGCTCAAGTGGTAGACCTCTAATCTTGAGAAAGCCCATGAGTTCAAGACGCAGGATTGGCAAAAAGAAAAAAAAAATACTCCAACTTTGTAAGACAGAACTTTTTTCTGCTGCCTACTCAGGTGATTTGAGAAGGCAACTAAATCATAGGGAAAACTAACCATACAAGAAAATCAAAAAGCTCTGTCAAAAGACTGGATAGCAGACACCTGGGAGACACAAGGTCCCCCAAACAAATCCTATTAAGTGAAGTAAGCCAGACCCAAGGAAACACAGGCTCCATGTTTTCCCTCATTTGTAATAAGTATTCACCTAGGATTTTCCTAGCTGAGGATCACAATAACTCAATAGCTATGTGCACATGCTCATATAAAATGATAGTCATCAAAATCAACTCCAAAATATGGAAACAAGAGTGGTTTTTGGTTTGTTTTTAGTTCACTGTTTTCAGTTATTGCTTTTTCTTTTTTTATTTTTCCTTCAGTTTATTCCCATTATCACAGTTTTTTTATTTCAGTACCTTCTGTCTTGTATGTAAGTTTATCTGATTTGGGAAAGAGAAGTGGAATCTCAGAAATGTCAGGGCAAAGGGTGAACAATAACACTCACTAGACACTGCGTTGGAAATGAACTTGACCACTTGAGGAGGAAGGAAGTCAAGAGGGAGGGAAAATCGGAGAAAATGAGGGAGGAGGTAACACTGACTGTCCAAAAAGAAATAGACTCATTACCTTACTTATGTAATTATAACCCTTCTGTACATCACTTTTAAAAAAAAAAAAGAAAAAGAAAGAAACATAGGTTCAGTGTTTTCCCTCACTAGTAATATTTTATATACGTTTAGACATGTAGGATAATCCTAGCAGAGGATCAAATAGCCCAATGGCTATGTACATATATAACCATATAAAATGATGCTTATAGAAATAAACTCCAAGATACAGAAACAGGAGAGTTTTTGTTTGTTTGGTTGGTAGGTAAATGTGTGTCTCCTGTTTCCAGTTATTTCTACTTTCTTCATTTAGTTTATTCTCCATTGCCACTGGTTTTTGTTTTTGTTATTTTTATTCTGGTACCTTCTGTCTTGTACAAGTTTACTGATTTAGGGAAAGGATGGGAATCCCAGAAATGGTGGAATAAAGAGTAAGCCAATGCAACAGTGATACGTACTGGACAAACTGTTGGAAATGAACTTTACAATTCAGGGGAAGGGCAATCAGGAGGGAGGGAAAGCAGGAGAAAATATAGGAGGAGGTAACACTGTTCAAAAAGAAATGTACCTTGCTTATGTAACTATAATGCCTTGATGTATCACTTCTACTATAAAATACAATAGTACATAAATTTAAAATTTCCTTATTACAAGGCCTGAGTCTTTTTTGTTGTTGTTGTAAGAAATAATACAACATTATCAAAACACATGTTGGTAGCTAGATATTCCATATCTAGGAAATGGTTTGTACATCGCCTTAGAGCAAACTTTGAAACTATAACAACAGAAATCCAAACCTTCCTTCCTTTTCTACATAGTAATTCTCCCCTGCAAATGCTTCTTCCTATTATATGCTTTAGTAGATGTATAATAAGCCATGAAAAAGGCACAACTGAATTATCTAAGTGGAAGAGATATTTAAATGGGTACTAAGAGAATTGTAAGAATGAAAAGGGAGAGAATTGAAGAGCATTCTTAGGTAAAGGATTACTGTAGTAAAGAAAAACAACAAAAAAACCCAAAACCAAAAAAACCTTTCCATCATCTTCTTACTCTACTTTTTTAAAGATGTGTGCAATCAAATAATGACATTTTGGGGCTCCAAGTTTATCTTTCCTACAAGATCATAGTTCTTAAAGTTTCAATCAAGTATAAATGGGGCTGCAAAGTAGGAAAGATTAGGTAAAACTTTTAGTGTTTCATTCTAGTTTGAAAACATACAGGTTTCTACAACAAAATCTGTCGTGGAATTATAAATGCCTTATTATAAAACATGAAAATCATGCCTGGCTATTATTCTGATGTGGTTGTGGATGCAAATGGTTCAGTTTCTTGAGATGTGTGAATTAGAACCAGACTTTTACTTAACCTATTTTTAAGCTAATAGTATTTTTCAGGAGGGCTGTTCATCTGACATTTTGTGGGGGAAAGAAATCTGTTCTTTTAGGGCCCTGCCATCTGAACTAGTGATATTGTACTGAGATAATTTTCATTTGGATTTTCCTTCAAAGATGAATAAATAAACCAAAGCCATACCCACAGCCTTGCAAGCACACATATGTTATGTATTTAGTATGCATATCTATGCAGACTAATCTATACATTAGTCAGGAAAACACATTTTCTTTCTGTTTAAAAAATAAGACTTTGACTTTGGTACCTGATATATTATATGTATGTTAATTTGTTTATGTGACATAGGGAAGGAAAGGGGGAAAAAGATGATTGGGAGGGTTGGGGGAAGGAAAACTGGGGAAAAAACATGGAAATGGATAATGATGTTCACTACTTGACGAATATAACTATAACCCCTCTATACATCATCCTGACAATAAAATACAATTGAAAGAGAAAACACAAATAAGACTTTACCTCTTTGTCATAATTTCCAAAATGTTTATTGTACCAATGTATTTCCTATATATATTTGTATTAATTAACTTTACTTGGAGAATTTTAGTTAAAAAAAAGGAACAAAGTTTCCAGAACTCAAAAATGCAGCTTCAGATGTTTGGTGACTCCCACAAAATCATTCCAGAGTGAGTGAGGAGAGGGGCCTTGTGAGCCTTTCATTTCTGGGAACCATGCCCAAAATTCTTCAAGATGCCATATGCAAAATGCTTATGCTTCAGATAAGGATGTCTCTCTTCATTTCCCCATTGTAAGCTCAACAGTATATTCTATAGCCTAGTAAATATTTAACTAGATATGAGTACAATTTCTCAACATTTTATAAAGCTTAAAAAAAACTAGTTGAGATTACTAAGAGTTAAAATTTAAGGAAATTCTGGCCTACGCTTCAAGGTAGAAGAATCTTGAAGGGATTATAGTAAGTGAAATTAGCCAGTCACAAAATAACACTTATATGAGACATTTTGAGGACTAGAAGGCTGGGAAGAGTGATTCCAAGGTAAAGTCTAGAAATTAGGAAGCCCTGAGTTCAAATCTTATTAACATCAAAAAAATGAAAGTAGAAAGGTGATTGCTGGAAATGTGGAGATAGGAAAAATACTGTTATTATCACTAGTTTTGTTGTTGTTGTTCTAGTCTAAAACATTTCCTCAGCCTTTCAGTTAGGAACGCCTTGGCCTCCTCCAGCCCTAGATTTCCGTGGTCCACTGATTGTGTTAATTCTTCTGGAGCAGTTAGAAACAATTCCCTTTGTGATATCAAATCAAGGTTGGCAATTTTTTCAGGTGGATTTTGACTGAGGGAAGAGGATTAGTAAAACAAGTGAACTCTGATGCTTGGACATGGAGAAGACTAAAGTTCTGGGATTCTTGCTTTCAAGACAAGTGAACTCAAAGAGACCTCACTAGATAGAAAGCTACATTAGTAACTTCAGGAAAATCGTTAGAAATGCAAATCCTCAGACCTTCTGAATCAGAAATTCTGAGAGTCTGAGACATATCTATTGGTGGAAAGTTACTGTTACAGTGGGCACAGAGTTTTCATTTTATAACTTAAAAATAATTATGTAGATCAACAGTGATAATTATTCAATCCACATTATGAAGGTCTTCATGCCTCTGAACTACACAACAAAAGATAGTTCATATCCTAGAACAAGCTAGTTGACAGACTGAGATCAAGAGGATCATAGTTCACAACTGAGCCTGGAAAAGGCTCAGTGAGACCCCATCTCAAGCAATAAATAGGGTAGTTCATCTCTGTAATGCCACAGCACAGTAGACTTAGGTAAGATTATCATGGTTTGAGGCCAGCCTTAGGCAAATAAATGAGATCCTATTTGAAAATAACTAAAGCAAAAAGAGTTGGAAGTATGGTTCAAGTGGTAAAATTCCTGTCTAGCAAGCACAAGGCCCCGAGTTCATTCCCCAGTGGAACACCATCAGAAACTAGATTTTATGTTACATGAATTTTAGAATAAAAGTAAATATATTTTTGCAGAACTTAAACTTGTTTAACAAGATATTTAGGGTAATGAAGTAACATTAAGTCTTGGCATATGGCAAGCGAAGAATTTAGGCAAGAAGCAAACATAATGAAGTTGTTGGAAAATTTATTAGAAATAAAATGTGGCAAAGAAAGAGAGCACATGGCACAGACATTCTTCAAGAAGATGGGAGTTTAGCCCGTCTTCATTTGTTTTGAGCTGACTTTGACTTGATCAGCATTGGCCTTGGGTTAAAGAGGGGGGACTGTGGGCAGAGTATGAGAAGGCATACATAAATAAAATAGTCCAAGTCCTAGGGATCTCCACGGGTGGAGGCCAGTAGTCTGCTAGCACATAGCCTCAGGACTGATCAGATGGGATCTTGAAACACCTGGAAGGTGTTGAGGGGTTTCTAGATTCCAAGATAGCTGCGAAGTGACTTGCAGGAGTAAATGGCTCAAGTTCTTCTCCAGGAACAGTCAGTGGGACTCAGTGGTGTGAGAGACTGGTTTTATTTGCTTAGCTAGGTAAATTAAATATTTTTTGTTTTACTGATCACCTTAGTCTGGAATGAAGCCTGCCCTTAATTTTTAGGGATCTTTATGTCATTTTATGGTATTTTGGATCTCTAATCACAATAGTTGCACACAGTATCAAGCAGCACACGAATTTCAACCATTTGGCAAGAATTTATTGAACACCGATATATATACAAGGTTTATAATGAATATTAGAAAATATAGTAGTTGAAAACATGGCTAAATTGATAGAGTGAGAGCAAATGAGTGAAAATGTCATATACAAAATTTGAGTCCTGGTCTTACACCAGAAAAAGAGAAAGACAGGCTGGGCATGGCATTCCTGTAATCCTAGCTACTTAGGAGGCTCAGATCTGAGGATTAAAGTTCAAAGCCATCTCTGGCCCTAAAGTCCATGAGACTCTTATCTTCAATTAATCACCATAAAATGGGAAGTGACCCTATGGCTCCAGTGTTAGGGCGGTAACCTTGAGCTAAAGAGCTCAGGACAATGCCCAGACCCAGAGTTCAAGCCCCAGGAGTGGAAGAAAAAAAGAGAGAGAAGAACGGAAGGAAGGAAGGAAGGAAGGAAGGAAGGAAGGAAGGAAGGAAGGAAGGAAGGAAAAGAAAGAAAGAAAGAAAGAAAGAAAGAAAGAAAGAAAGAAAGAAAGAAAGAAAGAAAAGAGAAACAAATGGAAATAATCAACCCTGGGGTTGATGACATGGCTCAGTTGGTAAAGTAACTATGAGCAAAAGTATCTGGTATAGACATCAAGTCCCAATCTTAGACAGAAAAACTAAATGGGCAGAATTCTTAGTAAATTCCCTCCTGTCACAGAAAGAACAGGTCGAGAATTCAGAGATATGAAGACATCTCCATTTTCTCCATGGACTCTATTTATAAGTCTTTTCTCACAAAGTTGGGTACCAAGTCCACAGGGAGATGAAAGTTCTTAGATTACAAAATCATTGAAAATGTCAGCTTGCATAACAAAGTACCACACATCCATGAAATACTAAACAGGTTCTAATACTAAAACCAGAGTTTTTCAGTTTTTCAATCCCAGATTTCAACTGTATAATTTCCACATGTCAAGTCTGGCCGCTTGCCCCTATAAGCCAAATAGACAAGGAACGAGATTTATAACAGGGAAAAATAGCTCTTTGTTTTCATCATTAGCTGCCTTTGGGGTACAGATATGAGCTATACATTTAAATAAAAGGGACTTGGGTGTGGGGTTGAGAAACAAACATATGTATAATTAAAACAATCTTGAGCCTATTCAAAGGGTCAGGGGAGGGAGTGACAGAAGTCATCAGACGAGTCCATTCTCCAAGTCACTCATGCCAGGCAGCAGATCCAGGCTCCTTGCTGGCTGCCAAGACAGCTATAAAATGATTGCAAGAAAGAATGCTCAGAGAAAAGGGCAGAGATGGGAGGAAAAATGGAGTTAGCTAGAATGCCTCACTTGCATCGTGCTCCTAGTTAATTTATGGGTGCAACAAGAACAGCGATGAAACATCTCTTACAATAACAACAAGAACAGCTTTGAAACATCTCTTACAATAGCAAAGCAAGTAAAACTGAGGTTGTGACAGGGAGAGGATGACCTAATGTGCTAAGGAATGGAAACCCTGAAAAAAATCACAAGGTGTCACAGCTTCATGGCAGACTGGATGCAGATTTGTTCTATTTCATAATTCACTTTGTTCAATGTACTCTTGGTCATCTTAATTACTAGAGACATGGCCCTATTTTCCTCATGGCATAACTAAATCTAATGGTGGAAGGGTGTGGAGAAAGGCAGGTGAAGCTGACGCCTTCCCAGGGAAGCTTCACACCAGAAGTTCTGGAGGGCCCGAAGCCTGAGTGGAGCAGCAGATTTACTTATTAAGGAGTTTGGAGAAACAGAATAAGGCAGGATAAAGATTAGGCCATAATGACCTACTTTTGATGCCAGCCAATAAGGCGCCTGAGTAGATTGTGAGCTCTACACAGTAGAATGCTTTAGAACAAAGACAGCACAACGTGAATCATGTACACAGAGACGCATTTGAAGCTTCAAAAAATATCCAAACACACAATGGTCTCTTGTTTAATTATAGTAATTATTCATCAGACTCCAGATGTTAGGAAAGGGGAAAAAAAACTTTATCTTTTTATGATTAGAAGCATGAATCCTTTCAAATGAGTGTGTCACCGAAATGGAATGTATCTAATCATCAACTTGCAGCTGAGAGAGCCCAGGAAATAAGTAAAGCCAATCTAGATCCTTATTAAAAGAATTTGTTCCAAAGGGAGAGAAAAATACCTTCCATTTGGGGGAAATCAACCCTACAGAAGAAAGTCAAATGCACTTGGGGCATTCTGTCAGCATGGAGACTTCTTTTACAACATCTAATCAAACTCTGTTCCAAACCTGGCTGATGGTTGTGAATTTATTTCCAAGCTTCTGCAATGTTTCTGAAGTGTTTGACAAGCCAAGGTTGATGGCTCACAGCTGTAATCCTATCTACTCAAGAGGCTGAGATCTGAAGACCCTAGTTTGAAGCCAATTGAGACAGGAACGTCCATGAAGATTCTTATCCCCAATTAACTCAAATTTACTCTTAATCTTCAATTACTTGACTGGATCCTTTGAAGGATATTCATTTAAAAACGTAGTTCATTTTAGGTACAAATAATTGCAAGAGAAAGAAAACAGTATCTTCACCAAATATTGATCTTAATTCATATCTCATCTTTGACTCACTGCCATTATCAAGATAATATATCTTCAGCTGGAGGAGATACTCAGAGCTAGAATATTCACTGATCCCAGCCTCCAAGTACTTACACTAGGAGTAAAGGTGGGTCTGCAGGTGTGTGTAAAATAAAAGTTCATAAACACATAATTAATATGCTTCGAAGTGACCACAGACAAGAAAAAAATACTCTAAAATGTGGTTAAATAATGGGTTTCAAAAGGCAAATGAGAAAAACAGATCAAAAGCGGGGAAACTGTACCAGACTCAGTAGCCTCAACAGATGGGGAAACAAACCTAGGTGCAAGCTAGGTACTAGGACCTGGGATTTATACTTAAATGAATAGCCAGCAAGAGACATTGAAACTGGCTCATGCCAGTAATCCTACTCATGAGATTCTTTTTCCAATTGACCAGCAAAATAATGGAAGGGGAGCTGTGGCTCAGGTGATAGAGTGCCAGTCTTGAGTGTAAAAGCTAAGGGACAAAGTTCAGGTCTTGAGTTCAAGCCCCAGTACTGGCATGTGCACAGACACACTAAAGAGAAGAAAGACGGTGAGGTGGAGAGAGAGAAAAGACAGACAGACAGACAGATTGAGGAGAATTAAATCAAGAGAACATATACTGATAGGGCTGTGGTCATAGTCAACATAGCCATGGGAAGAATTAAGAAAGAGATATGAGGACAGAAAGAGTGGGCTTACAAAAGATGAGGAAATTGTAGAGATCCTGCCATTAATGGGATACAGTTGAAGCAGAGAAAGATGGGAGTGATTAGAGAATACAAAGATAACATGCCTATTTCATTTCGGGATGTGAATAGAATTTTAATTGAATCAGGAGGGACAGAGAGGCTGTTAGGAGGTGCAAGTAAGAAGTTGGTAATTCAAATATAAATATATTTTAGAGCCTTGGCTTTCTACCTTGATGTCCTCAGATGGGTGCATTAAAGGTGGGTTCCTTTTGCAAGTACTAATGCTTTGAGTTGCATAGGAAGTGTAGCTAGACTTGCAAATTCATTAGGAAGCCATTCTGTATACAGATGCAAATATTCTTTGCCTCAGTAGATAGAAATATTGGAAAGCTCCAAATTAGATGTTAAAAAATTCTAGGGTTTTTGGTTTTTTGTGGGGGGGTGGTCAAAGGAACTTTTCAACAATCTTATAGTTTGTTAGAAAAATTTTTTTTGTTTGCTTTGCCATTTTATGAAATAGATCAAGTATTTCTAGCCCAGTTTTTGAACTCTACGTTCCTTGTAGTTTGATGGGGGATGGGTAAATCCAGCATTCTCACCTAATGCTACCAAATACCAAGATACAGACTTCCACCTGATTTAAAGTCACGGCATCTTATAGGAAATTGTTACTTATTCTCTATGCTTAGCTTAAATTCCACCCCCCCACTCAAAGAGAAAGCTAGCATACACACGGCAGTGCTTTAGGAGTAAAGTGGTACTATAGTTTTACCTCAGTGTTCTGTGCATGCTCATCTTGCACTCTCCTGCTTGAGCCGTGCATCCAGACTGATTTCTCTGCTGGTTGGTTGGAGATGGAGTCTCGGGGACTAGCTTTGAACCATGATCCTCCAGGCTTCTCAGCTTCCTGAGTAACTAGGATGATAGGCATAAGCCACTTGTACCTAGGCATAATCCCATGTTTTTATGTAAAAGCTGGTCTTTTAACCCAGGCCTTCAAATAAGGCCATTCATTTTAATTTTTTTCTTTTTATATAATGACACACATTTACTATTTATAAGCATACCTATAAGATGGAACTGAGTCTGGCTCAGATGGTATGACCAGTAAAGTTATATTAAAAAAAAAAAAAGCTCTCTCTGAAGTTTTACTGCACCATTTTAAGCACTTTTGATATATTAGTTCATGTAATTCTTACAGTAATACTACCACAGTTTAATTGGCTTAATTAACGTCTACATCATTTTTATTAAAGGCTACATGCTTTTTGATGTTGTTGATGAAGGAGGAGAGGTTGGTTTCCATACTATAGTTTGAATTTCGGATCCTATGCTTGCTAAGCTGATGCTCTACCCATTGTACAATGCTTCAATCCATGTTTTTGTTGGTTAAAGGCCTTAAAAGTCCTGGAGTACAATCTCCTATTTTAGGCTTCTTGTCATTGCACTCATTTTCTTTCTTTGGAGTTGGAGTTTCTCTGATTTTTTTTAGCCTGGATTTGCCTAGACCCATGATCCTCTTATCAGCCTTTCAAGTAGCTAGGATTACAGGTGCCTCTGGTGTCTGTCTGGCCAAGGCTGTACCTTTGTAACTCTCTGTATTCATGTCTCCCTCTCCCTCTGATGTCTTCTGCCTCATTCTTCCTCATTGCTCTCATGATGACATTAATCCCTCAAGAGAACCCAAGGTAATACCTATCTGTTAAAGCCAGCTGACCAGCAGCCTTAACTCACTTTCAGTGTAGACAAATACTCTTTCCAGGGACTCTGATGTATGTGAATACAAAGGAGCATTAAATGTTTCCCACACCCACACATGCTCCAGATAAGAAATCTAAAATCTCGGGCCGGGAGTTTGGCCTAGTGGTAGAGTGCTAGCCTAGCATACATGAAGACCCAGGTTCGATTCCTTGGTACTCACATACATAGAAAAAAGCCAGAAGTGGTGCCTGTAGCTCAAGTGGTAGAGTTCTAGCCTTGAGAAAGTCCAAGGGCAGTGCTCAGGCCCTGAGCTCAAGCCCAGGACTAGCCAAAAAAAAAAAAAAATCTGAAATCTCAAGTAATTTAAAGTCTTTAAAGTCCTGAGAATAAAAACAGTATTGAGATAAGAAGAATGTTCAAGGGGGTGAGAAAAATCCATTGGCAGATCTACCATGTGTAGTGTATACATGTGCCACGGGAGAATCTGAGGTCCACATTGATTCTAAGTGCCAACCTTTGCCTTTAGAATTCTTTCATTCACTGAGTCAAATGAATTCAATTCTAATTTTCTTCCATCACCTCTCTCCCAGCCTAATTAGCAAAATGTATATGTGACTTCCTATTGCCATCTTATAAAACTCTATGATATTTCATTTTTATGTATGTAGTTTTTATTATTTTTATTTTTTACGCCCTACCTTGAGTACTGGGGTTTGATTTATAGCTTTGAGTTTGCTTGGCTGGCATTCTGTCACTTGAGCCATATCCCCAGCTTAGTTATTTGCTGATTATTTTGCAGATGGCATCCAAAATCTTTCTGCTAAGACTGGCTTTGGATTCTCTTTAGGCTCTTAGCTTCCTGAGTAGCTAGGATTTCAGTCACGAGCCACCAGCACACAGCTGCAAATAAGTTCTTTGGTCACTATTAAAAATCAGAATTTTAAGCAGATTTTTGGTGTTTTATACTCATTTGACTTCTGCACTGTATGGTACTCAGTTGCTTTTTCAGAAATACTAGTTTGCTGTAAAGCTACAATAGTCTTCCTAGTTCAAATCTGGCTTCATCATCAAGATGAGAAATTAACCAGCAAGCCTTTTGTAAGTTTTTCTCAATGCTGTTGAAAATCAATTTATTGACCACTTCTTTCAAGTCATTTGTTTGTACCCCTCAAGTCATAATTTCCATTATCTTCTTCCAGATCTGGAATACCTGTTGGGGCTGAGAACAGGAGCTCTTGTGTATCTGGGTTGTTGTTTTTTATTGTTTTAGTAAAACAAACACTGACCAAATAAGCAATTGACAACGCTGCCATGCATTTGAGCTCTAATCATGACTCGCTGTCTTTTACTATGGAACCAACTTTGTTATAGGTAAGTCCAGCTCCATGGAAGTTAATCATGCAGGATTTGTTCTGAATATTCCCTGCAATAGGGTAGTGTGTCCTAGATGCACCTTCCTCATTCAGTATATCAAAAAGACTCACTTCCCATGATCCTTGAGGTCATCAGATGGTATTTTGGTTCTTGAGTTCTTGGGACAGGTGTTTTACAAATATTTGTCCTATTGAACAAAGTAGTATTTTCACATTGCATCAGAAAATGGATCAACCATTTCTCTTGGCCTTCTTTCTGTCAGCTTTTGTAAGGTGCTTGCTTTGCCAAACACAGTAGCACTGCTCAGAGACTATTTTGTATCTTACATACAATCTACTTTTTTGCCTATCCGAATGGGTGTATTCCCTATTCTCATCCCAGACAGGGAGGATTCATGGGCTCTCAGTACCCGGCTGTAACTGCTGGGTCTAAAGTGTGCACAGAGCAGTGAAAGACAAGGAAGCAGTGAATAAGAGGGAGAGATGGTAATGGCATCAGGGGAAAACAGAAGAGCAGAGATCATTCAGGCCAGGAATAAGGGCACAGGTAGACCAGAAGAAGGGCTGATGACTTGGGGAGCCAGAGGTGGAAATGAGCATGTGCTAGATTGTCTGCCCACTGGGTTTTCATAGGGCCCTAGGGCAGGGAGGGGATGGGGAATAAGACTGGCCTGAGAGTTGGCAGGATCACATCCTGTGGGGGCTGTGGGCCCTGCCAAGAGCCCTAAGACTTGAAGTGGAAGTAACAAGGAACCCATGGGACATGTTAAGCAGGAGCTGGAATCAATCTACTGCCAACCACCTGTGAATTTGCATGCTGAGTCTCTCTGCTATAAAGTGGCAAGAACAGGCTCTGCATTGTGGTGAACACCTGTGGTCCCAAGGTCTCAAAGGGGTGCAGGCAGGAGGATGATGTGATTGAAGCTTCCCTGGGCTAAACAATGAGACCCTGTCTCAAAAAGACTATTGATAACAGTATACCTCCCTCCCCCGCCCCCTACATACCTAAGAGAACAAGAAATACTTCACATGTTTATGAGCACATGGTCAGTGTTCTGTGAATGTTGAGATGCTATTGTAATCGAATGGCACCCAGGAGGCTTCCTTCTGGAAAGCCAAATGGCAATGACTACCACAAGGAAACACCAAGTCTTCCTTGAGGAGGGTCCCAATAGCATGTCAGGTTGGTGGCAAGGCATCTGTTGACTCCTGACATCTGCCATTGGGACTGGACTGCTCATGCTGTACCCTACCATGCAGCAGAGTGGGTCATCCTCCCTCCTCCTCCCTTCCCCCCCTCCCCCCCACCCCCCACCCTCCCCACCTCCGGCCACAGCAGTGCGCTTCTAAAAGACACACAGCAGTGAGATGAGTCTCAACAACCAGAAATCCCATGGCACCATGGACACTGTGCTCTTTCATCCTAGCCTCTCCAGCTACTCGTTCCTCTTCCTTTTTCTTTCTCATCTTTGCTCATCAGCTCTCCCTCCCCTTTGAACTTGTGAAAAGAATGATACCTCTTGTATTACAAAGGCCCCTCTTTACCTGTCACATTCTAATGCAGGCTGATCAAGGCGTTCCCTGAAGTGTAGGAAGAAGAATTCTCATGGCAACTAGGAAAGTGGCCACAGATTTTTACCATGCAGGTAAAAGGAAAGCCATGTGTGGCTGTATTTGTAAAATGAGGCTCACATAGACCTCAAGGGTTTCATATCTGTCCGCAACAACTTATTGGAGGGAGAGAGCTAGGAACCCCTGAAAGAAAGGAGTTGAGGACCTGCTCAGTCTCTGGGTAGACTACAATGCTATGAAGGTGTCTATCTGGAATGAAACGGACTTCATCAGGAGTCACAGAGCATAGTCATCTTCCCATCACAACAATCCCCAAACAATCATCAGTCTCCATAATTCACTGGAAGAACACCGGGATGCATTGAACACTGCTGTTGTTCTCATGGACACAGCTCCTTACAGGGATGGGACATGGATCACAACACCAGCTAAAGGAAGACTGAGCAGAGTGAGGGAAATGTCATCCCTGGGAAATGAGGACATCAAAGTGAATCACTGAGCATGAAGTACTGGAACCAAGAAAACCAAGAGAGCACAGTCAGAAAACTCTGGGCTCTTAGCGGGGAATCCGTGTACAGGTTGGGTGGCTTCATTGGTCAGTTCATGGACTGCTCGTGTGGTTGATCCCAGTCTGCAGATAGGCCAATGTTCCTGTCACATGGTCACTCTGTTGCTATGCACACTGGGAACTAGTGTGGCCAGCTGTGCACTGGACAAACAATACTTGATGGATGACAAGGTGTCTCCCAGAAACTGAGAACAGAGAGCACTTTTGATAAGGCAGAATTCTTGTTTTATTTTGTTTTGTTCTGGCATGGGGGCTTTGTGCTCTCACTTGACTTTTTTGCTCAAAACTAGTACTCTACCAATTGGGCCACACCTCCACTTCTGGCTTTTGATTGGTTATTTGCAGATCATTGCCTTTAAAAAACATGATTCTCAGATCTCTGCTTCCTGAGTAGCTAGGATTACTGGCATGAGACACCAGTGCTTAGCTAAGATTCGATTCTTTATAATCTAGACTCTATGAGTCTAATAGAAGCCAAGCATTTCTGAAAATAAACAAGCTGCTACTGCTTCTCATTCTAAGAAACCTAGGATGGGTGAGTTGTTGAGATCCATTGGTGTCAATGTCTGACTTTTCCAAGGGGTAGGTTTCTGACACAGGGTGAACAGTCCTTGACTCAACCATCTTTACATATGGATGAGATGGCATGGCTTTCCCAGAGAGATAAGATGGATCTAAGACAAAGTTCAGGCAGGGTCAGATGTCAGTGGATAAAGGGAGGGAGGATTTATCTAAACTGGACAGGGCTATGGTACACAAATGGCAGACAAAAAGGTGTAAATCACAGAAGATACATGGTTAGGGAGGGGCTGTGACCTTGCATCTTGTGAATGAATGCACTGTTTACAGCCATTCTGGACAGCACGTGCGAATCAGATGATTCCAGATAATGTAGCTAGCTCCTGTAAAAGGTTTTCAGCAGTAACTGAGTTCTACAGTCATCAAAGGATGCTGATAAATGTCCCCAATGTGCCATGCCTTCCTTCAGATTTCAGAGCTGGTCCTCATCAGGCAAGCCAGCCTGGCTTGGAGTTGGTCTTCTCAGTTCCAGATGGATGGTGCTATCTCTGAGAAGCTAAGTCTGTGAATGGGAAGGAATAGTGAGAGGACGAGGGGAGGGGAGAGATGCTGTTCCACTGGGCACAGGCCTGTGCTAAATGTCGTTCTCAGCATCTTCCAGTGTGTAATCATGATCTTAAAGTTTCAAGTTGTCTTCAGCACATTGTATCTGCATGCGCTTTATTGGCCAAAGGCACCAATAGCATGTGAAAGTATAGGCTTGCACAGATGTGAGGAGGGTAGAGCAGAAAAGTTGATCAGGAGCTGGGGAACATAGCAAATCCAGTTTCTTGTTTGTTTCTGAGTCATGGACTTAAGAAATAGGTTTCTTCTAAGCACTGAAAAGTCACTTCTCTTATGATTTGCTTCCAGGAAAGATCAGAAAACTCCCTTTTTGCTTTATGACCTGTTTCAATGCAGAAGGGCGGAGGAAGAAGGCAGTATTCTCCTTGCATCTGCTGTTTGCTTTGACATCCCAAGGCACCATATTTGACAGTAACTTCTCCTGACTCTTTCTGTCTCTTTCCTTACTGCTCTTTGCAATCCAACCTTGTCTTCTTGCAGGTCACAGTGAGTGGAGATGCATCAACCTTTGACCTCCAGCAAAATCCCAGTGGGAGCAAAAGGTAAAGCTCAGCTCTGGGTAGAATGGAATTTCACCTCTCCAGGTGATCATGGAGAGATGCACGAGGTAAGATGAGAAACGAGAAAGAACATTTGCATCCTTCGGTGAAGTGATGAATTAGAGAAGGCACGGAGGATGAGACAGTCCCTAAACTGAGTGTTAATGGATTATGAGGATCACAGTAGGGTAAGTGCAGAAGGGCATTCTGGGAAGAAGGAACAATATCATGTTAGTTGTTATGCAGTGGATTTTCACTTGTGGAGTTCGTGTGGCACTGATAGGAGGAGAAGCCAAGATAAAAGGATGAAGGCAAATATAAGACTCAAGTGTCTTTAACTATAGGATGCAAAGGATTACTGTGAAAAGATTTGTGTGTGTGTGTGTGTGTGTGTGTGTGTGTGTGTGTGTGTGTGTGTGCTGGTTTGGGAACTTAAAGCTCAGAGTTTGTAGTCTGTCCCTTAGCTTTTTTTTTGCTCAAAGCTGGCACCCTACAAGTTGAGCCATGGTTTGGTGGTTAGTTAGAGATAAAACAAAACAAAACACCTCACAGACTTTCCTGCATGAGCTGATTTCAAACCATGATCCTCAGATCTCAGCCTCCTGAGTAGCTAGGATTACAGGTGTGAGCTACCAGTGCCCAGTTGACAGGGCTTCTATGTGGTTTGCAGAGGCCATCAGGCTATAGAATAAGTCAAAAATTATCTTACTAGAAACTAGCTAAGAAACAAAAGATAATGAATTACAAATTCTATACATATTTAATATATCTATAAATACATATATGGATAATTGGGACTGTGGAAGATGTAGATACCCTATTGCTTAAAATAATATCATTAGTTTCCACCTTGGGGAAACAGATTACCAGAAACTTGTGCAGGACTCTGGGTTCTTGGATTGCCCCAGAGGCTTCATTCATAACTTACCAGAGCGCCAGAGGATCAAGTTGTTCAAGAAAATCTGCCCTAGCAATATCTACATCTGCTTCTATATTTGATAGTTATTTTATATAATTCCCCAATGAGGATATGTATGTATACACAAATACACACACAACACACACACACACACACACACACACACACTCACGCACATTGTGTTGCGTGCCAGTAATCTGTAATCCTGTCTATTCAGGAGGCTGAGAGGATCAAGTTTCAAAGCCAGCCTGAGGAATAAATCCAAGACTCTGATCACCAATGAATCAGCAAAATATTGGATGTAGAGGCGTTGCTCAAGTGCCTTGAGTATACAAACCAAAGAAGAGAGAGTTCAAGCCCTAGAACTAGCATAGCAACAATAATAATAATAATAATAAATCAATAAGAATAATAAAAAGTCATTCTGGAAGCTTGACTAGGCACAAATAGTAGTGTAACAGCCAAGCAAGCAAACCAAGCAAATAGATTCCCTAGGTTCAAACTTAAGTACCACAGGAAAAAAAGAAAAAGAAGAGAAAAATATGAAAGCTTGTTTACAAAAACTGCTGGAGATGTTTGCAGCTAGCGCCATGGCTAATACCAGATAGCAGAAAGACAGAACAGAAGAAAGACACATAGAGGATCCCTGGATATTTTAAATAATTAGGATCTATGTATACAGGCCACTTTCCCTAAGCATTCAGGAGACATGCAAGAGAAAAGTCAGTTTGGGAATGTCAGCCTTAGCATTAGCAAGTAAGTGCCCTGTGATTATAGAAAAAGAAATGTCCTTAGTTCTCATATAGAACATTGGTCTTATGACCTTGGGGAGACAAGTGGCTTACAATAAAAAACTGCATTTGATAATTAAGATGATATGTATTGATTCCTAACACCACTTTTGAAACATTCTTGTAGGAAATATGGATGGCTGAGTTGTCACAAGGGGTTGGTCTGGGCAGGAGGATAGCAAAGAACAAAGTGAGGCAATTTTTGTTTTGTTTTGTTTTGTTTTTCCCTAATGTCTGCTGAAATTAATGGCACCATCATCACATGTGTAAATTCCACAGTGTGATTGTAGTTCAGGGGAGGTTTCCTTCAATACCAACTATTCAGATGCCATTGTATAAATAATCACCATATTTCCTTGTGGGGCAATAAGGAAACAGATCCTCTCCAGAGTGACTGTGGCTTCATTAATTAGGATATGAAGTATTTGGAGGAAATCTTGAGATTTCTTAAGTTGACAGGAAGAAAATAATCAAAGTATTCAAAGTAGAAAAGCAGTAAGATGTTTTCTGTTTGCAGATGACATGATCACATACAGAGAAAAGTGGAAAGGCACCCAAAAATAAAAACTACTTCATCAATATATTCTAAAAATTTGGAGGACCCCAAATCATCAGCTAATGACAAACTGCCTGCAAAAGTCATTAAGAAAACAAGTCCATTTAAAATAACATCAAGCCAAACCTAGCGAAGTACCATAATCTGTAATCCTAGTACTCGGAATACAAAGATAAGAAGCAACGTAATGTTGATATTCTCAATTTTTTTAACTCTAAAAGGATGCAAAAGCTAAAGCAAAAATAAGCAGCAATCAATAGAAATAGGAAAAAAAAGCTTTGCCAATTATAACTCCAAGAGGATCAGAAGTTTGAAGACGATCTGAGCAGTATAGCAGGAAAGACTCAATCTCAAAAAAAAAAAGGAAACAGATAATATTTTAATGAAATTTATGTAAAACAGCATCAGTCCAGGTACTGGTGGTTGATGTCATAAACCTAGCTACTCAGGAGTCTGAGACCCAAGGATCAAGGTTTGAAGCCAGCCCAGAGACACAGAATCTGTAAGACGCTTATTTCCAATTAACCACAAAAACGCTGAACATGAAGATATGGCATAAGTGGTATAGCTCCAGCCTTGAGCAAGAGTTAAGAGACAGATGACAGGCTCTGACTTCAAGCCCCAGTATAAGCAAACCAACCAAACAAACAAAAAACATTTAGAAATATTTTGAACCAGGAAGGTAAAAATTGGTACCCTGGACACTAAATGTTGATAAAGGAACCAGAAAATGAATAATACTTTAAATCTGTGTATTATAAGAAGAAATACCAGTGAAAATAGCTACACCTCTAGAGAGCCAATACAATCTTTACCAAAAATCTCGAAGTTAATTTTCTTTGAAATAGAAAATACATATATATGTGGACCACAAAAGACCCTGAAAAGCCAAAATAATTTTGAGAGGAAAAAGCAGGGGGCAGGGGAAGACATAGCACTTAAAAATTTCAAATCATATTGCAAAGGTGTGGTTTTCAAAATATCATAGCTCTGGAAATGACCAGGACAGAGCCTAGAAGTAAAAGAAATTCAATAGAACAGACCAATTTTCACCAAAAGGGCCAAGAATACACAACACGAAAGAACATTCTCTTCAAAAAGCGATTTTGAAACAACTGGATACTTACACGGACAATGATGAAATTAGATTCATATTTTAAAGCATGAGCACATAGGCATATACACATAGAAAGAAAGAAAACAACTTCAAGTGGCTGTTACTTTCAAGACTGGTGCTGTACCACATGAGCCATAGCTCACTCCTTTTTTATTTTGGGAATGGCTAATCCGAGGATAAGAGTCTTGAGAACTTTCCTCCCCAGGTGGTCCATGCTGCATTCCTCATGTCTCAGGCTCTGAGTAGCAAGGTGTACAGGCGTGAGCCACCAGCACCGGGAAGCAACGTAATGTTGATATTCTCAAATTTTTTTAACTCTAAAAGGATGGAAAAGGCAAAGCAAAAATAAGCAGCAATCAATAGAAATAGGAAAAAAAAGTTTCCAACAAGGAATAATGTGTGTGTATATATATATATATATATAATTCAAAAAGGATTAACACCCTCATATATATATAAAGTAACTTATACAACTCAAGACAAAATAAAATAACCGGATATGAAAAATAAAAAGAAGAGCAAAGGACCTAACTAGACATTTCTTAAAAATCAAACAAAAGAACAAAGGACCTAAAAAGACATTTCTTAAAAACAAAAAAAGCAAAATAAAACATGCAACAGGCATGCTATATGAAAATTGCTTTACATCACTCTTAAAAGATTATAGCTTAAAACCACAAATGGAATGAGGCACTCCACCATGTCTGTTTCTAGTAATCACAGGAATTTGGCCTCTTATTGTGTCTCACACCAAGGAGTAGGTCAAAAGGCTGCATCTCAGTAATGCAGGATCAAGCAGAGAGAAATAGGTAAGAGAAAAATCTTTGTTGGACTTCACCCACAGAAGAAGGGAAGTGAGGCAACGTCTAAATGATAGCTTATGTCCTGGGTACTTATCTGGGGGATTTATGTTGAATGGCTATCTAGACACATGAAGAAGTCACTTAACAGTCTCTAAGCATTGGAGACTACTGGTTCTTGCCGGGCCTAGGACTCGAAGCCAGGGGTGCCACTTATTTAGAACCACAAAGATAGGGTCTAGGCTAATGCAAAACCCAGAGACTACAGGTAAGTTTTAGAACTTTACTTGCTGGGCACGGTCTTCAATTTTCAGTTTCTTTCCTCATTCAAATGGTGTTCTGCGTCACAGCATCTCAAGGAAGAAGGCAGATGTAGATGGACTTCCTGTTCCTGTGACTTGACATTTAAGCAGAGAGGGCAGTGGGAGAGGGTGATGGGAAAGGAACTAGCAGCTCTAGTTTTCACTTCTTCATTCTGTATATATCTCACTTAGGTTCCTTCAGTATCTGTAATTTTAATTTTCCTGTTGCCTCATCAATATATCCTATCTTCATTGCAGTTATTATGTTATCCAAACCTTGAAAAAGAAGTGCTAGACAAACTTGTTCAAAGGATACTATAAGTGTATATTGGATTATCCACTGAAACTCCTTTGAAATATAAATGAATACTAATTCTAAAATAGTTTCTTAAAAAAGTGTTGGTGAGGATGTGAGCCAAAGGAAATCCTTGTAGAAAGTTATTGGAAGTGCAATTTGGTACAGACATTGTGGAAACCAGTACAGAATTTGAAAATAATAATAGAACTTCTGTGTGATCTAGTAATGTAAACTTGTTTCCCCTGTCTATTTTAGAATTAAAAGGTAGGAAAGTGTTTTTGAAAAAAAAAAAAAACAAAGTGTATTTGAAAGTGAATGGAAAACCATAGAAGTAAAGAGAGTCTCTTTTCAGAGAGGGGATTCAGAAAGGAGTACAGTGGAGATGGAATGTTCTAGAATGATTTTCATGGTGTATATATGGGGGGGGACAGCAGCATCCCATGCCTCCTGCCTGGGCTTTGTTCTTTTTTATTGGTTGAGCAGGCACCCAGAGCATTGAGGGAAGTGGTGTTGGATTCGTAACTCATAGCATCATGGAGAGATGCTCATTTGAGCACGAGTCTGAGGTATTGTGGGAACAGGAAAAACCATGACAAGACATATGTTACCATTTTTTTTTAAATCAAGAGTTTTATTCAAACAAAGATGTCCCTAAAACAGCATTCAGGAAACATTAGTACCTTTAAAACTGCTTTTGAATCGGTAACAGGGAGAAGAGGGAAGGAGGTATAAGGGGGAATATTATAGAAGTACATATATATATATACATAGATATACATATATAAGCAGCACAGTTAAATATCAAGAAGTTAAAAATGAGGAGGGAGAAGTAGAAAGGTTAGGAAAATCTATAAACTCACTTCATGCTATCAACTACCCAGACAACTTCTGTGTTTCCCAGGGAGTGCCTTTTAGTTCCTGAGTTGTCACGTACATAGACAAAAATGTTTCATTAGCATCTATTGCACAAAGACATTTCACTATGGTATTTTTGCCTCTGTGCTTTGATCAGATTGCCCCATCTATACTTGCCACTTCGAATCCCTGTTTCCCTAACAATTCCCCCTTTCTTTTGCGCATTAGCATCTATATCCAGAGGAAAGCAACAACCATCCCCAAGAGATGCTGTTCTTCCTTCTCCGTTACAGTGTCATTTACAACACCCAAGCTATGGAAACTACCCAAGGTCTATTGTACAACAGGAGTAAATAAAGAAAATATGATATGTATTATACACACACAGCACCACTTCCAGCTTTTTTCTATGTATGTGATACCGAGGAATTGAATCCAGGCCTTCATGCATGCCAGGCAAGCACTCTAGCACTAGGCCAAACTCCTGGCCCAGGATGAAACTTTATTCAGCCTTAAGGAAAGAGAAAATTCTGTCAATTTCAATGTGGTTGAACCTGGAGGATGTTATGTGATATTAAGGCAAATAGAGTCACACAAAGTTTGCATGAACTTGAGACAGTCAGACCCCACAGAGCAGTATCTTGGTCTAGTAGGCCAAAGATAGTATGCAGAAGAGACATTGTTTTGGGGACAAAGAGTGAACAAATACAGCAGTGGTACTAGCAAGACACTATGTTGAAAATGAACTATACAACTTGTGGGTGGGATAGGAGGGAAAAACTGAGACAGCGAGGGAAATGATGACATTGTCCAAAAAGAAATGTATTCATAACCTGACTTACATAACTGTTATTCCTCTGTATATCACCTTTACAATAACAATAAAAAAACTCAAAAGACAGAGAGTGAGAGAGAGACAGAGACAGAGAGACAGAGAGACAAAGAGACAGAAACAGAGAGAGAGAGAGGGAGAGGAAGAGAGACAGAGAGAAGGAAAGGTTTTGTTTTCATTTTATTTTTTATTATCAAGGCAATGTATAGAGGGGTTACAGTTACATTCACCAGATGGCAGGTACATTACTTCCCACACATTGATACCCCTTCTTATGTTTTAGTCCCAAGTCCCCTCCCCCCCCAGGGATTGTTATGTAGCACTTTTTCTCTGTGACTCCCCAGTCACTTCTGCTTTTCATGACCCTGAGAGAGGTAAGTTATTAATACCAAATTAGTTATTAATAAGCAATCAGGATATTGTAGAACTTGACCAATACATTACCCTCCAAAACACCTAATTATAATAGAGGCAACCAATCAGAGCATAGCCCAGAGTATCAGAACTCTGAGCCATCAGAGATCTGCATCTACGTTACAACACTGTTCAACTCACTGCAATAAAAAATCTTATTCTTATTTAATCCCATGTTTCAGAGGTCATTAAAAGAAAAGATGAAATTTTCCATCATGAAAATATTACTTATGTTTTTTCTTTAACTTAATTAATGGGGGGGGCATTTCTGGGGCTTGAACTTAGTGCTTTCATACTGTTTCTTAACTTTCTTGCTCAAATCTGGTGCTCTATCACTTGAGCCACTTTTTGGAGATAAGAAAGGAGAAATTTTCTGTCAGGGCTGGCTTTAAATCACAAACCTCAAATCTCAGTCTCCTAGGTAGCTAGAATAAGTATTAATTTTTTTTTCTTTTCTTTTCTTTTTTTGCTGCAGTTTCTGAGGCTTAAAACTTCAGGGCCTGGGAGCTGCCCCTGAGCTTATTTTGGTCAAGGATAGCATTCTACCATTTGAACCACAGCCCCACTTCCTTTTGTTTTTGTTTGGTTCTTTGTGGATTCTTTTGAGGGCTTGTTATTTGGGGTAGTTACTGGATATAAGAATCTCAGAGACGGAGGCTGGGAGTTTGGCCTAGTGGTTAAAGTGCTTGCCTAGCATGTTCGATTCCTTGGTACCACATACATAGCAAAAGCCGGAAGTGGTGCTGAGGCTCAAGTGGTAGAGCTCTAGCCTTGAGAAAGTCCAAGGACAGTGCTCAGGCCCTGAGCTCAAGCCCAGGACTGAAAAAGAATCTCAGAGACTTTTTTGCCTGGGCTGGCTTTGATCTGTGATTCTCTGACCTCAGCCTCCTGAGTAGCTAAGGTAATAAGCATGAGTCAGTAAGTGAGGGTTATACCTGGTTCTCAGTGTCATACCTGATTATATTTTGAGGTCAGCAATACAAGTAAGTTTGTGCTTAGATACAAAATATGGACATAGGAGTCTTCCACTTAAGAAATGAAAGTTTCACAAAGCCAGGTATCAGTGGCTTGCGCCTGTAGCCTAACTACCAGGAAGATGAAATCTAAGGATCAAGAGTCAAAGCCAGACCCCCTCCTCACCCCGCCCCCACCTCCACAAGAAAGTCTGTGAGACTCTTTTTCCAATTAACTGCAACAAAACTGGAAGTGGCACTGTGGCTTAAGTGGTAAAGCTGAAGAGTTCAGGGACAGCGCCCAAGCCCCACAACAAGGAAGAAAGAAAGAATGAATGAAAGAAAGAAAGAAAGAAAGAAAGAAAGAAAGAAAGAAAGAAAGAAGGAAGGAAGGAAAGAAAGAAGGAAAGGAGGAAGGGAGAGAGGGAGGGAGGGAGAAGAAATAAATATTTTACAATCTAAGTTGAATTTAAAATGGAATTTGAGAACACCAGTGTTGATAAAAAAAAAATTAAATAAGCTATGCATTCAGACATGACATTGAACCTGATCAATCAAATAATCACCTCGTGTGAAAATGCTATTACCCAAATCTCAACAGAAATGTCACCCTTTGCTTCCATTATTCATTACTTAGTCATCTTCTATTAACAGTGCACATGGTTTTAAAGTACGGGAAAAGAAACTAAGATGCCTAAATAATATAAGAGCAGATGACTCCAAAGAGTGTGATATGTGAAGTCCAAGTCCAGACTCGGTTACAGATGCATTAAATTCAGGATCAGAAATCCCTGTCAAAAAAAAAAAAGTATGTAATAAAATAGCCAGTTGTTGTACCTGAATAAAAGAAAACACTTCTGTACTCTGTGCCCAGGTACTTCTGGGCCTCCCCATTCCACCCAGGACCTCAAAGCTTTCCTGTAGCTTTGGTACTCAGAAGGTAATGAATAAAGGATGGTACAATTAGAAAAGAACCTTATACACACACACACACACACACACACACACACACACACACACACACACACTAACATAATGGATGGGAGAGAGTTTTATCTACCTTGAATATTGAATTTTCCTCAAAACTAACCATCTGGATTATCATAATACCCCAAAGCAGGAACCTCATTTTCTCTGCTGTCTTTCACAACAAAGCTGCCTATTTTGCTCTTTCTGGATGCCTGGAAAGTTGCTTTTCTGCTCATTGATCCCTTTGATCTAAAGTGCTTGTGTATTTTAAAACAAAGTCAGCCCTGTTGCTCTCTTCCATTTGCATGAAGGAAGCAAAAAGATAGGTCAGTTCCCATTGTTTTCCCGGTGGCCTGTATCACAATTCAGTTATGTTTCTGAAGGCTGTTTAATTTTTGCTGATGATCTTTTTATCTGAGGCTTCATGTGAATTTAAAAAGAGTTTCATTGATATGCAACCTACTGTGTATTATGATATCTTGCCTGTCCTGCTGTACAAGCATACAGCTGCCTGAAACTTAATTATGCATGCATGCATGCAAAGCCCAGATGCTCGGCCAAGAATGCCTCTACCAAGACAGTTTCTCACTTGTTTTTCTTTGAATGATAATTGGACAGATCTATATTTCTCAACCCATTTTGTAGCTATAGCATGTTCCCTTTTTGCTACTTATGCTTGACTGGATTTTTTTTTTTATCAAGGAGCCCCTGAGATCTGAGAAGGGTCATTCAACCACTTAAATTCCTTTTACCTATACAGCATTTTCTAAAGGTACAGAAATGACCCTACCCCCCAATCAGTTCTTTTCCAGATGGCTGGTAGCTTTAAAAAAAAAAAAAAAAAAGCAAAGAACCAATAGTTAACTAGATGCTAGAATCTAGGTAGAAACAAAGAAGGCTTAGAGCCAGGCAGCTATACTTGAATGGACTCTTAGGAATACAGCTCCCCACCTGCTGAAAGAAGGGAAGGCTATGTAAACAGTTATCTAGCCACCTTAAGATCTCTGTGTTCTAGATGGCCTCCTTCTGGGAGCCTGTGGCTCACATAATCCTAACTACACACGAGGTGGCTATCATCAAAGAATCATGGTTTGAAGCTAGCCAAAATGCAACAGTCTGTGAGACTCTATTTCCAATTAACTATCAAAATGCTGAGCTGGAGGCATGGCTCAAATGGTAGAGAGTCAGCTATGAGCAAGAGAGTCAAGTAAATATGAGACCCTGAGTTCAAATACCCGAATTCCCTTCAACACCCCTCCCCCCAAAAAGTGAAAAAGATTCATCTGATAGTGTAAAACCTGGTATGGCATGGCACTAAATACACTCAAGTTAGTGCTACTCAGAGGTGCCCTGATATACCGATTGATGATACACAGATCCAGTGACCGTCTTATATAGAGTATTTCTCAGGAACTGTAAGAGACAATGCATGCTTCTTAAGTTTCAGCCTCAAGTTTAATGTACCATAGAAGATTTTACTGTTCTAAGCTGAAATGTTCAGAATCGCACTGAAGTTTCAGGAGTAAGCAAGAATCAATGACAGGATAATTATTCAGAGCAATCTAAACACTTATATAAAAATCATTCTGTTGTGGCTGGGAGCATAACCTAGTGGTAGTGGGCTTGCCTACCATGCATGAAGCCCTGGGCTCAATTTCTCGGTACCACATTCACAAAACAAGCCAGAAGTATTACTGTGGCTCAGATAGCAGAGCACTAGCCTTGAGCAAACAGTGTCCAAGGACAGTACCCAGGCCCTGAGTTTAAGCCCCAGGACTGGCAAAAAAAAAATCTCATTCACAGCATAATTGTTAAGAGCATGTAACTGTGTTTGCACTTCATAAATACTGGACAAGTGTCAATATTACTTAAAATGGAGAAATAGAATGTATATGCTATGAAGAATATTTTCTTACGTAGGAAATTGAATAGCTGCTATGTATATAGACTTGAGATTCAGCAACTTTCTACCACCCAACTCTCATATAAAACCTATTGATACAGGAAAGTGCTTCTAGGCCTCAGTGTCCTTATGTATAAAATAGCTCTACCTCCAGTAAAGGTGGAGGCCCTCTTTTGTGCTGGTATACTGACATAGATCCTCTCCTTGACCAAATCTTGGCCCTGCACCTCTGAGTTCCCCACTCCAATGGCTCTAATCTGGTGGCTAGTAGAGTCGAGTGTTGCAAGAACCCTTGAGAAGACTGCTGTGAATATCAGATGACCTTTGGTGTCTGATCAGTTTTCACCCTCCAGTGTTGTTGGAGAAAGAAGATAAAAGAAGAAAAATTCTACCTCAGTTCCCCAATTTCCATGCAAAAAGTCTTTCAATGGGTTTCACGGAAAATTCATGAGTAGTTTATTTAAGGTATGATTTAGCAAATGGAATGCAATAGGAGCAAAAGAAATAGAAAAGGGAAGGAAAATTCCCTCCATCTTAATACAACAAGTCAAAAAGCTCACACTAAAGTTTTTGACTTACATTGTCTGACCTGGCACCTTGATTTTTAACTGCCATAAAATATATGGGTCAAGTCCTTTTTCATCCCCTAGTCATTTTTCTGATTTTCCAAGCATGATGATAATGGATTTAGGGTTAGTATTCTGCTAAGATGGATTCATCTTAGTCATCAAACATGGAGACAAGGACCTAAATCTACCTCCGAACCGGGGAGGAAAGGCATGATATTTGGAATATGCCTTTGTGGTTAGAAGCCCATTTATGAGGCAAACCCTTTCCTTCTACCTATTACAATAGTGCTATTTAATATCAAAAAGAGGGGATGATAGGATGAAAACTTTTTATTTTAGCTTTTGCTTCCTGGTTCTGTTTGAATCTGACTTTTTAACTATTTCTTTATTATTATTTTTACCACATTCTTCAGGTTATTTTGATACAGAGTTAGGAGAAAAGCATGCAGCCTTATAAAGCAACCCACTTGACAATTAAAGGGGGGCAAGGAACCACAAAAGAATAAGAAAGATGAAGAACAGTACAGTAAATCTTTGGTGTTACAACTTTACAGGAAACAGGAGAACTACCAATCAGAAAGCCATCCAATTTTCATTATTTAACCCAAGGCCAATCTCTGTGAAGAGAGGGATTGCTGAAGATGACCAAGATAGCTGACAAGGGTTGAAATATTGTCTTCCCTGTAGGATGTTGGTACAACGTTGTTTTCTTTCTCTGTCATATTATATTTCTCTTCTAATCAACTTTTCCATCATCCTTGTTTACTGTTTACATCTTGCCTGGATGCTTTTCTTGCCAAACACTAAGACCAAGGTTGTTTAGCTACACAAAACTTTCTGACATAGACACATTAAAAGATTGGTTACAATATCTAAATGTAGGGATCTGTTGGGATCCTTCTCGGGCATCTAGGAGGGGGGTAAGATGGCAGCAGAGCCCACGAATAATGCTGGGAGCACAGACTCCGGAGACCAGACTCTCAGTGCAGATCTAACTTTATTTTAGAAAATACGCTTGCTAAATACGGATCAAGCAGTGGCCACCACATCATCAAATAGGGACCTCCCTGAATGCAACCGCCAGCCAATGGTGTCCTGAGACACGCCCCACTTGCTCCAGGCAGGAGGGGCCAGGCGCCCTCTGGCTCCTGACTGCTTGTGTCACTGAGTGTGTACATGCTGAAGCACAGGTGGCAAGCAGCAGAGTTCCGATAGCTATCCCACAGATCCCCCTTTTTCTTTATTTATGGACACTCATAACAGAATGTAGGATGGGGCCTAAGCGGTGCGCAAGACATTAGCAAGCCTGGACACACTCAACCAACTTAGCTAAAGCAAACATGGGTCCTGCTGCTGTGGAAATGAGCTTGGTGGGCCAAAGAGGACGAGGGCTAGGTGGGTTTAAGATGGGACTGGGGTAAACGGGAAACACAGCCCCCATGTCCTCCCCAGCATGCTTTGAGGGAAGACAATAGGGTTGCAGTTCCCCTGGTTGTATTGTTCATAATCATATCACGGTCCCCTGCTTGGGAGTCAAGTTTATTACTCTGGGCTTCCACAGTTCCTGTTTCTTCGGTTCCCATGCCGGGGTAGACATAGGATGAGGTGGCTCTGAGGACAGTGTGGAGGCAGCGTTTGTGGCATCCATATACTGGTGAGGTCACAAACGTGGAGGCAGGACTCAGGTCAACTGGCTGCGGCACCCATAGATAAGGGACCGACCACCAACCCTTGCCAATCTGCCCCTGTAAAGGCACGGGCCAGCAAATGTATCCATCTCTGATTGATCTCAAGCTCAAAAATGAAAGCAGACCTCCCCCACATCCTGGCGGGTCCTCCATGGAGGTGCCCTTATGCCCCAACAGGGATCTCCATTTGTGTACTGTCAAGTTCCTGCACTCAGAATCACCTCTTAACTTGACGCTTTCTTTTTGTGATTTCTACTCCTCCTTCCTGCTGTAAAGCCTCTTTTTTTCCTTACTGGGTCAGCAGTTGATCCCAATCTTTCCCCACTTCTGGGAAGTTCCATCAGAACAGTCAAATAGTCCTGAGTATTTCCTATGAGGCTTCTGAAAATAGACTAATAGAGTCTCTTCTTATTTTGCTGACTTAGTACAACTTGATTTAAGACCTAGATCTGCTTAATTTTAACAGGCAATGCAGATGTCTTGGGGACCCCACTTGTAACAGGCACTCAGAAACATCTTTGGCCTATTAATTAACAAAACACAAAATAATTTGACGTCTCTGTCCCCAGTTTGTATCTTTCCTCTGAGCCACTCACCTTGGAAACCAGAGAGGACAGAACTGATGAAAACATCGTTCCAAGGAGGAATGAAGAGAAGTACAAGGAAAGCACAGTGGGCCCCCTGTAAGCAGCAGAGACGTACTTATCCTGAGCAGATTGCCTTCCTCCAGTGAGGATAGAACTCTTCCCCAAACCATATTAAGAGTTCGATGGAGCAATCCACTTCTTGCCAGGTGGTGTTAAACCATGCATACCTCTCACCTCCTGCCCTATAGCTCATATTTGGACCCCAAAGATGGGCTTACATTTGTTTCTCCATGGACAATACTGGAGTTTGTGTTCAGTGCCTTCCACATGTTATGCAGGCACTCCACTGCCTGAGCCATTCCCCACGGCTATACTCCAACCATGGGCTGAAGGGCTTCCTTTGCCTCTGCCTTTAGTATCCCCCTTCTGCAGAACAGAACTCCTGTCTAGATTCCTCATCATTACTGACTTGTTATTTGGTGGGTTGAGGCAGGGCATCAAAAACCTGACATGTCGAAGCCCTGGAGTTAATTCCTTTCACCTAACACTTTGGTTTCAATAAAGCAAAGCAAATTACATTCCCAAAACTAATATAACATGTACAGGATTGTACTGATATTATGCTGTAGAGTCTGGAACCAAAGGGAGCAATTACTGATTCTCCCTGTACAAGTTCTGACTAGCAGCTTATTGGCCTTCTCCAAGGCTAACTGGTCTTCCAAACAGATCAGTTATTCCCAAGATGTGCCTCAGACAATGTGTCTATGCAGTTATAATGTATACTCTTAACTCTCATGATCTCTAAAATATGTGGATGGTCCCATTTGGCTTCATATATTAATGATTCTCTATGTTAGAAACATGCAAAATGACAAGGCATCTCATCAAAGTATGGAGAGAATTTTCCTCATCAAAGATGCTTATCAACAACAGCAAACAGCTTTTTTTTGTTTGTTTTTATTACCAGTCCCGGGCTTGAGATCTGGGCTTGAGCACTGTCCTTGGATTTTCTCAAGGTTAGAGCTCTACCACTTGAGCCTCAACACTACTCCCAGCTTTCTTTTTATGTGTGTGGTACCAAGGAATCGAACCCAGGTGTTCATGCATGCGAGGCAAGTACTCTACCACTAGGGCAAACTACTGGTCAGAAAACAGTCTTAAAACAAGGCATTAGAAATATCTTTTGCTCCACCAGTGAATCATGGCATGGAGAAGAGACAGAGACCAAGACTCATGGGAAACAAATGTTTAGACTTTTCAATGATTTTCTACATTGGTAGGTCTAACATCTATTAAACTACCTATTCACCTCTCATCTCCTCATCTCCAAATTAATAAGAATTCCAAAAATATTACTATAACTCCTCCCATGCACAGGTCTGAAAGACCTTGCACAGTGCTCGTACCTGTGTTCTGCACAGAGGAGAAGCAACCTGGACATTGGAGAGAGAATTTTGTCACTTACCGCACTGGCTAACATCCTTTCTCTCCCAATTGGAAATTATATACACTCAAAGAAACATGTTTTATTTGCCTCAAATGTATCAGTATTATTATGAATGTTAACTCATGATTGGCTAATGCTTAAGGTAATTATAGCCAATGGCATGTTTTAAAATGGTCATTAAACATAACTTTACAGTCAAGAATAATCAAATCCACATATGTTCTCTCTTCCAATGGAGAGACTTTGGCTTAAACAGCACAAGAATCTCTGTTGGGATTCTCACGGGGTCTTCACTGCCCAGGCAATGTCACCATGGGAAAGGAAAGACAAGAATTCCTTCCATGCATGCTTGCCACATCCCGAGAAATGCTTCCTTTGCACCTGCCTCTCCATTGTTTCCCAGGGAAACTCTTCTCAAATATTCAGGGGCTTGGCTCACATTCTCTCCTGTTCCACCTGGAGACAGAGGGAGCTGCAGTCCAGGGAGCAGGAAGTCAATTACCCAGCTCAAAAACCATCCTGATTGAAAGGCCCAGTATTAGCCTATTCATTGGAATGGAATTTAAAAGCTATTTATCCCAGGCTGTCAGAGACTATCTATTAATAGAGGTGTGGGGTGGAACAGAGACTAAATATAATATACTGAGACCTCCAGTGGTATTCCAGTTCTCTGTTAGATGTCCTTGAAGTATTGAAGGTCTACATTTGGCCAAGCCAAATTTGTTACCCTCATAATGACTATCTAGGAGCTGCAAGGTTAGCAAGGTGCCAGGAGGAAAGAAGCTGTGAGGCAGTAGGATGCCAGAACACCTAAGGTGAGACAACCCAAAAGAGAAAAATATCATAGCTTATTCATTTGGTAATAATATATCACAAAGAACTCTTTTCTAAGATGCCAACAAAATAAAGCATTTAAGTCTAATCATTTGTTTGCTCAATAAGCATTTGTAAATATTTTAACTTTGTGCCTGATGTGTTGTACTGTACTGTAAGCTAGAAATGTAGGTTAGAGACCAGTATGCCTGTTTTCATAAATCTTTGGGGTGTGTGTGTGTGTGTGTGTGTGTGTGTGTGTGTGTGTGGTGTGGCCTGGGATTGGGGCGCCCATCTGCTTTCTCACAGATACTACACCTCCACTTCTATGAACTTTTTATTCTAGGAAGAGTTTTGGAGAATCTGGAAGGAACAGAAGAAACACAGTTTACATCCAGGTATCAATGGCTGACTCTGAAGCCAGGAGACTGGGTCTATGCTCCCCCAAGATAATCGGACCTTTATTTCCCCTGACTGTTTCCCTAGATGATTTGCTTTTCTAGTAGGTTTAAGTTTCCTCATCTGGTTTGCTTTGCTTATGTATAACACTTTTATTGGGTTTGATTTCACACATACCCTGTAAGGTCTTGGTCTATGTAAGCTTTGTGCTAGCTACTTTTGGGCCTGCTGATCTTAGAGATGGGGGTTGACCAGTAGTCCTCCAGCTCTCCAATAAATGTGCATAATTTGGCTTCTTAGGTGGTGCTTCTCTGTTTCTCATGACTGAGTTTTCTTACAACACCTGTAATCGAGGTTGAGATCAGGAGACTCGAGGTTAGGTTTGAAGCCAGTCTTAGGCAGAAAAGTTAACAAGACTCCATTTCAAAAATAACCAGTAAAAGGCCAGGTTAGAGATGTATCTCAGTGGCAAGGTACTGGCTGAGCAAAAGCAAGACACTAAGTTCAAACCATGGCATTATCAGAAAAAGGAAGAAAGAGAAGAACGAGGAGGAGGAATTGGAGGGGAGGAGGTAGGAGAACAATTTTCAAAGTCAAGAAAGAAGATATTACAGTTTTAATACACAATTCAGCTAATTTCCTAAATGTCAATATTTGTGAGCTACACAAATGGTTTTCTCTCACTCAATCTGCCAGCCACCAGAAACAGATATTTCACAGTGCATAGGCCATTTTTACAGAACCAATAAATTAGAAAAACCTTTCCTTAACAATGATCTTTTAAAATTCCTCTCAGCTGGGTACTGGTGGCTCACACCTATAATCCTAGCTACTCAGAAGGCTGAAATATGAAGATCTCCATCCCAAGTCAGACCATGAAGAAAATCCCATGGGAGTCTTGTTTCCAATTAACCTGGTGCAAGTGGAGCTATGGCCCAAGCAGTAGAGTGTTAACCTTGGGAGAAAAAGCCAATTGTGAGTACCTTGAGTTCAACTCCAGTACTGGCACGTGTGTGTGTGTGTGTGTGTGTGTGTGTGTGTGTGTATGCACAGGAACACACACACACACACACACAACACACACCCTTAATTATTACTTATTAGGCTCTCCTTCTATGTGACCACATAGTACAAATATATGATGAGCCAATGGAGGGTCCAGTCAGTGATGAGCTCTGAACAGGAGATCAAGGTAAGTGCTTAAGCACTGGACAAAATCTCCTTTCAGACACTGAGGTGGACATTACCAAAGTACCAGTGTATTTCTGTCCAGGGCACCAGGGTATTGCTGAGTGATACTCTTTCTTCTGCATACATTTCATTTTCCTTTTTATTAACCTTTTACCACAAGAAATGCCCATCAGTAATACATTTTCCATAAGAATTCTACCAAGAAAATATCTTTTATATTCTATCAGTTTCAGAGATTTTGAAGTCAGTGAAGAGGCCTGCAGGGTTACTAAGGGGATAAGTATGGACTTCTGCATGCACACTGCCTTAGGTGTAATCCCTAGGATGGAAAAATGAATAAATGCTTGTATGTCTATATGTATGTATGTATGTATGTATGTATGTATGTATGTATGTATGTATGATTTAATAAACAAACAATGAATAGTGGAAGAATGGTTACCGGTTTACATACACAGGGTTGTTTTTCTGTCTTCCTGTTTTTATCAGTGCCGGTCCTGGGGCTTGAATTCATAGCCAGAGCGTGTTCCTGAACTTCTTTTGTTCAAAGCTAAAGCTCTATCACCACTCCTAGCTTTTTCTGAATAGTTTATTAGAGATAGTAGTCTTACAGACTTTTCTGCCTGATCTGGCCTGGAATAATGCTCCTTAGATTTCAGTCTCCTGAGTAACTAGGATTACATGTGTGAGCCACTGGTGCCTGGCAAGTACAGTTTTTACTGTCTTTAACAAAAAATTCTTTGTGAGTACTGGGGCTTCAACTCAGTCTGCATTTTCCCTTACCTGGTGTTGTACCACTTGAGCTACAGCTCCACTTCAGCTTTTTTTGTGTGTGTGTGGGGGGGAGTCTGGCTAACTGGAGGTAAGAGTCGCACAGACTTTCCTGCTCAGGCTGGCTTCAAATCACAGTCCTCAGGTAGTTGTCTCTTGGGTAGATAGGATATCAGGTGTGAGCCACTGGGAACTAGCTTACTATGTCTTCTTATAGCATCTAATAGGACCATATTTTACTGAAGAAAGCAGTTCCTGATAATCCTGCAATGTAACCCTTAGGTCTTTGGATCCTAGGACAGTAATTATAGCTATAAGGAAACACACACACACGCACGCACACGTACGCGCACGCACACACACATAACCACATGTAAACATGCACATATTGTTGAGTACAAACATATCACAGTCAATCAACACTGAATTCTCTCCACAGGGCAGAAGAGAGGCACTGATGCAGTCCTTGAGCTCTAACAACTCCATATTTAGTAGACTGAGTTTTATCTTTGTTAGTCTCCACAGCTAAAGTTTAGGATACAATCCTTGTCAGAGACCAACAACAAAAGCACCTGGAAAGCTAAGTGTTCTATTCCTCAAACACAAATTCGTCTTCCAAAGAAGATGAAGCAAAGCTTTCTGTGCTTTAAATTCAGCACATTTATTAAGACCTCCCCTCTGAGCCTTGTTTGAAGCATAGAAGAATGGAGAGATTATATATACAACATATGTGTATGGTACACATATGTATACACAATGAATATCAGCCACCACCCATGAAGGTGAATTGTTGTTTCTCTGAACACTTATTATGTTAGCAGTTGATAAATCCCACCTTGAATCAAAGTGGCTTGTATTTAGGTCACACAAAGTCATTGCCGTTTTTTAATTTAAACTGTGCACTAGATGAAAACAGAAGAGCCAGCATTTCGGGAGGACAATTCTGAAGCAGCAGCAATAGGCTGTCATTTGGTGGAAAAAGTTTCCCCGGCACACCCCAGGGACATGTTAATCAAAGCTTTTTAATGGATTCAGTCTGATCTGTGACAGGCTTTGTTCCAGAGATGGCATTTGCTGGATAGAGCTGCAAGTTATCAATAAGACACAGTAATTGCAGGGAGCGATTGGGCTACATTTTCAGGGAGGGCTTCATCCCATCCAGCTCTATTTTATTATCAGTTGAGGCAGGAATGTCGTGCAGAAAGCATCCAAGGATGGCTTCTTTCTTTCTTTCATCTTCCAGCACAGAATGATGAAAATTAAGCAATAAGAAAAAAATGACATTAATTTACCCCAACATTTTTTTTTAAACACTCCTACCATCTCCCCTGTTTCTTAACCTTGTTAAGTCTTTATCTCACACTTTTAAGCCAGATCTGGGCAGCAAATCTTTTCCACTGATCAAATAAATCCATGTTAACCAGAGGCAGACATCTGAAGTTCCTCTGCGGGCTCAGGCTGATTGTGCTGTGGGTTTCCCCAGTAAATTCTTTGTTATCTCTCAGGTATCAAAATAGCCAGAGGCTAAACTGATGACAGAGGTTCACATGGATGATCTGCAGGGATAGTTCCCTTTACAGCCACTTAAAAAGGTTAAACTCCCTATCAGATGGAAAAAGTCTTGGTGCCTGTTCAAAACTAGTCATCTAGTTGTTTTCTTTGATAAGTCCAAAATCCTCAGTCTAGAAGATCAAAATCATTTCCTCAGTAATAGAGGTGAAGGAGAATGAGCAAAAGTAGTGGAGAGTCAGTGTTCACCAAGGAGAGCTAGTCTCATGGAAGGGTCTTTTTCCACAAGCATGCCCTCAGCATCCAGGTCCCCGAGCCATTGCTAAAAATCTACACCTGGATGACCAGTGTCACCACCTTGCAAAACATGGAAAGAACAATCAGATATCTGTGGTTTGGTTCTCTCTGGATCTCTATTTCCCAGTGGGCTGTCAAGTAGCTGTCACCTCCTCATTTCCACAAGCAGGGTATTGGTGCAACAGAGCTCGGACTGTACTTAGGCACAAATTATATGCCTGTGCGTTTCTGTAGCTGAGAAATAGAATTCTCCAGCGATAATCCCTGGTGCTACTCTGCGATCTAAGACTTCAAGCATGGTGACTCATTTTTTCCATTACAAGGTCTCTCCAATAGAGCCCACAATCTTTAGCAGGCTCTTCAGGACTGATTACAAGCTACTTTGCCAGTCTCATTCCTTGTGATCAGCCCACACCATTCTACTTTTGTTGCTGGCCCTAACATGTTTTGTAATTTCATCCCTCTTGTCTTTGTTTACAGCATTCCTACAGCCTGAAATATCCTTCCCCTCATTCTCCACTTACCAAATTCCTCCTTAACCCTCAAGCCCCACTCAAATGCCATCCACCCAGTAAGGTCAGAATTAACATGACAGGGGACAGAGCTATGGAGAGCTGGAGAAAAAGGGTCTTGGCATTGGGGGCTTGTGCTGTCAGAAAGCTTTAGGGGATGAACACAACTCCCAGCTAACAAGGTTTTTTGTTCTCTGGAGTCCAAGTGAAAGCTTATTGCTTCCCAGCATGAGCAAACCTCTAAAATTCATGGGGAAAAAAGTCAAGGAAGAAAAGAAATTATCTGGATAGGAATGGCACATGCCTATAATTCTAGCTATTCAGGAGGCCGAGATCTGAGCATCAGGGCTCAAAGCCAGCTTGGGCAGAAATGTCTCTGAGATTCTTTTTTTTCATATATTTTTTATTGTAATTAATAGAAGGGTCACATGTTATTTGCCAGATAGATGGTGCATTAATTCCCATACATTGATACCCTTTCACATGTCTTGGTCCCCATTCCCTCCCCCCCACCCCCACCCCTCATCTTGTTTTCCCCCTTCCCTATCCAATTTCAAATAACCAAATACAAATATATCCGATATATCAGGTAACAAAGTGAGATACTGTAACAATATGAGATAACCAAGGGACAGCAAAAGAGATGAGAGATACCATAGTACCTTAAGAACAACAATCATTCATTATATGGCTTATGTTTCTATATCCTAGAGATCCTTTCATTTAGCGTCCTACTATATGGCCTTTTGTATCAAGGTTTTGCTCTATTGCAAATCTCTGCTAGTCGAGCCCAAGGTTTCTACTGATTATGACAAATGAGGGAAACCATTGTGCCTAAGTTCCTTTGCGCCTGGCTTACTTCACTTAATATGGTCAAAATTTTCTATGAGATTCTTATCTCTAGTCAATCACCAAAAAGACCAGAAGTAGAGCTGTGGCTCAAGTGGTAGAGTGCCAGTCCTGAGTAGAAAAAGTTAAAGGTCCTATCATGAAAGGCAAGAAGTCAGGCAGGCAGGACAAAATGAAAAAGCAGAAAGGAAAGGAAATTGACCTCTGTTCTGCCCCTGAGATAGCCAGGAACTGGAATATTCATTTAAGAAGCCTGCTTCTAGTTTGCACACGATTCCTGGGGAAGTTAGGTAGAGAACCCAGGAGGAGACAAGGTCAAATCTCCTAGCAGATATTTCCCAGCTAATTATCTTTCAGATCTGTTTCTCAAATCTGCTCTCAGGGGAATCATCTGCTGGGGTTACTACCCAAGAACCAGTCTCACACCACTCCAAGTAGGATGGGAGTTAGAGGATTTGCCCAGCTCCTAAGTTCCACAGCGATGCTGATCTTCCTGGTCAGGATCACACATCGAGGACCACTGCTTTTAGGGTATCCCCATCTCCATCATCTCCCTGTCTTGCCCTGAGAAGTAAAGCAGAGTTTAGGGCAACAGCAGAGACAGAAAGATGGGTTAAGAGGTGACTGCCAAGTTCTCCAATTGGAGATGATAAGGAGCCCAATGGAGAAATGGAGAAAAAAAGAAGAGTGAAATTGTCTGATCAACTGGATTTGAGAGTGGGGGAGAAAAAGGAATCTAGCATGCTCCTACATCTCTGGCCAAGAGGTGGTAAGGGGGCATGGGGGTGTGGAGTGGAAGGCTATTTTACAGTCAAAGATCATTTGGTGAGAGGAAAGAGAAAGAGAAGTTAAAAATGGATACTGGAATCAGGTGGATCGAAAATACGTGAGAGCTGAAAGTGTGTGAGTGTGAAAGGTAAGGCCAGGCTTGCTAAGTCCAGTGGAGTACAACTCCAAGAAAAGCCGGATAAGAGCCAATTCATAAAGATTGCCTGTCGATGGAGGAAGCTAAGCCCTGGGAAGGTGATTCTTGATGCTTTCTTATTGAAACAGAAGCTAGAAACTAGACATTTGGAAAGAGCTGCAACTAAAGGATACAGAGAGGACAGGCTGATGATGGTTTCTTTTTTTTAATATTTTTTATTGTAATTAATAAAAGGGTTACGTGATATTTGCCACATAGAAGGTGCATTAATTCACATATATTGATACCCTTTCACATGTCTTGGTCCCCATTTCCCTCCCCCCCACCCCACCCCTCATCTTGTTTTCCCCCCTTCCCTATCCAATTTCAAATAACCAAATACAAATATATCCAATATATCAGATAACAAAGTGAGATACTGTAACCATATGAGATAACCAAGGGACAGCAAAAGAGATGAGAGATAACATAGTACATTAAGGACAGCAATCACTCATTATATGGCTTTTGTTTCTATATCCTAGAGGTCCTTTCATTTAGCGTCATATCATATGGCCTTATGTATCTAGGTTTTGCTCTATTGTAAATCTCTGCTAGGAGAGCCCAAGGTTTCTACTGATTATGGCAAATGAGGGAAACCATTGAGCCTAAGTTCCTTTAAGTCTGGCTTATTTCACTTGATATGATTTTTTTCTAAGACTTTCCATTTCCTAACAAATGGGTTGATTTCATTTTTTTCTGACAGCAGCATAGAATTCCATTGTGTACAAATATCAGTTGATGAGTGATGATGGTTTCTTAATTGAGTAAAGAAACAACAGTCAAAGCCAGTGTGGGCCAGGAAAGTGTATGAGACTGTCATCTCCAATTAGTCACAGAAAAAGCTGGAAGTGGTACTGTGACCCAAGTGAGATAGCGCTAGCCTTGGGCAAAAGGAGCCCAGAGACAGGGCCCAGAGTTCAGGTCTCAGGACCAGCCCAAACAAACAAAACACCAATTGATTCTTATGACATTTCACAACTTTACACTCTGATCTGTAAGGCTTAGCTGAGCATTGTTTGAGCTTTGTCCAGTTGAATATGGGCTCAAAGTCTCACCTGAATATACATTGGTGACTTTTCTCAATGGCCTGTTTAGGACAGAGCTGATCTGGAATCTGATTAAACAAGAATACTTACTGTTTGGGTAAAAAAGGAGATGATTTTAACCTCTCTGGGTCCTTTCTTTTTCTCCTCCTCCTCCTCCTCCTCCATTCTTCTTATTTACTAGAGGTACTCAGAGCCCAAATCTTAATTCTTGACACACTTTGTGTGTACAGCTTTATGCTTCAGTAGTGTATTAGCAATAGCCTCATAGTTATTGCTCTGGTTAACAACCCACCACTAAACTGTCCATAGTCCTGTCAAGAGGTATAGTTAAAGTTTCCAAGCAAAGTGAATTTGCACAACAATTTAAAGGTTTGGTGATAGAAACTGTCTGAGGAATTCCCACTCTGTACAAATGGAATGTTCCATTTGCTCACAAGTGGAAGTCTGTGCTCTAGTCTTTCTTCGACTCATACAGATCCCATTTCCAGGCCACTTTGTATAATGGTTGTTGTATCAAATAAAGACTCCTAAGAGCACACACATTCTCAGCAGCATGAAAGTGCCTGGCGTAATGGAAAGAGAATATTAGAGCCTATTTAGACTAGGGTTACAGAGCTCTGGTGTAGCAAAGCTTCCAGAAGAGGTAATCTGAGAAAAGAACGCATTTAGAAACCCTGGGCTGTTCTCAGAACCACGAGGTGCTGCTTCCCTGCACACATAGGCAGGACTAATGTTGAGAATGGAGGCTTTCATTTTGCCCTAGTGAAAACCAGCCTCCCACCACCCACACACTCTCACAAAGCTCTGCTCCTACTTGTCCTCACCTCCGCACACACATTCCCACGACACAGAGCCAAGAGCAGTTAGCAAATGTCAAGATAACTACAACACAGCCAGGCATCTGGCCACTAGAAGTTTCAAGACTCTCTATTTGAAAAAGGAAAGACATAGAGATAACTAACTAGAAGATTTATTTACTCTTCACATCTTCAATGTGTAAAGAACCCCCTTTGTGCTAGCCACTGGGGGGACGCGCTTGTAATCCTAGCTACTGAAGAGATTGAGATCTGTGGAACATGGTTTATAGCCAACCCAGGCAAACTATGTCTGTGAACATAGTTCCAGAGTTCAAGCCCCATGACTGAGAAAAATAAAAGAAAGAAAGGAAGAAAGGAAAAAAGAAAGAAAGGAAGGAAGGAAGAAAGAAAAAAGAAAAATTTCTGTGAGACTCCTATTTCCTAAAAAACACAAGCGAAGCCATGACTCAAGTGGTAGAACACTACAGTCTTGAGCAAAAAAGTCAAGGGGCAACATCAGGCCCTGAATTTAAGCTGGTGTACTGGCACACACACACACACACACACACACACACACACACACACACACACACACACACACAGAGTCCCCTTGACCTCTGTTTGGGGCAGTGGGACTGTTCAAGGTCCCTTGAAGTGTAATGCTTCCTTAACATGATGCTACATTGTACCAAGAACTGGGGTCCCAGCTTCTGCTTGTTTAGAGTACACTGTGAACAACCTCATCAATAGTTGTTGATTATTTCATTTTAAAAGTGGCTATTTGAGCTGCCTAAAAAGGTGAAGTCGGGTGCTAGTGGCTTACAACTATAATCCTAACTAATAGGGAGCTGAGATCTGAAGATCACAGTTCAAAACCAGCGTGGGTCAAGAAAGTTCTTGAGTCTCTTATCTCCAATAATCCAGTAAAAATCTGGAAGTAGAGGTGTGGGTCAAGTGGTAGAGCACCATCTGTGAGCCAGAATGCTAAGAGACAGTGTGCAAGTCTTGAATTCAAGCCCGAGTACTGGCAAAAAAAAAAAAACCTCTTTCTCCTTTTCCTGTTGTCTTGGAAGATGGAGTTTAGGCACTAAACAATCCAGGTCCTCAGGAGAGTCTCATGGAACATTCTTCTCTTTCCAACTTTCCTACGTTCTCCTGCTTAGGTGTCACTACCCATGGGGTGAGAAAGCAAATTAAGTCAGAGTCTCTAGGTAACACCCAACTCCTAAGCCAACAAACACACCACAATTACTTTTCTGTATCTAGAAATTCTCCCAGAGTAAGAATTTCCTAGGAACCGTATAGTCATTAGGTAAGCAAGCAAAACCAAACCAACGTTAACTGTTTTCTAGCGAATAAGATCAACATTGAAAAATTACCAAATTGAGGAAAGAAAGATGCTCCTAAAACCAGGCCAGTCATTTCTTAGTCAAAAGCTTTTTACCTGAAACTTGATAGGGAAGGGGGGAAAACCAATACAGGGAGAGGGTGGTGGGTGGGGGGAGGGTAATGGGTACCAAGACATATGAAAGGGTATCAATGTATGTGAATTAATGTACCTTCTATCTGGCAAATATCATGTAACCCTTTTATTAACTACAATAAAAATATATTTAAAAAAAGCTTTTTACCATTATTATTATTATTATTATTATTATTTATTTTTTCCTCATATCCATGGTCCTTGCCATCATAAAATTTTGTGTTTAGAAATGTAAACGCTGTCATGCAAGGCAATAGGTCCACAAACACCCTGTCTGAGCCTGGAAAATTCTTTCTTTGTACCTCAAAATAGACTCAATAAGGAAAGCGTTATCTTAGGTCCTCAGGTTCTGTCAGCAGGTAGACAGCACTGGTGGAATGCAGGTATTCCAGGTGTCTCTTTTGCCCTGAAAGAATAGCATGTTGTCCAGATAGGTGGAACCTTGTCACAAAAAAAAAATGCTTAGTCGAAAAAATTAATCTGAAGAAAGGAGAGATTGCTATTCTGCATTTGACAGAGCCTAATTGAACCTCTATCTAGGTACAATTCTTCTTCTCCTTCTTCTTCTTCTTCTTCTTCTTCTTCTTCTTCTTCTTCTTCTTCTTCTTCTTCTTCTTCTTCCTCTTCCTCTTCCTCCTCCTCCTCCTCCTCCTCCTCCTCCTCCTCCTCCTCCTCCTCCTCCTCCTCCTCCTCCTCTTCTTCTTCTTCTTCTTCTTCTTCTTCTTCTTCTTCTTCTTCTTCTTCTTCTTCTTCTTCTTCTTTTATTTTGGTAGGGGGACTTGTTCATGGGGCTTGAACTCTGGGCCTGAATGCTGTCCCTGAGCTCTCCAGCTCTAGGCTAGCAATCTACTACTTTGAGCCACTGCATTACTTCTGGTTTTCTGGTGGTTATTTGGAGATAAGAGTCTCACTGACTTTAGTGGCCTTGAACCTTGATCCTCAGATCTCAGCCTCCTGAGTAACTAGGATTACAGGTATGAGTCACTGATGCCCAGCTCTAGATGCAATTTCTATGTGAAAAAGAAGACTTCTCAGTGAAATAGGCATTTTTGTCATCTTGTTGACAAGATATTCATTTTATTTTCAGTAATACACTAAAGATAAAATCAAGACAGACAGCTTTTTAACAAATTCTTGTCTACTCAGTAAGGCCAGAAAATACCACAAAATTCTGTCAATTCCCTGTGGTAAAATATATACATAGCTATTAGAGAGGTTTTGTTTATGTTTCTCTTGTTTTGATACCAGTACTTGAACTGAGGGCCTAGCCATCATCCCTTAGCTTTTTCATGTAAGGCTTGAATTCTACTACTTGAGTCACAGCTCCATTTCTAGCTTTTTGATGGTTAAATAGAAATAAGAATTTCACAGACTTTTCTGTCAAGGCTGTCTTCAAATTTCAAAGGCTCTCCAGCTCAGGCCTTGGAACTGCTCTCTTTAGATCTCAGCCACCTGATTGGTTAAGATTCTAGCCATGAGACTAGCCTCCAGTTTGGGTTGAAGTTGGTTTTGTTGTTTTGTTTTTTCCAATCCTGGGCTAGAGCTCAGGGCCTGAGCACTGTCCTTGGACTTTCTCAAGGCTAGAACTCTACCTCTTGAGCCTCAGCACTATTTCTGGCTTTTTTCTATGTATGTGGTATCAAGGAATCGAGCCCAGATCTTTGTGCATGCTAGGCAAGCACTCTACCACTAGGCCAAACTCCCGGCCCCTGGGTTGAAGAATTTTTGAATGGGAAGGTGTAGCAGTCCTCCTACAAGCATCACATAGTAGAAAACTTTATATCTCCCCTCCCCATTGCGTGGTATTTGGAAAATCACTTATGATTGATTTATATACTAGCTTGTTCTAATTTATTCTTTCAATTTTCAAAAGCCACGGGACTATATCAGAAATGGCCAGATTATAAATGTTATTTATTTTATTCTAAATGAAACTAGACCTGGGGAGCATTTGCTAATTGTAAGTATCCTAGCTAAGCACAAATCTATTTCTGTCTTCTTCAAGGGGTGGATTAGATAAAGCATTCGTTCCATGGAAGCAGTCCCTCCCGAGGGCTTCTCATTTGCCTTCCTGCAGCAAATGTTGGCACATTTGGCCCCCTGGAATATTCTAACGCTGGCCTAGTAACACATCTGCTGTATTTATTTTTGAATGTAAATGGCACTCAAAAGTATGCTTTGAAAATTAATTTCGGCTGAAAACACAATAAACACTAATACGTACAGATTTTGTTCCTGCTAACAATTACTTTATGAAATTGTTAGATGTGGTAGAAGAGGCTAGTTTACAAATACAGTGTGCAGCAATTAAATCCCTTTCAAATCAGACTGAATGATGCCTCTCAGATGGGGTATGGGACATCAGAACAGACTTGGGTGATTTTATGACTTTGTGCACACATGAAGAGCAAAGGCGTCTGTGAGGTCAACTCAGCCGTTGCTGGGAAAACAAAAAATAATAATAATTTCTAGCAAAGAGATCAAGGAAAGACCCATCACACATTCTCTGATGAAAATGCATTGCCTGTTTATGTGTGGAAGGCCAACAACAAAGAAGACATTTTTTTTCCCTCTGTACTTTCTAAATACCAATTAAAAACTTTAAACCATAGCCAAAGAGGCTTGCACTGCAAGTCCCTGAATCTAAAATGTTCCAGAGCCATTGTGGCATCCTAGCCTATGGTCTGATTCAAAAGGGGTTTGCTCACACTAATGGCTCTAACCAACAGATTGAAACGTTCAGCCAGTCCTCTGAACCTCAGCCATCTGTTTACATTGTGTGGCAAATTCACAGTGCTGGGAATTGCTTGAGTCCCCTTAGTACCACAAGGAGTCAGCCCTGGAATGCGGGTTCTTCTCAGCCTTGAGAAGATGGGAAATCAGCCTCATCCAAGGGCCTAGTGTCTCCCATCCTGGACTGGACATTGTGTAGTCAACTTCCCCATCTGTGAAACGGTGGGGGGGGGGAAACACAGCTGCCCCTCCCCGACCTGTCTCTTTCATCCTATGCATTCCAGGGCTTGAATTCAGGACCCTGAACTTTTGCTTGGATTTTTTTTTTCTCAAGGATGACATTCCACCATTTGAACCACAGCTTTCCTTTCTAGTTTTTTTTGCTGATTAACTGAACATAACAAGTCTCTCTGATTTATCTTCCTGGACTGATTTTGAACCACAATTCCTCAGATCTCAGCCTCCTAAGTAGCTAGGGTTATAGGCATGAATCGATGGTTCATTAGGTCTCTTACTTTCTTGAAAGATGATTCTAAGATTGAAATGATAACACAAAGACAAATAGGAAGTTTCGACACAGACAAAACCAAAGATGATTCTCCTGCAACTCAAACCATACCAAATGACTTCATAGTAACAGAATATTGAAGTTTTATAAATAGGAGACTGATCTAGAGAAAGCCAGGAGACTATGTTAATGATATACCTACAGACTCCTGCACTGTATGCAACCTGAAAAATTAGGATTAGATGGCAAGGTGTCTTTGGGTTCTGCCTGAGGCACAGCAATGGTTTGTAATTAGTGTATCCAAATGAAATGATTAGTGGGAAAATGCTTAAGTTTATAAATGCAAGATTATACACTTTTGCACTCATTCAAGTAGTTATGAGCTTACAAAGCATAGAATAGCGTATCAGTGGCTCACATCTGTTATCCTAACTACTTAGGAAGCTGAGATCTAAGGATCATGGTACAAAGCCAGTCTGGACAGAAAAACTCTGTGAGACACTTATCTCCAATAAACTACCAAAAAGCCAGAAATGGAGCTGTAAATGCAGTGGTAGAGTGCCAGCCTTCAACTGCCCCCCCCTCCGCCTGCAAAAACATGAGGCCTTGGATTCCAGTTGCAGTATCAGCACATGCACACACACACACACACACTTTAGAAAGAGTTGCGAATGCAGTAGCTGAAGATATGCAGGTTAAGTCAGTCTGCCCCTGCCCCTGCTCTCATCAAGGCTTGAAGACAGTACAGGGTGACACAGAAACCTGTGCTCTTGCTCAGTGGATCCTCTCTGGGGATAAATTAGAGAACACAGGGCCTAAAGAGATGAGCCATACTTCTCATTTTCACTTGAGTTTGTTACTTTTATCTTCATTTTAGATAAACCAAAGTATTAAAAAAAAATGTGGTAAGTTTTCTGCTTTTATCTCTTGGATGGAATGGTAACTCCAAAGACATTTGGAAGCGATATTGTCCTATTAAAACAGGAGTTATAATAAGGAAAATTTAAAAGTCACACACTGGCTTCACTAATGACATTCATATCACATGCATTCCCAAAAAACAAAAACTTAAAGTAGGGCTGCTTCTTGCCTTGCTTGTTTGGCATTCTTAACTTGGTTCCAGATTTATTGCTAGGTCAAGACCAAGACCAGAATGCCCTACTGTGGTGCCAGTTTATATTTCAGAAATTGGTTTGTTAATAACATTCTAATGTCTATCATCATAGAGCAGAAACTATATTAATATTTTTTTCTCTCAGGCACTTTTACACAGATGTCAGCACTAATCCCTATAGAAGTCTGCTACAAGTCAATCTTCAAGGAAATATATTAGTGATGCCTGTGGAACTTCCAGAAACTAAGAGGTGTGAAAAATTATAATTGGAAAGAAGAAACTTTTTTTAAAAAATGAAGCATAGCTTGGAATATGTGAAATTATCCAGTTGGGTGACTGTAACTAGCCTACACATTTCCCCCAAACTATATTAGCCTAATATGAACAAATAACATATTCTATTAAAAATGTTTCCAATTGTCTCAATACATCAACTATTTTATACAAATGAAGCCAAAGAAAGCTTTCTGAAAGTAATGCCCAACATTCATATTTCACAATTATGAATTAAATGAACTAAAAATCTGTTTGTAAAATGTTATTGATGTTACTCTTTCAACAGAACCTCTATGCTGTTTGAAGAGAACAAGAATACAGATGTTTTCCAGGCTGCAGGGTGGGAACAAGCCAGTCTTTCAAGAGCAGACTGTAAACCCATGAAAGGTGTGCAAACAGATGACAGGGACAATCACAATATGGGATTGATTAGGTGCTCAGTTACTAAAGTACATTGCCTGCATTGTTCTTTTTATGCTACTCTTTGATGGCAAAAACAAAACAAAACATGAATAGCTCATCAGAACTCCAATATGTTTGCGTTTGGGGTTTCTGTCCAAAAGAGAATATGTGCACCTGTAGTTGAGGCTAGGGAAAGACAAGGGAAGAGCTGGCAAGAATTCTTGCAGGAAAAGGAATCATCCATAATTAGCTCACCAGCAGGTACTCACCACATTCTTCTTTTTTCATAATGTTCCTGAAAAATAAGTAGAGACCAGGGACACCCGTCCTTCCAACTGTGCAAGCAGCTAAGAAAGGAAAGATAACAATTCTAGTCTTGTCCAGACACAAGAAATTGTGAGACTCTGTCTCCAGGAAAGATGGCATGCCATTTACCACTGCAATTACAGTGAAAGAGTGAAACACAGGAGCAGACCCAACCAAAAGTAATCAGCACCAAAAAGCATTGGAGGCATTGTTTAGTGGTAGAACACCTCTCAGATAAGTGTGAGGCAATGAGTTCAAATCCCAGTATCACACACATACACACACATACAACTGAGCTGAGGGTAGGGGACATAAAGGGGTCTTAAATCCACTCAGTAAGAGAAATATTAACAAGGAAAAAATCTATAAATGTGCAAATCAAATGAGTATTAAGTGTGCAAGGATATGCATTAACATCAAGGACTGATTAATTACATCCATACACATCCCTAACACTTAAGCATTATGCTATTTCTACTCTGACTTTTTAAACTCTTGGTTCATATGCTAAGGAAACTCCCAAAACAGCGTTGGGATTGAAAATGGTGGTAAGGGTGGCACTGATAAAGATTCATTGGACACAGAAATGGATACATTGCATTCAAAATCCTTTGTACAACTACTTAAAGATAATCAAACTCACAATTTGATTTAGTAGTTTCTCAGCCCCATCAGTATGGGCTTGGGCTGGGACAGAACTCTCACACACAGAGTCCCTGCTCATGGCCACTCTCCATTGTCAGTTCCACATCCTGCGTGGAATTTGGGAAACAGCCTGTATTTGAAGTTTCAGGGGAAGATGATCTTTCAAAAGTTGGATAATCACCTGATGGCTTCTGCCTATAATCCTTGCTACCCAGTAGGCTGAGAGCTGAGGATTCCAGTTTGAAGCTAGCCAAGGCAGAGAAGTGCCAGAAACTCTTATTTCCAATTAACAGGTAAAAAAAGAAGTAGAGATAGCGATCAAGTGGTAGAATGCCAGTCTGAATGGAAAAATCTAAATAAGAGTACAAGACCCTGAACTCAAGCCCCAGTACTGGCAGAAAAAAAAAATTAAAAACAAGCAAATAAAGAAAATTAATGTACCTTGTGAAGTTATTTCTGTTCTCTCTTGTTTTCTCCCTCCTCCCTTATGGTTTATCCCCATTGTTACAGTATCTGACTTTGGTACCTGGTATATCGTATATACGTTTATTTCTTTATTCGAATTAGGGAAGGGAATGGGAAAAACAAAATGATGAGACAAAGGGCAAAGGGTGAAACAATGTAACAGCGATATTCACAAGACAATATGTTGGAAACAAACTTTATAACTTGGAGGGGGAAGTGTGGAAGAAACATAGGAGGGAAGGAGTAACAATGTTCGAGAAGTAATGTACTCATTATTTTACCAATGTAACTGTAATCCCTCTATACATCACCCTGATAAGAAAAATGTAAAAACAAACAAAACAAATCCCAAGGTAGTGACACTGTGGCTCAAAATGGTAGAATGCTAGCCTTGAGCCGAAGAGCTCAGGGACAGTGTCCAAGTCCAGAGTTCAAGCACCACAACTGGAGAAAAAAAAAAAGCAAAACAAAACAAAACAAAAAAAACAAACAAAAAAACCGCCTCTTCCCTGCAGGGTTTTTTTTGTTTTGTTTTGTTTTGTTTTTTTGTTGTTGTTCTGGTTTTGTTTTGTTTTTCAAAGGCAAAAAAACCCCAGCAAGCTTGTGACCCATAGCAGAATTGTTAAAACAAGGACTAATTCTAGACTGAGTTCCAAGATGCTCTGCAGATGTTTGCGAGTGGAGCTGGGGTTTGCTTGAGAACACGGCTGTGTGCAGATGTGGTAAGACTGGAGCAGGTTCAGAGGAGTGGTGGAGATGATTAAAGGGATAAGGAAAGGCTTTTCTGAGATTGCTAAAGAGATGCTTTTCGCCTTCATCCAAGAATGTGAAAATAATGACGATTAACTTCAAAGTCTTTGGTTCATCAGGCCTGCAACAAACCCAAGATGTGAAAATGGGCTTGAATTAAAAACAGGAGAGAACTTGATATGAGAGAAGGAAGAATTTCATATTCTTTGGAGAAGTGTGGCAAACTGAGGTCATGGAATTTGCATCTATATTTTTACAAAGGGATTGGTTACATATCATTTTAAAGCCTAAATTCACCAATTGCTTTTTTTTCTTTTTCTTTTTTCCTTTTTTTTTTTTTTTTTTGGTGTGTGGGTGTTCTATCATTAAGACTCTTAATTAATTAGTTAGTTAATTAAGGATTTCATGGACTTTGCTGCTTTGGCTGGCTTGGAATTTTGATCTCAACCTCCTGGGTAGTTAGGCTTACAGGTATCCACCACCTCTAGCACCTAGCACTTGCTTTTTTTTTCTTTTTGTCCTCCTGTAGTCTAGACTTTGAGGAAATATGTAAATATTTCATTTTCCTGCTCTACCCTTATTCTCCAAGTCTTGTCTTAAAAGGAAATTCATAGCTGGTCTCGGTTACCGAGGGTCAATATTTTTCTTGATTTTTACTGTTTCAGCACTCTGCAGAGACATATGGGCAAAAGGAAGTAGAGGATTATAGCTAGTCAGGGAAGCTTAAAGCAAAGAGAAATAGGCACAGCTCTGGAAGACAGCATATGTCATTGATCTTGTCTACAAGCTAATTGAGAACATTCCCAGGCCTTGCAGGGCCATACTATTTCTAGACTCTCAGGATTTAAGAAGTGCTCAATAGTTCGATGTAAGGCTGTATGCCTGCTGGACACGGAGTCTGGCTAAGTAATAACTCAGACCGGCTTCTAAGAAGTAATAGTAGCAATCAAAACAACAAAAAAAAAGTTGGCAGGTTTTGTTTACACAAAGGACCAGCTGACTCCTTTGTTTCCTAAGAATTGCAGGAATATTCACGATCTCAATACTCTTTTTTAAGCAACTGTCCATGACCAGTGGCCCAGTGAGGTTATAACTGCATATAAAAAGAGCAAAAAGCTCCGTTGGTGACCTGCAAGCTGGCTAAAGACCTAGCCAAACTTGTCACCATATGGAATTTCCATTTCTCTGTGAGAAACCACAGGGATGCATTGGTGGGTGCCATGAATGGAGGTGCTCGGTTATAAAATGTTATTCACATGCAACAGATCATTGTTATTGTTTCCGGTAATTATTCTGCTTAATAACAAAAGGGAAATAACTGATTTTGACACCCAAGTTTTGCTGTAAATAGGCAGAATGTTGTCATGAATATGCAAAATATTATGATCATTGCCATACCTAACTAATTGCATTTGAAGCATGCTGGCCATAAAGTAATTAATTAACAGTGCAGAAAGGCATCATGATACTAGCTATAAATACTAAACATCTCTAATTATTTCCATCATAAAATGGTCCTGCCAAGCAATTTATAACAAACCCGCATGGCAGCAAGGGCCAGAATGCTCCAGCTTGCCATGCAAGGGCTGTGTCACCCAAAGCTTTTTATTTTGTGGTATTGTTGGGATGAGTGGATACCAATTTGAACATAAACTAAAATGAAACTACTCTAGGATTTGCAATGTTCTTTGAGCTGTTGGGTAATTGTAGTGGAAAATTCAGCAGAGCCTTTTGTTGTGGACATCAAAAGTGGTAGGTCACTCTGGACCTGCACAGTACATTCAGAGTTCAAGCAAAAATTGATTTCCTTTTTTTAAAAAGCAGCTGGCATTACAATGAATAGCCCTCTTTCGATTTTTCTTCTCCACTGAAGCGTTCAGTGAATGCACCAGGCATAATAGGCTGCAGTAAACAGTGTCAGGTTCTGTTATATCAGGAGCTCTTTTAAACCAAGCAGACAAGCTATCATCAGTGCCCCAAACCCTGCAAATCATGGCACAGTCAGAAAATGAGTTTGTTTCCTGACTAGTGTGCTGATGACATTTTGAAGAATGGAAGGAGGCACTTTACCAATCCCTCCGGCTGCTGCATGCTCCATTATGATGCCATCTTGTTAATGAGCAAAAATAATGTGCTGGGATGAGGCAGTAATAGAATTAGAGTCCTGTGAGCTGGACTCCACACCACTGTGGACATTCTCTGATCTTGCAGGAAATGTATGACAAGTCCTAGAGATTCATCTCTGAGTATCATTTATCAGAATTCTCAGAATCCTCTCTTCCCCTCCCCCCACCCCATTTTGAAAATAGGAAATTGGCCAACATCATAACAAAGTATCTTGTTCTAGATCTTAGTTCTCGGGGATAAGACCGACTTCTGGCAACACACACACACACACACACACACACACACACACACACACACACACACACACACACACACACACACGCTGCCCTAACTCCAAACAACAACTGTAAGAAAAATGTTGTGAACAAAGATTTGAGTAATGGTGTTAAAATATATTCATTTGTATCCAAACAATGACCCAAAGAGCCTTCAGAAACCAGCGTTCATTTGCTTTGGAGCAATATTTCTTTTCTAAGTATATAGCCCTGTGGCCTATATAACTGTCTTTTATAAGCTCCTGGTTCTGGGAGCAGGGGAGGGGGGGCGGAGAGGAGTCCTTACAAGACTCTCCCAGAATTCAAGGCGAGTGCCATCCCATCCAGCTCATAAAGCTTTCTCCAGAGAATCTCCAGAGGTGAATTCCTGCCTAATGGTCTCTGGATGTGAGGTAGTCCCTGAGATAGGGTGGGGCTGTGATAGCACTGCAGAAAGAAACAGGAGAAAGACATACTTGTCACGTGGTACTAGAGACCCCTTCTTCCTCTTTGCTCACTGGAATAAAAATGTTTCCTTCCATACCAGAAGGGTGTTTCTTAGCAATTGCACCTCTAAATAGAATGTAATTATGGAGGAAATTAACTTCACAGCTAAAGATTGTGTTGTCATGATAATTTAGAGGAGTGGGAAGGATGTTTTCTGAGCAATCTCTAATCTTTTTTTTTCTTCTCTCTTTTTTGGTTATCACTTAATGGTATTCATTAAAACCGATAACAGAAATTGCCTCCCTTTACATTTCCTACTGTGCCTCGATTTAGTTGAGTTAGACTTTTCTTGAAACAATGCATTAGTGTCATGCTCAATTGACTTCAGCTGTAAAAGAAATAAATCTCCTGTGTGACTTTGTTGCTCACAGCATCTGGAAATGGTTATAAACAAGTACTCTGTCAGTCCATTGTTTAAAGAACAGCAGGCGTTTCCCTTGTCCCTAGGTCTCTGAACTGGTTGTACAGGAACTTAGGAAGGGCTTTCCTACAGTGCCAAATGGCATTTCTTTTTGGGAAGATGTGCGTTTAGAAGCCAAGACAGGTTTCTTTTTCATCATTAGCCCATGGGTCATTGCTGTTCTGAGCATACTTTTTCTGGGTCTTGGCAGAGCAACAAGCAAGGTGACAATGACACCCTCAAGATGAGCAAACTAAAGATTCAAGAGAGCTAACAAAAATCCTAGTGCTCATTGGTGCCATCTCCAAAAGGAGTTTCCATTTCAAACAATTAGCAGAGAAAACAAATGTCCCTCCTCCGTGCTTAGAGCCTGAATGTAATTTTGTGCTTGGTTAAGTGCAGCCACATAGACAGATGACAGGACAGTCAACTTTGACTCAATCTGGGAAGTGGAATTTGAAGCCAAAGTGTTATCAACTTGATGAAATAGAAGGACTCTTTTTCCTCTTGGCTATTTTCACCAATGTGGCTAAATTTTGTGAGATTGGATTTTGAATGGAATTTCCCTCCATAATGTTAAGATTGTAATTCAACAGAGATGGAGACCCAGTCAAAGTGAAGTCATCTCAACCATGTGTGCCTAGCCCACACTCAGTGGTAAACATCCCTGACATTCTGTCACCTTGTTTCATTGAATCATTATACCTTTGAATGCATGTGTGGGTACTGCTGCTGGAGAATGAAGTCAGGGCCTTGCATTTGTTAAGCAGCTGCTCTGTTACCTGAGAAACACTCCCAGTCCTTTTCTTTCTTTCTTTTTTTTTTGGGGGGGGGGGTTCAGTTGTTTTATAAAGAGAGTCATTTATTCTCAGGCCAGAATGGATACTCATCTTTTTATCAATGCTTCTGAGATGACAGACAGGCACCATCATTTTGGCTTTTGGTTTTGTTTTTATTTTGTTAAAATAGAGCTTTATGAAATTTTTGTCCGGGCTAGCTTCTAATGACAAACCCATTAGATTTCTGCCTGCTGAAGTGGTAGGATTGTAGGCATGAGCTCTCAACTAACTGAATTTCATAATTTTTTTAGGGATATGAAGATGAACAACTTCTATTGTTGTCAGCATTTCTTACTTTAATTGTATTTAATACATGAAATAAACTAAGCCTTAGAACTTTAAAGTCTCTCAGATAGTGTATTTGGATATCTTGTAACCAAGTTATCTGAAAATAGCTTGTATCTGTTGAAATTTGACCACTGGTGCTAGTTTTTTTTGGGGGGGAGGGGGTAGGGGGGAATACTGCCATAACTGATCTACTGCTTAATATTTTTGACTAATATAGTTAAAACTAGCCCAACCTCAGAGCTGTCAATAAACAAAATAAAAAGTGACCTACTCTTGTCTAAGAGCGAAAGAAAATGAATATTGAAACGTACTTATTTATTTACTGTCAAATATACATACACAGACAATGACTTTTCAGAAGGGTGTTTGTTTACCCTACTATGTATGAAGAAATGAATATTCAGAAAGGGTAATGATCTGTTAATTTCATAGAATTTAATAGCAATGGAGCCAGAGTGAAACTGAGATCTGCTTTGTTCCAAATTGCAAACCAATCGAAGTTAAGAACTTCATATCCATGGAGATTGATAATATGAGTGAATAAGCAGAATTTCTTAAATACAGTCCCGACATTGATGTCTTAACTGCTTTAATCTTCAAATCTAAAGTCCTATCACAGAGAGAGAGAGAGAGAGATCAATAATAACCTCAGAGTCATTTGTTTGAGATTCTTGTGGAAGAATGTGGAATTAATACATTGGTTTCCCCATGACTGTTGGAGTTTCATGTAAAGCGTGACATATCTCTGCTGTATAATGAGGAAATACCATGAAAATTACCAAGAGAACTATAAAATACAATGATAAGATCTAGCAGTGAACTACATTAGGAACCTTTTGCTGTAGGATTTCTCATTAGTCAGGGTCAGTGTGCCCTCTGAAATCTTTTACCTTTTTTGTAAGTTAAGCAAATCTGCAAGGGTTAGTAGCTTATTAGAGCATTTGCTTTTTTCATTTGTCACTAGAACATTTCTTTAGAAGAAAGTCGGCATCCTATGCAAAAATGGTATTATGTGCAATTCTGCCCAAGTAAAAGTTATTCTATGAAATACATGCCAAGCAAATACCACAGTAAGCCAGTGAGCATTGCAAGAATACATGAGATGCATAAATAGTGAATAGCAGTTTATATTTCTAAGTTCCTTTGAAGCAGTAAACATCACATGACCGTGATTTGCAATAGAGCTATTTTTGAGAATAGTCCCAAAATACCGTAGTTCCAAAGAGACAGAACCACTAAAATTGATCAGTGATCTAGGAAGAGTTGATGAAAATTTTCATAAAAGAAAAGAACTATTTCTATCTAAATAAGATGCGTAGACGTTCCAACCAACTTTTCCAACTAGCCATGTTCTCAAAATGGAGAGTCAATTTAACTCATGAGTTCCATACTTTATCTTATCATTGGTTAGAAGAAGTAGTTTTAGATTCTGTTCTCTACATAAAACTGATGGTGGCTAAGGAAGTTGTAAGATGCTACCAAATTCCAAAAGCTTGAAGGCCCTGCAGCCAGGCATGGAGTTTTATGAGTACACTGTTATTTACAGTTAATGGTTTCTAATACACATAGGGGTCAGGAGGAGGCCTAAATACAGTTGCTGTTATTTTAGAACCGGTGCCACATTTTAGATACATCATGTGGTTATAGTCCAGAGTGTGTTTGTAAAGCCAAAATGACTGGAAGTTGAATTCTGAACTAATGTGACATAAAAGTTTTCTAACATTAGTAATTTTTCATCTTGTTCAAATAACCTTTATTAGCTTTTATGCTCTCTACAATGGCTGATACAGTATGACTGTGTCTGTGCCCTCTGCCATGGATTAACAAGACCAAATGTTGAACGGCTAACCATTTAAAAAATAAAATCTCAAGGAGTAACATTAGCAAGACAGCAAGTTTTGAGATCCCAGTTCTCATGTCCTTGTCCAAAGGAAGGAAGAAACAAGTGGACAACAGCTAATAAGAGAAACATTTGAGTGTAGCCTGAGTGGAGTCAAGGCCCTATGGTGAACAAACAAGGGCCAGAGGAAAGAGGGAAAACACTTTTCTGTGCTATTCTGTGCTGTAATGATGTCCTCATGCCAAGAAAAGGTAAGGAGAGGATTCTGGCTGTCATGAACATTCTGTGGCTATTGGCAGGGTTTGACACCAGCCAGCCCTACAGTCTTCACCAGAACTGAGGTCAACCTCGTGGGATCTACCCCTGGAATGCATGTTAGTTTAACATATGCTGATGGTCCAACATGGATCTCCACATAGAGAAAATGGAAGACAAAAATGACATAGTTATCGCAAATGATGCAGACAAGGCATTTTGTAAAGTCAGTATGCTTTATAATACAAAAATAGAATTGCTGACTAACAAGTGAGCTGGAGGTGTGGCTTGCGTAATGGTCTGCCTAGGAAGTACAAAGCCCTGAGTTCAAGCCCCAGAAATGGCAAAGGGAAAATAACCAAAAAAAAGCAAACAACACTCAATCATTTATGTGTAAGCAGAAATTTCCTCAACATAATAAAGCTCATTTTATCCCAGACTGACTGCTACCGGTAACATAATAACCACTGACAGGGCTATGGTGGGGTAAGACTGGGAGTTTTCTACAAAGATGAGATACAAAGCATAGACGGGTATTCTTATCGTTTTATTCAACATCTACTGAAAGTACTACCAACAATAATTAAATAAAAAATCAATAAGACATTCAAATCAGAAACAGTAAATGTTTCCTATTTACAGAAATAAACTCTAAAGAGTCTACAAAAAGCTGTCAAAATAATGATAAATGTACAAGCTACAAAATCAACACACAAAAATCATTTTATGCTAATAACAACCCCAGAGAAAAAAATAAAGGTAGCAATTCCATCTAAAATACGATCAAGGGCTAGGTGTTATGGCTCATGCCTCTAATCCAAGCCACTTGAAAAGAATATTGAAAGGATCATTGTTTGAGACCAATTGAGGCAGAAAGTTAAAAAGAAGACTCCCATCTTAATCAAGGGGCTGGGCATATGGCCTCTATCCACATATCCAGAGACATAAATGATTGTCCATAAGAGGATTATGGTCTGAGTATAGTTCTAGGCAAAAATGCAAGACTTGAAAACTAAAGCAAAAAAGGTATGGGGCTATGGTTTCAATACCTACCTAGCAAATGTAAGGCTTTTTCTTGCCTGAATTAAATCAAAAATAAAATAGGATTAAAAAATGTCATATTTAGGAATAAATTTAGTCAGGGAAATATTAGCCCCAAAACACACAGATAGAACCAAAAGAGCAAAATACAACTTAGGAATAAACTCAAGCCAACACATTCAACTAACAAACAGCACGTGAGACATGGGGGAAAAATGTTTTTAGTCAGTGATATTAGGAAAAATGCAGGAAAATGAATTTAGACCGTATCACACAGAATACTTTAAAAAAAACTTAAAGCACATTAAGCACTTAAAACTCATATAAAATTCATAGAAGAAGACATAGGAAAAACTTTACATATGTCTTTGCAATAATTTATCTTTTTGGATATCACACCAAAAGTTCAGAGAAAGCAAAGCAAAAATAAATAAGTGAAACAACTAAAAATGTTCTTTGCACAAAAGAAACAGCAAAATGAAAAGGCAGTCTATAAACTGAGGGAATATTTTACAAAAGTGTATTTAACAGGTTTATTTCGTGTTGACTCAAAATATATAAAGAACTCATAGTGCTCACAGGAACAAATTAATAACACATTTAAAATTGGGAAAGCAATCTGAATAAACACTTCTACAAAGAAAACATGATTTGCCAGGTGAAAGGTGCTCACAACTGTAATTCTAGCTATTCAAGTGCCTATTATCTGAGGATCCAAGTTCAAAGCCAGCCCAGAAAGACCAAATCTGACAAACTCTTACCTCCAATTAACAAGCAAAAAGTTGAAAGTGGAAATGTGGTTCAAGTGATAAAGTGCTTGACTTTAGCAAAAATAGTTAAGTAAGAGCATAGGGCCCCTGATTTCAAGCCTCAGTACCGATACAAAGGAAAAACAAACAAAGCACTGAACTCAGTACCAAACACTTGCCTAGAGTATATGAAAACCAGAGGTTTGTGCATGTCTGTTGACAATGTTTTACCAATGACCATGAAGACATAAAAGAATGCTCAGCATCTAAAGAAGTACAAACCATAGCAAGGTATCATTTCTTGCTTGTTAGTATTGATACTGCAAAAAAGAAAGAGAGAGGGGGGGGAGGGAGAGGGAGAGAGAGAGACAGAGACAGAGACAGAGAGAGAGACAGAGACAGAGCGGGAGAAAATAAAGCAAGAACTAAAAGCTGTTGGCAGGGATGAAAAAATAAATCCTTGTACCTCGATGACAGGAATATAAATTGGTATAGCCATTTGAGAAAATAGATAGATGTCCCATTAAATAAAAATAGATCCATCATATGACCTAAGAATTCCTCCACTGAGTAGATACTCAAAATAAATGAAATTATAGCAGGATCTCAAAGACTGCTTTTACCAAATATACTGACTTACTGCTTGGATCTGCAGCAGTAATTCAGCTACCTTAAACTTTGGGTCAGATTTCTGCTCAGTTCTGCACAGGGACCTGTTAGTTCTCTAAAGAATGTCTGTCTGAAAACATTGATTGAGCCTAAAGCTTTTCCTCTCTTTTCTCTCTTCAAAATTGAAGACACCAAGATAAGAGGAAGATATTTTCAAGATTCCAGGAGCAGTAAGTTCTTCAGAGAGGTCGCTCCCTGATGGCATAAAGGACAGGCATCCATCTCACAATGGGATCCAAATCCTCCACTTTATAACTTTGCATTCCAAATGGGAGGCAATCAGAATAATGCCCCTTTCTGTACCATTTCTCCAGAAGCTGAACATCTGGGAAAGGAGGAGCTGGTACCTGGGGGACGTAGTGAGGATGCTAGAGCAAATGCTATCTTGGCAGTACTTATGCTGCACATAAACAAACTTCAGCCCAGAACACTCTCTAGTGCACAGCTTTAAAGGCATGCTCGGTAGGATCACCATTTAAAAATTAAAATAAGATTGAGTTTTCTATAAGAGGTAGCAGTTCTATTCCAGAAATTGGCTTTACTCAGTTTTCTACAGAAGAGCTAATATATTTTCTCACGACACTGTCTTGTGTTAATGCAAATGACTAAACACAAATCAAAGGATTGGTTCATTTTTTGCAATATGTGTCCATTTACTGATTGGTTGCTATAGCCCATCTGATATTTTTATATATTTATGAACTGGTTATCAATTAACATATCCTTTAAAAGCATAGGGATTGACCTGAGAAGCTGAGATCTGAGGATGATGGGTTAAAGCTATTAAACCCCTAAAATCCAGAAGCAGAGCTGTGGCTCAAGTGGTAAAATGCCAGACTTGAACATAAACAGTGTCTAAATACTGAGGTCAAGACCCTTGACTGGCACAATGATTTGTTGTTGTTGTTAGAGGAGTATCTAAGTCTCCAACATTGGGGCTGGCATAGGGGCTTAGTGGTAGAGTGCTTGCCCAGCATGCATCAAGATTCTTGGGTACCACATACACCAAAAAAGCCTGAGGTGGTGCTGTGTTTCAAGTGGTAGAGTACTAGCCTTGAGAAAGCTCAAGAACAGTGTCCAGGCCCTGAGTTCAAGACCCAGGACTGGCAAAACAAAACAAAACAATCTCCAACAATTAAAAATAGTTCACAACTACATAGACATAAAAATTTATGACTCTATAGACATAATGTTTTATTACATAGATTAACATGTATCTATGACATACAAACCCTCAGCCTAATTTTAATGGTATTCTAAAATCTAAGTGACAGTGATTGTATATGGAGATTCCCTTCTTGAATACTTGTTTGTTAAACTTGTCAGTTAAAATATGATGTAAAAATCAATGTTAGGGGCTGGGAGTTTGGCCTAGTGGTAGAGTGCTTGCCTAGCATACATGAAGACCCAGGTTCAATTTCTCGGTACCACATACATAGAAAAAAGCCAGAAGTGGTGCTGAGGCTCAAGTAGTAGAGTTCTAGCTTTGAGAAAGTCCAAGGACAGTGCTCAAGCCCTGAGCTCAAGCCCAGGACTGGCAAAAAAAAATCGATGTTAATAAATTCTTTAAATTAAAAATAGTCCTGTTGCATGCTCTGTCTCTTGTTCTATATGATCACCACCTTTGTATTCGGTCAGCTGAATAGGAGCTTGTTACCTCACACTCCTTTCTCTCCATAGTCATGGAAATTGCAGGACTTCCAATGTCCAATGTTATATATTCAAAAAATTTTGGCCAGGAAATTGGCCTAGTGATAGAGTGCTTGCCTAGCATGCACGAAGCCCTGGGTTCAACATATGCGGAAAAAGCTGAAAGTGGTACTGTGGCTCATTTGGTAGAGTGCTAGCTTTGAGGAAAGCCCAAGGACAGTATTCAGGCCCTGAGTTCAAGTCCTGGGAATGGAAAAAATAAAAATAAAAATTTTTAAATGTCTACTTTTAAATAAGATCATACAGTATTTGTGTTTCTGCATGTAACTTACTTTACTTAGCATAATACCCAGTGCCATCTATTGTGTGGCAAATGACAGAATCTCCTTTGTTAAGGCTAAACAACATTCACTGTCTGGGTGCACATAAGGACATACACACCCCATATTTCTTAATGCATTTATCTACCAACAGAAAGGCTAACTGTTACCATACGTTGGGTATTGTAAATACTTTATAACACATTGTTTGATCAGAATGGCATCTCTAAATGTCACTCAGAAGTGCATGTGTCCGTGTGTGTGTGTGTGTGTGTGTTGTGTGTATGTGTACTTAAACTTGAACTCAGAGCCTGGCACTGTCCTTTATCTTTGTCTCTCAAGGCTGGTGCTCTACTACTTGAGTCACACCTTTATTTCTGACTTTTTGGTGGTTAATTGGAAAGAGAAGTCTCTGGACTTTCCTGCTCAGGCTGGCTTCAAACCTCAATCCTTAGATCTCATCTTCCTAAGCAGCTAGACTTACAGGTGTGAGGCACCAGAGCTTGGCTTTCAGAAGCATTCAAAATGAACCTTTTCGTGGCTCAGGAATGAGGCTCCACTGTCTTTCATGATGGAGGTGACAGATAATGCTGACCTACAGAAATTAATTAGTATAATTCACTTGAAGGCTTATTGCTAACATCATTATAATTCATCCCCAGAGGAGTCATTTGATTATTGCCTTTGTTGCCAATAAAAATTAAAATAGCTAGTTACTAGTTCAGATCATTAACCCATTTCAGATTTGCCATCATGCAGAATGGAGGAAGGGAGGATCTGACCTCCAGGACCCATCTTTCCTCGCTGCATGAAAATGAGTTCTAGCATTTCCTTGAGCCCAGCACAGGAATGTACACATCACGGGACTATCTAGGCTTTCTACAGCTCCTAGGAAAATGAAATGTTGAGGAGACCTTTTCTTTATTATGTCTCTATTAGACAGATATAGAATTTGGCAGGGAGAATGATTCTCTCAGTACCATAGCTGGAGGGTTATATTTGGTATAATATTTTTGAGAAGGTAGTTTAAGTTTGTCTTTTAAAAATGTTGGGTTAATTAGTGAATTATTTAAGCTAACTTCTTTTAGGTGTGTGAAAATAATTGGGCTTGAATTTAGAGACTCTCGGTCTCATTTAGGTTTTTCACTGATACAGGTGTCAACCATCACTGCTGGGCTTTAATAACTCTTAAGCACATACTGAATGGGAAACAGCTTCAAAGTGACTCAAACCCACTCTTTTATTTATTTATTTATTTTTTGTCCATCTTGGGGCTTGAACTCTGGGCCTGGGCGCTATCCCTGAGCTCTTCAGCTCCAAGCTACCACTTTACCACAGCATCACTTCTGGTTTTCTAGTGGTTAATTGGAGATAAAAGTCTCGCCATCTTTAGTGCCAGGACTGGCTTTGAACTGCAATCCTTAGATCTCAGCCTTCTGAGTAGCTAGGATTACAGGTGTGAGCCACTGTGCCCAGCATGAACTCATTCTTTACACAAAGTATGCTCTGCATTCTACTTGCAATGTGTTATCATTTTTTTCTTAGAGGAAGTCACAATCACAGCTTATGAAGCTGTGTTTAATAGTCTCCATAATATTTGTACATGTATGTAAGATCTTTGGGCTTTTTACACAGGAGATTTCAGAAATATACTATACTAGATAACACTGGGCTCATCCAAGAAAAAAAGAAGAAAATCATAATCAAAGAAGCTTATTAGGTGAAAACATAGCCAAAGAAGAAATGATTAAAAATTGGTTACCAACTGTTAAGAACTCATGTGCTTCCAGGTGCCAGTGGCTCATGCCTGTAATCCTAGCTACTCAGGAGGCTGAGATCTGAGGTTCACAGTTCAAAGCCAGCCCTGGACACAAAAGGCCCTGAGACTCTTACCTCCAGTTAACCACCAGAAAACCAGAAATGACACCGTGGCTCAAGTAGTAGAGCAGTTGTGTTGAGCTGAAGAGCTCAGGGACAGTACCCTGGCCCAGAGTTCAAGCCCCATGACCCACCAAAAAACAAACAACTCACGTGCCGCTAGAAAATGGGTCTAGGTACAATTTATCCTCATGGTAAAATTTGCCAAAATGTTTTACTTTGCTGTTTTCTGAATTTTCTGCCTCTCTATATATTCATCTTTTCTAATTAATATAGACACAGACTATAGGTATAGATATGACAACAGATATATGCCTATCAATATGTAGGTAGATGTCTATACAGAATTTTATGAAGAAAGCTTTACTGTAAAGTTAATTGCACAGACCTTACCTGTAGAAGCTAAATTGCAGTGACTTCCAGGAAGATGAATTTGTGCACCAAGTCTAGGTTTCAGTCATACTAAATACAAATGAAAAGATGCAACATGACTTGGGAAAAAAATCACCTTCAAGTCTGCTTCTGGGAAAACTAATCTAAACTATTCTTCATTTCCATAAATATTTATATGTTTATTACCTCCAGAATCTAATAACTATAAACTCAGAGAGAATTGCCTTGTAGAAAAAAAAATCAAAGGCTGCCCTAACAGAAACATTAAATATACTGAGACAGGTTTGTGTGTGTGTGAGTGTGTGTGTGTGTGTGTGTGTGTGTGTGTGTGTGTTCTACATTGAAAATTGCTGTCAGTTTTCAACATTAAAAAATAACAAAAGTGGACATCATATTAAGTCCCCTTTGGGACCAAATCATTATATGCTGAATCTAAAATACTTTAAAAAGAAGGCAAGGAAGAATCTACTGAAAAAGTCATTAGCCTGACAGAGACTCACGCCCCATTTTTGACTCTGCCATGAAGTTGCTAGACAGCTTTATTCCTCCTCTGATAGAAAACTGATCTTTACAGAAAAAAAGAGCAAAGACAGAAGAAATATGCATGTGCATGTTCTAATGCTCCAATTATTTTTAAATAAAGTAGAAATGTATCCAGAAATTCTTAATACAATGGAAGTGGTTTCATGTTCCTGGATCAACTACATCTGAGTATGTTTGGCAATACTTAACAGCTATTTGTAATGAATTTCTGCTTTGTTTAACCACTTAGTTCTTACATGTTCAATTGTGTGCATGTGTGTGTATGTACTGTGTGGGTAGCACCTTACATCCTTAGCCACAGCTCAACTTCTGGCTTTCTTTCTTTCTCTCTTTCTTTCTCTCTTTCTTTCTCTCTTTCTTTCTCTCTTTCTTTCTCTCTTTCTTTCTTTCTTTCTTTCTTCCTTTCTTTCTTCCTTTCTTTCTTCTTTGCTAGACCTAAGGCTTGAACTCAGGGCCTGGGCACTGTCCTTGAGCTCTCTCGAGGCTAGCATTCTACCACTTGAGCCATAGCACCACTTCTGGCCTTTTGATGTTTGTGATACTGAGAGATAGAACTCAGGGCTTTATGCATGCTAGGCAAACACTCTGACCTCTTTCCTTTTCTTTTTTTTTTTTTTTGGTGGTGGTGGTTTATTGCACATAAGTGTCTCACAGACTTTCCTGGGTGGGTTAGCTTCAAACCATAATCCTCAGATTTCAGCCTCCTGAAGAACTAGGATTACAGGCCACCTGCACCTGGCAAATCTACTGATAGATCTATAGATAGATAGATCACATCTTTCAGGGTAAGACACAGGAGCAGCCAAGGAGAAAAATATAGCCTCTGAGCTAAGATCAGGATGGATTCAAATCCCAGGCCTGCTCCTTCCTGGCTGGGTGTTCATGTTCAGAATCATTTCTTTTTTCATATATTTATTATTGTAATTAATAGAAGGGTTACATGATATTTGCCAGATAGATGGTGCATTAATTCCCATACATTGATAACCTTTCACATGTCTTGGTCCCCATTTCCCTCCCCCCCCACCCCCACCCCTCTGTCATGGTCAGTTTTCTCATCTGCCAAGTGAAGATAGCATTCATATTGATTTCATAGAGGTATTTAGGAAGAATTTTGTAGAATTCTGTACTTAAAGCACCTTGATATGATTCATCTATATAGTATTCAACTAAATCAGCTCTTGCTAATAAAATATAGAAAACTTATGACAGGAGTTAATAAGTAAAGAGCAAAGCTACTACAACACTTGCTTAAGGCGTAGGAGCTGGTAACTCATGCCTGTAATCCTAAACTATTCAGGAAGCTGAGATCTGAGGAAATCAGAGGAGGGTCGCGATTGGAAGCCAGCGTAGAAAAAGCAAGAATTGGTGGATCAAGTGGTAGAAAACTAGCCTTGAGCAAAAAAGCTCCTAAGCCTGAAGTTCAAGCCATAGGACTACCAAGCATGCATGCACGCTCACAGGCACGTGTATACGCACACACGCGCGCACACACACACACACACACACACACGTACACATACACACAGACATAGAAAGTGTACAATGAATTCTACTTTCCAAGAATAAGCCAATAGTTTCTGTTAGCTCTGTAAGCATACTGAAATGACAATTTCTAGAAAACTGACCTTTTCGTGTACTAAGCAAAGCTACTCTCAGGCAACTTAGCAAACTAAAAGCCAGTAGACAAGAACTGTTCACTGCCCCTGGGGTTTGCTTTAGGAAGGAAATGGTCACATTTATCACAAATACAATGTGTGATGAGGTGGAATGTCACAGAAACCTAGTTTGTTATATCACTCTGACAATGAAGCCTTGAAAGAGCTGTGTGCCTATAATTCCCTTTACATTTTATTTAGAAGAAAATCTCAGATAAAATACAGTAAGAAATCGAATTAGACAGGGATGTAGGGCATTAGAAGTTGAATGTGAGTCAATTAAGTCCACCAAAATAACTTTGGAATTTTCTAGGCTACACTTTCTTAATTTATTGAGACACCTACCTTGGCAGGTCATGAGGATGCATGCTTGTAATCTCAGCATTTAGGAGGCTGAGGGAGGATCTTAAGATTGAACTCAGCCTGTGCTATGTCGTAGTACCCAGTTTCAAAAAGGAAAATCCAGGGGCCAGGAGTTTGGCCTAGTGGTAGAGTGCTTGTCTAGCATGCACCAAGACCCGGGTTCGATTCCTTGGTACCACATACCTAGAAAAAGCCGGAAGTGGTGCTGAGGCTCAAGTGGTAGAGTTCTAGCCTTGAGAAAAATCCAAGGACAGTGCTCAGACCCTGAGCTCAAGCCCAGGACTGACTAAAAAAAAAAGAAAGAAAGAAAAGAAAATCCAGCTCCTGTTTTGTGGAATGAAGTAGACAAGGCTTGAAACATGCCTAAAGTTTTCAGAACACGATAATCATCATTGTCCTCAGACTGGATGTTTTTATTAGAAAGGGAATCAATAAGCATGATTTCCTGAGGCACCTCTGGACCTTTGTGGTCATTTCCTGTTTTTACTTGACACATGGCTTTAAAACTTAGTGACCTCAAATCATCAGTTACCACTTCCCAGTCTCTATGGGTCATGAATTCAAGAATGACATCTCTTGAGGTTTTTCACCAGGTGCTAGTTATTCTGTCTGCCAGGGCTATATTCTGGCTGAGCCATGGAGTGCTTCCGAAATGACATACCACCTGGGCTGGCATGCAGTGCTGATGGCTGTCTGGGAGACTCAAGGCCTTAACATGCAAACATCTCTACTGGATGTTCCAGTGTCTGTTTCCTTCAGAGTCATTGATCGAAGAGAAAGCAAGCAAACGTTACGTTTTCTTGTGACCTGCTCTCCTGCGCCACATGCCATCATGCCTCGTATAGTATGCAGGCTCTTCTGAGAGTGCTTCCATTGTAGAATCTGGAGAGTGTGGGATTTCTTGGGATCATCGGTACCTGCGAAGCAGGATCACCACAGGCCACGCAGGACTACCATGCCGCAACTTGCTGGAATCTCATCTCAAGTCTCCTTTTTGAGTCATTTTTAGATCCTCAAAAGAAAGTTTTTCTTCTTTGCTGCTGTTTCTGTTTGGATTTCCTTCTGTCTTGCTTGTTTGTTCAGCCATCTCTGGGAGGATAAGGGGGAGGCACAGAACTGGTGGGATGAAGGGTAGCAAAAGTAGCAAGCAGTGTTACTCAATAGACATTGTGTTGAAAATGAACTATACAACTCATGGGTGGGGATGAGAGGGAAAAACTAGGAGAGCGAGGGGATGACATTGTTCAAAAAGAAATGCAATCATTACCTGAGGTATATTACTGTACATCACCTTTACAATAACAATAAGAATGGTTTTTAAAGAGCAAAGCTGGAGAGTCATCAAAATTCTTAACTACAAATCCAAAGTCAAATACAGCATGGTACTGACATCCAACAATGGCTCATATCCAGAAGGTACAAGAAACTCAAAAATAACATCTCAACAATAAAAATGTCCATTAAAAATGACCAATGAGGGGCTGGGGTATGGACTAGTGGTAGTGTGCTTGCCTAGCATGCATGAAGCCCTGGGTTTGATTCCTCTGTACCATAAACACAGAAAAAGCTAGAGGTGGTGCTGTGGCTCAAGTGGTAGAGCACTAGTCTTGAGAAAGCTCAAGGACAGTGCACAGGCCCTGAGTTCAAGCCTCAGGACTGGCAAAAAAATAAATGACAAGTGATTTTAATAATTATTTGAAAGGGGCTGGGAGCTTGCCTAGCATGCACGAAGACCCGAGTTCAATTCCTCGGTACCACATACATAGAAAAAAGCCAGAAGTGGTGCTGAGGCTCAAGTGGTAGAGCTCTAGCCTTGAGAAAGTCCAAGGACAGTGCTCAGGCCCTGAGCTCAAACCCTGGACTGGCAAAAAATATGATAATAATTATTTGAAAGAAGATATATAATAGCCTACAAATACACGAAAAAGTGTTTATCATCATAAATCATCAGGGTATGCAAATCAAAATCATAATCAAATGTTACCTGACTACCTGGAATCACTAGATAGATAGATAGAACTCAAGTTACATGCTGGTGAAAGTGTAGAGAAAGGGGAGATGGGGAAGGCTCTCATATTGTTAGTGAAACTGTAAGTTAGTATAATCTTTATGGTAAATAACATACAAGATCCTCCCAAACTAAAATCAGATCTACCATCTGATCCATCTGAGTATGTAGCTAAAGGAAATGAACTCAGTATCACAAAGTAATACCTGCATGCCCTTGTTTATTACAGCACTATTCACAATACATAAGACCTGTCTAGGTGAGGTGCTCATAATCCCATGATGGATAATAGAAGTGTGATACATGTACATAATGGAATATCACTCACCCATAAAGAATGAAATCTTCTCAAGTACAAAACAAATGGAACTACGGGACATAATGTTAAGTGAAACAAACCAAACACAGAAAGGTGAGTACTGAATTTTTCTCACTCATACGTGGAAGCTAAGAAAGTCTACCTGAAACTAGAAATTATATGAGAATGAGAAAGAGATAGGAGAGTTGTATCTGATCCATGAACATTGTATGCATACATAGAAGTGTCACACTAAGCTCCATTAGTATATATAATTCATGTGTGCTAACAAAAGCAAAGAGAAGAAACAAAAACTATGTAGCAAGAAGTCCCAATAAAGTGGCAGTAAGTTATATAAGATGAGTTCTACTTATAGTACTGTTTAGAAAAAAGCGAGATATCACAAATACAGTTTTACCATATTTAGACAGAATGCTATTCATGTGGATAATTGAATACACTGCAAGGTTACCAGTAGTTAAGTATGCCAGAAAATATGTGTAATCTTGGAACAGACCTACAAAAAAATGATACTTTCTTAGTAGACTATAATCCTAGCTACTCAGGAGACTGAGATATGGAAGACTGATGGTTGAAACCAATCTGAGTAGCAACTGAGACTCTATCTTTAAAATAATCAGCAAAAAGCAGGACTAGAGGAATGACTCAAGTGGTAGATGTTCAGCTATGAGCAAATGAACCGAGTCAGAGGTCAAGGTTCTGGAGTTCAAGACTCAGTACTGGTGGAGTGGGGTGGGGGATAGGGAGGAAAAGCAGTTATACTTTTCCATAGATTTTTTTAAATACAATAGACTGTCTTCCTTTCTTGCCAAAGCCATCCAAGATCTTCAGTTTCATTTTGTGTCTGTTTGGTGTCTTAAACGTGGCTTTCCCAGTCTAGTAGGTTCAGCCCTGAATACGGCTTCTCTCTGCCCTCAGCTTGTTTATTGGGCCCACGCCACAACAGTTCCTTCTGTTCCTGAAATATTTGAAACAACTGGACTTCCTAGCTGTTGCATTTTCTATTTTCTAGAAAAGTGTAAATTGCATCATCCCAAATCCCCCAAATCCCTGACTCTGTTGTTGTTGCTGTGACCCTCAGATAATTGTACAAAGGGGTTTCCATGCAACTTTTCAATATATGAGAGTATATTGCAGTATTGCATCTTGATTAATGTCACCCTTTCCGTTGTTTACCCAACCCCAACCCCATGATCCTACTCTTTTCCTTCCTTCCTTCTTCCTTCTTCCTTCTTTCCTTCTTCCTCCCTCCCTCCTTTCTCTTTCTCTCTTTTCTCTCTTTTCTCTCTCTCTTTCTTTCTTTCTTTCTTTCTTTCTTTCTTTCTTTCTTTCTTTCTTTCTTTCTTTCTTTCTTTCGTCCCTTTCTTTCCCTTTGGAAATAAAGCCTGAGGCTTGAACTCAGGCCCTGGCACTGTCCCTAGAATGTTTTTGCTCAAGCCTAGCACTCTTCCACTTGAGCTATGGATCACCTTCCAGAGTTGTGGCTATTAATTGGTGAAATTGCTGCCTCCATTGGCTTTGAACTTCAGTCTTCAGATCTTAGACTCCTGTGTAGCTAGGATGACAGGTGTGAGCCACCAGCAACAGCTTGATAGCGCTTCTAACTACAAACTTCACGTTCTACATTAATTACTTAGCATGTGAGTATAAACATCACAAGACCAGGGACTCAATTTGTTCATGAACCTCTAGCACAATGCCAAGCACATGGTTAGCTTGAATTATATTTGTGGCCATTGTTTTGCAAATATTTTAGTGGGAGCACTAATGCAGTACATGTGGAAATAAGTTAATCCTCCACTGAGTTAGGCCTGAGGACTTTCTTATTGCTATGGGAATATGAAAATACATTAAGTTGGTGTCCTTTGTGTGGTTTGACATGGAATCATTTGAGCATGATATGTAAGTTCCTTCCCTCATCCCTGCTGGATTCTGCTCACAGTCACCTCCCTTGCCACAATTAAGCCTGCTTGACCTCAGCCTGTGGAAGCTCAGGCAACTCCTCAGACAAATCTAACCTCCACAGGAGCCACACCAAAACAAGCTCAGTTCTGAGGACCTTAGAGACATTTGAATTAAAAAATAATAATGTAAATGAGTCAATGACATCTTTCTTTCTTCACTATTCCAGGTTAAATTATGATGTGGAGTTGACAGAAAAATCATGATGCTATCTACTTGAAACTAGGCCAATTTGTTTGTTAAGAGAAAGCACATTTCTTTCTGTCTTTCCCTCATTTCTCTGTTCTTTCCTCTGCGGAGTAAAACTGAAGTTATATTCATTGGCAGGTCTCCTAGTCAGACACGTGCTCTGGCTGTCAGTTCTCTCCTTAACAGTCCTGTCATGTCTGCAGTGGAGAAAACGTATTTCTAATCTTTATGTCAGGAGGCAATCACTTTCTGCTCTGCAGTAACCCATCACAAAAACCACAGCAAAGGACTCACAGGTTTTTGTTGTTGTTGTTTGATGAGGTGGGAGGGGAGAGTGGAGGCAGAGAGGAGGGAGGGAAAGAAGGCGGGGGGGGGGAGAGAGAGAGAGAGAGAGAGAGAGAGAGAGAGAGAGAGAGAGAGAGAGAGAGAGAGAGAGAGAGAGAGAGAGAGAGAGAGAGAGAGAACGCACCTGTGCACATGTGCAGGTCCTATTGGCTGAACTCAGGCCTGGATACTGTCCCTTAACTTTTCACTCAAGACTAGTGTTTACTGCTCAAGTCATAGCTGTACTTCTGCCATTGTCACTGGTTAACTGAAAATAAGAGTCTTGGGGACTCTTTTTGAGTAGGTTGGCTTTTAACTATGACCCTCAGATCTGAGCATCTTGAGAAGCTGAGATTACAGGTGTGAGCCTCTGGCATCCACATCTCCCACAAGTTTTTCCAGGTTTCCTGGGGTCATGGGTCCTGGTATGATGGAGCACATCTTTTGAGAGAAAAAAAAATTGAAAGAAGAAAAATAAATACTCTTTCATGCTGGGATTCTCCATCCTTGTTTAAATAGATCATATCTACAGATCATATATTTGTAGTGGTCCTCATTATGTTACATGGTCATCCATTGTCAAAGAACTGGATGAACAAATAAAGGGGCAGTGTCAGTAAGGGACACTCAGCCTCACCGGGGCACTGTGTGACACACACAGGTGGCATTTCATGACTCATCCAGCTGGATACTCAGGGCCAAGAGTCATTGAATTATTTTCATAGCAAGATTCCAAATGTCTTCTTCATTTAAACGTTGCCACCCAACCCCATAGACAAAGCTTGATAGTCCTTCAGTTGATAAAACCTGAGACATCTAAAGAAAACCACTGTGTAGAGATAGTATAACCAAGAAAGCCATTTTGACCGAACAAAACCCATGGTCTGCTTTAACAACCTTTCAGATTGACCAAGAGCCATACCCCTAGATTTCTAGAAAGAAGGTTTTTAGAAAACATTCAACACTGAGACTAGGTTTAGAGTTCTTTCCAGAATTGTTTTATCTTTTTAACTCGGTGCCATTCAGATCCTTCCCTAAATTAGATCTATAATTGCCCAGCAATAAAGATGACATTGAAGCAAAAAGTAAGTTATAAACAAGTTATGTTGTATATTTAATTTTCTTACAATCATGTCTGATCATCTCTCAATTATAGCCTTAACTATAAAAATTGTATGTTATATGGCTATCTAATTTGTACCCAAATATAGTAATATGCAAAGAAGGCCTAAAACACTATACTTGCTTCAAAAAAAAGTACTAGAAAACGATCAAGTTGATCCAGTAATACCATAATCTCCAGAGAAACTATCTTAATATAACTTCTTTCCAAACTCTCTTAAGTTAACTACAATTATTCCTGCTATTTTTCCATGTGCCACTATGTCTCCTGTTCAAGAAGAATTATATTTATTTATGATTCAATGTAGAAAAATTTCTTTAAACTCATGACTAAAGTTCTAGTTCCTAAACTACTTTAAATAGATCTATTCTTGATACGAAATATTCCTTCTCTTGAAAGTTTAAATTCCTGACACATGTTATATCTTTTAAACTTCTGATTCTGGGTTTGAACTGAGAGCCTCTATCACTCAGCTTTCTTGTTCACATGGATGCTCTGCCATTTGAGTCATGCCTCCAGATTGTTGGTTTTTTTCCTAATTCAAGATTGAGTCTCAAGAACATTTCTGGCTTTAAGTTGTGATCCTCAGATCTCAGCCTCCTGAACAATGAGGATTAAAGGCATAAGCCCCGAGTGTCTAGCTATTTTTAAAATATATATACATATAATACTTTGTTATTTTATTTTATTTAGCTTGTGTGTATTCTGGTCCTAGGGCTCAAACTCAGGGGCTAGGTACTGTTCCTAAGCTTTTTGCTCAGTGCTCCCTCCCTTGAGCCACTGCTCCACTTCTGGCATTTTATTGTTAATTGAAGAAAAGAGTCTCTCAGACTTCCCTGTCTAGGCTGGCTTTGAACTGTGAACCTTGGATCTTAGCCTCCTGAGTAGCTAGGATTACTGGCATTGGCTACTGGTGCCTGCGTTTCTTATATTTTAATGGGTTCATTATGACATCGTCATACATGTATACAATGTGCTTTGACTCTCTTTATCCCATTTACCTTCTCTTCTCTCTTCTTCTCCTCATGAATCCCCCTAACAGTCTCCCTTCTAAGTTCACCCCTCTTCCTTCCTTTTCTTCTACCTCTTTTACACATATTAAAACAACATAATCTTTGTAACCCCATGTCTATCATATTCACTTAATATGATGAATTCCAGTTCCATCCTTTGTTTCCTGCAAATGACTTAGTTTCACTCTTCTTTCTGGCTTTATAATACTCCATTATGTCTAGGTAGCATCATCTTTATCCATTTACCTATTTATGGACATTTAGACAATATTTTTTCTGCCATTTTTTTTGCCGGGGGAGGGGGGACAGGTCATAGGACTTGCACTTGGGCCTGGCTGCTGTCACTGAGCTCTTCAGCCCAAGGCTAGTGTTCTACCACTTTGTGCCACACACAGCACCCCTTCTGGTTTTCTGATGATTAATTAGAGATAAGAGTCTCACAGACTTTTGTGCTTGGGCTGGCTTTGATCCTCAGATCTCAGCCTCCTGAGTAGCTAGGATTACAGGCATGAGCCACTGGTGCCAGATTTCTGCCATTTTTTTTTTTTTTACCATAACAAGTTCAACATTACTCTAAGCATTTCAAGTGAATTATTTAGTTTGGGCTGAGAGTGTAGTTCAAGTGGCAGAACGCCCATGTAAATAAGCATAGGTTTAAATTCAAGCCTGATTACTGCCCCCAAATAAATAAACATACATATATTTGGTTTGATTATCTGTCAGTAAGTGTATAAATAAGTATTATTATTTCACTATCTCCTTTTTCTGATTAAAGTCTTGAGGCACAGGGAGGTTTAAGTAGCTTCCCTGCATGGACCTATGCTTAGGATGAGATGAGGATGGGGTAGTAGGTCCAGGTGGTTTAGAACCCAAAAGCTCTCTTGCTTTCCTCACCGAGTTCTGCCTGCTGAGGCACAACTATCTACCAATAAAGAAGTCTTCATGGTGCCATATTTACAAGTCACATTGGGATGTTGTTCAACAGAAGAGTTAGTAAATAAACATGACTCTAGATTCCTTATTCCTTTACCATACAGGAGTACATGACAGCAATCAATGAAAACTGTGAATTTGCATAACCAAATGGATGAATCTCACAGACCCAATGTTGAGTATAAGAACAGAGTACATACTTTATGATTTTATTTCTATCAAGATTATTCAACTTAGGTCTATTGCCTTTTATAGACAGAAAAGCCCTTGATTTGAGCCTTGCCCCCCATACTATGCCTATCCCAATACTCATATGACAAGCCAAACTCCCAGATATTTTCAAATGTTCTTCATGAGTGGGGGAGAGCTTCAGGTGAAATAAACTGATTTATATAAATATTTAAATTAAAAAACAGATGCAATTGGTTGATGAATTTGTAGCTAGCATAGTGATGAGCCTTCAGGAAATGTTCTAGTCTGGATTCCAGTTATATTCAAACACATCGAACTGAGCATAAAAATTGTATTCAGCCATGTTATTCAATGCACATATGTGAAAACAGAACCAAGTAACTTAAGGGCATGGGTGGTTGGGAGAGATGTGGGTGACAATAATCAAGATGGGTTTTATTCATAAGCTGACATGTTGAATTGAAACTCCTATGTTCAAATATTTAAAGATAAGGAAACTCTGTGAGTGTGTGTGTGTGTGTGTGTGTGTGTGTGTGTGTGTGTTTGTGTTTAAAAATATGCAAAACTAGTCCTTGGCATTAGAGGCTAGAACAAAGACGAGAAAGACTTTGGGAAATGCATTGAGTCTGATTTCAGTCATGGTTGTATTCAAAATACATTAAAGTGAGCACTGAAGATACATATATTTTAGTGAATGCAAGTCATGTGACTCGCCTTTCCAAAAAATCTTGCCTTTGGACATGGAGATGTAGCTAAAGGAATAGAGAACCTGCCTTGAATAGAAAAAGTCTAGGGAGAACTCAAGTCCCTGAGTTCAAGCCCCAGTACTAGCAAAGAAAGGAAGAAAGAACAGAAAGAATATTGCTGACTTTGGAATGGAAGAAAAAAATGGACTTGGGGAACTCAGGCAAGACAATTTCTAGGGAGAAGTAAAGGACAAGAGAAGGCTTGAGGGAGAGTGGAATTGAGAGCGGGAAGGTTCTAACGTACAGAAGTGTGCAAGATGGCCCTTTAATCACAGCAGACATTAACAAGAAGCAGAGAAGCAAGGGCATCCTCTTCCATGAAGAACATTTCATGGGGTATTATTTTCCTGTGAATAGAACCAAGGCAAATTCAACACACATGCTAGCATAACATCCTTCTGGGTGGTGCTGTCTAGGTCAGTACTATGTTCACAAGGGGATGTACTAATCACCATTTAGTAAGGATGAAACTTAAACCTTTGAAATTAAGTAGGATAATAAAAAACCAACCATTGCACATTTCCACTCATTGCTTTGTCATTGCAGAATTCCCCACTGTCATTTATTCTTGCGATTTGTCCAGCTTCACTTCATCCTAGGTGGTCATGCACCTGTTACATTTTTCATACAGCTCATCAAAATAGGCAGAAAAGTCTCCTGGGAAGTTCCCTACTGTTTTTTTTTCTTTAATTACTGTTAGTTGCATTATTTGTCATCATCCTTAATTGAGCATGAACAATAACTCAACACTGTAAAGAAAATATCAGAGGAAAGTCATTTTCTGAAAGACAGAGGAGTTGGGAGATGACTCAAAAAAGAAGAATCATGAGAGCTAGAAATTCAACCAAGGTAAGGTGGCTGCTGGATTCAGCTCTATGGAATGTAGCGTTTCCCTGGAAAGATGAAGACACATCTTCCCATCAGTCAGTCCAGAAGGGATGAGAGTCAGGCCTCTGGCCAGGCACCACCCAGCTGATAGAGTGAACTCCTCTCATGTTACTGGGTGAAGGATGGGTCCTGAAATTGGGAGAGACTGTTACTCTATTTCCTATAGTGCTTTGTGACACTTTCTCTTCTATGTGGAGAACTTAAACCAGTGAAGAACCCAGAAAGCAAATTTAACACCTTGTAAGTGCTAAGAGTTCAGCATTCCTTGTCTGGAATGACTATATTTCTTTCCTTCAAGTGGGCTGCTATCATTAAGACTTACCTTCACATTTCAAGTCCTCTGAATCACACTATATGTTTCTTCTTCTTCTTCTTTTTTTTTTTTTGCCAGTCCAGGGCTTGAGCTCAGGGCCTGAGCACTGTCCTTGGACTTTCTCAAGGCTAGAGCTCTACCACTTGAGCCTCAGCACCACTTCTGGCTTTTTTCTATGTATGTGGTACTGAGGAATCGAACCCGGGTCTTCATGCATGCTAGGCAAGCACTTTAACCACTAGGCCAAACTCCCGGCCATCATCAAAATGAAGAATTCTGGCAGAGCCTAGTGTGGGAAGGAGTAACCAACTAAAAATGATGTTGATAGATCCAAATATGAACTGAAATTCTAACAGTCTTGGTATGAGGAATAGAATAAAATGAAGTGATTACCAATGTGCACAGATTTAAACACTCATAAAATCTTGTTTACATTTTATCAACTCTGATGTGAATCATTCCTAATTTCCTATAATTATCTTCTCTCCTGGTCATTCTAGTATCTTTACAGACATTTAAATTGCTTTCAGCAATATTTTAATGCTTTACTCTAATAAAATCTGACTTAGAAAATCTAATCAATTAGTTATTTTCAGTCTCATCATTGACATTACAAATGGACTCTGGTTTTACAAAATGATGAACCACAAATGACAAGCTCACTGATCTAATTTACAAAAATTTTACTTATCTGTTGCCTTTCTGAATCCATCTTTTGTATAAACCAAGGCACCCTGGCCTTCCTAATAGATGACATTGAATTTCTAATGGGAGTCTCCACAATAACAAATTTATCATGTCCAAAGCAAGTCCAGGCAATATTTCATTTTGTCATTGGTACTCTTTTCTAAGCTTTCCTATGAGCCTCACCAGACCCAAAGGGTACCATTTTCCCTGAATCAAGAGCTTTACATTTCCAAAGAAGAAACAGAATGTGAAATTCCTGTTTAAATTTAATAATCTATACTTGTCAATTTTTTGCTCCAGTATATACTTTTTCATATTGTTTTATCACATTTCTTCTAGAAATGTTCAGTTTATTTCAAGTAGTTCTTTATATTACTTAAGAGAATTAAACCCACATTATTATATCAATATCAAAAATCTAAATATATAATAGTAGAGAAGCAGGTTCTGGAAACTATTTGAAATAATCTCTTTTTTTATTTTACCTCTTTTTCAAGTCTAGTCTCTGTGATGTAGCTATTTCTCTTCTACCACTGATATAACGTTTATGTGGGGAGGGGGAATTTCTAATTTTCCTTTGCTGGTGTATAAATGTGTCATTTCATACAACTAGCTGTTTTTCTTTGTTGTAACTTCTTTCTCTCTGTTTTAGCCCTAGGCTCTCCTCTTTATTTGATCAGTATAGTTTATATCATATTCTGGACAGCACTTCTACCCAGGAGAAAAAACAGGATTTCAAATTGCTACTCACGATTCCTAAGGCAAACTGAAAGGCCACTGCCCGAATTAATGTTTTCTTTACTGGTTTCACTGCTTATTGGTTTTATTTCCATTAGCTGATGGACATATTTATTTTTATCATTTAATATCATTCTTTCCCATGCCTCATGGTTAATTTTTGGCTTGATTATTTGTCACTGGCTGCTTGACTGCTTATACAGAAAAATAATAAATGTGAACATTGGTGGCAAAAGGAGAATTAACTTCTCAATAACTAACAGGTAGTGGGGGTGTGCTCAGTTCCATTTTCCTATGGTTGATTTCTGAACTAAATTCCTCCCTTAAGGTAAATGAGAGAGAATTGTGCTCTATGTTCTCAATTACTTTTCAGCTTACAGGGATTATATTTACCACTAAAATTCAGAATCTAGATGGGCTCATGCCTGTAATCCTAGCTATTCAGGAGCCTGAGATCTGACCATCATGGTTCAAAACCAGCTCCATACAGACAAATTTGAGTGACTCTTACATTTTTACAAAAACCTGCAAGTGACAGTATGACAATGGGTAGAACAACAGCTTTGAGAAAACAAAACAAAACATGCATTTAAAGAGAAGCCCTAGTCTCTAAGTTTCAAACCCTGCATCAAACATACACACACACACACACACACACACATACACACACACACACACACGCACACACACACACACATACACACACACACACACTCTATTTTTTTTTTTGCAGTGGTACATGGCTTCCTTTAAAGCTAGAGCTGAAGATATACAAAACATTGTGTTCATCAGAGCTAAAATATTAGATATGTATCTTCAACTCCAGATTTAAAAGAAGCCATGTACCACTTGAAAATATGGTGGAAATAGTCATTACTTGTGGTATAACATTTGTTTTCCTTACTAGCCAAGAGAAAAAAAGTACCTTGAGTACATTTCTACATTAATAATTCCTCCATATGAAACAATTTTTAAGAGAAAATGATTACATTCTCAACAAATTTATATTCACATTTAGAGAAATATGTGATGTATATATCCTTGGAGCTGGATGTGCTCAAAAGCAGACTAGACTGTGCATCAGGAGCTGTACACAAAAATTCGTGGTAATGCCTGGTCTTGGAAAATGGTCAACCCATGTGAAATCATTTTTTCTTTTTTGTTTTTGTTTTGTTTTGTCTTTTTGTCAGTCATAGGACTTGAACTCTGGGCCTGGGCACTGTCCTTGAGCTCTTTAGCTCAAGGTTACCACTCTACCATTTCAGCTACAGCACCACTTCCAGTCTCTGCCATTTAATTGGAGATAAGAGTCTCATGGACTTCTGTGTCCCAGCTGGCTTTGAACCATGATCCTCAGATCTCAGCCTCCTGAGTAGCTAGGACTACACCTGGTTAAAACTATAGATAGATAGATAGATAGATAGATAGATAGATAGATAGATAGATAGATAGATAGATATAGATATAGATATAATTCTCAGAGCCTGAGCACTGTTCTTGGGCTATCTCAAGCTTAGAGCTCTACCACTTGAGCCACAACACTACTTCCAGTTTTTTCTGTGTATGTGGTACCGAGGAATCAAACCCAGGTCTTCGTGCATACTAGGCAAGCATTCCACTGGGCCACACTCCTGGAGAATGTGGAATCATTTCTAAAGCAAGTATGTAGGTCACTTTGTCTTGCCTTCTTTGGCATTCTAAATGATCATTAGCAATCATAACAAAGACAAAAATGTCATGTTTTCTGTCATTGTTTCACATTTCTTACAAATTTATCATGGGGGTAAGGAAGGAGAATCCTGTTTCCAGTATTTCTGTAATAGTGAAAATGTTGTTCCTAGAATATTAGTCAAGCCTATTTTTCATAGCCTAGGTTGCCAAAAATGTATAAGAGTACCTTAACTTTGCATTGAAATGCATTTCAAAAGTTCTAGGACACATAACTTGAACACATTTTGCAGTAGAAATTTGAGGATAATTTCAGTGTCAGGACCAAATACCACCTATCTATATGTTAGAAAACCAGATAGATACTTATTCAAGAAAACCAATTTAACCCAACCACCTACCTCAATTTAAAGCTGAAGTTAGATAATGGATGGTTTTCACCTTTTCTCTGTAATGCACCATATTATTCATAGCTAGTATGAGGATATGACTGCATTCATTCTTCCTCAGTTTCCTTAAAATGAAGTACCTTGGTAAGTAAATGCTATTGTTTCACTGATTATAAATGAAAATATTAAAATTAATTTCAAGTATCATTTCTGCATACACTTTATTACTATGGGAATCCACAGGTAACTGAATTAGTATAACTGCAAATTCCACATTCAGCTATTTAAAGCCATCAATGAGCTAAAGTCATTTAATCAAGCTTCTTGTTGCTTGGGTTATGTATTCAAGAACACCCCATTAATGTCAGAATAAGAGAACCCATTTCCATCTACTTGTCTATCATTTCTACTATCAAGTTCAGCCTGCTTATGGTAAAATGTTATATTTTATGAGCATGCATATCAAGATTTCTTTCCCTAAGAAAATGGGGCATGGCACCAAGGTATTTTTTATTCACAAAAATCAAAATAAGGCTAAATTCTTCCCTTTGTCCACAAAGACAAACACCGTAAGAAAGCAAATCTGCTTCTGACAGAGACTGAGTCTCTAGACATTTTACTTTCAGTCTATCCAAATCCTCATCACTAGCATCTACTTTAGATTACTTCAGGGTCAACTGGCTTGACTTCTATGGTCATTTCTTTGAGACTGAGTACAGAACTCTAGAGACCTCCACCTTCCTTATCCACTACGTTAGTCAACTTTCCATTGCTATGACAAACTATCTGAGAAAAACAATAAGAGGGGAAAAGTTTACTTTGGTTTACAGCTTCCGAGGTTTCAACCATGCTTGGTGGGCTCCATTGCTTTGGATATAAGGCAAAATATTATGGTGGTGGGAACATGTGGCAGAGGATCTGTGATGTGCCTGTCAAACATTACCAGCTTTTTTCTATCTATTAAAATACCCGTGTTCTCCTGCTGTTTTCTATTGATCACTATACCAGGCTGAATTTGTACTTGTAGATCATTTCTCAGAAGGCAAGTAAACTGAATTAACTTATTTGTCTTTTGAGAACTGAACCGAGGGTAACACATAGATATGAAAAAGGAAAATTCTGTATTAGGAAATATAGAAGCACAAGCCCCCTGTTTGTCTGCAAGATTTGCATGGGTGATGTTTATTAGTATGATCCTAATAAGAAACAAATGGACTCAAGGCTTCTCTCTTATCCTCCTTCAACTAGCTTCACTAGCAAATGGAGCGAATGCTTCTGTACCTTGAAAAGCCACTGGCATTGTTGCCCTAACAATGTGAGAACAAATCTTGACCCAGATGAGAGGGCAAGCAGATAATATAGAATTTTCAAAGCCTTTCCAGGAAATAAAAAGGCAATTGGACTTTACTCAATTGTTATACCCTCCTTTCTCATACTTGGCACAATTTAAAGTGAGTTTTAAATCCCAGGCTGACCTGCCATATATTTCCATATGTTGGGAGTTTGGACTTTGATCCTGTCTCTTTGCAGGCACAGATAGAATCCAGCTCAGAAAGATTTACAGTTTAGCAGACAGCATAGTTCCTATTTCCCAATGTGAGTACATACAATACAAAGGAGCCAAAGGAGGTGTTGATACACTAGTGTTGGTTACTCAGAATCTATAACTGCCCATAAGACCTGAGCATCTTAGAAATTATCATAAATTGTGGATCCTACATATGGACTATTGGAGTTAAAATTCATAACATAACTCATTTAAATTAATGGTGCTACCTAAGAGAAAACATATCTACTTACCAATCTCCTACTTTCTCACCTATCTACCTTCCTTCCTACCTACCTACATCTGTACCTACTAGCAAGTGTTCTTCTGAAAGGTATGTGGTTTCTATGTGTGCAGCAACTGTCAAGTTGGTCAGATGACTCATTATTACAAAATGAAGAATGGTTATTATAGAGAAGAAAGATTATTATGGAGAAGAAAAGAGAGTGGGTCCTACTAGCATGGCTTTTGACTTTACACACATCACCCAGGAACATTTTTTGGAGAAAAGTTAGGACAGAACTTTGGAAAGCATGAATTAATTATACCTGAGTTAAACAAGGAAAGACCACATTATCCAAAGAGACTTTTGCCTCAAGTAGGATGGAGCTTATTCGACTAAGTAAAATAGACTTGTTCTATTTGTGTGGAATCTCAAGGGTGACAATCATATCAGTTACAGAAAAGACAAGTGCTGGCTGGGCACAGTGGCTCACCCCTGTAATCAGAGCTTCTCAGGAGGCTGAAATCTGAGGATCAAAGTTCCAGCCCAGGCACTAAAGACTCTTATCTCCAATTATCACTAGAAAAGGAGAAATGGGGCTGTGACTCAAGAGGTAGAATAATAGCCTTGAGCTGAAGAGCTCAGGGATAGTGCCTGAACCCAGAGTTCAAACAGGCAAAAAAAAAAAAAATTCAAAATACAAGTGCTTTTTTCTTGAGTAATCTGGGTTTATATAGCATTGTGGTTTTGTACTATATGTGTCTGAGTGCAGGTAAGCATCACACACAGAGACACATATGTACATATATTTACATAATAAAAGAGCCAAAGCAAGTGATTGGAAGAAGTGACTAGCAGAAGCGATTCTTTCTGGGTGATAGATTTCCAGAGAAGTTTTGGGTTGCTTTCCTCCCTATTGATAATTTTTTTAAATATACTCCAAACCTAGTTTCAGTCTATAATTCATCTGTAAATATAATTATTTTAAAGCTGTGCATTGATGACTCACACTTAGAATCCTACTTACTCGGGAGCCTGAGATCTGGAGAATTAAGTTTCTGCCTGAGAAAAAAAGTTTGCTAGCCTTCATCTTCAGAATAACCAATGAAGAATTAAGATAGAGACTTGACCCAAGTGGTATATCACCAGCCTAGCAACCATGAGTTCAAACCTCAGTACAATAAATCAGTACTCAGAAAAAAACAACAAAAAAAAGAAATGCAGAGAATCTACTGCATTCTAGGAGGCATCCTTCTGTTCTACCAGTGCATTGTATCAAGCTCCTAATATTAACAGGCTACTTTTAGGATTTTCCCCTGACCAGTACCTGACTATAGATCATCACTGATACAAAAAGCTTTTTTTAAAAAGAAGTTGTTTTGAAGTTGATTTGTTTGTTTTGTTTCTTCAGTCTTGAAATTTGAACTCAGAATCTTATGCATTCAAGGTAGGCCCTCTTCCTCTTAAGAACTAGCTCCAATCCTGAAAATGAAAAACTGAAAACTAACCATAGATAAGTTTACACAAAAATGTTGGTGGCAACATAGTGAAAATGGCCATACTGCCAAAATTGATATACAATTTCAATGCAATCCCCATCAAAATCTCAAGGACATCCTTTACTGTAATAGAAGGTGTAATCAAAAGGTTCATATGGAACAATAAAAGACCTAGAATAGCCAAAGCAATTCTAGGCAAAAAAAAAAAAAACCAATGCAGGTGGTATTATAATACCAGACTTCAAACTCTACTATAGAGCCATAATAACAAAAACAGCCTGGTATTAGGACAAAAATAGACCAGAAGATCAATGGAATAGACTAGAAGATCCAGAAATAAAACCACATACCTATAGTTAACTTATATTCGACAAAGGAGCCAGAGATGTACAGTGGAATAAACATAGCTTCTTCAATGATTGGTGCTGGGAAAACTGAGAAACACTGGAACTCATAGGCACAGGCAAAATCTTCTTTAACATAATCCCAGGGCTACAACAGATTGGAGAGAGACTTGACGAATGGGACTGCACAAAAATAAAAAGTTTCTGCACAGACAAAGGCATAGATACTAAAGTAGAAAGACAGCCAACCAATTGGGAAATTATATTTACCAATAATACGTCAGACAAAAGCTCAATATCCAATATGTACATGGAATCAAAAAATGAATCCCCCTCGGGCCAGGAGTTTGGCCTAGTGATTAAAGTGCTTGCCTAGCATGCATGAAGACCCGGGTTCAATTCCTCGGTACCACATATAGAAAAAAGCCGGAAGTGGTGCTGAGGCTCAAGTGGTAGAGCTCTAGCCTTGAGATAGTCCAAGGACAGTGCTCAGGCCCTGAGCTCAAGCCCAGGACTGGCAAAAAAAAAATGAATCCCCCCTAAACCCAACAAACCAACCACTAAATGAGCAAGGGAACTAGAGGTTTATCAAAAGAAGAGGTTAAAATGGCAACAAAAAATATGAGAAAATGCTCATCTTCCATGGTCATAAAGGAAATGCAAATAAAAATAACCCTAAAATACCACCTTACCCCAATTAGCATGTCCAATATTCTGAACTCAGACAATGGCAAATGCTGGTGGGGTTGTGGAGAAAGAGGAATCCTACTGTGCTGCTGGTGGGAATACAAACTAGTATACCCACTCTGGAAGGCAGTTTGGAGGTTTATCAAAAAACTAAAAATAGAGTTTCCCTACCATCCTGCCACACCACGCCTGGGCATCTACCCTGAGCATCATAACCCAGGATATGATAAGAACACCTGCTCAGCTATGTTCATCTCTGTACTATTCACAATAGCCAAATGACAGAAACAATCCAGATGCCCTACTGCAGATGAATGGATACAAAAAAATCTGTTACATATATACAATGGAATGGCCATAGATAAAATAATGGCATTTGCTGGGAAGTGGATGAAATTAGAGCTAATCATGTTGACTGAAATAAGTCAAGACCAAAGGAACAAAAGGTACATGGCATCCTTAATATGTGGATATTAGATCCAAACAGTACAAGAACGATGACCCAAATATATGGGTACCCAAGGTTATGTACATGGTCTTGGAAATGTAAAGATAACTAGATAAACATAAAAATATATGATGGATATAAACTCTATAGACATGTTATATTATACAGATTGATATATGTCTAAGAGATACAAACTCTCAGCTTAATTTTAATTTTGTTCTTAAATTTGTGTACCAGTGATTGCATATAGACTCCCTTCTTGAATACTTGTTTGTCAAGCATGACATTTGAAATATGATTTAAAAATCAGTGTTAATTTGAAATATGATATAAAAATCAGAGTTAATAAAATCTTTCAAAAAAAGTCTTGTATTTGTATTGCTGAAGAGTATAGTTCTCAAAATTCCCAATCTCTGTAAAGGTAGAATCTCTCTCACTTGCTCTGACACATGCATGTATCTTCTAAATTATTTCCTGGAAGTATCTTAGAATGGGGTCTCTGCATTCCCAGTGTGCTCAAAAGACACCATAAGACACCACAGGACCATGTGTGAATATTCATGAACATGCCACACTATGGACAGAATTAAAAAATCTCAAAAGGCAAAAGTCAAACTATCAAACCTGTTCTGTACTATCTCTACCACATGGCGAGTGTGGATGCTCTACTAAGCTCACAGATAATCCTAAAATCCAACTAGTGATAGCCTGAAAGTGCTTCATTTCTAACCTCCATGACTCCTATGTGGCTAACATAACCCAGATTGCTACAGAAGACATAAAGGATTTCACCCCAGCAGAAAGAGATGGTCACATTTTGAGCACTTGTGGTGCACCCCTATAATATCAGTTACTAAGGAGGCTGAGATCTGAGAATCTGTTCATAGCCAGCCTAAGCAAGAAAGTCAAGGAAACTCTTATCGCTAACTGATAACCAAAAAGCTGGAAGTAGAGGTATGGCTCAAGTGGTAGAGCACCAGTCATGAGCAAAACTCAGAGACAAAGCAGGCCCACTAAAGGCACACACAGAGATAAAATATTATAAAATAAAAATAGGAAGGCGGGAAGGGCAGGAAAGAAAAGAAAGAAGAAAGGGAGGAAGGAAGGAAGGAAGGAAGGAAGGAAGGAAGGAAGGAAGGAAGGAAGGAAGGAAGGAAGGAAGGAAGGAAGATGAAATTTCTAGTTTTACTATATAAACAATGGTCACAACAGATTCCAGAAAATACTTAAGAGCAAATTTGAGCCCAATATTACCTATTTCAAGATAATCAAAGCTTATTGGAACTGTCTCAACATCAGTAAGGAGAATCCAAAGCTCTTGACAGGTAGGAGAGGATCTGAAATTCTTAGTGTTACTAATAGGAACCTGTGGAAATTAGTTACAATATCATTATTAGCAACTATGAAAGCTAAACTTCCAGAAAGCAGATTATACAGGAGAAAATTAGGCATGAAGTGGTTCACTAAAATTGCTCAGGAAATTTTATTTCCACATGAAGTATCCTTTTTCTTTCTTCATTAATCAGTTCTCTTTTTCTTGGGTCCGTTCTATAAGTTCATGAAGGCAGAACGCTCATAAGACTACACCTTTATCCTACATATGGAGTGAATGGGTAGATTCTGTGATTATGTGCCAGTATGCAAAGTCTGTCTACTGTTTTTCTACTGGTTTGAAAGAACTTCATTTTCCAAGCAGAAAACCTGAGGATAGATCTTCCTGAGCAAACATAACCATTCACTCAATGTTGGGCACCGAGTATAGGGTCAGTGACCTTGGACCTGCCCAATTGAGCACACGAAGAAGTAAGCTGTTATCGTGATGACTTTGGGCGATGTCAATCGCTTCTCATTTAACCCATTTGGACTTGATTGCTGTTTTGTATGAATGTAACCCTGGCTGTTTCCTGATTTTAAGAAAAGTATTTAAGGTTGCAACTTGAAATAAACGGCGCTACAGTCTTAAGTTCACGGCCTTAGGCTACAGTCTTAAGCTCGCCTTAAGCTGGATTCTTGGGCTGCTGATTTGGGCTGTAGTCCTCCAGACCCCATCTTTTTCTTGTCTTCTTCTTCTTTTCCCAGGCTTCACCCGCAAGGTCAGGAATCCCTGTTTGCTGCTGGCTGGCTCCTGCAACTCAAGAACATTGAATAAGGGGCTAGGAGCGTGGCCTACTGGTAGAGTGCTCGCCTAGCATGCACAAGTCCTGGGTTCAATTCCCTGGTACCTCTTACACAGAAAAGGCTGGAAGTGGTGTTGTGGTTCAAGTGGTAGAGTGCTAGTCTTGAGAAAGCCCAATGACAGTGCTCAGGCCCTGAGTTCAAGCTCCAGGACTGGCACAAAAACAAACGAACAAAAAAAACCCTCTGAATGAGTTAAGTTAGATGCATATCTAGCATTATTCTGGATACTGAGGGCATCATGGTTAGAAAAATAGACAAAGGCCCCCAAGCTTACAATGCTCAACTTCTAGTGATAGAAAAAGACATTAAGTAAGGGGAGGGAAAAGTTCTCATGAACTCCAAGAAAAGGTAATGCTTCTGTGTGCTGGGCAGGGGTAGAACATGTTTTGAGAAGATGTCTGTCTACATTCTGTATGGTGGATGGTCTGAAAGGAGTCTGCTGGATTTGATCTGTACGAGAAGCTACAGCAATGGGTCCATGAGGAAGATTTAGTAATTAGTGTTGGGAACAGGCAATACTTCACTCCCAGTAATCAAAGCTTATTGCAACTGCCTTGATACTAGAACTCGATGATAGATACTATCAGAAAAGAGAAAATAGATTCAAGAACTTCTAAAATGGTGTCAAGTGCTGGTGGCTCCCTGCTGTAATCTTAACTACTCAGAGTGCTGAGATCTGAAGATAATGGTTCAAGCTATCCTTGGCAAGAAAATCCATGAGACTCTTCTCTCCTATTCACCATTAGAAAGCTATTATAAAGTGGTGCCGTAGCTCAAGAAGTAGAGTGCCAGACATGAGTTAAAAATCTAGGAGACAGCACCCAAGCTCTGCATTCAAACCTCAGTACAGGCAAAGAGCAAAAAAGAAGGATAAATACAGACAAGGACTATAGCTTAAAGTGGATCTGCATAGGCCCCGGGTTCAAACTCTATTGCCACCAAATACGCGCACACACACACACACACACACACACACACACACACACACACACTCAGTAAATAAATAGGACATGATAATGAGTGTGCAGAAATGAAATCTTTCATATCTATTACCTAAGAGAATTTCTAGACGAGCCTGGTAAGAGTGATAAGATTATAGTTATTTTAGAGATAAGAAAGCTAAAGCTTAGAAAGGCATAAATAGGACAAAAGTCAGATATCTAACCCAGATCAGTGTGTTAGAAGTTGGTGTTTTCTTCCTGGAGACACATTTCATAGGAGGCAGACCATGACCTTCAGGATTGCCACCCCCATATTTGTAAATACTCTCTTGCTGGGTCAGTCCTCAGTTATTTCTTCCCATCTTCTGCACACAGAACTAATGCTTAGTACTAGAGTTGCTGCTTTGATGGGTGACATAAATCCTATGACATCTGTATTCCCATCCAAATGTTTTTCTAAAATATCAAGGTTTTCCCACTGGCTTTGTAGACAATTGTCAAGAACATGTATATATATATATAGATAGATGGATAGATAGATACATATATATATATATGTATCTATATATATATAATTATTGCACTTTTTACAGTTGCCTTGTTTTCTTGCTCCTGGGTTAGCTAGACAAAATTCCTTTTCTACAGCAATCTGTCCATAGATTTGCTTTTTATACACTAGTGCAAATAAATTTCCCCTTGGCTCTCTTCTCTTATCCCTTAAGCTTTCTACTCCCTTCTGCTAATAACTGTCCTGACAATCTGTTCCAGTTCTTTGAGATATTTTAAAGTTGTAGACAAAATGAAGACAGCAAGTTAGGTCATGTGGCTTTTCTCATCTGCTCTGTCTCCTTCTTCTATTATTATTTCTTCTTTCTTTCCGGAGATATACTGATCTCATTTCTTTACCCATAATATTATAGGTAATATTTTCTTGTCTCTCTTAAATTTATGCCCTAGTCAAATTTCTTCACAGAGTGGACTGATTCATTTTTGGATTGATCAAGTATATTTCCTATTATGCAGACAGATCTGGTGGCTGTTCTTAAGCCACAAAATATAGCCAAATGGTCATTTGAACTTCCATCTTCTCCAGGCCAAGCTGGCCTTATTATGTATGCCAAGGTTAGTGAGGGAGATACATACTCAAATAAACTGAGGCCTTACCCTTCAGAGTCTGCTTGCTTTAATGAATCGGCATATCTCTCTGACTTAACTACATTTTTCAGATTTTTTAAATAAAAAGTATACACATTAACAGAGCATTTTTCATATTTTCATTTTGCACAATCATCTTCTGAGTTCCTGATTGGCTCAATAATCCCCCCTCTTCAATAGTCATGTAACCCATTTCCCTAGGCAGGCAATCAGCTCCTGCCCCTTTGAAGGTCACAGTGGTAGCTCTTTCTTTAGCAAGATCTTTCTAGATCCGTGTTTCTCTAACTTGAATGTACTGGAATCACCTGGGGGTCTTGTTAAAAGGCAGGTTCTGACTTAGTAAAATCTAGGCTCAGAGTTGAGAGTCTCCATTTCTAACAAGCTCTCAGGGGTGTTGATACTGCTGGGGACAGGTCCATATCCAGAAAATGTACTAATTCATAAAAGTAAGGAATACATATTTTACTGTATACATGGCAGCACTGTATCAGTATTTGCTCAGCTTCTTTATACCTGCAAACTGCTTGATCACAAATTATATAATGTCTCTTCCTCCGTTTTTCTCTTCTACAATTTCAAAATAATATTACCAGCTGCCAAGGTGTCTCTTCCCTATTATCCTAGCTGAAGATTGTGGTTGGAAGTCAGACTGGGCAGGAAAGTGTGTGAGACTTTTATCTCCAGTTAATCACACACACACACACACACACACACACACACACACACACACACACACACACACAAGTGGAGCTGTGGTTGAAGTGTTAGAACGTTAATCTTGATTGAAAAAATAGAAGGTAGAGTACCAAGTCCCTGAGTTTGAGCCCTAGTACACTAGTAAATGTAATAATAACATTACCTACTTGGTGGCTTTATGTGAGCATTAAATAAACAAATGCAAACAAAAATATTATAGTGCTTGGCACATAAGAGCATTGCAAATACTGGCTCTTACTACCAGCATAATCACCATCTCCCCCCAAAAGACTCTAAGTCCATGAAGGTCAAACTTTATCTGTTTTCAGAACTTGTCATCCCCTTTTTCATGGCAATGTGGCATCCTTGTTTTTTGTTGACTGGTTTTAGCATCTCATAATCTAAGGAATATTTTTCTGTAGAATCTTTAAACAGGCAATTGATTATTCATGAGATCCCCTCTCCTCCGTTCTCCATTTAAGGAAGTGTGGATTATTTGTGACTTTGCATTATTGTTTGTCAATTTGAAGCAGTTAGCTTCTTTATAATACATTTACAGCACAAGCATTCACTAGCATACATTCAACAAGTTAGGAATAGTGAGACTAACCAGAGAAAAATGGTTTGCTTTGCTAAGTAATTACTATTTGGGAAGCTAATAATAGAGAATGCAGAGGGGTGTGGAAGATAGCTGGGCAGGTGTCACATGACTGGAGCAGTCTATTCTTCAAGACTGTCCTTCCTTCCTCACAGCCACAGACAGTGGAATAAATTTAAAAGGATGTCAAGTTACTCCATCTTGTGGACCAATCTGGTTCCAAGGAACCATTCACCGGTATACTACTAGTAGGCTTTGTTTCAGTTATTGTTACTAATGCAACCACCCAAGCCAAGGTTCTGTGGCTTGAACCAATTTATGATTATCTCTTATAGTGCTCTGCAGAGCAGCTTAAAAAAAAGGCTCAGTTAAAAATCAGTTACAAGGGGGCCGGGAGTTTGGCCTAGTGGTAAAAGTGCTTGCCTAGCATGCATGAAGACCCGGGTTCGATTCCTCGGTACCACATATAGAAAAAAAGCCAGAAGTGGTGTTAAGCCTCAAGTGGTAGAGCTCTAGCCTTGAGAAAGTCCAAGGACAGTGCTCAGGCCCTGAGCTCAAGCCCAGGACTGCCCCCCCCCCAAAAAAAAATCAGTTACAAGGAGGTGGACTTGGTTGGTCAACCAAAAAGGTTTAAATTAGATCGCTCTTGTCTGCTGCTCTGGATGGCTGCCATAGAGATGGAGTTACTATTCATCTAAGCAGCCTCTCCACGTGGATGAATGCAGTGTGATCTCAGACGCTTTGACTGCTTCCCTGGGGCTGGCTCTCCAAGAGAGAAAGACAGAAAAAGTCTAGTGGCCTTCTTAGTAGGCTTTGAAAAGTCAGACAGAAACACTTTTCCCTCATTTGCTAATCCAACCTGGATTCAAGGGGTAGAGATGACAGCAGGGCTGGGTCTCAGAAGGTCATGCTGCCACTGAAAAGCAGCTCCTAGTGCGAGTTCAAAACCTCTCACCCAAGTCCCTATGGGCAATCAGGACACAGACATTCCCATAGCTGTCCCTTGCCACCTCCTGCCAAGATCAAATGAGAAATAGGGCAAGCCAAAATAATTTTTGTAAAAGCCACTAAGCTACCTGTGTTTAGATCTCAAAACCTTGATGGAGAGGGATAATCAACAAAGGAAGTTAAGAAATTTGCTGCTATAATTTGGAAGTTCATAATCAAAACAAGACAATCCAAGATCAGAGAAGAACAGGAAGAAGTCAAAAGACTCAGGCATGTTCACACACACACACACACACACACACACACACACACACACACAGGATGATCAGTTTGAAGCAGCTTCTACAACATAGTCCCTTCCCCTCCCATCCAAGGAAAAACCAGAGTTGAAAGAAGCCATCACTTTAACCATGGCTTATCAGAGGATGTGTATCAATATATCTGTTCTGTACTAAATGCTTTCCCTGGTGGAAAGTGACAAATATTGCAAAGAAATTCATTGGAAGCCTGACACCTGAGGCTCATACCTACAGCATGCACGATGCCGAAGCTGTGATCTGAGGATTTGGATTTGAAGCCCGGGTAGGAAAGTCAGTAAGACTCATTGCCAGTAAACCACCAGAAAGTTGGAAGTGGAGGTGTGACCCCAGTGGTAGATGGCCAGCCTGGAATGGACAAAGCTGAGAGTGCCCGTGGCTGAGTTCAAGCCCCAGTCCCAGCATCATTTCCTCCCCTTTCTTTGTGTTTGGACTGTACTGCTGTGACTTATGCATGTGAAGTCCTTTCTAATACACACACCAAGTCATTTCACTTATGCAATAGTATAATCAACTAAGCATCAAGGAGAGCCCATTATGGTGAGTAGTTTGTGAAAACTTTAAGGTTATCAGAGCCGTGAGTTTGTGCCACCATAGAGTCCATTGACTGAACATAGGAGGGCTTGCTTCTCCTACTTCTACACACCAGGCTACCAACTATATGCTTTAATTAGTATTCAAGGAGAGGACTCCACACCCACAGATGATCCACAATGAGAAGGACTTATCATTCGGTGCTACCAAACCTGGAAAGGCCCCTGGAAGGAGCTGTGTCCCCAAATTGATACGAGGCAAAAGAGATATAGCCAGGACAGAGAGCAAGGAAGAAATGACCCAACTCTTCTCTTTTCTGATCTGTTGCCAGGGCCTCCCATTAGCCAAACCAAATTGGAAGCCAGCTGGCAAAGGAGGTCACTGGTACAAGCATAAAACAGCCTGCCCCCCTGGGAGAGAGAATATCGCAAAGAAAGAAGCAGGATTAGCAGACGAATCAGAATAATTAAAATCCCTACCCACCCTCTTTTTTAGTACAATAAATAAATAGATCATATAAGACCATAAAGAATAAGGAAAACCACTATTGTGATGTTATATTCTCTGATATCACCATGTTCACAATTTAGAATTATCTGCAGGTCTTTGTTTAGGTGAATGTGCCATCTCTTCCTAACTGGTGTTAAAACTTCTCTCTTTTACTATTATCACATAAACCTTTCTACTTTGTATTTTCTTACTTGTTCCCTAGATAGCCTTCTATACGGTGCATACAGCAGGAAATAGAAAAGGACAGAGCACTCTGAAGCTAGGCAATGGAATGACAAAGAAGGTATTTGATGTTTCTCACAGTCTTTGAAGAACAAATGCGCCCAAGTGCATGGTCTTTAACAAGACAGATGCTCATGCCAGGATGTTTTGCTTTGTTTTTGTGCATTCTCAACATAAATCTTCAGGCGGACATTTCTCTTTCATACTTTCAGTGTGCAGGAAATTGTTTTGGGGGCTATAAAAATGCATTAACAGCTCCAAAGGAGCAATTACACCATGTATTGTAAATGTACATTAAGACTAATACACCACACTTCTCCAAACCCCAATGAATTCATGGCTGTGGTGATCTCCAGTCCAAAGGTGACTCAGACTAGTTCAAGATATAAAGCCCCAGGGGAAAAGGGGTCTCTTCGATGTTATCAATTACAATGATGCAGGTATAAAACGAGAAGAGGATCCCATTTTGCTGCTTTTGAAAGCAGCATGGGCACTGAAATGAGGCTGCGTACACAAAGCAGTGTTGATGCAGAAAATTCCCATGGTGAATGTCTGCAAGCCCTCTGATTCAGGTTAGCCCTTCACATTCAGAAATCATTGTGTCTCATGCAGACAGCAAGTCAATTACTGAAGCTCTATGCCTGGTTTCAAGTAGACTTTATTTATTGCCCTTGTTATGTCTGGGCTATGGAGGGCCCTAACCATAATGTGTGAAATCAGATTCTCTTACTGTTGCATTGCAAATCTCATTGGATGAGCTGATTTTCCTTTATTCGGGGTCTATTCTGGATTAATGGGAAGGGAAATATGGATTTTTTTCATCCATATAAACAATGAAGAATGTTAGAGACTTGTTTCTGATGTTTATGGATTTCTCTTTAGTGCATACCGCCGATGGAAAATTGTTTTTTAAGCAATAAACAATAATTGTATTTGGGGGACACAGAGGTACTAGTGCCATATTACATTCTACCTGCTGATAAATTTCTCTGGCCTGTTTTTTTTTTCTTTCATGTAGACATAAAAACACAAAGGTAAACATTAAATTCCTCCCTTCATGGCCACCTTTTCTATGTCCACTTTTTTTTACTACTTTGCTACTTCCGTTTCTCATTTCATATTACCTTTTTAAACTGCTAAATATAAATATTTCCCCATGAATATATGTAATTAGTTTGTCTGCTCCCCTTCAAAGCCTTGTTAGAAAGAGAAAGAGGGCTTTAATCGAAAGCAAACTAACGGAGATAGAAGTTAATTAGAAATTAGCCATATATCCAGGGTAAATTATTTATGCTAAGCCATGTGTTACTGTAAAAATAATACACGCATACAGTGACTATTGTAAACATAAAATAATTAACAATAAAAGGGAAGATATTATCCCTTAATAGAATCCTTCTGCCAAGACCAATTTAATTTGCTCTCTTGTGAAATTGAAATGATAACCGAGCATCTCTGCTTCATATATAAAATGCAAAGCCTTTTTTTTAGCAGCCTTTCTTGAATTTTCCTTTTGCTTCCTCTCACCTCCCTTCCTCTCCTTTTCCTTCTTCTGCCTGAAGACTGATTTACATTACATTTGAATGTGCCTTTTTCCTCATTTTCTTATTTCTGCTGTTTTGTCTTTTACTGTTGTTCCCTTTTTCTTCCTTTGTTTTTCTCCTATGGAAAACCTGAGTAGACACCTAGCATCTCACTAATTATGGATCTTCCTTTTTCCCCTCTTTCTCAGTGCCCCTTTTCTCTATAGCATCTAGTTTTCTCCAGAATGGTAATTGTCTGAGCTACTCAAGGAAAGAAAAAAAAAATAGCCCTCAGGAGTTGACAGAAAATGCAGTTTATTTTTCCTTCTCTCTGCCTTTGTTTCCCTGTTCCATCATTCAGGATGTGAAATTCAAGAGCCCAACCCTGGAAGGTGTTCGCAAGACACTTGAGTCTTTAGACTTAACCCAGATACTGAATTCTGTTTGATTCCTGCAGTGAACACAATAATGCAGTGCGATTTCACAGCACCCCTTTTGGGAATATGGCATTTGTATTCATATACTTCTATATGCATAATCAGTATTAAATACAATCTAATGAAGTGTCTTTGTGTCTAAAATGCAGTTACCTGAGGACTCTCCTTACAAAACATTCATTGAATTTTTTCCCCATTCATGTCTGCCAGCAACAAATTGTGTGCAGCTTTTACATGGTTAGTGTAGGTGTTGTTAATGTACTTTTCACATCCATTTAAATGCAAATCTTCATGCAAATAATCTCTTGGAGGAGAGAAAAAAAAAGTGAATGTGTTTAGCTGAAGACAAAGCTAGAGGGATAATGGAAAGCCAGTATAGGGTGTCAGTGGAGGGCTACACAATAAAAACCACCCCAGCACACAAATGAAAACACATTAACGACAGCACAGCGGGATTTATCAATAGGTTCTTGCAGTATTGTTGTATGTAAACATGATTCCCAGCGGGTGAAACAAAACCGAATGAATCTGGAAGAAATGCACACATGTCTCTAGGAGAAGTAAAAGGTGGAGGGAGGTGTACAGAAGATATAGTTAATCAATGGCCAAAATATCAACATTAGGCAAACATTTATACTTCCTTCAGAAATCCAAAATTTGGAACCAAATAATCTCATTGTCCAAGTGACACAATTGTTAAATAACACTGTTGAGGGAGTGCTTCAACAGAAAAGTAGGAAATGAGCTAGGACTGAATAAATGTCATTATACAAGAGAACAGCTGAATTTGGCTCTGGGGAAGGCTGGATTGTAGTCCTGAGGAAATTTCCAATTTGTGCTATTTGCAAAGAAAACGTTATAGCAACAAAGGTTAAGTGCTGGCATTAAGAAAAGCAGAATGGCCTAGAGTTTCCCAGTGTTTTTTTTTTTTTCTTCCTTTTTTCTTCTTCTTCTCTATTTTAAGTATCTCTCCAAGTTTCTCTTGGATGCAATCAAAGCAATTGACAAGAAACCAAGGAATTTGAAAATAGCACAGCCAAAGGTCTGGTAATGATTTTGATGGGGGTAAAAAAATGACCGGTTGATGTCATGTATTTCCTAATGGATGAACCTATTTGTGACACATGTTTTTATATGGAGAAAAGAAAAAAAAAACACTTCAGTGTTCTGGTAGGTTTTATGATTCGCAATTGCTTCATTTGACAGCGCCAGCTGAGCAAGGGAACTTGAAAGACTTCATTTGGACCGCCTTGGTAAGATTTTCAAGTAACTCAGGCAACATTATGTGCTATTTCATTTGGAGGGATTTCATATTTCTTGGAGAGTACAACTGGCTGGAATGATCACTTCTGGTTTTCTTGGCTGTGTATCATTTAGCCACTCTCTCAACCACAGCCACCACTTGCCAAAAGGAAAAATAAAGAAGTGTGAAAGAAAAACAGAAACGGCACAATAATTGGCTATAAGTAGAGTTTCTTATTTTCCCCCGCAAGGAGAATGTTTTATCCTTTAAATGATTCTATCTTCTTGACAAGTTTTCTTTCTTCTTAGTTAATTAATCAATTATCCTGTGAAGTACCAGTAATTGAAACTGTCCTTTACTTTTCTATCCATCAGTCTAACACACTCTACATTTACATGATTAGGCAATAATCAGACTTGGATGAATTCTGTGAAAGAGTTGGTTCTGTAATATCAGGTAATATTGAAAAGGGGAGAAAAGGTACATGCACACATGCATACACAATTCAGAGTGTGTAGTTAAGTTACCAGAAATAAAACGGAGATCATTTGGACTTTGAACAGATTCCCGAGCTTCCAAGCATTAAACAGTTACTGGAGTTGATACTATGTGGCTAAAACATATTTATACCCAGATTTGGGAAGGTTGGGAAGAAGGAGAAGGGAGAATGATGGAGGAGATGTTTCTGAGCAAGGCACAGTGCACGCAAATATGGACATGTAAAGGAAACCCCTGAACAATAAATGAGGCTATTTTTAAATGTATATAGAATACACCTCAATCAAAAATGTTTCATGTATAGGGCCGGGAGTTAGGACTACTGGTAGAGTGCTTGACTAGCATGCACAAAGACCCAAGTTCAATTCCTTGGTATCACGTACATAGAAAAAGCCAGAAATGGTGCTGTGACTCAAGCAGCAGAGTATGAGCCTGAGTTCAAGCCCTAGGACTGACAAAAAAATGTTTCATATATATATATATATATATATATATATAAATTTTAACTTCTTGTTTTGTGTGTATGAATGTGTTTCAACAGCACCTATAAACTCAGAACTCATTAGCTTTTTTTTTTTTTTTTTTTTTTTTTTTTTTGCCAGTCCTGGCTTGAGCTCAGGGCCTGGGCACTGTCCTTGGACTTTCTCAAGGCTAGAGCTCTACCACTTGAGCCTCAGCACCACTTCTGGCTTTTTTTTTATGTATGTGGTACTGAGGAATCGAACCTGGGTCTTCGTGCATGCCAGGCAAGCACTCTACCACTATGCCAAATTCCCGGCCCTGTGCCTTAGCTTTTATCTGCTCAAGGTGGGTATTCTATCACTTGAGCCATACTTCCATTAAGATAAGAGTCTCATGGATGATTCTGTCTGTGTTGGCTCTGAACCATAATTTTCAGACCTCTGCTTCCTGAGTAGCAAGGATTACAGCCATGAGCCACTTACACTCAGATTAGATATTAAAATGTTTCAACTATTTAATATGAGTATTATTACATGGCCTCTTTTCTTTGAACCATGGGCTATGGTAAACATACACTCATCAGGATAAGCTATATAGTGCTATGACAAATAATCCCATCATTGTCAGGGATGTAAACCAAGGAAGTTTTCTTCTTCAGCCATTAGCCAGTGTGGATCGCTGCACATTTCCAGGACGAGTACCTGCAATGATGTCATCATAAAGTCTCATAACAGACTGGCTTGGTTGAACTACTACTGTGTGAGGCTGCCAGATTCATTGCCACACTGAGAGAACACAGCAGCAGTTACAATTAAGTATCTTGGCTTGGTACTGATCCACATCATTTCTTCTCATAGTCTCCTGGCTATTACTAGTCACATCGCAGCAAATAAAGGCTGTGGCTCCACTACCTACTCAGGGGCCCTGGAGAAACAGCTCCCAGTCAACAGAGGGAGTCGTGGCAAAGAACAGCTTGGCATTAGAGGTAATTGCTCTCCTTAGAACAATCATTCCTTTGGCCCACCACAGTTGAAATTCATTTTGGCCTCTGTTTTAATCATGATGCTCAGTTGTAGCACTTGAACTCAGGGCCTGTCCTAGAGTATTTCACTCAAGGCTAGTGCTCTATCACTTTGTACCACAGAGCCAATACCAATTTTCTGGCGATCAATTGGAGATAAGAGCCTCACAGACATTCCTGCTCTGGCTGTCTTTGAACCACAATCCTCAGATTTCAATCCCCTGAGGTAGCTAGGATGACAGGTGTGATCTGCCGGTGCTCAGCTAACATATTTTCTCATATATTTTTATTGTAATTAATAGAAGGGTCACATTATATTCGCCAGATAGAAGGTGCATTACTTCACATACATTGATACCCTTTCTCATGTTTTGGTCCCCATTTCCCTCCCCCCACACCCACCCATCATCTTGTTTTCCCCCCTTCCCTATCCAATTTCAAATAACCAAATACAAATATAACCAATATATCAGATAACAAAGTGAGATACTGTAACAATATGAGATAACCAAGGGACAGCAAAAGAGATGAGAGATAACATAGTACATTAAGGACAACAATCATTTGTTATATGGCTTTTGTTTCTATATCCTGGAGGTCCTTTCATTTAGCATCCTACTATATGGCCTTATGTATCTAGGTTTTACTCTATTGCAAATCTCTGCTAGGAGAGCCCAAGGTTTCTACTGATTATGACAAATGAGGGAAACCATTGAGCCTAAGTTCCTTTGAGTTTGGCTTACTTCACTCAATATGATTTTTTTATAAGTCTTTCCATTTCCTAACAAATGGGGTGATGTCATTCTTTCTGACAGCAGCATAGAATTCCATTGTGTATAAATACCACATCTTGTTGATCCACTCATCAACTGAGGGACATCTAGGTTGGTTCCATATCTTCGCTATGATAAATAGTACTGCAATGAACATCGTTGTACTAGTGGATTTAGTATGTCCTTGTTTCTGGATGATTGGGTAAATGCCAAGTAGTGGAATTGCTGGGTCATAGGGGAGTTCTATGTTTAGTCTTCTGAGGAACTGCCATACTGCTTTCCATAGTGGTTGAATGAGTTTGCACTCCCACCAACAGTGTAGTAGTGATCCCTCCTGGCCACATCCCTGCCAGCATCTGTTATTATTCGTTTTCCTGATCCTGGCCATTCTAACTGGAGTGAGGTGGAATCTCAGAGTTGTTTTGATTTGCATTTCTTTTATGACCAGAGATATCGAGCATTTCTTCATGTGTCTATAGGCCATTTTTATTTCTTCAGAGAAGACTCTCTTTAAGTCTTTGGCCCATTTTTTAATGGGATGGTTGTTTCTTTGGAGATTAGTTTTGGAGTGATTCAATGTTTTGAGCTGTTGATATATTTTAGATATGAGGCCTTTGTCTGTTGTATGGTTAGTGAAGATCTTCTCCCATTCTGTAGGCTTCCTAATTAATTTACTAGCTATGTCCTTTCACATTGCATATTTTTTATACTCAACTGGTCTCAAACATAATGAGTATTTACTTTTATTTGTTTGTTTGTTGATGTGCTGTCCCTGAAGTTTTGCTCAAGGCTAATGCTCTACTACTTGATCCAAAGCTCAGCATCCTACTTTTCAGTGGTTAATTGGAGATAAGAGTCTAATGGACCTTTCTTGCTCTGGATGACCTCCAGAGTAGGTAGAATTATAGGCCTGCAAACACTCTGCATGTATTAATTTGATTCAATTATGCTTTTGTTCTTGAGATAACTATTAAACTTTTCTTGTCCTTTCTTTGTTCAGAAATCAGGCCATACATAACCTATGGAATATCAATACTGCCCGAACACACAGAGATTATGGATAAATGCAGAATTCAGTAACTCAGCTGAATGCTTTGGAAATGTTGTTGAACATTATTAATTTCTAATTACATTTCACATCTCTTCCTTGTTTCCCTGCCAGTAAATTTAAAAGGGAAGTTCGAAATGAGATGTTATATGATCCTCTAAAAATAACACTGAACTAGAGCCTAGCAAATTGAGTTCCTGTCCTGACTTTGCCTTAATTTGTTTTGGGATCTGGGTATTCTCATCAACCTCACCTCCATTTCTTCATAGAGTAGTACAGTTGGAGCTTTGAGGTTCTTTCAGGTCACATGGAATACTCTGAATAGAGCAAAATAAAGATTTTTTTTCAGAAAATTTCAGTGTCAGTGCAATCAGTGTAACAAAAAAAGACAATTAACCTTTGCCCTTTTACCTTATCTTACTTTAAGGATAATCCTTATCCTTATCTTATTTTACTTTATATCACTTTTTTTTCCCACCACTAACCATCATAGCCTTGGCCATTCAGCATCTTCAACTCCCTGTTACTGTTTGTTTGAAATTTCATGTCAGGTGTACTGTTCCTATTCTAACTTGGAAAGTAGTTCTGAATAAATAAATACTATCTAAACAGTCAGACGCTCTAAAAATGCAGCCTTGAGGGCTGGGAGTTTGGCCTAGTGGTAAAGTGCTTGCCTAGCATGCACGAACACCCAGGTTCAATTCCTCGGTACCACATACCACCCCCCCCCCCCAAAAAAAAAAAAAATCCCAAAATGGTGCTGAGGCTCAAGTGGTAGAGCTCTAGCCTTGAGAAAGTCCAAGGACAGTGCTCAGGTCCTGAGCTCGATCCTGGGAATTGAAAAAAAAAGAAAAAAATTCAGCCTTGATGGATCCCTGCACACTTTTCTTTTTGTTGGCCATAGGCTTTTTTGTTTGTTTTTGTGCCCATCTTGAGGCTTGAATCTGGGGCCTGGCACTGTCCCCAAGCTCTTTTTGCTCAAGCCTAGCTCCACTACCAGCTTTTCTTAGTGGTTAATTGGAAATAAGAGTCTCATGAACTTTCTTACCTGGGGTTGGCTTCAAACCATGATCCACACATCTCAGCCTACTGAGTAACTAGGATTACAGTCTTGTGCACTGCCACAAGCTCCATGAACACATTCATAGAAAGTAAAGACACCAGAATTCCCTTACTCCAAGTAGCTATATCCAGAATGTGAGGTACACTGTAACAATCACCCCAAACTTTTCTGTCCAGAGCTTTTGAGTTATGGGTTTGTTACAAACATTCTGTTTTTAACTGTACTTGAGGACAGGCAGGGTGATTGTCCATTCACCTTCATGCTCTTTGGAAGCTTTACTTCTTAAAGGAATAAACATGCCTTGAAATCACTGAGGTCTTGGCAAAGAGAGGGTAAATTAAAACCCTTACCTAAATTCTCTTACTCAAAGCCAGTGCTCCAAAGATAGCATCTCTGAGGGACAGATCACATCTGAGCTCTAGGATTGCTCGACCATCAGGAATGAAGTGAGGTGACCATTTTGAGAGTTGGAGGGGCTGGAGTAGCATCAGGGAACCCATCATGTAAGGAACAGTCTAATTTCTCTTCGTAGACAATTGATTCACTAGCATTTGAAAGCACAAATAAAACTACCAAGGTACTCCACGCTTTAGAAGAAGCAATCTGGAAGAAGACATTCTTGGGATAAGAGAAGAAACAAGACAGTATGCGAAGTGTGTGGAAGAAGGAACCAATCGTGTGTAACTTCGCTTTGTTCCTGGTATAATTCCTTGTTGGCAGAGAACCAGTGGTGAAAGAGCCCTCTACTTTGGTTATACATGGATTTTGTGAGCAGCTCCATTCTTTCCAACATGACAAGTGTCAGGATTTGTAAACATTTGAATCCCTTTCTTAGAAGAAATACTTACAAGAAAGAAGATGAGAGCTGGGCGTAGTGATTCACACTTGTAATTCTAGCTGCTCAGGAGGCTGAGATCTGAGGATCAAGGTTCAAAGCCAGCCCGGGCATAAAATGATCTCCAATTAACCTCTAGAAAACAGGAAGTGGGGCTTGGCTCTAGGGTAGGGTGGTAGCCTTGAGCTGAAGAGCTCAAGAGTTCAAACCCCATGATCCACAAAAGAAAGAAAGAAAGAAAAAGAGAGAGAGAGAAAGAAAGAAAAAAAAAGAAAGAAAGAAAGAAAGAAAGAAAAGAAGACAGCTAGAATGAAGAAGGGTGTGAGGCCACAATCCTGGAGCCAACAGTAAAAATAGGAGAGACAAAAGAGAACCTTCGGTACGATTCTTTAAGGGTATTCTTCACACTTCTCAAAGAGGCTGATGCTGTCAATGTAGTTTTCACTGCAGGCAAAGCTAATTGTTATAGGACACAACTGAGCTTAAATAACATTGGGTGACTTGAAACCAACTATTTAAACAAGATTTTCAGAAATAGCATCCCTAAATACTTCAAAGAACAAACATGTGCAAAGGTTTGTTTATATCTAAGGCCTTTGTTGCATTTTGGATATTCTGCAATTAGCCACTACCACTGGAGATCCCAGTCTCATCTTTCTGCCTCTATCTTATTTCTCAAAGGTGGGAATACAGCCACCACCCATTGGTAGGCTCTGCCTTATAAATCTCCTGTGGGCATGTGTTCTTGGAGAATGGAGGACTTAAGTATTCCTACATGAAGAGAAATTGACAGATGTAAGTTTCTAGCCTTCCAGACCAGCTTGAGTGACCAGGCTGGAAGGGGGAAAGGAAGACATCTCAAGTCAGATGGTCTGAAAAATCTTCCATACTGTTTCTGTTGGTCCTAAAATAAAGGCAAGGCTGCCAGGGTGCTTGCTTTGTCATAAAGTAAAGTATTTGTTCTTGAGAAACTACAATTGAGATTTCATCTTAAATATATGGATCAACTTTCCATTGTAACTCTTGCACTTTGGGGAAATTGGCCCAGAAAGTATGTCTATGAAAGAAAAGAGGTATGCTTATCCGGAAACTGTCTTTTCTCAATTTTTCTGGAGGAAAAATTTCACATGTTTGTGAAACAAAAAGATCTATAAAATATTCAAGGCAGAGTTCTGGGAATTTTGTAACAAAACCACCTTATTGGTGTTGTTTAAGTCCCTTTAAAGGGTATTCGGAGTAGCCCAATATCAGAACAATAAGGTTAGGAAACAAAAAAAGCCAAAACTCTTGGGGTTTGTTTCTAACCTAGACACAGATATTTGACCTTGACTAGGAGTGAGGTACTCTCCAAGTACAAAGCCCTGGTGGTGGTGTTTGTGCACAACCTAACTTGTGTGTGTGTGGTGTATGTGTGTGTGTGCTTGTTGGGATGTGGGCTTGAAATCAGGGCCTGGGAACAGCCTCTGAGCTTTTTTGCTCAAAACTAACATTCTATTATGTGAGCCACTCCATTTTTAGCTTCTTGGTGGTTAATTGGAGGTAAGAGACTCATCTTTCCTTTCCTGCCTGAACTAACTTTGAATTTTGATTCTCATATCTCAGTCTCATCAGTAGCTAGGATTAGAGGCATGAGCCACCAGCACCTTGCTAGGTTACTAAACTGCTGCAACTTATATTCTTGCTCCATTTCCTGCAATTATCAGGACATAATGTATGTTATTTTCTTTTTTCAATTTTTTTTTGCCAGTCCTGTGGCTTTAACTCAGGGCCTAAGCAGTGTCCTTGGGCTTTCTCAAGGTTAGAGCTGTATCACTTAAGCCACAATACCACTTCCAGCTTTTTCTATGTATGTGGTACCATGGAATTGAACCTGGGTCTTCATGCATGCTAGGCAAGCACTCTACCACTAGGCCAAACTCCCAGCCCCACATATGTTCTTTTCTTAAAGTTTAAAGAGCTCTTTGCTTGCTTATTTGAGTTCATCAGCAAAGATATAATCCCAGTATTAATTCTCCTGAAAATTCATAATGACTCAAAGAAAGGAAGAAAAACATGAAAAAAGGAAGGAGGGAAGGAAGGAAGGAAGGACGGAAGGAAGGAAGGAAGGAAGACTTGGTTGGTTCCCTAAGAATATTGTCCTATCCCTTTCTAATTCAGTTGACCCCTGCTAGTAATCATGCTTGTTAGTCATAAAAACAGTTACCACAAATTAATATGTTTGTTAATTAGAAGTTAGAATCCCAACCAAAGGTGACTTCATCTATGAAATCATGAGGATCCAAATATAACTCAAGCCTCCACTGTGGGTGACCATGAAATTCAAAATGACATCAACGTTTTAGAAAGAAAAACAACAACAACAAAAAAGCCCACTCACCTTTGGCCTACTTTTCGTTAAGGATGGCCAGAAGAGATGATTCTCATGTGAAAGGTTGCCTGTTCATTTAAAAGCAACAACAACAACAAACAAACAAAAAAACCTCCAGGAATACCACTGCAGGTAAAAAAAATATATAAGGAAAATGCATTGCCTATTTTAATGGCCTCTTTCTGGGGTCTGGCCCATTGACAACTTCAAGGAATATAATTTGCCACTCAGCAGTCTGAGATCTGATGACCACAGTTTGAAGCTAGGCTGGGCAGAAAAGCCCATGAGATTATGTCTAGTTAAGCAACAAAATGCTGGAAGTAGAGATGACCCTCAAGCAGTATCGCAGCAACATGGAGCAGTAAAAGCCAAGCAAGAATGTGAGGTCCAGGGCCAGGAATATAGTCTAGTGGTAAATTGCTCATCTAACATGTAGGAAGCCCTGCGTTCGATTCCTTGGTACTATACACACAGAAAAAGCTAGAAATGGTGCTGTGGATCAGGTAGTAGAGTGATACCCTTGAGAAAGCTCAAAGATAGTGCCCAGGCCTTGAGTTCAAGCCCCAGGACTGGCAAAAGAAAAAAGAAAAAGAATGTGAGGTCATTAGCACTGGGCTTCTGAGGTAGTTCACACATCTTCTATATAGCAGAAACTAATTTCCATTCAGTGAAACCATCACAGGGTACTCACTTTATCCACCCCACTGACACCTCTGAGATCCACTTAGACAGCCATGACCTATTCCACAGTAGGTAGCTGTAGCCGTGTTTGCTGGACTCTCTCCAAATACAAGTGAAGAAGCCTCTGGCTAGGATTAGCCTACCCTTCCTTTCCAGTCTTCTCCTTTGCATTTGTACCATGTGGTCATATGGTCTGGTCTCTTCCGCTTCTTGGTGTTCCAACATTGTTGACCATCTTCATTATCTACCCTTTGAAATCTACTTCCTCTACTACTAGACTCTTCCCAGAGACCTTTCTTCTGAACCCTGCTGAAATGTATCCTGTTATGTCATGTTTCCAGGACTTGTAGCTCAGCTTTGACCACTAACCTCCTCATCCCTCTTTTCAGCCTGTGCCTGAGTGTTCCTGTAGCACTAGTTTCTGCCCCTCTAGTTCCTGCCAAACTGGCACATCCTGGCCTTGGCCTCCCCATGTGAATTAGTATCCCTCTCTGCTTTCAGTATTTTTTAAATGACTTCTCATTCCACCTATGATTTTCCGAACTTGAGGATATAATCACTTGCTAAAAAAGAGCTCATCCTGTTCCACACTGAACATCAAGTAGTGGAGGTAAATAAAATCTAATCTAACCATGAGCTGGATGCTTACCTCGTGCATACATGCTATTAGCTTTCCATAGATAAAATGCCCTTCTTCCTAATACTATGCTTTACAGATTTAATGATTCAAGGAAGGGATATGACTTCAGATGGCTTCTCCTTGTTTATACTCCCAACAAAATATAAGTATTCAGAAATCTATGCATGGGCACAGAATCTAGCATGTCCTTCTTTCAGGCCATCTGTCTCTTCTAACTGCAAAAACATAAAGAGTAATGGATCCCAGCAGCTACTACACTCTATTACTGTGAAAGAAAAGGAAATGTAGTTTGGGTCAACAGCTAGCTGTATTCCTCACACCTGTTTATCAGTTGTTACCAAATATAGTACTCCAACAATTTTGACTTCCCTCTGTGCAGGAAAACTGGGCTACAAATCCAGAACATTTCTGCATGAAATCACTTTGCCCTGATGTAGTTGATAGGATTTAAATATATGTATGTATATTTGCGTGTGTGTGTGTGTGTGTGTGTGTGTGTGTGCGCGCGCGTGTGTGTGTCTTGTTTTTCAGCTGGAGGCCGGTAGCTCATACCTGTGACCTGTGATCCTGGCTACTCAGCAGGCTGAGAACTGAGAACCACAGTTCAAAGCAAGCCTGTGTAAGGAAGTCCACGAGTCATCTATCATTAATTAACTAGCAAATAGCCAGAAATGGAGCTGTGACTCAAGTGGTTGAGCACTGATCTTAAGTGATAATGCCAACCAAGATCTGCATGCCTGGAGTTTAATACCTAGAACTGGAAAAAAATTAACATAATTTTTTTCCCTTAATGCGTTTGGTGATAACATTTAGAGACACTTCCCAGCTGTAATGAAATTTTGAGATCCTACAGAACTGCATGCTTGTTTGTTTCCTTTATTGAAAACTTTATTGAAAGTAGTGTAATTCAATGAGCAGTGCGTTTGTTTTAGAACCTTCTAGGCCACTTTAATGCACACAAAGACAACTTAGAAAATGGCTGCTTACATGTTGGACAAGTGGTGATGATTCAATTCAACAGCCAAAGCTCTGTTGTATCCCAGCTGCAGTTCAGCTTTGAAAGCTCCTCATCTACATATGGACTTTAGCCGGGTTTATCCTTACTTCTAAAAGAAAAGCCCTTTGAAAGACTTGGGAGACTTGCAAGAGCTTTTTGGTTGTTGTTTGCCTCCATCTCTGTCTCTGTCTTAGACCAAACCCAGTGTTTTATGACATCAGCTGTACAACTGTTGGAACAAGTTAAAGATTAAGAAGTCAGGTTGGCAGCGATCTGTGGCACCACATAGTATTTACAGCCAGGCTGCTTATATCAAATGTGCCAGTGGAGAAAGAGCCAGCACATCTATCACAGCAAACAACTCCTGGAAGAGAGATTGGCTAAAGGAGAGGGCAGAAACTGAGACATTGCCAGTCCTTTAAATAGTCTTTTCAATGGGATACACAGTGACTTGTACCAACAGAAAAAAAATAGTAGTAATGGTTAGGTAAAAGCAGCAGTGTTCAGAACCAACGAAGGAAAGGGTAGAACAAAATGATCTCATTTCCTTTGGTACAGACCGGAAGCATCTGTCAGTAATGGAGTCTCACCACTTAGGAGAGAATGTCTGCATCTGTCTCCAGAGAACATTAGTGACTCATCTTGTCTTCAGAAAGTTTCAGAAACAGCACTATAAATCCAAGAATATTTGATTTTAACATGCAATTCCTAAGACATGAGCATTGTACATGTGACCAAATGATCTATTTATCTCAAGGCCCCAGGAACTTTCCAGATTCCTAGGACCTGAGTTAGAATAAAGCCCAAGTGGTAAATGTTACTTTATTTCTGCTGGCCCAGTGGAATAAGAGTTCAGGGTCAGAGCTCATTTCATTTAATCAAATAAGTTAATGTGACATTTCTTGTCCATTCATATTTAGAAATAAGATTCATGCCATGTTAAAAACTCAACCATTTGGCAGACATCTTTATTATCTCATATTGCTTACACTTACGTTATACTTTGAAAATTTTTTATTGTTTTTTTACACTTTGAAATTTTAAAAGTGATCAAATAAGCTGGGAGTGGTGGCTCACGCCTGTAATCCTAACTACTTACGAGGCTGAGAACTGAGGATCAAGGTTCAAAGCCAGCCGGGCACAAAAGGCTCTGAGACTCTTATCTCCAATTAACCTCTAGAAAATGGGACGTGGGGCTTGGCTCAAGGGTAGGATGGTAGCCTTGAGCCGAAGAGCTTAGGAACAAGGCTCAGGCCCAGGGACAGGGCAGTAGCTTTGAGCCAAAGAGCTCAGGGACAGTGCCCAGGCCAAGTTCAAGCCTCATGACCCACCAAAAAAAAAAGTGATCAAATAATTTCACCACATGACTGAAAACAACAGAATTTGCTTGATTGTAGTGAGTTAGATGGGACATACTATATCCAAAAAAGATAGTATCTTCCACCAAAGTGAGCAAAACTAGTTTTGTTTGTTTGTTAATGCCAAAATTAATGTATAAATACAGGTGGCAAATGCCATCTCTATTCTTCTCTATCAATGTTTTTTTTATAAATGCTCTTTGAGTAGCCGAGGCTACTTGCCTTGACGAGAGCACTTAAAGAACTAGACTCTCCCTTACTGTCTAGGCTGTCGGAATCACAGGAATTCTTTTCTGAACTGCGTTCCAAATGTAGTATAAACTTCATATAGGTTCAGTTGAAGAAATATTTTGCTGCTAACATGGGAATGCAAACTACTTTTAAAGATTTTTATCTCTCCACATCCGCACCACCACAGAATGATAAAAACAAGTCCCTAGACAATCATTTTCGGGCCCTGCTAAGCAAGTACGTTCACATTAAAGAATGTCAGTTTATTTGATTTAAATTGTCTCATTTTTACTTGCATTTATATTCACATTTCCATTCTAGTTTCATATCCAAATGTCAAATAGTAACATGGATTTCGTTCATGATAAAATATTGTTTATTTGAGGATTTGTAAGATGCTTTGAGTACAAGAGAGTGGAGCTTATACCAATGTAGTAAAAAAATCTATGTTGTACACATTTGTCTCCAGCGAATACATTCACTTTGGAGGAAAGAGGCATATTCTATTGCTTGAGTGGAGATTAAGGGCTAGATTTAAATGCTTGTTTTTACAATTTGTGTTTCATAAGCAAGAATAAACAATTGGAAACCTTTAAGATTCTTTTGGTATATAATAGGAATTAAATAAATGTTCTAACCATACAACACTAACTTCAATATTTCAAGATACAAATTTGCTAAAATATACTTACTTTTAGTTCTGGAATTTTCTTCTTTGTTGACAATAGTGCCAGACTGTTCTTAAAGGCCTGGTCCTTTTGCAGAGTGGAGAAAGTACTTAAAAATTAGATTATCACAAAACTGAGTTTGATAGCTTTCTCAAAATAAAGGACAAAATGGAAAGAAGGGTAGTGATTTAAACTCTAGCACATACCTATTAAGTACAGAAAATCTTTTATTTCAAAATATAAGAAGACCAGGAACTGGCTACTCATCAGCCTGAGATCAGACAAATCAGAGAAAGTTTTATTTCCAATTAACCAGCAAACTGTCAGAAGCGAAAAGGGGGTAGAATGCCGGCCTAAGTGGAAAAGCTAAGCAAGAGAATGAGACCCTAAGTTAAAGTTCCAATCCTGGCACACACAAAAAAATAACATAATAATACAAATTAATATAAAAAATTTTTGCTACCCAGGCTGGCTTTGAAACTTGATCCTCAGAACTCAACCTCCTAAGTAGCTGGGATTACAGGCATGAGCCAACATCCCCACCTGATTTTTTAAAATAAAGTTTTACTGTAACACACACAAAAAAATTGCAAAACACAATACAACAATGACAAAAATTCAAACATGGTAGGTAAGGAAGTGGCAGCGATACTCATATATATTGGTCTCAGGTATCATTGGGCAGTGAACACTGGGCAGGTCTAGGACTTGCATGGTTCCAGAGTAGATCCAAGAAAAGTATTCACCCCTGTTCTCACCTTTGCCCTCATCTGAGGAATAGCCCCATCACATCCCGATTTCTCAGTCCACAAAATTCAGTGTGTCTAATATCCATGCCTTTCTCCCACTAACACCCCTCTATTCAGTGAGTCTTCCTGACCTGTTCCATCTCCTGTTCAATTGCTTGCCTATTTTATATCTTGCTCCTTCCTTCACTCCTAGGCCATCACTAACCATTAATGATGTGTACATCATTAGGTTGGCACTTCACCAACCTTCCTGCCTCCACTCCCTGTCACACACAGTCCAATTATGTGGTATTTCTGAGTCACAAATCAAATTAGGCCTCTCTTATAATCCTTCTCTGGCTTCCCTTTGCCTTGAAGAGGATGCAAAACAGTCTTGAACACTGAAAACAAAGTTACCTTGCCTGCCTTTTGACTACCAGGTGTGTGTGTGTTTCCTGTGGCCAGCCAACTCTTTAAAGATATAATTATACCTGATAGCTTTGAGCAGAAAAGCTAAGAGTGAGCATGAATTGGGAAACACACACACACACACACACACACACACACATGCACACACACACACACACACACCCCAATAATACCTTCATCTTAGGTTCTGTTTTGCTGGTGAGATAACATGTCATGGATATCACACTTTGTATGTTTCATAGCGAGGTTAACGGTAATCATACACAACTCAGAGGTTCAAATGGCTAACAGGAGAATGGAGTCAGAGCAGAAGTAGTATTAACAGTAACCAGTAATTTCTAGAAGGAATAGCATAAAGCGCCAACTATGTTTGTGAAAGCTTTACAATATGTACCCACATGTTTCCAGAGGGTTGATTTCCTCTGCAGTAGAAAACAAGTGCGTGGCAGTAATGAAGTTGTAGGGACAGCTGATTTACTTGTTTTTCTCCCAGGAAAACATTAATAACTCTAGCCTTGAAAAGGGTCATTTTATAACTTTCTGTCAAGAGAAATACTGCCAAATTGTAAAAGTGAGAATCATTTCTTTCAAAGTGGTTTCTTGACAAAAGCATCTTCATTTTAAAGGTATCTACCATCTTATAAAAGGCTATTTTAGTTCAGCCATATCCCTTATTTTACTACCACATTTCTTCTGTGTTTGGCTAGTTCTCCTGGTTTGGGTTTATTGCTTGGATAAACTTTTAACCCTTTTCAAACTAGCCAATCATCTGAGCTTGTGAACCTAAGTTATGATCAATCAGAACAAGTGTCAGATATGTGTTAGGAATAAAATCTGGGTTGATTTCCTACTCAGAGCAGTTATTTACTTGGTTTCCTGTCAGTATCATGCCTGTCTACAAAAGTAAAATTTTGCCTTGCTGAGTTTCTTTCAAGTTGGTGCCCTTAATCCTATCCTACACTCCAATATCCTGAAACATTCCCAACAAAGTTTTAACAGGAAGAAGCAAACAAAATAGCATTTGATTTGCCTCTGCCATCACAGCTCTCCTTCTGTCTGAAAAGCAGGCTGGCTTCTCTCACACTATGTTCCTGGCAGCTTGGTTTGATGTTCTTCTCTTCAAAACAGAATTCTGAGCCTGCTGACATTCAGCCATGGCTTCTACTAAAGAAAATTCACTCCAGGATCCAGCAGCTAGCAGAACATAATATACTACTGATGGTGTTAATCGACACTCTTTTCAGTTGTAAAAGCAATAAATGACACTCATGCTGGCTTGAGGCAAAAGGGGACTCAATGGCTCAATGCCATCAGGAACCTACTCACTCATCTCTCTACCCAACTCCTGCACAAGCTTCAGTCTCCTGGATCATCATCCCACCTTTGCAGATTTTGGGGGTAAACAACTGTCTACAGCTTTGATATTCTCTGGCAGATTAATGCAAGCAAAGGTCCCAGGCAAGGCTGTTGCTTTGATTCACCCCCACCAAACAGTCACCACAGCCAGCAAGATGCAAGAAGAACACATTGCTTTTCTCAATAAACACACTCACCTGGGTGAACTCCAATCATCTTTATGGTTTTAGCTGAGTGCCACTCCTCTCTCGTGGATTCCCCAGTCTTCTATGTGAGATGAAAATGAATAAATAAAAATGAATCTAAGCTTCCTGCATGACTCACGGGTGTGTCAAACTGTATGCTGATCCTTAAGATTCAACATTTGGGGCTGGAAGTGTGGCCTAATGGTAGATTGCTTGCCTGCATGCATGAATCTCTGGGTTCTTTTCTTCAGTACTACATACACAGAAAAAGCCAGAAGTGGTTCTGTGGCTCAAGTGGCCCTTCTGATTCCTGGATTCCAGCTAATCTCATCTTGAAATCTTTAATCACATCTACAAAGACCCTGTCTCCGAATAAAGTTACCTTCAAAGGTATTAAGGATTAAGATTTAAGCAAATATTTCTGACCAGGGGTAGGGGATTCAGGATACACTCAAAACACCTACAGATGAATGAAAGATAAGATCCAAGCCTTCCTAAGTCTTGTTTCCTTGGTTTTTCTGACTAGGTCCTGTACTCTTGGTCTTAGCAACTCCAGTTATCTCCTTCTCACAGGGTTTTCTGGTGCTGGGATTTGTAACTGGAATGTTTTCCTCCCTTGCTCCCATATCACCCATGAATATAGGTACAAAGATATCAAGGCACCCTTTTCACTAGTAGGTAGGACTAACATTTACTATCTCAGCCTTCTTTGTCTCTTGGATATTAAAAAAATAACAATATCTGTCAACTTTTTAAACATTTTATTGTAAAGGTGATGCACAGAGGGGTTACAGTTACATAAGTCAGTTAATGAGTTCATTGCTTTTTGAACAGTATCATCCCCTTTTCCATTTTTCTCCTTTTTTTCCACTGCTTCCACCTTTAGTTTCATAGTTCACTTCCAATATAGTCTCTTGTGAATATCACTGCTGAATTAGTTTACCCTTTGCCCCACCACTTCTGTGCTTCCCTTTCCCTTCCCCAAATCAGATAAACTTGCTTATGAGACAAAATGTACAGAAATTTAAAAAAAAAAAAACCGTGAAAAAGGGGGAGAAAACAGGAAAAAGAATCACAAACAGTACAATAAAAATATTTTGTTTCTATTTATTAGAATTCATTATGATATCATTTTATATGATCATATACACGAAGCTTTTGAGCCCTTGTGATTCTCTCCAAAGAATATCTTCCTTCAGGCCAGACACTGATAGCTCATGCCTGTAATCCTAACTTCTAAGAAGGCTGAGATGTGACGATCCTGGTTCAAAGCCAGACCAGGCACAAAAGTCATTGAGATTCCCATTGCCAATTAACCACCAGAAAACTGGAAGTGATGCAATGCCTTGAGCTGAAGAACTCAGGGACAGGGCCCAGGCCCAAGAATTCAAGTCCCACAACTGGCCAAAAAAGAAAAAAAAAAAAAAAAAAAGAATATCCTCTTTTGGTCTCACTGTGTGAATGTGTCGAGTCCTGTTTAATTTATCATATCCAGATATAATTTTTTGTCTTTTACTATCCATTGAGTTTACTTGTAGACCTATACACATATTCTAATTATTACAAATGCAGGAAACTAAGAAATTATGGTATATACACACAACGGAATTCTGTGCTTCTGTCAGAAAGAATGGCATTGTCCCATTAGCAAGGAAATGGAGAGACTTGGAAAACATATTAAGTGAAGTAAACCAGACCAAAGAAACACAGGATGGATGTTTTCCCTCAGATGTGAAAGATCTCCACATGTGGCTTCTCTTTGGAACATGGGCTTGTTTGGGGGATTTGCCACCCGAGGCTGGAGCTGAACAGTGGCAGACTTTCCCATCCGTCCTTCACGAATTCTTCCCCTCTGGGCCCTCACTTCCCTTGTAGGTTCCACAGGCTCTAGCATCTATTCCTTGCATGGAGACACCATTTCTTTGTTTTGCTTTTTTGTCAACCCTAGGGCTTGGGCACTGTGCCTGGGCACAGTCCTTGTGCTTTCTCAAGACTAGCACTCTACCACGTGAGCCACAGCACCACTTATGGCTTTTTTATGGTACCAAGGAATTGAACTTGGGGCTTTGTGCATGCTGGGCGAGCATTCTCCCACTACACCATGCTCCTGCCTGAGACATCATTTCTTTTTTTTTTTTTTTTTTTTTTTTTTGTGGGTCATGGGGCTTGAACTCTAAGATTGGGCACTGTCCCTGAGCTCTTCAGCTCAAGGCTACCACCCAACCCCTGGGCCTGGGCGCTGTCCCTGAGCTCTTCAGCTTACAGCTCACAACCCCACTTCCGGTTTCCTAGTGATTAATTGGAGATAAGAGTCTCACATTCTTTAGTGCCCGGGCTGGCCTTGAACCACAATCCTCAGATCTCTCCCTCCAGAGTAGCTAGGATTATAGATGTGAGTCCCTGCACCAGCTTCATTTCTTTATAAAGTAATCTTCTCCCCAGCAAAACATCATCTAATCCTGTCTGTCCTGTCCATGCAACCTGTCCAATGGAGAAGGCCTAAACACACACACTCACACCTCACTTGCTCTCCCTCTGTCTCTGTCTCTGTCTCTGTCTCTGTCTGTCTGTCTCTCTCTCTCTCTCTCTTTCTCATTCTCTCCCTACTTCTCTTTTCCATACTATATTATGTATCCTAAAAGTGGACTGCATCTTTGAATCCCTGAAACAGATACAAATATAGCACTGCTGCCCCTGCCCAAACACCTAGCTAACCTGAAGAGAAACCTTGGAGTTTGTATACTACTTCCATTTCTATGCTCACTCTTCCATTTTAAGGCAGTTGCGTATACTCAATGTAATCTGGATTACTAGTACTAAAATGACATCGGTGTTACAAATGGTGTTGGAATTTATCCTACCCAATATATCAATCAAAAAATGATTCTTTAATGAAGCAGGTGGTCTAAGGTTTGTGCATATGACATACATACAGAATTACCTGTCTACAGGACTGAAATAGTCAGGTGATTGCAGGGTTAGGGAATCAAAGAAGCTCAGCTTCTTCCTAGGGTGATTCACTGAGAGTACTGCCTTTGCCTGTGTGGGCTGGGGGAACTTCCCTTTGTTGCTTCTTCCTTAGTATCTATCCCATGGTATTGTTGAGAAGGTCAAATCATTAATCTGTGTGCTATAGTTAAGGCACCACCTGCAACCAATACCATCCTTTTTGTTATTGTTTTTATTTTTATTTTTTTTTCTAGGAGAAGAAACAGGAATAAATATAGGACTTCAAAGAGATGGCACAAGCGCCATGCAAAGAAGTTGAGGCCGGGAGTTTGGCCTAGTGGGAGAGTGCTTGCCTAGCATACACGAAACCATGGATTCAATTATTCTGTACCACATCCACAGAAAAAAGCCAAAAATGGCACTGTGGCCCACATGGTAGAGCGCTAGTGTTGAGAAAGCCCAAGGACAGTGCTCAGGCTCTGAGTTTAAGCTCCAGGATTTGCAAAAATTAAATGAAAAGAAATTGAAACAAATTACAACAAAAGCCACATATCTCCTTTAAATTTGCTGTTCAGAAGTTTCAGCTACAATAAGGGCCCAAACAACGGCCTTATCTTACAATGTTGCAAAAATCAAAAGGCCATCAATGTGGATTTTCATGTGAGATGTCTGGTTTTCAGTGCTTCCAATTAATATAACATATTTCATCACATGACCCAAGCAAAACACAAATACGGACAATCAGTGTGGTTCTGTGTTCTAAGCAGAGAAAGATTCCCGCTCATATTTCTCCTGGACTAATTTCACCCATTGGCATACCAGCACCCAACCTGTGTCTCCACACCAACAGAACCCATGTAACAAGCCCCTCATTCTTCACATTCTCCTTAAATCACTGGAAAAGATGGAGACTAGCAACCAGCCACTTCAGCAAAATTTAATCAAAATGGTAAATTGCCACAATTACTATTTTGCCTTCTTTCTTTGCAAACCTGTTCTCTGGAAACCAAGAGACACTCAAACGTTCTCTAGGATTCTCACCACAGCCCATTGCTGGAACTTGTGTGGCGTGAAATTTCCCTTGCAGTACCCCAACGCACAGCACACCCTAGATCTGTCCTTTGCTTAAAAATGACCAAGTTACTTATAGGGTGAAATTTAACTGCCAACATCGGAGTTTTTGTTCCTGTGAATGATGCCAGATTGCTAAGATTTTTTTTTTCTAAAGATGACCTTCACACATTCCCAGTACCATGCGAATTTTCTATCCCAACCAAATTGGTCATCATAGTCAAGTGGCTAAAACAGATCATTGGCAAATTATTTTGTCCTCAAAGACCGTATCAGCCAAAGTGCTTGGGACCAAGAACACAAATTGTTAACTGGGAGACAGATCCTCTTTAAAACAATATATATTCAAAAGAACTATTACATTTGCTTGCTTGTCCATTATAATTTCATCAGCAGAAGTTTTTTTATAGCCTCTGAAAAATGTCCAACTTGTTATCAATGTGTTTTCCATTTTGGTTGAGTGATAAAATCATATTCAATAAATGAAAAACATTGGAATTTGTTTCATTTTCATTTTTTTTGCCAATCCTGGGGCTTGAACTCAGGGCCTGGGCACTGTCTTTGGGCTTCTCAAGACTAGCTCTCCACCACTTAAGCTATAGCACCATTTCCAGCTTTTCCTGTGTATATGGTACCAAGGAATGGAACCCAGGGCTTTGTGTGCACCCTACCACTAGGGAGTTTGGCATAGTGGTAGAGTGCTTGTCTGCTATGAGAGGTTTGTGGTTGGCAGGTTGCTCTCTTGACCCTTATGTGCAATCACCTTCTTCCCTCTGTGATGGATACAATGGCCATTTTAACTATAGAGAAACCACTCACTATCATTTTATGGCCAATGACTTTGTCTGCCTGGTGTAATGCAGCCTTGGTATTGAACTTTCCACCTCTTACTATGCTTATATTCAGATCATCAAAGAGTATGAGGCATGGAAATCCTTTTGTTCTTTGTAAAAACACCAACACAGAGACTGCTAGATTCCAAACAATCCACCAAACAACATTTAGCTGATTTAACAGCAGTTTTATATACTACATATAACTAATACAGTATATGTATATATGTGTGTATGTGTACATTGTATATATGCATATATATGTGCACATATGTTTAATACTACCCTGAGATTTCAATAACAAGAAAATATATTTTTTAATTTGGGGAGTTTTCTACTTTAGGAATCCCATCAACTTTTAATTAACCTTAGAAGCTAGGCTATTAATGCCCCTAGGTCAGCTTGAGAGCCCACTGGGACCTTTTCATATTTGAACCAGACATTTTGTAATTTTATTTATCCACTTCTTACCCTTCTACACCCTTGTTCCCTCTCTACCTACCATACCTCAGTAGTGAGAGCAGACAGTGGTTATAGCCATAATTGTACTATCAGCAAAAACTAAGCTTCTTTGGAGAGTGTACTGTCTGGTGACTCATGCCTGTCAACTCATCTGCTTAAAACACCAAGACTTTCAGCACCATGGTTAGAAGCCAGCTTGAGCAGAACAAACCATGAGACTCCATTTTCAAAACAATCAGCAAAAGCTGAGTAGCAGTGACTCACTCCTATAGTCCTAACTATCCAGGAGGCTGAGACCTGAGGCTCATGGTTCAAACCAATCTAGAAAGGAAAGTTTATGAGACTCTTATCTCCAATTAACTAGCAAAAAGACAGAAATGGAGCTGTAAACAGTAAAGTGTTAACCTTGAATAAGAAAGATCAAGGATAGCACTTAGGCCCTAAATTCAAGCCCTAGGAACTACATGATAGACAGACAGACAGATAGATAGATAGACAGACAGACAGACAGACAGACAGACAGACAGACAGATAGATAGACAGAGCCAGGAGAAGAGCTGGTCTGGAAGTAGCATTCAAGTTGTTGAATGCCAATTTGAATACATACAATGTAAAGATTTCAACCCAGCAAAACAAGCAAAACACAACAAAACCACTTACTTCAGATGTAAAAGGGATGCAAGTCTCACTAAACATTAAAGACATATTGGTTCCAGTTCATCAGTGCTCAATGCTTTCCACATACTCTGCCTTCTTTTAGTTCATGACATTTTGAGAATCACTTTTTGTTTTTGCTACTTTCTTTCCAAATTTGTTTGTACATTCTTTTTTATACAATGCCTTTTCTTATTCTCCTTTCATAGATTTACATTTGTGTGTGTGTGTGTGTGTGTGTGTGTGTGTGTGTGTGTGTACTGGTACATGAACTCAAGGCTAAGAACTGTCTCTGAGTCTTTTTGCTTTTGTTGTTGTTTGTTTTGTTTTTTGGTTCAAAGCTGGTGTTTCACTACTTGGGCCACAGCTCTTATTTATTTATTTATTTATTTATTTATTTATTTATTTATTTATTTATTTATTTTACCACTCCTGGGCTTTGACTCAGGGCCTGAGCACTGTCCTTGGACTTTCTCAAGGCTAGAGCTCTACCACTCGAGGCTCAGCACCACTCCTGGCTTTTTTCTATGTATGTGGTACCAAGGAATCGAACCTGGGTCTTCATGTATGCTAGGCAGATAGCACTCTACCACTAGGCCAAACTCCCAGACCTTGGGCCACAGCTCTATTTTCAACTATTCATTGGTTGACTGGAGATTAAAATGTCTCGCAATCTTTCCTGCCTGGGCTGGCTTTAAACTGAGTCCTTAGATCTCAGCCTCCTGAGTAGCTAGGATTACCAGGCTGAGTCACTAACTCCCAGCTATGTTCTACCATTCATTTCAAAATACAGATTAATTCTTTTTTTCCCTAAGCATTTAAAGGCCAAAAGAACAGACCATAAACTTTTATGTTTTGAATTCATGTACACTCACCATCAGGGTAAAAATTTATTCATGTACTAGAACTCATTTGAGAACCTACTGTATCCTTAACAGTAGACTGTCCTCTAGAGGCTTTTTTGAATGAATAAAATGTATTCCAACAACAACAACAAAAATGATGATACACAAGGATCTGGGTGACATTGTAGAATGTGGTGAATGTCATGAAAGATACCTAAACTAATTTTATAATCCCAAAGAAAGAGACAGATAACTTGTCTCCAGGGGAATTGTGTGGAGGGTATGCATGTGGTGCCAGCCTGGAGGGCAAGACTGCCTTTACTTATTAGCATCTGTGGCCTTGAGATCTCTGTCTGCCTTGTAGTGTTCAAAAGCATTCTCTAATGCCTTTCTCTTGCTGCTGTCACTTCATGATGGCCTGAAATCTTGCCTTTTAGTTTATTTGTTTGTTTGTTTGTTCGTTTGTTTGTTTGTTTATTGCCAGTCCTGGGATTGAGCTCAGGGCCTGAGCACTATCCTTGGACTTTCTCAAGGATAGAGCTCTACCACTTGAGCCTCAGCACCACTCCCAGCTTTTTCTACGTATGTGATACCGAGGAATCAAAGCCAGGTCTCTGTGCATGCTAGGCAACCACTCTACCATTAGGCCAAACTCCCGACCCCTTGCCTATTATTTTATGCAATTCTTTCTCTGTTGCCTCTGAAACAGCTTGGCAGTAAACATTTGTTTCCATACCTCAAATTCTTATTTAGCTCATACCAGTTTCCAAGCTCTACAGTACATTCAGAATTATTACAAAAATAAGTTTCATCACAAAATCCCTTGCCCAGGCGTGCATGGTGGTTCATGTCTGTAATCCTAGCTATGCAGGGGGCTGAGATCTAAGGATTGTGGTTCAAAGCCAGCCCAGGCACTAAAATCTGTGAGACTCTTATTTTCAATTAGCCATTAGAAAACCAGAAGTGGCGCTGTGGCTCAAGGGGTAGGGTAGTAGTAGCCTTGAGCTGAAGAACTCAGGGATAGCTTCCAGGACCACAACTGGGTGGGGGCAGAGGGAAATCCCTTGCCTGACTAAGTGGCACATATGGTTTAGTACCTGAGACATTTGTTTAATATGATGGTGACACATCTTGAGAATCAAAGCATGGCAGCCACCTCTTACAATGCTGTACCTTGTGTGAAAGCATCCTTCTCTAGAGATAAAGTATGGGCTGAACTTCATAGGTGAGCAGTGAGAATTCTACTTGATAGACAAAGAGAGAAGATTATTCCTGTGGGACAAAGGAAAGAAATACTCAGAGAAAATGCATGAAAACTTGAAAGGAATAGAAAACAGAAGTGGGTGACAGGAAATGTCTTTATTTGCCACACAGTATTTCATCCTAATGACTTCAATTGGCACAAGCAACTGAAAAATTAACCACTATCTTTAATCCATGTGCCAAATGTTGTATTTATAACATAGTATTATGAATTACACCACAAAATCATCAAACATATGGTTATAGCTTATGGTTTTCCCAGTCTCATAAGATCGCCTGTCTGTATTCCCATTAAATAAACAACTTGGCCAAATGCTCTATCCTATCATGACTTCTCCAGATTTACTTATCCATCAGTATGTCTCCAGATTTTTCAAGATGAATTAATTTTGATTTACAAGTAATTTTAATGGGAAGATGGTTCTTTAATGATTAATGTGGTTCCATCTTAAGCATCTGAACAATATTCCCTCAGGAAAACCATGTAAACTAGCATTGCAACTTGAAGTCAAGAAGTTTTTGGTTTTTTTTTTTTTTAGCCTAGAGTTCTAGCTAATGGTCACTTCCATGTTCCATGACCATGTTTCAGGACTCCCAGCAGCAAGCAAACAATACAAAAAATATTGATATCACTAATTCTTGCCACAGTTAACCTTCACCATCACTGGCTCCCTCTTCTCCTGAAAACCCAAAACTGTGCGGAAATTCCTGCCTCTTGAATTATAAAATTGGTTGTTGCTGGAAAAATAGACAGCCCATTTTAAATCCCATTTTTGTTGAGAAATTCTGAAGGTAGCTACACAGTGGACATGTCTATGCTTCTGTTAAATACAAATTGGACATAGGCAAGAATTTAATTGGCAAATTAAAGGACGAAAAATAAATGTAGATTTCATGCTCAGCTAATAAGCTTAAAAAACAAATTATGTGGAAGCCCAGTGAAAGAGAAAGAATGGAAATTAATTTAAAGGGGCTCTAAGGTATTCAGAAGATATTGATGATAATACTTAAAAAATGAAAAGTAAATATAATAGGAAGTTGCACAATGGAGGGGTCTGTGCTTGCAGCACAGACTTCTATTTATTAGGTTCCCAGTAACTGCACCATCTAAGTTCCCACATAGCAATTTGTCTAGAGCAATAATGGTCACATTTTCATAAATCCTAAGATAATCCACCATGAGTGTGCCCTTCAAGCTAGAGACAGCCTGCTTCCTAATTACAGTCCTATCTGCTTTTTCTTTGCTAGCACTTGTGCTTTTCCTGTAGCCACAGGGAAGAAGCAGGTGACACGTCTTAGGGTCTAGTTTCTAACAAAATCTGCTCGTTCCTATGCTATCACTTGTCTTTTAAGACAATCCATACATCATTAAGGGCAACAAAAGTCCCCACTACTTGTCACATCTGCTCTTCTCTAAGCAGCCCTGCGTCTTCCACTCAGTCTCTAAGGCCTCTTATACGTCATCATATCAACTCAACACAGCTCCTGTCCAGATGTGTGTTATCTTCCCCTCCCTCTTCATTCTACCTTCTTTCTACAACACCTCATCCAGGTATGAGCTCACTTCAACAGCCCTGGAGCAAAACTGCTACCCCCAGTTGTACAAGCAAAGGGCTAGGAAGGAATCAGTGTGTCCCAAAAGCTACTAGATGACAAAATGAGATCATCATTTCTGTCCTTTGAAGGAATAAGACCACTAGAAAAGGAAGCTAAGGACAAAGGGAAGGAGTTGGATTGGTCTATGGTTCAATAGGGTGTCTTTCTGGAATCCCACCCCTTCAAGGGATCACTTTTTTCAAAGTCAAAGGACAAATTTAGAAAATTGTTCTTAATGGATTGATAGGAAGGAGAAGAATAAGAACACTATTGCCAATATGCCAAATTGAATTGGTAAAATAGGTTTTTCCATGGCTTTGATGTCATAGAAAATATGTATAGCCATCATATTGACAGGTGGCTAACATCCAGAACTAGAAAATTACCCATGGGCTGTCATTAGGGGAGAAGCAACAAGATAGCTCATTGGCTGATTCTTGTGGGATTTTCTGTTGAGAATGAATTAATGAAGCATAAAAGGAAAATCAGTTTCATAATCTACCATATTAGTGGAAAAGGTACTTTTATGGGCCTCTCTTTATGATCATTTGTTTGTAATCACATCTGAATTTACAGGAGAAGCTTATTTAGGAGTATCTAAAGGCTAGGGTTATAACTGATTGTGTTACTCAACATTCCTTCTCTGTGTCTTACATCATCAACATCCCTATTACCAAATCCATCAAACCATCCTTGACTTCTTATCTCCATGCCTAGTACCTCCCATTCATTCAGTAACAACTTTCTATGAATTCTGTTGCATACAATAATTTAACTCTGTCCCCTTCTTCCCTTGCAAAGTCTCTGATCCATTCTATGAAAGTTCAAAAGAATAAACTTTAAGTAGGCGGAGAGTTTGGCCTAGTGGTTAAAGTGCTTGCCTAGAATATATGAAGACCCAGGTTCGATTCCCTGGTATCACATATAGAAAAAAGCCGAAAATGGTGCTGAGGCTCAAGTGGTAGAGCTCTACCCTTGAGAAAGTCCAAGGACAGTGCTCAGGCCCTGAGCTCAAGCCCAGGACTGGCAAAAATAAAAAGAATAAACTTTAAAACCAGAAACATAAGATTATTCTCTGTTCCTGGATTAAAGACATCAATGCTTCTAATTGCAATTAGAATGTCTTTCTGTACTTTCAGACCCATTTAGTTTAAATTCCTAACTCTGGTCAGCATGATTTTCACAGTTCATCTCCTATCAATCTTTCCAATTTTATCTCTTTAGTGCTTCATCCCTCTCTGCCTCACAAAACCTCCTCCTCCCATTCCTCCATACATACACAGACATATTTACAATGTGATTAAACCATACTGAACACTTACCTCTTTGAATGAACCATGGTCTTCCTTCTCATCTTGCTATTCTCTGTCTTGACTATGCTTTCTCTTCATCTGTCAGTTTTTAACTTAAAAAGCTTCCTCTAGAGAATTTTACGATATTTAAAGTTTCCATTAAAATCTAGACTCCTGTTTTTAAGGCAGCTTCTCACCTACCACTATGGAAACCCAATTCCAACAGACACAATTGCAAATGGATGCCCATGACTGAAGTTTGCTCTTTCTTCTTTTCATCACTGTTTGCCATGCACTGGATGAAGTCACACATTCATGTGGATAGTACAGCCTCACACCCAAGCTGTGCCCAAAACATTTCTCTTAAACCATGGCACCAGTCAGTCCACAGGCTGATAGAGCTGACAGGGTCAATGTTGGGTAACATGATCCATTCTACAAAGTTGTGTCACACAATCCTATATAGGAATTTGTGCCCTGAAAACCTGCAAGGGGTTGAGAATAATGTGCTTTAGGAGATAATTGTCACATCAGCCTCTGGACTTCTTACCCAAAGCTAATGAGTCCTATTATTATACAAGGTCTAGCTGTTAGGCAGTTTGCTCACAATCCAGAGAAAAGTTTTATTGCCTGCCTCTTTCTACATGAATTTAAGTTCCAAAAATGATGTTCCATGTCTAGCTTGATTGATATATGTTACACAGTCCTTTGGCACAAGGTGTAGTAGCTGTTCAATAAATATTGGCTAGCTAATAAATGTATTATAGAATGCTAGGGGACACAAAACAGGGATTTGAAAGATTAATAAAAATATGTTCAATTTATTCCAGGCTCTGGCAGCCCATGTCTATAATCCTAGCTACTCGGAAGTCTGAGAGCTGAGGATCTTTGTTCGAATAAAACCAGCCTAGACAAGTCATTGAAACATGATCGGCAATAAACCACCAAAAAGCTAAAGTGCAGGTGTGCTCAAATGGTAGAATGCCAATACTGAGCAAAAAAGTTAAGAGACAGTGCCCTGGCCCTGGGTTCAAGCTGCAGTATTAGTGCATGCTTGTGTACACACACACACACACACACACACACACACACACACACACACATACACACACACACCATACCATATATGGCTCTGAACTGATTCTATTTTGGTAAATGTTATTGTTTAAGTCTTCTAAAGCCATAGTACATCACAACTAGCTATGTGTGTTCATGATGAAAGAAGATAATGGACATGAATTTCTTAAAGGAAAATAAGATGCTAATCAATAGAAAGCTAATACATCGGACAGGTGGCTCATGCCGGTAATTCCAGCTTCTTAGGAGGCTGAGATCTGAGCATCTCAGCTCAGAGCCAGCCCGGGCACTAGTAGGTAACACTCTTATCTCCAATTAACCACTAGAAAACGAGAAGTGGCGCTGTGGCTCAAGGGGTAGGGCAGTAGCCTTGAGCTAAAGAGCTCAGGGACAATGCCCAGAATTTCAGTCCCATGACCACCCCCCCCCCCAAAAAAAAGGAAGAAAGAAATGAAAGAAAGAAATCTAATATATCTCCAGGTTGTGTGATGTTATTGGATTTAGCCATAAATGATATATCCTATACTTTTATTTTTGGTGCTAGTCCTGGGGCTTGAACTCAGAGTTTTGACTATCCCTAAACTTTTTAATCAAAGCAAGTGCTTTACTACTTGAGCCACAGAGCTACTTCCAACTTAGCGCTTTTTTTGACAGTCCTAGACCTTGAACTCAGGACCTGAGCACTGTCCTTGGTCTTTCTCAAGGCTAGAGCTCTACCACTTGAGCCATAGCACCATTTTGGGCTTTTTTTTGTATGTATGTGGTATCAAGGAATCGAACTCAGGTCCTCGTGCATGCTAGGCAAGCATTCTACCATTGGGCTAAACTCCCACCCCCCCTTTTTTTAATGATTTATTTTAGATAGTCTCACAGACATTGTCAAAACTGGCTTTAAAGCACTATCTTCATATCTCAGCCTCCTAAATTCCTGGGATTACAGGTGAGATATCAGCACCCCACAATGTTCTATACTTTTATACACACATTTGATTTTAAAAGCATATCAAGTACCTAGTAACTATGGGATGTAAAGACTTTTCTTGCATAACTTTTATATTCTGAACATAAATATCTTCTTAAATCATTCTACCATCCTGGGCAATAATGGTGTTTTATAAATTTTTACTGTGAAAACTAAAGTGCTGTGTAGGGAAGAGGGGACAACTGATTGGGCATTGTATTCTGACATAATGCTTATGACTATTCTTTGTGCAAAATATTTAGTTGACTCAAATTGCAGAACAGAAGAGATGTGTATTTGCTGGCAACTCTTTCCAAAAGGAGCAAGCAACATATTTACCATGAGCTGATCGTAATTGCACATCTCAAAAACTAGACGATTTCATCATTACATATTTTTGTTATTTTTAAAAACCTCTTTGGTAAACATAGCCCCTGGTGTGGAGGGCTTCCTGAGATAGCTCTATTTGATTACAATTGTTCATCTTCATTAGTAATGCCACCTATAATTGAGTGTATTCAAGAGAAAGCTTGGTGGGTGTTTTAGTACAACATGTAGTTCCTTTCATGCTTCAAATCAGAGATTCCATCCTGTTGATTGTGCTTATTTCCAAGTTATTTCTTTGATTTGGCTACAGGAAAAAAAGCTGTTACACTTGGATCCTTTCTGAATGGAAACTCAATATGCAAGGTATGATTATATATGAAAACTTTAATGCTCTTCATTCTCCTCCATTTTAGTTTCACAAATTTTAAGGGGAACACTGGGGGGTAAGTTTGTTTTCTTTGTGTGCTGGTACTAAGGCTGGAACTGAGGGTCTCACTCTCTAGCTTGGCTTTTTCATTCAAAGCTTGCGCTATAGACTTGAGCCACAGATCCACTTCTGACTTAGTTGGAAAAAAGAGTCTCTTGGCTTTGTCTGCCCAACCTGACTTTAAACCAAGATCCTCAGATCTTCTGACTATCCAGGATTGAAAGCCTGAGAAATGAGTGTCCAGCTCCAAACTTCAGTTTAACAAACGTCAAATCTTTCCAAGTAACATGGATGCAGTATTATTGATATTACCAGAAACAGCCACTAGCTGAGGTTTGGGATGTTTTGCTTTGTACCCTATTCATTACCCGTCCTTCATGATAACATAGGCTGCACTATCAACTTTATTTTTTTCACTGAAGTAGTTAGGCCCATAGAATTCACTGCCAGAAGGAAGAGAGTTACTGAAATGAACTTGACCTATTCAAAATGTTGTACAAGTATTTCTGCTATAACCTCATATACACATAGCCAAAATCTTGCACTCTGTAAAAGTGCATGCTAAACATATCAAGCTTTTGAAGAAAAATTAAAATTGTGTTGAGAACTGAGATAAAAAGAATGGAGCTTTGCCATTAATTAATTTTCTAGTCAGGTATGGTACACATATCTTTTTGAACTTGGCCTGGATGCTGTCCCTGAGCTCTTCAGCTTAATGCTACCACCCTACTCCTGGGCCTGGGCAGTGTCCTTGAGCAATTTAGCTATGCTTGAGCCCAGCCCTACTTCCCATTTTTTCTAGAGGTTAATTGGAGGTAAGAGACTCAGGTCATTTTGTGCCCTGGTTGACTTTGAACCTTGATCCTCAGATCTCTGCTTCCTGAGTAGCTAGGATTATAGGTATGAGCCACCAAGCCCAGCTGGGGCATATATCTTAATTCCATCTCCTCAAGAGGCAGGAATGCTGCAGGTTTGTAGGACGGGGGTGTGACCTAGTGGTAGTGCTTCGTTAGCATGCACAAAGCCCTGGGTTCAATTCCTCAGTACCACATACACAGAAAAAGCCGGAAGTGTGGCTGAAGTAGTAGAGCACTAGCCTTGAGAAAGCTAAAAGACAGTGTCCAGGCCCAAGAACTGGGGGGAAAAAAGAGCAGTTGTAAATCAGTAAAAAAAAAAAAAATTGTTTTTGTAACATGTGAGAGACCCTGAGCTTAACCTCCAGTTCTTCAAAACATAAAACAAGTAACAATTATCATAAATATACATGCACAATTAACTTCCCACAGCATTATTCTGGAGCATGATAATCTGCCCATTACTTGCAGTCTTAAAGCTGATACCTGAATTTCCTTTCCCTTAGTGAGCTAACTCTGTTGACATTTGCTTCTAATAGAGAGCACTTTCATCAAAACTGAAAGCCAAACCCTCTGTTTCCATGTACGAAGAAACGTCTTTTCCAATACTAGGGCTTGGATTTTCATGGCTGGCACTCTACTACTTAAGCAACATCTCTAGTCTGGCTTTTTATTGAATAATTGGAGCTGAAGCCCCAGGGCTTACCTGCTAAAGGTGGTTTTCATTCAATTCTACAGGTCTCAGCTTCCTGAGTTGTTAGAATTATAGGAATGAGTCACTGGCACCTGGCCGGAAGAAATGTCATTACTGTTTCCTTCAAGGGACTGGGGGTGAGAGAGGGTTTGGTGCTAGGGCTTAAACTCAGTACCTGAGTGCTATCCTATAGCTTTTGTCTCAAAGCTGCCTACTTTATTACTTCAGATAGAGCTTCCCTTTCAGCTTTCTGGTGGTTAATTGAAGAATCTCACAGACTTTCCTGCTTTGGCTGACTTTGAATAGGATCCTCAGATCTCACCTCCTGAGTAGCTTAGGATTAAAGTAGCTAGGAATAAACCATCATCACCCAGCTGGAAGAATATTTAGTCTTTCTTAAAGCCACAAAACCAGCTACTATTAGCATTAAAGCAAGCCACTTTTCCAGTATTACTAGCTTCTCTCTTGAGATCATCATATATGACCTTGTATTTCTCTTTAATTGTAAGGACACTTGCTTCTAATTACTTTAAAACATTTCTGTGCCAAGGAAAACTCCTGTACAAATCAACATGACTTCGGCATTATACTGACATCATTGTCTATTTATGAATTGTGTTTCAGTTCATTCACATTAAATAAACATGCAGTGTAACAGAGGCTGCGGGGCTTTAATGGCTCTGTTTCTAGGAGAGAGCAGCTATTAGAAGAGTACCATTTACACTGGCCTGTTAGATTTCTGCTCTCTGTTGGAAGTGGAGCCACACATTGGAAATATAATCATTAGAAAAGCAGATTGAAGAAAATCGAGGCTAACTGAAGCTTCCCACCAGCTGCCTATGATTGGGATGGCTGGGTCAACAGAAGCGAATGTACAATGGAATAAATTCTTCCTTTTGTGCTGTTTGTGGCCTCTAACTCAACAAATCCTCCTGCCTCGGCATCTCAAGTGTTCCACCACATCACAATTCTTTTTCTGCTTTTGATCATGCTATGCATGATCAAATTAACACTGAAACTCTCCTAAACAGTCAGTAATGTAGTTAAAATCTATAGCTTTTATCTGAAGGAAGGAAAGAAGGAAGGAAGGAAGGAAGGAAGGAAGGAAGGAAGGAAGGAAGGAAGGAAGGAGGAAGGAAGAAGGAAGGAGAGAAAAAGTTAGAGAGAGAAGGAAAGAAAGAAAGACAGGAAGGACAGAACGAAGGAAAGAAGGAGAGAGAGAGAGAGAGAGAGAGAGAGAGAGAGAGAGAGAGAGAGAGAGAGAGAGAGAGAGAGGAATAGAAAGAGGTAGGAACACCAGGGTTCATAGTGATAGTAACAGGTAATCTAAGGTCCTTGATGAAGGAATAATGTTTTTACCATGAATCCAACTCACACTGGGCTGTTCCTTTTCCTTTGAAATCATCTCTTACTCCTCTAGGGCACACACAATCCAGCACTGGAATGGTAACCCTAGTTCACTCTATAAACAGACTTAGGCGAGCTTTGGTGGGGAACAATGGCTTCCTTCCTCTCTTGGCAATTCAAGCCAACTGCTGTGGTAGTCCATTCTTCTTGGCTTTCCTACTGAGCAAATGCAGGAAATCTGTTCTATGTAATTGCTTCATGCAATGTTTTGGTGGGTGTTGACTACCCTTGGATTCTGTCAAACAGACAATCTCACTTCTTCGCTCTGTTCCAGGTAGTCAGTCTTTGGTGATCATACCTGTAATTCTAACTCATCAAGAAGTGTAGTTCAACCAAGAGGATCATAGTTTGAGGGCAGTCAGGGCAAATAAATAAATGTGAAACTCCACCTCAACCTTTAAGATACATGTGTGGTTCAATTCTATAATCTTAGCTATTCAGGATTGCAGACAAGGCTGATGAAGGCAAAAATGCAATAAATTATCTAAAAGAAAGACTAAGCAAAAAATGACTGAAGTTGTTGTTCAAGTGGTAAAATACCTGTTTAGCACGTAAAGGAATGAAACTAGAGCGAATCATGTTGAGTGAATAAGTCAAGACTAAAGGAACAAAAGGCTCATGGTATCCTTAATTTGTGGATATTAGACACAAACTGTACAAGAGTGATGACTCAATATTTGGGTATCCAAGGTTATGGACATGATCTTGGAGATATAAACATAACTACATAGACATAAAGATATAGATACTCTATAAACATAATGTTATATGATGTAGATTGATATGTATCTATGACATACAAACCTTCAGTTTGATTTTAATTGTGTGCTAAAATCTATGTGCCAGTGATTGTATACAGAAATTCCTTTCTTGAATACTTGTTTGCTAAACATGACATTTGAAATATGATGTAAAAATCAGTGTTAATAAATTCTTTCAAAAAAAAAAAAAGTAAGGAACCCTGGGACCAAAACTCCAGTACTGTCATAAAATAAAGACAAAAGAGCCCAATTCCAGAATTTGTTTCATACTTAGGCTAGTATACAATGTGCAGAAACAATAAATATGTGAACAGCTGAGAATATAAAGTACGGGACCATCATATGTCTGTGTGCATACATGGGTGTGCATATGTGAATGTACACATATGTGTACATAAGTGTGTGCATGTGAGTGTACATATGTATATGCAAGTCAACCCTCCATTCAGGAAAGACATTTCACAACGCAAACCACTCCTCCATCCAACAATTTTGAAACTGAGGCATTATTAATAGAACCATAATTTCCCAAATGTACATATTCTCTTCAGGATGTCTTAAAGTAAGATGATCCTGCCTAGGCTAATGTAACTATAACCATAACCAAGGGAGTTTTTCCCTCAGATGAAAGCATAAACATTGGAATGATAATAAAAACATACCTAAATTACATGTATATGTGAGTATTCCCCTGGGGACTTGATCTTGCACTGAGAAAGGAAAAAACTTGAACTAACAATAAAGCATAAGGCCAAATGAGCCATGATTCAGATTGCCTCTTTTTTTATTCTTTTACTTCAAAAGAATACTCTGGAATAAGGACTACTTTTGTGAAGTAGACCAGATGATCCTGTAAAAGGCCTGCACAATGTCTGAGTCTTATTGATTTTTCTTCCTAAGTCATTCCAGCGATACAATCTTGAGCCGAGTGACCATCGATAGCAAACGATTTCCACCCAGACACAGAGTCAGGAGACTTGTTTCTCACAAAGCTTTAGCACTTCTACATGAAAATATAAACAGGGAGTTTTGAAGCAGCAGTTTCGTGTGATAGAAGATGTAAACTCTAGAGGATTTTTACTTAACATAAGAAGCCCTGTATCTGAAATTACAAGGAGAGAGTGAAATGGGAGCTATAGTTTTTTATTAGATTTTGTTCTAATGTTTTAGGTCAAGAATGGAGAAATTACATGTCATAAGCCTTAAAGGTTAAAGGGAGCAGTATTAAATCACCTGAGATCCAGATTTCTTATATCAAAAATACACATGAGAAAAATGTCAGTGTCTGGAGTAGCAATATCACACCATAAAATATTAAAAGGATCAGTGATGTCTTTTTACAGGGACAATGAGGACAAAGGAACAGTTTGCTTTCCAGTTCCTGGTATAGTTTAACCCAAGCTATATACTAGTCAAAGTCTTGAGAGAATTCAATACCATGGTCCTCTTGAATTCTATTAAATGCCAATAGGTTGACCACAAAATTAAAGTGAAAACACAATGTGTGTGAAGCCAATAATAATAGCCCATTTAAGTTGAATTCATAATTTCCCAAGCATCCATATTCTCTTTGAGATGTCTTAGCAGCAAGATGATTCTGATCAGGCTTAATCTTTTTTTTTTCAGAAAATTAGAGTGCTAATAACAGCTTCTGGATTCATCTGGTGAAAGAGAACATTCAACTGAGATAAAAATGGAATCACGCTGGGCACCGGTGGCTCATGTCTATCCTAGTTACTCAGGAGGCTGAGATCTGAGGATCAAGGTTCAAAACCAGCCCAGGCACAAAAGGACCTAAGACTTTTATCACCAATTAACCTCTAGAAAAATGGGAAGTAGGGCTTGGCTCAAGCATAGGGCAGTAGCCTTGAGCTAAATTGATCAGGGACACTGCCAGGCCTAGGGCAGGGTGGTAGCATTGAGCTGAAGAGCTCAGAGACAGTGCTCCAGGCCCAGAGTTCAAGCCCCATAGCCCACAGAAAAAAAAAAAAAAAAGGAATCACTAGGGCTAAGGTATAGCCTAGCAGGAGAACATTGCTAAAATCCAGAAGGTGCTGGGGGGTCAATGTTTATATGACCAAAAAAGAATAAAGAAAATGGGAACATTCTAAGAATACAACTTCAGATTCTGCTAAGATCTTATTTAGCAGTAGCATTTAAATCCTTCATCTTTGCAGGGTACACTTAAAGTAAGGAAGAGATGTGACTCCAAGCAGACTCTCCCAGAAGAGCCCACCTGCATAAATTGTATTTCCACAGGTTCGTGGGCTCATAAATTTGGCCAGCCAGGTGGCTAGGTTTTATCTCTGTTTACTAAATGGAAAGTCTTCTCACCAAGTAGATATTCATTAGATTTGCAGTTCCAAACAACTCATCATCTGATATCCAGCTGATCAGCTTAAATTACCAGTAACTTCACTATAATTGTGTCTCTAATTATAATGATGCAGAGAGACTTTGGAAAATGATCTTGGCTTCTTCAGGACTTACTATGGCTTTAATTTCCCAAATCCCAAATGTGGGAATCTGTTTCACACCCTCCACCCCCACCTTACCCCCAGTAAGAAAGATCCTTTTGAAAATGAAGGAAAGGTGGAACAGTGAACTGAGATAATTTTTTTAAACCAGTGATTAATTTGTTTGGAAAGTCTATTTCTCTCTGTCCAAATTACTGAGAGCAAGCTGGGCAATCCTTTGCAAGGTGGAGGTTCACTATGAATTGAGAAAAAGGATTGTCTTTTATGATGAACACTGGAGGTAGGGAAGCTACTTAGGATACAGTCAATAAATAGATGACCTCTTGCTCCCATTTATGGCCATTAAAATAGAATAGCTTATTTAAATCTTGCCAGGCTTAATTGCAGACTGTCACCTTTGAACTTCAATCTCCTACTTTTAATTGTAAACAATAAATTGTCTTTCAAATGTTTACACTTCCCCTTTGCTGCCAGCCCTTCAAAATGGTATCTGCCTCAGTTTACTACCTAGAAGACAACACGACAGCCGCTGGGAATCACCTCTGAGCTGCACTCCAATTAATGAGAAACATAGGATGGAAAGACCTGGAAAACAGCATCAAAACACTGAAACTAGCTTGTCTACTTCAGTGCCTGCTGGAACCAGCTTCATTCTCCCGATTTCCAGTCCCGTCTAGATCCATATCAAATCATCTGGAAGGCAGGATTGGCCCTCCCAAAAGTAAGATTATTGGGAGTTTGTGCCAGGCATTGGGTAATGGCCTAAAGGATCTCCATAAATAAATGTTGTACCTGTAAGGTCTCTCATCTTGTTCTAATATGAATCAAGAGCATATCTCTCAATCCACAGGGTAATATTCCTATTTATTCCTTTGTATATCATTCAGAGCCATTAATCACTCTAGCAGCCTCTCCTCATAGGAGATGTGGGGAAATGATAATGTTTTATGTGCATAATTAATCCTGGGCCAGATGTAGAGTTTCCAAAACTGCTACCATTAGCACATTGACAGACTTCCGAACGCATACCCCGGCTCTGGTTAGTAATGATTTTAATATGCTAATACTATGTTACTCATAAACAAGAAACATTCAGACCTTAAGTTTTATATAAGCTCTGTTATTTGCTAAGGCTTTTAGGGGAAGACTAGTGATGAAGTTTTTATAGTCTTAATGTTGCTGTTGAATAAACAGTGTCTAATTAACATCCCAGCTGGAAGTACAACATTCCTTGGTTCTATTTCTTCCTATAATATCCAACATTTGTAAAGTGAATAAAATAATTCAGAGTAAAACTAATGACCATGTTGTGGAGAGGGAAAAACAAGTATTCCATGCTGGATTAGTTATCAAACCATGTGGCTTTTGATCTTAGAAATTGCCAATGTGACTAATAGACAAAAATGTGGGGAAAATACTGATGGCATTTAATAATTTTAAAAGGTTTCCCAAATCACAAAGCTAGTCTATGTACCCTCTTGGCCTTTCCTGGGAGCTGTTATTTGGGGATTTTTCATGGAGCAAAGTCTCATTGTTAAGCCAGGTATTTATCCAGAACTGACACAGTATACAGCCTGAAATTTGCTTTTGCTTTTCTCTCTCCTTTGGGTAAGCTAATATCCACAGATAGAAAAAGTACCTTCTGTCGACTTTTCTTCTTGTCACATTATCTCCTTATAGGTGTTGTAGTAGAATAATAAATTGTTATTCATCGTAAACGTGCTCCATCCTAATTTTGCATCATGCTGAATTTGTAAAATGGTCACAGGCGCTGACAGGCAGTCTAAAACTAACAGAAACAACAGCAGTGTTATTGCCGGAACTCATTCAAGGTCAAAGCGTAACTGAGCATTGGAAAGAATAAAGTACTGTCTTTCCGAGCACTTGTTTAATGTTCTACCTGGATCACTGAAAAGGACTCCAGCTACAAGAAGTTTCTTTGTAATAAAGTCAGACAGATAGATAGAGAGATAGATAGATAGAGATAGATAGATAGATAGATAGATGAAAGATGTATATGTACATATATACAGATGGATAAATAGATACAATACGTTAAGCTGGATGATAGTGAATCTTGACTGTTATCCTTACTACTCAGGAAAGAGGCTGAGATCAAAATATCATATTTCAAAGCCATCTGTGTGAGTCTCCATCTCCAAAAGAATCAGCAAAATGTCAGACTAGAGGTATGGCTCATGTAGTAGGGCCCTAGCTGTCAACAGGAGTGCCAAGACCCTGAGGTTAAGTCCTGGTACCAACACAAATAAAAATAAGACTATATATAGAGTTATCCATAGCTATATAGACATCCATATCTATCTGTCTATCTCTCTCTGTATTTACATCATAGTATTTGCTGTGTTTTGAAGCATAATGCCAAATATTGAAATGTGTTGTGTGGGGAGGGTCACATCTGATAAGTGAATGCATTCTAGTTAGGACAGCTATCTTGTGTCATGGGCCAGTATCTGCAAACCAAAAGATTTTCTTGGAAACTTCTAGGTAGTCACCAAGGAGAGGGTTTGATTTGAATTCTGTTTAGACAGCTATGTTATATATTCCATGAACAAAATGATTTTTCTGGAAGACTGTGTGAGCCTCTCGCCGCACATATCCATACTTAAAGCACAACCTATCTGTATCAGGGCCCTAAATGATAATAATGTGGCCCCAGCATCCCCCAGAAACAGCCAGGATATGCTGCCACTGAAAAAGAACCACCTTTCTGCAATTACCCCAATGGCACCACTTCATCTTGCTAGGTGCTTCCTTTGCTGTTTTGGTTCAACATAAGACCACTGATATCTGATGAGCATCTGAGCATCAAGACCATGTCTCAACCATGCTCATTCTTTATGGAATCCTGAGAAGAACTTTCTGAGATCAGAGTCATTGGCGCTGCAAGTATAGATGAGCCACAGTAGGAAAATTAAGTTTTCCTAGGTGCAATTCAAATCCAGTTTCATCTGGCTCCAAACACTACTTGCAGGATTTCTCCCTCTCATATTTTCCAGGACCAATCACATTCTCTGGAAATGAATACTGAGATTACAATATAATAAAAAAATCCCCCAGCCTTGGAGAATATCAAAATTTTGCTAACAGTTTGGAAATTTATTCTTCATATTATCAAGAAAGTTTCACCTGGAATATTGTTGACTCAATATCAGTGGAAACTTCCACTGGGAAAAATAGAAAATAGAAAATGACAATTGACCTACAAGTTTTCTTTAACTCTTGTTAAAGGTATATTAGATCCTTTTGTTCTCCACTAAAGAAAGAATAGTGAGACTAGAAAAATAGGGGTAGAGGTAAAATTTATTTGAAAGCAAGACAGCTAGGGCCCTACTACATGAGCCAAGAGTGAGGCAGGTCTCTTGTCTAAGACAAGTTGGCATAAGCCCTTAAAGAGGACTCCAAGCTTATTCCTTATGAAATCACTTACCCCACTTCTTGGGAAAAGGGAACAAGAAGGAGAAGAGAAGAGGGGAAGAGGAGGAGGAGGAGGAGGAGGAGGAGGAGGAGGAGGAGGAGGAGGAGGAGGAGGAGGAATTAGAAAAGAAAAGACATGGGATCCAGAAATTGGTAACCCATTATAGGACTCTATCTCTTTGTGCAAGTCCCAGCTATTTTGGCATCTTGTAGGGTCCTTATTCACCTTAGCCCAGGGAGGGCTGCCCATCTTCTGTGTAGATCTGGTCCGGGCCCATCAAGACATTGCTTCTGTCTACGCCACTATATCTTCTCACCAAGCTCTTCAGGAAGAGAAAGGGGCATTGTTTGCACTGGGCCCCTGTTTCTCCTTATCTGCCTAGTTTTTCCTTTTCTGCCTCACCCCCAGTTCTCTTACATTAAGTGACAAGTTAGTTTATTGAGACTGTAAGATGTCTTTCCCATAACCAGGTGTGAATCTTCTGGCCAAGCTCATCTATTTTAGTGACTTAGGTGTAAGCGTACGTCAGAGACTAAACCACCACTGCGTATTACTCTTCCAAGAAAAAGCAAGAGGCCTTCATAATGGTGAACCAGAATCACCTTAGGACTTCTACACAATTACTGCCAGGCCTTCATTACCTCCTCCATATCACTGGTCCTCTGTGGATCCAATGGGCTTGGATGAGATCTCTTGCTTATCATTCTCTAAGGGCAAGCCTTGGGCTTTGAGAAACTGATCAGTATGACCCCAAAGTAACATGGGTAGGCGTGTTCATTCCCTCCATACACAATGAGTAATATCTTGCTTCAATGATTCAGCACAATGCACTGGGTAACATAGGAAGAGTGAAATAAAATAACTGACAAAGGGTGAATTGATCAAGATCTATTGTACACATAACCTGATTTATGGAACTGAAACCTCTTTGCACAATTACTTAATGCTTTTTATTCAAAAAGAGGACATTAAACAGCAACAACAAAAATAGGACAATGTTCTTATTTATATGTTAGACACTAGGCAAAGATGTTTTAGGTAAAGAGCAACAGAGTAAATATGCTAGGTTCTGTGAGTCATCTGATCTGTAATGCAAATACAGGCCCAATTTTTGCCATTGGAAGCCAAAAAGAGCCATAGAAAATAGATTAATGTGTGGGTATGGTGGGGGTGGGGGCTGTTGGGAGGGTCAATGGGTGGGTGGAAAAGATGGGAAGGGGTAACAATGTTCAAGAAATAATGTACTCACTACCTTATGAACGTAACTGTAACCCCTCTATACATCACCCTGATAAGAAAATTTAAAAGAAACACAACATTCAGAGTCCTAGATATTAAACAGGCTGAATTCAACTGTGTCTCATGAAAGTCGAGGCTTGGCTGTACCCAGGCCCTTTCAGGAATGATGAAGAATACTGACAAATCTGTGCCCAGTTGTGTGAATACTGAACATCGCATGAGAAGAAGTCGGGGGGGGGGGGAGGGGGGAGACTTTGTGGGGGCTCTGTTGGAGGAGGGGCTTAGGTCAGAGGACCCCAGGAAGTGACCTCATCCTTGACAAAAGGCCAGAGAGAACGTGGAACCCAGGTATCCAGGCAGCCACATTCCAAAGCTGGCCCTAACTGGCAAACTGGTCTTGGGCTAGCAAGCAAAACGCCATGTTTTCTTGTTGTTTGCCGATCTTCACTGGTTCGGACTCCAGCAGATCCTGCAGAGAGCGCCTGATCGACCGCTGCAGACACTGGATCGCCCCCAGACCCAGACCCCAGCCCCAAGCCAGACCCAGAAGACGATTCTGGCCCTTCCCATGGAGAGCAAGGCCGGTGACTCCTGTCTGCCCGGACCAGGCCAGCCGCGATCCGGACACTGCCCTGACTCCTGCGTGCCAACCCCAAGCTCCCAGGGCGGAGGAGGCGCACTGGGCCGAGCCCACTCTCCTGAAGGAGAAGCTGTGGGCCAGCCGCGATCCCGACACTGCCCTGACTCCTGCGTGCCAACCCCAGGCGCCCAGGGCGGAGGAGGCGCACTGGGCCGAGCCCACTCTCCTGAAGGAGAAGCTGTGTCGGGCTCTGGCCGCAGCAGTGGAGGACGCAGCCTGGGCTCCAGCCGCCAGGGACGCCCCGAGGGCCGAGTCTAGTGCATCTCAGATGGAGGGATCTCCAGCCGGGCCAGCAGCAGAGCCCCCAGCGCGGTGGACCCACGCGGGTACCCCCGTGGGACTGTCGCCAGGCGCTGGGACGAGAGCCCCACCAGAGGCGTGGTGCGCGGTGTCCGGATGCGGGAGGGCAGCGTCGCGGCCTGGACGTCTGTCCCGGGCCTGTGGTGACGGCAGTCCATCGGCGGCGGACAGTGTGGCTGTCTCCGGGTCTCGACCCTCCCCGCTGGACGAAGCATGGTTTCCACCAGCCATGGCGCCTGAAGGGGCACAGCACGGTGCAGACGATCTGTTTCTGGAGGACTTCATGTCCACGGCATCGGACACAGACTCTCCCCGGCCTGAGTCGGAAGACCAAGAGCCGCAGCTCGATGTGGCCGACCTGGATCTGTGCAGTGCAGCCGACTCCGACTCCGTTCCACGGGGGGAAGAGGAGGAGAGGCGGCCCCCTGCTAAAGCCGTGTGGTCTCAGGAGGTGTCTCTGAGCAGCGCCTGTGAGGAAAATCCTCTCCCCCCGGTAGCAGATGTCTAAAGAGAGGCTTCACCGTCAACTGACCTCCCTCTCAACGCCGCCCAGGTCCAGCAGGACGCGCAGGCGGCCCATCTGACACTGGCCTGGCTCCCCCTGCGGTACCTAGAAGGCTCTCCAGACTCTGCTGTAAACCTACCGTGATCCCCAGACAACACACAAATTCCACTTCAATTATAAGACGGCCACAAGCTCGGATGTGGACATAGAGATGGACCGATTCCTGAGCTGCTGCGCTCCAGCTCAGGCGCACGGAGGAGTCCTTTCTCACCCCTTGAAAGCCCTTTTCCCGATCTTATTGAAATGTAGTTTTAACTCTTCAGTTTAATAAATGATTACTGCTTATTCAAAATAATAAAATATATATATATTTGTTTTTGCCAGTCCTGGGGCTTGAACTCAAGGCCTGGGCTTTTCTCAGGGTTAGTGCTCTACCACTTGAGCCATAGCATCACTTCTGGCTTTTCTATGTATGTAGTATTGAGGAATCAAACCCGGGTCTTTGTGCATGCTAGACAAGCACTCTAACACTAGGCCAAACTCACGGCCTAATAAAAATATATTTTTAAAGCAAATAGATAAATGAACAAGCATCGCCCTATCCTAATGAAATGTTATTTACAAAATCAGATGTAGCCTAGGCTTGGCTGTGGGCCAAAGTGCACTGATACTGATTCTATTAAGTGCCATGTTGTTATAGGTCTTGTTTAATATTATATAACTATATACTATTAGTTCTATGACTATATATCATAATAGATATATTGGATATCATATATAATACTAACTTAATATACATTACATATATCTCAAGTACACACCTAATAGGTTTTTAATTAAACTATGTTCACATAATTATAGGTTCACAGAAAGTTGTAAGAAGAAATGCAGAGAATTCTTCCCAGAACTCTATACCATGGTGTCACAAAAATATTGGCACTGATATATCAAGATAGCAATCACTTGCCACCACCACAGGAGTGAGTGCCTTGTGTTGCCTTTTCTATCTCTGGACCGCTCTCTTTCCATTCCCCTAGGCTCTCTGACCCCTGGAAAACAATCTCCTCACTTTTGTAACTTTCACATTTTCTTGAACTATTATTCTTACTAACACAGCACAGAGATTCACATCATATCCCACAGTTAGATTCTGAGCCTGGTAAATATAATTTATCCTTATCAGTTCAAAAAAAGTAACTACTTTGTAGCTGGGCACACCCACTTAGTACAAATAGGGCAGAGTAGACTAAAAGCTTTGTCTCCGTTTGGTATCCACAGAAGTAATTTCTTCATATCCAGATTCTGTATTGTTAGCCAGTCGTTACAATCCCATTTGGGACTTTGAGAAAGGGCCTGGGAAACAGGATGGGGAGTATATGCCAATAATTCAGCACATGGGAGGCTAAAGAAAGAGGATGGAAAGTGCAAACTTAGCCTGGGCTACATAATGAGACGTTGTCTCATAAAAACAAGAAAAAAAGTAAAACTTAATGACAGCAACAACAAAAGGCATGGAAAGAGCAGAGGCTAACAGGAAAATGACAACTTCAGCTTCCTGTCCTATATCAAGTTCCATAAGCCATGTGTTGCTGCCCATTAAATGAAATATCCCTTTCTGTCCCTGAGTATCCCCCCCCCTTTTTTTTTGCCAGTCCTGGGCTTGGGCTCAGGGCCTGAGCACTGTCCTTGGACTTTCTCAAGGCTAGAGCTCTACCACTTGAGCCTCAGCACCACTTCTGGCTTTTTTCTATGTATGTGGTACCAAGGAATTTAACCCGGGTCTTCGTGCATGCTAGGCAAGCACTCTACCACTAGGCCAAACTCCCGGCCCTGCTGAGTGTCCTTTTTGCGCTTTAATGTAGAATATTGCTTTCTTAGTGTTACATGTATTCATTTATTTGATGATCACTGCCTGTTTTACAATATTCCTATTTTCATAGCACTCTCACATAACTCCGAAGAAATAAAACTGCTGCCTGTGTTTATGCTAATTCCATCTATGGGCTTATACTTTAGCCAGCTGGCATCTTACAACTGCATCTGTTATCAGAAAAACTACAAACACTCTTTGCTTTAGTAGACATTATAGAGCTTTGGTATTATAACTTTTGGCAGGCAGCATGAAGACTCTTATCTAAAATGGGCTTTTTTTTTACATTAAGTAGACAAATAGGTTTGATTCTTGTGTTTTTAAAAAATCTTTCATGCAGTACAGAATGCAAGCGTGCATAGAAGGGATCAATTCCACTAATAAGAACTTGCTTGTCTTCTGGCTTTCAAAGACTTAGGCTAATATAAAACAAATTGTAAGGAGGAAAATAAAAGAACAATGAAGAGCGGGGGGGAGGAGGAAGCTTGGCATTATTTAAAGGGAGGTTTCTGATATGCCAAGTTTTCACCCAGAGCAGATTTTATCGTCAAGTTACAGCCCTCCTAAAATAAGGTTATAATAGGAAACATCAGTAGACAAACAGTAGTGGCTTTAGTAGTTCTGTTTAATAGCAGGATAAGTATTAGCTATTTCTTCCTGGGAAATATTTGAAATACCTAAATGTGTTCCACCTTTTCCTAGCCTTCTAAATAATTTCCTAGCGCGAATGAAGGTTTGTGATAGAAGAACAATTTGGGCTGTCTGGAATGTTCCCTCAGATTTTTACAGTAAACTGTGCCCTTCAGATCAGTCACTCATAACATGAAAGAGACTTCATTTAACTTCTGCCCAGCTGTACAATCTGGGACTGCTATGAAATGGAAGCTTATATTCAGTGCATAAGCTTTATCCTCACTCTCTGCCTTCCCCAGGGGGAGGCAAGATCAGCCTTTGTGTCTCCAGCTCAGCCACTCTGTACACTCTGGTTGTAGCTACTTTCTCCCTCCCTTCACTCACCTCTCTTTCTCCCTCCTTCCTTCCTTTTCTTTCTTTCATTTGTTCTTTCTTCATTCCTTCTTTGATTTTTTTTCTTTTCTTTTTTCCAATCTCTTCCTTTCTTTTTTGTGAGAGTATTGGGGCTTGAACTCAGGGCCTGGGCTTTGGCTCTCAGCTTTCATATTCAAAGCTGGTGCTTTACCACTTGGGCCATAGCTCTGCTTGCAAATTTTTTTGGTCAGTTGTAGGACTTGAACTCTGGGCCTGGGTGTTGTCCCTGAGCTCATCAGCTCAAGGCTACCACCCTACCCCTTGAGCCACAGAGCCATTTCCAGTTTTCTGGTGGTTAACTGGAGATAAGAGTCTCACAGACATTATGCCTAGGTTCGCTTTGAACCTCAATCCTCAGTTCTCAGCCTCCTGAGTAACTAGAATTACAGGCGTGAGCCACTGCGCCCAGCCTGCTTGCAGATTTTTTTTTTTTCTGGTTAATTGGAGATAAGAATCTCATGGGTTTGCCTGTCGAGGAGGTCTTCAAATTACAGCTCTCTAGCCTCAATTTTCTGAGCCACCAGTATCTTGGTTCGTATTAGCAAATACTATGGTATCATTTGAACAGAATTTTTAAGCACCAAGCCTTTTCCTTTTTCACTTTTCAGGATATGGTTAATACTACCCAGAGATATTTGGTCTCTTGGAAGGATTTTCTGTCTTCCAGAGTTCCCTATTAAAGATCAAATTCCCTTTACAAAGGAGTTGAGACAGCAATTTAATATGATGAACTTCCTAGGTTGGGTTCAGTTTATGATCTGTAGAAATTTAATTCAATATAAGGGTCCCCAGTGGGGATGGGGGGAGAGAGGAGGGGAGGCAGGTAGAATGGGGATGTCTTTGAATGAAGAAGAGGAAAGAATCATGAAGATATTGTGGAGAGAAGTTCAAGCAAAACCATACTTCTCCCATTTCACGATGTAAACAAAATGCATTACCTCCTCCACTTCACTTTCTTATAAGGAACAACAGAACAAATATTTTGTGGCAGGGCACCACAAAACACTGAGTTACTGATCACCGATTCAGCTAACTTCAGCACCATAATTTTGGAGCTCTCACAGATAATGTGTTAAAACACAACAAAAGGTTTATTATCCACAGAATTTCTAGAATAATAGATTAGATTCTCTGTGAGTGTAGAGAAGGAAACAGATGGAGAAAGATTCCCCACTGATCGCTGAGACATGTCTAGACTCTTCAAAGCAATGGAATGCGCATCCTGAGATGCACACTGAGAGATAGTTTAATACTTATCTTTCCTAATTATAAAGGTAATGCATTTTCATTGTGAAAAATGAAGAAGTTGAGAGTGACAATATAATACCAGTCTTCTTCAGTAGATACACAAAAATTGAAAAGTTTAATAACACCAAGTGTTAATAGCTAGTAGGAGTATCCTTTTTTTTTTTTTTTGCCAGTCCTGGGTTTGAGCTCAGGGTCTGAGCACTGTTCTTGGGCTTTCTCAAGGATAGATCTCTACCACTTGAGCCTCAGCAACACTTCCAGCTTTTTTCTAAGTATGTGGTACTGAGGAATTGAACCTGGGTCTTTGTGCATGCTAAGCAAGCACTCTACCACTAGGCCAAACTCCTGGCCCCCCCCTTTTTTTCTGTTGTGTTTTTTTTTTTTTTTTTAACAGATTTTGTCAAATGTACACTATTTCTTGGGGCTGGGAGTTTGGCCTAGTGATAGAGTGCTTGCCTAATATAAATGAAGACTCGGGCTCGAAAAAGCCAGAAGTGATGCTGTGGATCAAATGGTAGAGCTCTGGCCTTAAAAAAGTCCAAGGACAGTGCTCAGGCCTTGAGTTCAAGCCCCAGGACTGGCAAAACACACACACACACACACACACACACACACACTCACATAAAAAGATGCTTGTGTTAGCTGGGAGCGGTGGTTTATGCCTGTAATCCTAATTACTCAGGAGGCTGAGATCTAAGGATCGCGGTTCAAAGCCAGCCTGGGAACTAACAGTCTGTGAGAGTCTTATCTCCTACCAAACACCAGAAAACCAGAAATGGCACTGTGGCTCAAGGGATAGGGCGGTAGGCTTGAGCCGAAGAGCTCAAGAGTAGCACCCAGGCCCAGAGTTCAGGTCCCACCATTGAAAAAAAGCAAAGATGCTTGTGTTATATGAAAATAGAACTATGTAACTTGGGATGGATGAAGTTGTGAGGGATGAGGGAAAATGGAGAAAGACATGACATTGATCAAGATAAATTATACTCATAAATTGTTATGTTGAATTGAAATCTCTTTGTACAACTACTTGAAGACAAAGGTTAGTATGTGATTTTTTTTTTTTTTTTTGCCAGTCCTGAACTTGAGCTCAGGGCCTGAGCCCTGTCCTTGGACTTTCACAAGGCTAGAGCTCCACAACTTGAGCCTCAGCACCACTTCCGGCTTTTTTCTATGTTTGTGGTACCAAGGAATCGAACCTGGGTCTTTGTGCATGCTAGGCAAGCACTTTTACCACTAGGCCAAACTCCTGGCCAGCATATGTGATTTTTTGAAATAGTATATAAGCAAAAAACATTTAGTCATCACTAGGAATTGGCATAAATTATGAAATAAAACAGTCAAATTAATAAATTATGTATCAACATGCATAAGTATCGAAAACATCTTGTGTTTTTTAAAGCTAGGTACAAAAATGTCTGTGCAGTATGATATCATTCAGTAATAATTTTCACATACAATACACATATTGCTTAAATTAAATACATGTTTGATAAAAATTGAAGACATGTTTAAGAATAATGCAAAGTATGTTAAATGAATTAGGTTGAGCTTCAGTGATAGGAAATCTGAAAGGATAGCAGCTTAGATACATTAGAATTTGTCAAAGCTGAGCGTGGTGGCTCAAGCTTATAATCCTAGCTACTCAATAGGCTGAGATCTGAGGATCACAGTTCAAAGCCAGCCCAGGCAATAAAGTCCATGAGACTCTTATCTCCAATTAACCACTAGAACACTGATTGGAGCTGTGGCTCAAGGGGTAGGGTGGTACCCTTGAGCTGAATAGCTCAGGGACAATGCCCAGGCCCTGAGTTCAAGCCCAGCGAGCAACACACACACACACACACACACACACACACACACACACACACAACAAAAAACAATGAATATAATTGTCAAATAAGAGGATATATGGTTTGCACATGTCAACTCTCAAAACATAAGGAATCAGGGTTCTTCTACCTTCGAGCTCCCCTATGCTAAATACATAGCTTTATCTGGTGGCCCAAGACAATTTCCCCAAGGACGGTCATGTTCCAGCAAACATGGAAAAGAATGGAGAAGGTAGAGGCACTCTGTTCCTTCTGGAATCTTCCACAGTTTTATACATGCAACTTCCATATTAATTCTGGTACCCAGAACTTAGTCCTGCAGCAATTCAATGTTTATTCCCAAAGGGCATGCACTCAGTTAAAAATCAGGGATCATTTCTACAAAGAAGAAAGGGATAAGGATGAGACCATATTGCCTATACTGTTGACTTTCTGGTATGTTTCTGAGGCAAATATGCACAAAATTAGCATCTGTTTCATCTTTCTCCTTCTAACTCCTTTCCTAAATATTCATAACTGCTCATCTATCCTCATGCTACTTTTGTTCTGCATTTTATTCACTCATTCTTGGAGTCTTATCTTCTGTGAACCAACTATGAGTTATGCGACCAACCAGCTCTTCTGAGACTTATCTCCTCTACAACTCCAGCTAAGCAACATTTAGAAGATTCTACAATGAGAAGCACAGAGAACTAATTGGATAAGCTCACATCATGCTTCAATTATTTTTAGTTAGGGTTTCAAAACTAGGCATGATAAATGAAGCCCAAAGTAAAAACTCAATAAATATGTGTAGAATGAAAGAAAGTAAATCAATGACTGTACTTATAGCTTCCCCTGAGCCACGTGAACATAATCTTCAATACATCGATTTCATTCATGGCACAAAATTATGAATGTTTGGACAGAATTTTTTCAACTAGGTATTATTTTAAAGCCTAATTTTGAGGTTTCTACAAAACATACACTTTTTTATTGTGCTTGATACCTTTAAAAGAGAAATTTGGATAGAAATATGTGTACATATCAAAAGGGCTCTGGGTAAAGATGGAGGAGCAGGCAGCCAAGCAGAGTCCTCACCAGAAACCAGGCCTTCTCCTATCTTGATTTCCCAGTTCCCAGTCCCCAAAACTGTGAGAAAATACGTTTCTGAGCTGGGTGCTGGTAGTTCACTCCTATAATCTTAGCTACTCAAGAGGCTGAGATCTGTAGACTGTGTTAGAAGGCAGCCCAGGTAAGAAAGTCCGTGAGAATCTCACCTCCAATTAATTACCCAAAAATTGGTAGTAGAGCTGTGTCTCAAAAGTGGTACTAGTCTTGAGCAGAACAGCTCAGGGACAGTTCCTGGGCCCTGAGTTCAAGTCCCAATATTGACACAAAAGTAGTTAGACAAAACTACTCATCTAGAAATGGATACTGAGGTCCCAAAATTGTGTAGATTCTCTCTGGGCTCAGTTTTGTCTCCTACTTACCCTGTTTCTATTATACTATGTTACCAGTTTTTGTTGGCCATAACGAAGGGCCAATCTATAACACTATACCTTTCATACATAAAGATAAGCCCCCTGAGAACAAAAGTCCTGTCTAATTCACCATTGCTTGGCTTACTAGTCCTCAGCACAATGTTAGTATCTGTTGAATGAGTTTGCTCATTTTGTGCTTTTTAATCTTTCAGTCCGTACAAGCTCTGTTTTTTGTTTGTTTTTGTTTTTGTTTTTTTTTATAATGTGAGGCGAAATAGATTCTTTTCTCTGCTAACAATTCACTAAGCTTTGGAATATGATAAGACACAATGGCTGAAGAAGCTTCTCTGGAGCCCCTGGTGAAAGCTGTGGCTTTCTCCAGCATCCTCAGGGACTTTTTCTCTACAGCTAAGGCCCACAGTGAGCCCCAGGAATTGGGCCCTGAGCTTTAGGATATCTCCGGGACTTGCAGAAGGAACACAAGTTTGTCTTCCACCAAGTCCATGGACTCCCATGCTCTTAAACAAGACATTGTCTCAGGGACAGCCCTTTGAGATGGATCACAAGGGGGAAGTATCAGTTTGCTCAGCTCACACTGTGTCCTAATCCAAAACACAGATGGATTGGATTAAATAATGTGACCGATTTTATGTGTATAGCAACCAATGATTGTGCCTAGAGGCCACAGCTGCTTAGAAAGGCTGATGTTTATACATGGATAGATTTATCATCCTTCCGGATGAAAAAACTCTGCCTCCTGTCCATTAGTTTTTATCAGTCAGGGTGTGTGTGTGTGTGTGTGTGTGTGTGTGTGGTGTGTGATGTTAAGGCACATGGTTGATTTGCAAGTGAAACAATAGATCTTTCATTTGCTAGTGACATTCCACAAAGTGCTTATAATTCAGTGTTAGCTTATCAACCGTCCAATCTCCTGCTCTGGGGAATGTGTCAACTATCAAAAGCAGAGGAGGAGGTGCTGGCATCTTAATGGCTTCGTTTCATCAGACTTATTTTCTTAAGGGCATTTAATCAATGAGGACAAGTAGTAGGCAGATTTTTAAATAAATGTGTCACTTTAGGTTAATCCACAGCTTACTTGAACGTATTTGTGTATGCGACTCTCTAATATGTATGACTGTGGCTCTGCAGAATTGAAAGTCTGTACATCAAAACAAGTGGTTTCACACCCCCCACCCCCTCCTTTATTTGATTTGCTCAAATGAGAGATGTCCAAGAGGGAACCAGGGTGTTGAGTGTCAAAGCTACATGGAATGCTTGAGTGAGATGGAAGTCATCTGTACAATAAAGCTTTCTCTTCTTTCTTCCTTTCATTAGCCAGGTGAATAATGTGCTTCTTACAATATCAGATGAGAAAGGATCTAGAAAAAGAAGGGACCTGGAAGAACTGCCACCAGCTACATTTTGTCTTGGAGTCACTATTAAAAGAAAAAAGAAGGGCTGGGAGTTTGGCATAGGGGTAGAGTGCTTGCCTAGCATGCACGAAGACCCGGGTTCGATTTCTTGGTACCACAAATGGTGCTGAGACTCAAGTGGTAGAGCTCTAGCCTTGAGAAAAATCCAAGGACAGTGCTGAGGCCCTGAGCTTAAGCCCAGGTCTGGCAAAAAAAAAAAAAAAAAAAAAAAAAGTAACGCGCGCGCACACACACACACACACAACACACACACACACACGAGGAGGCTGAAGGTACAGAGAGGGCTTTCTGTCCAGGATCAGCTCTCTGAACTATTAAAATACTATTGTCATCTCTGGCCAGGCTGGGATGTGGTGTTATTTCAAATTGATTTCTTTAATGCTGGCCATAAGCATTAAAGCCCAGGAAAAGGCTACAGGATCTTTTCAGTCCTTTCAGTAAAGCATTTGTTCTCAGGTAGAGCTATCCATTCTGAGGAGGACCTCTGTTCTAGCTGTTGCAGGAAACAACAACAAAAAGTCTCAGTGGTAATGTACAATTAGCTTCCAGAAACTGCAATGTATTTTCTTCTTTCCTTTCTTTAGAAAATAGAGAATGTTTGCCAAATAAGATTGAGACTGTATGATCCTTTTGGCACTGTAGCTAATGAAAGTTATTAATATTCTGTGGGGTTTTGAGCAAGAATCTAGTTAATGGCTTCAGGAATCATTCAAAGCCTAAGCACACAGCCTTCATAGCAAGCAGCTTTTTATAGATAGAAAAGAATATGCAAATGCATTCAGTGTGTGTGTGTGTGTGTGTGTGTGTGTGTGTGTGTGTGTGTGTGTGTGTATGAGTGCAGGCATGTGATTGTCTTTGTGTGTTTTCATGAACCCGCAGTGTGTTTGCAGGAGTATGTCTTATCTGCATGCATGGCTGTGTGTGTGTGTGTGTGTGTGTGTGTGTGTGTGTGTGTGTGTGTGTGTGTCACTGGGAGTTGATAAAACCTCACTGTACCATCTCTCTTTCTATTTCCTTACAATCAAAGGATAAGCTGGTTTTCCTTGTCTTTGGAAGAGCTATGAAAACAACCATTGTTTGTGTACCAGGTTCTGGCGGCTCATACCTGCAATCCTAGCTGCTCAAGAGACAAAGATATACAGATCAATGTTCAAAGCCAGCCTAGATGGGAAAGTCTATGGAACTCTTAACTCAGATTAAGAGCCAAAACAGCCAGAGTGAAGCTGTATCTCAAGGGTAGAGCAGTAGCCTTGAGCAAAAATGGTCAGGGACAGAGCCCATAGAGAGTTCAAGAGCTAGGCTCTGCACCCTAAAAAAGCCAATTCCCACTGGGTCTGAATGAATATTAGAGAAATTATGATGCTCCCTTCTTTATTCTATTGAATAATGATGTTTCAATAGTAGCATAGTATGCCTTTATTCTTTAATATGACTTTATGTCTTAAGAAATGTGGCCCTCTGTCTCCAAATGCCAGAAGCTCCAGATTCCTAAGAAAACCCCAGCCCTAAGTGCACCCACAAGCACTGATAATAATCAGTTTATGAGAGAGACAAGTCAGAATAGACATTCATGTGTCAGCTTGTAGTACAATTCAGCTTTCAATCCTGAGACAGATTAAATTCATTCTTGTGCATCGTAGTGGTAATGTACAATTAGCTTCCAGAAACTATAATGTATTTTCCTATCATATAGAAGCCTTTGGAAATTTCAAGGGTAACTTCTCTAGTCCCCTTAACAGTAATCTTAAGTGTGCATCTCCACAGTTACATAAATCAAACCATTTGGTAAACCATGTTGTAACCTTTTCAAACATATCTCTCTGTTAGCTTTAACATCATTATATCCCATTGTGATGAAAATGGACTTTCTGTATCCAGCGATAATGAAAATAGCCACTTTATGCAGTTTCTGCATGCAATTATCCAGGCTTTTCTCAGGCTCTAGAGAAATCTAAGCTAATTGCTTTGGGACTTTTCCTACATTTCCATAAATTCTTTGTTAATTTTTCATGAGTAACTGTTATTGCAGTTGCCCTCAAAGTTCCCATTGTATTCAATAATGTAAAGAACTCATAGAAATAGAAGCAGTTTGCTTGTGTTTCCCTCAAGCTGGACTGGTTTTGATCCCTGTGTATTCTCAGATGAGGTGGCTTTTCCCCCATAACTTTTTCTGTATGTCTCTGTGTGTCTCTTCTCCCCCCCCCCTTCTCTCTTCTCTCCCTCTCCCTCTCCCTCCCCCCTCTCTCTCTCTCTCTCTCCTCCCTCCCTCCCTCCCTCCCTCCCTCCCTCCCTCCCTCCCTCCCTCCCTCTCTCTCTCTCTCTCTCTCTCTCTCTCTCTCTCTCTCTCTCTCTCTCTCTCTCTCTCTCTCTCTCTCTCTCTCTCTCTCTCTCTCTCTCTTTCCCCTCACCCCTCTCTCTGCCAGTAATTGCTGCCCTTTAGCTTTTGTGCTCAAGACTGGTGCTCTCCCAAACTGGGTCACAGCTCCACTTTTGGCATTTTGCTTGCCAGAGATAAAAGTCTCTGGGACTTTCCTGCCTGGCTGACTTTGAACCTTGATCCTCAGAGCTTAGCTTCCTGAGAAGCTAAGATTATAGGCATGAGATACCAATACCAGCCTCTGTCTTTTTTTCTTTTTAAGACAAAGCTTTTCTTTCTTTGAGTTTACTCAAAGCCAGTCTAAAAGGAGTTCTCCGTGGTGTGCAATCTTGTCATTATGGGACATGAATTGAGTTTGCTTTATCTGACAGTTTGCTCTGGAATTGCCTCTATACCTACTCATCAACCTCAAAGATAGATAACTTAGTTTTAAGTGATAAAACAGCAAGTGTCCCAGGAAAAGCTCTGAAATTACCTCAGATGCTACATTTGATTTATTGATTGCTTCAAAACCAGAGTCACAATTTTCGTAGCTTCCAATAATCAACAGCTAAGAAGACAACACCCAAGATTTCTAAGGATTTTGTTTTCAACCTGAGTTCTCTCCCCTGAACCCTTGAGCACAAGAGGGTGGGTGACCTGTTGGAAGCACTCCTCTTTTGTTCTTAGCAGAAATGCACGAAACATGGACAACTCTGGAAACACTGAAAACAAATGTACGCAGTGAAGATGAGCTTGGGTGAATTTATCCAACATCTGCGTCCCAAAAATCTAAACAAAAGCTCTTTTGATTTTAAAACATAAAAGAAGTTTTACAGTTTGGCATTCAAGATTTAAAGTCTCATCCGAGATCTGTGTTAATTTAACTACCTACATTGCAGATTGCTGCACCCAAGCTAGACTGTGATTAAAACACCATGGAGAGGGGAGCACAATCAACTCTCCTGTAGAAACTCTCTGTAAGAAACACACTCATCCCTCCAAACTCAAAGAATTCACTCTGAGGCCGTGAAAGTGAGATCAAATGTCTAATGGTAATCACCATGTCTAAGATTACACTAAGCAATTTTATCTCCAGGGTATGGGGTTCCCTCCCACAAGTTATTCAGTGGTGTGGATACTATGGAGTTGCTGTTCTAGACCTTGGCTAAATTACACTACTTTCTATTGGGCAATTCCAATTACACATACCCCTTGAGGTTGGTTGAACTTCAGAACCGGCTGCTCTTTTATGACAGTAAGGCTTTTCTAGGTATGTGCTTTCTGATATATACAATGCCAACCCATTTTCTCCTCAGGATGCAGTCTATTCTTGTTTGTGTTAATCAGCTCCCTTCTAATTGGTCCTGTTTATCTAGGGGACTCTCCACTGCATGAACTCTGCTGCTTTCATGGGTTGCCATGCAGGCAAGCTACTGGTAGTTTTCTACTCAGGGTCAAATACATTGCCTTGACCATGCACCCCCCACTGCCTTTATTTTTAACACCCCCATCTTGTCATTATTTGGGGCCTCCCAAGGCCTTGGTCTTGATGATAGGGTGGTAAGCAGTGGAGAAGTCACGCTAGAACTTTCTGTAAGTGGCACAGGATGAGTGACATCTAAGAAAAGTATCTGCATTCTTTGTCACTTGTAATCTCCTCTTGAACATTATAAGATAGAATCCAGCCATATTTGAGACAAATGGTAGAGTGGCAAGACAACACCCCCCATTTGGGCTCACAAATATTCGTGTACACTGTAACATAGACTTTCTCACACACAACCTCAAAGCCGATCTTCCACAGCAGAAGATAAACTGTTTGGGGCATGGATTTTTGTTATCCACAGGTAATTTCAGCAGCTCTTTTTTTTTTTTTTTGCTAGTCCTGGGCTTGAGCTCAGGGCCTGAGCACTGTCCTTGGACTTTCTCTAGGTTAGAGCTCTACCACTTGAGCCTCAGCACCATTTCAGGCTTTTTTTTTTCTATGTATGTGGTACCGAGGAATCGAACCCGGGTCTTCATGCATGCTAGGCAAGCACTTTAACCACTAGGCCAAACTCCCGGCTCCTCAGCAGCTCTTATGGGGAAACTGCCCAGTGGTAAACAAGCTCATGAACCCACAAATGACCAAAAAGACCTCGTCATACCACTGGGAACAATTCAGTGTGTAAGGGAAAGAGAATAAACAAACAATTTTACAAGTGAGAATTAAACATTCAGTCTTCCACAGTCATAACAACATAGCTCTTGGAGACCAATAGCTTTATTCGAGTTTTCCCAAGGGGTAACTGTTATCTCAGTAGTCTGCTCAGCCTATATGCTTTCAACCAACTGGAAACTAAGAGTTACGGCATTTGAAATGTTTGCGTTTAATGTACCTGGTGTTAAGAAACTGTAAATTCTTTTCAGTCTTTGCTGAAGAATATGAGGCTACTGCTGGCACTAAAGACAGTCAGCTCTTCATGGGTCCTCAGGAGCACACAGTAAAAGTTTGTCTTCTCTTATCATCCCACTGGCATTGACACACTCCTTTTCTTCTTTTACCTTAGGGCTGTGAAAATGTGTGTCAGAAATACTAAGTACAGCAACTTTTTTTTTTGCCCATCCTGGGCTTGAGCTCAGGGCCTGAGCACTGTCCTTGGACTTTCTCAAGGCTAGAGCTCTACCACTTGAACCTCAGCACCACTTTCAGCTTTTTTTTTGCCTTATGTATGTGGTACCGGGGAATGGAACCCAGGTCTTTGTGCATGCCAGGTAAGCACTCGACCACTAGGCCAAACTCCAGGCCCAGCAGCTATGTGATTTAAGGAGGTCATTGCATAAGAGCTCCCAAATCCTCATTCCCACTAATCTGCAGTTGAAAACTCAAAATTAGACACGTTTGTAATACTGTAACTTAGAAATAGGAAAAGCTGATTTTCTTTGACTTTTTTTAAACTTATTTGTTTATTTATTTATTCAGTGTTGGTCATGGGCTTGAACTCACAGCCTCGGTTCTGTTCTTGAGCTCTTCTCAAGGTTAACACTCTACCAGTTGATCCACAGCTCGACTTCCAGCTCTTTAGTGGTTTACTTGGAAACAGAAGTCTCATGAACTTTCCTTCCCAGGCTGGCTTCAAACTACAATTCTCAGATCTCTAGCCTCTTGAGTGGCTTAAGAAATCAGTGCCCAGTTTTTATTTTGTGAGGTTAAGCCTTATTATGTGCCCCAGGCTGGCCTCAAATTCCATCTTTCTGCCTTAGTATCCCAATTGCTGGGGTTCCAAAAATTGATTCTTAGGCTGAACAGTCTGTTGGTTTTGAAATTATTACTAAAACATGAAATTAATAACTACATATTAATATTCCCTTACACAATTTTCCAATCACTATGACTTAGAGAATATAATCCCCATTATACAGATAAAGAAACTGAAGCTTGGGGAGATCAAATAAGTTTTCTAACATAACTAAATAAGAGTCATGATTCCAGCCTGCCTATCTCCAAATGACTTTTTGCTTCCTCTCCACCACATTCAAGGGTTAGGTTCTCCAATGTCCCTTTGACCTCTAGCCATGACTTTTCATAAAAAGTGTCCACTTACTCCTTGCTCTCCTACTGTATTGTGCACAAGTATCTTCTGTGGCTCCTATACTTGATTGCAGCTTTTTTTGTTTGTGTTCCATAAACTCTGAGCACCTTTAGGACTGGTCTGTGCTCCTCCTGACATGCTCTACATTACCTAGTCTTGTAACACATTTATTAAAAGATAAAGCTTATGCCAAGTAGATAGATAGATAGATATGCAAGTATTTGTGTTTCTAAGTAAAAATTATAGCAACATTGACATTTGAGCTGTGATTCTTGCCAATCACAGAAGACTTTCAAACACTAATAATTTTCTATAATGGGGATAAAATAAAAACTCTAATACTGTTTGATGTTCATCAAATTTAGAAGAATTTCAAGTGGCTTTTGTTAAAGAATTATCTGAGCGGGACACAGTGGCTCACGCCTGTAATCCTAGCTACTCAGGGGGCTGAGATCTGAGGATCACAGTTCAAAGTTACCAACCTTAGACTTACTCTTATCTCCAATTAGCTACCAGAAAACAGGAAGTAGAACTGTGGTTCAAGGGCAGAGCTGTAGCCTTGAGCTGGAGAGGTCAGGGACAGTGCCCAGGCCCAGAGTTTAAGCCCCAAAACCAACAAAGAAAAAAAAAGCAAAGAAAACATCCTAAATGGCTGCTGTAGTCTGGAATGTCCCCCAAAGGCCTTTATGTCTTCAGTTTGGTGCTACTGGAAGGCATTAGACAGCTTTAAAACATGGATCCTAGTAAAAGATTTTAGGTCACTAATGATGGGTCCTTGAAGAGACTGGTGGGATACTGGTCTCTTTTTCTCTTTGGAACCCAGCCATAAGGTGTCAGATTTACTAGTGGTATAAACACGAAAATCATGACTAACTTATTTCATTATGGACAAAACAGGTAAAAATATCACATATCTAGTAATGGAGTCATTGTACTAATAAACATGAAACACAGGGTAGCAACAAGTAAATCCCTAAGGACTATGACATCCCCCAAATTTTCCCACAGACTCCCACTGACAGAGACTGTTTTTGCCAACTTTCTCCCCATTAGTGATATTTAATGACAAACAATCTAGTGTGGCCAGGAGCATAGCCTAGTGGTAGAGTGCTTACCTAGCATGTATGAAGCCCTGAGTTTGATTCCTCTGTACCACATACACAGAAAAAGCCGGCAGTGGTGTTGTGGCTCAAGTGGTAGAGCACTAGTCTTGAGCAAAAAGTGTCTAAGGACAGCGCCCAGGCCCTGAGTTCAAGCCCCAGGACTGGCCCCCCAAAAAAGAAAAGATCTAAAAATCATTGTTGGGGGTGTAGGAAACAGCAGTCTGGAAAGGATGCCTGGGTTAACCATGAATTTCACGTTTCCAGGATGGATGAGGGAGGATTCCTGTTTACTTAGTAGCTTCAGAGAAAGTTAAGGGGGACATCAAATCACTCCAGCCTGGGATAATCAACTCAGAAAAATCTGGCCCACATTAAAAACAAAACAAAACAAAATACAACCCCATAATTCCTTCTGAATTGGAGACCTGGGTCACCCTATAAAACTCTTGACTTGTGTAATACTTAGCCTTCCAAAAAGGCCAATTTACCTGAGTTAATCTTGCCTTTTCTGGAAGTCCTTCCCAGTAGAGAGTCCCAGAAAAGAAGGTCCTGGCCCAGTTACACCCCGGTCATTTGGTGGCCTTTCCCAGCAGGACTGGCACAGCTTTTCTGAAGCTCTGTGGGGAATCCAGGGGCTTATTTGCATGCCAATGTCCTTTCAGAGATGTGAGATTTCTGTGGCTGGTCAGGCAACTCTGGGGACAAACGGAAAGGTTTGTGCTCGCTTCTGAATGCGTGCCATTCTCTTTGCTTTGTGGTGCTATCTGTCACCTCAAATGCTGAGGGTTAGACAAACAGTTCCTTGATCTGTTTAAAGGAAAACTAGCTCTGACCAAACAAGACCGACTTGGATTTTCTCATCACTGAGATAATGATAAAGAGATTGTTCTTTGGCCTGTGAATCCTAGACCCAGGGCCTATTAAGGATTGAAAGAGGATTCAAAGTGGCCACCAAATAAAGCGGAGAGAAGGCTTTGTTTGGATTTCGGTTTGCTTTGCAGCTCCTCACAAGCCCGGCTTTCATGCATGCTCTTGGATGGTTCCAGGCAGCAGCCAGCAAGCAAGTGCCCCTCCCTCCGTAGCAGGGCTTCCATCCTGCTTTCTGGCTCTATGTAGTCTCCCACCCCTTCATTATCCCCTCCTGAATGTCAGTCAGCCTTCAAAAGAGACAATCAGTTCTTTGAAACCCACTGGAAAGCCAGCATTCCTTCTTCCAGTGGGGTAAAGGGAGAGGCTGGAAGAAAAGGACAACTTTTTAAGCTATGAAAACATCCATCACACAGTCCTGTGCCACCCTGGGCACTTCTCAGACAAGTGAGGCAGCCAAGGAGTACAAACAAATGCTTGTAGCACCTCGGGAAACCTGACTGGATCTCCACACTCCAAGCTCCAGCTGGCTGGAAAGCAGAAGACTGCATCTCTGTGTTCTCAGAAATTCAGTGCTTTTCTATCTTGACTGGGAATTTTCAGGGCTGCCACGCAAGAATGACCCTTTACTTAAAGATACTGCGTATGTTAAGCAGACAGTCTGTCATTATTTAGCATCGGGCTCTCTACCGTGCATTCAATCCTGTTGTTTTTATTAAAGGGGTTGTCAGGATCTATAATTCACACATCATTAACTGCTTCATTAAGAAGACAGAAGCCCGTGGGTCCTAAACTTGGAGCATTTTAAAGACAAAGCGAGTAAACCCTCCCCTCACTAGAAGGTATGACACCCCCCCACACCCCTCACCCCCCCCACACACACATATGCTCCAGACCTCAAGTTATGGACCTGTATCCAAAAGTGCTGTTTTCTAAGGAGGAAAGGGCCTTTTTCCAACTCTCAAGCCTAAATGTGTAAAACATATTCATTTAAAACTGATTTGATTTAAGTTAAAAGCATTACTTTGCAATGAGCTGCACAATCCCACATCATCCATCAAAACTAAGCCATCCCCAGCCACAGTGCGGAGTTTCCTTAAGCATTTTCATATGCCCACTCCTTTTTGTGGAATAAAAAGCAAGACCATGAAATATACAGAAGGAAAAACATCACAAAATTTGTACATGGTCCATGACATTGGTATTCCTCTGACATGAATTTTTACTAAGCATCATTTAAACAATGGAACCAAATCCTGTTTTCTTTCTTAATGCATGTTTTCTCAGCAGTACAGCAGACCTTGAAATGCAATATGAGGGCTCTGGTTTCGCAGTGAAATCATATGGCTAGTCTGTTTCCTCAAAATAAACACGCCATATGGGCTCAGCCTCAGGCCAAGCCTGGATCACACTGAGAATAGCTCAAGATTCTGAACTTCTCTGGACCAGCCAATATAGCAACATACAGAGTAGTGTGTTTATTTATTTTCCTAATTCATCCACGATGGTTTTTTCAGACCCCTGGTTCTATGGACTGGGATACCTCTCTAGTTTTGATTTGAAGATGGGCTTCTGTGACAAAATAAGTTAGAAATCCTTGTGGTTGTACTTTCTTATTTGTTGGTTGGTTGATTCATTTTAATCTCCTCAAAACATTCCTGAGCAGGTGCCTGAGGTCAACTGACATCTTATTTTGTGGCCAGCATGTGCAAAAAATTCTTGAAACCCGTTTTCTTCAGAGAGCAGAGTGTGGTGGAAACTCCATTCTAATCCAGCCTTCCAAATAATTCTGATGCACAAAGTCTAAGAATCACTGATTTGTGTTTGCTCATTTAGTTGTTTGTACTGGTATTAGGGCTTGAACTCAGAGCCTAGTAACTGCCTTTTAGCTTGTTTTCACTGTCATTCTACTACTTGAGCCACAGTCCATTCCCAACTTTTTGCTGGTTAATTGGAGATAAGGATCTGATGAACTTTCTTTCCTGGGCTGGCTTCAAACCTCAATCATCACATCTCAGCCTTCTTATTAGGATTACAGGTATGAATCACCGGCACCAAGCTTAAGCTAGTGTTTTAAGTTATACCTAGCAGCAAATCATAAGATGAGAATTCTCTAAAGAAAGGTACCTATTAAGAATAAGAGAGTGGGTCGAGCAAGATAAAGAAGAGGTTAACAATGGAAGGAACTTCTGGGCTCAGATGCGATATAGCATGAGTCGAATTCACAGGAAGAGGGTCTGGAGCACTTCTCTCCCCTTGAGTCAAGGAACCAGACTTTCGAATAGGAGCCCTTCTTAGGCACTAACTGGGAACTGGAAAGAGCACTGGGGAAGACACTAGTGACCCTTAGCAGCCAATGTAGTCAGCATAGCTTGGGTTGCGGATGGTGCATACATTTGATTGGGTCCACAACAAAAGGATTCAATAAAAGATTAATTCCCAAAGCAACAGTGCAAGGATGTGACACCTAATAAGAGAGGTTTAGTTCCTGTGACCCCACCATCCTGAACGAGTGAATGAATGCCAATTAGAAAGAGGCCTGATGATGAGAGTTCAAGATCGACCTCTGGCTTCCTCTCCCATCTTGCCTACTCATCTTCCACAATGGGATAAGGCACAAATCGATCCTCTATATGTGCTGGGAAAATCTTAAACTACATACTAGCTCTGAACAGGCATCAGAAACTTAGTCCATCTTAGTTGGTTTTGCTAATATTGGCATTAGAACAAAGTCAGAGCTACTGGAGTAAATCTGAGTCTCATTTGAATTGCTGGCTCCATATTGCAGGGTTTGGTATGGCTAGCTTGGATTTCTCCTATTATAAGTAAGGGCAATCTGATTTCCCTGGAGATATTTGCTCCTTTCCCACTATACTATGCTCTTAGTGAAGCTGCCTGCTCTGGGGCCTTCTAATGCTAGACAAGGAGTGGTCATGTGACTTGTTCTGGAGTATCAGTCAAGGTGACATAGCAGCTTGTGGTCAGAGCACATTCTTTGCAGAGATTGGCACTGATCTCTGCTTTATCAGTTTCTGCTACAAGGCCCCAAGAGGGCTTTCAGGAGCAGGATTATACTTAATTCCTTTACAACCTTCCAGTCTCATACCCTGCCAATAAACTCTCTTTTGCTTAAGTGAATTGGTGTCCATTGCTTTCAACCAAAGAGCTGAGATAGATTCCCATATTTATTTATTTTAGTGGTCCACTTTTAATGGTTTTCTAAAAGAGAAAAGCTCTGGTATGAAATCCTGTTAGCATTAATATTACTGTGTGGCAAGGTATTCCAAAATCTAGTGTTGTAAAATTGCCATGTCAGTGTTCTCTAGGTCAGAACACAGCAAGAATGATTTCTGCCTAAAAATACCCAAGATCCAGTTCAAAAGACTCAAACACCTGAGGATGGGAGAAGGATATCACTCAGTACCTCAGGCTTAGAACATCTAAAGAGATTGTAAGTGGATCTGGGGCCTGACCATGGGTAACTCAGAAGTTTAATTCAATTGATCTGTGGCCCAAAATATCTGCTTTCTATGCGACCTGAGCTTCTTCACAGCATGGCAAGCTTAGAGCTTTTCCAGTGATGCCTCAGGACTCCACAACAAGGGTCTGAGCCCACAACACAGAATCCTATTACCTTTTATAACTTGGTCTCAGAAATCACGAGGCCTAACTTTCAATGCATCCTGTTGGATGCACATAAGCATAAATGAATGGCATAAGATTCACAGGGAAGGGTGAAAATTCTGCCTTTTGATGGAGCAGAGTAACAAACAAATAAAACTTGTTAATGTGTTTTATAGTCACAGTTGCCAAGTGTTATGGTACAAAACTATATGACCAACTACTAGGGAGACTGGGGGAGGATCACAAGTTTAAAGCTTGCCTGGACAGCTTAGTAAGACACTTAAAATAGAATTTAATTTGGATGTTGTGGCTCATACCTGTCATCCTAGCTACAGGGCAGGCTGAGACCTGGAACTACAGTTTTGGACCAGCCTGGGCATAACCTGTGGAGGCTATCTCAGTGGAAGAAGCTGAATGTGGTAGCACAAGCCACAAATTGTAGCTAAAGCCAGCAGCAAATATAGAAGAACTGGATGCAAGCAAGTACTCAGAGAAGAAAGAACACTCTAACCCCAAAATAACCAGTGGTAGAGAAAAGCTACCAAGAACAAAATCCTAAGTTCAAATGCCAATATGGCCCAAAATGAACAAATGAATGAATGCAACTCATATAGTTGGAATTATATATTGAACTTATACATAGTTCAGTGATAAAGCACTCACCTAGTATGTGAGAAACCCTTAGGTTCCATCTCTACTACCAAAAGGGGAAAAATAGTCATAATAAAATATAAAGTTTGATAAGCATACCTCTGAATACATTTCATGTACATAAGTTTGAACCACCTCATGCATCTCTCTACCAAAATGCTCCCATGTTTCTTCCACTCAATACCCACAAGGCCCTCAAGGAGCAATAATTAATTAATTGTTCTGATGTCAATGGCCATTGATTCGATTTTCCTGTTCTTAACACCGGTTAAATCAAATCATGCCACCTGTTTTCATGTGTGTGCTTCCTACACCGTATCTGTGGGTTTCGAACATGTTGTTGTATATATTGGCAGTAAGTTCATTTTTACTCTTGTGCAATATTTCACTCTATGACTACATCTTAACTTTTGTCCACTCCCATCATAAGAGAACAGTACACTCTTTCTAGTTTGGGGATGTTATGAATAATGTGACTGTCTGAAGGTCCATTCTTGGATGCAGCAGTGGTGGCAAGAGCAACAACTGGTAGACTAGGGTAGAAGGCACTGGAAGCTGGGGCCAGCCTAGCCTTTATAGCAAGATCTTGTCTTTGGGGAAAGGGGAAAAGCATGAAAACATGTTTAATATCTATGGTTGTTAATAGTGATAAATCCTTCAGGGGTCCAGTAGCTATTGATTTAAAAAGTATGTCATACTTTACCTCACAAGTGCAGCCACACTCTTAAAGAATTTTCTTCTCACTTCTATACATCTAAATTTGATATACGATGTCGATGACACTCAGATCAATGAAAATTTGGGTAATTCTTTGCAGGAATCTAAGTTCCATCTATACCCAAAGCAGTCTGGGAGCAGGAATAGCAGCCATTAAAGGCTCACCTTGGAGAGCTTATAAATAAGAAATAGGCCAAAATTTACATGACACTCTGACACAAAAGCTATACCAAGCATACTAGAATGTGGAGGGTTTGATCAATATTTTCCTCTTGTGTGAAACTCTTACTCCTCTCTCAAGCAAACTTTCACATCTAGTAAGACATATAATTGCTCACTGCTAAATAAATTGTATATAGAGAGAATATGTATTTCAGCAATCTCATTAATAAGGCTGGTTTTCATTAAGAGTGAAATCTTAATTGAACGCATTTGAACTAAAGCAAAATAAGAGAAAATAATCCATTTTGGAATGAGAAGCCCCTCCTTACTTCTACTTTTCTTTTTTTACTCCAGTATGAAATCTATAGTGTTACATGAAAAGAAATCTTAGAAATTAATGGGTAAGTTTTAAATTGTACACCATTCTGTTCTACTTAACCTAGATGTGAGCCATTCCTTTGTTTAGCCAGTGCATCCATTCTATGTATCTTGCCCTCCTGTTAATTACTCAGCGACATTTTTTCAGCTAGCAGATCACATTATTCAAGGAATCCTCATTTTACTTAATAATGAGCCCAATGCACAAAAGCCAGGATGCAACAAGGGGAAGCCATAAAGTGCTTCATCATGTCAACACAAGCAGTATGGTAAGATAGTCTGAGAGGGATCCAGTTCATGCAATGTTTGTGACAACACATTGTTAGGATTGTTTCACGCTGACTTACGAGTAAGTAGTCACTGTAACCTATAAATTAAACTTTTTGTACATGTGTAAAGTAAAAACCACAGTCCATATAGAATTCAATGATCCTTGATTTTTTTTTTCTTACATTCCCTAAAGTTCTTACAAAGCATCTCCTGTGGTAAACGGAGACTTCTGTGTGCTTTCAGCAATTTTCCAAGTCCCTTAGAAGTGTTCCCACCATGTCTCTTGGATCCTACCTGCCCTAATTCAGTTGACTACAACAGTGTCATTATTGTAAAAGCTGAGTTTTCTAGCCTGCTTACTCTATCCCTCTGACACCTTCCCATTCCTCTTTTTCTGTTTTTACTCTTGAATTTGCTTGTTTGGATGATCTTTCACCCAGAAACAAAGAAAGCTACAAAAGAGCCTAGATTCTAGTCTGGAAGAGAGAGAGAGAGAAAAAGAAACTGAGCAGGAAGAATACTAAATAAAATAGATGAGGTTGTACTGCATACTTTGATATGAACCTGAGTGCCAGGGAGGACGTAATTGATTGATGATATGCCAAGTATCCATTTGAATTGGACTAAGCTCATTCATTTTAGTTTTGCTGACACTCTACACAGTGTATTTGTTAGCATAATGTCAATCTCTAGGTAAATGGACTGTCAGCAGAGATACTGTACAATCTTTTAAGGAGATATGTGAAAACTTTTTATCAACTATTTTCAGTGTAAAATAAACTACATTTAATATTCTAAGTCTGTCCATTAATATTTGTAAGTAATTGATCTAGACATCAATCTTCAGTTCTTCTGGGGTCACTATTACCCTAGACCCTAGGGTCATATATACATATTATAGCTTATGTCTTTACATATCAAGTCTAGTGATACTAAAAGGAGAGCTCTAATCAGAAAAAAGGCATTTGCTAATAATAAAATACAAATAATAACTTCACTGTGATGTTTTTGTATACCAGTCACAAAGTATGATTTATCCTTGGCATAATTCATCAAAATACAGACGTTGTAAAATTGGAACTAGTGCAAAGATATCATTAACCCTCATTTACAAACAATGACTGCGTTTGCTTTGCCCTGAATCACCTCAACATTCTCTGTTATTTTCATAAATTGGCCCTTAATCTTCCACTGATACAGTTAGCTTATACAAAGTCTAAAGAGATTACTCAGTCTCCCATTTTTCTCCTAAAGAGCCTAATTACTGTATTTGCTCATCAAAAAATTAAATATGTGATCATTCTAATATCTGCTACTACAAAGGACTCATAGAGATTGAGCTGCTTCCATCCTGCCTCCCCCCAGCATCAACACATGCACACACACACACACACACACACACACACACACACACACACACACACACACACTATACCACCTTGCCATAGCCTTCACTTCTAATTTAGAAGTAAAATTTCTGGAAGAAAGAGGATTAAACCTACTGACATTAGTCATAGTGTTTTTGCCCAGGAAGAGCCTGTCAGGTGTGTTTCTTGACATAATCCAGATTCTTCCATTTTTTTCTGTGATGAACCAAAGCCTAGACCATCTCTCATACTGCACAAAATATGACTTGATTTTAACTAAGTATCAGCTAGCTGTTCTGGGCTTAATTGTTGCTGCTGTGATTCTTGTACTCACTACATAATGATGTTGATTTTGAAGTGTTTTCAAGATCCCCACCAATTGCAGACACTTGATTATAAAAATCAAAGAAGCCAGTTTAAAACTATAAATAAAAACAATAAGAGCCAGGCACCAGTGGCTCACACCTGTCATCCTGACTATTCAGGAGGCTGAGATCTGGGGATCACAGATCAACACTACCCCATACTAGAAAGTCAGTGAGACTCTTACCTCCAGTTAACTGCCAGAAAACTGGAGGTGATTCAGTGGCTCAATGTGGTAGAGCACTAGATTTGAGCTGGAGAGGTCAGGGACAGTGCCTAATGACTACTACTACTAAATAATAATAAGCATTCTTATCTTATACCAACAGGTAGAGAGGATATGAGGCATGTTTCCACAGAGATGCTTTAAAGCTTTGTTCTTTCAGTAAAACATTTTAAAATATAATATTATACAACTTTACAAGGTTTTGAGAGGGACTATATGTAACATATTAAACAGAAAATAGAAATACCCCTATATTTTCCCATGCATTAGTTTTGTTGCAAACTAGAGAACACTTTGGTATCTTGCCATTTGAATCTTAATATATTTTTATTCCACAGTTACATTTTTTTCCTGCTTTGTTCTGTTTTCCTTCCTTCTGTGTATGTGTGTGTAAGTTTATATGCACATAATGTGTATGTCTGTCTGCCTTTACTAGGGTATGAACTCAGGACTTCTTTCTTCCTTTTTCCCACTAAAAGTTGTTGCTCTACCAGTTGGACTGCACTTCTACATCCAGGATTTTGATGCCGGATTGAAGATAGAAGACTCACGGGCTTTCCTGTCTTGGCTGACTTCAAACCACTACCCTCAGACGTCAGTCTCCCAAGTAGTTACATTACAATCGTGAACAAGCAGCACCTGGCTTCCCTTCTTATCTTCTTCACTTGATGTTTGAAAATTCTTAGACATTTGGCAGATACATCTGTAAGGTAGGATGGGATGCTAGAAAGATTTTTAATGGGCACAGAAAACCCAATTTTGATGCCTTAGGAAGATAATAGTTAAGTAACATTCATTTGTAATGTCATATACCTACCATGTTCCATTCCATTCAATTCTTCATGCCCCACTTAAAACCATAGGACATGCTCAGGCATCTGCTTACTAGGCATTGTCAATGATTGGTGGCTTCTGAATCCTTTCATTTGGGTAAATAGTGGTAAAATGTGAGCATCACATGGGGAGAGTATTTTTGAAATTTAGTATGTACCAACAAGCTGTTTTCTAAGGCAGTTCCACCATTTATTTTGCTTTGCTCAAGTTGTAAATGAAAATTCTGGTTATTCTGCATCCCAATCAATTGTTTGAAAAAATTTCAAATACTGTGTATAATTATACACTGATTGTGTTTTATATTTACATATGGTTTATTTTTATGAACTCATTTACCATCCAAGCATAGTGTTTGGTAAAGTATCTCTATATTCTCTCTCTCTTTCTCTCTCCATATATAAAATATATATGTATATATAGACACATATATTATATATTTAATATATATTTAATTGCCAGTCCTGGGACTTGAACTCAGGGTCTCAGGGTCTGAGCACTGTCATTTGGCTTTCTCAAGGTTAGAGCTCTACCACTTGAGCCACAACAGCACTTCTGGTTTTATCTGTGTATGTGGGACTGAGGAATCAAACCCAGGTCTTTGTGCATGCTAGGCAAGCACCCTACCACTAGTCAAACTCCCAGCCCAAGGGTTTTTGTTTTTTATTTGAGGAATCTCCGAAGTGCCTTCCATATTGGTTGCACCAGTTTACATTCTCATGTGTGTGGGATTTTGAATAATACAATTCACATAAGCAATTTGTGCAGCCTCTTTTATTCTTCAGTCTGAATGATATTCCTTCATAGATGTTTTTGTCTGGTTAAACATTTTCTAAGTGCTGTTTCAAGTTTAACATTTTGGTTAAAGAGTATTGGCTAAGAAGTGCTAATGTCTAGAAAACCACTCCTCAGCCTCTCCATAGAACAAGGGGCTGGTTGAAAGTGGAAGAGGGAAAGAATGAGGCTCACTGACTCACAGGCAGAAGTGTATTGTGTTTTTTCCAGTTTGGGGCTTCTCTTGACTCATAGCATGACATTTTTACTTCCTCGATGCCACCAATATAAGGTCATTTATCTACAGTAGGTAGTTCTTTCTTTAAGCATGGTCAAACCTGGTGTTTTACATCCCCTCTTAAATATTACAGCTCTGTGGGGCCAGGAGTTTGGCCTAGTGGTAGAGTGCTTACCTAGCATGCACAAAGACCGGGGTTCAATTCCTTGGTATCACATACATAGAAAAGCTGCAAGTGGTGCTGTGACTCATGTGGTAGAGTGCTAGCCTTAAGAAAAGCCCAAGGACAGTACTCAGGCCCAGAGTTCAAGCCCCAGGACTGGCAAAAAAAAAAAGAAAAAGAAAAAGAAAAGGAAAATATATTACAGCTCCTGCTGAGTCCCAACTTGACTTGTCAGTCCTCAGTCTTTTATTATTTAAGCTCCCTGTCTCCAATCTGGGAATGCTGTTTGACAATCTCAGTCACCCTAAGCTAATTCTAGGTCCTACTTTGCCCTATGGGACAACAAAGGAGTACAAGTTGCAATCCCAAAGCGTTTAAACTGAAATGCCATCATCCCAAAAGGTTGAAACCTTAAAATATCAAAAATTCCTAAAGTGTGACTCGGAAAAATTAACTGACCCAAATTATGTTTAAAATATTTGAGAACCATGAAAACAGAATACTTCACAGGCTGCTTTATAAATAAGCTAGTCAATAATAACATGCTACTATTATACATATTTTTCAAGCATAAGCAGTCAGAAAGACTGATAGTGATATGGTGCCATGGCTATGAGGAATTCAATTATACTCATGGTGAAATGGGTCAAAAAGTAAGAAGTATAATCAAATACCCTTATGGTTTGTTAGCTTTCTGACATTATGACGAAATAGCTGAGATACTCAACTTAAAGATAAAAGGTTGATTTGTCTGGAATTTTCATTCTCTGGTTGCATTGGAGCCTGTGGGGGGGGGGGTGGCACAGTTCATCAAAAGCATGCAATGGAAGAAAGCTGTTCAGCATAGCAGCTGGAAAGCAGAAGCAGGGAACAAAAAGCTAGCCATGTTCTTGACTTAAACATGTCCCCAGTGACCTTACTTCCTACCACTAGGTAGGTCTGACTTCTCTTACCAATAGCACCCCAGGCACAGGATGTGTGGCTCATACCTATAATCTCAGCTATTTGGGAGATGGAGATGAAGAGAATCACAATTCGAGACCAGCCTGGGCAAAAGTTAATGAAACTTCCCTTTTTAACAAATAAGCTGAGTGTGTGGTGTGTGTCTGTCACCCAGCAGCTATTCTGGAGCAAAATGATCTGAGGTCAGTGCTAGGCAAAATCACTAAGATCCTATCTAGAAAGACTAAAGCAACGACGGACCTAAGATGTAGCTCAACTGGTAGAGCACTTGCCTACAAGCATAAGTCACTGAATTTGAATCCTAGAACTATGATCTAAGGAAAAAAGTTCCAAGCCAACCATAGAAGCCAAATATGAGAGACTCAAACATATCTATATATATACAAATATAAATGTATATAGCATGCAATACATACATAAAATACAAATATATTTGTAGCATTTATATGCATATGTATTATATATGTATATATATTTTAATTACATATTTTAAAATATATATTTACACACATAGGTAATCAAAAGCAAAAAAAAAAAATAGCAGGAGGCCCTGAACTCAAGCTCTGGTTCCTAGTACCCACACACACAAAAATGCATTTCTCAACATATTAGACTTATGCTATTGAAGGTATATGTGAAATGAAATAATATTTCATAAGCATTCTCCTAACTAATACTGACTCACAAAGCAGGGAAATTGTTCTATATTCCATTTTCTTTCTGAATAAATCAAGAAGAAATATTCAGTGTGGTACTGGTTATCATTCCTGTAACACTAACATCATCTTTTGTAGAAAAGAAACAACAACCATAAACAAAACAACTCTGATCTTTTCTAGCCTTTAGAGTCTGCAAATCGTGACTGCTTTGGTGTCAGAGTTTTCTTGTTATAACATGATATTCTGTTTCTTTCTACAAGACAATTATTTAAATTAATCAATTGATTTACTGTTTCTTTAGAGGGTACATTTTAAAGAAGAGGTTTCACAAATAACAAACCTATGAGAAACACTGCTGAAGAGGAATTCTCGTGAACATGGTTTATTCCTGAACTGTGGGGATCAACTGTGGTCCACAGCCTTGTATACAGCAACCAGCAGATAAACCATTAGTGAATAAGACAGCACTGAGTCTGAAGGAAACTTGTGCAGGAAGCCAGTGCTGCAGAGGTGGTGTTGCTGAAGAGACCTGAGCTTCACACACACACACACACACACACACACACACACACACACAAACTTCACTGCATCTCCTCCAAAGCCAGGGCACGCTTTGAACACCCCTGCCTCCCAGACTGCTCTCTGTAGATCTCAACTCATTAATTTCCCCTTGATTGCCCCCAAGTAAGGATGACCCACTCTATAAGGGACAGGTCACATGATTCATCCTACATTAGTGGCACCTGAAGGTTTGGAGTTCACTCATAATCCTGGCTCCATATGTCTAAGCTCTTAACTCCTACTTATCTCTGAAAGATGTAGAAAATGTAGATCAGTCAATTTAGAGATCTTACATGTGATCATAAAGTAATCTAAATTCATAGTTTTAGAAATTCCTAAGGAGTTGCAACTAGGAAAATGACATAAAGCATTGTCAAGAATGAATGTAAGAAGTCAATTATAAATTTTGCAGAAATTCCTTTGTTATCTGCTATTATCCATTTCCAGGAATTCCATCAGTATGGGCGGGGGTGGGGGGGGGAGTCCTGGGAGGGGAGTAGGGGGAAAGTGACCCAAATCTTTCAGTTCTTGAATTCTAAGAGATAAGACAAAACAATAGATCCTTTTGGGGAAAAAGCAGGCGGCTAATTGTGTAGAAAACAACTTAGTCTTTGAGTGAGTCCTGTTATCATGCGATAAGGAACCTAGAAAGATTGATGACTGGAGTTAAAATTTCTAGGGATCACTTCTAAAGAGAGTAGGAGAGAAAAAGTAGAAAATATGGCGTAGAAGGTTTGCAAATGTTCCCACCTAAGAACCGGGTTAGGTCCAAAAGAAGTAAATGCAGAAGGAACGGCAAGAAAAAAGACTAGGAATAAAGCTACCTGGGCTGGATTGTCTTCGTGTTAAGATTTTAGGGGCTTAGACACGTATAAACCACATAAATAATCACATAAAAGACATTAGATTCATTTTATTTGGCTACTATGTACTGATACTAAAGTGTGTGTGTGGGGGTCTTTCAGGTTTTGTGGAGATATTTTAAATGATGTTGATGAGCTCAGACTTCAACACTTTTGAATTTTACAACTGGAAGTTACCTTAAAGTTTCTATTGTCCAAAAAGGTAATGATTTAGATGGATTTTACCATTAGGTCTTATCATTAGTAAGTAAGCTCCATCTTACCAGTGGAGCCAGCTCAATTGGCTCGTGACTGTCATCCCAGCTACTTCCAGAGGTTGAGAGTAGAAGGATGGAGATTTGAGGCCATCTTGGGTAGAAAAGTTTATGAGACCCCATCACAAAAGCAACTATCAAAATAGGCTCACATCTGTAGTCCTAGCAATCCAGGAAGCAGAGATTTGAAGATTGCCAATTGAAGCCAGCCCAGTCAAGAAAGCCTGTGAGATTCTTATCACCACTTAACCAACAAAAAGCCAGAAGTAGAGCTCTTGTTCAACTGGCCCGGAGTTGAAGTCCTAGTACTAACCAAACCGTACACACACACACACCACACACACACACACACACACACACACACACACACAGCAGGTCTAGAGGTTTGACTCAAGTGGTAGAATGGTAGCCTAGCAAGACACAAGGCTCCGAGTTCAAATCTTAGTACCACCAAAAATAAAAATCAGGACTGAGTTCAAGCATACTAACTAGAATGCCAGGTAGTAGGTATGTATCATTGTGTAATATTTTTTGATTTTTCTGAATCTCTGTAGGAAACAGCAAAGGTAATGGTGCCCACATGGAAGATTCCAAGCAGGATAACATGGGAGATTATATGTCAAGCCTAAAAACAGTGGCTAGCTTAGAAAATAGACTCAATAAGCCACCTTATGTCATCATCACTATCCACCACAGCTGTATTTCCCTGGAAGGGTTAAGCGGAGGCTTGACCAACATGGAAGAGCCAGCAATGACAGAGAGGGAAGTCTTGATTCAAGATTTCCTAAATTCTCTTCCCAGGGCAGTCCACTAAACCACAGCTGCCACAGAGTTCTCACATTTGGAAGAGACGGATGAATGTCCTGTGGTTTATCTAGCAGCTTCTGCTTTACCCCGGCTCAACTTCACATCTCAATGGTGTGTGAGGAGAGATGAAATTACATTCGAATGGGGGTATTTAAGCCAGTTGGAGAAAGGCCTCTTGTGCTGCTCTATTAGTTTAATTATGATACAGTTAGAAAGACTCCGAGAAATTTCAAACCTGAGAACATTTGCCCTCAGAGGCCAGTGGGGTCCTGACCAGTGGCTCTTAAATCGAATTCCTTCGTCAGGTGTCAAGCAGATCAGGACACAGCACACAAGCAAGTTTTGTTTAGCATACCTCCAAGAGCCAGCCAAGTGGCAAATGTGCACATCTGTGCTAGACTGGGGCTGTCCTGTTTTTTCAGTCTAATCTGTCATGATAACCATTTCCCCATTCTCTTAAACAAACACAGACTTCCTTGTTTAAACAATCTAACAGTTCCAGCAGAACACACAGCTTTTAATCACTCTGTGTTAAGCACACTGGTAAGAAGCCTGAGAAAGGACTCAAAACATCTTCAACATCAACTGGCTACTTTTTCTATTCTACAAATCCTAGGAAACAGAAGAGGGAAACCTTTTCAGGTTTCTGTCCAGATAAAAAGAAATAGAACACTGCAGGAGAAACTGCAGTGAGATTTTTAAATTAGAATTGAATTTGAAATGCAGTACTAAACTCAGCTCAAATAATAATAATTTAAAAATTGGAGCATGTTTTAATTTCTTCTCCTGCAGACCATTGTAGGCTTTAGCAACCTAGGTTTCCTTTTTGAAATTGTCCTGAAACATATGAAAGAGAAAGCTGTTGTAGAAACTGTTTAAACCTGGAAAGGGTGTTTGCCACGGTTAACTCCCTCTTGAAAGCCCTTTAGCTTGAAGCTTTGTCACTGCACACTACACTTTCTCATTGATGAGGCGTTCTGGGTCATTTCCTAGTATTTGAGAATAGAAATGTGAAAAGGGGTGGGCAGGGGGACTGTATGGTGCATTGAGCAGGAATATTGACCGTATTGAAATTAGAGGTGTTCGCCTTCAGTCTTGCTGCCCTTGATGTTACTTACAAAACATTCAAATTCACCTGGAAGCAGGAAGATTATATTTATATGAAACCTGATGTGTCTTCTACTTAGAGAAAAATAATGATGATGAAAACCAACCAGGCATGGTTCAGAGTTGAGCCTGATTCAAGGACAGGCTTTAAGATCCAACCAGTTATGGGGGAGGGGAGTTGACATTTCTGGTTCTATGATGTTATCACGTGACTTTAGACAAATCCATGGACCTGTCTGAGCTTCAGTTTCTTTGTCTGCCAAATGGGATCAAAATCCTTGGGAAGTTTTTGTTAAGATTAATAGAGATGATTGTTTTCTACTGCTCAGTGCTCTATTAAAATTATCATTACCTTGGCAGGGTGTATATCCGCTGACACCAATCATAATTGGGTATGACTGGCAAAATTTAGGTAAATAGCATTTATATATGACATATAGATTATCACATCATGCAATTGAAAAGGAACTTAACATTGAAATCTTAAAAATTTCCAGAAATATAAGGCTCTAGGCATCTGTCACATGTAAGATTCCTTATGGAAAATGCTAGTCAAAACCAGGTGACTCACACTTGTAATTTCAACTACACAGAAGGCTGAGATTTGAGAATTATGATTAGAAGCTAGCCTGGCTGGCAAATCTAAGATAACTTTTTTCTCTGAAACTATGGGCACAGCTCTCAAAGCCATAGAGTACTAGCTAAATCAGAACCTGAAGCCCTGAGTTCAAGCCTCAGTAACAGCACACACACACACACGCACACATACACACACACACACACACACACACTTTGCCAAGTTTTCTTTGCCATCCCAACCCAACCAGCTAGACCACAGTTGGGCACTAGTGCAACCCCAGACTGTGGGCTCTGGCATTTGGTATCCTCACTAGATTGTATCTACTAGTCTGAGGAATCTGGCTAGTGAGTCAGATATCTGCCTTGAATGACAAAGCCACAGTTACTGAGAGAAATGATAATTCTAGAATTGCCAGCAACAAAGGCTTGTGCTAAGGGAACAAAGAAACCAGGCTAACAGAGCAAAAAAGCAAGGCCTGGGAGTCAGTGAGACTTCTAATCATGCTTTATTTCATGAGGAATGTTTATGTTACATATCCCATTGAAGCCATCTGGTATATAGCTTTTTGCAACAGAAGAGTCTAACTGCATTATTTTAACTTTGATAATTCAGGAAGCACTTAAAGATCTCAAAACACATGAAGGTCAGTTATTCACACACATTTCCATATGAACCTAGACATGTATCATGAGTTCTTCTTTTAATTGTCTAGATTCTGGCAACTGCTACCAAAAGGGTAATGACACTATTACCTGGATCCTCTTGAGTATAACCTATATAATTAAACATTTATTAACAACTTATTATATATAAGGTGTATTGTGAAATATTATGAACAACTGAAAAATAAATACATAAATAAGAGTTTTCCTGCTCTATCAATCGGTAAGGGGATGGTGGGAGGAAGGGGAGAGAAATAGTTTCTCTTGGTGGGCAGGAACTAGTGGAAGGTGGTTGGACTGGCAGGGAGGAAAAGGGAAGTTGAAAATTATTGAACCAGATTATTTGTCACTATGAAAACAAAACAATGACATCCTGGTAAGGTGCTATCATTGATGGGAAGGGAGACAGAATGTCATCAAGAATGCAAGATTCAGGCCAGGAATTTTGCCTAGAAGTAGAGTGCTTCAATAGCATGCACGAAGACTCAGGTTCAATTTCTCAGTACCACATACATAGAAAAAAAAAAGCCAGAAGTGGTACTGTGGCTCAAGTGGCCAAACTCTAGCCATGAGAAAGCCCAAGGATAGCAATCAGGCCATGAGTTCAAGCCCCAAGACTGACAGAGAGAGAGGTAGAGAGGGAGAGAGAGAGAGAGAGAGAGAGAGAGAGAGAGAGAGAGAGAGAGAGAGAGAGAGAGAGAGAGAGAGAGAGAGAGAGAGAGAATGTAAGATTTTGGAATACACTGTAAAATGTGGGAGTATAACAATGAACACTGTCCCTCTCCAGCTAATAAACGGATAATTACAAAGAGTTTTCCTGCCTTGGAAGAAACTAAAACAAGAGGGTCTGGGAAGCCTTGTGAGAGTTGAGTAGTATAATAATAACTGCTCTAGGGGAGAGGCAAGACAATTATCATGAGTCAGAGGAGGAAAAGGTTATTGGTATGTGAAAGGAATCAGGGAAAATTGGGAGAGACATGACCATAAACGCCTGGAAATACAAGTGGAATTTCCACAGGAAAGAGGAAGCCATGACAACCGCTAAGAAAGAGCCTGAGCAAGGACAGAGGGCCCCACATGGGGAACTACCAGCGTCATTGATTGGCTGGTATGTAGACAATTTGTGGTAAGAAGTTAACAATGGAAGGAAGTTAGGGGCCAAGGAAGGAAGCACTTGAAATATCAGAATAAAGACTTCCGAGTTTCTTTAATAGGTAATGGTATCTAGAGGAGGCTTTTGAGAAGGAAATGATATAATCAGCTGAGCTGGAGTCAACCATACCTGGGTTTTATAAAAACATGACTTTATCAGAGTATCTTTATGAATAAAATAACATCCATGTGAATAAGCAATAGAAGCTCAGTAAAGACTAAGAAAACATTATGCTGTAAAATCCCAGCATAATGTGATACCTACTTTCATCTTATCAGGGAAAGTTGTAAATTTTATCTACTTATAATCAATTAAAGTTTAACCCTGAAACCATTATTTTCTTCTTTAAATAACATGGAAAGGCACTCAGGGCTGTACTCTTAGCAGGTAGGAAACTGAGATCTGAGAATCAAGGTTCAAAGCCAACCCAGTCAGCAAAGTCTTAGTCTGTTAGCTCCAATTAGCCAGCAAAATGCCAGAAGTAGATGTGTGGATAAGCAAGAATGCAAAATGAGAAGGTGAGGCCATGAAATCAAGCCCCAGCACTGACTCGTGTCACACACACACACACACACACACACACACACACACACACACACAAAGAGGCTGAGATCTAAGGATCACACTTGGTTCTTCCCTTAAACTGAAGCTCAGAGTAGTTATAAAGAACATGAATTGGACTGTGCTGGGTTTACAATTCCCACCCACAATCCCTGCCATGTAAATTAGTTTTTATGGTGAGGAAATATGTATTAAGAGATATGAAATGTTCATATCCTTGACCCAGAAGTATGCTACTTACTCCTGGATGTCTAGCCTCAGGGTAATTTATAAAGTAGGAAATAGTAAATTAATATAATTCAAATATTAGAATTCTGAAATAAATCATATACCCTCTATTTCATGAACTCCCATCTAGCTGTTCTTAACTAAAACTTATAAAGACTGGGTAGGAATTGTAGCAATGTGATTTTCTATGTTACACATAGAAAAATACCCCAAATTGCATTAAATATAAATTAATATAAAGATGACAATATATTTAAAAATAATATCAATTTTGTTGGCATAATTTTATTAAAGAATGGCACTTACTTCCATTTTATCTTCCTAAATGCTATCATATACTCTTTGTCTGACTTATGTAACTGTACTCCTCTATTTTTAGTGTTTTCAGATAAAAAAATAATAAATACTATCATTGTATTGTAATACTCCAAGAAGAAGGAAAAGCCAGATTACAGTTAGATCTCTAAAAAGAAGACACATGGAAAGAAAAAACTGATTGGGCCTGAGAGGTTTTTTTCCCCTTTCTGGCCCCAGGGGAGCTCAGAGTGCTTTGAAGGTTCCCTGAAGACAGTAAACTGCCAAACACACGTAACACAGAATGAAAAATGCACTACCCAGTAATCTTGTCCTCTTTGCTTCTATATATTGGTGTAGTCAGAAGAGAACATTAGAAGGAAGAAAGATTTGTACATGAAGGCCACTGAGAAGATCTGGCATGATATTCCACCTATTTTTCCTACCTATTTTTCAGTGCTTCTATAAGTGTTTCTTTAGAATTAAGAAACAGGAAATCAGTAATCGACTGCTACAAATAAAATCAGATATCAAACCAGGTGCTAGTGGCTACTCAGGAAGCTGAGAGCTAAGGATCACAGTTCAAAACCAGCTGGTTTAGGAAAGTCTTTGAAGTTCTTATCTCCAATTAACCACCATAAAATTGGAAGTAGAGCTGAAGAGGTAGAGCACCAGCCATGAGCAAAAATTCCAGCCAAAGTGCCCAGGCCCTGAGTTCTAGTCCCATTATCTGCATATCTGCATACACACACACACACACACACACACACACACACACACACACAACCAATTATCATCTGATGAGCACTGAAGATTTAGACAGAGTTATTTCATCCTCTTTTAAAGTAAAAAAGATAAAAATAATTTTTTTTAAAATCAATTGGACAATCACTGGAGACAAGGACAACATTCTTAAATATCTTATAAGTAGAGAAATTGTTAATTAAAAATAAAGTATTAGCTCTCCATTTTTTTTGCCAGTCCTGGGGGTCTTGAACTCAGAACCTGAGCACTGTCCTCGGGCTTTCTCAAGGATAGAGCTCTACCACTTGAGCCACACTACCACTTCTGGCTTTTTTATGTATATGGTACCGAGGATTCTAATCAGGGTCTTTGTGCATGTTAGGCAAGCACTTTACCACTAGGCCAAACTCCCAGCCCATAGCTGTCCTTTTTCAAGAATATCTTACCTATAGATGTGTTCATAATTCTAGATGTTAACTAAAGAATAAGAAAATAGTTAAATCAACTCCATATGCGATTTAGCAAACTAAACGATTACATCTCAGGAATTTAAATACAATTCAATTATTATTAAATATTTTGCTTACACTAAAAGCTTTGAAGTGAAGGTTTGATATAAAGGCAACTAAGACTATCAAATGAAAGGTGTTGCTTTGAGGACTTTTACTGGACTTCTATTATTCATAAAATTTTTAAACAATCATTCACTTAAGCTTAAATTTAACTAGGCTGTTTACCTGTATGTGTAATAGGACAGAAATAAATATTCTCCTAGAATTCATTTTATGCGAAGCCTCTTTCTAGTGGTGGTTGGTGATTTCAGGCCTGATGCTGTCTGCTGGAGTTATTTTCTGGGTGTGCAAACATCTTTAACCCTATTGTGAGGAAGCTCCAGAGAAAGAATGCAGAGTCTTGAAGTATTTCACACTTCATTCCAAGGGAGAGGCAAAGGTTAAGAATGAGGAAAATTAGGCAGACAACCATGTGTGGCCAAAAGAAAGCTTTGCTATTCTGCAAAGGCTGACTCCCCTGACACGAATAGAAGAAAGGCCTGTGAATGAGATCATGTCAACTTCCTCTGCTTACATAGTAATGCCAGCCTTCTTTCCTTTCGGAAAAACAAGTCATCCGTGCACAGAGTTCAGGGCCGCATTGTAAAATGTTTCCGAACTCCTGGTGACAGCCCACTGACACAGGTCCAAGGGACAAGCCCAGGCAGGCTTTTCCAGCCCTGGCCTCAAAGCCCTGTGAGAATTCCCAGCGCTCACCCTCAGCATGCCAATGAAATTGAAACCACTGATTACAAAACAGGCTATGAACTTCTAAAATCATGTGTGAAATGACGGGGCTTGAGTTTTGAAGTAGAATTGTGTCTTCAAGTATCACTAGATGGTGATGAGTTGGCTTGGAATTTATGATAAAATGTTAAATTTATTATGAAATGTTCAAGAGAGTAGGCGATTCCAGGTCTTGGCAGTCAGTGTTTGTACTCACAAAGGATGGGACTCAGTGAATCATTCACAGATGAAACTCTTAAGTTAGAGAAAAGTGTTTTCTTTTCTTTGAATCCAGAGATAATCCACTCAAATTCTTCTATGCTTGTCTTTCTCAATAAATTATTTTGCTCTCCTGGAATTATCTCAGTGAAGGAATTCAGCATTCATTCCCAGAATAGACCTTTACTCACAGTAGGTGGAAAGGCATACGAGGACAATAGTTTATGTAAGGGCTAGGGTCTTGTAATTGAATATCAGATAAAAACCAAACAAGTTTATGGGCAAATTAACTTCTATGTTACGGAACATAAAATCATCAGTTATATGTTGCTATGGAAAATTTTACATTAAAATTTATTGTTGTCAGTGTCCTCACTTAAATTTTTGTGATGGTTGCATATGTGATTCATAAAATTCTTTAAATATATTTTATTGTAACTAATAGAAGGGCTACATTATATTCGCCAGATAGAAGGGGCATTACTTCACAAACATTGCTACCCCTTCTAGTGTTTTTGTTCCCATTTCCCTCCCTCACCCCTCTCCTCATCTTGTTTTCTCCCCTTCCTTATCCTATTTCAAATAAAAAATAAACATATATACAATATATATGCAAGGTAAGATACTGTAACAATAACCAAAGGACAACAAAAGAGATGAGAGATAACATAGTATATTAAGGACAATAATCACTCATTATATGGCTTTTGTTTCTATATCCTGGAGGTCCTTTCATTTAGCCTCATCCTATATGGCCTATGTATCTAGGTTTTGCCCTATTGTTAACTTCTGCTAGGAGAATCCAAAGTTTATACTAATGCATACGTGATTTTTAAGTCTATTAAAAACAAAAACTTGCATGGTGCTGGTCGTTTATGCCTGCAATCCTAGCTACACAGGAGGCTGAGATCTAAGATTGTGCTCCAAAGCCAGTACAGGTAGGAAAATTTGTAAGACTCTTACCTCCAATAAACTACTCAGAAAATACCAAAAATGGCATTGTGGCTCAAGTGGTAGAGCACTAGCCTTGAGCACAAAGAGGCTCAGGCAGCGTGCCCAGACCCTGAGTTCAAGCCCAGGCTCAGCAAAGCAAACAAACAAACAAATAAATAAAAATGAGAAGACTTTAGCATTTTAAAATATATACCAGGCTATTTGCCATCTCGGCCAAGGCCAAAGTTAATAGTAAAGTGATAAGATATTATTCCAACAGAAGGGCTCAAACCCCCTTTTCAAAGACAGGTTCCTAAGGGGTAAAAAGCAAATCTTTGCAGACTTTGAGTCATGTTTATTTTGAGTATTATTTTTTTTGTGGGGGGGAGTGTATATTAGGCCTTGAACTCAAGAGAGTTCTTGTTTGGCTTTTTTACTCAAGGTTAGCACTCTACCACTTTAACCTCTAACTTTTTGCTGGTTAATTGAAAATAAAAGTCTTATGGCCTTTTCGGCTAGGAGTGTTTGCAAATCGCGGTCCTTATAGCTCAGCTTCCAGATGGATTAACTAGGGTTACAGGTAGGACACTAGTACACAATTTGAGTGCTATTCTTTACGATTTCAAAACAAAAATATATACCTCCAGATATTTTGATAATAGGCCTTCGATAGCCAAATCCCTAGAAGAGTTGTTTTCTTGGTCTTCACCCACTGGAAGCTCAATTCATACTAGTAGTCTCCTTTACAGACCCAGTAACTGAATTTCCTCTTATTAGTTGCCTACAAGAGTAAGCTGCATTTGCCTCAAAACCTGATTACGTATTGTTACTTCAATCAGTAATGTAATTAGCATTTAAAATAAACAGATAAAAGTGGCCTAGTGATAGAGTGTTTGCCTAGTATGCACAAAGCCCTGGGTTCTATTCCTTGGTACTACATACACAGAAAAAAGCCAAGTGGTAGAACATTAGTCTTGCGAAAGCTCAAGGACAATGCCCAGGCCCAGGCCTAGCCAGAAAGATGGTCTTGTTGTTTTCTTTTTCCTTTTTCTTTGCTAGTAGTGGGGCTTGAACGTAGGCCTGGGCACTGTCCTTGGACACTCTGCTCAAGCCTAGCTCTCCGCCCTTTAAGCCACAGCACCACTTCCACCTTTTTTTGTGTATGTGGTACCCAGGACTCAAACCCAGACATTTGTGCATATAAGGCGAGTACTCTACCACTAGACTAAGTTCCAGCCCTAGTTTTTTTTTTTTTATCCTATCAAATTAGACATCTGCAAGAATACAAAAGCTTGATGAAATAGCATATAAATTTAAGATAACATTTTTTCCACTTTAAAAAAAAAATGAAAATTTAGGCTATGATGGTTCATACCAATATCCTAGCTACTCAGGAGGCTGAGATCTGAGGATGACAGTTTGAACTAGCCCAGGAAGAGAAGTCCAATAAACTACTCAGACACACTACTCAGAAAAAACTGAAAGAGGATCTGTGGGTCAACTGATAGAGCACTTTTGTTGGACACAAGAGACTCAGGAACAGTGCCCAAGCTCTGAGTTCAAGTCCTCGGACTGGCAAAACAAAAGCAAAACCAAAAACATGTGTAGTTGTGTAGTTTAAAAGTCACACAGAAGATAAATCAATTGTCAAGGGCCTCCACTAATGCATTTTCATATGAATTAAGTTGAATGTCATGTACAATATATACATCTTATCACTCATTATTCCATTATTATTTTTTTTTGTCAATCCTGGGGTTTAAACTCAGAGAACACTGTCTTTGGGCTTTCTCAAGACTAGAACTCTACCACTTGGGGCAGCACCACTTCTGGCTTTTTCATTTTTCTTTTTCTTTTTTTTACATATATTTTTTATTGTAATTAATGGAAGGGTTACATTATATTCACCAGATAGAAGGTGCATTACTTCACAAACATCGATACCCTTTCTCATGTGTTGGTCCCCATTTCCCTCCCACCATCCCCGCCCCTACTTCTGGCTTTTTCTGTGTATGTGGTATCAAGGAATCAAGTGCATGCTAGACAAGCACTCCACCACTAGGCCAAACTCCCGGCCTTTCATTTTAATGGACAATCTTTTGTACTCACATGCCACCAATCATTACTACCTCGAACAGATGAAGCACAGTGTCAAGCTAGGAAGCAGATCCATGCTAGAGGAATGGGTTTTACTCACAGCAACGAAGAAGAACCCCAGCCATGATTAAGACAAGAAAATAACAACTGCATATTAAAACAATTCAGAATAGAAATGAGAAATCCCTGAAAACTTACAGAAGTTAATTAGACTCATAAGTTTGAGTGTAGGGAGAAGGTCACATGTTGAAAAGTCCTGGAGATAAAGCTGATTTTGAGGATGTGGAGGAAGGCTTTTCACTTTATCAAATGTAAATTGATGAAGGCACCTAGGTAGAGACCCCCTGAGGCTGTTAGGAAGCAGTTAGAAATATTAGAAAGAACTCAAATGTGGAAAATCTGTTTTCCAAGTGGCAACATAGGCAATAGCAATGGAAGTCTTGAAAATGGAAGGAACCTGAAGGAAATCAAGTGAGAAATGGCCAAAGGAGGAAGGGGATAATCTAAGTTTGAGGGCAAAAGGTTTGAGGGGAGTCACCAAGGAGATGGAAGAGTTCAGAAAGGAAAAATCAGAGTTATAATTGGACCACATCTCAGAAGCCATGGCAACCGAAGTTACAGAAGGGCACAGACTTCAGGATAATCTGTCAGTTTTCAGGCTCCAGACAACAAAGGACTCTCAGTAGGAAGATGAGATAATACCACAGATTTCCAAATGCTCAGCATTGGGCAGAGAGGAAAAAAGAAGTGGAAAGGGGAAGAGAAAATTCAAGAAGTTTAATGTGAAGTAAAGGGAGTAGCATGATCCCAAGTGAGAATGGATGGAGCCATCTAGTAGAGATGGCAAGACAGAGCTGGATGCTGTGGCTCACACTTGTAATCCTAGCTACTCAGGAGGCTCAGATCTGAGGATCGCAGTTCAAGGCCAGCCAAGGCATGAAAGTCTGTGAGCCTCTCATCTCCAATTTAAAAAGGCCAGAAAACTGGAAGTGGTGCTGTGGCTCAATTGTTAGAGCACTAGCCTTGAGCTGAAGAGCTCAGGGACAACACCCAAGCCCAGAGTTCAAGCCTCACAACAACTACCACCCCCCCTCATCAAAAAAAAAATACAGTGATAGAAGGCGAGGAAGTAGACAGGAGAGAAGGCAAAAGGATGCTTCTTCCTAGAGTAGTCAGGGTTCCATTCCTGGGACAAAATGCATGAGAGGCATCATCTTTTAAAGAGGAAAGGTTTATTTTGACAGTGATTTGGGGGCCTGTGCCAAGATGACATGTCATGACAAGGATCATGTCATCTTATGGTGACAGAAAAAGAGCAACTGAAGAGTCTGGGGTCTAAGATTTCCTTCAAGGCTACACCCCAATGACTTCACATCCCTCCATCAAATCCCATGTTGTCAAGCGAGGACTGCTCCTGTAGAGTCTTGTGCTGGGAATGACATAATTAACACAGACCTGGGGGACCCTTCCAGACCCAAGCTACAGCTTTTTCTTTCTTAGAGACAGAAGCAAGGAAGGAGAAGAGAGCTAGAACATTATGGCCTCCCTATCTGCTTTACTAACACTTTCTCAGGTACAGGACAGATCAATCATGGTTAGTGAATAAAAGGCCCAAGTTATCCTAGGCCTGTGAGTGCTATGGCTAGGGTGGAGGGAGAACTGATGCAGGACAGTAAAAGGCTTAATTATCAAATGGCCAACTAATTAGTATACTCAGTGAAATGAGCACTCAATGGCATCAAAATCACAATAAATATCCATTGGTGCTTTTTTTTTCAACCTCAATAAATATTACATGGACAATTAGAGTTACTGGTAGAATTAGGCCAGGATTGAATTTAAATGTTTTAGTTTTCAGCTGGGCATGGTAGTTCATACCTATAATCTTTGCTACTTAGGAGGCTGAGATTTGAGGGTTGCAGTTGAAAGCCAGCCTGGGAAAGCAAGTCTATCTCCAATTAACCATCAGAAAATTTCAGAAGTGGAGCTATTAACTCAAAGTAGTAGAGCTCTAGCCTTCAGTGATAAAGCTCAGGGACAGTGGCCACGCCCTGAATTTAAGGCCATGACCAATAAAAGGAAACTTCTAGTTTTCTTTTCAGGAATTCAGTATGCGTTGGTAGCATAATCACATAGACACTTCCTTTACCTGGGGACAACAATATTGAGGAGTGCCCTATATAATGGCATAATTTTTTGGAAATCTATTTAGTGAAACAATCTGTCCTAATTCTCACAGCATCTGCTTGAACGCATGCACACATGTTTAGTAGTTGTAGTTCATGTTTCTCAGTAAGGATTCCTCAAGTTACTTGTATATAGATTTTTTGAAAAGCAAAGTCTTATCTCAATCTGGAGAATAAATTCCAGCTTACTCTGCCAAACAGTTACACTATAAGTCTTCTATACCCATTTTTTTAAAGCTATTGGACTCACTTCTTCAAGGTACTTAGAAGGAAATATGCTAGCATCCAGTTTTCACTAGGTTATTTCAAACTTACGTTAATCTTTCAAATGTGCATAAAATAATCGTACAAATGAAAAGGCACACATTCTGTTTCCAATGTACATGAACCCTTGCTTACATGAATCATCTGAGATAGTTGTCAATTTGAAGTCAGATAAGGGACAGAGTATTCCCAATATCTCTTTCCCCAAATCTCTCTACCTTGAGGTTGCCCAAGTGCCAGATAGTCTTATTGTATTCTTTACTGATGAGGATACGGTAGTTTTGTTGTTGGTGCTGTCATGATAGTTGGTCGTGGGATGTGAACTTGTGGTCTGGGTTCTGTACCTGAGCTCTTCAGCTCAAGGCTAGCACTGTATGATTTGAGCTACAGCCCCACTTCTAGTTTTCTAGTGGTTAATCAGAGATAAGAGTCTCACAATTTTTTGTGCCTGGGCTGGCTTTGAACCACGATCCTAAGATCTCAGCTTTCTGAGTAGCTATGATTAAAGGCATGAGTTACCAGTGCCTGGCAATATCATAGTTTTATGAATCATCTTTAAGATTAGAAAAATCCCAAAAAGGAGATTATCGTTAACACCTTATAAACTGGTATTTCAAACTAGCCTCTTTGCTGAGTATCCTCGATTGCAGGACAATTAAGAACAGAAAGGCAAACACAGTGAATAGTTTCAACTCTAAACTGACCCAGGAGGAGGCGGGCATGGGCAACAGACTTGTCAGGAGAAGGGTCTAGAAGAACATGCAGAGGAAAAGGGAACCCTTTCCTTAATCTGCTCTTTGAGCCAGTGCTGGCAGGAGCAGTTAGTGAAACAGCAAAACAACCTAATTGCTCCCTCCACCATTTTTCCCAGTGATCTATTCCCTGCCTTGATCAGACCCAGTTGTAAGACAGAGAAGGAAAGAATTCTAGCTAGGCAATTAGATCACATGAAACCTAACACCTCCTCTGAAATGAAGATTGTATGGGAATGTGCAATTTTGCTGAAAAGTTTATGGGACTAAGCTTAGGATTTCCAAGTTCTAGTCAGATCACATTCTAGAGGTAAAGATTTTGATTTTTTTCCTTAAAAAATTAAATCATCCCAGCTCAATTTTTAAAATTTATTTAATTCATTGTGAGAGCACAGAATAATTAGAAGTTTGTAAAAATCTTTAATTTAGCATAACAGATCCTGATTGCCTTCTATACTGTTGATTTTATTGGGGGGAAAAAAAAGATGATGAGGATTAGAAAAAATAAACTATTTATTGAGCAACTTATATACTCTTTAGAACCCTTTCTTTCATTTAATTCTGTTTAATATCCATTTTGGTTTGTTATTCACACTTGATTAGATGAGAGTAAAAACCTATCTCAAGGCTAAATAAATTGCCCAAGGATGCATAACCGGAAGGCATGAATTTTTTGTATCACATTTTTGTGCTATTTCTCTACAGATGCTAAATACCTTTTTGTCAAATAAAGAATTTTTTAAGTCTGTTCTATTCATAGAGAGAATATCAACTGATTGAAGTGGAGTTAATTCATTCAAGAATATTATGGGCTGGAAATTAAAATACAGTTGTTTATTCGTTGAAGCAAAGATCCATAAGGAAAATTGCAATGAGGTTCTTTAGAAAAAATGGTAATGTTCTAAAATATCCCAGCATGACTGATAAATGGCTTTGAACCACAATCCTCAGCTCTCAGCCTCCTAAGGATTACAGGCATGAGCCACCTGTGTCTGATTAGTATCATACTTTTATTGCTACTAAGTATTTAGTGCTAGCATATATCATATAATTCAGTACTTAATATTTATGTATTAAAACCTTTTTGCTCTCCTTAAAAAAAACTTATTCTCTAATGCACAGAACAATTAAGGTATTTCATTTCTTTCCTTATAATAGAATGAAAGTTAAAAAAAAAAAGAGTAGACTGAATCCCATTTAATTTGAAAATGGTTCTAATTAATAAATAGAAAAAAACCAAAACAAAACAAAAAAGCAAAACAAAGACAAACCTGATGTTCAAGAATGAAATTCTAGAACCAACCTACTATTAATCCATTGAACAGGAGTCACAACACTTAGCCTTGACCACTTGATACAGTTGAGCTCTCTCCAGTCTTCTATGAATGTGGACTGAGTTTTAAGTTAATCAAGTAACCAAGCATAAAAAATGCACCTACTTTCTAGAGACTTTGCAACTAAAAACTTAGCCCCAAAGAAAAGGACACTGAGTCAAAGAGTTATTGATCTTTCTCAGGCATTAACCAATATTTTCCTCGGATAATCATACCAATGCTTCAAAATGCTGAACATGTTTCATAGTAACTCCTGCTGCCCTATTGCTGTTTATGATGAAGTTTCTTTGGTGATTCTTTTCCATAGATATATATCTAATTCTCTAAAAGACATCATAAGCGGGCCAGGAGTTTGGCCTAGTGGTTAAAGTGCTTGCCTAGCATGCACGAAGACCCGGGTTCGATTCCTCGGTACCACATACATAGAAAAAAGCCAGAAATGGTGCTGAGGCTCAAGTGGTAGGGCTCTAGCCTTGAGAAAAGTCCAAGGACAGGGCTCAGGCCCTGAGCTCAAGCCCAGGACTGGCAAAAAAAAGAAACAGAAAAAAAAAAAAGACATCATAAGCAAAAGGAATTCACTTTGCAGACATTTTCTTTATAACCTAAGTTGCTAGTGTGTACCTATTTTATAAAGTGAGATGTATGTTGATATATATCATCTCTACTTGTGCCTACCTCCCTGGGACTTATTTTATATACTTGGGAGAAAACTGGCTCAGAGGAGAATATGGGTAATTCAACAAATCTGAGAGACTTCGTTTAGGACACCTCAACATAACATTTATAACCATTTTATAGAACAATTTCAAATGTAAAAGTAGTTGATAAACACAGTAGCATTCTCTTGTTATTCTCCTTTGACCCCTTTTTTGTGCCTATAAGGTGGCTTTAACTCGGGCCTTCTACCTCTCCCTGAGCTTGTTTGCTCAAGGCTGATATTCTACCACTTGGACCACAGCTCTATTTCTGGCTTTTTGCTGGTTAAGTGGAGATAAGAATCTTAGGACCTTGCCTGCCTGGGCTGGCTTTGAACCTTGACCATCAGAGTTTAGCCTCCTGAGTAGCTAAGATTACAGGTGTGAGCCAATTGAGCTGGACACTTGTCTTATTTTACAGGTTACATGATAAAGGTTTAACAATGTTATTTGATTTTCCTGAGATCCTGAAGTTAAAAAGTGCAGTAATAATTTCAAGGAAAAGATCTTTTTATACTTTCAAACCCCAAACTCCCCTCTCCATCTTCACCCAACTAATCAGTGTTAATATTACCCATTTCACAATGTAGTAACTAGTTTTCTTCTTCTCATATATAGTTCTATTTTCCTTTCTCTGTTTCTCATTTCTTCTCCCATCTGAACCAAAATTAACTCCAGATTCTCAAAGTCAAACTTAAGTTTTCATTAATTATCTGTAACGGCTCTGCTTAAAACAAGTTGCTTATCAAGTTTGATTTCAGGTCAGAGTAGTTGCAATGTGAAACAATTCATGTAGTAAAACAGGACAGTGAGAAGCAAGGATAGAGTCATCCATACACCAAGATGGCTTCTCTGTGTAGAATTCAGAGAGGTCATAGCTGGAGGCCTCCAGTTTTTCCATCCCTTCTTTGGGTCACAGAGATCCAAGGAGTCATCCAAACACTTAACATAGCAGCTAAAGCCCAGTAAACATGAAGATCATTTGGGGGCAGGAAAGCAGTTATTTTTAGAAGCAAAAACTGGTAGATCAAAAATAAAAGATAACCCAGATATCCGTGGCTCACCACTGTAATGCTAGCTACTCAGAGAGCTAAGAGCTATAGTTCGAATCTAATCCAGGCAAGAAAGTCTGTGATTCTCCTATCAACTACCAAAAAGCCAGAAAATGGAGTATGGCTCAAGTGGTAGATTGCCAGTCTTGAGCTAAGTAATGGACAATACATAGATCCTAAGTTCAAGCTTCAGTATTGACAATTTTTTTTTTTAAAAAAGAAGAAAACAAATTCAAATGATGACACCATCACTTTAGAGTCAGGAAAGAAATCCAAAGCAACAGTCGTTCGTCTGAGCTTAAGCTTATTCACTTTCCTAACTAATCAATAATTGTTATAATTAAAATTGATAGCTGCAAATAACATGACAGGGCTGCTACCAGAATACTGATTGTGTCTTTGGCTTGGAAAGATAGGCAGCAGTGTGGAACACTTATTTTCCAATTTGCTTTTAGCCCTGTGCAAATTGCTTTCGCTGTATCCAGCTGATTTAGACCTTGCCTGGAGGTACACTAGATTAATTGGGAGCCACACATTCATTGCTTACAGAATGGACTCTGTAATTGGTGAGATTTGTTAGTGCCAGTTATAAAATAACTATATAGTTCTGCTTTTAGCTCTCCTTTCATTACTCTTTCTGTAAGAGGGTTAGGAGGCAATTAGAAGCTATCTGATGATTAAGACAGGCACTTTTACATATGGACTCAGAAGATCGTGTCTAAGGTCAATATTTTATACTCGCAAACATTAACGTGAATATGGTATTGATTTTTGCAAAAGCTGAAAATGTACTTGTGTGCATTTGGGAGATTATCTCGTGTGTGTGTGTGTGTGTGTGTGTGTGTGTGTGTGTGTGTGTGCGCCAGTGTTGGAGCTTGAACTCAAGGCCTGTCCTGAGCTGGTTTTCTCCTCATTTAGCTGGAAACACAGACTTTCTTGCCTTGACTGGCTTTACATGATGATCCTCAGATCTCAGCCTCCCGAGTAGCTAAGTTTTCAGACATGAGTCATAGTTGCTCAGGTAAATTTTCCATCTTTCTCGTGACTGAAATTTAGATAAGAATCAATACTGTTTGAACTATGAGCATTCTAAAAAATGATACTTCATCTTTCTCCTAACTTCATTGGGTTAGACAGAGCAAGCACTCTTTCTTACTGCAAATGAATATATATATAAATATATATTTGCCAGTCCTGGGCTTGAACTCAGGGCCTGAGCATCGTCCTTGGACTTTCTCAAGGCTAGAGCTCTACCTCTTGGGCCTCAGCACCACTTCCAGCTTTTTTCTATGTATGTGGTACCGAGGAATCGAACCCAGGCCTTTGTGCATGCTAGGTAAGCACTCTACCACTAGGCCAATTCCCAGCCCAACAATATGTATATATTTTTAAAGCTAATTATTACATTGGGAATCCTCCAGTTTGCCCATTTCTTCCACTCCCTTCCTTGGCTCATTGGGAACCATGGGCTGGCCATTCACACTATTTAAAGTACCAGCTGAAATTCAGTGAGCACGAACACCATTTTTGGCAGAAAGACAGTTATTTTCAGAAGCAAAAACTCATAAACCAAGAATAAAACATAAACTGTAATTACAGGTTAGCAAATTGAAGAGATTTCTGTTTTCTTGGCTCTCAAGAGGTATTTCATGTCAATAGATTTAAACATGCAAAACGGTAAATTAGATCTCTCAAACAACTCCAGGTATAATACATACCAAAATATAGAGAGGCTATTTCCACCCGTGATCCAAAACTCTTATGGACACTCAGAATGGAGATATCCTTTAGGACTCTTATCTCATGCAAGTGACAAAAATCCTTAATTTTCACTCAAATAAGCCAACAAGCCAGGCACTAGTGGCTCATGCCTATAATTCTAGCTACTCAGAAAGTTGCAATCTGAGGATCATAATTCCAAGGTAGCCCAGCTAGGAAGGTGTGTGAGATTCTTTTTTTTCTTTTTTTTTGCCAGTCCTGGGTCTTGAGCTCAGGGCCTGAGCACTGTCCTTGGACTTTCTCAAGCCTAGCACTCTACCACTTGAGCCACAGCACCACTTCCGGCTTTTTCTGTGTATATGGTACCAAGGAATCAAACCTGGAGCTTCCTGCATGCTAGGCAAGCATCTACCACTAGGCCCCACTCCCAGTCGTTAAGCCTTATGTTCTGAAAGTGTCTAGTGTTTTTGCTCAGGACTAGCCTCACACAGCATTCCTGTGTGTGGTTTAGAGACATGAGTTATCATGCCTAGTTCACTCTATTTCTTGGCTGGATTTTACTTTCTCCTACTTTTACTCCCAGAAAAGCCTTCATCTTATGGTGATAACTCTCAAACCCATACTTATATTGTATCTGTTCTACACTGAAAAGAAGATGTTTCTAACCATTTCAGGGAATTCTCAGCCCTAAATATCCCAGAGTCACTAGCACAATCTTGAACCAGTCACAGAGTCTAGCAGGAGGATAGATGATAGTTAATAACCACACGTAACCCTTGGGCTCCTGCTAACGCAGGGAAAGAGAGCCCTGGGCTGAGAATGAGGGAGGAAATTCCCCAAAGGAGCGTAGAAGAAATGAGTGCCGATAGAGACGACAATAACTAACCACAATACACACACACACACACACACACACACACACACACACACATTAGTGTAGTAAGCTACTATATCTGCAACAGCACTTCTTGGTTCCGTTCATTGATATCGTTGGGGCTGAATGAAAACTGAAGATCATTTCCTCCAAAATTATGACAAATACTGCCTGCTGTTTCAGAAGGGTCCCTGTAACCCTGTGGCTCAACCAATAACATGGAAAGTCGAAAAATCTTTCTAAAGCAAAACATACTCTTAAAAGTGCCTCATCTCTTATCGAAGGGAGACGCTTTTAAGTTTTCTTTCCCTTTTATCTCTTTTACTTTCTCTTGATTTTTTGATTATGGAGATTTCTTTTTATGTACCTATTTGTTACCCTTACTTTATGGGAATAAATTGCAAGTCTAGATTGTTTAAATGACTATTTTGTCCAAATGATGGATTGCTAAAAACCAACCTCTCAATTGGATGACTAACACAGAAGCCACATGAATGATGTGTGTTCTTTATTTGGCACAAGAAAATTAGTATTCTAAGGAATGACGAGTATATCTAATTTTGGGATTTGGCACAAAGATATACTGTACTAAAATTAAGTTTTCTTTCATCTTCTTGCTTCATATAGGACAATGTATGATGACTAAGAAAAAGTTGATATTTAATGTCTGGATTTTTCTTTTTTTGATGGTGGTACTGGCTTTTGATCTCAGGGTCTCAGGCTCTCACTAGACTTCCTCGATTACTTTGTACTCTACCACTTGAGCCACACCAGTAGCCTTTCGTTTTGGTAATTATTTTGGAGGTAGACTCTCACAGATTTTTTCTGGCCCAGGCTGAGCAGATGCACATTACTAGTCCCTGGCAAGATATTTTTCTTATGGTTATGCTCAGTAGAAGAAATTGTTTAAATATTAAAGCAACAGAATATTTCCCTGGAAGCATTAAATATTTAAATTCAAATCATTAAGAGTTTTTTTTTTAATGTTAACTACACGAATAATGAAAATACTTTTACTGTGGAAGAAAGAGAGAGGGAACTTGCCCACTTTTCCAGAAGAGTCTTCACACACACACAAAAAGAATCCTAAGTTTATAAAAAGTAGTCCTACTATCTACTAGAAATAAAGAAGAGTCATGTGGTGGGAGGGAAGAAAAAGACCTCAATTCTTTAGATTTTCAAAAGAGAAAAGTTTAATTGAGAGCTTAGAGGGGAAAAATACAAAGAAAATCTTCATGATCATAATGCCCAATTCTTGTTGACTATCTTTTCCTTAAAGATAGAAGGAGTGTTGATGTAGCACCACAATTCTACTCACATGGTTTTCAGCTATGGATTGGATAGCAACAGTTAACAGCAGGATGACATTTGCAAGGGAAAGGTGGGCCTAGTGACAGATCATATGTAATCTGAGCACTGGAGCAAGGGGCTGCAGAGGGATCTGAATTGGAGGCCAACCTGGGTCACAAAGCAAGTTCCAGGCTAGATAACATTACATAGGAAGCTCATTCACAAAAAAAAGAAGAAAGGAAGTAAAGGAAGAAGAGAGGAAAGAAAGACAGACAAAGCCTATCATGGGTATGGATAGTACCAAAAATATGATTCTGGACTAAAGGCATGAATATAAATAAATAATTTCACACACACGCACACACATTAAATATTGTGTTATGGACTTAGTAAAAAGCATTGGGAGGAGCAATAAGGAAGACCTGTTTCTTCATTCAGTCATGTAATTTCACAGTGAAGTAAACCCTGCATAATAGAATTGAAAATATCCTAAGAGAATAAAGATTTCTGGCTTAATCAAAATGATCATTTGGTTCTGAAAAAAATCTCCTCACTTCAGAGAAACTACTGATCAATCAGTAACTTTAAAAAATCAGTCAAGGGCTGGGAGTTTGGGCTAGTGGTAGAGTGCTTGGTTAGCATACACAAAGACCCAGGTTTGATTCCTTGGTACCACATACACAGATAAAGCTGGAAGTGGTGCTGTGGCTCAAAGTGGTAGAGCTCTAGCCTTGAGAACGTCCAAGAACAGTGCTCAGTCCCCGAGTTCAGTTCCCAGGACTGGCAAAAAAAATCAGTCAATTAATACTTTAAAAAACTTGAGCAAATATTTTCAAATGATTGCCTTCCTGAAATAAATGTTCAAATAACATACCCAGCCAGATAAACAGGGAACATTTAATCAGCACAATCAACCCTGAAAAATAATCAAATAAAGTTATGAGAATTTTAGGAGTAAGAAATAAGACTCAATTTTATATACATTTGTTTGTTTATTTGAAATAGGAAAGGGAAGGGGGAAACAAGATAATAGAGAGGGGATGGGGGAGGGAAATGGGGACAAAAACATGAGAAGGGTATCAATGTGCAAGAAGTAATGCACCTACTACCTGACCAATGTAACTGTAAACCCTCTGTACATTACCCCAATGATAAAACTTAAAAAGTAAAAAGAGAAGGAAAAAAAAGAAAAGACTCTGGACGACTAAGCAAAATGATTGAGTCACTTACAAATATGGAGATTTTGCTCTATCTAGATATGAAAAATGTTTCCATGTGTTTAAAAAGAAATAAAAACTAAGAAGATAGAAGGCAGAGAATTTATGAGTAAAAAAAAGAATATTATTTAATATTGGCAAAACAGATGGTGAAAGTAAAAATATAATTGACACTATAAAGGACACAATTAAAACAATAACACTAAATTTGGCCCAGGAAGAAAATAGCTATAGATATCAATCTTATCCTTGATGACAATAAGGGACCAAAAAAATCTTAGGACTGTTATTAAAAGGTACTCATTTTGAAGGCAGCCTGGGCAGAAAGGTCCCCATGAGGCTCTTATCTTCAATTAACCACTCAAAAAACCAGAAGTAGAGCTGTGGCTGAAAGTGGTATAGTGCTATCCTTGAGCAAAAGAGCTCAGGGACAATGCCCAGGCCCTGCATTCAAGCTCTACAACTGAGGGAAAAGTAGTCATTATCTTACATTGGCCTTGAAAGAAGTATAGTGTCTATGATTTTATTGTATCTTTAACTAATATAGTAGAGTTTTGTGAAAATAAAAAAATGTTTGTAGGGAACTATGAACTGTTTCAAACATCAGAGGTATTATAAAGTTAAAATACGAGAAAATGTAACAAAAATATGACAAAATGAAAACAAGCTATTTTTCAGAGTCATTAACAAAAACACTAAAAAGCTCATTAAAAGAATAGAATTAGGGACTGGGAGTTTGACCTAGTGGTAAAGTGCTTGCCTACCATGCACGAAGACTCAGGTTCAATTCTTTGGTATCCACATACATTAAAAAAAAAAAAAGCCAGAAGTGGTGTTCTGGCTCAAGTGGTAGAGCTCTAGCCTTCTAGCCTTGAGAAAGTCCAAGGACAGTGCTCAGGCCCTGAGCTCAAGCTCAGGACTGGCAAAAAAACAAAAAGAAAAAAAAATAGAATTAGCCAGGCGTGGTGGAACATGTCTATAATCCTAGCAGCTCAGAAGGCTGAGATCTGAAGATCAGGGTTCAAAACAAGCCGGGACAATAAAGTCTATGGGACTCTTATCTCCAATTAGTCACTATAAAACCAGAGGTGGCACTGTGACCCAAGGGGTAGAGTGGTAGCCTTGAGCTGAAAAGCTCAAGCTGACCAGGACCAGAGTTCAAGGCCCATGACTGATCAAAGCAAAATACTGAAAATGCAGTCTTGCTCTTTGTGTGTGTGTGTGTGTGTGTGTGTGTGTGTGTGTGTGTGTGTGTGTGTGTGTGCCTGAACATAGTCTTCAAAGAGTTCTGCCCTGCCCACCACCAAGAGAGACCCGTGTATCCAGTCTCACACACCACTATAGACTCTTGCATACAGGATGAGGGTCTATAAGGTGCTCACCCCAAGCCAGTCAGTATCACCAGGACATCTCCCCGATGGTCTAGCCACAGCATCTGTCACTATTTAGTAACATCCATACCTCCATCTATCCTGGGGGGAGGCCTGTCACAAGATGCTCAAGGGACTACTCTGTCAACCTGGCTACCTGTTTTAGATGCAGAGTGGCAAGGAAGTCATATCCCAGAAGCGTTTTCTTTTTTCTGTTTAGGTTGGTTTTTTTTTTTGTTGTTGTTGTTGTTTTGTTTTTGCCAGTCTTGGGGCTTGAACTCAGGGCCTGAGAGTTGCCCTTGGGCTTTCCTCAGGACTAGCACTCTACCACTTGAGCTACTGCACCACTTCTGGCTTTTTCTATGTAGGTGGAACCAAGGAATCAAACCCAGGTCTTTGTGCATGTTAGGGAAGCACTCTACCACTAGGTCAAAACCCTGGTCCCATCTCAGATTTTTTTTTTTTTAACCAATCCTGGGCTTGAGCGCAGGGCCTGAGCACTGTCCTTGCACTTTCTCAAGGCTAGCACTCTACCACTTCAGCGTCAGCACCACTTCCAGCTTTTTTCTATGTATGTGATACCAAGGAATTGAACCCAGGCCTTCATGACTGCTAGGCAAGCACTCTACCACTAGGCCAAATTCCCTGCCCCTATCTCAGATTTTATGTCACAGGTATTAAAGTTCCCATGAAAGCAAGCAAGTGAGAAAGTCACATGCACACACAAGCTATATAAAATTTATTATTGGTGTGTGTGTGTGTGTGTGTGTGTGTGTGTGTGTGTGTGTGTGTGTGCTGGGTTTTGAACTCTGGGCCAGCTGCTAACTCTTAACTTTTTACTCAGGGCTCAAGGTTTACCACTTGAGCCAGGCCTTTGCCACTTCAGGCTTTTTGCTAGAGAATCAGCAACAAGAATTTCTTTGATTTGTCTGCCCAAGCTGGCTTTGAACTATAATTTTCAGCTCTCAGCCTCCTGAGTGCCTAGGATTACAAGTATGAGCTACTGATATCCATCCATGTCATTATATTATAGCTAAGAAAAATGTCCGTTTTAAGGCCATATAGTGTGAAGCTAATTGAATGGACCTCTAGGATATTGAAACAAAAGCCATATAATGAATGATTGCTGTCCTTAAGGTGCTATGTTATCTCTCATCTCTTTTGCTGTTCCTTTGTTATCTCATATTGTCACAATATCTCACTTTGTTATCTGATATATTGGATACATTTGTATTTGGTTACTTGAAATTGGACAGGGAAGGAGGGAAAACCAAGAGGGGGGGTGAGGGGGAAAGTAATGGGGACCAAGACGTGTGAAAGGGGGTATCAATGTATGTGAATTAATGCACCTTCTATCTGGCAAATATCATGTAACCCTTTTATTAAATACAATAAAAAATATTAATTAAAAAGTCTGTTTATTTTGTATAATTTTTAGTAATTAAATAATTTAGAAATATGGTCATTGACCATAAAAATCACCTCCTTCTCTGAGATATTTTTCTTCACTTCCCATTCACCTTAAGTTCTTGCCAGTTTTTCTACTCAAATGCAAACACATTCCTACATATATATAAGCATACAAAACATATTAAAATAGGTGTTTTTTAATTTAATTTATAGGAGTGATACAAAAAAAATTCTTTTATATGGGCCGAGAGTTTGGCCTAGTGGTAAGAGTGCTTGCCTAGCTTCATGAAGACCCAGGTTTGATTCCTCAGTACCACATACATAGAAAAAGCCAGAAGTGGTGCTATGGTTCAACAGTTAGAGCTCTAGCCTTGAAAAAGCCAAAGACAGTTCCCAGGCCTTGAGTTCAAGCCCCAGGACTGGCAAAAAATATATATTTTTGTAAAGCGTCTTGGTACAATTGAATGAGAATGGCTGTAGGCAATTTCTACTATGTACATTTATATTTTTGACAAACAATGCCAAGTTTGTGCTTATCTCTCACTAACAATATAAAGACTTTTAATCTTTGTCCTCAGCAACATTTAATCTTGTCATATCGATACCTAAAATTAAATTGCTGCCCTCTTAATTTTCTTTCTGGTCAGTTTTCATATCTTTTATTTGTGCAGTTCCTTTATCTGCTATTTGTTTATACTTTTTGCCTATTTTTTTTCCTCTAAGTTTTCTGTGCTTTGAAAAAACTAATTTGAGTACAAAATTTAGGCATTTGCCAGAGATATATTTTATAAATATTTTCCCCAATTTTTGCTTGCTACTTGACTTCAGTTATGAACTTATTCCCCAAATACTTTTTTATGTGATCACATGGATCTTTGGTTTCCAAGGCCTCTCTCTACAGAAGCAACACTAAGAAAAAAAAATTTCTTCATGTTTTCTTCTGTCACTTTGGTAATCTCACTAAATGTGTGATTCACCTGGAATTTATATTGTGGTGGCTCATATTTGTAATCTTAGCTCCTTAAGAGTCTGAGATCTGAGGATTACAGTTTGAGGCCAAGTTGGGCAAAAAAGTCTATGAGTCTTGAATCTGCAATTAACCCCCCTCCCCCGCCCCCCCAGCAATGATAGCAAGCATTCAGGAAGAAGGGGACATATTCTACATTTCTGTTATAACAAAACACACAGCCAGCTGCAGAGGACTCATGTCTATAATCCTAGCTGGCTAGGAAACTGACATCTCTGAGGATCTCTGTACAAAGTCGGTCTGGGCAGGAAAATCCATGATACTCTTACCTCTAATAAGCCAGCAAAAAAATAAATCTAAAATCCAGAAATAAAGCTGTGGATCACATGGCAGAGCATCAGCCTTGAATCCTCACAATGGACATTTGAACCCATACTTGTGCTCTTGGACATGTATGTGCATGCACACATACAAACACACATCTGGTCTTCATCTCTATACCAGCTCCATTCCTAGCTAAAAGAACTACTAAAAGCCTTGGAATTTCCAAGATTACAAGCAAGCTTTATGCTTGTCTGCCCACCTTTCCCATGTCTGGCCCAGCCACATTTGGTTATTCCAGGAACAGAAATCCACCACATTTGGCACAGGAATCAAGAGTATGAACTGAACCGGACTTGGCCAGTTCAGTGATGGTAAACAGAAGGGCAGAATTAGAGCCACAGAAATCCCAAAGTACATTCAATTATAGGAGCAAGGAGGCCATGAAGAGGTTGAAATCATCTGTCAACAGAAACAGGAGAAGGGGACAGTTTTACTAAGAGCAACAGAGGTAAGAAGTTACATGATACTCCAGAGGGGAGATTTCATATACCAAACTGTGGTCTGCCAATTCCCTCCCTGTCCTTGCACATCATGAGACACTCTCTTACAGGCTTTCAATAAGCTTTCTTTGTAACTCAGCTGCTTTGAATGGGCTTCTGCTTCTGGCCACAAATATTCCTTGAGCAAAGGGTTTAGATGGCAGTTGTGTATGGTGATCCAAAAGGAGCCCCAACTAGCAACCTAGTCCTGTTCCTTAAGGTAGCCTCAACTTCATCAACCAAGTGAATTCATTCTACTCTGGGCCATGCTCCCTGCTGGGAATCTGCAAGTCAAAGTGAGGGAGATTAGTCAGGGGTGGCAATACTGAAGTGTCTCGTGTTTACAGTTTCAGAGAGGGGGGAAATGTGGGGGAGGAGAGGAATAAGCAGACAGAAAAGATGAAGAGACACAGAGAGGGAAAGAGACAGGAGAGGGGAAGGAAGGAAGGAAGGAAGGAAGGAAGGAAGGAAGGAAGGAAGGAAGGAAGGAAGGAAGGAAAGAAGAGAGGGAGGGAGGGAGGGAGGGACGGAAAGAAGATGGGACGAGAAGAAGAGGGGTTTCATGAATGCTAGGCAAGCACTCTACCACTAAGCTACATTTCCAGCCCCATCCATGATTAATGAATCATAATTAATTACAAAAAGCTAGAAGTAGAGCTGTGACTCAGGTGGTAGAACACTAACCTTGGGCATAAAAGTTCAGAAAGAGTGTCCAGGCCATGAGTTCAAGCCCCACTGAGAGGAAGTGGAAGGCCTCATATGGTTGTTTCCATTGTGTGGGACAAGATTAGAGAGACTTGCCTTAGGAAAGAATACCAGTTTCATATTCAGTACTGACGCATCAGTTTTCACCACACAGTGTAAAAGAAGTCTCTCAGACCTTAGAATGTAACTTGTTTACCTTCACACCCTCAATATACCGTCACCTACAAGAGGAATGTCTTTGGAAACCATAGCTTTGCAGAAGCTTCATCTCCATAGAAATAAAAATTCAAGCTAGAAATTTCCTATTTATCAGCTAACAATAGGCATTGGGTGGAAATCAGCTATGTAGCTCTCGCCTGTCTTTAAGGCTTTCCCATGAGGACTTCTGATCCTTCTAAGAAGGACAGGCATGAGTAACTTTGTCCAATGCCTGGCCCTGTGCCACCCCACAGTGGCTAGCTAGAATGGAGATCAGGGGCAAAGACCTCGGTGAGCTGTCCAGCTGTGGCCTCTCTGTGACTCATCCTGCTTTAGATTTCACATTAGAAGCAGCCTGGCTAGAGGACAGCATGCTCACTCACTGTCGTCATAAAATCTTTTATTCAGTGTGTCTGTGTGGCTTATCTCTGAGGTCACTGAGAGGAGGAGTGAGGCTTCAGGAGACTGGTGCCTAGAGGAAGTAGATATATTGGCACCTAGAGTTTAAGGCTGAGCTTACAGGCCTCAGAGCTTATAGGCTTTCCTAGAAGAGTCCTGAAGTCAGTGTGTGTTCATGCAATAGGTCTGCAGAGTCTCAAAATCAGGGCTTTGTTCATACCCTTGTGTCTGTAGAGTCGCCTTTGCTTAGGCTCTCAGAAACATCTGGCTTCTCTGGAGAGGAAAGGACTTCCTCATGGCATCTCTATGAGGCTCTCAGGGCAGTATCTGAGTTCCCTACCTTCCAGAGTTTCTAGTCCTTGGTAGGTGCTCAGGAACTATTCCCTGGATGAATTCTGTCTCGTGTCTTATCCTCCATCCCAAGGGCATGTATGGTACTAGATGTGCTAAGCAGGAGGTTAGTCTCATCTTCACCAACACACATACACCTCCACAAAAGCCTTGATAACTCTAAGTCATGGACTTTAAATCTTGCTTGCTTGCTTTTCCCTTTCTTTCTTTCTTTCTTTCTTGTCCTGATACTTGAACTCAGGGCCTGAGCATTGTCTTTGGGCTTTCTCAAGGCTAGTGTTGTACCACTTTAGCCACAGCATCACTTTTGGTTTTTCTACATATGTGGTACCAAGGGATAGAACCTGTGTCTTTGTGCATGCTAGACAAACATTCCACTACTAGGCAAAACTTCCAGCCCACCTCCTCTCTCTTTCTGCTTATGGAATTCCTTATTCTTTATACAAGTTTCCCCTTCTGCAAGTGGCCTAATCTGTTCTTTCTCTTTTCACCTTTGGCATAGCAAGACCCAACACATCCCCTTCCTAATATTGTAGTTTACCTCACCCTCCTCATTGTATCTCTTTTTGGTCAGTTGTGGGGTTCATATTCAGAGCTCTTTTGCTCAAGGTTAGCCCTCTATCACTTTGACGCACAACTCTACTTCCAGTTTTCCAGGGGTTTCATGGAGATAAGAGTCTCTAGGACTTTCTTACCCATGTCTCCTAGGAATCTAGAACCCACCAGCACCCAGCTTGTACCTCTATTTTTTTTTTAAACCAACATCTTGCTATGTAGGTCAGGCTGATTTTGATCTCATAATCTTTCTGTTCAGCCTTCTGAGTGCTGGAGTTACAGGTGTGCCCCCAAAATACTCAATTTGTATTTCGGTACTAGTAAGAATTGTCCTGATGAGCTGGGCTGCTTGCTTTGGGGATAAGGTGTCTTTTTTTCTTTCTTAATTCTCTAAATACTGAGCAACTCCTGTAGGAGGAAGAAGTGTGAAATTCTGTTAGGGAGTAATAGCAGGAAGTAACTATTTTCTTCTCACCTATAGAAGAGTCCAATCTACTGTGTCAGAGAGGAAGTTTCTAAACAATTCCGCCCAATCCCTTTGTCTTCAGTGGATTCAATGCCAAGAGTGCCTGACTGTGAGTTCATTAGAGGAGAGCCAGATACAGCTGAGGAGTGTCTGAGCTATTTGAGTGTTACTACCCCACACCCATCCTCATCTTCTTTATTTGTGTGTGTTCCCTCATCCTAGAGTTTGAACTCAGGGCCTGTCTCTAAGATTCTTTTCTCAAAGCTAGTGCTCTACTCCTTTAAGCCAAGCACCAGTTCTGAATTTTTTGAGTAGTTTATTGAAGTCTCGTCTACTGCCCTGCCTGAGCTGGCTTTGAACTGCAGTCCTCAGAGCCCAGCCTCCTGATGTTGCTAGGATTACAGGTATGAGCCACCAGTGCATCATCCACTGATGGCCCACTCACATCACTTTATACAGACTTAACCTCTGAAGAATAAGTTGGGCTGTTGGAGAATCTGCCAATTCCTTTGGCCTTAAAGAAAGATTTTTGGGGGCTGGGAGTTTGGCCTAGTGGTAGAGTGCTTGCCTAGCATTCACAAAGACCGGGGTTCGATTCCTCGGTACCACATACATAGAAAAAAACTGGAAGTGCTGCTGAGGCTCAAGTGGTAGAGCTCTAGCCTTGAGAAAGCCCAAGGACAGTGCTCAGGCCCTGAGCTCAAGCCCAGGATTAGCCAAAAAAAAAAAAAGAGTCTCATGTAAAGAAAGATTTTTGGGCAGGACAAGTCATTCATCACCTTCTTTTTGGCTTAATGGTTCTATTATCAGTGTTCCCTTTCTCCCACATGTGATACATGTTAGTCTTCCTCTTCTGAGCCTGAGGGGATGCATGGAAGGTTCACTGTCACTGCTGATGATTTAGTGGAGAGCATGGGACCTCATTTAGAAATGGTTTTCTCCCCCTCAGGAGAGGCAGAAAAGTCAGATACGGCAGTACACTTTTGTAATACCAACATTGATAAGTAGAGGCAGGAGGGTTACAAATTCAAGAGCAGCTTTGGGCTGGTTCAAGTTCAGCATGAAGTCCAGAGTGAGACTGTGCCTCAAAATCCTGAGATCAACCTGTAATCCTGTAATCCTAGTTACTCAGGAGGCTGAGATATAAGGATTACAGTTCAAAGCCAGCCCAGGCAGAAAAGTCTGTGAGACATCATTTCCAGTAATCAAACAGCCAGAAGTGGAGCTGAAGTTTAAGCAGTAGAGTGCCAGCCTTGAGTGAAAAAGCACCCAGGCCCTACATTCAAGCCCCAGTACAGGCATCAAAAAAGAAAAGAAAATGAGAGAGAGAGAGAGAGAGAGAGAGAGAGAGAGAGAGAGAGAGAGAGAGAGAGAGAGAGAGAGAGAGAGAGAGAGAGAGAGAGGGAGGTCTTTTTCCTTGAACACTGAACACCAGCATCTCAGATGGAGTCTGTCTTTTGAAACTGCTCCAACCCTAAACATAGCAGGGAAGCTGAGAAAGATCAAGCATAGTATTTCAGAGTAGCAGACCCAACATCAAGAAAGATGATGTCTGGAGTTCACTCGGTTTCATGTTACAGGGAAGAAGACACCTCCTTATGAGTGCAGACAGGTTCAATCAGTGTGAGCCACATGCCGCTGAAGCATCTGACTATATATCCACCTTGCTAGACATGCCAGGTGTTTCTATGTGATTGTTATGTTGAAACATCACCTCTGCTGGCCTGCACATCCGCCTACTCATTTCCAAATACCGTTCTAGAAATGGACTCTGAAAATTCTGATCTGCTCTACAACCACCGGTGGTAGCGAAACTAGAGAGTTATGGGAAGATGCTATGTTTTAATTTACAGCTCTGCCACTTGAGCCTCAGCTCCACTTCTGGCTTTTTGGGTGATTAATTGGAGATAAAAGGCATGCAGATTGTTTGCCTGGGATAGCTTCAAACCATGATCTTCAAATCTCAGCCTCCTAAGTACCGCACCCTCCCAGCTTGACCTGTAATTCTTTAGTGATTGAATTTAGGAGACGAGATGCTTTGAGCCACTGTCCCCTGGCACTCTTATTAAGAAAAACTTTAAAAATAAATTAGCCTTCTTTACCTCCTAGCAAATACTATTTGAAACAAACCCCTCTCAGAAGTCATGAAAAATCTAGGGCATTTATTTTTTTTTTGAGGCTGTTGTCAAATGAAAAAAAAAAACAATTCGAATTCATAGTTACAGAAACTGGAGGTTTAATATTTATATTTTGCGAATGATCTTTTCCACTCCATATACACAAAATACAGTAGAGGTTCTGGTGCTAGAAAATGAATTCAAAGCCCTGGCTTGAACATTTTCTCTCTTCTCTTCAATCTCTCTCTCTCTCTCTCTCTCTCTCTCTCTCTCTCTCTCTCTCTCTCTCTCTCTCTCTCTCTCTCTCCTTTCTTTCTCTCTTCCTCTCTGTCTCTCTTTAATATACCAGTTTCCTACTTGAACTTAAGGCCTAGGCATTTGCCTAGGCATTTTCTCTCAGCGCTAATGCTCTTCTACTTGTACCACAGCTCAGCTTATGGCTTCCTACTAATCAATTGGAGATAAGAGCCTCACAGTCTTACCTACTCTATCTGTCTTCAAACTGTGATCCACAGACCACAAATTAATTACAAATGTAAACCACTCACCCATACCTAGCCACCTTTTTCTTCTAATCTGTCTAGAAGTCCTTGGGAACACAAAGTTTGATATGATTTTGAACTACTTAAAAGCCCATATTTGAGACCCTTTGTCAAAAGATGGGGACAGCCTTTTGTTATATTCCGTGAGTCTCTGAAAATCATCACTCCATCCTCTATCAGCTTCTGGGCACTCAAGCTTATTCCAACAAGCCCAACTCTTGTACTCTGAGCATGCAATTACTAGATGGCATAATGTATATAGTATTTAAAGAAAGCAAAGGCTACCATGATGAAGGGGAAAAAAGGTAGAGCTTCCCAAAACTGCAGCAAGCTCTGAAGTTTCTCCAGGATCTGAGAGGCCAGGATTGAGGCTTGATTTGTACCTATGGACCTTTGTTTCATAGAACTTAACATTTCCTTGAGTTGATTCTCTGAAAGTAACACTTTAACAGAGGAAATCTAACTAGGTCATATAACTTGGAAAGTTATAGGTAACATAGCATCACTAAATCATGTAAATCCTGTGCCTGTCACCTATCTGTGCGAGTTTGGGCAAATTGCCTCAGAACTGTGGTTTGAATCTCTCCCCTCGAGTTCATGTGTTGAAAGTATAACTTCTAGTGCCACAGTGTTGAGAGATGAGATTTTCAGAGGCAATCAGGTTATGGTGACCTGATTCCTAAGGTATCTTTTCTGCTATGCTATTGTCACAGGAGTGAGCTGTCTCAGAGGCCTAAGCCACTTCAGGTCTCTCACCCATGCCATGTCTCCCACCTATGTTGTAAATTTTTAAATGCTACAAGAAGGCCAGGACTAGACAAATTTCCTTCATCATGGACTTTTCAACCCCCAGAACTATAAGCCAAATAAACCTTCAGTATTGAGAAATGACTCACAGCCCCAGAACAAGACAGTATTTTAATGTTTTCAACCCTAAAATGGGCACACAGACTGGTGATGAGAATTACAGGGTAGTTATGTATGAAATGCTTAGAGAAGCACCTAGTGCACAGTAAGTAGTATGTACATGAGGATCAGATACTAGTTATTGTATTTTATACAATATGGCCAGAGAGTCCCACTATTTTGTGATGATTATTAGGCAACAAGGATATTGTGCTGGGTATATTGGTAGAATAATCAAGGACGTTCATATTCTTGTGGGGCACGTCACATCAAGAAAATGGCTTGGGACCGCACCTGGCTGAGATGGTGCCTGCCACCCGGTTGGAAGGCCTGGCTGTGGTTGCATCCTCCCCTGGCCCTGCCCACCTTTAAGCTGATGTTAGCTGAATGGTCCTCAATGAGAGTACCTCCCCTGGCCCTGCCCACCTTTGTGCTGATTGGCTCCTGCATCCTATATTAGCCAAATGCACTTCCTGAATAAACGAGTTCTTGCCTTTAGAAGTCTCCCTGGCGCGTCCGATTGTCTCGGCCTCGTCTTGGTCAGGGCGTGTTCTCTCTATCCCTCTTGTGGGTCGGGAGGGACCAAGGACTAAAAACCCGGACAATTCTGATCTACAGAATCCATGAATATGTTAGGTTGTATGGTGGAGGGGTTAGATTATCTGGGCAGGCCTAGTCTAATCAAGGATCTTAACAAAATTAAGTAGGTGAGTTGACCTAAATGTGATAATGGTATAAAAGCAAAAGGCAAAGAGGAAATACCTCCATCAAATGAAAGATGAAAGGCAGATTGATAAATAATGATTCTGGCTCCCTAATTTTTCTGGTTGGAAAAATGATTATCTTAATATGCTTATGGAGAAGTTCCTTGAGTTGGAAGTGGCAGTATGGGGAGGGGGTGGTGATGGTGTCCTTGAAAGCTATAGGTTGTTATCTCCAGTTAACCACAAAAAGCTAGAAGTAGAGCTGTGGCATAAGGGGTAAAGTATTAGCCATAAGCACAAAAAGCCCAGGGATAGCATCCACGCCCAGAGTTCAAGCCCCAGGATGCACTAAATGAATAAACAAATACATAATTGTTACAAATTATTGTGTTAAAATCTGTATTAATCCAATTTGCTTTAGAAAGCTAGAAATATTCTTGTTGCAATTATGTCCGGTTGGAAAAATGATAGTGGGTTTTTTTGTGTGTGTTTGTATGAGGTTACAAGGAGAACGAATGGCTTTCGTAATTCTTAAAGTAACAAAGCAAGGCTGGAGGTATAGCTCAAGTGGTAGGACACCAGTATAGCAAGTGCAAGGCTGTGAGTTCAACTTCCTGTCACTAAAACAGAAACAAACAACTAACCTTTGTAGGGAGGTTGCAGCTGTTGCCATTGGATAGAAGCCAGGAGATACCATTAAAATACTTTACAGTATATAGGTTAGCGCCTGAACAATTATCTGGTTTGAGTTCTAGTGATGCTCAGGCTGAGAATTATTCATTCCTGTCTTTAAAGGATGATTTAAATGAAGAGAAGAAGAAGAAGAAGAAGAAGAAGAAGGAGAAGGAGAAGGAGAAGGAGAAGGAGAAGGAGAAGGAGAAGGAGAAGGAGAAGAGGAGGAGGAGGAGGAGGAGGAGGAGGAGGAGGAAGAGGAGGAGGAAGAGGAGGAGGAAGAGGAGGAGGAAGAGGAGAAGGAGAATCCAAGGCTGAGACCCTGCTGGCAGTTGAACTGTGGATCTCACTTTGTTTTCTCTCCCAAGCTAACAACATAAATAGTATTTATATGGGACTCCTGCCTGAAGCAGCGATTGGAAGACTGTGGTGAATGACACACACAAAAAATGATCATAAATGCCTTTGCCAGTCTGATCTCTTTTTCAGAGTCAAAGCGGGAATAAACTGACCAGTAATTATCACTTAAACTGCTGTTTTCTCCTGTATCAGAGCTATTCATAGTGGTTACTCATAGACCCTGGGGCTGAAAGCACACTAAATCAGGGTCACAGCCAGTGTGAGCAGTGAAGGCTAGCCTTTCACTCTGTGTGTGCTAATAACCTGAGTTGAACATCAATGGCAAGTTTCCATGAAAAAGCCATCTGAGACCCTCATCTAGGAATAAATGGTTCTATACAGAGCCGATTTCTGTTTTTAATATTCTGTATTCAATGGGGCCACAGCTGTAAACAACTCTCCATTCTCATTTCTCCAAGTTAATTTGCACTGGGTCAGCACTGGAGGCTTTTTTTGCATATGTTCAGGACAGCCTGATCGGAGCAGGCCTGGAATGAATAATGTTTAGTAAAATCAATAAACGCTATTATTAGTCACTAAGGGGACTGATTTTATGTCTATAAAAGTAAAACAATTAGGAGCGTATTAATGGCAGATTCATCATAGTAATATAATGGTGCCAAGTAGGCTTGTCTTTTGGGAATCTTTAATTTACCATTTGGTACTGAATAGATCTTCAGCCTGAAAAATGGCACACATAATACAAAAAAAAAAAAAAAAACCCAAAACCAAAACCAAAAAAACAGAAAGAAAAGAAAAAAAACCCAGACTTGAAATTTGTATTGTCTTCATTAAAGACAATAGTAACCAGAAGAAAAAAAACACAATTTTTGTAGTAGCTAATGTAAACCACTTATAAATACTGTTCCAGTAAAAGCCTACTGGGAAAAACAACTAAAATTACATTGTTCTTTTAACCACGTGTCAGCATTGTTCTGTCTAATAGAAGTAGAGTCAAGGATGGCAAAATGCATCTATTTATAATCTGGCTCACTTCAGTACCTAAGCTGAAGCAATCGCAAAGCCTAACTAGAAGGAGCTGGATCATCAGAGGCTCATACCTGTCAGTCCAGCTACCCCGAAGGCTGCAATGGAGGGTCACCGTTTGGAGCTAGTCCAGGCAGGAGAGTCCATGAGAATCATCTCTAATTAGCCAACAAAAAGCCTCAAGTGTTAGGTTGGAATGTGGCCTAGTGGTACAATGCTTGCCTAGCATGCACAAAGCTCTGGGTTCGATTCTTTGCTACCATATACACAGAAAAAGCCAGAAGTGGTCCTGTGGCTCAAGTAGTAGTGTACCAGCCTTGAATGGAAAAAAACTAAAGGACAAAACCAATGCCCTAGTTCAAGCCATATTACTGGCATGGGCAAGTGTTAGTACACACACACACACACACACACACACACACACACACACATCCCAGTCTTTCTGCCTCGATTCCATATGCATGTTATGAAAGCTAGTGCTAAAAACTGGGAAATGCTCAGGAATCCCCAGAAGGGCCCAGCAAATAACAGGTATATGATTAGTGAACTAGAGAACCCTTAGTCCTGTTCCTGGATTTTGGCGATTAGGGGGTTATTCAGAAACTGGGATGGCATGAAGGGCCAGAGTAGACAAAGTGGAAATGATATTCTCAACAGATAACCACATACGCATTGAGCATCAACTCTTCGAGGATATACAGAGATATGGTTTAAGAACTTAAAAAAAAGTCTTAAAAATGATTAAAAGAGGGGCTGGTAGAGTGCTTGCCTAGAATGCATGAAGACCCGGGTTTGATTCCTTGATACACCATACATAGAAAATAGCTGGCAGTGGTGCTGTGGCTCAAGTGGTAGAACTCTAGCCTTGAGAAAGTTCAAGGACAGTGCTCAGGCCCTGAGCTCAAGCCAGTACTGGCATAAATAAGGAGAAGAAAGAGGTGAAAAAACACTATTTCTACAGGAATTCAATTTGTGAGGCAAAAGGCAAAGGCTAGAGGCTAAACTGGCCTATCTGAGGCAGAGATACTTCTTTGCAATTGCAAAAATCAATTCCGCTGTAAAGCTGAGGGATCTAAGTAGATTTCACCAAGAATACCTAGATACATTTGTTACTTAAAAGCACTCTTGTCACTTAAAGCACTTTTTAGTGAACCATGTGGAGGAACTGTCATTAACAATTATGGTAAAGTCATAAAAATTGTGAGTGGAAAGCAATCAATGAAATCAGTCAGGCCTGGCTAGATGAGTGTGGGAGTGGGGGTGGGGTTAGAATGCTTGAGGCCCAGAGTTTTGGGATTTATCATTAGCAGCACTTTCTCACAAAAAAAAAAAAAAAAAAAAAAAAAATCAAGCATACTATTACCCGAAACCTGCCCAGCAAGGCCCACATTCCCAACTCTCAGTAATGCTTTTCCTGTTAAAGTGTGTAAGGGCGTCCTTCCTCATTCATTTAGTGAATTGGTAAGAATTTAGCAAATGTCCCAGAGAGCTTTATTCACTAGTGTGTACCATAAGGCCCTTGCGCTTCATTTTTTTTGTTTAATCATTGATTATTAATCATCTAATATATTTTATATATTCCTTACATATTTCATATGTTTGTCCCACCTACTAGAAAATACAAGGCATATGAGACAGGAATTTTTGTCTGCTTTAATACATTGTAATGGTAACTCAGGACCCTGGACAGTCCCCTAAACTAGGGTAAGTAGGTCCTCAATAGTGTGCCTTTTTAGTGTGTGTGTGTGTGTGTGTGTGTTTTGCTCAAAGTTGGCTCTCTACCCTGTGAGAGATGCCATATAGTAGCATTTTAATGGTTATCTGGAGATAAGAGTCTCATGGACTCTTTTGCAGGAAGCTGGCTTTAAACTATGATCCTCAGATCTCCTTGCACTGGTACTTATTAGATGGAAGGAAAAAAGAAATGAAGAAAGATGAAGGCAGGGAGTTAAAATTTAGCATAAAAATGGTCTAGTACAGGCCAGGAAAATCCATGAGGCTCCCCTTCCCAATCAACCACCCAAAAGCTGGAAGTACAGCAATGGCTCAAATGTACAAAAGCTCGAGGACAGAAGCCAGGCCCTAAGTTCAAACCCCAGGACTCGTGTGTCCATGTGCATGCATACACATGTGCACACACACACACCCACGTGTCATACACACTCATTAAAAATAACAACAAAGAAAAACCTTCTTTGAAAGCTACAATCATTATCAGTCAACTTGAAAGAACAGGAGACAGACAGGAAGGCATTATTAAAAAAAAAACCTTTTTAATTCTGATTGCCAAATTATTTAAGGCAGGTATAAAAAAGGAAAGCATTCAATATACATTTTACATAAAATAAACTAGATTACAGCATAAAACAAGTAACCAGGCAATGGCGTTAAAGTCTTTCTCTTCTAAAACTGGATAATTGTAAACATTAAGAAACAAAAAAAAAAGACTGCAGGACTATTCAAGTAATAGAACAATCACAGATGTCTCTGGTATGCAGGCTATTGGGTTATTTGCCATTCAAGATTATCAAAAAAATGACACCTCATTATTCACAGATGCTCATTATTTCCCCGTTTTAATCTTTACATTATATACAACACAGTTTTTGTGGTACTGGCAACCCCGTGCCTTCCAAAGTACTTCTTTCCACAATACACAAGTACAAACAGTGACTACAAGAACGTTTTACATCCGGGGCATGGTCAACAGAAGCCACCAATTAGACATCTAAATTGTACCAAGTGTCATCATCACAGTTCGTCTTTCTGAGGGGCTTATGGGAAATAGATGGAGGGTATGCTGGGTTCAGGCACACTGATACATAACATTATTTATTTACAATGTAAAAGGAAAAGGAAAAAGAAAAGGAAGCAACCTACACTTTGCAACGTGACAAATATTTTTTTTTTTTTAAATTTCCTTTACTGAGTGGTTTGGCAACAGACCCTGTGTGTGCGAGCCTGGTTACTGATACAAAAAGTAAAGAATATATTTATATTTATATTTATATATATATATATGTATATATACAGATATGTATACGTATATATATATAAAACAGAAGTTAATTACAGCAACATTTGTTACTCTGTGATAAAATCTGTAATTTACAAAAATGAAATGACTGGTTTTTGCCTGCCATTAAGGCATTTCAAATTAACACCATGGAACTGATGTCTGTATAAAGCGCTTCTCCATGTGATCCAGTCACATGACAACGTACACTGCCAATCTTGTTATTCTCTGCAAAAGAAAAGCACATCTTAGCAAAGGGTTCCTCAACATCTGGCATGAAAATTCTAATAGCAGTGCGATTGAACGTTTATTTATAGTCCTATTCAAGTTGTAGTATTCAATTCCAGAGAAAGTAACAGTATGCATTTTCAGGAAAATGCTAATTTTATATTAGTACGTTAATTTGTTTAAATTATTTCCCTTCTTTGTTTTTTGGGAGTGTTACTGGGGTTTAAATTCAGAACCTCCTGTTTAGTAGGCAAGTGCTTTGCTGCTGAACCATGCCTCCTGTCCTGCTTGCACTGATTACTTTTGTGATAAGTCTCACCTCCTAGCCAGGTGTGTGGCGGTGACTCACGCCTGTAATCCTAACTACTCAGGAGGCTGAGATCTGAAGATCAAGGTTCAAAGCCAGCCCAGGCACAAAAGTACTTGAGACTCTTTATCTCCAATTAACCTCTAGAAAATGGGAAGTGGGGCTCGGCTCAATGGTAGGGCAGTAGCCTTGAGCTGAAGAGCTCAGGGACAGCGCCCAGTCCCAGGGGTAGGGTATTAGCCTTGAGCTGAATAGTTCAGGGACAGTGTCCAGGCTGAGTTCATGACCCACACAAAAAAGTCGCACTTTCTGCGGGGCACATTCCCTGCCAAGGCTGGGATGATAGGTACCTGTCACTTCTCTTAGCTTCATCCAAGATGGAATCGTGCATATTTTTCCTGCCTGGGCTGGTCTGAGCCTGCAATCCTTTTGATCTTAACTTCTCATGCAGTTAGGAGTTTAAGATATCAAAGAAACAACATTGCCTTTCATATTATAATGAATGGACACATTTATAGCTTCTAACTAAAAATAATAAAAACAAGCTGGGTACTAGTGGCTCACACCTGTTTTTCTAGCTCCTTAGAAGTCTGAGAATTGAGGATCATGGTTCGGAGCCAGCCAGGACAGAAAATCCCATGAGACTTTTCACCTTCAGTTAACCACATAAATTCAGAAGTAGCTCAAGTGGTAGACCACCTTGGTAAAGAAGCTAAAGGTTCTGAGTTCAAGCCCTGGTACTGGCACCAAGAAACCTAAAACAAACACAAAGGAACTATGCTTTTCATCTACAAAGCCTATACTTGACTTCTCAGAATCATTAAGAAGTCTCCATCTAGAAAAGAATTTCAAATTCCTTTTGGATATTTACCTTCTTTGTGCAGGAAACATTCCTGAGGCAGATGCCTGGGCAGCCACCTGCTGAGAGGCGACGAGGGCGGCGGAGGTCAAGCCTAAGGGTGGGGAAAAAATCATAGGTATTTCATGACATTTAGAAAGACAGGAGTACAGGCACTGACACTGGTAAAGGGGACAAAGCCCATTCAGTAACTTGTCCTTTTCTAAACACACAAAATGTTTCATGCAGCAAGGCCAGACAGTAAACCACTTGTTCTATCCAATATCCATTTAAGGAATACTCTGTGGTTTCTGTAATAGCAATTCAAAGAGGATATAGTATTCTATCTCTCTGGCTCTGCATGGTGCTAAATGGTTTGCATGCATTCCTGAATAGAAAGCTCAGGAGAAAAAAAAAAGATACCAGCTAACAGAAATCAAAAAGTCATGAGAATTAAAGAAGCAACTTGCTATTTGCTTAGAATACTTTTATAATAACTCTTATCATACTAACATTTTTTCTCAGTGATTTAACCACATGTATCTCATAAAGTATGTAGAGTCAGTAAATCAAACTGAAGAAGTGTTCTAACTATAAACCAAAATAGTCTTCATTAGTCAAGATTAAACACAATAGTTCCAAATGACATTAAGCTGTATAACGGAGAATTTTTAAATTTTCTACAGGAAATAAGTCTGAGGAAAATAGAGTAATTAAAATCTAAGAGAAAATTATGTTCTCCTTCTATCTTCTTTACTTGGACATATTTTCTTTTTTTTTCTGCCCCTGCCCTGAGATAATTTAAGACATTATGACAATAATAGTATATATGACAACATATGAAAATGAGAAAATATATTCTTATTCTCATTTACACATAGCTGTAATATATTAGAAATGAAGCCCTTTTCTATTCCTAGTGCTTTATAACTCACTTAGGAAAAAGGTAGAGTCTCATTTAATATCATGTAACAAGATGTGAATGAAGAAAACTAAAGGCCACATTAGCACATGGGAGTTCTGTGTGTGTGAGACATTTCACCTACTGGCTAGAGTCCTCACCAGAACCAATCAGAAAGGAGGCTGAAAACAGGAGGACCGATGGGAGGTGGAGGTTAGTCTGAGCAGAGAAATTCAAAGGGCTCTTCTTCAGCTCATAGCTGAGTCCAGTCAAATGTACTGGTCACCTTAGCTACCTAAAGGGCCAAGTTCAGGAGGATTGCAATATGGAAGAAGACAGGCAAAATCATATCAGACATTAACAGCTGGCTGATAGCTCATGTTCATGCCCAGGAATGAAGGGAGACTCTATTTGAAAAAATAATCAGTGCATGAAAGAGCTGGGAATATGGCCCAGTAATAGACTGAATGCCTTGCAAGGGCCAGGCCCTGAGTGAAAAACCCCAGTTCCTCAATAAAATACATTAAAAAAAGAAACAACTAGCATAGTTGGCACCCCACTTTCCAACTTGCAGCCTCCAAAATTGTAAAATAAATTTCTGCTGTTTAAATCTATGGGGTTTCATTATAACTGCCTGAGCTGACAGTGACAACAAGATCCTGGGCAAATTAATCAGTTGGTAAAGACTGTCACTACCTTACCTTCCAAGGTGACAGAGTGGGACAAATAATTAGTACATCATCAGCTGATGACTTCTTAACGAAAGGCTTCTCTTTCTAGACCTTTAGTGAAGAGCTGGAGTAGCTCCTGAATTTGACTATGAAGTGTTAAGCCTGATAAACTCCTACATTATTTGTGTGAGAAAAGAGCAACTTCAAAAGCCTACAGTTTTCAGGGCAAATAATTTCACCGAGGTCTCTCCCTTTCCCTTCCTCTGCTCTACAATTTCTCAGAAGTAGATATCTGATCTTCTGATCATTATATTCAGTGCCCCCCCACAGACACTGGCCACCACCCTCTGCCTGTGAGATAACAGTAAGCCTCAGATAACATCCACTAGTGACAGTTATTAAGTGGCTACTGCCATTTCAACATGTGGGAATCAACTTATCTGTGCCACTAAGAAATACCAGGAAAGAAATTCAAAATCCTCCACACAAGGGCTACAAGAATTACTGTGGGTTTCCACTGGGGATGTGGCCTAACTGGTAAAGGACCTGCCCAGAAATAGAAAAGTCTGGAGTTCAAAACTCAGCATGTGTGCACCCCCTCCCCTCATCCCCATTCAGCTAATGTTAACTTCATTTTAAAATCGTGGCAGGCAGTTTTCCTTAGCAACTGTTTTTAAAGCAGCATTTAAAACTATAAGAATAAGCGAGTTGCTGACCTTGAAAAGGGTCATATTGACCAGGGATTAGAGGGTAACCCATGCCGACATGTGTGTGGTGATGTGTGTGCAGGTGCCTCTGGCCGAAGGGGGAGTGGCGGTCCCGCTCTCTCTCTGCTTCACGTTCCCGCTCTGCTGAAGCCTTTTCCACAGGCTGCAAGAGAAAGAAACATTTCCACCTCTTTAAAGCTCCAAAATCCAGGATGAAACACCATCCTTAACCCCTTCAGCAATCCTAGCTACCCAGCGTTGAGATCTGAGAATCTAGGTTTGAAGCCAGCCAAGACAGGAAAGTATATGAGACTGTATCTCCAGTTAATCACCAAAAAGACAGCAGTGGAGTTGTAGTTTAACTGGTAGAATACTAATCCTGAAAATATTGTATAATGGAAGATAATTCCAAAAGACAGGCATTATTTTCCATTGAAATAAAGAACAATATACAATAAAGAACCTACAATAAAGAACTCCACTTAAAGTAAGTTAAATGGCATCAGTGTTTTCCTCAAATAGTTAAAGAACAAATCTTGACAGGCACAAGTGGCTCATGCCTAGCTACTCAGGAGGCTGAAATTTGAGAACCATGGTTCAAAGCCAACCTAATCAAGAAAGCCTGAGAAACTCCTCAAATTAAGCACCAAAAAAGCTACAAAAAGCACTGTGGCTCAAGTGGTAAAACACTAAGCTTGAGCATGCACACACACACACACACACAGACACACACACACACACACACACACACTCGCCCAGACCGAGTTCAAGCCCCAGGACTACCATACACGTGTACATGTATATATGTATACACACGCACTCATACACATACACACAGAGTAATTCTCTCAAAATTTTACAGATGGATTAAACAAAAAGAGTAGTTTTTTTCCTTTGAATTTTTTTAGAGTCTAGTTTTCATTTACATCTTTAATTATGCATTGTGGTGGGGACCGATCTCATAATTGTAAGTCCATAAGTATTCATTGTGCTCTACTGAAGTCTATTGCAACATCATATCAATGTTATTTGTCATTTGTGTCCATGGGTTTTGCACATGATTCAACCAACCTTGAAATTATATATATATATATATATATATATATATATATATATATATATATAGAGAGAGAGAGAGAGAGAGAGAGAGAGAGAGAGAGAGAGAGGAAAGAAAGCTGGGTGCTGGTGATTCACACCTGTAATCTTAGTTATTCAGGAGGCTGAAAACTGAAGATCAAGATTTAGAGCCAGCTTGAGCAGATAAATCCAGGATACTCTTATATCCATTAAGCAGCAAAAAATAAGAAATATAGGTATGGCTTGTGTGGTAGAGTGCCAGCCATGAATAAAAAAGCAGCTGAACTCCAGCCCCAGTATGGGCATAAAAAATTTTTAAAAAAAGGGCAAATTGTCATACTGAACAATACAATATAACAACTCTTTATAGGGCATTTACACAGCATATAATCAAATCAGTAATGAAGTAGGAAGCTGTAATGGAGGTTTTATGCAAATATTCTGCCATATTTTATATTAGAATCTTCAGAATGTGTGAATTTCCTGTAGCCTTAGGGCCCATCCCTTTGGACACTCAGGGCACTGTACAGATGATGCTTGCCTGCCACTTTCTAGAGCTTTCAATTTCTTTCTGCACACTCACAAACTCTGAGTTCTCCCTTGTCAGTCTGGCTAAGGATTGAGTGTGTCCTATGCATGTCTATGTTTTACAGCCTAAACAGCCTTTCATCGGAGTTCTTTTTCTCACTTGGAAAAAAAATCAGTGTCCAAGACAGTGAAATCTCACAACACCACACACACACACACACACACACACACACACACACACACACTATAAATCAACTTTTCCAGTATCTGCACAGTACTCACATGGTAGATAGTATATTTTAAAACTGTTTTGAATCTCCTTTTTTCAGGCTAAGAACCAACACATTCTTTCTTTTTTTTTTTCTTTTTTTTTCTGCCAGTCCTGGGCTTGAGCTCAGGGCCTGAGCACTGTCCTTGGTCTTTCTCAAGGCTAGAGCTCTACCACTTGAGCCTCAGCACCACTTCTGGCTTTTTTCTATATGTGGTACTGAGGAATCGAACCTGGGTCTTCATGCATGCTAGGCAAGCACTTTAACTACTAGGCCAAACTCCTGGCCTAAAGAGTACATTTTTTTTTTTTTTTTTGCCAGTCTTGGGCTTGGGCTCAGGGCCTGAGCACTGTCCTTGGACATTCTCAAGGATAGAGCTCTACCACTTGAGCCTCAGCACCATTTCCAGCTTTTTTCTATGTATGTGGTGCCGAGGAATCGAACCCGGGTATTCGTGCATGCTAGGCAAGCACTCTACCACTAGGCCAAACTCCCAGCCCCAACACATTCTTTCTTAAGCCTTGATTTACACAACCTTCTAGTGGGGTGAATTGCTTTCCCCAAAGGACATACGTTTTCATTACTTCAGTGGAGTAATAGGGACAAGACAATGGTTCAAGGACCAAACATAAAAGATGCAACCGTGTTCCTTAGCTAAGTGACTCAAACTTGCACTGAGCAAGATATAAATGAATAGTTATTACACGTTACGGATCGTCAGCTCACTGCAGATGGGTCTCCAATCATTCACACTGACCATGTGAGTACAAAGAGTCAAAAGAAAGATTTGGAAGCTCAAACCCCTACCGAGGTCAGCCTAAAAATAGATGTAAGTGCTCCAGGCCAAGGGAGGCTAATATGGGGTGGGCGGGGGTTCGAGGCTTTGCCCATCAATGACTGCCAGGTTTGGTAGTACTGGACCAGATTTGCTATTGTCTTATGACAAAGTAGGCATCTTCATTAGCATGAAAAACTCTGCTTTGGAAAGTGGTGGCTCATTCTTGTAATTCCAGCTGCTCAGGAAGTTGAAACTTCAGAGAATAATGGTTTGACACCAGCTCAGAGGTGAAAAATATGTGAAACTCCATCTCCAATTAACCACAAAAAGGTGGGCTGGAAGCATGGCTCAAGTGGTAGAGCACTTGCAGGGAGAAAGGAAACTGGACAAGAGTTCAAGGCCCTGAGTTCAACACGATTACTGGTGTGTGTACACATGCATGAGCACACACTTTGTCTTTTTTTTTTTTTAAAAAAGGCCTATTTGCCCAATAGGTCAACATTTGGTTTGTAGCCTCTTTACTTATTCACAGGGATATTATAATCTCCCATGCTTATTTCTCAGTCCTTTGTCCAGAGTAATTTTCAACCCAAGTAATTTCGTATAAATGGAAGTTTCCCCCTAATAAGCTCCCTCGTGGGGTCATAGTTTGGAAGAGAAAAGCGGAATGACATCATACATGCTTCACCAATATTTTCTGTTCTGTGAGAGATCATTTTACTCTTTATGTCTTAGGATAAAACAGCATCCTGAAATCACAGCTGGGTTCCCAAACCATTTGCATTTCAAGCCTGTGTCTTCTAGATTGCCCTTCTCTGCCCACTCCCACAAGCTGGTCTTCTTAAGAGAAATAAAAGGGGGCTTACGGCAGGAGACTTGCTGCGATACTGGCTGGCATGCTGCTGGAGCAGATCCAGCGCTTTGGATTCAGTGGCTGTTTTCGTGTTGATGCTGGGGCTGGTATTGACTTTCTCGGTCTCCTCTCTTCCTGACATCTTCCCATAAACAGGATAATGAAATCCTGGCGAGAGGTAGGCCCCTGCAGACAAACAACAAATGCCACATCAAGTTACAGGCTACATCCTCTAAAAAAGAAAGAAAGAAAGAAAGAAAGAAAGAAAGAAAGAAAGAAAGAAAGAAAGAAAGAAAGAAAGAAAGAAAGGAAGAAAGAAAGGAAGAAAGAAAGGAAGAAAGAAAGGTCATTTAGGTTCCATGAATTTGGGATAAGTGCCAGACACCTTTTAAAAAAGAAGGTTATATGAAAAATGGACTAGGATATAGAAACAAAAGCCATATAATGAGTGATTGTTGTCCTTAATGTCCTATGTTATCTCTCATCTCTTTTGCTGTCCCTTGGTTATCTCATATTGTTACAATATCTCACTTTGTTATGATATATTGGATAAATTTGTATTTGGTTATTTCAAATTGGATAGGGAAGGGGCAAAAACAAGATGAGGGGTGGGGGTGGGGGGAGGGAAATGGGGACCAAGACATGAGAAAGGGTATCAATGTATGTGAATTAATGCACCTTCTATCTGGCAAATATAATGTAACCCTTCTATTAATTACAATAAAAAATATATGAAAAAAAAGAAAAATGGGCTACATCATTGCTAAACTGTATCTAGGTTCTGATTTTGTTCTCCCGAAGAACAAAGGTTACAAACAGAATAGAGCTTATAGCCACTTTGTACATTTATGTGTCCCCTTGAGGGAAAGAAATAGTAACTATAATGATTATGACAGTAAGTACTTAGAATATTTTCCTAGGCAATAAAGTATCTGCCAGCCTACTGTCTACAGCAGACTATCAAAGACAAAGAAAGCTGTAGATTCCTGACATTTCATTAAAAAAAAAAAATCTTACAATAAATCAGTTTCATCTTTGAGACTTGGAAGAGTAGAAAAACAAGCCAAACAAATGCCATTCTTGAAGCTTCTGATTTATCTTGAGTTTCTAAAAGCTAATATTTGAACACAGTCTCCCCCTCCAATGTAGTTAGAACTCAGGACACATACCAGGGTAGCTGTGCATAAGGACAGGAGAAACAGCTCGGTATGCCGGGTGGCTGGGGTCGTACATCTGCGGGTAAGGATACGCATGCAGGTACTGGATGTATGACTGGTGGGGACTCATTGGGGAGGACACTGCCACTCGGCTCCCCCGAGAGTCCTTCCAGTTCACAGGAGTCTTTCGGTCATCATTTTTCAACTTGTTTTCCTCCACTGACTGAGAATCCAGACGCTTGGCCTCTTTGGGCTCCTCCTTAATGTTTGTTAATGACACAGGAAGGCTGGGCACAGCACTCTCTTTAGTTGGAGTTTTCCTTGGACTATCCTCTTTTAATTTCTTCTCTCTGTCAAGTTCTTCTGACTTTTGCTGATCTAGATATTTGGGTTGGTATACATAATGATGCCATGTCCTTGAATCTGGATCCTGGTGTTAAAAAAAATGATATGTCTTAAAATTTTTTAAAGCAATCCCCTTAAACATTATGACAATATTGCTACTATTACCTATTACTTCTCATACTAGGACTTTTTATTTTATTTTTTCGTGCTAGGCCCGGTGTTAACTCTTCCCCTCATGAAATAATGAAGTCCCAGTTAGGTATTATACAAAAGATGAAAACCAAAGCTCTGTATATGTGGGTGGGTGTATGTTTGCACTGATGGCTTGGAATCAGGGCCTTGTGCTTTTGCTTGGCTTTTTGGCTCAAAGATGGCACTCTATCACTGTAGCTACACTTTTACTCTTAGCTTTTCTTTGGTTAATTGATGGTAGGAGTTTCTTAGATTTGTCTAAGAGGCCTCCACCTCTATCCTCAGGTCTCCACTTCATGAGTGGCTAGGGTTGTAGGTGTGTGCCACCAATGCCTGGCAAAACCAAAGCTTTTAAAGTTCAAGCAGTATCAGGGTCACACTGCTGCCCAAATGTAGAACTGGGCTTTCAAATTCAGGTTGGTTGGAATTCACATCAGAGCTCTGAATGGCATTTTCCACTTTAAATAACAACCTCAGTCATATTTAATCCAATCCTCACTTTTCCTTTGAATGTTTCACGTAGGTAAAAAGGATTTTTTAAAGTCCAGCTCAAGCTAACAGTAGTAAATTTAAGTAATTACTATAGCTATTAACGTCACTTAGAAGGGAAAACCCTTGGTTTCCTAATACTTTTTTTTTTCAAGTACAGCCGAGGCTTAATCTATTGGCTCACTTCTCATTATGCTCTAACATCTTAATCCAAGCAAAATTTCAACTTAATAGCCCACATTATGGATTCTCTATCAGAAAGCAAAGCTATCTACAAGCTCTCCAAATTGACACAGCCTAGGAAATAGCAGCCTCAGCCAGGCCTCTGGAAGAAGTGGGACTGAGGATATCAAGTGGCCTTTGCAACCTCCCACTCCTCTCATGGTATCAACCCACAGAGCACTTAGGACCCCAGTGAGCATTCAGGTTGTAGGCTTGCATCCCAACTTCAGGAAGAAACGCATACAGGGAATCTTCCAATTCACCAGGGTCTAAACACAGAAAGTTTAGGGGCAGGGGGTGTGGGAAATAACCAGAATTAATTCTTGCAAGGCTGCAGTGAGTCAGGACATCTGAACCATGACAGAAAGTGCTGGCCTATGTGTGGTTTCATGGTGACTGTGGTTTCATGGTTTCAGGTGTTCTCAACCTGGCTGACCAACAGGCCCTGTGACAACTGTCAAGACCTATCACCCGGCATCTGACCTTCCTCATAAAATGGTTGGCGCTCAGCTCTGCTTTGAATACTTAATGCTGAACATAAAAGAAAAAAAAATCAGGCGTCTTTGAACCCTATGTGAAAGACATACGAATCCCAAATTTTATTACAATGATGCATTGAAAATGCGTCTTTAGGAATTCACTTTTAAAAAGTAGATGCAAATACTCAGAAATACAGAAACATTAGTATAGAATTCCATAGTTCAGGGGAAGTCAGCAGTTCAGAGAAGGAATGCTTTCCTCCTGGACTCAGGATTAGATGGTGGGGGACACACATCTGCAGAGCTCATTCTTGGGACCTTTCAGTGAACACCATGACAAGAAACGTACTTTTTAGAGTTACACAATAACTCCCAAGAATCTGCCAAGATACGTTTCAAGAGAAAGAGGAAAGACACCCTGCTGTTGGTTTCCTCCTATAGAAGAAGTCTAACCAGATCAAGCCCAGACATGCGCACACGTGTCAGATCGTGCTCTCTCTGTTGGGGCCACATTCCACAATCTTACTTGTTTAAATCTTGAAGTTGGGTCTACACCTGTCTGCTTCATAGAATCCATGACAGATTTCATTTCTACAGCCTCCTTAATTAGCTGGTGGTTTTCCATCTGTTTAGCTTTGAAGCTGTCGGCCTGAAGCTGCTGCTGGTGATTGGAGAGAAGCTGCAATTTACCTGTCTCCTCATTTTTATTAGGCACGGCTGGCCCTAGTTTAGAATGGTTTTTGTTAGGCTCTGGAGTAGAGGGAGCTTTTGAGATTGTGGCTGATGGCATGTTTTTCTGCTTACTGTCTTCCTTGCTCAGCTCTTTCAAAGGGAGCTCAGGCTTCCTTTCACAGTCGCCCCTCCCAGTCTGGGCCATTTTCTGCTCAGCCAGCCTCTGATCCTCATAGTACTTTTCGTACTGCTGTCTGTATGCCGGGCTGGTGGCCATGAGAGACTTCTGGTCCATGTATAGTCCATAGGCATACTGGCCATAATAAAGTGACTGAGCCAGGGCAGGGTGTCTCTGTGTGATCACCGACTGGTGCTGAGGCTGCACGGAGGCAGAATTATGGTCCACTTTCTTTGAATCTAATTGCTCTGTCTTGTCTTTCTTCTCCGGATCTTCCTCGGACTCCTTCTTGATCTTCATCCCCTGGCTGTTCCCGTTGTTCCCAGCTGTGGGGGCGCTGAGCTGGCCTGGGTGCATGTAACTTGGAGAATAGTAAGGATCATAGCCATGGTAATAGGGAGAATGGGACTCTTTCAGTTGAGACGATTGCGCTGGGGTGGAAGAATGCCCTTTGACCACACCGTCCTTACCGGACAGGGTATCTGATGGGGAACTGGCCTTTGACCTCATGCCCTCTGACCTGCTGTCGGAGCCACCGTCGTCCGCGGCATCGGATATGTCGGAGTAGGCCGGGCTGCTGGTCTTGGCGGCCGAGCTGTCCGCCCCGTTCTGGGTCAGCACGTGCAGCGGCGCCATGGGCGCCTGCCCGTTCACCAGCGCGCTGCACTCCATCCGCGAGGCACTCCCGATGGAAGGGCTGGGGGCGTTGTCGGTGAACGTGTACACCTTGTCGGCCTCGGCCTTGATGCTGGCCATGCGGCTCTCCTGAGACTCGGACAGCCCGTTAGCCAGCCCCTCGTTCTTACCGAGATGATCCTTTAAAAAATGCCCCGCCACATCTTTGCCAGCCACCTTGGAGTCCTCGAGTTTGCCCAGCTTCGCATCCGTTTTCGGGCTGCCTGCCTCTTTCCCTTCTTTGTCCTTAAGCTTTCGCTTCTCCTTTTTCTTTTTGTCTTTGAGCGACACCAGAGCCGGGTTCACGGTAATGGGCTCTCCCATAATGGTGGGCTTTGGTTGAATGGGTTTTAACGGAGGGCTCTTTGGTGTAGCCTGGACGACGGTGGTGGTGAGGGAGGGCAGCCCGGGGATGGTGCCCGTGGTGGTGGTGGTAAAGGCTGCGGTAGGAATTGCAATGAGCTGTGGCGGGGTGGGGGCTGGCGCCGGGGCGATGGGACGCGCACTTTTCAGTTTGGAGAGGTTTTTCTCCAGTTTGCAATTGTTTGCTTTTTTACCCTTCTCTTTCTCGCCCAAGTTTTTCTTGTCAATCAGTCCTTCTGCTTCCAGTTTGGGCATTTCAGCCACCAAGCTGCCATCGGGGACTGAGCAATTGTCTAATGTGGCTGTCATGTTGGAGATGATGGGAAGGCTGCTCAGCTCACTGTTAAGGCCTTTCTTTTTCCCAGAATTCTTCCCAGCTTTTGAACCAATGACAGAACCCGGGCCATTGCTCATTAACTCTCTCTTCCCCTTGGGGGTCCCCGGAGGGTTCCCGGCCCCAGGAGACACGGGTGCCTTCCCTTGCTCATAAGCGGACACACTTGTGCTTGGCTCGCCGCATTCGAGAGCCACGTTACTCAAGGCCTCCTCGCAGTCTGAGATCTTGTCCTCACTGTCGGGTTCAAACTCCAGCTTGTTTTCTGGGTCTAAATGGGCATGGGCCTGGTGGTACCTCAGGCCGTTAATGTGCTTGTATTTTTTGTTGCAGTTTGGGTGGGGACAGTCAATTAACACTGGAGAAGCGCAGCCTTGGTCCAAAAAAGTAGTCTCAGGTTTTCCTTGAGGGGTAGTGGGCGTGCTCCTGGAGTTGGTACGGACTCGTTTCCCAGGCTTGCTGTCCTCCGAGCTAGAGTTTAAGTCCAGCTCCATCGGAGGCTTGTTTTTCCTTTTGTTGGTGGAGGAAGGGCTGGCTTTGATGTCCTCGGCAGCACAGTTTGGGGGTGTCCTCCGTCCACTGGCGTTGAGGCTGCCTCGCCTTCCTTTGCCGTTGGCCCCCCCTCTGTTCTTGCTTTGCAGTCCTCTGGACTCTGTGAAACTAGCTTCAGAGCCCGGGGCAGCGGCTGCAGACCTGGCCCTCTTCCCTCTTCCCCGGCCTCCTCTCATCTCCAGGTCACTTGTTGGTGATTCACAAAACCTAGAGAAGCAAGGAACAGATGTTAAAATGAGCATGTCCCAAAAGAGCTGGGTGAAATCACAAGGTCAACAGTACAACAAAGAGGAGTCAAAACCTTTGAACTGGAGGACGGTGTCCAGGCAAGGGAGAGAGTCCCCATTCTAGCTAATATTTGTCCTCAGAAAAATCAAAGACCCACAGTTCAGGTAGCTTGCTAGTCCAATCAGCTCCAATTCCCATTTTGACAAAGAAGAAAACAAAGGAAGAGAGGGAAGGGGTGGGGAGTAGAGCTCTCCTGACAGAAAAGAAAGCCAGCATCTGCATTTTACTGGGTTCAGTACTGAATTGCCCATTTCTCTGTTGCCTGGTTTCAATTACAGGAAGACTTTTATGTATTATTAATCTCTTTTTATAGTTTCCTTGCAAAAGAGTGGGTGGGGGAAAGAAAGAAGGAAAGAAAGAAAGCAAGAAAGAAAAAAAGAAAGGAAGGAAGGAAGAAAGAAGCTGCGTACCTGGGAGGGGCCCAGTCGTGCTTGGTGCAGTCCAGCAGGGTCCCCACATAAGTTTTGTTCCTCCATGTGACATTGACCACTAAGACACCTGTGGGGTGGGGGTGGGGAATGAAAACGGACCATATTTAACACACATTATTTCATTTCCACTTAATTTACTGTTATTAGTTTTTACCAGCAACACTCTGTTCTCGTTTGCTTTCAAACGCTGCGGTTTTCATTCTTCCTCTTTCTGGTTTCGGTGACCTCAAGTTAAAACCCACAGGAAATATTGTGTGTGTGTGTGTGTGTGTGTGTGTGTGTGTGTGTGTGTGTGTGTGTGTTCATGCGCATGCGCATGTGGTACAAAAGGGCGAGGCTGTGTGCGAGAGTGTAATCAAGATACTGCTGACAGAAGGAAATGGTTTTTGCCATGTCCTGCTGTAAAACAGCAACACTCACCTCTTAATTTTTCTATTATTACACATAATTGCTTTCGTTTGGCAGGCAGCCAACATAAACGAAGCGCCAGTTACCAGTGCTTAAACCAGAACAAGACTGAAAGGAATTGGTTTTGTTTTCAATTCAACAACATAAAATAATGTTGATTTTTTATTAAGAAAAAAATTATGCATGTGCATAAAAATAAGTTCAGAGGGAGAATGTGAGGATGTAGAATCCAGAGAGTAGACAAGACAGCTATGATTTCTCCTTTCTAATCTTTCCCTCCTCCACTCTGTAAGACAATCATCAGTTCTGGTGCAGTCTCTGCTTCACTGCTTGGACTTGTCTTATATTAAGGATTCCTAAAATAGCCCTCTTAAGAAAATAAATGTGCACAATAGCTTTGCTCTTGGGGTTATCTTTAGAATCAACTTGGGTAAGCATTTGCCACAGAGGATTAGAAAAGAAATCTCAAAACCAACACACTTGTTTCCTGCAAGCCATTCTGCTTTTCCCCACTGCTTTGCAGACAGACAATTTAATTTAGCACTGCATCTGTGAATTACTAAACTTAAGTGCACTTAGTATACCAAATGCCACAGAGAAACAAAATATGGCATCGTCTTTATTTCTCTTGAGGACAAGAGCCACTTAAAAATAAAAAAAACAACAAACTTCCTTTAAAGCATATTCTGAAAGAACCTCAATTTTGAGACATATGTAACACACATCAGGGTAAATAAATAAAAAAACAATTTAAGCAAACCTTTGTTTTCTTACTGAGTTCTCTTCAGCCTATCCCTCCACACATACTTCATAGACTGTATCTGCTAGATTACTCACTTGAGCTATCACTGCCATTTTGAGGTTTTTAAAAAATACATTAGTTGTACAAGGGAAGGTTACATGGTGACATTTCCATACATGCCTACAGTGTATTCCAATCAATCTCAGCCTCTCTATGACCTTCTTCCATTCCAATCCTGCCTTTTAAAACAATTTTACCCAGTTTCATTGTTCTATTTTCATATATGCAAATAAACGACTTCAACCATATCTGTTATTCACCCTCTTTGTTAGGCTACCCTGTGTCTGCTGCGTTCCCCTTCCCCCACCAGGGCCTGTCATTGTGTGTGTGTGGTGTGTGTGTTAACAGCACCAAGAGAGATCTTACTCTAGTATTTTATATTATTCTAGTATTTATATTTTGTCCATAATGATCCTCTATTTCCTTCTTTCCCTTCCCTCTCCCACCCCAATCCACTGTTCCATCAATAGTATTCATTAAGATTCCTTACTCCGTCTTCAAAAATAGTTGCAACTGTATTTTGAAATTATTCACCCTCCATTTTCCTTTTTCACTCTCCTTTCCTTTCGTCCTCTCATAACTAGAATCATGGTTCATATTTAAATTTACAGAAAACCTGAACTAATGCATGGAAAGGCAAATCTTAGTGCAAGATCCATTTCTCTGAGAGTCTTTCAACAGCAGGTAAAATATTTCAATGATTGAGTCACAAGCAGAGGAGAAAGAGGATTTCCTTTCAAAAGTATTAAAAGGAGATTTTAAAATTGTTTCCCATATGGTCTATGTTGTTATTGCTTATGTAATAGTTGAATTGACAGGGAGTAAATTCGACCTTTAGCAATAGTCTAGTACAGGAAGAAAAACTTGGAGAGAGCAAGGCAAGCATTTCCTCACATCCTGGCTGGGTCGTTTGTAATTCCCTCAGGAAGTTTTCGGGGCTGTTTTTTTTGTTTATTTTTATTTTTTGAAAAAAAAGTTAGTATAGAAATTCATATTGCAATGAGAATCGGTGGTAATTAGGCATTTGGTTAAAGTCACAGAACAATTGGAGGAAAGGATTCTTTATGAGCATATCCTTCAGGAAAGGGGAGGGGAAGACCGAATGGGTTTTCTCGTCATCTGCTCTCTGGGGCACTGTGTGTGGTGTCAAAGACCTTCACAGCTGCTTAAAATTCGTTAGCATGTCAGCTATATTTACAGTGCAGGAATATATTTGTATTGCCAGAAGGTTACTGCTTTTTAGCTTTAGATGCAATAGGCTGAAATCACTGCGTTCCAGAGTCCCTGATGTAGCACAAATGTATAATTAAAATTGCTTGAAAGGAAACATGAAAGAAACAACAAACCCTCCATTCTTGCAGTAATAAAATTAAAAACAGGAAAAGTCTGCACAGACACTTAACATTTGTCTGCAGTGAAAGGCTTTTGTTATTGCTTTTCCCCTAAGGGCTTGGCGTTTCCAGAGAATGCTGGCAGCCGATTGGCCAGCGCCTTCTGCCAATGCTCACGTCTGATTGGCTGGGCCAAGGGCCGCCAGCCCGCCAGACAGCGGCCTGGGAGAAAGAGGCTGGGGTGGTGGAGGGGATGCTGGGGGTGGGGGACTGGGGGAAGAAAGACAGGGGGAATCCGGCCTCCCCAGTCTCCTCTGCCCCCTTCTGTCCACGTGGACTCTTCACTAGGCCTGATCTCTGGAAGAAAGCTGCGGTCCCTGTCACCTGGCAGGGTCTCCCCTCCACCACCCCCAGCCCCTCGGAGTCCCCTTACAAGGCAGACGAAGGGAACCTGAGGCCAGAGAAAAGGAAGGGGCTGGACAAGCATCCATCACTGCTTATCTGGGGCTACAGGTTGAAACGGTCACAAAGGCTGAACTGCAGTTACAACTTCCACACCGCCAAAGGGTTCCCTTTTCCTCGGCAGCCCACTCCTAATCTAAATACAGCTATGTTATTGTTTGCCCTCCACGGGGATAAAATCCTGTCGAAGAAGACCAATTTTCAACTTTCAGAAGATCTGGAAAAGAAGAAAAAGTCTCCCTTGTCTTTGTAGACACCCCCTGTATTAAAAACAATAACAACAAACGCTCCAGGCCCAGGGGTATTCTCCATTAAGCACTGCTAATTAGAAATGTGGGTCTGTGTCTGTCTTACACATAGCAGGCCTCTTTCCTGCACCGGAGTGTTTAAATCTGGATAGAATCCATGTACAAATACACATGCACATGTTTACACAGCCACATCTCTGCTCTGGGTTGAAATGAAGTCACAAGGAATGTTCCTCATATAAACTACACAACACAACACCATGTTTCTTTGTAAGAAGGCCGATGTTTAGACAACATCCCATTAGGAATAGCCAACTATTAAGGTAGTATTTAAGCGCTAAAACATATGAATGTTTTCTTATTCTGCTGAATCTCACACAGCCATTTTAAAGTAGATTATTCTCCCTGTTAGGCATACATGCTGAAGATGAAAATTAATCTTTCAAAATTACAAATCTGAATTTTATAAATCTGTGCATAAAGTTGTATCCCTCATTTACATAAGTTAGAAACAAATGTACATTTATCTTCAACAGATACAATACTTTCTCTCAAAGCGCACTCATTCTCTCAAATGTCTAGCTAGGTGCTGAGATCTTTAACGCAATGCTTTAACTATTCTCAAGAAACTGCCAGACTGTCATCTTCCTCTTTCCATCTTAGATGGGACATGGTCTCTTTAAGGGAGTTAAGGCCTGCCCTATCACATTTCATATTTAAAAGTACCTGAGACTTATTTCTAATAAAATAAGAATATAGCAAAGTGGATTCTCCATCACATGCTGATGGAGAATCTAAGACGCTGGCCTATAAAGAAATGCTACCTGTGAGATTTTTAAATAATCACAGTATTTGTTATGTAACCCGAAAACTGAATCTCTGCAAAGCAGAAAGGCTCTGGGCCCTTAGAAGGATTCTAGTGTTCTAGTCCTTAGGCAGCTCTATTAGCGTTGGCTGTGCCCAGTGGGGCTAGACACTAGGTATTTGTTTGGAGCTCTTGAATTCCCTCCTAAATGGACTAAACTCTGTTCCAATTTTCTCCTTCAAGACTCCACAAGTTTAAAACCAACATAGGTGTGTACCAGAATCCGGAAGCGGAACTACAGTTTTGTCTTTACAGAATAGGCCCTTCATTCTGCGGGCCGAGCCCTACTCCAGCCTTAGTTCCTGCTCGGAGGTACCCTGAGCTGACCAGGGATCCTACACCACAGTGAATCTGACTAGGTCAGTGGTGGACCTCTGGCTCTCAGGCTGTCATCATCACTGACAGAGGATCTCATCAGCACCCACCTAGGTCTGCCTCTGTCCTTTTCAGTCATCTTATATTAAAACACAGACCTTGTGTTGACCTCAAAGTCTGATTGAGTACCTGGGTCCAGACTCTGCCTGCTGGTGCACTGAAGAAACATCTACCACTCTCCACCTCACAGATAGGGTTTTCACACCCATGGGTCATCCTCTTTTTTGTTATGTAAAATTAGATAAGTTTCTTCAACTGATCTTGGTGTCACATTTTTTTAATCTCTTGAAAGGAAAACTTATATCTTTGTTCAAATCCCAAGGAAAGTTGAAGGTCCTAATAAATGAGGATCAAATGAAGATAGCTTCTAGAGTTGTCCCACATGTGAATTTTCTCCCCACTCATACACAAATAATGTGTACCACCATCTTCGAATACGTAGTCATTTTCACCAGGATCCCAAACTAAACTCCTTCGACAATTCTCCCACTAATGTTTACTCCACACAATCCAGTTTGCATTCTTTTTCTGATGGGTGGACTCTTCCTCATCCTTCCCACGAATGTTCATGTAGCTGCTTTCTACTGAAGGAATGAAGGCCATTTCCAAGCCTGTCCCCCAAAGCCCTGCTTCCTCTCTCTTGGAGTTGGCTGAGATAGGAGTCAGTCAGTCTTCTTCATTTGAGGCCCTAAATGACAAACCTGTGTGAGTGTGTGTGTGTGTGTGTGTCTAGGTGTCTGTATCTGTGTGTGTGCTCACACACTGTCCCTTAACATTTTCACTCTACCATTGAGCCGCAACTTTGGTGGTTTTTCTACCTAGGCTGGCTTGGACCTGTGATTCTCAGATCTCGTTCTCCTGAGAGGCATTACAGGCATGTAACATCGGTATTCATTTCAAAAAGAACTCTTAAAAAATTGTTTTGCGGAGGAGGCTAAAGAGCGTTCAAAAAAAGAGTCTAATTTTAGTTTCAGAGGTAAAATACTTTTTTACTCTTCCAACTTCCATGGAGAACCTCTTTGAACCATCAGAAATAACTAACTGAATCTACCAGACAAGCAGCAAATAAACTGTCACCTTGCTTAAACCTGGTTGAGGCTATGTCTCATTCTACAATCCACAGTCCCTTCAACATTTCATTCCATTGGTAGACAAGGTGAGCCTGTCTCTTAGAACTAGAAAACACTCCACCTACCCGCTGGGAGTATACAGGGCCTAGAAAACTGTGAGTTCATTGAGCACTTAGAACTAACTGGAATCTCAGCCAACTCTGACTATTTCACTAATACTAAACTTTACATTATTACCATACTTTTTCAATAAGCTTAATCTCTCACTAGCTGGGAGATGATAGGAAGCAAAGTCTGTGGAGAGAATTTCCTTCTAAAGAGGTTATAAATGTGGCTTATGAATTATTATTTCTGGTATTTGGGAAACTGTTTCCTCAAGAACTGGGCAAATATTGATTTCCCAGAAGATCAGCATAACTCTGTTTATATTACAGTTTAAAGACTGTCTCAGACCCTTTCAAGTGCTTCATCCCTAAGACAGACTTCTTTGCCAAGCATTGCAAATGATGAATTTGGAACCAGACAGAGGTTTTTTTTTTAAACTCTTATTCAGACCATCACATCTGGAGTGACTTGGTGTGCACTCAAGGAGAACAGAATAACATCATTCTAACAACGCCCACGCTCATTTACACCTCAGACCTTATTCTCTAAGTTGACACATTTCTTTCCTTTTTGGAATCTGTTACAGTAAAACATTCATGATAGTAAAGATGCCACATTAGGCCCCTTTCCTGAAGACAAGTACAGTTCTATTTCAAACATAGAGCATCCCCACATTTTCACTCAAGGTGATTACTGCACCTTTCCTTTGTTCAGCATTTCTTTTGCTGATACAGCATTGTTTTTATTTGAATAGCCAGGTATCTGTCTGTAATCCCAGCTACTCAGGAGACTGAGATCTGAAGATCGAGGTTTGAAGTCTGCCCAGACAGAAAAGTCTGTGGGATTCTTGTCTCCAATTAACCAACCCAAAGTTGAAAGTGGAGATGTGGCTCAAAAGTTAGAGCATCTGCCTCAAGAGGTAAAAGCCAAGCATGAGCACAAGTCTCTGAGTTCAAGTCCCAGGACTGGCATAGAAAAATTGAAAGTACTCTAAAAAAAATATGAAAAAGCAATGCTGATTTCCTGTTCTAAAATGAATAAGCATGTTAAGTTGTTTTCCTGGCATCAAACCTGTACACATTCAGACAGATCCACCTTCAAAAGACAGAGCTTAGTTTATAACCATTGGGGAAATTTCAAAATTTACCACCAAGTTTGCCTATAAAATACCTACCTGCCTGTTGAAGAAAAGAGCAAAGGGACTTCCCTATTACTTAAGGCCAAGAACATTAGGACAAGAAAAGCAAGTGATGTCACATGACCGTAAAATGCAGTATTTTTTTAAAGGGCCCTACTGCTGAGTTGAATGTTTGAAGAGTCATTTTAACTACATCCTGTAATCAAACCATCTGGAACACAGGGCAGCGATTAGTCACCCTGCACACTGGGCTTTATCTGAACAAATAGTGTATGGCAGTGGAGCTTGGGAGATAGGGCAGCCTAACAAAAGGAAGTGTAATGAAACACTTTATGCCCTAGTGTGCCACCATCCCAGCCATACACCCCAGAGATACGCTGCCTAGTATTAATGCACTGCCTTATGAAAGCACACTGAGCTTAGCGATGAAAAGACTGAGGACTAAAAAACCGGCTGGTTTTCAAGGGAGATGGGCTCTCTCTATAATATGTTGGCATTGCTCTAGCTACATTCATTATAAGCTCTCCTTGACAGTTCACTTTTCCACCTCAAGTCTGGTACTATTTTGAGAATATCAGGACAGGATTCTGAGGCTTTATTTGCCAGGAGTTAATGTATACATTGAACTGTTCTCTTGGGTTCATCTAAACACTATCCACAAATGACAAGACAAAAATGAAACCTAAACAAATACTGAAGAACAATGGCAAAATATGACCCTAATCTCCCTTAAAAAAGGATGGCATATGGGCCAGGAATAGGGCCTCCTGGTAGAGTGCATGCCTAGCATGCACAAAGTCCTGGGTTCAGTTCCTCAGAGCCACATAAACAGAAAAGGCCAAAAGTGGTGCTGTGGCTCAAGTGGTAAAGCACTAGCCTTGAGAAAGCCCAAGGACAGTGCCCAGGCCCTGAGTTCAAGGCCAGGACTGGCAAAAAAAAAAAAAAAGGTGGCATACTATTATTACCTAATACTAATTAATATTAATATTACAAAATTGTTCCTATCTCTCAAAAGAATGCATTTGAACATCAGTATACAACTATGGAGTTGTTGGTTTTTTTTTAAATCTAAAAGGATTCCCTTCCCCCATACACTGAAGACCTTTAAAAAAAATACACTGCTAAAGAAATCTTGTTTCCCCATGGGCCTTATGGTTTAATACACAAAAGAACACAGAGCTACTTCCATCACTGTCGCCTCCCCAGCAGCCTTTGTTCTGAGGCCTGATGAGCTATATCGATTTGGCAAAATCATTGAGCTTCTTGGAAAACTAGACTCTCGCCTATGCACTGCCATCTATTTCTTTCCCAGGAAGACAGGTGGTCAATATTCAGTTGACTGGTTGGCTCAAAGCAGCTCTGGCTGCTTTTCTTTTTCTTGCTTCCCTAGTAATGTTATCCTTTCCCTCTTCTGCAAAATACAATAGGGCCTGTTATGAGGTCTAGTGGGTAAATGGCCAGAGTAGAATAAGGCTTTTGTCAGGCACCACCAGGAACACTAAAATGCTGTCCCTCATCATTGCATGAGAGCCTGACTTCATCCCATATGATAATGAGGACAATATTTTTGGTAGTCAAATATTATGCAAGTGTAAGCACTAATGAGAGCTGTGGTGACTTAAGACATAGCGTTTGAGAAAAATACCCAATCCAAACGGATCATTAGAGATCAATTCATGTTGGCTGCAGGGATGCAGTACTTCTTTTAAATACTCGGAGCTTATGTTACAGCAAGCAAGTTTCCTAGTTACAAAATGTCCTAGGTGTCATTACAGACATTGTATGTTACAAGGAGCATCATGGGGAAAACAAACAAATAAACAAACAAACATGAGATCTTGTGAAAGTAATTTTAAGCATGATCAATAATCAAAATATTAGCATTGAAGTTAGGCGTACAGACATATCCTTAAGGTGTGTGGCTCCTGGCACTCAGTAAGCTCATAGCAGGGTAAGGACAAAGAGAGATGAGATGGGGCGGGGTGGGGGTTTACAGAGGGGACATTTTCTGGAGCTGAAATTTATTAACTTAATGAACTAAGCAGGTACCTGTAATCTATGCATAGTGTCTGTATGCCCTGGTGAGAAGTAATTGCCCTTTCCCAGCTTTGGTACCTTGGAAATAGCAATGGCATCATGCTGATTTCTTCTTTGGTGGAGGGGGAGGGAGTAGGGGTTCAATGTTGAGGATTAAACTCAGGGTCTTATGCTTTTCTGGAAGATGCTTTGTCACTGGAGTCATGTCTCCAGTCCTTTTAGGAGATTTTTTTCAGATAGGACCTATTATTTTTACCTGGGACCAGCCTCTGACTGGAATCTTCCCACAGATCTACCTTACTAGCTTGGACCACAAGTGCATACTGACAAACAAGGCTTGTTGGTTGAAATGAGGTCTGGCTGACTTTAGGCCAGAGATAACAGTGAGCCTCCACCCTTCCAATCTATGCCTCCTGAATAACTGGGATTATAAATGTGAGCCATGGCATTCAGCTCCACTACTACCTCCATGAATTCTAAGAACCACTTCTAATTTGAATTTCCCAGACACTTCCAGGCTTATCAGAAATCTGATGGATTTAGTTGATTACTTCTAAAGCCTCAGGCAGATAGATTCCTCACACCTAGTCCCTCTTAAAGCATTATTTCCACACAAAAGGAACAGAATGGTTTCTTTCTGCTCCTCCTCCCCTCCCTCAGGTTGCTCCCCACACTTAATCCCATCTCACAGGCTTTTTACTAGCTCCAGAGGAGACATTTTTCTTCCTTTATAGAAAAGCATTCATAAGCTGGGTGTGTGGGGGAAAGGGGAGGTTATTTTTATAAATATTTGTTGAGCTAGATTAGCTGAGCCATCACAAATGATTCATTCCTTTCTTAAGAGGGTTATTTAGGACTGGCTAAGTACAACTATAAGTGGCCCTAGGCACCTAGCACACAGCCAGGGTCTCTAGAGTAAGGAAAACAACCTCTCCCCACTCTCACTATTCAAATTTACCAGTCATAAAAGATAAGAAACTGAAAGAATGCAGCCTGCAGCCTTCTGTTCTTTCCCCTGCTTCATAGTAATCACAGAATTGCTCAGCAAAGCCTCCCAAACCAAATCATCACTTGAGTTGCAAAATAGTCAGGAAAAAAAAAAAAAAAGAGCAGCAAAAAAGGACAGAAATCAGTTGTCTTGGGTGGGGGTGCGGGTGGGGTCAGAAAGTCCCTTCTATGCCATTCTGCCCCAGAGCATGCTGGAGGGCCAGGCTGGAGCTCAAGCCACACAGAAGCCATTTTTACTTCTTCCTACCTTCCAGGAGGAAGCAAAGTAATTCTCAAGAGGAATAAATCCCAAAGTGCAAAGGAAATGAAATGCAAGTACAAAAAATCTTCACAGACTTGGGTGGGAGGTGGGGAGGAGAGATCTTTCTATAATCCCTATTTCCCACCATGTTCCCTCCTGGCCCAAGACCCATTGAGATCACAGGTATGGAGAAGATCTTCAAGTTTAAATACTGTTGAATTGCTTGTCAAAATAGTTGTAACACAACTGTCGATTACAAGACTATGTTTTCAAGTAATATGTATGTATGTATGTATGACCATCCTCAGTCCTTGAGTTATAAGGAGACAGTGGGAACCAATTGACAATTATTCTGTACATCAAAAAGCTGCTACTGATCCATGTATCTCACTGGGATTGAAGAGCCAGGCTTCCTATAAATTATGATGCTTTATTTAAAGTCAGAGCGCTTATTTGCTTTTGTGCCAGCTCTGGGCCCCTTTTCATCTCTAGCTTACCAGGCCCAGGAGAGCACACATCCCACAGCTCTGCTGACCACCAGCTGTGTCCTCTGTAAATCATAAAACCTCTGAAGGAGCCATTCTTTACAAAGGCCAACAACATTTACTGGAGATGATCACTGCTATTATTCTACTCACTGAAATTTAAAATAGCAATTTACAACAGCCGCTAAAACAGGGAACTGCTTCTCTTAACTCTGTGTGGGAGAGAGCAAAGGGAAGAAGGGAAGGAAAGGGTGGGGGAAGGATTTGCAGGCACAAAGCACACAAAGAGGTACATTTGTATGTCACCATAAGCCTCCATCTTGGCCACACTAGAAAGGAAATAAAGAATGAGGATACCTGACAAACTACACCCAGTAATCTCCCCATAATGGAAAGCTGGGTGAATGGGTTTGGGTGAGGTTATCCCCTCCCAGTTCACCTGGGCTGGCCATGCTCTGAAGGCAGCTTGGGGTTCTTTATAGAACTTTAATTAGGGCTGGAGGGAGGGTGAAAGCTGAAGGTCTCGTCCCATTTAGTCTGTAGTTCATTGTGAAAACTAAGAAGACTGGTTAGGAGTGGTTATCAGTCTAGGCAAAGAGGCTCAAGCCAGTAATCCTAGCTACTCAAAAGACTGAGATCTGAGGATCAGGGCTCCAGGCCAGAAAAGTTTGAGAGTTTCTTATCTCCAATTAGACACCAAAAAGCCAAAGCTGGGGCTCCCGTGACAGGTACTAGCCTCGAGTTAAAAAGCAAAAGGACAGAGACCAGGCCATGACTTCAAGCCAAACTACCAGCACCAAAAAGAAAAGAAAAAAGAAGAGGGCAAGAGGTTATCAAATGGAGCACATTTGACTGTGGAGATGGTCCCCTTTGTAGCTACTTCATCTCAAGTCCATGGAATGCTCTCTGTGCTCCAGTTCCATTATTTTGTAATCAGGGCCAGTGGCATGATTAAGTAACATGTTATTTATGGAAAGCATTTAACATGGACATCAAGTACTCCTTCAGCAAATTCACATTGGCTCCCATATCCTTTCAACTCTTCTGTAAACCAGGACATCAATGCAGAAGGGAAAGTCTGGCCAAAACACTAGGAATTCCACCCTCTGCATTAGGGCATTCATTCCTTTAGTTAAGGCCCTCTGCCTGCCCTCATTCACCATCAGATGCCTGGTCTCCAGGTCAGGCTGCTCTAGATTCCTCAGGGCTGCAGATTTTAACCTGGCCACTTATTTGATTATCTCTTTCCACAGTATTAAGTTCTATCACCATGAACTCATCCTTCCTAACAAATATATTCATTGCTTAAAGCAAATATTTCCTCATTTCACAAATGGACCGTGAAGTGAATTAAGAAATGCAGTTCAAAATCACCCATAAAGAATGATGGAAGGGTCTTGACATTGAGCAAGATAAATTATACTCGTGAATTGATGTGTTGAATTAAAACTCTTAAAGATGCTAATTAAAAATATACAGACAAGCGCGCACACACACATCTACCTACAGTAAATGCAGATTCATATAAAGACAAAAAGAGAAAATCACCTAAAGCCTCTCCTTTGAACTACCTCTAAACTTCTTTTAAGGGTCAGGTTTTTTTTGGAAATGACTAACCAAACAGGCGAACAGTTTGTTTTGTTTTGTTTTTTCTCCAAATGACAAAAGGCAAAATGGAAGCTTCCTCGTTCAAACCAACAGAAAGATGACCCGACCACAAGGCTCTGAACATCCAGCTAGACCTTAAGGATTACAATCAAGTCACCTTCCCAAATCCCCATCAGAACCAACTCAGTTCCTGAACAATGATCCCATACTACTCCGCCCTCCCCCCTTCTACATTCCAAAGTTCTTATCTTTCAGGGAAGGAGGGGAAAAAAGCCCCACAGAGTAACAAGTATTTCAATAACGTGCTTAGCAAGCAGCTCTTTTCTGTAAACAAGACTAATGAAGTGTGACTAATAGTGATCTCCTAAAGGAGGAAGGTAAAGGGCCTTTGTTAGCACTTACTGGTGCAAAGTCATCAGATGAGAACAAAACTTAGCTGGCTATTTATTGACCAGCCCAGCTCAGTGGGCGGCTGTACTACTTCTGCACATTTTCTTGTTTCCCATGCACAACAAGGCATTCTGCCCATATGCCCTCACTCACAACCATCTCAGCCAGCTTTTGATTTGGTTTCTCAGCAAATGAGATGGGATATCCCAGGCATGTAGTGGAAATCTAATTCCTTTATTTCTCCCAGGCCTTCGTATTACCTCACATTTCTCCCTACGTTGTCAGTATCTCAAATCTCAATTTCAGAGCCTGTAAGCACACACATCCCAGGATACTTGGTGATGGTTTGCAAAGTTACTCAGATTTCACCTGATTTGTTGCTTACATTGAGGTGATATTGGCTTTTTTTTTAAAGTAAATTTAAAATGACATGCTTCCTTAACCCATTTTGCAATCGATATGTTAACTGCTGAATGAATAATCCATGGCAACTCCAATTCCCTTCTTCCATGAAGCATTATCCACACACTCAACAATGAAGGCTGTTAGCAGGCAGATCTGAAGTTTGCTCCAACTTCTTCCATGAATAGAGAGAGAAGAATTCAAACCAAAGCCTTCTTTCCTTGGAAATCTAAGTGCAAGTTTCTGAATAAATTATTGACTGCACTCTGGCCTCATCTGAAACATTAGCCCCACCGGCTGATAAGTTCTGACCGCAGGTGGCACATCCAAGCCCTCTCAGAAGAGGCGGAAACATTACTGCAGAGCACTAGGGACTAAGGCTTGGGAGCCAATCAATCAAACTCCCTGACAGCGTTTACAGCTTCTGAGTGTTGGGCCTAAGCCAACCTCTAAGACCCCTATTGTTCCCCTTCTTCTCTTCTTCTCTGGGCTGATGAAGTTAGGGTTAAGTCCAAGTCTTCCATGAAGAGAGAAAGACTATTGTTAGTAACTCAGTCTTTATTGACTCTGACCTGCGGGGCACAGACTTCAAGTCATTTCCAGAAAGTAATGCACTGTTAATTGCTGCTTATCATCAGGCTGGGTTTTACACACCTCTGCTCACTGACTAAACATTTCAACGTCTCTCTCTCTCTCTCTCTCTCTCTCTCTCTCTCTCTCTCTCTCTCTCTCTCTCTCTCTCTCTCTCTCTCTCTCTCTCTCATGCACACACACACAATTGGTATCCACAACGGTTCCTGAATTACTGAATCTAATATGGATAGAAAAACAAACCTGGGACATTTGGCTGGACAATGCTGACATTTGGGAGAAATAAATAAGCTGATTTTCCCCCCTATAGCAAATGGCTGAAGGGATTGATACACCAGATAGAAAAATGCCTGATGGAGGAATGATGTATAAGCCCATTATTTCCTTCTGATGTCCTTTGCTTAAAATAACTATAGATCATTTTCAGCTGAACCGGGTAGCAGTATTTGTGAGCAGCAGGGACAGACTTCACGGCCTCAGGGTGGAGAATCCAAGATTCCATTCAGACTTCTTCTAACAAGTCGACACTTTCAAGGAATGCAGAATTATTAGTCAAAAGCATTCAAGCTCTCTTTGAAATAACAACAGGCTGTCCATACACTTTCCTTACTGGAATAGACATCTCAAGGGACAAGTGTGGGGACAGAGTGGTGGGTGGGAAGTTAGTACCACAGGGCCAGCTCAGTCTGTTGGCCATTGTGCCGAGGCCCAGCCAGGCAGGTCTATCACACAGCAGCCTCACAGCCTCCTGTTCTCCAGTGGAGAGGAATATGGATGAAGTAAATTGTTTCTATGGAGAAAGATATAACAATGAAACTTGCTGAAATAGTTTTAGGGAGGGGGACAGGGGGAGTAAACCCCTGAAATTAAATGGAAATTTAAGGGTGAAATTAAATAGAATACATTGTATCCGTGAGTGAAAATAAGTAATGTATACCAATAACTTTTTTAAATAAAAAGTGAAAATGAAGTGGCTCTGCCATTCCAACAGGAACTCATCGTTGTATCATTCTCTGCTTCCCAAGGACTTTGTGCCTTTATCATCACCCTAACCGTACATGAACTTCCCAACACATAAAATCTATGAAAACATAGGGGAAAAAACCCAAAATTAAAAAGAAAAACAAAAACATTTTAAAGAAAAGTGGAAAGGGCGGAGCGAGCGGGGCCTGAGCTAGAAAGGGGGCCTAGCCGGGCCGGAGCGAGCGGGGCCGGAGCGAGCGGGGCCAGAAAGAGAAAGGGGCCAAAAAAATAAAAAATAAAAATAAAAATAAAAAAAAAGAAAAGTGGAAAGGGGATAAGGAATAGGTGTCATTTGATCTTTGTGCATAACATGCAAATATGGAAATGTCACAATGAAGTCTCCCTTGTGCATAAACCTAGGTATGCTTTTAAAAAAAAACTCTTTGTGGGCTATGTGTGGTGGCTCTCACCTGTAATCCTAGCTACTACTTGGGAGGCTGAGATTTGAGGATCACAGTTCAAAGCCAGCCTGGGCACTAAAGACCATAAGACTCTTATTTCTGGTTAACCACTAGAAAACCGGAAGTGGTGCTGTGGCTCAGGGGTAGGGCAGTAGCTTTGAGCAGAAGAGCTGAGGGACAGTGTCCAAGCCCAGATTCAAGCCCTGTGACTGACCAAAACATATTCTTTTTTGTGGGCTGGGAATGTGACTTAGCAGTACAGTGCTTGCCTAGCATGCATGAAGCCCTGGGTTTAATTCCTCAGTACCAAATAAACCAAAAAAGCCAGAAGTAGCACTGTGGCTCTAGAGGTAGAGCCTTAGTCTTGAGCAAAAGAAGTGCAGGGAGAGTGACCAAGTCCCTGAGTTCAAGCCCCAGGACTGGCAAAAAAAAAAAAGAAAAAAGAAAAAGGAAAGAAAAAGAAAATCTTTGCTGTTCAAAAAATGGCAAATGTCACACTGGAATTTCAGGGGGAAATTAACAGGTGGACATCTTCTAAATCAGTATTTTTGAATGCATAGCTTTTGATGAAGAAATTTGGCTCACAAAAACCTTTGCACATTATGCCAGTTGATTATATATGGTACTTTCTCTGGTCCATCTCAGTGCAGGAATTAGCAGATATAAATGAATACATCCTTTTCCCACAAGTGAGTACAGCCATTTTTCCTTGGCCATATAAAAATTCAAATCCATATGCATGCTGACAATGCAAGGTTGAGTGACAGTGATCCTAATTTGCTAAGCTTTCTGGAAAGCAGTGCTCAGAGAACAGTGCTGTCAGTCCTGATAGTCTCTTGGTGTGGTAGATGACTTTTCCCAGTACTACTGAGTCCAATTCAACTGAACTTTACAGAGAATAAGATCAAGAAAAGTTAAAATTTTGAATTCTTTTCTTTAAAATCATAGTCATGAGGGTATGGATGGGGTTGTGAGAGACCAGGGAGAATGACGGGAAACGGTGATATTGATCAAGATGCATGGCACTAAAAAAGAGCGGCACTGTACTCATTAATTGACAGGCTGAATCGAACCCCTCTGTACAACTACTAATTAAAAAGGCTCACGCCTGTAATCCTAGCTGCTCAGGAGGCTGAGATCTGAGGATCAAGGTTCAAAGCCAGCCTATCTCCAATTAACCTCTAGAAAACAGGAAGTGGAGCTTGACTCAAGGGTAGGGCTGTATCCTTGAGCTGAAAAGCTCAGCGACAGTGCCCAGGCCAAGTTCAAGCTCCATGACCCACAAAAAAAAAAAAAAAAAAAGAAAAGTTAAAAAAAAACACAGACGGGGCAATATATATATATATATATAATATATATGTATGTATTTTATGTATATATATATATGTAGTAGGTATATCTGCAGTTTAAATTTGATTTTTAGAATCCTTCATCTGTAAATCACCAAGTCTTACTTGGGCATAGCAAAATAAGTGCACAAATACAATACATTAAATATTTTTAATATTCAAAACTAAATTTACTTTGTAACATGTTCTCATGTAAAAACTTTGAGATGTCCTATTTTTTTTGAAGCCCAAAAATACAATCAGAAATGAATCAGAAAAAAATCAATTGAAACACTCAAGTACCTGCCATATGTACCAGTCATCCACTGGTTTCCATGTGAGACTAGTTCCAGGAAAGACCTTCCTACCCTAAATACAGACACCAAAAAACCCTGGGTGCTCAAATATATTATGTAAAGGGAAAAGTGTTAGCAAAACACCTACATACATCCTCCCATTCTCTTAAAATATTTAACACAACATAAATGCTCTATAAATATAGCTACTGTATTATTTAGAGAACAATGACAAGGAAAAATGTTCTAGGTATGTTCACACAGATTATGTTTTCAACATTATTGATCCTCAGCTGGTTGAATCTAAGGCTATGGAATTTGCAATATGAAGGCCTAACTGTGAATTACGTATGTGTTAAGTCAATACAACTTAAGCTGCAAGGTGAACAGTACAATTTGTATAAATCTTCCCCAGTGTTGCCAATGTGATATTGAGAAATGGGGGTCTGAGAGTCAACTAGGCCATAGCTCACTTTCTTCACACATGGGATTGGGCACGCTTGGAACAGGGCGAGACAAAGGGAACTTCTTCCTTGTTTGTCCTTCCGCCCATTGCCATGGGAGGAAATAGTGAGAAGGCACTTTCCAGACCCATTGATCTTAAGATTTCGCCTCACTGTGGGAAAATAAATCTGTGTTCATTATAAGTTATCCAATCTCAAGTAGTCAGTTCCGGCAACAGAGACAAAATAGATACCGAGATGTTTAAATCCAGGAACAAATTGCATTCACTACTCGCAAGCTCAAACTTCAGGAAGTATAATCTGTAGCCACCTCTAAGGTTTCAAGGCACTTCAAATCTAATAAAATGGCATTATTTTACACACTAAGTAGTTAACGTTTGTGCTACTGTCCCTAGAGGATAGAAGAAACTGATGCGGAGCTTTGCTACATGAAGGTCACTACAATTAGCGCTTTTACACAGATTATCTCCTTTACTCCTCCATGACTATGAGATATATTGGTAGTGATAATAATGTTACTGATGAACAAATTAATTCAAAGTGCTTTATACACTGCCTCGGGGTTAGAAGATCAGAGCTTTGAAATGTAAGTTTATAAGGATCATGATTTCACGAAGGAACCCTATATACACTGGATGGGAACCCACAGCGGTAAGCAAGCCTGTGTCACAGTAACCAGCAATGCACCAGAGATCACATACTTTCCAACTACAGGTTCAGTATCCTAGTAGCTGAGATTGCAGAAGATGACCAGCATGACAGACCAAGGCTTTCCTTCTGTAGCCCCAGCTCAAAGCCAGCACACCAACAGGGTAAGGGAAGAATAAATGGCACGTGAGTAAATGCCTGTTCTGTTGGTGTGCTTGGGATAGAATTCTCACACTCACTACAGACTGAAGTTCTAAGGTCTCATGATTTGGGTTGTTGTTCCAAAAGAGTCAACAACTCACAGTCCCAGGCTTCTCTTTAAATGCTCACATCTCATCTCCCGAATCAGCCAGTCAGAGCTATTTGGACATAAATGTATCTCCTGTCTCCATTTTCTTCTTTTGATCCTTACCAAGTTCCAAATTAGGCTTTGGTTAAATCTCAACAGTTACCAGGTATATTCCACTACCTTCTAGTTTAACCTACAACAGCATGAGTACACCATTTCACACCTCCATCTATGCATGGGAAACAGTGGTCTGCCTCTCCTGACTTTCTCCTCAGAGTCCAAGTTCAAGTGCACTAAGCTCCATTCAGAAGGCCTTCCCCTAACCCCCTGAGAACTTCTGACTTCCCCTATGGCTATTATTTCTACCAAAGCACTTAACATAAAGTTCAGAATTTCTGAATTTTATTTGCCATTCTCTCTTGCTATGCATTCTGTCTTTTTCAATGTCAGGCATTAAACAATTTAAAAAGAAAAATGAAAATAGGCATACATGGCTCATCCTGTAATCCTAGCTGCTCAAGAGCCTGAGATCTGAGGATTCTGGTTCAATGCCACATCAGGCAGGAAAAGTCCATGAGACTCACATTTCCAAGACTCTCTTTTCCAATGAACCATCAGAAAGTCAGAAGTAGAACTGTAGCTCAAATGGCAGAGTAACTACCTTGAGGGTAAAATGCTCAGAAACAGGGCCCAAGCCCTGAGATCAAGCTCCAAGACTGGCACACACACACACACACACACACACACACACACACACACACACACGATTTATGAAAGTATAGAAGAGCTTCTGTAGTATAATTATATAGACACAGGTCAAAACATAAAAGCAGAAATTGCAAAGCTAAAATTATTCATCAGCTGGCTGTGGTAGCTCCTGAAAGAAGGAGCCATCTGAAGGGATTCTCCACTTTCTAAAATAATAGGAGAGAACAATAAAGGAATGCAGTATGCACAGATTGCCATGCTCTATCTCCCCTTTCCCTTCTTCAATAGAAACCATTTGTGGAATAAGTGGTCTTCCACATTAAACAAGAAAGAGGAAGGTCTGCCCTTCATCTGGGATTCCAGGACAGGAGCCATCCACTTTTACTAAAGGATTACGAAAGCAATTGATGAGGTACATTTGTTGCTCACCTAACATAGAAGCCTAAATACAGACCATAACCTGCCCAGCCATAGCAGATGCAGACCACTGGCTTCTCCCACGGCTTGCAATTTAATGAACAGTCATATCCTACAAATCTTCTCCCAATAGCTTGGCAGTGCTTACACATCCAGACTGTGGGCCCTAAAGAGAGATTTGTCATTGCTTAAATAAATTTTACAGATGTAATAGATAAAAGCAATAAAGAAAACAGAGCTTTTATAAAACCAAGTTGACAGAGCAGAAAGCTATCTCTCTGTAATAGGTGTGTATATTTGTGCATACTAAGCTGCTTATGTGTACCAAAGGGAAATAGACAATGAAGGTCAGGAAGCATGAAACGATAGCCTCCTTGCCTTTCAAGGAACATAAATTTTATTTGCTAGATGTAAATCTTAAAGCTATGGCTTTCAATCTGCATGTGTGATCACCAGAAATGACTATTGAGGAAGTAAAAAAAATATTTGCCATGTTGCTGGGCAATGAAAATCTCAGGACAAACATATCTCTTCAGAGGACACTGTCCTGCTGTGATGGTCACCAAAGATGGCTTACCTGCCTTGGATTAGCATGACAGGACTGTGAATGGGCATGTGCTTCTCTTGTCCTAAATGCAGGATCCAGGGCTCTAAATGGAGTTTCCTTGGTGCCATTTGAGGCACAAAGAAATATGATTTCCCAATGTGCTTCTAGGTAGCTCATACTTTCCAAAGACAAACACAGGAATTTCTTTTGAAATATCATTTTGTTAAGCTATTAGTAACCCTCTACCTGGCCCTGAGATAAAGGAAGGACAAAGAAAGGGACTAACAGTCTTGCCTTTATGATATACAATAAAGGTACACTCCCACTCTCACAAAAGTTTGGTAACTTATTTTGACTAACTTCTTCACCACGCAAATGAACAAAATACAAATTAGGTTTGCTGTGTGTGTGTGTGTGTGTGTGTGTGTGTGTGTGTGTGTTCAATCTGTTTAACAAATTATGGCCTTTAATACTTAATCCTAGTTAATTAAATTAGTCTAAATTTATGTTGAGGCATGTTTTGAAATAAGACCTTGGTAAAAATGGAGAAATCTTAATATGTAAGCATAAGTATTATTCAAAATAAAACAGAGAAAATAAATGTTTCAGTGAAAAGAATCAGTCTATTATTTTTTTTAATGGCCATAAAAACAGCCACAATGTAAAACCTGTAAACAATGCATGAATTAAATAAGATCAGTATTCATGAGGAGTATCTGAATCTTCTTTGGAGCCTGGAATTAAAGAAATATAAATTCCATTCACTAAAAATGCCTGGTGCCTGAGTGCAAGATATATTTAGGGTCAAGTATCTAAGATAGCATCTACTTGGCCTGTATTTATAACTCTAGTCATGAAAGAAATAAAAGAGAAAAACTGACATGGCTTTTGGAATTTGATATAACAGGAGGGATGGTGAGAAATACATATTGTATATAGAGAGATAAATAGTATATATAATATATATATATATAATTTTTACAAATAAATGCTTGCTCCTAACTATACATTTTCTTAGGGTTACTTTGTACCTGATCCCAGATGAAAGCTGCATCTTATCTATCCTGACTCCTGGGCCCAGGAGACGCATTCATTACTGCAGCCTGCCTCTGCACTGGTCACTGACCACAACTTTTCCTTTCTCTCAAGTTCAACATGGTTGCAGTAGCATAACTACTTCTAGTCACTGCAGGTACAATGGAGGAGCTTCTTTGTTGAAATTCCACCTAAAGAGAGTCCAGTGGGAGTGGAGGGTCACCTCTGGTGCTGGCCTTGAGGTAGGCACTATTCAAAGGGACTGGCACATAGGAAATCCTCTGACCACACTAAGAGGGGGAACTATGTTACCTCCACTGAGCAACTCAGGGAAAAGAATCAGTATGCAAAAGCCCAAGGTTACTGGAGAAGTAATTTTCAGCTCCTGGTTCTGCCAACTGCTTGATATTTCTGAGTAGGAGAAATTGTGCTAAGAGACAGGCAAACATAGTAGCAGTTCTGGCCCTCAATTCATTGAATTGGTCCTTCGCCTTCATTTGTTAGGGGGCTGCCTGCAGATGGTATGTTAAAGTAACCACACAGAAAGCTTCATCGGACCACGCAGATTCCCAACAAATCATCATCATCATCATCAACAACAACAACAACATAATAATAATGGAATTCCCAAGCACAAAAAAAAGTTCTGGAATCACCTTTCAAACATTTCCTCTTTATTGAGATGATCTAGAGAGGATAAGTGGTTGGTTTTAGATCCCACAATTAATAAGAATAGAACTCAGCCTGGGAAATGATAGCTCACACAAATAACCCTACTTTCTAGGGACACAGATCTGAGTACTGCACTGTGCAGAGCTGGCTGGGGCAAACAAATCCACCTGCAGTTAACCCGCAAAAAGCTGGACCTGAATGTTTGGCGTAAGTAACAGTAGCAGTCATGAACAAATATAAGTAGAAGACAGCTCAAGTCCCAGAACTAGTGCACACACCAAGTAATAAAAAATAAATATAATAAAATAAAGTACAATTCGTAATAAAAGAAAAGAAAAAGACTAGAGCCCAAACCAGGGCAAGCCAGACCTGGGTCTCCAGCATTCTCCTCTCTCAGCACCCACACAGAAGAGCCTGGTTTAGGGAGCGATCAGAACACAGCCAAAGGGCTCTGGGTGCTTCTCACACTGAATGACCATATGGTTCCCATAAAGGCCACCACACAGCTGACCTGCATCCAAGCCCTTGCAGGGATGGTGCTAAAGTAGACTAACACAGGGCTGAATGACTGGAATGGGAGGGGTGACAATAAAAGGCTCTAGGAGGTCTAAGCAAAGAAGTTCATTGGGCAATGGCTGGAATGCTATAGTGGGCAATTCAGGAGCTTAAACACCTGGGCCACTGATGGCTGGGGGAGCCAGATCCTCAGGCATCCATGTGTGCAGGGATCCTACAGTGCCCAGGGGCCTGGCAGAGACAAGGGGAACACCTCCTACCCACACCAAGTGGAGTGTGTGCAAGTGAGCGCTGCAGGCTGTGAGATTCTGGCTTTTGACATATTAAGAGTCAGGGTTCTGGAAGTAGAGATATGCCTCAAGAGGTATGTCATAGCCTAAAGTGGGGAACCAGGGCTCTTTGTCTCATTTTATTTTATTTTCTGTGCTAGTACTGAGGCTTGAACTTGAGACTTGGGCATTGTTCCTTTGATTTCTTACTCAGGGCTAGCACTCTACCACTAAACCACAGCTTCACTTCTAGATTTTTGGTGGTCTCATGGACTTTGCTAACCCAGCTGGCTTCAAACCATAATCCTTAGATCTTAGTCTCCTGAGTAGCTAGAATTATAGACATGAGTCACCAAGGACTTGGCTTGAGCTCCTTGTTTGTATAAAGTATATTTCTAAGCATAAGTCCCGGGATGTAAACCTATCTCTCTCTCTCTCTGTCTCTCTCTCTCTGTCTCTCTCTCTCTGTCTGTCTGTCTGTCTGTCTGTCTGTCTCTCTCTCTCTCTCTCTCTCTCTCTGTCTCTCTCTCTGTCTCTCTCTCTCTGTCTCTCTCTCTCTCTCTCTGTCTCTCTCTCTGTCTCTCTCTCTCTCTGTCTCTCTCTCTCTCTCTCTCTCTCACACACACACACACACACACACACACACACGATATACACACACTCAGCCAGGGGCAGGGAGTATGTAGTTTTCAAATCCATGATTATGAAATGCTAATGTTTTCCCAAGTTCACTGAAGTATTAAAAAAATCTCTGAATACTCATTGAAAATATTAACTGTGATATGGTATTATGATTGCAGGGGTACAGTGCCTGATGAGTATACCCGAGGCCTTAAGTTCAAGCCCCAAATACTATAAATAAACAAAGTTCTAAGGTGATTCTCATCATATTCACTAGGCTAACAAACTTTGTGTGTCATATACATTAAGACATATATGAACTATGTTGATATTTTGGGGAGAGAAATGAGCTGTCATGATTTGGATGAATTATTTGCCAGCATTCTGGGTTAGGGCTGAGACAGGATTGCAGGTGACAGAATTACCCTTTGGAAAATGTCACAAAGGATTGCACAATGAAGGTAAGTTTTTATCTTCCTGAGACTTTGAACAGGAATATTCATACCATGGCTTTACTTGGTTTAAGAAAAGAATTATTCCACCATCTCTTCTGGCAAGAGGCAGCAATGTCTGTGGTGGCCACTCACAGAAGATAATGGAGCCTAGCAATCTGTTCTTCTGCGAGGGGAATTTGGAACTCTTAATATAATCTCATTAAGATAAAATGATGTGCTAAAGCATTGGAAATTCTTATACTACAGTAGCTAGCTATTCCTTTCTTCAAAAACATTTTTAAAGATCCATATTATAGCCTGAAATATTAACATCTTTATGCTGTTTTGTTCCATAAGTCAAATAACTGAACAGGTCATGGTACAAGATAAAATAAATGGTGATAGCTCAGAAACAAACTTGTGCTAAGGATAATTCTTCTGCTCTGGGTGCCTCTATATGAAATTGAGTGTACTTCTAAATCCATACCCGCCCCGTGACTCTGTTTACCAAAAGCCATGCCTCTTGTTTGCCTTTAAAAGGATAGAAAGAGGAGGTGGTGGGGGAGATAGTGAATAAGCTTGCATTTTCTACACCATTCCACCACAAAAACCTCTTGTGAGGTCTTCAAAAATAACAATTCGGCAAAAAGTGACAGCAGGACCACCACAGAGTCAGCCCTGGCGACCCCTTTTCAAATAGCTGCTTTCAGTGAATCAATTTTCAATGTTGTTTCAGTTATTCTTAGAGAGAAAACTTTCTCCCCCTCCCCTCTCTCTCCTTCCCTTCTCCTTTGGAAATTTGGTAACCATAGTTTCTGTGTCCTGCTGGGATGTGATATGCAGAGCTGGATCTTACCTGCTATTAAGCTGCTGATAGCAGTGTTTCTGCTGCAATTTATGAGCAATGTCAGCTGAAGGCACAGAGTATTGTACACACTATATTTTCCCAGCTGGAGATCTCCGTGAATGGAAAGCAAAAACATGAATACACATGCACTGTAGGCTTGATGGAATAAAAAGGCAGGAAAAAAGTCAGCGGGCTAAAATCAGGTGGGTGGTCTTGATTATGAACCAAGTAGATAATAAAATATTCAAAGGAAGAGCTAACAAAAATGGTCAGAAAACAGAGATACACAATGTAGAGAAAAGCCCACAGGGTGAGGGGGGAAAAAAGTCTTTTTTTTTTTTTTTGGTCTGTATCGAGCCAGCCTATTTCCTAGGTCAGTAATGTGTCAATTTACCTTGCTACTCCAAGATTTAAGCAATCTGCCATAACCAAAGGTCAGCTGAAACTACAAAAGTCCCATTCCATAGTTTCCAATAACTGTTACAACATACAGTAATTACAACTGATTTCACTTTTATCCTTTCTTCTAAAGGCTTCCACCCACAATCTGAAAAGGAAAATCAAAATATGTCTTAACCATCAACATTTTCTCTGGTTTCTAGGCACCCATTGGCTCATGCCAGTAAATTTAGGGACTAAGGAGGCTCAGACCCAAGGATCAAAATTTCAGGCCAACCCAGGAAGGAAAGTCTATGATTACCAGAAAGGTGGAGGCACAGCTGTGGCTCAAGTGGCTCAAAGGAAAATGCCCAGAGCCCAGGCCTTGAGTTCAAGGCCAAAGCTACGAGTTCAGTAATTCAATCCTGATGTGTTTACAAGATGCTTGTATGGTCTCTGTATGAAATACTTGGGTTGGTCTGGGCCTGGGTGCTGTCCCTGAGCTCTTTAGCCAAAAGCTACCACCCTACCCCTTGAGCCACATTACCACTTTCAGTTTTCTGATGGTTAATTAAAGATAACAATAAAAAGGACTTTAGTGCCTGGGCTGACTTTGAACCATGATCCTCAGCTCAGCCTCCTGAGTAGCTAAGATTACAGATGTGAGCCACTAAGCCTAGCTATAAACTTGCTTTAACTCTTCTTCAGGTAAATGCACAATTGCTTTGTCTGTGTCCCTAGTTTCTAAAATTGCTATGCATTATAATTTGAGGAGCTTTACTTCTTTTTTTTAAATGAACTATGTTATGGGCAGATCCATAAATAATGTAAGTTAGTTATTCTGGGTTAAGGCTAGGTTTTATTTATTTTTTTGTCAGTCTTGGGGCTCAAACTCAGGCCCTGGGCACTGTCCCTGAGCTTATTTTGCTCCAGGCTAGCACTCTACCACTTGAGCCACAGCACCATTTCTGGCTTTTTCTGTGTATGTGGTACTGAGGAATTGAACCTAGGGCTTCATGCATGCTAGGCAAGCACTCTACCACTAAGCCACATCCCCAGTCCTAAGGCTAGATGTTAAAAGACAACATTCTCGCTGGATGCAGTACCTCATACCTGTAAGATTAGCTACTTGGGAGGCTGAGATCTGACAATCAAGGATTGATGCCAGCGCAGGCAGAAAACTGTGAAATGCTCATCACAAATTAACCAGCAAACACTGGTTAATTAAAAAGTGGAAGTGAAGGTATGGCTCAAGTGGTACAGTGCCAGCTTTGAGGAAAAAGCCAGTTCAAGACGACAGGATTCTAATGTGTAACCTGAGGTGAAAACACTGGCCTAGCTTCTTCCCCCACAAGATGAATAAAAACCAATGCTCTGAAGAACCAGCCAACTACTCTAAATCAGTCCTCAGTTGCTTTGAGCTACATTGACTGGGAACATTGCCTCCAGAGACTAACTGAAAAATGGGTGCAGTAGTAAATAATTACCAAAAGCACAACGACCTCTACTACCTTATGCTCCCTGGAAAATAAACATTTAAGATGTTTCCCCAAGATGGTTTCCAACCATCTCTAATCCAAATATAGGTGATTTGATTCAAATACTCATATCCCAGTATCAACACTATAGAATAAAGAACGATTGAGCCAATTAAATTTATTAAGCATAGAGCTAAATAAGTGGAAAAAATTAATTACCATTTAAATAGCAATATGAAGTTCTTTGAAGAATAGCCTTTTGTTCTGAGATCTCAAATGTTAAAAGGCAAAAAAAAAAAAGGAAAGAAAAAAGAAATTCTCAGATCGTAACAATGTTAAAAAATGTAGTGTAAAATAAATATGCCGCCTAGAAATTCTTTCACTGGGAACAATAAGCCCAGGTTATTTATGATAGGCCTATAACCTATTCAGGGTGATAATAAGCTACTACTAAACAAAGTTGACTCTAAGGAAAAAATGAGAAGGAAGGGACCTGCAACCGAAAAGCTACTTTCCTTCTTTTTTTCCCTTTCTTTCTTTGTGCCAGTACTGGGACTAGAATTCAGGACCTGAGTACTGTCTTTAGTTTTTTCTACTCTAGGCTAGTGCTCTACCACTCAACCACACTTCCACTGCAGCCTTCTTGGTGTGCACTGGAGATGAGAGTCTCAGCAACTTTCCTGCTTTGACTAGCTTTGAATCTCGATGCTCAGGTCTCAGCCTCCTGAATAGTTTGATTACAAGTGTGAGCCACAAGCACCCAGTTTTCAAAGAGATTTGGGGGGTAAAAGGGGTGGGAGCATGACCTGAAAAGGCCTGTGAAGTCCCCCATGTAATGAAGGGGGCTAAGGCACAGCATGGAACAGATAGCTTGTACATTATTTCAGAACCTGCACAAGGTTGTTTATTATTCAAAGAAATAATTAGCAATATTAAAGCATCTTAAACATATGGGGAGATATGTACACAGAGCCCTTACTTTTTGCACAACAAATTAACCAGTTGGTGGACTAAGCAGGACTCAGACATGGTTAACCAGGGTGGATGGCTTGTCCAGTAGTTCAAACAATGCCAAACGCAAACTGAACTTAACAAATTCTATGGAATGGACTTGGCTTTTTGTTTTAATAAGCTATTAGCTTATTCCTCTTTCATTTTGTTAAACAAAATGCTATATTTCCAGGTGTTTTGTTTTGTTAGTAACAAGGTCTCGAACTCAGATCCTCTTGCTCACTGCTCACATCTGGCACTCTCCCGTTCAGCTTTTTTGCCTGTTCATTGGAGATGAAGTCTCAATTGGAGATGGGGACTTGTCTACATAAGCTGGCCTCAAACCAAGACCCTCTAGATCTCAGCCTCCTGACTACCTTAGGATTATAGGGCTGAGCTGATCTTATCCAGCTACATGAATAGCTTCACAAAGTGAAACAGTATAAAATACAAACCAGGTAAGTTCAAGTTCACACACACACACACACACATACACACAGAAAGAAAAATAAGGAGAGAACCCTTACATAAAATGAGTCTCAAAAAAATAAAAAAGAAGTCTTTTCATCAGTTTTGGCTTTTAATTATCTGTGATATTTTTCTTCTTTGTAATACAGGATAAAATTTGCCTTCTTCCTATGATCAAATGCTATCTCTAAGTAGACTGTTTATTTCAAGGATTTACACAGCATGTGGCTTCTGATGATTTTAACTACAGAAAGAATGCAATTATGATTGCTCTCTAAAAGGGCATAATTGACACCTTTTGCTGCTTTTATATATTTTTTGTAAATATCAAAATCTTTTGTTTCAATTACTCAAGACAGAATGTGCCTGCAAAACATGACTAAAGGTTCAGAGATAAACGAAATATTTTAACCTGGCCAATAATTCCCTGGACCATCTTCCGCCAACTCACATTACAGGGGCCTACGGTGCTTGCACTGCACACCAAACTTGTCTCTGTATATTCAGAACAGGGTGACAAGGAATCTGCAGTTTTGGAAGTTTTACAGGCCCAGTGTGGAAGTGATTCAGCTGTCTCTCTGGCACCAGGTTCAGGAACTAATTTCAAGGAAATGCAAAGTTTCGGAAACAGCTCCATGTCGGCGGGACATGTCGGCAGCAGTGCATCAACTGAAATATTGCACACAGTAACTCATGCCTGTCATCCTAGCTACTCAAGAAGTAGAAAGTGGGAGGGTGGAGATTTGAGGGCACCACTAGCAAAAGACATGTCCAGACCTCATCTCAATCCATAGCTCGGTGTGGTGATACATGCCTGTCGTCTGTCGTCCCAGGTATGCAGAAAGTCTAAACAGTTAAATCATAGTCCAGCCTGACTGGCGCCAAACGGCAAGACTCTATCCCAAAATAGCTAAATCAAAAAGAGGATAGCGGCATAGCTCAGTAGCAGATAACCTGCCTGACAAGTGTAAGGCCCTGAGTTCAAACCCCAGTAGTACCAAAACAAATAACTTGAACCAGGTCTGAGGAATGGGGCCCTCAATGTATGTTCTCTTCCTAGTTGAGCCCAGTCGTCAGGCTGCTTATGAGTTATTCTACCTTAATGAGTCTCAACCCTGACTCCCTTTCCAAGCAACATGAGGAAGTTACAGACTAATAATAATAACGTCTGTCAATACTTAAAACTCCACCTTCAACCAAATGAATCAGAGTATTTGGCCCTGAAATGTAAGGCCTGGCATTTATTCTAGAATGTGTCTAGAATGGACTGAGAAGAATGGGTCCATAGATTAACAAAACAGAGATAAATGATTTCTTTCCTTCCTTCCTTCCTTCCTTCCTTCCTTCCTTCCTTCCTTCCTTCCTTCCTTCCTTCCTTCCTTCTTTTCTTTAGGGGGAGGCAGTCATGGAGCTTGAACTCAGGGTCTGGGTGCTGTCCCTAAGCTTTTTGCTCAAGGCAAAGTGTTCTACCACTTTGAGCCACAGCTCCAGATTCCTGGTGGTTAAACAGAGATAAGAATTGCATGGACTTTCCTGCCCAGGCTAGATTTGAACCATGCTTCTCATTTCTTAGTCTCCCCTGAGTACCTAGGATTACAGTCATGAGCCACTGGTGCCTAGCAAATGATAAGCTTTTACAGAAGCACCTTTTCTTTGCAAAGCACAGACTACAGTTACAAATATATCTGATTAAAAAGCAAAATCAGCCAAACACCTGTGGCTCACACCTGTAAACTTAGCTACTCAGGAGGCTGAGAACTGAGGATGGAGGTTGGAAGCTAGCCCAGGCAGGAAATCCTCTAAGATTCTATCATCCTTTGAAGAAGACTCATCTGGTTAGCTAGATATTACATGTGGGTGAAAGAAAAAGAGCTCATTACAATGATAAAGCATGGAGCCAGGGTTAATGTGTATGAAACTCTTATCACCTCCCATGTTGAGAAGAAATTGAAAGTATTCTTAGGTTTCTAGTTCATGTTAGTCAACTCTAAACCATTCCAAACTGTGTGGAAGGTTGATGAAAAATTCTTAAAGCTGATCTGGAGTTAATGGTCTGGGAAAAAGAGTATGTTCTCTGGAGCTGTATTGTCACTGGTTCTTTGAAGGCTGTAGTTTTCACATTGGGAAAATTCTGTATCACATGTCTCTCATCTACCCTGTAACACTAGGTATTTGGGAGATAAGACATACACAGGAGAATCTTGGGCAAAGAGTTAGCAAGATCTCCATCTCTAAAAATAATCTGGGTACTGTGGATCACACCTGTGATCCAATTTACACAATAGTCTTCAGTAGAATTACAGTCTCAGACCAAGCCCTGGTACAAAGTTCCAAGACCCACCTAAACAATACCTGAAACCAAAATGTGTGGGAGCTTGACTTAAGTAGTAGACCACCTGCCTGGCAAGTATGAGGCCCTGAGAGCAAACCAGAGACACACACACACACACACACACACACACACACACACACACACACAGTAGTTTACTAACTTACTTAGTAGTCTCTGGTACCTCTAAAGATTCACTGAATGGAACTACAACCATCATTTATTTAGAAATATCTTCTGCTAGTTAAGTAAAATGAATTTCCTAAACCTCCCCGGAGGTTAGGCAGTCTAGTAAAGACAGAGCCAGGTCCGTAGGAAAAAGACCAGAGGCACAGCTGAGATGTTAGGTGCCACATCTTTGAAGAAAATAAGCAAAAGAAGAGCTCTGGGACTGATAGGAATGGAGGAATGTTGTCTGCCAGAAAACACCTGGACTGAGAGCTGGAAGGTAGGAAAGAGCTTGGCTTGCAAAGGCTCCAGGGCAGCAAACGTAGTGCTTGTCTTGAGAGACAGGCTTGAAGCATAGTAAATATTTATTGAAATCCTAGTGTATACTCAACTATACACAAAACCAAGGAAATATGGTCCATGGTGAATGCCCACAAATGTCTTTAAGGCCAGTGAAAGCAATAATGATTCCATGATCAGCACAGTGGAGGCTCACACATCGAATCCTAAATATTCAGGAAACTGAGATCTGAAGAAATGAGGTTCAACATCAGCCTGGGAAGACTAAGCTGCAAGACAACATCTCCAGTTAACTAGCAAAAATGCTGCACTGGAGGCATGGCTCAAGTAAAAGTGGTCCGGCTACATGCAATGAATCCAACTACACGTGAATGCTGAATGCAAGCCCCGGCATTAGCTCATACACACAACACAATAAATAGCCTATGAAGCAAAGATAGAGAAGGGTGAAATCAGCCCATGGAAACAAGTTAAGCATTTCTTGAGTTGAGCTTTGCTTCTTCTGTTTATGTCTTTTTGATGTTGAAATTCCACTTCACTCCTCAAGCTGCAGTGTTAACAATTATTAATAAAATGCATTTTACAGTCATGATGATTTTTATCTGGATGGCTGTTGAGTGAGAAATGCAAAGGTACTCACTGTTCCTTTGTGCTGCTATGTAAATGCAGGCCTTTCTTTTGAAGTGTGCAATACAGGGTCATTGTATAATCTCTAATATCGGAAATATTTTGTGACTGCACCCTCTTAGCAAAACAAAGTTAAGGAAAAAAATACCATCATACTGTTTAAAGTAGACTGATTTGTTTAAAACCTGGTTTGGAAACTGGAAGACAGACAAGGTTCAAAATAGCAAAGAACTGGCCACAAGCCAAAAGTCCCTGTGTATCAGAATGACAAACTGAGTATTAAATTATCTGATAAAGTGGAGACAATGAACTCCATTGAGCTCAATGCCAAGTACTAGATATTATTCCATTTATGCAAAACTAAATATTGTATTATTGAAGAATTTAGAGATTTGTGATAAAATGAGAATAGAAATGCAAAAGTCAAGTAGTGGTTATACAGAGAGTAAACCAGGCTAGGACTGAGGAAAGGTCCCTGAGAAGTTTTCTACTTTTTGTTGTAAATGCTGGAAAATACATTTTTGTTTTCTTGTTTCTATCTTTTTTGCACAGATTAAAGTATTTTAATTATATTCAATATTTAGAAATAACAAGTGTTTTTAGCTGGGCACTGGTGGTTCAAACATGTAATCCTAATGAGTCAGAACTTGAACTAAGTACAGAGGTTCAAAACTCGACAGAAATATCCACAATAGTTTTCCAGTTAATCAGAAAAATGCTTGGCTACAGACATGGCTCAAATGGTAGAACACCAACTGTGTGCAAACTTGAGCCTATAAACTCAAATCTTGGTACCGGCAAACAAAAAAAAATGTTTTTATCTGGTTATTTTGAAATCAGATCTTTCACTTACATGTCACCCTTGTTTACTTGACATTTGTACACAAATTTCTTCTTGTTTAACATCTTTCTTGTATTTTATTCAGTATTTTAGTTAAGGCAACCTGAAGAAAAGGAAAAGGAATCCAACCCTGTGAAAAGTAAAACACCCTAAAATTCAAAGCAAATTATGAATGAAGACAGCTTTCCCTTACAAAGCCCTGGGAAACAGAAACGCCTACTTCTGTGTTTGGCAGAGAATCCTCTCTGGTTCCCTGAAATAATTGACACATGACACAGTCCAGGCTCTACAAGGATTCATTTTCCCCCAGCTCATAGGCAACTACTTGAATATATATACAGAAAATAGAACTATTACATATCTGTACAAATGGAAATTCACAGAATAGTGGCAGGTAGCCAGCCCAATGATTTCAGGTCTGCTATTCCATCTGCTTGCCTGTTAACTGTCGGAAAATAGAAGCAAATCACTTCTTCTGCAACTAATTCTCAATAGGGCTTCTAAAATCCAGACTCCATGATGCAACTTTAATAAGACAGAACTGCTTATTATGATCAATAAAGCAAAGCCTTCCAGCAGTTTCAGAGCCAGAAATGCTCTTGGGTGGACAGCAAGCAAACACCATCCCTGTCAAGAAGTGTGGAAGGCCCTGGGGCCAAAGGGGCCAAAACTCTCAGATACCAGGAAGTGGTATCCGTCCTGCTTCTTCTCTGCAGATGAATCCAAAGGCGTTCTCATCCCGTTCCGTTTTATTAGCCCCGATATGTGGTAATTAATTTACTGCAGGCTCTTAATTCATAAATGGATCAAATAAAGCTGGCCATGGCTTTTGGCAGCCAACCCTTACTAAATTATGGGGACTAGAAGTCGGTTCCAAGTCTCTCCATCAGCTCTTTTAGCTTGTAAAGTTCAATTAGAGAGTTCTTAGCTTATTGTGTGCCTTAAACCTCCAAGGAAAGCATTATTTGTGCATTTCTATTTTGCCAAAAGAAAAAAAAAAACTGGCAACAAAGCAGTTCCTAGAATGTTGAACAGGGCATTACCAAGAAATGCTAAGACTTCAGCTCTCAGTATCCAAAGCCTTATGGGTTTTTTGGAGGGGACAGGTAGGGGGGCGGGACAAGGATCCCAGGAAATTATAATGGACTAAAATTAGTCTAATTATCAAGGAGAGTTATATAACCTGGATTATGTACACAATTGTAGAAGTTCTGACTAACAGAATATGCTTCTGTATGTCTGTGTGTGTGTGCGTGTGTGTGTGTACTTATGTGTGGGGTGCGTGTGCATGCACACACATGTGCACAAGTTCAAATACTGGGATTTGAATTTGGGTTGTAGGCTTTATCCCTTAGCTATTTGGCTTAAGGCCACTGCTCTATCACTTGAGTGTCATCTTCACTTCTGTTCTTTTGTTGTTGTTATTGTTAGTTAATTGGAGATGAGTCTCCCAGACTTTTCTGTCCAGGCTTCAAACCTTGATCTTCTGATCTCAGCCTCCTTAATAGCTAGCATTATAGGTAGTCATATTTTCTTTTTGAAGTGCCATTGATAGATAAGCACAGACTAAATATCCTACTTGGAAAGGAAGGGAGGAGGGAGGGAGGGAGGGAGAGAGAGAGAGAGAGAGAGAGAGAGAGAGAGAGAGAGAGAGAGAGAGAGAGGGAGAGAGAGAGAGAGAGAGAGAGAGAGAGAGAGAGAGAGAGGAGAGAGAGAGAGAGAGAGAGAGAGAGAGAGAGAGAGAGAGAGAGAGAGAGAGAGAGAGAGAGAGAGAGAGAGAGAGAGAATCTCAAGCAACAAATCTCTAGCCCTGTCTACAAAGGAGGAGGAAATTAGTCCTGCCAGTTTGGTAAACATCTCAGCCTCTCCCATAGCTGGGTAGCAGACTTAGCTGCAGGAGCAAGAAAACATTTCCACCATGAGCTACTGCTATTGCCTCAGAGGCCAAGGCTCTAAATCTCCTGGAAGCTGAGAACAAATTAGCAGCTTTGCCTGCAACAGGCTGGCCCTCTGAAAGCTGGCTTCTTCTCCCATTACAAACTGTGCTCCTCCAAGATAACACATTGAAGGATATAAAATCATTTCCTCCAGCTTACTGCCCGTCACCTTCTTGGCTCTACTGACAGAGCAGTATGAACCCCACAAAAGTACCTCTCGGGGTGCCTGTTAACTTGTCCTTGAACAAGAGGAGAAGGACAGGGGAGGGAATCACCATGCTCCAGGTTGAAGAACATGGTAATGGGTTTTCTTGACCTCCTTTTCTTCATTTATCCACTCAAACAACTATGGCTATTGGTCTGCCTACGCCACACTGGGGGTAGTTATGAAGAAGACAGACAAAAATCAAGCCCTAGAAGATACCCTTGTGATGTTCACTGTCCTCTTTTATGGTCTTTGTGCTAAAGGAGGAAGGCAAGTAGCAGAGAACTAAATGAAACAGCATGTCTCTGGGCTGAGAACGCAACTTGAAAGCACAAGGAATTACACACACAGTGGTTTCCCAGAGCAGAGCTCTAAACCATATCCTGCCCAGGCCAGAGCTTGCCACACATTGTAGCAGCAGCCCTTGGCTCCAGTGCCTCTGCCCTTAGAGAAAGAAAATACCTGAGACCAGTCTCAACTTCAGCATTTTACAAAGGCAGACACTCAAGGGTTTTGCTCAACGAAGGAAGTGAGAGTTTTACTACACACATTAAGGAGAAAAATCCACTATGTGAACACCTCAGTAAAATCGAAGGCACAGAGTTCAAGTCCAGAAGTGGATGGAGGAGTATATTGATTTCTAAAGCCCAGATTCAAATAACAACGACAACAGAAGCCATTTGGTGACATTGAAAGATGTCATAAAACGGATAGTGAATTGAAACCCTTTTGTACAACTACTTAAAGATAATTTGTTTAAAGTTTCATTTGTGCCAGCCTCCAATGGCTCATATCTCTAAGCCTAGCTACTCTGTAGGCTAAGATCCAAAAGAGAACTGTTCGAAGGCAGCCTGGGCAGAAAAGTCTATGAGATGCTTATCTCCAATTAACCAGCAAAGTCGTAAGGGAAGCTATGATTCAAGTGGTAGAATGCTAGCCTTGAGAAAGAAAGCCAAGTAAGGATTCAGGGTCCTGAGTTAGTTTCCTCTCCCCACACTAATGGCAAGAGAAAAATGTTTCATTGCCACTTGTATAGTGCTGTTGTAAGATTTTAAATTCTCAACCTCATAGTATTTTTGAAAACCACGTGTAACTAAAACCACACTTGGAAGAACAGAATAAATTATAACAATAAGTTAAATTACCCAATATTTCCAAACTTGAAATGATCATTATGATTACACAGACCAAAATTATCTCAATGTCAGGCCTTGAAACAGATGACAGCTATCAAATATCAAAAAGGAATGTAGGGCTATTTGAGCATTTTCTTATCTATAAGATGAGGATATTATGACCACTTTTTTAAAAAAGTGCCTAGAAAGATTAAGTCAAAGTTTGTAGAGTGAAGAGTAAAATCTTCTTCCTTTTTCCCTCCTAAAATTCATACCAAGAATGATGGTAGTCAGAAAAACAGAGCAACTGTTTCTGAGATTTATATAAAGCAAAAACTAGACATGGTAGAATACGCTGGGAATACAAGATAGTGTGGGGACAATTTAGGAAGACTGTAATTCAAGGCCAGCTTGAGTAAAAAGCAACATCCTAACTCAGCACATGAGCCAGGGTGGTAAAGCACCTGTCACACCAGCTAAGTGCATAGGCTGGGAGAAGAGGAGAGGTAGGAGACTCGGGTTGGAGGCCAGCCCCAGGGCAAAATGCAAGGCTCTATAAGAAATATAGTTACAGGAGGAATAAAAAAATAAGCTAGAGGTGTGACTTAACTGGGACAGTGCCTGCTAGCGTGTGCAAGGCTCTGAGTTCAAATTCCAAAAGGCACAGCTCAAGGAGTCTGAAGGGAAACAATCTATGCTTATACCAACAAGTTCCAATGACGCGTGTGAAACTTCAACTCAGTTTCTTCACACCCCATTATTAGAAAGAGCCAATCAAGAATCGTCAAGCATGTAGGAAAGTCACAAGCATGAAATAGGGAGGCCAAATCAAGCATTCAAATAAAAAGAAATGTAACAGGAATGAGAAATTGTTCTGGGAAGAGAAAATGTCATTAGAAAGGTTTCAGAAAAGTGATTCATGAAACGAGAAAAGGAACCTTCTTATAAGGAACAATCCTGATGCTTAAAAATTAGCTTTCTAAATTAAAAAAAAATTAGAATAGATCTGTCTGTGGGGGAAAAAAAATCCAGTGATAAAGGTGGGGGAGGGGCTGGAGTGGTAGAGTGCTTGCCTAGCATGCACGAAGACATGGATTCAATTCCTCCATACCACATACATAGAAAAAGCTGGAAGTGGTGCTGTAGCTCAAGTGATAGAGCTCTAGCCTTAAGGAAAGCCCAAGAGCAGTGCTCAGGTGCTGAGTTCAAGCTCCAGGACTGGAGAAAAAAAATAGGTGGGGGAAAATCCCCAGAAATCAGGAAATCCCTGCAAGTCAGAACTCTGAAGAAGGAGAGAATGGATCAGAAGATTGAAACAAAGTTCTAAATAAAAAGAGTTCTAAAAGGAGAGAACATGAAATATCCATTATATTCTGTCCACAGAAACCTGTCTATCCAATCTCTGTAACTACAGGGCTTCAGTTTCCAATGAGTGGACCAAGCTCAACACAACAGATTTCTTAAAAGATTTGTGGTAAAGATTGCCACAGAGCTATGTCAGAAGGATAAGACAAAGATGAAGGTTAAGGAAGATGGCCACAGAAATCAAACTACCTCAAGTGGGAATGACCTTGAAGTGTTCCAAGACTACCTTGGCAGCTCAGCACCACTTTCAGAGGCTCCAAAAAGTCCATCCCCATTAGTCTTCCTCTATCCCCATTATTAATCAAGCCTGAATGGAAAAGGAACATGTTTTTAGCTATTTGAGATTTCAAAATTGTTTCTTCTGATGAGGAAACTATCAAAAGACATTATCCACAGCAATGAGGGGACAGAACAAGAAGACAGTTATAGGAGTTCAAGAGAGAGAGAAATTTTCCCTCGGAGAGATCTTAAGAGTAGGACAACTACGAATGAAGCCTGTGTAGTCAGTAGAGACTGGAGCAGGTCAGACTAAGGGGAGAAAGCAGTCCAAAAATTAAACGCACACAGAACTGGATGTACTTCCACACACTGAGAACCATTTAGAATTCTGGCAAACAATTGATAATAAACGAGTGATGGGTACAGAACAGTTAGAAAAAAAATAAAGTATTAACTCCAGGGAGAAAGCCATTATTGACATTATTGTTAACACCAAATGTTTGTTCTAAGTCTCTAAGAAGATGGGGTCCTGATATGTTTCAATCGCTCCCCACCTTGGTGCCTGAATGATATCCCTCCAGTGGGATTTCCTTCTAATGAATGTAGCGAATGAACTATCATTTCATTTCTTCCTTTATTTCCTTATACTGGGTTTGCATGAGGAGCCTTGTACTTGTTCACAGTACTTGATCAGTTCTACCACCTGAACTACACCTTTACCTATCTACTTTTTGCTGAAATGGAGCCTAATAAACCTTTCTTTCCGGACAGGCCATGAACTATGATGCTTCAGATTTTAGTCTCAGTGCTAAGATGACAGGTATGAGGCACTAGCATCCAGATGTAATGTTAACATTTCTACCATCGTTATTTAAAAAATTCTATTTTGCGCTCTATTTCAATAGAAAAACAAGTTCCAAGCTCAAAACAGCTTCTCTTCAATAGAGAGGGCCAGGTGGTCTAGCAAGGAGTTAAGGCCCCAGCCCCAAAAGGCCAGAGGGACTACAGCCTGCCAACAACCTTATCAGTGAGCATGGAAGCAGATCCCTCAGCTTCAGCTGTCTTCAGCTCTATTCAGTTAACTCACAAGAGAACTTGTCCTAGAAGCACAGCCAAGTTTCGTAAGCCAGAAAACCTGCTTGTTTTAAGGTACTGTTATGTTTTAGAATAATTTGTCACATTGCAATAGACACTCCATAACTCAGAACTACCCTGGGAGGACAGATAGGGGGAAAAAAAATATTTGTTTTGGGAAAGGTACAAGAGTCAAATTATTATCTTCTAAAATAGCTAAACTAGAAAAAAGTAAATCAAGAAATGTTCTTACAAACACATGTTTAAAAAACAGAAAAAGGCAAGTTCAAAATAGATCGGTGTCTCTGGGGAATAAAAGTGATGCGAAGCAGGAAAGATGAAATTATAAAACAATTTTTTGATTAGGCTTTTTTAGAATTTAAAGGCCTTTTAAACTATATGCATATGTAAACTGAACAGAAGTTTAAAAGAGAACGAAGCTGCGTTTCTGTGATAACTCTAGGCACCAGTGCATCTGTGTAGCAGTTTTCTGCTCACTTTAGGGGGAGTCACAGTATGTCCAAGTAGCCTGAGGAATGGGGAGCACTGTGTATATGCATTAGACAGTGTTGGGGGCAGGGGGGAGCTGTTGTCCTAGACCTGGATCTGATGCTACTACTACCTAAATCTTGGGACTCTCCTCCCTTTTGTCTCTCATAGGCTTATACTTCCTAGCAGGAGATGAGAGCATCCCAATGTGTCTGATTACTCAGATCAGATGCCCCCCCCCCACTCTACCAATGGTACTAATAACACAACAAATAGTCCAGGTCAAGAAAGAGTCCTCCTACACATTGGTGCATTCTGGGGAGAGTCAAGCCATGTCCACTCATTCAACGGGACTTGCCACTAAACTAGCCCGGGCTCTTTAAGAGTACTATCATCGTGGTTGGCTATTTACTAAGAATTTTCATCACAATCTTTTTGAGTTTGAAATGGTTCTGATATGCAGAACAGCTTAAGAATGTTACACATCTCTGCTACCTAAACTTCAGGTGTGTCCTGGCAGACACATACTCTTACCCTCCATCAGTTTACCCAAGCAAGAGGGAAGTCTGGCCAAGAACGAAGGGGACAGAGCCAGATGGTAGGCTCTTTTCTCTATGTTTTTTCTCTCTTTCCCTCTCTTTCATTGCCCCTTTTGGAGACAGGGTCTTGGTACATAGCAAGACACAAAGGCTGGTCTTGAACTCCTGATGCTCCTGCCTTAGCCTCCAGGCATGCAGGGATTTCAGGCCTGTGCTACCATGATCGTCAACAACCTGATTTTCTTGACATCGAATCCAATTCTGTCGTCCACAGTTCTTTCCCCTTGTATCTGATGGAACAAGTTCCAAAGCTTTTTTGATCTACACCATATTTTTCAAGTTATATAAAATGCATTCTTTTCCACAATGAATGGGATCATATTTACAGAAGCAGAGGAAAGAATTTCACCAGGCCAGCACATATCTATTACTACAGTAAATGGTGACAATGGGAAATGAGAGGATGGTTGCAGCGTTTCCTTTCCTTGTAGCATAAATGGCTTAGGACTGAAGAGACTGAGATATGAGGATCACAATTCAAAACCAGCCTGAACAGGAACACCTGTGAGAATCTTTTCTCCAAACCCAGAAACAAAACCCACAAAACTAGAAGTGGAGGTATGGATCAAGCAATGGAGCCCTAACCTTAACCTTAACTGAAGAAGCTGTGTGCAGGATAGCATTTAGGGTCCTGAGTTCAAGCCCCAAAGCTGGCACATCACATCAAAAAAGTTACCTCTGGGGTATAACAAGTGTGCTACTGTTCTAATTTGGTTTTTCTTATGATTTCTGAACAATTTACATCGGAGTAGCTATGACTAAACTCCCAAGAACTCTTAATGATTCTGCAACAATACATTTTATTTCTAAAACTGCTAACCAAAGAGATTAGAAAAGTGTCAAGAAAAATGACAAATAGTTTTAATCTAAATATGACAGGTTTTTACCAGTTTATGGAACTGTGCACTTTCGTTCTTTCTTTCTTTTTTTTTTTTTTCAGTCCTGGGGCTTGAGCTCAGGGCCTGAGCATTGTCCTTGGGTTTTCTCAAGGCTAGATCTCTACCACTCAAACCACAGCACCGTTTCTGGCTTTTTGCTATGTATATGGTACCGAGGAATCAAACCCGAGTCTTCATGCATGCTAGGCAAGCACTCTACCACTAGGCCAAACTCCCAGCCCGGAGCTGTGCACTTTCAAAAGAGCATCAGAAACAACATTCAGTGTGCAACATAAAAGAATCCTTTGGTTTAGTTCTCTTATAAAGACATATTACTCCAAATGTGCTTTTTGTAAACCAGGTACTGTCAAACCAGAAAAACTTATGGGGTGGGGTGGGAGAACATTCATGTGTAATAGAAGGCTTCGGCAACCCTCCCATGATTTTAATATTTCCACTTTGGATTGTAATCAATCTTAATATGCTTCCCAACTGGCTTGGTACTCCTGCTATCCTTTTGTCACTTTTCATTAATGAGCAGAATGAAACAAATGCCAATGGCACCAAACATACAACTCCAATAACTCAGGTTGCCAGAATTCCTAGAGCAAAGGAATACAACGTGGACTTCCTGACAAGCTCCTGACACGCCTCTAGAAGCACCCCTACCCTTTTCCCTTTCCAAAATACACCAACTAGTTAGCCTGAGCAGGCCCCCTTGCAACCTTGTCTACCGTATCTGTTCCTTCTGTAAGTAAAGTTCAACAGGGTTGGGATAAACTCAAATCTAGAGGAAAAAAAATGGATAACAGTATCCTGTAATTCTAGCTACTCAGGAGCGTTGAGACCTGAGTATCTCCATTCAAAGTCAGTTTGGGCAAGAAAGTCTGAGACTCTTATTTCCAACTAACCATACACACACACACACACACACACACACACACACACACACACACACAGAGCAAAAGTGGAACTGTGGCTCCAGTGATAGAGTGCCAGCCTTGAATGAAACAGCTAAGGGACAGTGTCCAGATCCTGAGACCAAGCCCTAGTATAGGTGCAAAATAAAACCTAGAGAAAGAAAAACAACTGAGAAGTTGCCTTGTTGAAAAACAAGCCAAAATCTAAACTCCCAGCAACTGGCTTAGCTATCTCGACTAATTCTTTACTTTTTTCCAATTCTTTACTTTTTCCTTTTTGGACACAAGGTCTTGCCATGTAGGCAACCTAGGCTAGCTTTGAATTTATTGATTTTTCTTTCAGTTCTCCTGCCTTAGCCTCTTGAGTGTTGAGATCACAGGCATTCGCCACCATGTCTGGCTCTGACCTAATACTTTATAATCATAACTACCTGTCAGGATGAATTCCTTAAAGGAACATCCTAGCATAATCCAGCCTACCCTCCTTTCTACCTGTGAGGTGAGCATGTGGACAAGATAAGTAGACTTATCTCCCAATGACATCACTAAAGCTGAAGAACATTGTGTTTTTCAGTTTTCCTTTGTATGCCTTCTTGACTCCTCTATTACCCATACTTGATTTTGCTCAGTATGAGAAAATAAAAATGGTGATGTTAAAGCACCATCTCAAAGGTGACATTCAACCTATGATATGTTCTATTGGAATCCATACTTAGAAACATGCCACTTACAAGAAATTGCAAGCTCAGCTAACAACATTCATTTAAAAAAAAACAAAACCATTACTGTAATCTAGCTAAGATCCTGGTTCAAAGCCAGCCCAGGCAAGAAAGTCCATGACACTCTTATTTCCAGTGAACCAGCAAAAAACTGGATGCGTAGCTACGGCTCACATACAAAAAGACATTCTATTCAAAAGCCAGACATAAAGTGAACTCTATTAAAAGGTATAGTTTCAAGTCTTCTGTAGCAATTTACTGGGACTTCACCGGCCACCTGACTCATTGAAAATTAACGTACAGCCAAGGTAATTTTCAAGTGCTCACACATTCTGCTTCTTTGAAAACAAATTCTTTCTACCTTAATCTCATTAGGGTATTTGTCCCACTATCAACTCAGAACTTTACCAAAAAAAAAAAAAAATCCCTTGTGGTTTTTCTCTTCCCAAGAGACAAATTCAACATGGCTCCAGTGTTTTCCAAGAGGTTCACAGCCCCAAAACTAGCCTCGTCCCCTGACCTCTGGCCTAGTTTGTGCTTTAATACCCAGATGCATTTGTTTTCTCCAAAGTGTCTCTTGCCCTGATCTTCCTGCAGACATCTTGGTTGTGGGATTGGAGAAGAGCAAGCCAAAGCTCTCAATCTCTAGTGTCGCACAGCCTAGTTTTGTGATTGACTCTCATGTTTGTTTGGATAAGAGACAATTTTATGCTGGGGGCCTGTGGCTCATGTCTATAATCCTAGCTACTCAAGAGAATGAGATCTGAGGATGGAGGTTCAAAGCCAGCCTGGGAAGTAAAGTTCATGAGACTCTTATCTCTAATCAACTAGCAAAATCTAGAAGTGGAACTGTGGTTCAAGTAGTAGAGTGTTAGACTTGAGCAAAAAGCCAAGTGCCCAGGCCCTAAATTGGTGCCCTCGTTATCAGCATAATAACAACAACAGTTTGACAGGTGTCAATTAGAAGCCACTCACTTACTTGTATACTAGTTGGTTAGTCCTAATCTGCAAAGTGCCTACTTCTGGATTTCGTTAGATTTCCAAACAGGCTTGGGCTTCTCTTCAAGTGACGGTCGTGCAACCATCTCAGTCAGCTCTTTTGACTTGACTTACTTCAAAGGTGGTCTGTCAACATGGCTTTCAAGAAGACATCCACATGACAGCTGTGCATGCCAGTCCCCGGGGCTCCAGCTGGCAGTACCCAAGCTTCCCACAGAGCCAAAAGACATGGCACGGGGGTGGGAGGGTGATTGGTTATTTTCTTCTTGTTAACAAAGACATAGCTAAAAGCTCTGTTAGGGGTATTTTTTTTGTAAAAATATTTGGTGAATATTAAGTTCTAAAAAAAATCTCACTATAAGCTGACTTGAGTTCCCACATTTCAGTCAAAACCTCAAACTGGCAGGCAAATGTTTGTTTAGCATATTTCTTTAAATAACTAGTTATATTCATCTACACGAACACACACTCCAATCCAGGGAAGGCAGAAAAGCAGAAGAAAACACACTTTCTCTACTCATTTGGTTTAGACTGCATCTAAGCATTTTTCCCCCCAAGAAGAGGAATCGACTTACCATGTAAAGTTCTTCATGCGTTTTAATAACAGACACAGCAAAAGTGCCACATGTCAGCTGAGAAGGCTGAGTTCCCAGGTAGGAGCCTCAGCTGCACACTGAATTGGAAGGCTGAATTATAAAAGAACTATATAAGGCTGTCCTGGGTAGATCATTGTTGGATTTACTTTTCAGCTATGAGAAATTATGAAACGAGCCATCAGGATTTCACCTAACCTCACAACACTGCCTATCTGCTCCTAACGGGATTATGTCAGACTCTGCCAACTACCCAGTAATCATACCCATGAGCCTATTTTCCCCAACTTTCTTTGCTAAGAACAAGCTTTTGGAAACCTATGATCTACCTTCTGCCATCTTATAGCTTATTTTCCTTTTTCTAAGGTAATACAGCCAAAGGTATTTGAGAATAGAAAGGCTGGCTGGAGTGGGGCATGTGGGAATGCTTGGTGAGTATTCTTGTGAAAGCTGCCTGGCTACTTCTTGCTTCTTCCAGGGGAAGAGAAATAATGAGAGGAAATCAATGGTGGAAGTAACACAGGACAGGGCAGGGCCTGGTGTGTCACAAGGAACTCTGCACACTGTGTTTGTATATCAAGAAGTATATTATTGGATGCTGGTGGCTCATGGCTGTAATCCTAGCTATTCAGGACACTGAGATCTGAGGATCACAGTTTAAAGCCAGCCCAGCCAGTAAAGTCTGTGAAACTCTTATGTCCAATTAGTCACCAAAGAGCCAGAAGTAGAGCTGTTGTGCAGTGGTAGAAGGCAAGCCTTAAGCAAAAAAATCAAGGGACAATGCCTAGGCTCTGAGCTCAAGCCCCACTACCAGCAGGTGTGTGTGTGTGTGTGTCTTGAATACCCACACACATATATGCACCATCCTTCATCAGAAAAGAGACATGAGCAGTGACACAATCCCAGAGGCTCATTTTTCCCCAGTTCCCAATATATAGTTGACATACTAAAATTCTCAACCACATGTTTGGATTCCTCATATTTAAGTCTTCTCACCTCTTTCCCCTGTGTCTGAGAGGGCTGGATGGGGTAGATGACCCAATGCTACATTCCAGACATATGCAGAAGTGATATCAAAACCTTTCTGACACACAGAGCAAAGTTGTTGATTGAGACACAAACCTACCAGTGCCACTTTTGCGGGTGATTTTTCTTGCTCAGTAGCTGTGACAATTACTCCAAAGGGAACGTCTCCTTTTCTTTTTAGTAAGAGTAAGAGCTGGGCACTGATACAGCAAGCATGCACATCACTGTGAGCCGGGTAGGCTGACTCAGGCATTCCCTAGTCAGAAAGGACAGACTGATTCAATCCCTTAGGAAAGCAGATAAGCAATGAATGTTCTGGAACATTAAAGATGTTCATTTTCACTGATTCAGAAACTCAATTTCTTGAAAACTGATATGAACAAAATAATTCCAAACACATAACACAAAAAAGCTAAACCCTTCATATGCAAAGATAATCTACCTAATCCTGTTCTCCTATTTATATTTATCTGAAGAAGTTAAAGTCAATGTAAATCTCCAATGCACACAAAAAATGAATTTAAGCTTTCATGCTCTGTACTCATTGCATGGAATATTTCAAAGCAAAGGAAACTGTGTCTTAGAAAATCATATTTTTAGCTAGGGACCAGTAAGTAGTTCATGTCTATAAATTCTAGCTACTATGGAGGCCAAAATCTGGAGGGTCATAGTTTGTAGACAACTCAGGCAGAAAAATTCTTGAGAAGCTGCCTCTATAATAATCAGCAAAAACACAGACTAAAGTTGTAGCTCAAATGGTAGAGCGCCAGCCAAACAAGCAAGCTGAGCAAGCAAAGCCAAGCCAGAAAATAAGAAAGAGAAGAAGAAAGAGAGGGAAGGAAGGAAGGAAGGAAGGGAGGGAGGGAGGGAGGGAGGGAGGGAGGGAGGGAGGGAGGGAGGGAGGGAGGGAGGAAGAGAACAGAGGAGATTTTGTGGTTTTGTTGGGGTGTTTTTTGGTTTGAGTTTTGTTGTTGTTGTTGTTGTTATTGTTGTTTTCTTTGGTGCTCTTTTCTGGTTTGTTTTGTTTGCTGTCACTCGAGCTGGACATTGTTTCACGATGTCCTCAAATTTGTGATCCTCCAAAGATGAGAACCTAATGCTATGGTACATGCCTAAGCCTCACAAGTACTAGGAATATAAACCTGTAGCAGTACACATGACACAAATCGTGGCTCAATAGCATACGAAATGCTTGTATCATAATTAAGAGAAGACAATGGGAGCCGGGAGTTTGGCCTAGTGGTTAAAGTGCTTGCCTAGCATGCACGAAGACCCAGGTTCGATTCCTTGGTACCACATATATAGAAAAAGCCGGAAGTGGTGCTGAGGCTCAAGTGGTAGAGCTCTACCCTTGAGAAAATCCAGGGACAGTGCTCAGGCCCTGAGCCCAAGCCCAGGACTGGCAAAAAAAAAAAAAAAAGACAATGACCATAAATGTAATTATTTAGAAGAGATTAAGACAAAGTTCAGAGTATATGATTAAATATAAAAAACTGTGATCCCTATCCTATATACCAGAAATTAAGAGTGTAATTTATAATTAAAATACAGTATCATTTATATTAGCATCACAAAAGCTGAAATAATTGTAATCAAATATGTACTAAATCTTTATAAGGGAAACAAAAAGGAAAGGAAAAAAGGAGGAGGGAAGGAAAGGGAGGGAATGCTTTTGAGAGAGACAGAGGAAAGAAGAAAAAAACACACATGGAATATCTCAAAATCAGGTCCCCAATGTGACCTACAAGTTCAATATAATCTTAATCAAAAGCCCAAGAAGTTGCTCAATGGATACTAATCAACTTATAATATTAAAGATATCAGAGGACTAATAGTACCTGACTTCAAGTTAAATTATTCTTAATAGCAGCTTATTTCTTGTACATTGGCAAGACGTAAAGAGACAGTCCTGCTGCTTTCCAGCGAAACACAGAATCATTCACTGCATCCGATATTTGGCTGCATTATCTAATGAGAAAAACATATTACAAGAAAATATAGAAATAAAGCAAAACCCAGGAAAGCAGCACCAACTGCTCCTCTTTCCTTCCATTCAGTAATTACTACCTATCTACTGCACCTCCATTCTTCCTTTCCATGAAGTGGGTAACATCCGTTTTCTCCATCTTCAAAAGAAAGGAGCCAGTGGCTCATGCCTGTAATCCTAGGTTCAAAACCAACTCAGGTAGGGAAGTCCATGAGACTTTTATTTCCATTGAACTACAAACAAAGCTGGAAGTGGAGCTGTGGCTCATGTAGTGGAGTGTTAGCTTAGAGACAGTGCCCAGGCCTAGAGTTCTAGCCCTAAGACTGGCCAAAACAAAAAGGAAAAATAATTTTTTTCTGCTGATTTCTATTGTTCGTTGCGTATCTTTCAACCACTTTTACTTTTTTTTTTTAACGCAATAGCATGTGCCCAGAATGCCAAGCACTTATAAGATGGAATCAGGAGAATTGCTTGAGCTCCTCAGTTCAAGTCACCTTGGCAACATATCATAAACCACTCCAACCCCCAGCACAAGAAAAGAAACATAACGTTCACTATTGGCTCATGCCATAATCCTAATTGATGGGGAGTATAGCTAGGAGGCTATAGGCCAAAGGGCAGTGAAATGCCAAACAGATTGGTGATCTCAGCTACACAGGAATCCTACTTAGGGACATCACTGTCCCAGGTCAGCCCAGGGAAAAACACAAGGAAACGCTGCCTGAAAAAATCATCTATACTCTCACTAGATGCCCTCACAGCAAAATGGCCAAGAATGGGAGAGGAGAGCTCATGCCCAGAGTATAGAGTGGCACTAGTCACATGCCAGACTCACACACTGAATGAGGGCTGGGCTATCCCCTCTCAGAACAGGTAAGGAGCAGTATCAATTAGCCATCGTGGATGCTCAGGGAAATTGATCACCGAGGCTGAGGGGGGTAAGGAAAAGTGGAAATTGGAAGTGATCATCTTAATCTCCTAAGAATCAAAATTGAATGTCTAAAAACACAGAAATATACCTCAACGATGTCTCACTCTGTTAAATATCTTAGGACTCTCAAATTCAGTTACTGAAAATATTAATTAATCCTGGATTAATGTGTAATCTCTTCTCAAATTCATCAGGATTTCAAGAGCAATGATCTTCTTGAAATAATATGATTAGCAAGGATGTGGAGTAGAATGGGAAGCATAGTGCCTTAGGTTAGAGCCAGCCTCAGCAGCCTAGGTTCAAAGACCTTCTCATGAATTAGCTTGTCCTTTCTTATATTGCCTTTACTAGTTTGGAGATAAAAGAGAAACAGAAGAATTTAGGAGCATTTGTAATTATCTCACAAGAATGCATTTACGTCTCTAGTTACCTTTAACATTAATTCTGCCAGGACCCAGTGGATCATGCCTATTTTCCCAGGTACTCAGAAAGCTGATAACTGAAGGATTATGGTTCAAGTTAGTTTGGGGAAGAAAGTCTACAAACCTGCATCACCCATTTACCAGGGAAAAGTTGGCTCAAGTGGTAGAACATCTGCCATGAAAGCTCAAAGTCTTTAATTCAAGCCCTGGTAACAGACACAGACATAGACACAAAGACAGACAGACAGACAGACAGACAGACAGACAGACACACACACACACACACACACACACACACACACACACACACACACACACACCACTTTTCTTTCCTTAGTAAAGAAACACACAGAATGTCAGTTAAATAATCTTCAACATACTGTTCTCACGCATGGGACAAAGTCGTTTTATTAAACATATTCTCTAAGTACAATTCTATACTGGGATATTAACTATTTTCCTTACGACTATGGATTTCTGAACACTTCCAAAAATAATACAGCAGGAGCTTGGCACCAGTGGCTCCTAGTTACTCAGATGGCTGAGATCTGAGGATCACAGTTTGAGGCTAGCTCAAACAAGAAAATCTATGAGACTCTTATCTCCAATTTACCAGCAAGAAGCCAGAAGTGGAGCTGTGGCTCAAGTGGGTAGAGCATCAACTTGACTCAAAAGAAAAGAAAGAGATGGCACCTAGGCCCTCAATTCAAGCCCCACTACACACACACACACACACGCACGCACGCACGCACGCACGCACGCACTTCAGCAGAGACTGTGTAGAAATTAAATGATTGTACCAAAACCATTTGAGAACCCAACAGTACGGTCTAGTCCCACCATGTGCACAACAGGAAGAGTAGAGTAAATCAGTTGTTCATGAAGGTCCTCGAATTCCCACCACCTCAAAGGACTGTGCTCATGTGCCATACTTCAGCTTCATTGTCTCTGAAGTTAAAGGGTAGCATGTTGGGAACATGAAGCCATAGTATACATGTGGCTCCCTTAAAGGCAGAAGGTGAAGGAATGTGAGAAGGGCTCAGGTGCCCCTCGATTTCCTCAGACCCTGGCCATCAGCCTTGCCTTCCATTGCTATCACTTTAGGAAATCTGATAAAGCACCAGCATGTGCTGGGCAAAGGAGACCCAACTGCCAACCCTGACTACTCAGTCCTTGGAGTGTCACTTGCATGTTCTGAAAGTTCTTCAGATGATTCGGAGGCACAGCATAGGAAAGCACTGTCCTATGACCTGGGCATGCTTAAATGACCATTGTTGGCAAATGCCAGTGTTGCTTTTCCACTTCTTTAATATCTTTGCTCAACAGTTAGAGAATGACAGAGCAAGAATTAGCACAATAGAATGACAGGCAGAATAATAGGTGACCTGGCCTCTCGGAACCAAGTGTGTTCTCTAGTGTGATCACAAAAGAAAGGAGAAAAAAACACAATAAAAATGACTCTGTAAAATACAAAAGGAAAACACATTCAAAAGAGCTAAGAAGCCAAGTCAACATGTGTATTTACATATATTGCCCGATACATCATGGTTTTTACATTGGTTCCCCCTCCTAAAAATAGAGTAAATTTTCAAACAAATAACTATACATAGGCATGTGTGTCCCAAATGTTAAAAACAAAATACTAAGGAAATACTTTCCAACATCTGAGAGCAATTTTGAACAATACAGCATCACTTCTATGCATTCACCTTAAAGGAGAAAGATCAGAGTCAAATGAGCAAACATCCAAGTGTATTATCGTTTTTCTCTCTTGTTACACATGATCTGAAACCCACTAACTTTTTCCCGAGGGAACTTCACTTGCAGCACCCCTCTCAAGCACAACTTGGTCCTTACACTACAAGGAAATGCACGCTAACAGCAGCACTGGAGCAGAAACTTCACTGAATGAACCTTTTTTGAGCGATGAATTTCAAGCACTAAATCAAGATTTCACATTCCAATCTGGCTGATCCCCAAAAAGCAATTCACTACTCCCCCAAAGAGCACAAATGCAAATTCTTCACATTCTATGATCTTAAAACACGGGCATCTACACTCTTCACACACGTGTGGAGGCAAGTAACAGATGAGGTTTGCGAATAACATGATCAGTTCTATAATACTGTCAAAACCAAAGTATCGGAGCAAGGATTTTACTCACCTCAACCCATGGGACATTAGTCAAAGGCACCTGGCAGTTTTATATGCATTCCATTGGCAATTCTTTGCTTAGTGAAACCTCACACCACAAACTACTGAATCTTACCTTCTACCTCCTTTCTGCCTCAAATAGTCTGCTATATAACTCTTTCCAAATGTTTTAGTTCTTTGTGCATATATGTGTGTGTATGGGTCCATCTGTCTGTCTGTCTGTCTGTCTGTCTGTCTGTCTGTCTGTCTGTGTCTTTTCTGAAGGGAAAATTAATGGTCAACTGAGCTTAATTTTTTAAGTTAGTGCAAAGGCTTTCACCACACTGTACCAAGAAAAAGAAAAAGAAATTCTATTAAAAATGGTTGTGCATTAAATATATCTTGTGATCGAAGTCCTCACAAAGACAAATTCTTAAGCTCAACAGTAGTGAGTTCTGTTTATTCAGCAAAAAATAACTTGGATTAGCAAGTCTAAGACCTTATTTCTTTTTTTTGTTGTTTTTTTTATTTTTTTATTTTATTTTATTTTATTTATTTTTTTTTTTTTGCCAGTCCTGGGCTTGAGCTCAGGGCCTGAGCACTGTCCTTGGACTTTCTCAAGGCTAGGGCTCTACCACTTGAGCCTCAGCACCACTTCCGGCTTTTTTCTATGTATGTGGTACCGAGGAACCGAACCCGGGTCTTCATGCATGCTAGGCAAGCACTTTAACCACTAGGCCAAACTCCCAGCCCCCCTAAGACCTTATTTCTACCGAAAAATATCCCAACATTCCAAATCCTGGAAAATGTGAGCTCAGAAGGAAAAATTGGAACTGCCAACGTCCTGGACTATCTACCTAAAATCCTGCCTTTTGAAGTTAGGAGTCAGTCTACGAATGCCAAAACACACATCCCTTGAGATCCCTGTGCAACAGCTCAGAAGCACAGCAACATGAATGTATACACCATAGCTCAGACTCTGTGTATATGCACTAAAATAATCTCTTAAAGCACTTTAAGCATATAACCAAAGTATCATTAGTGTATTTCTGACACATTTCATACCACACACATATATTTTTGAAACTAATTTTTTTTTCTTTTTTGTTCTCTCTTCTTCCTCTCCTTCCTTCACCCTTTCTTCTTTTCTTTTCTTTTCTTTAGCGTGCCAGTATAAGGCCTGGGAGCTGTCCCTGAGCCTTTTTATGTTCAAAAATAGCACTCTAACATTTGAACCACAGCACCACTTCCAGCTTTTTCTGGGTAGTTTATTGGAGATAAAAGTCTCACAAGTGTGGGCCACCGGTACATGACTCCAATTTTTATTTTCTAAATAATCCCGTCTCTTACTAGAGGCTGAGGTAAAAGTCAAAACTAAGTCGGCAATTGGAAAAACAAACCCAAGCTGACCCAGAAAGTTTGTGGCTAGCTTTATAATATCTGTCACCCACAATCCCATCCCACCTTGTGTAAGTAAAATGTTGACAAACAATAAACTGATGGGTGCTAATTTGCCTGCATAAATATTCCAAGTGAAAAAAATCTGATTATCAAGTGTATGGAAGTTAGCCTCTATTCTTTCTTTTTCTTTTAAGTCTTTTTCTTTCTTTTCTTTTAAGTCTTTTCTTGCTGTCGAGGAAAAAAAATGTGTACCTGAAAGAATTAAAATGACCTTACTAAGTAAGGCTTTGTTTCTTTTCATGCGGATGTACAAGAGAGTACACATAGCTAGTATTTTTACTCACTTTCTCTTCCTTACAGACACTATCTACAAAATGTTTTGTCTATTCATGAAAACAGATCACACAAGCCTACAATATAATGTAATAAGCTGTATGCCAAGATTTCTCTAAGAATCTTTGTCCCTCTTCAACCAGTTTGGACTATTAGTTTTGTCAGTAATTTCCTCCTATACCAGAATTTCCCCTTTCTCATCCCCTCAGACTCTTCTGTACTTATTTTGCCTTCTTCTACTTCTTCATTCCAGTCCTCCATTCATTTTTCTTGTCTCTGAGGAACCTAGTTAATAGTTGAACCTCAGCTCTCAGAGATTGCTATTATGTCCACAACTCTCTCCTTTATCTCTCTTTGTGTGTGTGTGTGTGTGTGTGTGTACACACACTCATGCATGCATGCGCACGTTTGCACCTTTCAGTACTGGGGGCTTGAACTTAGGGCCTCAAATTCTTGATTGGCTTTTTCTACTCAAGCCATACCTCCACTTCTGTCCTTTTGGTGGTTAATTGGAAATAAGAGTCTCAGGGACTTTTCTGCGTAGGCTGACTTTGAATCATGTTCCTCAGATCTTAGCCTCCTAAGTAGTTTAAATGACAGGTTTGAGTCACTCAATACCAGCTCTCCTGTTTATCTCTGACAACCCGAGTTCAATGGCAGAGAAGAAAGTTCCCTCTTTGTACCCCAGGAGGGTGAGAGGCAGAACACACCTCTCCCTGAAATCCATTTGCTCTTCTCATCTGAACGGACAGAGCAAAGCATGTCTAGATTTTTGGTAATTTGTCATCAGTATTTGTTAGCCTGTTAATGACAGAAGCCATCTGAAACTTTGTAGCTGATGACCTAGTGCCAAAAGATGGGCCCTGTGCTGATCTGGATCCAGTGACAGCCTGGCACATGCTCTGATTTATACTTAGGAAATAGCAATGATAAATGGATCCATTTCCCTTACACCTCATTTCTGTGTGACTAATAGACGGCACTTGCCAAATGGCTTAGTGAGTTAAGGAGCAGAAAAGGTTTTTTCTCTGACCATAGAAAGATGGCTGCCTCCCCTAGGGTTCAAGCCCTTGGCCCTGGCTTCATCAGCTTTGAACACCAACCAGCCATCATCACATCCTGACAACAATCCTTACCACGTACAAGAAATCTTGCTTGGTTCAGAGGCATAAATATAAACCGCAGTCTCAAACAACCACATTAAGACAGGTTGGTCGGCACTCAAAGAATAAAATAACCTTGAGATCTCCCTACCCACATTTTCACGATTCATTTCAACAGGTGCAGACATTCTTCCAGCTCCTGCTTTTGTCATAATCTTTCCATGCTTATGCCAAGAGAACAGAAGCTCTTTTATGGATTCCAGCTCCTGGATGTAAAAACAGCCTTACACCAAGCTCAGCATGGCTCTTAGTTCAACAAAAATCCAGAGTGACCAATCATCATTTTTGTGTCCTCTCTGAATATATCATGCAAGCAATTCCCCTTCCTAGGGGGACAGAAAGCTGTCATGATGAGGAAGGCAGAGGGATATAAATTAAAAACAATAATAAGAAATTGTATTTACCTTCTTCTGTTTCGTGCCACACGATTCCCTCCAAATTCACACTGGTCCCAGGTTCACAGGGCCCAAGACACTCTGGTTCTGTCACTACTCCAACTTCACACGTATTGACACCCACGGAACGAGTCCGAACCAAAAGCTGCTCCACGGGGGCTGCAATATTGGATGAAGCTGGGGAAAAGTAGGAGGGTAGAATCTGAGGCGTGAGACTGCTGGAAATCGGCGGTGGTGGTGCCGGCACTGTAAACAGGGAGTCAACCTGAAAGACAGACAGGCTTATTGCAGTGGAGCTGCATGCGGCCAGTTCTCTGCAGTGCAATCTCTTTACATCCTTCTAGAACAGATCACCATTCCAAATTCCACTGGCAATTACCATGTGCATCGAGGGCTTGAATGGTGCCAAAAATACAGGGTAGAACAGAAACAAGCGTTTTCATTTTTCATGGCAAACGAGATAAACCTAAGAATGCACTCTTCCTGAATCACAGGTGGGCTTTCTATGCTCAAAATTCACAACTGGACAACCTTTTTAGTTTCAATATGTGAATAAAAAATACTGGGCAAAAGTAAGACTATTTTCCACTCAGATTGAAATCTTATTTTCAAAATTGTAACGTGTTTTTCAAAAAACATTTCAATAAACATTTCAAAAAACATTTCAATAAACATTTGTGTTTACATTATTGGACACTTAAAGCAAAGGAAACAGACTAAAATTGTTTTCCAAGCACTTTATAAACCATAATGAATTAAATCACTACTTAAATATATTAACTTAAGTCTACTGAATATGTAACACATATAAACTTGATTACACACACCAAAACACAAAGTGGATATTATTAACATATATGCAACAGCAATTCTTAATTAACTTTTGCAAAGTTTAGCAGAATTTGTAAAGAAGAAAAATAAATGTACATGCTCAATATCAACAGACCGTGAGTTTTTGCCAATGCATATATCTGGTGACTAAACATTTCAAGATCATGGGTTGGTTTGATCAAGGCCCAGGAGTCCTCTCTTACATTGCAGCAAGTTGAATGATGGAGAAAGATAAGACATTAGGTGTACCTTGATCCCCAGAAGGGAAGTAAAGGATTTCTTCACAAGTTTAAAAGTCTGGCCATAATACAACCAAAATCTATACACCGATAACCTCAACCCATTTGGCCACTAAGTAATCAACTAGTTGGACTGTTATAGAATAGCTCTAATCCTCAGATACTTTGGGGGTTTGTTGTTCTTGTGAAAAGGCCTCACAAAGCATCTTTGTCCAGATTTTCTGTCTGCTCCTGCTACTCATGGGCGTGGCATTTGTGTATGTTGTCAGCTGGGCTAACCAACTGTCAATGTTAAAAATAATGCAGAAGAGATCATTCTGGGAAAATGCTATCTTATCTGCTGTTGATACATCATGAGTTACCCTTCATAGGCATTTGGCTGCAGTGCTAATATATAGTTATGAGTACTTTAAAAGAATAGTAAAGCCAGTGCCAGTTACTCATGCTTATAATCCTAGCTAGTCATGAGACTGGCCAACGCAGACAAGCCAGAGAGAATCTCACCTCGAATTAACCCCCCCCACACACACACACAAAAGCAGTAATAGAGCTCTGAATCAACTGGTAGAGGACCTACTTTGAGTAAAAAGGTAAAGCACACTACCCAGGCCTGTGTTTCATACACCAATACCAACGCATAGAAACTTAAAAATTAAAAACTAGACAAAAAAAGACAGACAGACAGACATGAACTATATTTCCAGACTGTCAGATGAGAATATCAACTCCTAATTGAACTGTTGAAGCAGTCACCTAGGTGGCTCCTTGTTCAAATGACCCTAGGGACTTTGTCTACTACAGTTTGCATTTCATGAAAATGATAAACTGCCCTTCATTTGCCTGAGTTATCCAAGATGCAGAATAGCCCTTCACCTATCTGCATGCTACAAGAAATCAAATTTCCGGCTCTCCAAACTACCCTCAAGCTTTTTTTGCCTACTGCTTTTTATTTGACATTCTTGGTCGCAGAATCCAAGGAAAGAAAAGCCCTGAGCAATCCCGACCCACAGGTCATAATGATTTATGCTGTTGTGTAGCTGCAGCTTAATGCAGATCAAAGTTCTTATTGATAGTTTCTATTTCAAAATTGGGCTGACAAATGAGGAAAGAGGTCGTGAGGAAGGAAATTTAAATAGAGAAAACTACCCAAGGCTACCTTGTAGTGTTCACAGCTGAAAAGCTGGGAAATATTAAAACCACTTCCTAAAGTTAAAAAAAGAAGAAGAAAAAAAGAAAATTAGACATCACTTACTGTCATGTTTTTTGCATGTTTCCTAACATCTTAATTTGTAGGGCTAGTTATAAATTGGCTATCAACTGATGCTATATATATATCAACCAACAGAACTAAATGGAACAATATTCTGAAAATAGTCTTTACATGGCCTGATTAATGGCCTACATTAATATTGAAAGAAGAAATACAACTTCCATTGGAGGTTCAAGATCATGGGTTAAATGTGTCTTTTTCCATCAACAGAAGGAAAAGGTAATGATAAAAGTGTGAGTGGTTAATCAGCAGATTAACCAGTCACAGAATATTTCACCCTACAGCCATGGAATTCAAACATTTTTCTTACCAATTGCTAGAATGAAAGTTTTCAAAAACAGATCATAATTTAGGACATAAAGCAAGACTTTAAAATGTAAGAATATTGAGCAAAACCTCCCTATATTTTAAAAAGACTACCAAGAAGTAAAAGTTTTGCTGCAATGAACATTTAACAATAATCAATAAAAAAAAAAAAAAGTGTGAGTAGATGCCAGCCTGCTGCCTTATGCCTATAATTCTACTCAGGGAGCTGAGTTCTGATTTGTGAGATTCAAAGCCAGCTTGAGAAGGAAAATCCATCAGACTCTTTATCTCCAATTACTTATCAAATGTGGGAAATAAGAGTTGGCTAACTTAGTAACTAGCCTTTAAAAAAAAAAAAACAAAAAAAAAACTATGGGGCAGCGCCCAGGCTCTGAATTCAATGGCCAGTCCCAGCTAAAGAAAATGTCAGAGTTGATGATATTCTGACAAAGGAGCTGGGATGCACATCCAACAAGTGTTAAATGAGAAGGCTGTAGTTCAGCTCAACCAAAAATAGGATAGCACCTCAGTGTTAACCCTTTAAATTTGCGTGTTGGAATCTTCAATTTAAACCAAAGTTCAAGTTCTTAGTTTTCCTGTTGTGCCACTTTCCTGATGTTAGCTCAAAATTTCTATAGTACCAGATCAATCCTACTAGGGAAGAGGGGAAAGGGAGCCCTTGTCATCTCCCGGAGACCTCCTCATACAAAATGTCAGGATAGGGGAGGAGAGGTGAGCACAATGACCACCCATGAGGTTTGCGGTAGGCCTCTCTTCCCTGGAGGCCACTAAATGGAAAGTGGAGTTGGGTGGGGAATGACCACCCCGCCCAGAAGGGTTTTACCCAAGTACCTTTAAAAACATTTCAGTGATTTGCCAATACTTAGAAGATTAGAGAATGAATTTCCATCCTCTCTTAAGATACTGATTAGATAATGTTCTGGGCAGGGCTCATTTTCCACAAAGAATTCACCCCAGAGCTAGACAGGGTTTCAGCCTTCTCATTGGACTTGCACAGCCATAGACTTCAATGCATGCTGCTGTCCTTTCCTGAGACAAACCTGAGAAGGTTCCAGAGGGAAGGCTACCTGCCCAGCTCTCCACAGATAATATTGGCCATTATTTGTGCAATGTAGCATTTGTGGCACGTGTAACTCATGGCAGCTCAGAGTAGCATACTTTACACTGGAAGAATCTAACCTACTCCCCCCCCACAAAAAAAAAAAAGTTGTAGAAAGGAAATAATTCAAACCATGTGGTCAATTCTTCCTCCAAACACTTCAGTTCTTTTGTCTATCTCATGATGTCAAGCACAAAGCCACAAGGATCATATGTAAAATAAGATTTTAAAGACTATTAAGTGGCTTGTTTAACTGATTTTGAGCCAATCTCACTATATAGCCTCAGACTCTTGACCAATCATTTCAACCTCCAAGAGTTGGCACTACGGATGTACCACCGTGCCTGGCCTCAATAGTTATTTTTGCCTGCCACCCTGATTTCTCAGGTCACTTTCAGCTCATGCACCTAACCCAGCTATTCAGAAGTTAATATCTGAGGATTGATTGCTGTTTGAAGCCAGGCCAGACAGGAGAACCTATGAGACTCTTTTTTTAAATTTTTTTGGGGGGAGGGGTCATGGGCCTGGATGCTGTCCCTGAGCTCTTCAGCCTAAGGCTACCACCCTGCCCTTGAGCCACAGCCTCATTTCCTAGTGATTAATTGGAGATAAGAGTCTAGGCTTTGAATTGCCAAGGATGGCTTTGAACTGCAATCCTCAGATCTCAGCCTCCAGAGTAGCTAGGATTACAGCTACTGGGCTGGGCATGAGCCACTGCGCCCAGTAAACCTATGAGATTCTTATCTCCAATTAAGCCCCGCCCGCCCCCCCAAAAAAAAAGCCAGAAGAGGAGGCATACCTCAAGTGGTAGAACACTAGCCTTGAGCCCAAAAAGTACAAAACAAACAGCACCCAGGCCTTGAGTTCAACCCCATTCTTGGCACTAAAATCTGCACGTATGTACACCTGTGCACACTTATACAACACTGCACACACGCGTACACACACACACACACACACACACACACACACACACGACAGTTGGTGACCAGTTTTATGGGTGTCCTCCTGTGAAGGAGCAGGATACCAAGTAATAAAGTTAAGGTTCAAGTCCTAGCCTTATCAATCCCTGCTGGGTGGGACCTAAGCATGGCTCCAGGCTGCTCTGAGGCCCCATGTCAGGAACGATGAAAATAATTGTCCCACCAAGCTTCAGAACACTCAGTGAGGTGCTCACCCAATGTGAGAGGGAAGAAAGAGAAAAGACAGAGACAAAAGAAGGGAGAGAAGAAGAAGGAAAAGTTTCTAAAGAAAAGGTAAGTCCCTGGTCTGCTATGTGTGATATTACAGCTCTCTAACCCCAGAACAACCGTACAAAGCTCCTTTTTATATCCTACTATATTTAACATAAATCTGTAATCCCCTCCAAAGGCATGGCTAAGTGTGGTTAAAGTGTGTTAAAAGTGGAAAGTAAAAGAGACTTTGCCACAAGAAGCTGAGCCTGGGGAAATTCTGCCTTTCATCCACTGCCCACACCCACACCCACCCCTGTTTTACAGTTTTGTACCCATGCTGGGCATGTTGCAGGGAACTATGGATGAACCTTAAATTAGTACAAATCTTCTAAGTTCTAAATGCACTGCTGCCCAGAACGTCTATTCATGCGCACCTAAACTCTATGACGTTCGCCTGAGACATGATCAATGTGCACGATGCGTGGCCAGGCTCCATGCCATCTCTTTCTCACTCCATTGGGCTGAATGCTTACCCAGCTCCACTGTGACACTCATCACATCATCTCATAACAACAGCAGAATCACACCTGTAGTTGTACAGCCCCTTAGGTGGCCTGAGTACAAAAAGAAGGGCCTTGTGGAAGCCAGTAGGGGCTGGGGCACATAACGATCTTTGGAGTTGGTCCCACATCTGGCATTCACCAAAGCAAACCAAGCAAGCCATTTGCACTCCAGAACAGTCTTCATCTATAATTTGGAAATGGCACCTAGCTAATATGACTACTACAAAGAAAGAAGAGCCAAGTACAGGAGAGTATTCAATAATTAAGAGCCACTGCTCTGGTCGATATTTTTCTCATTATTACAAGGATATTGGAGCTCTGAACTAAAAAGAAATCAATAGGTGATCTGTTTGCATAGCATACAGCCAAATGTTAGACTTTGCTACATGCGAAAGACATTCAAGGTCAGACACCAAGTGCTCATGCCTGTAATCCAAGCTACTCAGAAAGTTGAGCTCTAGAAGGTGGACATTCACACCAGCCTAGGTTGATGAGACATCTCTCATCAACCAGAAAAAGCAGACTAAAGGCATGGTTCATGTGGTAGAGTAGGCATGGTCGAGTGCCAGCCAAACAAGCAAGCAACCAAGCTAAGTAAGCTGGAATTCCTGAGTTCAAACACCTATATAAATGAAAGCAAGAAAGAGAGAGAGAAAGAGAAAGAGAGAGAGTGAGAGAACGTTATTATGAATACCATTCTGGGGGAGTACTCTAATATAGTTCTAATTGGACATTTAAAAATCAGTGAGGGGAATATTAACTCAATAGCACTAATAACTGGAATTTGAAAAATCAGAATGAAGAATTGGCCCATTTTAGCAAGGGTTCTTTTGCCAAAGCTCTTTCCTGTCATCTGGATGGGACACTGATGTAAGCTAATTAGAGGGCCAAAGAGGAAAGCAGGAAAGAAAGCCATCTCCAGTGGAAAAGGAGAGGGGGGAGGGGGAGGGAGAGAGAGAGAGAGAGAGAGAGAGAGAGAGAGAGAGAGAGAGAGAGAGAGAGAGAGAGAGAGAGAGAGAGAGAGAGAGAGAGAGAGAGAGGGAGGGAGAGGGAGAGAGAGAGGGAGAGAGAGAGCGAGGAAAAAGACCCATAAGTCTAACAGCTGGTGGTGGCAGCCTGTCAAACTGAGGAAAGTTAATGTCAAGAACAGACGCACGGCAGTCTCTCACTGTTATTTTTGCATGATTATTCCCAGGTGTTGGTGCACGCTGAGCAGTAGCCTGGCTATTTATCACGCCAGAGAACCTAAGAGCAGGGGAGGGGGGAGCAGAGAGCTTGGAGGGAGGTGGGGAGGAGAAGGTTATTTACACAGATAGCAGCACTTAGTGTGTGTAATCAGAGGCCTGGAAAGAGAAAATCTGCAGAGGTCCTGGCAATATTTTCTCTGTTCACCTTCTTTCAAGAGCTTCCTGAGTGCTGATTGGTCAAGACGGCTCCAAAGCTGGAGTGCGGCTAGTGGCAGCTTGCCACCATTGGAGCTTCTGACTGTGTAGGCCCAGGAAACTGACCGTGGATGCAGAGGTCTCCTGTCCCACCGGGCCACCACAAAGAGACATCTTGTGGCAGGAGCTGGCCTCAGCTGCCAGGAAGGAGAAGGGATACCCAGGACAAGCCAGAGACCTCCTCAATGCACAGAGATCCCTTTCCTTTGGCCTGGCTCAGGGCTGAACCCTGACAAGGGGCATTGGCTCTGTGCTTTTCCCATCTGTCACCACAAATCTCCACAGCTGTCCTGTGCTTAACCCCTCCATCCCAGGAGTCTAAAATTGCCAACAACCAAAGGGGAAAATGATGGTTCATTTTGCTCAGATTCAACATTTTCATGTTTGATGAGCCTGCTGGGGCACAGTCACAGTTACTGTTCACATCTCTTCCATGTCCTGGTATTTTTGGCTGGTTTGGGAGAAGTCCCACAGTCACTTTTTAATTTTAAAAGCACTAGACAGAGACTGTACTACACAGAAACAGTCACAGGCCGTTAGAGGTGACCGTAGCCACAGACCTTAATAATGCAGGCAAGGTCTAAAAACACTTGCCTTAGCAGGCACAGTGGCCCAAGGCCGTAATTGTAGCTATTTGGTAAAGATTGGAAGCATCAAGAATTTCTTTAATTTAACCAATTTTCCCCCCCTTAAGTTAGGTACTGATACTTTTTCCAAAATTAATCAAGTTTGAGTTTCTATTCCTGACAGGTAATTGAACAGCCTTAACTTTGATCATTCCTAATCTGCTTCTTGTAAATGTGATACTTTTCAGGACCATGATCAAAGCAACATGTGCTTTACAGCTTGCTGTGCAAACCAGGTGGTAAATTCTCACTACATACTGGACCTCCTCTACCCCACCCCCCTTTCAGACCCATTGTACAGACGCAACAAAAGATCTCAGAGTAGATCTTCCAAGGCACTTATCTTTCCCTGCATTTTATTCTCTTATCTGTCAACTACTTCTCAAGCTTGAGAGCTGAAAGCTCATTCAAGACAGTGTAGCTGCTCCAGAATTGAAACCTTCATGAGTCAGTCAAAAGCAATCTCCTTCGAATAATAACATAGAAGGAGAGGTGAAAAGAAACTCTAAGTGAAACTAACCTTTGTGGCATTTGATGCCACACCTGATCTTTTTTTGTTTTTGCCTATAGTTTAAGATCCTATGATTTAAGGTCCTCCCTGTAAACACTGCAATCTCTTTAGAAATGTTCCTCACCAACCCCAGTGAGAATTCCAGATACTAATACTAGAATACTGAGGTTTGAAGCCAGACTGGACAAATCTGAAATAGATGGGAAATCCTTCCCTTTTCAAACCAGAGCTTCCCAAGCCTTGCAGCTCAGCTGCTTAGGAGGCAGAGGTGAAGAGGAAAGCAGTTTCAGGGTAGCCTAGGCAAAAAAAAAAAAAAAGAAAGAAAGAAAGAAAGAAAAATGAAAAGTTCAATACTTCATCTCAGGAGAAGACACAAGGCTTAGTGTGCAAACTTGTCGTCTCAGCTATGTTAGGAAACAGAGGATGTAACCTTGGCAAATAAAGGAAAAAAGAAAAAAACCCTATCTGAACATAATCAGTGCAAAAAAAAAGGGGGGAGTATAGACAGGGTTTAGTAGTAGAGCATTTGGTAGCATTCTACATGGTTGTAGAATGCTTCTAGCATACATGATACCCTAGGTTCTACTTCCAGCACCACTAAAGAAGAAAGAGAAAGAAAGAAAGAAAGAAAGAAAGAAAGAAAGAAAGAGAAAGGAAAGAAAGAAAGAGAGAGAGAAAGAAAGAAAAAAAAAGAAAAGAAAGAGAGAAAGGAAGGAAGGAAGGAAGGAAGGAAGGAAGGAAGGAAGGAAGGAAGGAAGGAAGGAAGCTAGTTCTGAGCTCAAGTTTAGGTTCTTTGTTGCTATTATGTTTAAACTCTGCTAAGAACTACAACTATCTACCTATACTTGGAGGTTCTATCTCTTGTTATTTCTCATTACCATCTATGAAAACCACCACTACCCTAAATAAAAGGCTCAGAAGCTCCTTAGCCTCAGCTGCTAAGGAGCTTCTGAGCCTCTGGGCCTGGATCAGTAAGATGGCTGTTTCCATATCCAGCCAGGACTCTGGGCATGCTGAGATCCCAGAACGTCTAGAATCCAGAACTTCCAAGGTACTACTTGGGGGGAAGGTATCATGGCTCCTGATCACCCCCACAGCGGGATTGCGTTCAAGTCACAGCGCTGAGGCACCAGGACCCATCACAGGCATAAAACACAATTTAAGGAACAGCAACAACTTTTAACTTCATTCCCCAGCCTTGACAGTTTTCAAAGCCCAACAGAAGGAAATAAGCATGCACAGACAGGATATAATTAAATTACTCAACTCGGTGCCTACAGTATTTTTATTATGAAGCCAAACTAAAGTTCCTCTCAAAAGCCATCCACAGCTAGGCACCAGTGGCTCATGCCAGCAATCGTACCTAGTCAGGAAGTTGAGACCTGAGGATCATGGTCTGAAGCCAGAAAAAGGAAAAACAAAAAAAAAAAAAAACAATGCCATAAGACTCATTATCTCCAATTAGCCACCAAAAAGCTAGAAGCGGAGCTGTGACTCAGTGGAAGGGCACTAACTTTGAGCTAAAAGCTAAGGAAGATAATACAGGTCCTTGGTTTTAGGGCCTGCACAGGTGCATACACACACCACACACACACACACACACACACACACACACACACACACACACACACACATACACACACACAGCTGTCCAAACACAGACTCCCAGCAAAATGACATTGTTGTGGGCAAAAAGGACAGAGACCTGGGTTTGGAAGCCTGCCACCGGGCCCATCAGATGTCTCACACCCAGCCTCATTGCTGCCTTCCAAAAATGTATTTTTGTCATTACAGAGCCATAGATATTTAATCTGCTCTAAAAGTGTCGCTGACATCTTCCACTGCTCGGAGAGCTGGGTGTGCTATAATAGTAGCCATAAATGACCATGTTTTCATACCCAGTTTAAAAGGGTTCTCTGACTTCCACTCATCCTATTGCCAAAGGCAAACAGGAAAATAAGCCACAAGGAAAAGACATCATTGTAAATTACTAGAAAACCTGCCTTCTTCAAATAATCCTTTGCAATTCCTGAAAAGCTTCACACAAATTCCATTTCTATTGCTTGGATCTAGTTCCCAGTCCTGAGAGCTCAGTGGCAAACTCTGAAGGTTGCTTACCCAGAATGCACCCAAGAACACCAGATAAGTGTCACATGCTGAGAATAATGCCTGAGTTTTAGGGCTGCCTCACCATTGCTAGAAATGATGACTCTCTTTGTGGACCTTCCCATTTCTCCTCAAAGCCAAGCTGAAATCAGAAAAGCATTGGCAGACACAATTTTAAGAACACAGGAGGTTCAGGAGTAAGGAATCTATTTAAGGAGGGGTGAAAACCCCTCCATTTCCCCTTTTTTCCCCTCAGAATAAAGTGGTCCTTGTCTTTAGGGAATTTCATTTACAATCACCTAAAATTAGTATTTTATTTTATTTATTTATTTTTTTTGCCAGTCCTGGGCTTGAGCTCAGGGCTTAAGCACTGTCCTTGGACTTTCTCAAGGCTAGCACCCTACCACTTGAGCCTCAACACCACTTCCAGCTTTTTTCTATGTATGTGGTACTGAGGAATTGAACCCAGGTCTTTGTGCATGCTAGGCAAGCACTCTACCACTAGGCCAAACTCCCGTCCCCCAAAATGAGTATTTTAAAGTAAAAGTTTAAACATTTGAATTGTAGACATAAAGCACGCCTCTTACAACAAGTTAAATGAGCCAGGCACTAGCGATTCACATCTGTAAGCCTAGCTACTCAATAGGCTAAGATCTGAGGATCATGATTTCAAGGCATCCTGGCTATGAGACTCATCTCCAGTTAACCACCAAAAAGCCAGAAGTGGAGCTGTGGCTCAAGTGGTAGAGTGCCAGCCCTGAGCAGAAAAGTTCAGAAACAGCACCCAGCACCCAGCCCTGACTTCAAGACCCAGACCAGCCCTAAATGAATGAATGTATGAATGAATGAGGAATGCGGATTCACAAGGTGATTTGCAGAAAGACAAACCACCAAAGCCACAAATCGTTGTTCTTGCTATTATTATTATTATTATTAGTGGTAGTAGTAGTAGTAGTAATGTGTGTGTGTGTGTGTGCGTGTGTGTGTGTGTGTGTATGACAGTACTGAATTCAGGGACTTTTACCTTCCACTCTTGCTTAGCTTAGATTTTTCATTTAAGGCTCATGTTCTACCACTTGAGCCACACCTTTACTTCTGGCTTTTTTGCTGGTTAATTTGAGAGAAGCATCTCACAGTTTTTCCTGCCCTGGCTGGCTAGAAATCATGATCCATAGATCTCAGTCTCTTGAGTAGCTACAATTCCAGTGAAGCTACCAGCACCTGGTCACTGTCTTAGATTCTTGAGACAGGGTGCTACTGAGTTAAGACTGGCCTTGAACTCATTACATAGTCCTAAGTGACCTCAAAAATGCAATCTTCCTGCCTCAGCATCTGAGGTGTTAGGACTACAAATTTGTAGCACCACTCCTGGCTAGGAATCGTTCACCATCCACCCCAGGCCTCTCTGCGAAGTCTTCATATAGCTCCCCAATTTCAATACAAGTCTGGTAGGCTTAGTGGATATGTTTTCTTTTTCCTTCCCTATCTCTGAATTCTGATGGCAAATACTGATCCAAATACTGACTGCATGTAACTTACTGAGCTCACCAGAGTTTATCAAAGGATGGAAGAGTGAAAGTTGAATAAAATCATAACACTCTTATGCAACTACTTATATATAGGGTCTGTGTATATGGATATCATATATATGTGTGCATATATACATGATATATTCACTTTCCATACTGGAGAGTGAATCTAAAGCTTCATAATACTGTCAGATGGTTCTACCACTGACCTTCTCTCCAACACAAAATTTTCATACATGCCTAAAGCTTACCACCCTTCTATTTCAGACACATTTGTTCTTAGCAAATCTCTACAGAAAGGCAAAGGAAGTTTTTCTCATCTGCTTAGTTCTCATGAACTAAGGAAATTGAAGTCATCTTTGAGAGACAAGTACAAATCCAGGGACTCTGCTATTAATACCTGTTGTGGCCCTCAGCCAAGATATATACCAGGATAGAAAAAAAACTTCAAGTTTACACACACACACACACACACACACACACACACACACAGGTTCAGAAGTATTTTCCTGAGAACAAAGGACATCTGAAAATCCAGAAATAATCTCTTTTCTAACAGTCTCTGTGGATTATTTTTGAAATTGTATCCATGGAATAACACAATCACTATTCATCTAGAAACCCAAATATGAACATGAACCAGCATTATTTACATCCTTTGAAGACTTTTTAATACAAAGATGCTTAGCTACTGTGCTTTGGTATGAAAGTAAACAAACACCAATGGCTGAGGACAAGGGCACAAAATGGAAGATGCTTTAGTTCAACTCCTAATACAGAAAACTGACAGCAACAAGGGCGTCAAAGGCAGTATAAGAACCTAGCCTGTGACAGTGAGGAACACACATTGACCTCCTGCTCTCCCTCTCTAAGAAAAGTGCCTTAAAAGCTCACAGTTGGAGAAGTCATTCTCTTATCCAGGTGCCACCAAGTGCCAAGCCTTGATTCAGGAACCCTCTGGGAACTCCAGCAGGATGAGAGAAATGAACAGTGAGTATGTAGTCAGGGCTGAGATGGTCAGTTAAGCCCAGGGCATCATGGGAGCTACCCAGGGGGTGGGGCTGGGAATGAGGCTGAGGTGGATTAGGCTAAGAACTGTGCTGCTCTTGGTCTGGTGAAGGGATTGGAGGCTTGAGCCTCAGAGCTGAGCCAATCTGGATTCACATTCAGCTTAGGGGCTGGGAAGCCAGCTAACTTGAGGAGCCTAGGAAGAAGAACAGGGGGGAGCTAAGACTGAAGAATCAGCTCCTAGGATGGGCCCAGGGCAGGCCGAGAACCAGGATTGGGTGTGAGGTTTTGAAAGAAAGTGGGGAGGTTTTGTACTATAGGGATTGTTCATCTGGTAAAAAGCATATTAGAATCTATGGGCAAGGAGAGGAGAGAGGCAGAAAGACAGTTAGGAAGCTGTAACAGAACTCCAAGGAAGAGCCGGCAGTCCTGGGGAGAATGAGGAACCTGGGCTGGACTCAGGAAGGTGGGGGGTGGGGATAAACGAGAAGAGAAGTCCAGATGTCCGTTTCTGTTGAGGAGCTGAGACAGAGGGCTAGCCTGGAGGGTGCGGTCTACCAGACAGATACAAAATTATAGAATTCAAGGGTGTGATTTAGTCTAAAGTCCATGACAGAGAGAGTAATGAAGCCAGTGGAAGGGGTGAGATGCCAAGGAGAAATTAAGTACTGAGGGAAAGGCGCAGAAGCTGTGGACTTCAACAGTGGTGAAGACGAGGAGGAGGGGTGTCTGGGGAGGTTCCAGTCAGTTAAACACACAGAATGGACTGAGGACTGACTTTGCCTTCTCTAAGATGAAGTCAAAAAAGTGCCAGCTGCCAGGTACTGTTGACTCAGGCCTGTAATCCTAGCTACTCAGGAGGCTGAGGTCTGAGGACTGAGGTTCAAAACCAGCCCACTCTGTCACATCTGAGAGACTCTTATTTCCAGTAAACCACCAAAAAATAGAGGCACATGGCTGAAGAAGTAGAGTATCTGCCATGAGCAAGCAAACCAAGTAAGTGAGAGGTCCTGAGTTCAAGCCTCAGTATAGACATGTGTGTACATGCATGCACAAGTACATACACACACACACACACACATACAGAAGGAGGAAGAGGAAGAGAGGGTGAGGAAGGAAGGAAGGAAGGAAGGAAGGAAGGAAGGAAGGAAGGAAGGAAGGAAGGAAGGAAGGGAGGGAGGGAGGGAGAAGGGAGACACTCTGATTATAGTCTCCTACCCTCCATCTACCAAAAGGGAAACTTGGCTTAATAGTCAATGGCAGTTAGTGAGGCTCCCTGACTAGCTGGGAATCTTCTGGCCCAATCTTGATAAAGAAACACTACTCTACCCCAGCATCCTGTTTCCTAAGTGACTCATGATCTTTGAGGAAATCAGGCTCTATGTCATTTTCTTAATGTGCCATTAGCAGCCCAGAAGAAAATGAGAACTGAATCATAAAGCTGGTGGGTACTCTCAGATCACCCACTTGATGCTCTCTTCCCAGTGATAGCCAGTACTTATGGCTTTTTTCAACTTTTCACCATGCTAAACATACTAAAAGCCATGCTACTATAACTCTTGAAAAAGGATGTTTTTTGCAGGGTGGTAAGTGTGATGAAAATTGAAACCGATTTCTAACTGAATCCTTACAGTTATTTAGGGCCAAGTATAGAACGTGATTTTATTTTGAGGAAGCATGTTTTTCTTCTTCCTCCTCCTCTTCTCAAAGATGATATCCAAGGAGGGATCTCAGTCTAAGAGTAATAAGAACTTCGTGTATTGAGATCTAGAAATGGAATTTAGAAGAGTTGTCCAGCTCGTTTATAGGGTTTCTTCCACAAAAATGCAATGGACTGTATGAAAATAGTCTTAAAAGCATGCAAAAATATCAGTGAAAAGAAATGTTGACATTCCATTTGTAATTGCATAGATTTTAATTCATTTCATTTTGAGATTGACAAAGAAATTACTAAAGGCTGTGGTACAAGGAGCTGTTAGTAGGATACAATCTCTTTTCAGATTATGTATTTGTATATATGTGTTTATTTTCAGAATATCTTCTAGATAAGAAATTATTAAGACTCAGTTGGGAAGTTGATTAACATAATTTCATCGCTCACAAATACTACCTAAGAGATGAGCTCCAAAATGAACTGTGGACACAGTTTTTTATAGAGGATGATCTCAATTGCCATAGTTTCTTACAATGACTAAGCCATTTTATATAATGTGGTCCCTAAAACACAAGTGATTCTGGACACCACAGGCTCATGTGTATTCCTGACTAAGAGGCTATATGCCTAACTATATTCCAGAGGTAAAGGTCTGAGACTCACAATGCAAAACCAGCCCAGCCAAATTTCCCTGAGACTCTTATCTCCAATCGACCAGTAAAAAGATGAAAATGGTGGTGTGGTTCAACTGGTTTAGAGTCAGCATTGGATGAAAAATCTAAAAGATAGGACCCAGCATCATGGCACTAAGTTCAAGCCCCAGTACTGTCACAATAAAGCAAAAGCAAAAGCAAAAAAGTGGGTGGGGATATATTCTTTATATTAATATCAAACTATCAGCACTCTGTAGTCAGGCTTCTCATGTCTAAGGTATAAATTAATATACATTTCCTGAAGGTTACATTATTTCCAGTAGGTAGACAAACACCTGCAAACAGTTTTAGCTTAGATCAAGCTAAATTTAAATCATGTTAATTTGAATCGTGATTTAAATAATCAGCCAAGAAGAACTGATAACTTCTCAAATTAAAGAATGCATTTTGATTTTTTCCATAATGTTGATGCATTTTCTAAAATTTGTAGGCCAAAGTACTGCTTTTATCCCTAACCAAAAAAAAACATTAATTAAAGATGGAATAAAAACTTTTTAAAAAAACATACTCATTATTTTTGGTTTTTAATATCACCATCTGCCTCTCACATAACCATATACATTTCATATAATGAAAACTATCTTCCACATCTATTAGTTCTTTCTTTCCTTACATTTCACAGCTACATTTAGGGACTCTGATGTAGTTGCTTTATCTGTCAAAACTAAATGGACCACTTCTTTAAATAACTAGATGATCACCTTCTCTAAATTAATCATGGGTATTTTTCTAGGACATTAAAATCTAATAACCTTAACCAAAGTAACTTACATTAAAATTCATTTAATAAAAAGGATATTATCTTCAACTACCAAGCATCATGAGATAAGCAACTTAACTAAATCATTTTTATTAATCATCTTAGTACTCATCGATAAACATCCATCCCTTGATGGTAGTGCTAGTTTTAATGACAGCACTAAAACCTAAAAGAAAAAAGAAAAAAAAAAAGAAACCCAAAACAGTGCTCATATCAAACCACCCTTAAGGGATCCTAGAATTCCAGGTATAAAATTTCAGCTTTCTGATAGTGTTTTGATCTGAAGACTGAATTTTTTTCCAGTAGCTTTAGTGTTCATATATTTGTCTGGTCAACCAATAGTAACTCATTTCTTTTATCCTACCTTCTTAGGAGCCTGAGTTCTGAAGATCAAATTTAAAAGCCAGTCCAGGAAGTAAAGTCTGAGACTCTTGTTTGTTGTTGTAGGACTTAACTCTGGGCCTGGGCATTGTCCCTGAGCTCTTCACCTCAAGGCTACCACCCTACCCCTGGAGCCACAGCACCACTTCTGGTTTTCTGAAGAGTCTCATGGACTTTAGTGCCCAGGCTGGCTTTGAACCATGATCCTCAGATCTCAGCCTCCTGAATAGTTAGGATTACAGGTGTGAGCTACCAAGCCCAGCTATGAACTTGATTTTACTCTTCCTTGGCTAAATAAAATGCACAATCGCTTTGTCTGTGTCCCTAGTTTCTAAAATTGCTATGCATTATAACTTGAGGAGCTTTACTTCTTTTTTTTTAAATGAACTATGTTATGGGCAGATCCATAAATAATGTAAGTTAGTTATTCTGGGTTAAGGCTAGGTTTTATTTATTTTTATTTATTTATTTTTTTGTCAGTCCTGAGGCTCAAACTCAGGCCCTGGGCACTGTCCCTGAGCTTATTTTGCTCCAGGCTAGCACTCTACCACTTGAGCCACAGCACTATTTCTGGCTTTTTCTGTGTATGTGATACTGAGGAATTGAACCTAGGGCTTCATGCATGCTAGGCAAGCACTCTACCACTAAGCCACATCCCCAGTCCTAAGGCTAGATGTTAAAAGACAACCTTCTCGCTGGATGCAGTACCTCATACCTGTAAGATTAGCTACTTGGGAGGCTGAGATCTGAGAATCAAGGATTGATGCCAGCGCAGGCAGAAAACTGTGAAATACTCATCATAAATTAACTAGCAAACAGTGGTTAATTAAAAAGTGGAAGTGAAGGTATGGCTCAAGTGGTACAGTGCCAGCTTTGAGGAAAAAGCCAGTTCAAGATGACAGGATTCTAATGCGTAACCTGAGGTGAAAACACTGGCCTAGCTTCTTCCCCCACAAGATGAATAAAAACCAATGCTCTGAAGAACCAGCCAACTACTCTAAATCAGTCCTCAGTTGCTTTGAGCTACATTGACTGGGAACATTGCCTCCAGAGATTAACTGAAAAATGGGTGCAGTAGTAAATAATTACAAAACACACAATGACTCTACTGCCTTAGGCTCCCAGTTCACTATCAATATCCAGAAGTGGAGGTGTGACTCAAATGGCACAGCACCAACTTTGATCAAAAAATGTTAAAGCTAAGGGAGAGCTCCCTAACCCTAATTTCTTTTTTTAAATATATTTTTATTGTAACTAATAGAAGAGTTACATTATATTCACCAGACAGAAGGTGCATTACTTCACAAACATTGATACCCTTTCTCATGTCATGGTCCCCATTTCCCTCCCCTAATTTCAAGCCCTATTACTAGCAGAAAAAACAAAAGGACACATTTTCATAACTCTCTATAATTCTTTATGAATATGCACAAATCTTCTACCCTTGATTTTTGTTACAGAACCCAATTTGACTCTGAATAGAAGTCATGGATCTTGCTAAAATTTCTGATATACTTTAAGACAACATAAACTCTTTTAAAAGAACTATGATCTGTTGTTATATAATCTGTTTCTTAGCATCACAATTCAGATGACCATTTCTTTGAAATCTAAAACTCTGATATCAAAAAGCAAAGAATGATTAATGATAAAAAAAAGGAGGAAAAATTAACAGAAAAATCAGTAAAATGATCTCAGAAATTTAACCCACAGAAGTTGTGGCAAAAAAACAAAAAAAGTTAAGAAATTCCTCTAGTTAAAATCAACTGGGCACGAGTGGCTCCCCCTCTAATCCTAGTTATTCTGGAGGCTGAGGTCTAGATTGTGCTTTAAAACCAGGAGGAAAGTTCTTGAGACTCATCTCCAATTAGCTAACAACAACCAAAACAAAGAAAAAACAAAGAGAGGAAGGAAAGAAGGAAGGGAGGGAGGGAGGGAGGGAGGGAGGGAGGGAGGGAGGGAGGGAGGGAGGGAGGAAGGTGGTTCAAGTGGTAAAGTGCCAGCCTTTACCAAAGTCTGACAAAGCTAAGAGGAAAGTACCCAGGCCCTGAGTACTGGTATGTGCACAGGTTATGCACATGCGCATGCGTCCATTCTGACAACTCCCTCTTTTAGCCTCTGCTCTTCTTCCAGAGTGCCTTGGCCCCATTCCATTTACCTTAGCTTAGCAGCCAAGACAAAGACACAACCCACCATCCTTCCCTTTGTGAATCCGGCATCTTCTCCTGCTTCTCCTTTGCCCAGTGCCTTGTTAGAGGGACAAAAGAAATTCTCTTTCACACAAGTTACAGTCTAATGTTTTGTCAACCGCGATGAAAAATAAACCTAATCAGAGCTGTCATAGAAGCATGAAATGCCTCTGGCAGTTTCTATCAAAGTATGTAGACATGCAGGGACTCTTTGAAGAAATGAAACTGCAGTTTATCAAGTGTGATTTATAAGCAACACTGATTTAGCTGGTAGATAACACTGCACTGCTGTCTAATCATTAGTAGTCAGACAACAGCCATGTGAACACATCAATTATGGGCCACTGCCAAAAGCCCTTGAGATCTTGGAGATTAACAGCCAATCCTCTGTTTTACAAGCTCACATCAAAAAGAATATTAATAAGAGGAGTGGCGAGGTGAGAGCTTGTCAAAGTAATTCAGCCACTAAAACAAGGTGCTTCCTCTCTCCCTCTCTCTTTCTCTCTCTCTCTCTCTCTCTCTCTCTCTCTCTCTCTCTCTCTCTCTCTCTCTCTCTCTCTCTCTCTCTCTCTCTCTCTCTCTTCCTCCTCCCCACCCCCATGAATTGGCCCAAGGAAAAGCTGGCATCAGCTACAAAGTATAATACTGCCAACTTCTTGAAAAATGTTTTTCACTAACATATGGGAATGTGTAAAGGTCTGCAAAACTGAGATTTGGTGAATAAAGACAGGCATGCCTTCTCCATGTCAGATAGAATGATAGAATAATAGAAATGAAGTCACTATTGAATGTGTGTATATGCAGGTGTGTGTGTGTGTGTGTGTGTCTATGTTCATGCACATATGCCAGTACTGAGTGAACTCAGAGTGTTGATGCTGTCTCTTAGATTTTTCTCAGAAAGCTCTACCCTTTTGAGTCATACTTCCACTTCCAGCTATTAGCTGCTTAATTGGAGATAGGTTCTCACAGACTTGCTTTTTTTTAAAATAATTTTTATTGTGATTAATAGAAGGGTTACATTATATTCACCAGATAGAAGGTGTACAACTTCACAAACATTGATACCCTTTCTTATGACATGTTCCCATTTCCCTCCCTCTCACAGACTTTCTTGTCCCAACTAACAGAAACAGCAGTCCTCAGATCTCAGCCTCCTGAGTAGCTAGGATTTTAGGCGTGAACCACTGGTGCCTAGCTTGTGAATTATTTTTAAATTAACATGCACAATAGAAATACACACAACCACTCCTACACTCTGATTCAGAAACTTTGCAGAATCGAATTCTACCATTCACCACAATTTAACTCAGAGACACTACTAGGACAAATGGAGAGAAGAGTAGATGAATATACTTATGATAATCAATGTACATATGTAAATGTATAAGTAGGTTAATTGAGGGAGTTATTTGAGTTAGGAGAGATGGGAGGAGAATAAGGAAAGGGGGTTACATTGATCAAGATCCATCATACTTATAAAGTGACATGTTTTGTATAACTATTTAAAGCTAGTAAAAAAATATAATTTTAAAAAAGACTAGTATAAACCTGCATATTAATTGGTTGCTTCCAATTAATCTAATTAGTTCTATACTGATATTTCTCCTTTCCGACTAGTATCTCAAAAAAAAAACATGTAAATTTCATGGATTTTTAAATCAGTTCATCCAGCCCATATAGAGAACATTTGCAAAGATATAAGCTACAGGCACAGTATTCACTTTGTTTCTACAAATACTTAACATATATATATATATAATACATATAAATCAGAGAGGATTGCTCTATTTTTATAAATGATCAGATTAAAGCAAACAGCTGGTAAGTAAGCATTTAATGGGGTTCCAGCACCCACCCTAATAGATGAACATAAGCCTCTACAAAATATGTGGCTTGGATTTCCCTGCCACTCACAGATTTGTTTGCATTTCAATTTGTAAAACACTCTATATTTACTATTATTTCATTTGTTGTTCCACATTTCAAAACCAGCATGGGGTAGTGGAGAAAAAATTAAGGGAAGGAAAGGAAGGCTGGTGTTCCTGTTACTTCTCAGTAGTTAGGCCCCTGAGCAAGTCACTTAATTCAAGGGTTTGTTGACAAGCAATTTTAAATCAAAGATTCTCCACCAGGAGTTCAAAGACTTTGTGGAGTCTGAGAGAGCCTGTAATTATAAGAGTAAAGATTTGTATCCTTCCTTCCTTCCCTCCTTCCTTCCTCCCTCCCTCCTCTCTCTCTCTCTCTCTCTCTCTCTCTCTCTCTCTCTCTCTCTCTCTCTCTCTCTCTCTCTCTCTCTCTCTCTCTCTCTCTCTCTCCTTTCTTGTGCAAGTATTGGGGCTTGAATTCAGAGCCTGCACAACTTCAGCCCCAGCTCCACTTCCAGGTTATTGTGGTTAACTGGAAAAAGATCTCATGGGCTTTTCTGTGTAGACTGGCTTGGAACTATGATCCTCAAAATCTCAGCCTCCTGAGTAGTTAAGCACCCAGTGAACCTTTTTTATTTTATTATTGTTATTGCTCTCACTCTTCTTTTTGTGAAATTCCTGGGGAGACAGTCCATAAGTATGCAGTAAAACCCTTCAGAGAGAAGGACTGACACAGCAGTAAATTCAAGGACAATATGCATGTACATTTCAAGAAGCGTTTGAAACTCAAGGCACTGACATTTGTTCCAAACCTCAGCTTCTTTGCCTATAATCCAGAGTAATAATATGGCTTATAACTGTTAAAACACTGTCATAAAAGCCAACAAGAGGCCCAGTGTGTAATCCTACCTACTTAGAAGGCTGAGATCTGATGATGGCCATTTGGTTCGAAACCAGCGAGAAACTCTTAGCTCCAATGAACAACTGCTGGCCCCTGTCTTCCACATGGTTTACAATGTAACTGACATCTCACTAACCACTTCTCCAGCAAAAAAAACTATCTAAAATGTGAAGGTCTTAGAAAAACTACAAGAACCAGAATCAATGCAATACATTGTCAGCATTTACCTGAACTCATTCAGGTAAAAAGACTCTCACAGTAAACATGTAGAATTGCAGTCTACTGGTTAATACACATTTTTGAAGAAATATAATTTAAGAACATATTGAACTTAAAAGGCAACTTCAAAATAAAAATCAAAGCACCACTCAATACTGGTGGCTTACACCTGTAATCCTAGCTACTCAGGAGGCTGAGAGCTAAGCCTGTATTGGCAGGAAAGTCTATCAGTCTTCTCTCAAAGTAACCACCAAAAGGACCAAAGTGGAACTAAGTCTCAAGTGGTAGAATACCAACCCTGAGTGGAAAAGCTAAAGCACAGTGCCCAGGCATTGAGTTCAATGCCCAGTACTGGCCCACAGATGCGCACACACACACACACACACACACACACACACACACACACACATGTTAACAATAGTTACCTGTTCATATTAACAATAGTAATGGCAATTAATGACAGCAAAATAAGATCAACAATTATATGTGAAAGTCCTCAGATTGGGCAGGACTGAGCGTTGAGTTCTTTTATAAATATCAACAGAGAAAAACTAGCAAATTTATGCTTGAGTTCCTAAGCACTCATTATGCTGCTAACTGGAGCTTGGTTTTTTGGTTTTGTTTTTTAATTTGCAAACTAAATTGTTGGACTTGATGTAACTTTCCTATGTATAGAGACTCTTCTCTTATCGTTTAAATAATGACTTCCCCACCTCCTTTTTTTTTTTTTTTTTTTAGAGTAGCCTTCCATTTTAGCCCTGTGGGTTTCATGGGTAACAAAGAAATCATCAGACAAAAATCTGCCAGCAAGCAGGCTGCCATTGCAATCTGTTATTCTGACACTGCAAAACCCCTGTGGGTAAATCATCTTTATCTTTATTCTTTAAAATTCAACAGACGGACTCTATCAGGAAAAAAATAAAATAAAATAAAAAGCAGGTGCCATGTGATTGACTACACAGAAGATAGTATTACTTATAAAGAATTAAAAATGCCACATAAATGTAAGATAGAATAAAAACACTCATGATTCAAAGCTCTGCTTTTGCTTCTGATCTTTATCTGGAAAAAAAAAAAGACAAAAGCACCCATGGAGCCAGTCCTAAAATTCTGTAACCCTACTAAGCGAAAGAAAAAAAACAAAACAAAAAATAAGGAGCAAGGAGCCCTGTCTTTAGAGGTTTTTCAAACTGGCCAGGAAAGCATACACTCAAAAGTCACAGAATAAAATAAAATGGGAAAAGTATAGATAATACATATCTATCTGCAGCGCAGTAAGTAGGAATGGGGGAAATTATTATAACTCTCTGTAAAACTGGAAGAACCCTCAAGAAGAAACTAAGGCCTAGAAACAGTGCTTTTGCCCAAGGTCAGAGCAGACCTGCAGCAGCAATTCAAAAGCACACTGAAGAAACTGCAGGCTTTCTTCCTGCCTCCACAGCTATTTTCTACATCCACTAAACCAAAAGGGCTAACCAAGCAGTCTTGACTCCTCTCTGCTACTTAAGCAATTCACCTCTCCAGGAACATTGCTGCTCCGGGATTCTAGGAGACACTGAAATTATTTGCTGGCTCTAAATATTTCTACAGGCTTGAGCTGTAAATCATCCATCCTTTCTGCAATACCTCTTATTTGACTGTGTATACTAATTAAGCACCTGTAAAATATCTTAATGAAGTGTAGATAAGGTAATATTATACTAATTTTCTTTTTTTAAAAAAAATTTCTATTGTAAAGGTAATATACAGAGAAGTTACAGTTACATAGGTCAGGTAATAAGTGTATTTCTTTTTTGAACAGTGTCACTTTTTTTGTGTGTACCAATCCTGGGACTTGAACTCAGAACCAGGGTACTATCCCAAAGCTTCTTCTTTTTTTTTTGCCAGTCCTGGGCCTTGAACTCAGGGCCTAGGCTCTATCCTTGGACTTTCTCAAGGCTACAGCTCTCTACCACTTGAGCCACAGCACCATTTCTGGCTTTTTTTCTGTTTGTGGTACCAAGGAATGGAACCTGGGTCTTCATGCATGCTAGGCAAGCGCTCTACCACTGGGCTAAACTCCCATCCCTATTCCTGAGCTTTTTGCTCAGGCTAGAGTTTTCTGTACTTGGAAGGAGTTTCCTGCCTATGCTGATATTGAACCTCGGTCATCAGGATCTCAGTGTCATGAATAGTTAGAATTATAGATGTGGGCCATCAGCATCCAGCTTAAAGATTCATCTTTAAAACACAAAACCAAACAAACAAAAAACTGTAATAAACATTCCTATCATCTATCCCTTGAGAAAGAGAAGTGGGGTTGGATCTTCAGATTTAACTGCTAGGAGCTGTTTCTAGTTGCACACAAAGCAACTAGATAATCAGAATTAGACCAAGAAGCCTGGTACTATATATATGGATATATGAACAAAATTAAGAACTCCTCAGAGAACTGAGACACACACCTCTGAACAATAAATTATGCTTGAGCCAGGCAGGAAAATGAGGAAGGTTCTTATTTCCAGTTAGGCAGGCACTCACACACCAAAACCAGAAATAGATTGGTGGCTCAAATGGTAGAGCACTAACGTTGAACAAAAAAGCTCAGGGGAAGAGCCCAGGCTCTGAGTTCAAGTGCCAGAACCAGCACGTGTGCACACATAAACACACACACACACACAATAATAATAATAATAATGTTTACATAAAAGCTCAAGAATTTGAGATACTAGATCAAAACTTTTTACTTAGATATGATTCTGAGCCACAAGAAAAGTGAATACTCTAACTTTTGGTTAATCTTTACAAAGATGAGTCAGTATCATTAAAAAACAATAAAAGGAAAAAATGTTTAATAATCGTGGAGGAAAACGTCTTTCTACACCAATACAAAACCCAGGAGCCATAAAAAGAATCAAATTATAAAACTAATTATACAGTGCAAAATATTTGCATGTATGGGGGACAGGGAAAAATAATTAACATTCCCTTGCATGCCACAGCTCATTATAAAAACAGTCAAGAGAGCTGGGCATGATAGTTCAGACCTGTAATCCTAGCTACTCAGGAGGCTGAGATCCGAGGATCAAGGTTCAAAACCAGTCTAGGCACTGAAGTCCGTGGGACTCTTATCTTCAATTAACCACTAGAAAACTGGAAGTGGCACTGTGGCTCAAGGGGTAGGACCATGGCCTTGAGCTGAAGAGCTCAGGGACAGCACCTAGGCCAAGAGTCCAAGCCTGCAACCAACATCAAAACATAAATTATACTAAAGTCCTTGACCCCACCTACCCTGAAGACCCAGATATTTAATTGTCATTCTGTCAGTACTCCGAGTCCTATCTTAACTTTGCTTCTGGATAATTCAAGAACTTCCTAGAATGTCTGTCTGTAACTACTAGAGAAGTCTGCTGTGAGATTTAAAAGGCTCAGGCCTGCAATCTTAGCTACTCAAGAGGCTAAGATAGAAGGATTGCATTTCAAAGCAAACCCAGACAGAAAAGTTTGTGAGACTCTCAGCTCTATGTAACCCCCTCCTTAACCACTGAAAAAATAAAAGTCAGGAGTGGAAGTGTGGCTCAAGTGGTAGAATGTGTTAGCTTCAAGCAAGAAAAGCTCAAGGACAGCATTCAGACCCTGAGCTCAAGCCCCAGCACCCACCTCCCCAACACACACACACACACACACACAATTTTCATCAAGTAGCAGTCAATAAGAAGCCAGGCACTAATAGTTCACATCTCTATTTCATCTCAAATTCTAATTAATCAGGAGGCTGAGATCAGAGAATCTCAGATCTGACATCTGAGGCAGACAGACAAATCTGAAAAACATTGATCTCCAGTTAGCCAGCAAAAAGCAGGACATGGAGATGTGACTCTAGTGACAGTGTCAGTCGGGTGTGGTGGCTCATGCCTGTAATCCTAGCTGGTCAGGAGACTAAGCCAGCCTGGGCACTAGTGAGACACTTATCTGCAGTTAACTACTAGAAACTGGAAATGGGGCTGTGGTTCAAGGGATAGGGCGGTAGCCTTCAGCTGAAGAGCTCAGGGACAGTGCTCAGGCCCAGAGTTCAAGCCCCACAACTGACCAAAAAAAAAAAAAATGCATCAAGTGATAGTGTCAGCCTTGAGAGATAAAGCCAAGTGAGATGGAGAAACTCTTCCAGCCCTAGAACCAGCACACTCACACACACATGCACACACTCACATAGGAACACACACAGGGACACACGTGCCCACACAACATAAAAAGACTGAATAGGAAAAATGTTCTTCCTTTGCTCAGGCTTTGGAAAAGATTTCTTGAGATAATCAAAACTTGCATCCTAACTTAAGATGGCCTAAAAGCCCCTGGACAATCAGGCCCGTGCCCCACTCCCAAGTCAATCTGGATATGGTCTGTGCAAAACACATTCCATATGTGTTATCTGAGTGGATTTAACAGCATGTGCAGTCAGCCAAGAAAAAGACTAGGAAGCACGTCCAGAAAAAAAAAAAAAGTGCAAACGTCCAATCAATCAGGATTCCAAGCTCTGGTTTCCTCTCCACTGAGAGGCAGATGGATGCCGAATCTGCTGACCCTGCTCTTTATGCTGAATCTGCTCTTTCTCTCCAACCTCAAGCTTGTACTTGACACTCCCCTCCCACCCTGTAATGGAGCTTCAACTATATGAGCCCCTCCCCTTCCTAGCCTCACCCCTTCCTAGCAGCTGCTATCAATAGAAGTCTCACAGAGCAGAGGGACAGGGCACATGCCTACAATCCTACATAGACTTCACAATCAGAGCTCAACAACTTTGGTCTTTATCAGTCACTCTTGGTGAAAAATGGCATTTTCATCTTAAAATCACCTGCGGGTCATTCACTGAGTTGTTAACAGAGTGTAAGAAAGTTCATTGAAAAGCCTGTAATTAGTGTACCAGTTTCTAAGACATGTTATAGGCTCAAGAGTTAGGTCAATGAAAGGTGTTGTTCTAAGCAAAATATAATTTATGCATATCCAAAAGGATGGAAACCCTTGGTTCAATTACCTCACACTCAAAATAAAATGAATGACAAGAAAGGAAAACAGGCTGTGAAGGGGAAGGGGGGGGGAGAGAGGGGAAGGCTAGTGAACAGGGTAAATGAGGATGAATGTAGCCCATAAAGTGTATTTACATGTATGGAAATTGAACAGTAAAATCCATTGAAATTGTTTTAAGAAAGGAGAATGGGACAGGGTGAGTGATAGAAGAAAAGAATGAGCAGGATCAGAATGCACTGGATTCTGGTGTGAAACATACTTATGAAACTTCCATCATACAATGAATACATGCTTATAAAATATATGTGTGCATGTATATGTATATCTCTATATATGTAAATAATATATATATATATGTTCTATCCTTTAAACAATAATGAAGCAACCAGAAGAAGGAAGGATCAGTTCAGATTATTGTTTTTAAGCTGACTTGGCCATTCAACATAAGAAGTGGAAAGGAGATATAGACACTCAGAAGGAAGCTTGCTTAATTCATCTCTAACCACCACCTACCTGGCCCCTCTTTGGGCTCCCATCTTCCATGTGCAGACAGTAAGCTGGGTTAGGCCTCACACACACCAGAGGAAAGAGAACACCATCCAATCAAATACACCAGCCAAAGGAGGCCTGGTTGTTATGTTTGGTGAGTGTTACTTTTGCCTTTTACAAAGAAGTATCTGTAACCAGAAGTAATTCCTTAACACACATTAGGAAAAACCTACCTATTCTGAGACTAGAAACAGCCAAACACACACACACACACACACACACACACACACACACACACATATCTCAGGAAACACTTGGAAAAAGAACACAGTATGTGAGTGTGTGCATGTGTATGTCTGTGTATGTGTGCGTATGATAAAGCATCAGCCTTGAGAAAAAAAAAAAAACCTCAAGAACAGCACTCTGACCCTAAGTTCAAGCTCCAACACAAAAAATAAATTAAAGAGAGAAAGAAACAAAAGCCAGAGTAAAAACATGTCAATCACTCCTCTTCTAGATCTTTCTTTTATGCTGCTGTAATCAATTCTTTAAGCTTTTCTTTGTCGGCATGTATGTGCATTTAAATATATATGGCTGACTTTATAAATATAAAATATGTAATATGCTATATTTAGTGATTCATCGTTACTTTTAATTCTTTTTTTTTTTTTGGTTGTTGTTGTTTACTTACTTCACCACTCTCCCCCCAAAGGGTGCTTTGAAATCTTTCCAGCTTTTACAATTAAACCTAACCATCTGGACAAAAATTTTCACATTCACTAAATTAGTCACAGATTTTGTGGGTAAGCTGAGAAACTAAATGCTATGCTCTGTGCTAGGATTTAAACCACATCTACCACAGCAAAACACCCTCTCTCCAATAATCTCTCCAATTATACACGCACAGTCAGGCTCAGATAACATGGAGTCCACTGTAACTACACAGAACAACTATTTGTTCAGTTGGTATTACTGTTTACATCTCAAAGTGACTTGCAACAAATTCAAAATGGAATTCTTCAAAAGCGTTTCAGACAAAACAGTACCCCCCCTTCTTTTCTTTTAATTTTCCTACCACTAGTGGGTTGGCAAGCTATTTGTCAAACTAAAAAGTTAGTGGAAGAGATCTGTACTTATATGCTGAATACTGGTAAAAATACTAGACAGTTGTGTGTGTGTGTGTGTGTGTGTGTGTGTGTGTGTGTGTGTGTGTGTGTACCGGTACTGGAGTTTAAACTCATAGCCTTGCACTCTTTCTGTTTCACTCAAAGCTGGTGCCCTCCCAGATGAGGTATGTCTCCACTTATAATGTTTAGTGGCTAATTGGAAATAATCTCTCAGACTTGTCTGTTCTAGCTGACTGGAACCATGATCCTCAGATCTCAGCCTCCTGAGAAGCTAAGATTACAGACATGAGCCACTGTGGCCAGCCAGTGTCTATGTTTTTAAGTCTTCCAGTCTTCTCAGAGTTTACTACAAGCGTCAGAAGAAGAAAATTCAACGTGTTCAATATATTCTTGTTGAAATCCAACAAGGCAAATGATGGTGTATAGTCACTCAATCTGTGGTATTTGACTGAACGTAGTAAGAACTACCATCGGTCTAAAGTTGAATGAGGTTATCTGCTGAGAGTGATTCCACAACTGAACTAACTCCAGATAAATGGAAAGCACAGGTTCCTATGAGGAAATACTGTACATGAATTTATAGCTAACCTACAGATTCACATGCTAGCCATTCAGATGAGGTTTCGGGCCTTTTAATCAAGTTCAAATAAAAAGAATTAGACACCAGTATAAGCAAATTTACAAAAATCATTTTCAGAACTTCTTAGGTTAGGCTTTTTTTGAAATCTTAGGCATGTTGAATTTTCCTTTTATATGGCCAATAGAAAGCACGAAGAGAGCAATATTTGTTCAAGACTAGCACTCTACCAGTTTGAGCCACAGCGCCACTTCCGATTTTCTAGTGGTTAATTGGACACCAACTTTCTGGCAAGGGCTGGTTCTGAACCATGATCCTCAGATCTCAGCTTTTTGAGTAGCTAAGATTGGAGGTATGAGCCAGCAGTGTGTGACTAACACCTCATTCTTCATAATACATATAAATCTAAACTAAAAAGTAAATCTTATATTTAGGTGATTTTTTTTTTTAATTTCTGGAAGCAGGGATAGTGCAGAGCACTGACAATTTGGTAAGAGACTTTGTTTCCAGAAAAGCCTGAAAGAGGGATTCCAAGCTTACACAGCTTCTTACAAGGGGCTTGATTTGCATTTATATTTTGGTTTGCTAAGTAAACCTATACTGAGCACACATTAGCATTTAAACAGACACCAAAAGAGATCAAATTTAGGTGAGCATTTTCAGAATTTGTAAAACATGATGGGATTTTTGTTTTGTTTTGGCTTGATTTTCTTGAAAATGTGTTCCCACAAATTTAGTCTATTTAGTCACTATAAAAAGTGTTGTTTCATGAGATTTTAAAGTCTGGAGTTTGTTTTTTTTTTTAATTATGCTGATGCTCATAGAAGTAAAATTCAGTCTTATTCCTCACCAATACAGAAATTTTAAATAGAAAAACATTGGCTATAAACAAAGCATTATTTTAAAAGTCCCTAGTTATTTAGTAAGACTGAAACCACTTAGACTTTATGTTTCATACCTTCTTTGGTCCCTAGCTCCTCCATTCCAGTTGCTCACATAACACAAAGGAGATGGCTAATAAACCTATCAGCCATTGTTTGGAATAAAAAGTGATGCAATCTTGCAGGGTCCCATTGGCTCACACCTGTAATCCTCACTAAGCAGTAGGCTGAGGTCTGCAAAGTGAAGTTTGAAACCAACAATGGGCAGGAAAGTCCATGAGAATTTTTTTTAATTGTAATTAATAGAAGGGTTAGTTATATTCGCCAGATAGAAGGTGCATTACGCACACACATTGATACCCCTTCTCATGTTTTTGTCCCCATTTCCCACCGCCCACCCCTGCCATGAGAATCTCATCCAGTTGAACACCAAAAAGATGGAGTGCTAGCCTTGGGCAGAAAAAGTTAAGAGATAGCACTCAGGCCCCAAAATAAAGCTGCTAGGCAATAACCTCCCCAACCTCCCCTCACTTTGTGACTACACGGCCTCATTTACATTCCTGGGGGACCCTTTCAATTCAGTTGTGTGAAATGGGGGGGTCTGCAATCCAGCCCCAAGTATTCATGATATATCATTGTCTAGGACTAGAACCACAAAGGCTCTCCAGCCTCTACCCTCTTTCTGCACACTCCTCATCTCACTACCACTTCCCTATGTTCCAACAAATGGGAAAATGCATAATCTTGTCATTGTTCTCTCAGAAGAATGTGGGTTTTAACGTCTTGCTCCAGCAGCAAAAAAAGACCCTGCATTCATGGGCAGAGGTTAGTTAGGTGGGGGAAGGAGACTGAAGGGGAGAGAAGACTAAAGGAAAGAGGGAGGGTGGATGAATAAATACAGTCATTATATTCAATGTACACATGGGAAAATGCAAACAGGTAACTTGAGTGGCTGAATGGGGGTTTGGAGAGATGAAGAAAAACAGTGGAGCGAGATGTATTTATAAACTCCTATTGGATTGAAACCCCTTTGTTCAACGACTTAAAGATATAAAACAAAATATTTCGAAAGAAGAAAAACCTGCCTTCTCCTTCCTCCCTCTTTCACAGTTTAAACTGTGTAGTTAGTTAGACAGGTCTTGCCACTGAAAAATTCATTCCTCTTTTGCCTCATTGGATGCGGGAGGGAGGATTGGAGGGAGGGACAAAAGGAGGAGGGAAAAGCTGCTGAGCAAGATCACAAAACATAACACTGGGTATTCAATTCCTGTACCTTTCAGTCTCATTCTTTCACCTCCAGGCCCATAGGATTTAGTGACCAACCGAATAAATCTTAATCTGTAAACAAATGGTTTGCTCTACAATTAAACCATTCATAGGTTTTTTTTTTTGTTTTTTTTTTTTTAAACTGCTTGGCAGCTACCCAACCCCCAAAACTTCTAGGTTCTTTCATTATTTAGTTCTCCCAAATGGTTTAAAAGGCAATAAGCTCATTTGGAGTTTATAAAACTATGCACCATCAACAAAAGCACATAATGCTTCCAAGATGCATAGTGGCTTTTCTGTAGATAATGAAGAGCTCTGTGGAGTCTCCCTCACCCTCCAACAAAAATGCCCCAGCCCCAACTCAGCACCCTAGGGGCCTTCAGAACAGTTATGCTAAGTTGCAAATACAGCAAGATCCACTTGAACTCCAACTGTCATGTGTGCTTTCCTCTCAAGGTAAGGAAAAGGCCAGGCAGACTGACCTCATTAAAGGGTAATTAGTGTACCCCAGGACTAGAGAGTTACCACAATCATTCCTATTGTGAAGGCTGCACTATGGGGCTACTCTTTTCTTGCTTGCTTTTTCTTTTTTAAAACCCTGGAGGTCTCTACAAATTGAAAGACCCACATTTTAAATTTTTTAAGGATTTCAATCGGGCTATTTTTCTTCCTATTAGCAGTCATTGAGTAAGAAGAAAAACAAAGCAGTGCAAAAAGCTTTCCTATTTCCTCCATGGATCTGGCATTGCTAAAAATAATATTTAAACAAATAATCATTTAAATAATTTTACTCAATATATGATAAATGATGCAAAGTGAGTGGCTTACCCATTAAAATAAATGCTTCACCTCTTGATTAATGAATGAAAATTAGCACACACGTGGGTAGTAAAAAAATTAGTTTTTGCTATTATATGTGACATAATATGTATGACATATGATATATGGCAATGGGGTTGAAACAATGAAAGAATCCATTTACATGTGAAAGTGGTACTTAGAAACTAATAGTGACATAAGCAACATAACCACCTTGCCAGCTATCAAGTCCAGCGCACCTCTTTAAAGCCCATTATCACTGTTAGTATCTATCTGCCCAGATGCAATGAGAACCAACATCTGCTATAAAATGCACCAATAAATTTCACCAGTTACATTCTTTAACTTAAGAGTCACACCTTTCTGAAAACACTAAGCCCTCTGAGACCATTGTCAGAACAGTATTTTTTAGATCTATATATTGGCACCAGTTCTCAGGTGTAAATCCAGAGCCTCAAGCTCTTGGCTCTGGAGCTCAAAGCTGGTGCTCTACCACTTTAGCCACACTTTCACTTCTGCCATTTTGCTGGTTAACCAAACATACAAATCTCACAAACATTTGTTCCTTTGATCCCAGCTTTCCTGAGTAGCTAGAATTACAGGTAGAAGGGGGAGATTTAAGTCACAGAGCTGTGCTGTGCTTCAGCAACAGGAGAGGTTGCTTCAGAGACTTCCACACAGTCAACACTCACAGCTACTGCTATTTATCAAGTCAAATAATCAGCCAATTGGTATATTTTGGTGGTTTTTTTTGAGGGGGAGGGATTTTAAATATCAAATGAGAAGGTAAAACTATAGACAAATGTGTCTGTGTTTTAGCCAACTGCACTTGAGCTATATTTAGAAATAAATTTGTGTGCACTTGTGTTCCATTAGAACAGTACACTGGAGCCCCTTCTGAACCAACGATGCTTGGCTTATTTATTCTAGAAATACTACAAAATTGATCTGCAAAACTTGAACCATGTGCAGTACATTTAGGGAAGTCTTGAGGAAGGTGGCACAGGCTGGCAAAGCGATGGAGAAAGACCCCAGCCGTTGGTGTTCAATTTCCTTTCACTACATCAAGCTAGATGTGGCTTTGGGGGAGGGGAAATGGCAAATCCTGAAGACATTCCTAACGGTCAGAAACTCTTCCCCTTAAATTCGAGGCCTCAAAAAAAAAAAAAAGTAAATATTCAAGAGGATTAATTTGTTTCTAGATGTGTGCGTGCAAGTAAAACAACAGTCATAATGTGGAAATTTCAGTCACATTTTGCAACTAATTGGAAGCAGATTAGAATTCCGCCTCAGGGGAACGTTGTCAAACTAGAAGCTGCAGCAAATGAAGAAAGAGGTGAAGGCGTCGCGAAGGGCTGACAGATTTACAGCGCTCAGGGCCATAAACAGGTCTCAGGCAGGAAGGAGGGCGCGTCTCCGCCGCCCTGCCGGGAGCGCGCGGCGCAACCCCGAGCCAGAGGCCACCCCCCCCCCGCGGCTTTGGGCGCCCCATCTGCTCCCACTCTGAAAACAATAAACCCGCCTCCCAGAAGAAGCCAGAGCTACCGATAAGATAGAAAACCCACAGGCTGATAAGCAGGAGGATGTAAAAATGACTGGGAGAGAAAAGCAGCTTTAGGTTTGAGATAGGAGAGGGGAAGCCAAAGCCGGCCGCTGATGAAGAGTAAAGCCGAATGGAGTCCTGGAGACAGCTGCTTCCTCCCTACCTCAGTGCCTGGCATCTGCTGTGGCTTCAAGGGAGAGGAGGGAAGGTCTGGGGCAAGGAATATAAATGGAGTCAATTGCCCAGATGGATTTTACTGCAGGAAAAAAGCTCAGTTGCTCTCTCTTAAAATAAGGTTGCACTGGCTCCCTCCTGTAATCCTAGCTATTCAGGAGGCTGAGATCTGAGAATCACAGTTCGAAGCCAGCCTGGGCAGGAAAGACTAAGAGACACTTATCTCCAATGGGAATTGGAGCTGTGCCTCAAGAAAAAGCTAAAGGGTAATGCTCAGACCCCAGTAGAGCGAGCGCGCGCGCGCGCACACACACACACACACACACACACACACACACACAATCATGTTGCCTCCTTTAGCAAGCAGTAACAAACACTGTCATTGAACTGAAATTCCACCTTCAGAGCAGTTAGTAGATTTGCATTCCTGATCAGTTATTTAAAACATCAAACAATACTAAGAGACATAGGCTAGCTATGGGAGCAGATCACATTTGTCAAAGCACTCGCATCTTCCACACATGGCCACAGAATGTTAAGCAGTGATGCTTTTCTCGCTAGTTCACTTATTTGGCCTTTTTATTTTTTAATCAGCAAGGATTACCTTTGAACAGCTCAGGAGGCAGGTTCTATTTCTTGTGCCCATTTACTTCATGGCTGAAAAGACTTTCATTTCCATCACAAAAGAATTGGCAAGGCATTGACAGTGGCTCATGCCTGCAACCCTCCCTAGTCAGGAGGCTGAGATCTGAGGATCATGGTTCAAAGGCAGCTCCAGCTGAAAAATCTGTGACTCTTATCTCCAGTTAAGCACCAGAAAACTGAAAGTGTCCCTGTGGCTGAAAGTGCTAGAGCAATAGCCTTGAGCAAAAAGAGCTCAAGAACAGCATGCAGGCCCTAAGTTCAAACTCCACAACCAATGAAAAAAAAAAAAGAAAGAAAGAAAGAAAGAAAGAAAGAAAGAAAGAAAAGCAACCAAAAAAAATTAGCCATAAATTAAAGCCCAAGAACAAGAATTGGCAATGAAAAACTAAGGCCCAAGAACACGTAACTTCTGTTTGCATTAGACCTCAGCATATGATAACATAGTTTTGTCCATGTACTGTGGTGAGATGGACAAATAGTTCTCTAGAAGGAATGAAAACCTAGTTTTCTATCCTTCCAGTTAGATATTGTTTGTTTTCCTTTCCTTTCCTTTTATTGTGTTGTCCTGGGGCTGAAACTTGGGTCTTGGGCATTTTCCCTGAGCTTTTGGGCTCAAGGCTAGTGCTCTACAACTTTGAGTCTCAGTGTTGTTTATGGCTTTTTGTTAGTTCATTAGAGGTGAGAGTTTCACAGATTTCCTGCCCAGGCTGTCTTTGAACTACATTTAATCCATAGATCTCAGCTTCCTGAGCACCTGGATATTTGTTCTGTTTTTTAACATTAAATCCATCCATAAAAATCAGTCACGGAGGTGACAGAAATGTAAAAGTAATCTGGTCTAGCTATGCATATTATGAAAAAAGGAAAAGAGAAAAGAAGAAAATATTAGGAGTTACTATCCAAAATATCATCCATTGATGTTTTAGGTAAAGAATGAATTGAACTGTAAATATCTATGAGAACACAAATGGTGTTTCTCTGCCAGCTGACTTCAAAAGTGAGATAAGTAACTAAATAGCCCAGCAACACGGGTTGCTTACCTGACAAGGAACGACTTGGACATGACCTTTGAACTCTCAGTGACTAAGGGGAAGGACAGAAAACGTGTAGGGAAGACAACTAGAGAGCCAGATGTGCTTTTCTAAGAAATCAATCCAGGATTTTGCTTTAATCAAAAGGACGAACAGGAGTTTATGAAAGTATGGCCAACTGAAACCCTGTCGTCTGTTGCTAATTGAAACATATAAAAGAGCCTATTTCTTAAAACATTCTATAAACACTTTTAAAAAAAAAAAATTTACTGCCACATGACAAAAACCAGAATCAAGCTGACTGGGTAGATCAGTACAACCAAAGACCAAGCTATTATTTCAAACTGTCAGGGAAGGCAGTAAAATCGCTACCAGGTCTCCTTAAGTTACCCTTCAATAAAAAGAAGCCATCAGGGAAATAAGAGGAAAAGAAAACACATCAAAACCTTAAAAGTCCCTTTAAGTAAAATTATACGTCTGTGGCACCATGCCATCTGCTCTCTAGTTAACATAATAAGCCCATTTCCACAACCTAAATATCTGTCTTCTAAAATCATTACAGAAAACACAAAATATAATCGATATATTTTTATTTACACTGAACCTGCAAGAACTACATTCATATGGCATTAATGGATTATTCTTAAATGTTCCTGTAGGTATAGTACATTTTCTTTTAAAAGAAGTTAGCTGACAATGAGGATTCTCGGGAGACAGAAAGCTCCATGGTGGCTCAGGAATAGTCACAGTGAATAATAATCAAACTGAAAGGGGGTTGGAGGGATGACAAAGAGAGAATGGCTTTGAAAAGCTGGTAGTGTTTATTCACTATTTCAAGCCCATTTGTTCTAACTGGAACATCTTTCCTTTGAGTTTTCCAGTACAACTACACTTTCAGAGTTTCTTTTTGCTTTCCTGGGGATGAAAAAAAAGATCCTTTTGAATATCAGATGAGTTAGATCCCTGCAATTCAAGGCCCACTGACCTATAAAAAATATAAGCATTTGCTTTGTGATCATTTTGCCTCTCCAGGCCAAACTCATAATCTCTTCCAGCACATTCCCAAAGGAGTTTCTAAGCAAGATTTAGCAAACGTGAAGCATTGGGCTTCTAAATATGTTTGGGCTCTCAAAATAACATGATAGCAGCCCCACTGCTAATCAACCAACCCTGAGAAGTTTAACCTTTCATTCAGATACAAAGGGTTTGTTCTGGTCGCCAAAAATCTTAAGCTTAAATTAAAAAGCACTTGCAACAGAAAGCAAGTAGTCACTAGTGAAACTTCAGCTGGGAGACAGAATTGGCCACAGAGAAAGGGCCCCACTTAAGCTCCAACAGAGTGGAATGATCATATATATATATATATATATATATATATATATATATATATATATATATATTTGCAAGCTAGTACAACCAAATTTTCCCATTCCCATATTCGCATTTTAATGCACATATCCACATATACAAAATGCCAGTTATAAGTCACCAGAATGATCTTTATATTAGTTACTCTATAATGAGGCCCTCTTTCATTAATGATGCAAAGATTTCAATTCTTCTCTTCCTAGGTAATGTTACAAGGTATGTGCAATAATCCTAGGTTACAAAAATCATTTCCACTTGATATTTTATAAACTCTGGCTTCCATCTGTATACTCAGACATGATACAACTAACTCAGAAATCAACTGTTTAGTATTCAAACAAAACCCTTGATGTTCAGATCTCTGGCAAGTTCAGAGTGCTGGCAATCAAAATTACGTTGTGCTACAGTAATTACTATGAAAACTTCCAGTGCTTAATATTAAAGAATAAAATAACATGATCCTGCAACCTCTCCTACACCTCTAGAGTGTGTTCAACATGGCAATTATCTTCGTTCAAGAAGCAGTTTCAACTGCATTGAAACTCAATTATACCCAGGACTTTTTTAAGCATACACTTCAAAAGGCAGATTTCATCACATTGAAATCACTGAGCAAAATCTTTTTTTTCTCAGCATAGATAGATAGATAGATAGATAGATAGATAGATAGATTGCATCTCTCTTCCACAAGACATCTTCAACTATTAAAAAAATGACTTCTCTGAGGCCTTGGGGACACTTTTTTTTCCACCTTATTAATGTGTGGGCATGGCTGAGAGATGTTGAATGACAGAAATAGTTTTACCTGCAACTCTTCCCAGTGTGACCCAGGATCAACTGAGTCCAAGAGGTAGATCACACACTTACTCACAAAAACATATTTCTTTGCCAGTTTTCAGAACGCAAAGGAACTATGTAGGACTGGTAGATTTATGATTTAAGTGCTTGTGGCTAAAATAGCTTTCCAATTATCAAGGGCCTCTTAGGAGGAACAGGAATGCATTATGTGTTAATGACCACAACCAGGGGTCCCATCTCCACTCTTTTGTCAGAGCTGGGGTAGGTCCTCCCCGCAGCTTCACCATTAACATGTCTGTTTCCTGTCAGCCCACTCAGAGATAATGTCATTTATCTCAGGGAGGCACAAGCCCAGTCATTAGCTTCAATAAAAGACCTCAAACAAAGGCCAGATACGGTTTTACCCAAGGCTCCCAGAAGAAAGCATCCAAATGTCTAAGCATCCTAAATAACTAAAAAGTCAAGGAACCAAAAAATTATTCTGAAAAGACTATGATTATCAGCCATCCTAGATTACATCTCCAAACAAGAACTTGGTGCATATACAGTACATACCAACACAGTACTATTACACACAATTATAGATTAACCATGAGAGGTGACCAGGGTCCCCCCTTGCCTCTAGGAGGAAAATTGACAGAATAATTCAGGTACTAACGAATTAGTCAGATCTTTGAAAAACTGATCTTAGAGTGGGGTGTGCTTGTGGGCACTGGATAACCATTATAAAGTGGTCAATAGCTGAGCTTCTGGAAGTCTTTTAAGTAAAAGTGGAATTGGTTAAAAATGAATGTAGGAACATGTGTTTTCACAGTGTTGCTCATATTACTGCAATTTCAAGTTTCTGTGAAGTACCAGGTGAACTTTTTTAAATTAAAAAAAAAAATAGGCACACAGACACCATCAAAACTGGAGCAAATCTCAGCCATTCAACCCCTGTGTTTTTATGCTGGAAACGAAGAACAGATGGTACTTTCCATGTTGGATATTGAACACCTCTGTGGTTAGGGAGATTTCTGCTTTGCACTTTCGCATCCATTTCATTTACTAACTGTAAAATGCTGCTTAGGAAAAAAAATAAGTCTTTATAACACTCTAATTAAAACCATCTTGGAGCTAAGCAATTTCACTTGAAGAGCATTCTTAACCTTATGACATTTAGACAATCAGTTGCCCCCCTCAGCCCAATTTTGTGGCCCAGATTTCAAAGTTATTAAAGTTGCTAAACATTTTTAGCTCCATTTTTTTTAGCAATTATATCTTTTTAAAGCTCTCTAGCAAAGCTAATAGACTTCAAATGCTACACTTGGTTGGGAAGAGACCTGACCATCTAAATCACCCAAGCCACAAGGAGATAGCATAGCTCTACTCTGAGCCCACCTCAAACAGCTAAGTCACCCTCTGAGAAACCTGACATAAATGTAAGATGCTGTATCCAGGCTGATTGAAAACCACTCTTTATTTACCAGTGTTTTTAACAGCAAAATCCCTTATGTAGCTTTCAAAGTCCAACAATGGACTTTATTCTTTAATTATAGCACGTGAGTAGCCTTCCTGACTTTTCATTTCACCATAGACAAACTGTCCTCACTGGACACAATTCCTAAAGAGCTCTATATTTGCCAAAAGAATAACAACAACAACAACAACAACAAATGCATATTGCCCACAAAGCTCATTAATGAAAATATGGTCTTAAACTGCTCACATTGATTTAGAAAATGCACTAGAATTCCCTAGTGAAGTGTCAAATGGCTTCTACAAGAATTGGTTTCTGTAAGAACACAATGAATGACCTCTTTTATAGCCAGACCCATCTGTAGATATCGCTTTTAGGAATGACAAGAATTATCTTAACAAGGAAACAGCATGGTCTTACAGAAAGAATTGGAATACTGAAGAGAACCCCAAGAATATTCTGTGACTTCCTGTGTTCATTTTGTTTCAGTATTTAATTTTTTCTGGATTATTTGGAATTTCTCATTGATCAAATTATCTCGTGTACAGTATTCAGCATAACTATTTAACTCAGCTGAATGTTCCCATAATAAGTGAACACTATAAGATGACTAAGAGGATGCTTAAAGAGAAGCTTCAGTAAACTATTATGCTAAAAAGAAAAAAGAGGGGGAAGGGAAGGTGGAGAGGCAGGTTTTAACAACCAAGAGCCAACCCGTCAAATCTACTTATTCAGACATGTCACTGGTGGCTTAACCACAAAATGAGCTATAGAAATATAGCTCAACCCTCTTAGAATTATGGCATGTTTTGATTTTGTTCACGTATTAAGGGAGTGGCGACTTTTACAGCATAGTTGTGGTTTCCACATAAAAGAGTAGAACACTCATTGATTTAATTAGGTTTCATAAGGTCCAATTTATCATGTTTTACATGACTTTGTGTAGTGAGGAAACAGAATAAACAGACCAAAAATAGACATTTAAGCATGCTGTGAAAATTAACCGGTGACAGGCAGTCTTATGAATCTGTGAGCCTTCTAACCAGAAAAGAAAAAGCATACATATACACTCCCCTTTGGTTTTCACATGTGACCCTTTTAAGACATATCTGATTGCTGAAAATTAATCATCTCTACTCTGAAAGCAATTACTCTTTACAAACCCAGACAGTCAAGGAAAGCTGAAATTACAATGTTTCAGAAAATGTTAAAGAAAAATATCTTCTGTAAAGATACTTCAGAATTGAAACATTTTGTCAAGCAAAGCTTGGACTGTTAAATCTTTACTTCCTAAATAGGTATCTTTGTATCCTTAGAAAATATTTTCTAAATTGAAGCCTAATTGGACACAACCATTGGTAAAATTACCAGTTACTTTATGTGGCATGTGTGCCAGGAGTGCCATCTTGGTGTGCCAAGAATGAAAGCATTCTTAAGTCCTGCTTGGGTGGGGTGAGGGGCAAGAGGAACGACTTAAGAAATCCTCTTGGAGATCCCAGAGCTAATACCAGCTTGACACAAGTGGCCCACACCTAAAGAGCCAAGCCCCTTACAGGCATCCCAGGACAACCTGAGGACATCACCAGTGGCTGAGGTTAGAGGAGCAGTCTCCCCCTCCCCCCACCCCATACAGGGCCAAAAGTAAATCTAAAAGCAACCGTGCTCCCTCCTAGCCCCTGGCCCAAGACCAAGCATAACTAGTTTGCTCTTCGTTTATGTAACTTATCACATGTATAATGCTTCAGCTGAAGATCAGTTGCACAGACAAATAATTCAATTCTTTCATTCTTCATCCAGTCTTCTCTGTGACTGGAAAGCAAAAAGAACACACACACACACACACACACACACACACACACACACACACACACACACACACACTGGAGTGCCTGACACCATGCTCTAGTCTCAGTTGCCATGACAGCAGCCTTTGAGATCCTGAAATGTTCCGATTGCCAGCTAAACAAAATTGTTGAATGTGAACATTTGGCTGGAAGATTAAAAGGCTAAGGGGAATGCAAAAGGGCAGTACCTCCCACATTCCAAGCAGCCGGTGAATCCAATCAAATCTCTCTGACTCCTTAACCACAGCCATTGTGAGCACTGGATTAGGCCAATTCATCTAGATAGTTAAAGCAGATTAGAACTGCAATTTGAAGACTATTGGCAACAGAAGTAAATGCCCGACTGTACTAAGTAATAAGATTTCAAAATGCCTTTTAGTAGAAATTATGTGAAACTACATATTTACACTCAGAATCAAATCCTGCTATTTTTTTGAAGTTCATTTACATTCAGTGCTGTAAAATGCTAAGGAAGTAGGGCTTTTCAAGTGTTCAAGTTTGACCTGGCTATCTACAATCTTCACATCGCTCGACCAACTTTATTATTATACTCCAATTTAAATCGTGAACAAAGTTAAAAGAATTGGAATGGAGAATGGAAGCATTTTACCCAGAAATCATTATCCAGACAGATTTACCAACAAGTCCAATTCTGATCAAGTCAGAAAGACCAAAAAGCAAATCAATTTGTAAGCATATCCCCAAACAACCATGCCACAAAACACATGATTTAAAAAACAAACATACCAACAGAAAAATGACTGCTTTTCTAAGCCACAACCTATAGACTTATTCTAAAGATTCATTTTCCAAAACAATCACTCATACCCCCTACTTCACTGATAGATACAAAACCTTCCATTCTCAGATTTTCTTCAACGCAGGATAATCAATGCCAGGCCAGCAAAACTCAGGCCTCCAACCCTGATCCCCACCACACTGAAGACAAATTCTCCAAGTCAATGTCTCACTGCAGACTTTAAGACAATGACCAAAGAAGATGCTAGAAAGGGTTCAAATGGCCTAAATAAACTATCCAACACACAATTCCCCTTTATTCTTACTGCCCTGGATCTATCTTCACATTTCAGGAGCATCAATCCAACAAACTCTGTCCAGATCTCCAGAGAAGGTGCATGCCCAAGTGATAATATTCTCCCATTTCCAGCTAAAGAGTAGGTGAGGGAACAGAAAAGTTTGAGCAGCCACCAAACCCATCCCGATTCTGCTGCAGTTGTAAAACTAATGACCCAGCACATCAACGACCTAGAAGAAGAAGCCATCCAAGGATAGCTTCTGAAGGAACACATTTGGAAAAAAATAAGTACACAATAAAAGTGATGAGGGGGTTGCGTCCATTAAAACCTGGACACTCCTCTCCACAAAGGGAAGCTGAACCCTGCACCTAAGGACAGGTAAGCTTACAAGCAATAACGTCCACAAGTAAATTAAAACACGAGACAGTTTTCTTTAGGGGGGAGGAACCCTGACAAAGTCAAGTGGGTGTGTAAACAGGTTCTCTGTTAACAAGCACAGGGCAGCTCGTGGCTATCCAAGGAGACTACCTCCAGGGCCAAAGGTATGGAGCTCGATCAGATTCCCACCCCCTCCACTTCACCCCCTCACTCCCCTCCCGCGAGGCCCAAACCCCAGCCCCTCCTCCCCCTCGCCCCCCCCCCCACAAGCAGCAGAGACAAGCCAGAGCTCCTCATGCACCTTTCATCCAATTATAACATATAGTCACGAATCGGAAAGCTCACAAGAGAACCAAGAAGCACGAAGTGGCACACAGAGGCACACACACACATCCACACACCAAGTGCACCCCGAATGTTGGGGAGTGGGGGGTGGGCCTGGAGCAAGACGACTGTATTCCTACCTTCTCAGTTTTCAGTTTCTTGATTCGCCTGTGGCTCTCCTCTTCCTCCTCCTCCTTCTTGACCAACAGAGAGTTTCCCATGAGGCCTGAATCCGGGGCACTTTTGCCAAGTTCCCCTGCAGCAATGCTCACGTTGCCACCTCCAGCACCCCCGCAGTGGAAGGGGCTCGCGCCACCTCCTCCATTGCTCTTGGCCCCAAAACCGTAGAGCTGTCCCCCAGAAGGGCCTTGGCCTCCACTGCCATTCTGGTGGCCCTGCAGCGGCTCGTGCTTGTCTTTCCTGGATTTCCCTGCATCCTTCTCTCGCTTGGTGCCTCGGCTGCTCTGGCCTTTACCTGGCTTCTCCTCTTTGCTTTTCCCGCAGGAGCCTGCCCCAGCGGCGACCGTCGGGGTGCCAGTACCGGTACCGTTGCTGTTTGGGGTGCCGCAGCCGCCGCCTCCACCGCTCCCACTTTGACACAGTGCTGAATTCATGCCACTTGCCTCTCCAGGGCGCCCTTGGGCTTCCTGCCTCTTACCAGTGCTGCTGATCTCAGGAATCCCATACAAGGCAGCAGAAGGGAGAGATTTATTAGCATCCTTAGAAGTTTTACTCCTTTTCACTTTTGATTTGCTGGTCTCTTTGTGTGAATTCCCCTGGGGAGCGGAGGGTTGAACAGAAGCAAATTTTAGGCCCTCCGCGCCGGCTGCCCCGGAGGCCTGCCCTCCACAATCCTTCGAGTTGCTGCTGTTGCTCGTGGTGTTGGTGGAATTATTCATCTCAAATTTCTGTCTGTCTTTCTCCAAATCAGCGTCCAAATCAATGATCAGATTTCCAACCCCGATTTCCCAATCATCGCCACTGTCATAAGTATCAACTGTATTTGGATCCACACCTTTTCCTGCTGTGGAAATGTTCACTGACATCCTGAAGATGAACTCTCTAGAATAAAAATCCGATGAACTTTCCTTTGGAGATGAGGGGACATTCGTTTAGCTCCGCTGGGATTGCTCTTAAAGAAAATAATAGGAATAACAACAGTTCTTCCAATCTTCTTTATTTTCCTTCTCCACAAAATACACCCAGGTCCAGGTGCACCTTTTCCTGTGAAGGGGGAAAAGTCGGATATTTCTTGTCTGGGTATTGGCACAGAAACAATTCAAAAGCATTTAGTAATATTGGGGAGTCCGTAGAAGTACAGGGAAGGGTAAAGTGGATTATGTATTGTCTCCACAGTCTAATCCAAGTGTAATGGAAAAATCACCAGTTCCCCCCCAAAATATAAAAGATGCCCATGATAGAAAGCACCTTACAGTAAATAAAAGAAAACCTTAAAAAAGAAAAAAACAAGGAGAATCACTTTTTTTTCCCAAAAAAACAAAGTATTAAATTATCTTTAAGGACTTGATTGCAGTCCAAAAGGATTTTTATTTTTTTTTTTTGAGGAGGGGGGTGATTGTTGTTTTTAAGTTTAAAATTTTGGTCTGGCACATGGGTTAGCTCTACCCCAGGAATACAACCTGAACAACTCAGACAAGAGAAACACAGAACAAATATCCCTAAACATGTCTTCGCTCCAGCAATTTAAAAGACCAGACTCTGGAAGTTCTCTGTGTCTAGTTTTCAGAATGATGTTACTAAATTCTAATTTTAGTGCCTCTTTTTACAAATTGACTGAGCAATCTGGTTTTTGTTCCCAGTGAGGGACAAGAAAAAAAATAATAAAACAATAATCCCATGTACATTCATATCTCTTCCTTGTCTTCTCTTTCACTCAATGCATTTTTTGAAAAAAAAATACATACACATGTCTTTAAGATCATTTACTAAAAAGACAGTGTTGCATACAAGATTAAATATCTGCCCTTTGAGGGGAAAAAAAATCATCTAAACAATTCTACCATACCCCCAGGTTACAGAATCCCCAGTCTGTTAAAGACGGCGCTACTGACTAGGGAGAAACTGATTAAGACATACACTTTAAGTGACCTGAGCCAACGTGGCCTCAGTGACCGCAAATGACTGTGTGTTTGACAAAGAGCAGTTAAAATGGTTTTTAAAGGGATCAGCCCCTTTTTAACAGTGGATTGTCAAGAAAAATAAATAAATATACACATATAAATACACACACAGAGCAGAGCCATTGCTTACCTTTAATCCTTTATCATTTTTAATTAGGCCAGCAAATCAAAATGCATTTCCCACTCCACTCAGCAAGCAAGCCTGTGCCTCATTTTACTTAAACACCAAATGATCAAGAAGGAAGAAACCGAATAACACATCTCAGCCAGAATAATCACTGGATAACATTATTCCACCTCCCCACCCCCTCTTTTGGCAAACGGACCAGGAGTCCTTTTCTCCTTAAAAAAATGTGTCACTGTACAGCTGGAAGATAATGTTTCACGTTCACAACTGAAGCCCCAGAGGTTTTTTTTCTTCTTAACAAGCATCGAGAATAATAGGGTGTTTAAAAAAAAAAATAAGCGAGCGAGAGAGCTTAGAGAAAAAAGTTTTCCCAACTTCTCATTCCGCCTTCAGCTCCAGACTTCAGTCACCGTGAGCAGTAAGTAATGATTCCGTGTAGCAAACCTACAGGCGTCCGCTAGTAACAAGACAGAATGTGCTAACACCGCGATAAATTAGTGAAAGGGAAGAAAGAATAAGAAGAAAGGATTGAAAATCTGGGCTGGATTCCGCCTGTTAGTCGGGAAGTGGCATTTTTCCGCCCGTCGTGACAGATTTGATTTCTCCAACTAACTTGAGAGACAAGGAGGAGGAAGAATAGGAAGAGGGAGAGGAGGAGGAGGAGGAAGAGGACAAGGAGGAGGAGGGGGGAAGGGACGAAAATGGGGGTGGGGGCAGAGGAGGAGGAAGAGAAGGAGAAGGAGGAGGAGGAGGAAGAATAAGAAGGGGAGGGGGTAAAGATGGGCTACGAAGCTGAGCCAGAAAGGTGTAGAAGAGGGAGGAGAGGATTCAGTGAGCTGATAAACCAGTTATAACAGCCTTGGCTCCCGGGTGGGGGTCGGTAAAACATCGGCGTTTAAAGTGGGCTCAAAAAAAAAAAAAACAACACACCAAAGGATGTGCTGTTTTCCTGTTTTATGTTGTTTCAAGAAAAAAGGAACTGGAGTTCCTAGCAGAGTCCCTGGGGGGGGGGGGGGTAAAAATCCTCTGTCGCGCGAGCCAATCCGTCATGTGGTAATTCGATAATTAGAGTAAAAAAAAAAAGATAAAAAAAAAACAACGACCTTTTCCAGGACAAATCCCCCCCCACTCACGCAGCAAACGGCGCGTCTCCTTTCCAGTTATTTTTCCCTCTCTCCCCCTTCTTCCCTCCTCCCCTCGCCCACCCCCTCCTGCGCTTAGTCAGATGGCCCTAGAGCTTGGCTTAGTATTTTTAATTAGCTGGCGTTTGGAAGCTAAAAGCAGTAATGAATTGTTGATGGATTGGAAGTGCAGAGTCGCTTTGCTGGAAATGTCGGGCTAGGAGGGGGGGGGGATGGGCAAGTTAGCAAACCACCAACCATCGAAAAGGAGCGATTTTGTTACAGTGCAACCCTTTCACATCACGTGAGGATCAAGGGCTCAATTGGTTGTCGTGAGAACAAAAATGGTGACAAGCGTATCAAGAAAATACTGATCTGGTCTTTAAAAAAAAAAAAAAACCAACAACAAAAACGCTGAAGGTCTCTCCCCTCCCCCCCGACACACACACACACACACACACACACACACACACACACACTCCTCTCTCTCTCTCTCTCTCTCTCTCTCTCTCTCTCTCTCTCTCTCTCTCTCTCTCTCTCTCTCTCTCTCTCCCCCCCCACCGCCCATCTCTCCTCCTCCCCCCCAACCTCGCGGGGGGGGAGGGAGGGGGCGAAGCTACAAGTTATGAATGTGAAATATTTCTGAGATGCAGCATCTCGCAAGTTCGGAAGGAGTGAAATGTAACCAGCGCTACAGAGCCAAGCAGATGTTGGAAAGAAAACACCTTAGAAACCTCTCCTCAACTTCTCTGCAATTTGTCGGGTTCTCTCCCTCCCCGTACACACACACCCCTTTCCTCCTGGGGCCCGGGGACCCAGCCGCCTGGGTTTGGGTGGGGGGAGGGTAGGGAAGGAGAGTAGAGCACCACGTTACCCACTGGGGATTTTAGGGACCTCTCCGTGTACTAAACAAAGAAAAACACTTTGCTACAGCTCCGGAGCGGGGTCCTGTAATAAACGCCCCAATGTTACTATGTGTGGGTTTTGTTGGGGCTAGGTGGGGCTCGCCCCCCCCCACACTTCTCTTAATGGTGTCTTTGCTGCTGGCCTTTTTTTTTAGAAGGTGGAAAATGATAATTATAGCCATTACATGTAATGGGTGAATATTCCCTTGTCTAATATTAAATTATTAGGCAGTAGGACGTGACAGGAGACAGAAATCGCCTTGTCCTGTCCTTGCCCCCATTTTTCTGGGCTCGGCTAGGAAGTAGTGGGGAGGTGGGGAGGGGGTCTGTCCAGATAGAGGGAGGAAGGGGGGGTTAAGGTGCACTGGAGAATGGACACGAGGGCCTGGAAGGAGGGGGGGGGTGTAACTTTGCCACTTTTTATCTTTGGGTTAGAGCCCAAAAGGTAATTTACACTAAGTTACCCCAAGTGCCCAGTCAAGCTTAATTTGTGTGGAGAAGTTACAAATGCTTCAACCTCCACTGAATAAAATTCACCCTTCTTGGGTTGTTCTAACAGGAAGAGAAAGAGGGGGGAGGAGGGAGCCAAACCCTGTAACGAGTTCCTCATTTCAATGCATAAAAGTCGCACATTCCCCTGCATGAAGTCCCGGCTAAGTGCTATAGAGAGACACACCACGCAACCGTACTTACGGTCTGTATTGGATCGAGTTGACCTTTTCCTTCTAACTGCATTGAATGTGATTGGTTGCAGCCGCTTTATTTTGGAAATTCTAATCTCTTCAATTTTTTTATTATTAAAGAAGATGGACCATCAAATGCCACAGACCTTTCTGTGTATTTTATATATATATATATATATAAAGAAAAAAAAACAGAAAACGAAATGAAAATTCCCCTGGTGCTCACACACACTCAAGCTTGTTCTGCAACACTGAAATCAGAACTGAAACACACACACGCTCTCTCTCTCTCTCTCTCTCTCTCTCTCTCTCTCTCTCTCACACACACACACACACACACACACACACACACACACTCGGGGAGTGTAGCAGTGGCGCTCTCAGCCTCTGTACCTGAAAGGGACTTTTCTTTGTTCCCAGTGCCCTTTCGCATTTGACCAATCAGAGAGCAGCTTTTATGAAACTGGGCTCTCTGATTGGCTGGCTGCTTTCTCTTGGCTACTGTAGGGGGTTGAGATACACACACGTATAAAACACACACTGAGCGCGGGTAGGGGTGCGGTGGGGGGTAGTGGTGGAGACAAAGCGTTTTATTTTTCCAACCAGATTGGGGGGTTGAGGAACTTCCCGCAGTAAAGAATGGGAAGGAAGGGGAGGTGGGGGCAGGGGGGAAATGGTACGCCCGCTTCCATTCCTACCTCATTCCCATAAAGCACTTATTTGTGAAAACAAATCTCAACCAGGCTGCGAGGAGAGCATGTCTGTAGATACAAGTTTGGTCGTGTTGTCTTGGGGGAAGGAATGCCGGCGATTGCTCGGCGGGTCGGGGGTAGCCCGGAGAGCAGCCGCTGCCGCGGGCAGCCGGGAGGAGAGGGCGGCTGGCGGCGAAGAAACCGCAGCCAGCGTCCTGCCAGTTTCCCTTCCCTGTTCCCAGGAACGATTTTCTGTATTGCAGCTTCTGGCTTTCAACCCTCCTCCCCGCCCCCACCTCTTTGCCCTTGCTGCAATCCCCCCGCCCCCTCCTCGTCTGTCTGTCCGTCTGTCTTTGTCTCTGGTCTGTCTGTCTCTGTCTCCCTCTGTCCCCCCCCCTCTTTTGTTCACTGATTAAATAAGAAAAATCGATCTGGGGGTAAAAGCAGCAGTGGGGAGCAAGTAACCCTTTTGTTTCCATACTCGGAGGCTGCAAGCCATTAAAGCATGAACGCTGGAAATATTTTCAGGAACGCTACTAAAATGGTTCTCCCCTTATATTAGCCACAAACCTTCTCACCTGGTCTTAGGCAACTCCCTTCCTCCTCTGCGCTCCCCACACCACCACCAAAAAAAAAAAAAAAAAAAAAAAAAAAAGGCCACCTCACCCCCAACTATATTAACTCCTCGGGCCAGTCTCATTTTTTAAAAAATCGATTTCTGGAAAGATAAAATATACTAGAAAGATTAAGCCTTTCCAACAGTCCCAGGCTTCAATATTAAACCATCTGGATTGTCAGAATTCCCCTTTCCCTGCAAGTTTTTAACCCTATGGGGGTGAAAGGGTATTACCTGAATCCTCTAAATGCTACATCTGTAATCCACAAACAGAAACTGTTTTACAGTATATTATAGGATAAATGTAAACCAAGCTAATGGTATATATCTTTTCTAAACAGTTAATGAAAGCACATTGCTAATACATATTTTAAGTAAGGATTTACATATTAAACCTTTAGGACACATGTGATGCTTAGTTTTTCATTATTACTTTCTATACTTTTTAGAAGCCATTTGTGGCCACCTTAAAACTAATGGGTCAAGTTATTGTTTTAATCCAATACTACTGAGATGGTAGTGTGAGAATGTGTCTTTGCTGAGCTGGTGGAAACATAAAGGGGATTAGAACTAGCAGAAGATGGCATATGATACACTATTTGTAAATCAATGAAACTATTTATGTCAGTTGTTTTAAGTGATCGTTACAGAGTCGTGTTTGGGCTTTTAATGTGAATAAGAAGATATGATGTTGCAAATAGTTACAAATGGTAGTTTCAATCTTTTATTAGTGTATGTAAGACAGAAGACTGCAACCTGGAATAGACCTTAGATCTTCCTAAATCCATTTGTCCTTCAATTGAAGCAATACATTAACAACTAAACTGGGACAAAGACTCCTAATACCTACTTGTCCTCTGTGTTGGATTTTATATTTTCTATTTTTTGAATGTACACATTTTACAGTAGTGTGTGGTCACCCTATCTGGTGATTTTCGTCCTAAATTCATCTTCTTTTAGAAGATTGCTTTTTCAAGAAGCAGGCCACTCTCAAGCACTCCCTGTGTCCCTGGGGTGTCATCTCCATTCACCCTCTGGAAGCCATTGCTACTCCATGTGTCATATTAGTTTGGGAGTGAGGAAAATCAATGGTTAGCTCTTAAGACCACAGGATTTCAAACAGAATGTAGAAAAGGAGACCTAGTTTACACTAGAGAAGGGTACAGCCCCTTGAATACACTCCCTCAGTCAAGGCAAAATCACAAAATCTGCAGCACAGATTTATTCAGTGTCACTAAAACCAAAGTTCAAGCTCCCTCAGACTCCAATTATCTAAGCTAGCCTTAACTTAAACAACTACTTTTAAACTTTAAACCTTTTGATAAACACCACTGGCACAACCTAGCTAAACCATTTGGGTAAATCAAAGCCTTCCCTTTCATTCTAACATTTTTACACTCCATTTACACCCCACCCCCAACTCTTGACTCCCAAATTCTTCCAGGAAACTTTTGAATGCCCCGGTGTTGTTGTGCTGCTTTGCTTGTGTTTGTTTTCTATTGTTAGACAAGGGGACCAATCAACAGGCATCACAGAACTCTCAGCTAATTGATGTCTGAAAGTAAGATAATTAACTAGGAGTTCCGAAAATCAGTTACTTCCCTCACAAAACTGGGAAGCCCAACACTATTTATAGAAAAAAAAATTGCTCTTCATTTCTTTCAAGGTAACAGCAAACATACTTGTCTCCATACAAACACTCATGTGAATATATTTGATGATGCTGGTACACTGTATTTTCATTTGTTTACTTTCCTGCCCCATCCCAAATGGGCAAGTGAATCCCACTTGGCCTGGGCTTCAGAGGCACTCTCCACGTAGCCCTTTTTGAGTTTTTAAGGGTCTTTTTGTTTGTTTTGTTTTGGGTTTTTTGTTTTGTTTTCTTTTTGTGTGGGTTTTTTTTTTTTATAGGGCCTCCCTAATTTTGCCTTTCTGGCTTGGCGTTCAAGATCTTCCAGCTTCCTACCTCCCCAGTAGCTCTGATTACAAGTATGAACTACCAAGTCTGACTACTATCTGCACTTTGTCATTTTATATTGCAGTATGTCTTCATCAGAAATTTAATGGAGGAAAGGAAGATGTCTGGAAATAAGTGTAGGTAGAGCATGAAGATAATGTAAAGGGACATGCAAAGAGCTTTAAGAGTGTCACCCCACCTCTAATAATCATGCTCACCTATTCTGTGTGCCACAAAACCCATCTCTGCCTTACCCATAGCATATATTTTTTTCATTTCTCACAATTACTTATGCAGAATCATTGAGGCCGTCTGTGCTTGTGACTACACTCTTCTCTTCTACCAACCCTGGTCAGATTTGGCATCTGAAAAGCTTCATGGTTTCATTTTTATTAAGAATCCCTAACTTTTGGAGTGTGTGTGTGTGTGTGTGTGTGTGTGTGTGTGTGTGTGTGTGTGTGTGTGATGGTCCAGGAGTTTGAACTCAGGGCCTGAGCTTCTTATACTCATGACTCTGCCACTAGAACCACAGTTCAACTTGGGGATTTTATTGGTAGTTGAGTGGAAATGAGAGTCTCACAGACTTACAGCCTGCTCTGGCTACTAACTGTGATCCTCAGATCTCAGCCTCCTGAGTAGCTAGAATTATAGGCATGAACCACCCGTACCAGGCTTTGTATTCTATTTTTGTTGTTGTTGTTGTTGCTCATGGGGTTTGAACTCTGGGCCTGGGCATAGTCCCTGAGCTCTTCTCCTCAAGACTAGTGCTCTACCACTTAGAGCACCACTTCCTGTTTTCTGCCATACCACATGTTTAACAGGTGATAGAAAAATCCTAGCAGTAAATTTTCTTCCTCCCTCCCCCCACCAATAAACAACAAATTCTAGAAGAGCTTCATTCATGATAGACAAAAGCAGAAACAACCCAGTGGGTTTTGGGGTTTTTTTCCCCTCTCTTTTTAATAGCAGAATACAGGGCTGATCAAAACAAGAACTTCAAGTAGCAACTAGTGATTTCAGGCAGTAACATGTGACTCTTCTGATGTGGACTATGTTGTTAAGGAATATAAATGTAGGCAAAAGATGATTGAGAGAGGGTCTTGCTGTGTGGTTCAGGCTGATCTCAACCTGGAGACTTCCTTGCCTTCACCTCCCTAGTAGTTGGCAATAGAGACTTTTATGTGGAGCAGAAATAATTTCTTAAGTTTTGTTTATTTGGAAGCAAGTCTGTACCTGACCCTGTTTTGTTTTGTTTTTTTTAATATCAGCCAGCATCAACACTTGAAATCTACTCAACATCAAAGGAAAACACTTTTTTTAAGTTATTAAAAAAAATCCTATGTGGAATTAGGTTTAAATTACAGCAAAATGAACTTACTTTAGGCATAATGAGAAACTACTGGAGGCCTAACTAGAGGATAAAGATCCTTATCTGCCTAGGGTTGTTAAGTGTTTCTTTGCCTGCAGGCAGCCAGCAGGTGATGGGAGGGGTTTCTAGGGACTGTAAATGGGGTGATTTATCTAACACCCACACAAACACTAGGTCTTTATTCTTTTTACTTACTGGTAGTATCTTAACTTTTACTTACTAAAGAGCTTCTAGGGAAATTCTCTCTCTGCCCTTGTACAATTGTGTAAATCTAGTTCAAGTTTCTGGAGGCTACTTTCAACTGTATCCACCTCTGGATTCCTGTCATTGAAGAGTTAGACAATATTCTCAGAAGATGAGCTCTGAGAATCCTCACCACCACCATCACCAAAAGAGAAAAAGGGTAGAAGGATGAGGGGAGGAGGGAGAGAAAGTGCATATCTAAAAACATGGAAAAAAGAAATAAAGAAAGAAAGAAAGAAAGAAAGAAAGAAAAGAAAGACAGACATAAGAACATGATAGTTCTCCTTTAATTCCATAGCACAATCCTGTACCCTAAAATAATCAAAATGAGCCAAGTTCCTGCTTATAATCCTACTTACTCAGGAGAGTGAGATCCAGAGATTGCGGTTCAAAACCAACCTGACCATAGAAGTCTACAATGTCCCATCTCCAATTAACCAGAAAAAATGACAAGCTGAAGACTTGGCTCAATTGGCAGAGAGCCAGTAAAGCAAGCAAGCCAAGAAACACCAGGTCCTGAGTTCAAACTCCACTACTTGCAAAAAGAAGTAAATAAGTAACTAAAATAATTAAAGCTCACAGAGAAATGATGATACACATTGAACACTATATTCATCTAATAAGTCTGAAATAGAGGGCTGAGGATGTGTGGCTTAGCTGAGGAAAAACTACCTAGCAAGGGTTCAATGCCCAGCTATACTGTAGAAGTAATAAAGGAAAGAAGAAAGGAAAAGTTTTTGCTTCTAAAGAACCTAGCAAAATATTGCAAAATAGCATTGAGGAGCTTCATACCACTGTAAAGGGTCTGCAATGACTCCTTAGCTTGTGTGGTATGGAGTGGAGTCTGTATCTGAAGGGGTACCCTAGCAAGGTCTGCAGATATGTTAGCAGAGTAAGGCAATTTACATCACATATAATGAAATCATTTATAGAAAGGAATTTTTCTTTTATGTGTGTGGAAACTGGGTGCATAAAGAAGATCAAAACACAAGCTACATTTTTTTAAAAAAGAACTACTTATTGGAGATTGCTGTTGCTGGTTTTATTACAATATGTATTTTACAGATTTAGGTAATAGGCCTGATTTTTCAAATCGACCTCTGTTTAGACACGTTTCACTTTGGGCTGTTTCTTGTCGGCAAAATTACAGTCATTTGCACGTTATTACAGTGAGTAGGAGACAGATTGTATTTAGCGCTGGGTGGGGGAAGGGTTATTATGGGAAGTGATCTGCCACGGTCAGCACATAATTTCAGCCTGAAGAAAATTGCTTCTGAATGGCTGGTCTGTTAGCTAGCCAAGGAACGGTCACTGGGAGAGACTGCAAAATGCTTTTCTGCTTAATCTGCATTACAACCCTCTTCTCATTTCCAGAAAGATGGTCTGTAGAAACAATGTTTCTAATACTAAATGTAAAACTTATAGGGGGTAATGTTGTTACTGGTTTGTTTGAATTTAAAACAATTGTAACAAAATACATTACCAACTAGAAAAAAATCAAAACATAGCAGGACACATTGTATTCCACTCAGTCTATCTCCTCTCTTGTCTCCCTCCTGTCTTTTCTTCTCCCTTCTCTCTTTCCCCACCCCCCTTCTCTCCCTCTCCCCCTCCTTTTCTCTCACTTCTGGCCTCCCTTTCCCCTCAATGCTTTTACTTCCCCTCCCTTCCTCTCCTTCCTCTCATCTCTTCTCTCTTCTTCCTTCCTGCTCTTCCTCCTTCCCTCTATTTCTCCCTTCCTAACTTTCTCTCTTCTCCTTCTCTTCCTCCCTCCCTCTTGCCTATTTCTTCCTCCTTTCCTTTTTTTTTTTCCAGTCGTGGGCTTGAGCTCAGGGCCTCAGCACTGTCCTTGGGCTTTCTCAAGGTTTGAGCTCTACCACTTGAGCCTCAGCACCATTTCTGGCTTTTTTCTATGTATGTGGTACCAAGGAATCGAACCCGGGTCTTCGTGCATGCTAGGCAAGCACTCTACCATTAGGCCAAACTCCCGGGTCCCCTTTCCTTTCCTTTTTGTGCTTCCTTCCCTCCTTCTGTTTTTGTTCCTCCTCTTTTCTCTTTCCCTATCAATTCCTCCTTCCTTCTTCCCTCCTTCCTTCTGCCTTCCTTTTTCTTTCCTTTCTTCCATCCTCTGTGTATTCTTCCCTTCTTCCACTTCTTCCCTATTTCCCTCCCTTTCTTCTTTTCAGTGATTCTAGAAACCCAGAGACTCTAACTTAAGCACCATCAAGCCACATCTCCAGGCTCATATTCTTTCTTCTTTGCCTCCCTTTCTCTACCTCTTCCATTATGAACAATAAGAAAAAAAAAATAAAATTATTTTAGAAGAACTTTAATTCTAGCTACTCAGAAGGCTGAGATGTGATATAAGGATCATAATGTGAAGTCAGTCTGGGCAAGAAAGGACATGAGTCTCCTATCTCCAGTAAACTGCTAAAAAATAGAAGTATAGGAAGTGGAGCTGCAACTGGAGTGGTAGAACAGTAGTCTTGGGCGGGGAGAAGCTCAGAGGCAGTGCCTCGGCCCTGAGTTCAAGTCCTAGGACTGGCATAACCACTTCTTTCCCACCCCCAAAAAAGTTTGAGAATAATGTAAAATACAATGATAATTGAATCTCCTACATATGTGATATCTTCATTTAGAAGTGTAGAATTCCCTTAATGGTGAAAATATTTGCTAGATTTCTGGTGTTACAACTTAGGGATTTTTCCCACACCTTATGAACTGTACTCTGTATATGTCATAAAGCAGACAGAAGATTAATGAAGTAATTGTGCCTAGCTAAAACAGAAAATCCTGTCTGATTTATAGTTCATAATCGTTATGCATCTCCTAAGAAGTCTTAATAGGCTTGGTTAGAAGAAATCAGAAAGCTAAACTGTACTTTAAAAGAATAAAAGGGCTTTATTGTACTCAGCTTTAAGTATCACTTTTGTTGTTTAAAAAAAAAACCAACAACACTATGCCTCTTTTGTTTTCAAAACAAGCTTTTCTAAAGGATGAATCACTACAATCATTTGGAGAATATGCAATAAACAACAGAAAGCCAGAAAGTTGTTCTGCTATTTTCTCAGCAGAGTATTTTCTCTGCATCCTCTTACAGCTCAGGGGAGCTCCAGCCCACCAGCCAATCATCGTTATGGAAATGTAGTTCTCACCTTCCTGATTGGCTGGCTCCTGGGATGTTCTGGTTCCAGCAGCTCAGCACACACATGCAGGCCTACCAGTCCCTGGGACCTTCTTTTTCTCCAAGTATTTTAATCACAGTTCCACCTCCTTTCTCCTCCCCTTTCCTCCTCTTCATCCAGTAATGCACACTTTATTATTTTTAACATAATCTTAGAAGATAATGATCATACTGGGAAAATGCTAAGAATAGATTTTCAAGTAAATTTGTCTAAACCAAATTTACTGTGTTCTGTTTATTTCAGTTCTCAAATGCTTTTGCATTTTAGAGGAATCTCACAAAAATTAAATGAACAAATTATTTCCAAACATATTTTAATTTTTATAATTCAAAACATGATCTACTCTGACAAAATTTTCTTCACTATATTTTAAAATTATTTTTATAATCTGTAAGTAGTTGTACAGAGGAGGTTTCAATTCTACATATCAGTTTATGAGGATAATGTATCTCAATCAATGTCATCCTTTCTTTTACTCTTCTGCATGATTTTTTTATAGCACAAATTAAAAATGTTTGGATTTAATACTGGATAATAAATTTACTAAACCATATTCATTCTTTCAAGGAAACACTTCATCAATCACCCCCTAATGTTGTGGTGAAAGGTGACATTGTTTGGAGACATGTATTCAGTGGTAATGTAAGGTGTATAAGATTCTCATGGTAAAATCATACTAGTATTTGGCTGCAGCCGTTGGGTAACTCAGGAGGTGATGTATTTCTCTTCATTATTTAAATCTGACATTTTACCTATACTTTTAAAAAGCATTTAAAATTTTAGTTATTCCAAAAGACTCGAAAGTATCCTAAGGATGGATAAATTTGCCGGGGAGGGAGAGGAAGGAGAGAAAGGGGCCATAAATTGTTTTGAAAACCATATACATTATAATAAGAAACACACATGTGGTTTACCATGTTGCAGAAACACTTCTTTATGTGTATTAATTTGTTCAATCTTCAGGGTGGCCTAATGAGTTAAGTACAATTATCATGGGATGAGGAAAGTAATAAAAATGTTTAAAAATTATTATACTGAATGAAGTAAAAAATTATTATATTGAGTGAAGTAAAAAATAGCACAAGTCTGGCCATTATTGGTGCTGGTCAAGTGTATGTTGAGGTTGTATTATTTATGTAACATGTTTTTGTTTGAAATTTTCTATATTAAAAGTCAAGAGTTTAGAGGTGTGCCTCAGATGGTAGAGCGTCTGCCAATGAACAAAGGATCGGGTATAGAGTTCCAAGAGAAGAAGGGGAGGTGGGGAGCAGGAGGAGGAGGGGAAAGAAAAGAAGAAAGAGAAAGAGAGAAGAAAGAAAGAAAGAAAGAAAGAAAGAAAGAAAGAAAGAAAGAAAGAAAGAAAGAAAAGAAACTAGTGGCTCATGCCTGTAATCCTAGTTACTCAGAAAGCTGAGATCTGAGGACCAAAGTTTGAAGTTAACCTGGGTAGGAAAGTCTGTGAGAATCATTTCCAATCTATGACAGGAATAGCTGAAGAGGGAGCTGTGGTCCAAGCGGTAGAATGCTAGCTTTGAGCAAAAGGAGTTCAGGGAGTGTCTAGGCCCAGAGTTCAAGACCTGGGATTTGCACCCACCCTTCCCCCTCCCCCCCAGAAAAAGAAAAGAAAAGAAAAAGGGAAAGGAAAGGAAAAGAAAAGAAAGGAAAGGAAAGGAAAGGAAAGGAAAGGAAAGGAAAGGGTATAAAAAGGTACTATGTCTTGAGAAAGGAAAGATGTTCATAAACACAAAGTAATCTTGGCTTTGGAATCCTTGTTTTAATAATTCAAATGACATTGTCACAGCACAGAGGTGGCAGCAGATCACATCTGCATTCAATCAATTGTGTACATAGAGTTTTTCATTTTGTTCTATTTTGTTTTGGCCAAATGTACTTGGCAAGGTCATATAGAGATGAAGATCTGCTATGTTCTACTTCTGTATTTCCAATAGGCACCTAGGAAACTCATTTGAACACTGGTTCTTGTTGCATGAAGTTTTTCAGTAAACAAGAAAAAAAAAATCCAAAGTAGGAAATGTGGATTGAGTGTGAGGGGAGGGAACAGGTGGAGAACGATGGAAGGGATGATTCTGAATGGAAAACACTTGACATTTAGATGGACAGATTAACCTCCTTGATACAATCTTTTCAGTCCAGAAAAAATTAAATAAACACAAACAAATAAAAAGTCATTCCCAAAGGAAGTATAGTCAATAAAAATTAAGGAATAAAGATTCATTATTTTATTATAGGAATATTGTACTTTGGAATAAAGGAAAATATCTGGTAATTTAAACTTCTTTAGTGTGTATTTTCTGTCTAACTCCAAGAAATAGAAATGTAGAAATAAAACAGACACAGTTTAAAGAATTAACTTCTTTAAATAAAATAATACAGTGAAAGACATTTATATAACCAATACTGAAAAGAATTAGACTAAAAAGAAAAGAAAAAAAATTTAATCTTTTCACAAAGCAGGCTAAAACATTGCCACTAAAGAAAGTACCAAAGATAAAATCATGGTAGCAGTTTCTATTCTTAACAAATAGGATATGATTTTGTGAAATAATGAGATTATAATACAAGGAGTCACTGATAAAACTGTTACAGCAGAAAATGCATAAATCATTAAATATAATGGGATTTAACTATCACGGCAAGAGAAATGATATGTAATTAAAAAGGAACAGAATATAAGAAGAAAGGAATGTATCTACTCATGACTCCGTATTAGTAGAACTCTAGTGATAAAGAGGAAAGGATCTGTGTCTGTTAATAAATCATAGACACAATTTTCATTAATTATAATAATAGGCCTCCTAAATCCAAACTTATGCCCTATCAGCCCTTCATTTTATTTAACAAACACTTACATAACACTGATAGAAAGCAAGATGCTAAGCAAATTCTAAATATTAACTCATCATGTGATTTAGTTTGAGATTTTTCACTCATTTAGCAAGTCAGCCAACCTCAATTGTGTTTTTAAAGTTCACAGGAGGCATACAAAGGAATTAGACATCGGTCTTTGAGATAATTCAAGCTTCCTAAGATAAGGGACTTGCCAAACTCTGAAAAGAAATTGATTAATGGTAATAAGTACAAAATGTGTAACTGAGGAAGAAGCAAAGCTAAGTTAATTCAAACCTTAGATTCCAAGCAATAAATTTAGATTATGGAGAAGAAGTACATTAGATTGAGAGGGACATTGGAATGAGGCTAAAGAAAAGGTCTCTTTGGACAGAGGAAATAAACACAGATGTAGCAGCAAAAAGAAAAACTAAAAATTACAGAGCAGTAGTGTAAGTACAGCTTGGTAATATTACAAGCAAGCCCCTTGAATAGAATGACTACCAGCTGTAGGTTGAAGGGATATCAGAGATATGACCACTGTGATGGATAAAAATTCTGATGAGGAATAGAAGCTGATATGGGGCCAAGTCGTGCTCAGCAGGCTGAGTGTCTGCCTCAATCCTGTGTAAGTTGAAGGAAGGGCAGCCTTTGAGCCTATGTCCAACCAAAGTTTGCATAAAACCAGATTTGATTTCACAGCTGCCTTTGTTATTTGCATACATCTAAATTTCTATATGTCTACTATGTATACCCAATATATACATATACAGTTTACATGCATATATATGAAATATATACTGAAAATATCCAGGAAGTAATAAATAACTGATATCTACATGGTATCATATATATCTGGATAAGGTCTTAGAAAAACTAACCCTGCCAGTGACTCATATGCTGGTTCTAACTTCTTGGGAAGCTGACACATGTAACATTTCTGTTCAAAACCAGTCCAGGCAGAATGGTCCTTGAGATACCTCTCCAATTAATTAGCAAAAAGCAGGACTGGAGGCATGTTTCAAGTTGTAGAATATCAACTATGAGCTCAAAAGCAGAATAAGAATGAGACCTAGATTTGAGTTCAAGCCCAGTACCAGAGAATAAAAACAGAGAGAACCTAAATGAAAACCAATTCAAGCTTTTTGCTGGTTAATTGGAGATAAGCGTAACAAGCTAGCTCCTAATCTATGTTTTCAGATTTCCATTTCTGGAGCGGCTAGAATTATAGGCAAAAGCAGTGCCTGGTTTTTCTAGTTTTTGTTTGTTTGTTTGTTTTTTAAATAGGGTTTAGACTTGACAAAGATAAAGCAGGGTGTTTGAATCTTTTGTTTTTTTTACATCCAACCTGACATTCCAGTGGGCTTTGGTGGTCCAAGGTAAATAATATGTGTACTTGCCCAGAGAGCCCTATTTTAAATAGGCTGAGTTTAAATTGAATTTCTATGCTTGAGCCACATATGCCATTGCTTCAACATAAAATGAGCAACTAATGCTGTGTATGGTGGCACAGTCTGTAATACAGCATATGGGAGGCTGAGGTAAAAAGGATTGGCTATTGTGGGTGGCATAGTCAAACTGTCTTGAAATGGTGTGGTTCCACATTCGTAGATATTACCAAGAAAATCCAAGAAGATTCATACGGTTTATAGAATTGTTTTATTTGTTCATTGATGTGTTATTTATTGAGACTTATTCTGTCCCAAGGAACATGGGAAAGTTGACCGTATAAAGAAAGGCAGTGGGTATGGGACTGGAAGCATGGTTCAAGTGGTAGAACGTAGCTGTGAGCAAAAAAAAAAAAAAAAAAAGAAGAAGAAAAAAGAAAAAGTGAGAGAGCACGAGGCCCTGTGTTTAAGCCACAGAGTGGACATACATAACTACTACATACAGGCAAAATACATACATACTTGCATACATACACACTGGTTAATTATTGGAAAAGAACTATTTTTAATATATTTCAGAATTATTCCTTTTTTAAGTTAGCAAGTCACTGAGGGTTAAAACCAGAAGCATTTCTTAGCGGCAATACAGAAGACACACTTCAATGCAATGGAATACTTTTTAAAAATCAGTTTCAAGAATATAACATCTGACAACAGTAGTTGCCAGTCCCAGGGCTTGAGCTCCGGGCCTGAGCATTGTCCTTGGGCTTTCTCAAGGCTAGAGCTCTATCACTTAAGCCACAACACCATTTCTGGCATTTTTCTATGTATATGATACCTAGGAACAGAATCCAGGTCTTTGTGCATGCTAGGCAAGCACTCTACCACTAAGCCAATCTCCTGGCCCTAGATATTAAATGAACTACCTAGCATTTCCTAGATCTTTAAATATATTTTTCAATTTGAATGTTTGGCATTAATATCTGATTTTTAAAAAGCTTTACTGAGACATAATTTATGTGCCATATATAAGGCTTACTACTTTTAAGAGCATAATTAAATAATTTTTTTTTCTGGCCGTCACCAGAATCTAATTTTAAAACATACTTTGTTTCTTTTGCTGGACCTGGGGCTTGAACTCAGGGCCTGGACACTATCCCTGAGCTTTGGTGCTTAAGGCACGCTTCCTACCACTTGAGCCACAGTGCCACTTTTGGTTTTTTCAGAATAGTTTATTGAAGACAATAGTCTCACAGACTTTCCTGCCTAGGCTAGCTTCGAACTGCCACCCTCAGATCTCAACCTCTTGAGTAGCTACGCTTAAGGACATGAGCTACCAGTGCCAGGTTAGCACATTCTTATTTGCCAAAAAGAAATAGCATATTTATGTATATAGTAAAACAAACAAGCAACAACAACAAAACCAATAGTTCATGTCAGGCTGCAATCTTAGCTACACAGGAAGCTGAGATCTGAGGATTGTGGTTTGAAGCCAGCCAGGACAGGAAAGGAGACTCTTATCTCCAATTAATCACAAAACAAACAAAAAACTAGAAGAGGAACTGTGTCTGAAAGTGGTAGAGCACTAGTGCCTAAGCCTAGAGTTCAAGCCCATGACCAAAAACAAGATAAGAGTAGTTCAAATAATAATTTAGGAAACTACATTGACTGATTCATTACTGTATTCACAGAAACATTATACATAGAAGAGAATGCATTTGATCATAGTATATGACCAATAGTAACTAAACTTCTTACCTCTTGAAAATATCTGAGTAGTCCTCTGCAAAACTTGCTGGAAGAACTTAAATCCTAATGTATAATTCATAATAATTATATCAGTTATCTGTTCTTGGCCTCTCAGCTCCGATCTGTTTTTGATCTTTTTTTTTTTTTTTTTTTTTTTTTTTGCTGGCTCTGTTAAAGGGAATCTGAACCTTTAAATACCTTTTCTTTTTTTTTTGTCATGGTAGCACCAGCATCATAGGTAGAGGGTACAAGTGAGAAAGAGAGATGGGGTGGGGGGAGAAAAAAATCATAAGGAACTAGAACAACTGAGGACAGAGGCCTGGAGAATCTTTTTAATGCTAGTTACAGTTCCAGTTCTCTATGGTTATATAGCAAGCAGCTCCCAAACCTAGAAGCTTACAGTAACAGGTGATTTTTTTTTTTTACATATTTAGTATTTTGAAAGGTCCAATTCATGTGAACTTATTTGATGACACTCACTAGGAATATAGGAGAGTTTAGAAGAACCAGCATGATTTCAGTCATACATCTGGCACAGCAAGGACTTGTCAACACAGCCATTGTAGTGTGCTGTCTCAAGGGAGTCAGATCCCTTATGTGGCACATTAGGGCTTCCAAGATAATTGTCTCAACCAACAAAGGAAAGAATAGATATGTGTTTCGGGGAATCCATTCTTAGGGGTCAGGTAGTCCCTTCTCTGCAGACTCGCTACCCTGATTCGTCCACTTCCAAGTGGATTCATAGGAGACTCAAAGTGATGATCTGAGAACAATCCTTCCAACAGGGAAAGGCACTCATTCTAGTGTCATATGGGTCCGTTGAAGCATGGGCCACCCAGATGCAAGCAAAGCAAACTTAGACCCCATTTTGATGTGGATCTTTGAAAATGTGTACAGTAACTGGGAACTGCATATATATATTTTTTAGAAGAGCCAAGCCATTAAAAAATAAAAATAAAAAGCACTCAAGCCACCTAATTCCTCTGACTCTCAATTTCTTTATTTGAAAAAAGTAAGAGTAATAATCAGTTTCTAAACTTTGATCCAGCTCTAACTTGGATTCTGTCAATGGGAGACCAAAAAGGCATTGAGAGCTGTTGCTGAGCTGTGACAAATTCACTGCATGTGTAGGTTGAGTAGTTTCATATCATATTATCTGATTTTCATGTTGAAAGAGAACTTCACCTCACCTATTCTCAATGACTTATTCAATTCCATGTGGTTTTCGTCACATTTGGAATGGAATCCAGCCTGCATGTTCAGTAGGAAATATTGTACTATTGAGCGCCCTGGCCCATACTAGGTCTTTTTAAATAAATTGTGCTTGACACTCTGCCTGTCTCTCTGACCTACAACACTGTGTGTCTTTGGTTCTGGAAATTCTTTTGTCTTTTACTTTCCTTGATTACATACTTTCTTTTATGATCTCTGGAGGTCTTATTGCATTGATGTTAAAAGTTCTGGGTGTATCTTCTCTGTTTCTTAAGCTATTTTCCCAGACGCATCAGGCTTTTTGTTTCCATTGTTCTACTAGGGCTGGCATAACAAAATACTGCAGACTAGGTGGCTTTAACAACAGAAATATATTTCTTGTTTTGGGGACTGGAAGTCTGTATCAAGGTTTGGCTACCTTCTGACTTTCCTATGGACTTTCCTCTGTGGGCATGCACACATTTGACTGTTGGTCTGTGGTTCTTTTTTTTTTTCTCTCCTCAGAGCTAGAACTCTACCACTTTAGTTCTACTTCTGACTTTCTTGGATAATTAATTGGAGAAAAGAGTAGCTAGGTATGTGTTTTGTTTGTATCTACATTTCCTCTTGTTTTAAGACTACCAGACAGATTGGTTTAGGGCCAATCTGGCCTATATGATTAGATTCTCATTCTTGTGGCCTTGTTTAACTCTAATTACCTCTTTATTGACCTATCTCCAGATATATTCACATTCTGAGGAAATAGAGACCAGATTTGGGTGGAACACAGTTCAGCCCACTACACTGACCTTTTACCTGGAATTCTAGCAGATCTCTGGGTTCAGATTTCCTGTTCATTAATTGAATCACGAGCATGTCCATTATGTTATTTCTCCCATTTACTGAGGGCCTTTATTTCATAAACCATTTTTTTTTTCTTCTGGACACCCTTGTTTCTTTCTTATTTCAGGCATGTCAAAACATTTATGAACTTTTCTCAAATCTTTCACAATATTAAGCCTTCTTGGTTTAAATCTATAATTCTCCCCTTAGGGGCTTAGCTCTGCTTCCTGATTTTGAGTGTTATTCATGGTGTTAATTTATTCATTATTAGTGACATCTCACCACCCCTTGGGGCTGCACCCCAGACTAGCACTATCTGCTATGGCAACGTCTACATGCATTGGTACTAAGAAATACAGAAGGGTTGGTCACCTTGTAAGAACTCTCATTTTAGACATAGCTGCTCAAGGGTCTACTTTAGGCTGTCCCTCAGAAGCTTCAGATTCAATGAACATCTCAGAGAATTACTTAGGTATTTTATGAATCAAGAGTATCAACTAATACCTTATATCTGTGTAGAAAATATTATGAGACCAGTATTTGAAGAAAGCAAATGGATAGTATTCAGGGAAAGGCATGTAATTCTCTCATGTTTAGGATTAAAATTATGTGACAGTAATAGCTAACCAACAATGGCCATGGATGAAAACGAAAGCAAACATCACATCAAATATTTGCTTTACAGGGGTCATTTGAAGTTCTGTCAACTCTAAACACATTGCCTTAAGTGACTAAAAATGTAAAACTAGAAATGCTATTGCTTTCCTCATTCTTTCTATTCTTCCACGTCACTTTATACTGTGCGTTGTTCTAATGGTTATTTTAACCCATATATATATATATATATATATATATATGTGCTATAGAGTATAGTACAAAATTTTAATATGACCATGGACTCTGAGAAAACTTTATTTGAATTTTTTTTTTTTTTGCCAGTCCTGGGGCTTGAGCTCAGGGCCTGAGCATTGTCCTTAGACTTTCTCAAGGCTAGAGCTCTACCACTTGAGCCTCAGCACACACACACACACACACACACACACACACACACACACACACACACACGCACACATATATATTTGGTACTGAGGAATTGAACCTGGGCCTTCGTGCATGCTAGGCAAACACTCTATCACTAGGCCAAACTCCTAGCCCTTGAATCTTTCTATTACACAGATTTTGTTAAAATTTTAGTTCTAGTTTTTGTTACTCATCACACACAATTTAACATCCTTTGCCTCATTTTCTCAGGGATCATAGTCTACTACTCAAGTTCCTACAAGTGTTTGGAGGCTCAAAATTAAGTCAATTATGTAATAATATTATTTGGCACAAAAGAGGCGTTTAAATGACAGCTACTCCTTTAGGCTAGAAAGACAACAGATTTGAACCCATCTCATTATTTTTCTTTGTGACTTCTATATTTTATTTCATAAAACCAAGGTCATGTGGCTATATCTCCAATTTACCACTCCTTTTTTGTTTTTCAGTGCTGGTGATTGAACCCAAGATCTAAACATGTTGAGCAAGTGCTCGGCCAATTCAACATGCCTTTCACTAGTTTCTACAATCCAAATACACATCTTTCAAGGTTAAAAAGAAAATCTAGGGCAGGGCGTTTAGCCTAGTGGTAGAATGCTTACCTAGCATGCACTGAGATCGGGTACTCAGGCCCTGAGTTCAAGGCCCAGGACTGGCCCCCCAAAAAAGTAAATCTAAATCCACTAGGTTCTCTTTGCACTGTATCATATATATAACCTAGTTTGCTATAAGCTGTTATATATTTGTTCTTCAAATTCTGTAGTAATTAGCTTGGATTACTATAACAACACGAGATTGACTAGTTGGTACAAGCCACAGAAGTTGACTTTTTCACAATTCTTGAGGTTTACACTCCAGATTAAGGTCTAGCATGATTGATTTCTAGAGAAGGTTCTCTTCCTAACATACAGATGTCTTATAATGAGGAAAGACAGACAGACAGACAGACAGACAGACAGACAGACAGACATTTCTGGTCATTAGACTCCAATCTTATGACTCATTTCACCTTAACTTATTCTCTTAGAGTCACTCTTTCCAAATATAACTACACTAGGAACATTAGTAGATGATTGTTTTTCAAGGGGACACAAACATTGAGCACATAATAGGCACCTTCTTCTATGCCCCAGTGTTTTGAGAGTTCTTGTGAAGACAGGATGGTTTCTTCTTCATTTATGTTTCTTTCATAGCCTTAAGCTGTGGTTAGACATGTAGCAGAGTGAGCAATATACTGGTGAACTCTGATGTTACAGAATATATAGATAAAAAAATGAAAGACCCAATATGACATGTAGATCCACTAGACAGAGGTCTGTGAGGCAAGACTGAGGAAGGGATAAAAAAATAAAATCATTTAGGCATTTTGATTTTTTTTTTCAAACTAGAAACCAAAACAAGTTTTATAAAAAAGAACCAAAGCTCATCCATCAAGCACATTATTTCTAAAGAGTTTGTCAAAGCATTGACTCACAGCAAAATTATAAATCTCTGGCTTTCTTTCTGCTTCCTGTGGCTTGTCCTCATGTTCTTTCTTTTTATTAAAAGATTTTATTAACTCTAATTTTTACATCATATTTCAAATGTCAAGTTTAACAAACAAGTGTTCAAGAATGGAATCTCTATATGCAATCACTGGCACATAAATTTAAGAACAAAATTAAAATTAAGCTGAGAGTTTGTATGTCATATACATACTTATCTATATATCAATATGTCTATAGAATATATATCCCATCATAGATTTATATGTCTATATAGTTATATTTATATCTCCAAGTTGATGGCCATGATTTTTAGTACCCAAGTATTGAGACACCACTCTTGTTTGGATCTAATATCCACATATTAAGGATACCATGTGCCTTTTGTTCCTTTGGTCTTCACATCTCTCACTCAACATGATTTGCTCTAGATTCATCCATTTCCCAGTGAATGCCAATATTTTATCTTATCTGGTGGCTATGTAGAATTTCATTGTATATATGTACCGCATTTTTTTTTATCCATTCATCTGTAGTGGGGCATCTGGGTTGTTTCCATCACTTGGCTATTGTGAATAGTGCAATGATGAACATGGCTGAGCAGGTATCCTTATCATATCCTGAGTTATGATGCTCAGAGTAGATGCCCAGAAGTGGTATGGCTGGGTCATAGGGAAGGTCTATTTTTTGTTTTTGAGGAACCCCCAAAATGCCTTACAGTGTGACTGAACTAGTTTACATTCCCACTAGCAGTGCAGTAGGGTTCTTCTTTCTCCACAACCCCACCAGCATTTATCGTCTGAGTTCAGAACATTGGCCATTCTGATTGGGGTAAGGTGGTACCTTAGGATTGTTTTTATTCACATTTCTTTTATAACCATGTATGATGAGCATTTGCATTTTAATTTTTTTTAAAGTTTCTGTGTGTGTGTGTGTGTGTGTGTGTGTGTGTGTACACCAGTACTGAGACTTGAATTCAAGGCCTGGATGCTGTCTTTTTCTTCTCACTTCTCGAGCTTTACTGCTTGATCGACATCTTTATGTCCTCTAGGCTTTTTGTTGAAAGAGATTGATAGACAAGGCCCATGATATAACGATAAACACAGGCAAATGAGTAGGAGTCAGCAAGTGTAAACGTCTGACCTAATGATTCATTCAGGGTTATAAATAGGAAGAACTTTTCACTGCTTCTCCAAAACAAACATGCTACGTACCCTTTCTGTACTAGATCCTATAGCTTGTTATCCCTTTTTGCTGATTATTTGGCACACTTAGCTACAAGGCTACATACACCTTGGAAAAGGCAATAAGGCACCAGTTCAAGCTTAACCAGGACTTTCTATCATCAGCAGCATATTTCATCCACAAGCATAAACTGCCAATGTCTACCCAAAGCCATTTGTCCCAAGGGGCATGTACACATGCGTGCATACTTTCCTTTTCATAGACTTGCTCTTTGACCAGTTGTGTCCAATGAAAGCCGTATGTGGGGGGAGGTGTAGGGAAGATAAATTTGCCTCATCCAGCCATGACAGATACAACAGTGAGAAACTAGTGGGGAGAGTCAGCTGCTGAGACAAGCAGGGCAGGCATCAGAGAAGCAGCCTGGGTCTTGACCTTAGAATTCTGAATCTCTGGCCTAGTTGTCACTTATCTACACTGGGGCCTACAGAAACCACCTCACTTTTCTGCTGTGTCCTAGTTCCTCCAGTATAAATTAAGAGGATTTAGACCTGCCTGCCCTAGTTACCTTCTTAGTTTGTACAGAGGATCATAAGAGTATAAATGTATAAAAAAAAAGTGTATAAATGTACTTGTAATACATAAAGCTAGTTGTGGTGGAAAGTGCTGCTACTTTTCTTGACAGATACCTTTCTTTGTCACTGTAAAGGGTCATAGCTGACATCCCTATAAACAAATACAAGTTAACAAGAGAAACAGGTAACAAATGTATTTAATCACAGTTTTATGTGACACAGAGCTTTCAGACATGGCAGTGTCTGTATTATGCCTTTAGGTTCCGTGAGACAGGAACAGCATGCGGACCTGTCACTGGACCATAAGGAGATAGCTTAATTGTAAGAGACAGAGTGAAGAAACTAGCAAGAGCCACCACAGAGAAATGTGGGAGAAGGTCAGAGTTTTTTCTTCCTTTATTTGTTCTGATGCTAGAGCTTCAACTTGGGACCTGGAGTTCTTGACTGGTTTCTTCACTCAAGGCAGGCATGCTATTTGAGCCACATTTCCCTTTACTTGTGGCTTTTTGGTGGTTAACTGGAGAGCCTGAGCTTTCTTTGCCTGGGTTGTCTTTGAGTCAGGATCCTCAGAGTCAGGATCCCCCTGAGTAGCTAGGATTTCAGGCATTACCACACCAACACCTGCTCAGAATTGTATTTTTAAGACTTGTGGCTGGCTTTGAAGAGAAAAATGTCTACCCTTTTTCTTCAGGGAATAATGAAGGGTAAGAGATCTGAGAGTAGGAGCTGATCAGAGAGAAATTTTGCTTTCAAATCCCTCATTTTGGGGTGTTTTTCTCCAAATCCTAACATATCCATCCATAAATGCAAAGAATTTTTACTTTATATGTTGTCCACCGAGATTACAGGTTACAAAATAAACATATAAGGAGACATAATTCCATCTTGACTGCTATGAATTAAACACGTATAATACATGTGTTCATATTAAGAGCTGAAATTATTCTTCTGTAATGAATTCATAGAGAAGGTGGATATATATGTATATATGAGCTGAATTGTATGCTGAAAAATCAATAAATTAGAAGTGTATACTTATAAGAAATGTTCAGTGCAATCCATATTATTCTAACTTTTTGTGTGTCAGTGCTAGAACCTAAACTCATGCTTTCCTTCAGCCTTTTCTGTTCAAGGTTGGCACTACACTGCTTGAGCTATGTTTGCATTTCTAGTTTTGTGCTGGTTATTTGGAGATAAGAATCTCAGACTTGTCTACCTGGGATGGCTCTGAACCATAACCTTCAGATTTCTTGTCCTTGAGTAGCTAGGATTATAGGTGAAAGCCATAGGCATTCGGCTTTAGTCTAACATTTAATAAATTAAGAATGAAGTTAAAGGTATTACTACAGTAGAAATTCTTTGGAAAGTTAGCCTGAAGATTCTATGTCCATAGCCAATATTTTAGAGAACATTCAGATCCAACTCCTTCAATTTTATAAGTGAAAACTTGGAAACTTAGTTTGCACATAATTTGTCTAAGGCCATACATCTAAGATAGAGGCAGGATTACTTTAATATTCTGACTTTTGGGACCATTTTTCAAGTCTAAAGTGAGATAATGAGTTAGGCAGTAAAAGTTAGATTTAGAATGTGGATTCTGGAGACAGACAGCTCTCACTGTGTCTGTACTCTTTATATGGAAGCAGAACACAATCCTTATGCAAACATTATTTGAGATAACCTACTTTAAAATGGCTCAAGATACAGTTTTTAGCCAGGGGCTGGTGGCTGGTAGACTAGCTTCCTCAAAGATTGAGACCTGAGCATTAACATTTCAAAGCCATCCCAGGAAGACAAGTCTGTGAGATTCTTATCTACAACTAAGTAGCAAAAAGTCAAAGGTGGCGATGTGGCTTCAGTGGTAGAGAACCAGTTCTGACCCAATTTAAAAAGTTAAGGAATAGTGCTCAAGCCCTAATACCAACACAGAAAACAATAAATGCATAAAAACCCATAATTTAGGAGCAAAGAATAGGGGCTGGGAGAGTTATGGGGAGGTAGCAAAAGGCAGAAAAGGGAAAATAACTGAGAGTATCAGGAAAACAATGGGACAATTGGAAGGTTGACCTTGTTATCTAAGCCTGGAGTCCTCCCTCTGGAGGAAGTCTTTGTATGATTTAACAGAAATCTGATGGTTATCGTATTCTTCCAGTGGAAGCTGTTCCTTTCACAAACAGAACCAAGAAGGGTGGTCCGCTTTGAAAATGTCATTAGGTCTAAACCCAGTTCCATAGGCTTCAGTGAGGTGAGTTGTCCCTTAGACTTCTTCCCTAGAACTAGAGCAAGATGCTACCTTTGGTCCTTAATCCTCTTGTTAAAAAAAAAAAAAAGAACTAGTGCAATAATATCTTTTTCTTCCAGTTGATCCCAAATCCCTGTGGGGATCCAGGCAGCATCAAACGTAGATTGACATCTATTTGTAGTGTATGTAGGAGATGCAGTTGCATTCTGAATTATTTAACATGGCAACATTTTTCACATATAAATCATGTCCAGCTTTATTAGATGAGGCCAATTGAGGAAATATATACACCTGCCTGTCATGTAAAGCCCTTCATCTTGGGAAACTAGTCTCCCCAGGGGGGCATCCCAGGAAGTAATTGAATGCTGAGTGGTTTACCCAAGGAATAGGTCTGAATTGAAAATTGAAATTCTTGCATGAACATCGAATTTCACATCAGCAATGAGAAGCTAGCCCATCTCTTCTGGTTACCAGGGTACTAATCACTCTGGAAACTTGGATTTACATGACTATGGCTCTTCTGTGCCCTTTATGTCGGGAGTTGGGCTCTGTCAATGTTTAAGGTTCCTAAGGTGCTGTGAGGTCTTTAGACGAATGGCATTCTACAAACATCAACTATTGTTTGCATAAATCAACCAAGTAGATTGATATTATTTCTCTCTATCTTTGGGCTTTGCCAGCAAAGGATACTGTGAGATGAAAGCATGGTGATTAATGGACAACTGCTTTTTAATCAGATAACACATGATGATGCACAGTAGTTAGGCCTGACTTCTATTACAAGGAAAGAAAATAGTGGAATACATCTAGAATTGTTGCCATTGTGCTCACAAGATCTCAGAGAAAATCTCTTTCATGAAAACACTGCATCTCAAATAACAGCATCATGGTAAAGCTCTTCCTAATTTAAGTTCAGGGGGGAAAAATCACTTAGTACCACATATGGAGACACCAATGAGAAAATAGGATTGTGCTTCCCCTCCCCCACCTCTCTCCCTCTCGCTCTTTTTTAAACCTCATTAAAGGGAGAAACTAGGCATCTGAAAGGAAAAACACGATGAAGAGACCCAGTGCCCTTACTTTGGAGAGCTGAGAGGTGGAGAATGAAAAGGCCATTGGTCTCAGTTTTACGGCCACAATGGCCTTTTATGAGAAGGATTAGATACGCCCAGAACCGCTCAGCATTCACCAGTGCCCCCAATGACAATCTGGAAAAAAGACGATAAAAATCAGTTTGTCGTAGGGTTAAATCACCAAAGACTTCCCATATTGGCCTTTCAGATTGTTTTTCCTTTGGAAAGAAGATAAAAAAAAATAAAAGGAAGAAAGAAAAGGAAGAAAAAAAAGAAAAAAGAAATACAGGCTAAAAGCTGATTTTTTTTTCCTTTCCCTTTTTCCCCTAGTGCATTCAGAAAACATGTAGAGCCAGTTGAGGCTTTAAAAAGATCAGTCTTTGGCTGTTGAATGAAAATCTGTTGTACGTGTGACTCACATACTAAATGGAAACCTGCCTTCAAAGCCTATTTTACTGCCTAATTATATATACACAAAATGTAGCTGTCTATTTCAATCAAATCATAGGAAAAGGAATAAAACTCCTCTAAAGATGCAATTTTCATGGTTTGTCATAACCTTAGAAACTCTGCTAATGCAAAAAGGGAGAAGTACAGCTGTTTGGTCCAGATAAGAGGCTAGTAATTGTTTTTCTTTTAATTATTACTTTATAAAGACATTATACCTCCTACTCGGAGGAGGGAAAATTAGTGTCCTTGGTCTCCCCTTTTTTTTCTTTCCTCCCTTCCCATTTTCACACCAAGCTTGTTGATATGCATTTCAGCTGTGGCTGGAAGCCAGTGTAGCTATGGAAATAATATTTAAGTAACCACCATAACTACAGGCTTTCAGAGGGTTTCGGGGAGGAAACCTTTTCTAAATTTATGCTCTGAATTGAATAGAGCTTTCTTCAAAGCACAAATAGAGTGCCAGAGAGATGGAGATAAAGTGCTTAGACCCAAACAACTGTTTGCACACAGTGTTAACAGAAATAGTCCCTGCTCATAAGAGCTAATATACTTATTTTTTAAATTATTAATTGCGGGAACATTTTCATTCTTGTCATCTCATTGAGGAATGGTGTAATAAAATACACAAAGGCTTTTCCTCCCCCCAACATTTTATATGTACAGATCAATTTTTTTTACAATAACCCAAAACTGTAAAGTTTAATAAGCCATTACTAATTTACATATTTTCATAGATTCAAATCATTAAAAGGCAATGATATTTTAATAGCTTAATATATATCTAATTGCAGCTTAAAACTTTCTAATGCTGAAGATGGCACTGAACAGACCACCAAGGGAATGAAAATGCTTAATGCACATAGCCGTGGAAGCTGCTAGTATCTCTGAGCAAAATGGTTCAGTGCTGGGTGAGTCAACTGATTGTTTTATAATGAGTATATTTTTTAAGTTATGATTTTAATTCTCCTCACCATCTTTCTTCTGCATCTTTTTTTTTTTGTCTACCCTTAGATGTGTCTCCAGTCCTATTAAGTTCAGAACCTGAATTTTGTGGTGATGAAGCAGGTATGTTTAGAAATCTCTTTTCAACCACTGTGAGCAAACTGGAGCCAGAGAAACCAAGCTAAAAAGTCAGAAATGAGCAAGAAGGAAATGAGCTTCCCACACTGCCTATGTCCCACATTCCAAGGTGGAACTTGAAATGAAATCTATCCAGGTGCTGGTAGCTCACATCTGTAATCCTAACTAGGTAGAAGGCTGAGATTGAAGGGATGCTGGTTCAAAGCCTGCCAAGGCAGACATATCCCAGAGATTTTTGTTTGTTTGCTTGCTTGCTTGCTTGCTTTTTGGTTGGATGTGGGGCTTGAACTCAAGGCCTGGGTACTGTCCCTGAACTCTTCACCTCAAGACTCGTGCTCTACCACTTTGAAGAAGAGATCCACTTCCAGCTTTCTGGTGGTTAATTGGAAATGAAAGTCTCACAGACTTTTGTGCCTGAGCTGGCTTTTAACTGTGATTCTCCAATCTCAGCCTCCTGTGTAGCTAGAATTAAAGATATGAGCCACCAGCACCTGGCTTTTCCAGAGTTTGTTTAAAAAAAAAAATCTTCAAGAGACCAGCAAAAAGCCAAAAGAGCAGGTTTGGCTCAAGTTGTTGAGTATCGGATTTGAACTAAAAAAGCTAAGGGACAGTGCCTAAATTCAAGCCACACTGGTTATTGTTAGTACATATCCACAAAGGAAACACACACACACACACACACACACACACACACACACACACACACACAAAGGAAACCTACTCTATCTTCTTAGGTGTGTTATTCACAACAGCCAAAGCTGGAACCAAGCCAAATGCCCATCTGCACATGAAAAGCTAAGCAAATTACAGAATATACATGTAACAAAATAGTGTTCAGCTGGAACAAGGAACTAAGGATTGATGCACACTGCAATATAAACAGACCTTGACAGTGCTGTGCTAAATGAAGGAAGTCAGACCCAAAGATCAGAGTCCAGTTCTTCCACTTACATGAAATATCTAGAAAAGGGGAATCCATGTACCAAGAAAGCAGAATGACAATTGTTAGGGTGGGGTGGGGGTGGGAAGGAAGAAATAGCTATGACTACTTAATGGGTATATGGTTTTATTATTTTAGTCATTTTTTTATAATTTTATTGTTATTATTAAAGTGTTGTACAGAGGAGCTACCATTTCATAAGTCAGGCAATGAGAACATTTATTCTTCTTTTACTTTCCCTGGGATTCTCCATCCCATCCCTGTCTACATGTTGCTTTGGTCATTTTCCACATACCATGATTCTGTTTGTTCACTTTCCTCCCTCCCTTTCTGCATGTCCTTTTACCCCTCCTATAAGAAAAAAAAGCCAAAGCAAACACCACCACTACCAACAACAACAACAATAACAAAAGTCTCTGTTTCCATTTTCTGGAGTTTGTTTGGATAGTTAGCATTTTAAATGTTCAGGGAATTCTATTTGTGTTCCTCCCCTCAGGGTATCCTCATTTTAGACTGACTGTGTGTGATTGCCTAGAATTCTGCACAGGTTACCATAGCTTATATTTTACATCCAGCTTCCACATAAAAGAGAAAACATAAGGCTGTACTTTGGAGCCATACAAACATTCTGTGATTAGATATAGTAGCTGAGCAACATTGTGAATTTTATTGTATATACATTTTACCTCAATGAAAAAAAAAACTGAACTCACCACTCATTTATGACTTCAAGAGGTATCTATTTCCTATCAACTTTGAGTCATACCTACCATAAAGAGTCTCTGGAGTTAGGATTCTGGCTGAGGGAACAATACAGGAGGAACAACATTAGCACACACCAATGACCTGGATATTACAATTCTCTTTACTAGTGACTTAGGAGTGACAACCCCAAAGAAAAGATAATAATAAAGCTAGGATGCCTGTGATCCTAGTTACTCTAGAGGTTGAGATCTGAGGATCCCAAATCCTCAGACAAGAAAGTCCCTGAAACTATTATCTCAATTAATTAGCAAAAAAAAGGGAAATAAATGTATGGCTCAAGCCAGTTTCAACAGTGGAAAGATTTGTAATGGAGAAGAAATGACTAGAAAAGTGTATTGGGACAAAACCCTTAACTGGCTTGAACACTCACATACACACTTACTTTGAAGTACTTGAGAGATATCAAAGTAGAGGTGGAAGTAGACAATGAACTTTCCACTTGAATATATGTCCAAAGTTGAGAATGCATTCTTGATTGATAGGTATAAATGCAAGTGTCATGGTCCATATACATATTTATTTTGTTTCATTTGTTTCCTTGTTTGTTTTTATGACAGGATTCTGCTATGCAGCTCAGTACAGGCTTTTAGAGTGCTGAGATTATAGACATGCAGTACTGCATTTTAAATGTTGTATTAGGTTAAGTCACATTTTATAGCAATAATTAAAAAAAAACATGTAAATACTCTTGCTCTTTGGAACTTTGAAATCAGGATGGTGGAGGAAGTAAGAAAAAACCAGAAGATACTAATGAATTAGGAGGCAAAAAAAAAAAATGGCAACTTGGTAATTGGTAAAGAGAAGAATTTAAGACAGGAGATTTAATAAGAGACAAACTGGAATAAGAGAAGGTCAGAGAAGTTACCCTGAAATTTGGCAACAAGAAAACCAATGGCAAATTTCTGAAAGATGTCTCAGTGGTATTATGGTGCTATACAAGGAAAAGACATCTTTGGCCCTGAAGTGGAGGGAGAAAATTGGGCACCAAGATGGAGGGTTTTGCAAAAAACAAACAAAACAAAAAAACAAGGGAAAGATTTGGTGAGAGTTTTTGGTCTTATTTTTCATTTTTAAATGAGATATGTTGGATGGGTATAGCAACAATATCATCAGTTGGAAATTTAGTAGAAATGACATGCTCACCTTCACCTTGATTCTTGCCAAAAGTTCTGGGAAGGATATGCAGTCATCTTGATTTGAAGGAGAATTGCTGAAGAATTCTGAACCTACAGAAGCATGGAGGAAATACTACAGGAGCAATGGCTGTGATCTAATGAAGAATAGAATTGATATTTCAGAAGGCAGGGTGTGCTCAGGTCTGCAGGCAGATACAAGGAGACAATAGAATAGAATTAAAGAATAGTCTCCCCTGGGAAAAAGAGGTGCAGCTGGACAACAGTCAAAAGGAAGATTATAAGTAACAACAAATTAATTTAATACCCACCTCTCATTCTCATACTTACCCCTATCCCCCAGAATTAAGAATTGAATCTGTGGTCTCATGCATGCTAAGTATGTGCTCTGCCACTGAGCTGCCCTCATCCCAACCCTTGCTTGCTTTATTTTGATGGTGGTGGGGAGTGGGGGGGTGATACTGGGCATTGAACTCAGGGCCTATGAGTTGTTCCTTAGGTGTTTTGCTCAAGGCTGGCACTCTACCACTTAAGCCACAACTTCACTTTTGCCATGTTGGTGTTAATTGGAGATAAGAAACTCACGGATCTTCCTGCCCAGGCTGAATTTGTACTGTGATGCACAGATCTCACCCTACAGGGTAGATAGAATTACTCGTGTGATCCATGGATCCCCAGCTACCAACCTTTTCTTTTTCTTTTTCAAAGACTCATTAAATAAAGAAGGAATGTTATAAATATTTGATATTTCTTTTCAATAAATAGCCTTAAGATAAATAGCCAATGGCATGCTCAGCAAGGATAGAGGACTAAAGAATGAGGAGTTGAGAAACTGGGACTGTGGCTTACGTGGTAGAGTGCTAGACTTGAGCTGAAGAGCTCAGGGACAGTGCCCAGGCCCAGAGTTTGAGCCCGTGAAGAAAAAAAAATAAATAAAACAATGAGGTGTTGAGTGGATGTGTGGCTGATTAAATAAGAGGGAGTTTTCTCATAGTTTTTCAGTGGCAGGTTCCTACATCAAAATTACCTGCCTAATACTTGGTCTTTACTTTGGTGAGGACAAGACAATTACTCCATTTTCACACATGTACATAAAGTATTGTGACTATATTTCACCCTCCTACCACTCTCACTCTTACTAGAGCCAACCCCTGTTGTACATTCCTTTACTCTTCATATTCCCTCTATTCCTAAGCTTTTCTTTCCCTTCCTCCCTCCCTCCCTCCCCCCTCTCTAGCTCTCTTTCTTGCTTTTTCCTTCCTTCTGTTCCCTCCCTCCCTCCCTTTCTCCCTTTCTTCCTTTCTTCCCTCCTTCCTTCTTTTCTTTCTTTCCTTCTTTATGTGAGTCTTGGTGCTGGAACTCAAGGCCTGGGTGCTATCCTTAAGCTTTTGTGGTCAAGACTAGTGTTCTACCACTTTCAGGTTTTTGGTGTTTCATTGGAAATCAGAATCTGAGAGACTTTCTTGCTTGGTCTGACTTCGAACTAATATCCTCAGATCTCAGTCTCCTGAGTAGTGTTACAGGCTTGAGACACTGGAATCTGGCCTTTGAAATTCATATTTAAAAAGCATATTTTAATTGTTCAATGGGATTAGAAAATTCTAATGGCATTAAGATACTATTAAGTTCTCCATGAAGTTCAACATTACCTTGTGTCTGTGAAGTGAAGGGCCAGTGGGAATGGACCTTTCTCTCCTTCTCTGAGTGTCATCGAATCTACTAGGAGGTGTATGGACACCCAGAAGGATGCTGAGAATGAGAAAGCATGGTGCACTGAGTTTTCAATAAGCATAATGAAGTCCAGAAGCTGTTTCCTAGGAGGGATTGACAAGGGATGCTGATCCAACATGGATCTCATTCGGCCATACAACAAGTATTTCTTGAGACAGACATAGCACCATGTACTGAGGATGGAGAGGAAAATCAAAGTCATTGTTCTGTGCATTTGGTACTGAAAACTGAGTAGGGAAAATTAGATGGGATACATAGGAGTAAATGAAGCAGATAATTTTAAATACCAATAATTGCTATAAAGAAAATAAAAGAAGATAATTAGAGAGGACCAGACAAGGATTAATGCAGGCTGCATTGGGTAAAAAGGTCAAAGTGTATCTTTCTAAGGATGGAGCATGATAGAAGGCAGAAGTTTGTAACCATGAGAAAAATATCACATTCTTTGTAGATACAACAGAAAAAAACCCCCACCAACACAACATGTGCAAAAGCCACTAACTAGGTAGAAATGAACTTGATGTCCTGGTGAAAGAGAATAAAAGACCAAAGTAAAAGTAAAGTGCAGAGAAAGGAGCCAAGCTATGTGAGAAATGCACAGGGATGAATTCATTAGAGTCCTGTAGTCTGGGTTTAGAGTCCATTCTAAGTGTTAAGAGAAGCTACTGGACAAGCACTAAGGGCAAAGTAATCATACCTGAGCTAGGGTCTTAAACAGAGCAGTTGGGTTTTATCTAAAGAATGGATTATTGAGGAGATGAAGGACAAGATGGCAGCAGGAAATGAGCTGAGAGATAAAATAGGAGATTATGGACATAAAGCAAGTGAGACATGGTGGTGGTTTGGGTTCTGCTGGTGTTGTTAGGGACCTGAAGGACAGCAATTCTCCAGGCTGTGTGTTGGGTCATTTCTACCTCTTCCCATCCAGACCTGCAAATCGAATGACAACTACAATCCTAGGGAAAGGAAGGAATCAATTTCAGGTCAGAAAGCACATGAGTAGGTAGATTTTACAGATGTTTTCCACTATAACACGAATTTCTTAAACCTGGATGGGAGAAAAATATCAGCCTATACACATTAGCGATACATTGCTGAATCTGCTCTCTTAAAAGAAAGACTGAATTATAAATACTGTCCAGAGACAATGTCAATCTTTTGCAGAATGTGAAACTTGAGATTTACTATAACCTACCTAAAATGTTTACCAATGTCAGCTTCCCATTTTGGGTTTCAAACTATTCTAGGTACCCCAATATCATGCCTCATTCCTCCACTTGAACTCAGGGCCTGGGCTCTGCCCCTTAGCCTTTCACTCAAGGCTAGATCTCTTTACTTGAGCCCTAGATTTTTCACATCTTGATTAATTGTAGGTAGGAGTCTCATGGACTTTCCTGCCTCAGGCAGACTTCTAGCTGCCATCTTCAGACCTCAGCATGCTGATTAGCTAGGACTGCAGGCATGAGCTACTAGTGTCTATCCTAGCACCTCTTATTCTGGTTCATTTTCTGCTTACTTTCTGACCATTACATTCCAGGGTCTTTCCCAACTCTAGACTAATTGCATGAATTGCCATAAACTTTGCTGCCTCTGACATTTTCTCCCATCACCAAATTGTAACTTCATTCAACTACACTTGTGGACTCTAAACTTCCTATTCCTATTATTGTGAAAGCAATAAACAAATGTAGACCTTGCCATTCAGTGTACCTGATTAGGTTCCCTTGCTGCCTGAGATATGTACTAGTGTTTTTGCTGAGCACTGGGGACCTTCTGTCATGAGATTCCAGTCAGCCTTTTCCCATTTCTAATAATTGAGTCAGAAAGGAGGGGCCTATTTGAATAATCACTGCATTGGAGTTTTACGTATTACCCCATGTCACAGAGAAAGTAGGTGGCTACAATTTATTCTTTGCACCCACATTTCCTTTTCTGCAGATTGATTACCTTTCCTCTCACCAGGAAGTACCATTGCTTTCTCCACCTGTTGGATCTGGCCTTCACCCTGAGCTTGTCTTGTCTATGGGGACATCACCAAATGTGATGAATGTTAAGCCATGTTAAAAAGTGCTCATACAGGGGTTTGCACTCATTGGCTTGTGTCTGCAACCTCTAGTTATGCAGTGAGCAAGCCTATGCTAGCCTTCTACTTAGGGGGAGGATGAACTGAGGCCCTCTGGAGTGAGTATCTTAGATTAAGACAGCCCTGTCTGAGCCACTCGAGTTTTTTGGCTGATCCTAAAGAGACATAGGACATGTCTCATGGAGCCTACTCCAAATTATTGATTGATTGTGCACAATCGTAAGCAGATAAAATGTTTCATTGATTCCAGTCTACTCAATTCGAGGATGCTTATCTTTTTAAAAATCTTTGTGCCAATACAGGGTTTTGAATTCAGATTGGGCACTGTCTCTTAATTTTTTGGCTCAAGACTGTCTGCTCTACCTCAGTTCTAGTTCTGACATTTTGTTGGAGATAAGAGTCTAACGGACTGCCTTGTTCAGATTGGCTTTGAATTGTGATCCTCAGATCTCATCCTTGTGAATAGCTAGATTGCAGGCCTCTCTGATGGCACCCAGCTGAGGACTGACTTATTTTATAGTAGTAAATAAGTACTTGCTAGAGTGAAGTGGAAGAATCACTCCTAATCATAAATAAAATAATGTAGTGGGGATGAGATCTCAACCTAGGTCTGCTGACCGTATTCCAGGTTCATTCTTTCAGAACATGTCCCTCAAAAACTACCTACTTGAGGATCAGGAGTCTGGCCTAGTGGTAGAGTGCTTGCCTAGCATGCACAAAGACCTGGGTTCAATTCCTTAGTACCACATACACAGAGAAAGCTGGAAGTGGTGCTGTGGCGCTAGCCTTGAGAAAGCCCAACGACAGTGCCCTGAGAGTTCAAATCCCAGGAATGGGGGGTGGGGAGGGAACAACTACTCATTTAAACTACAGGTGAATTAAGAAGACAATGAGCCAGGCATAGTTGACTCCTGCCTATAATCCTAGCTACTCAGGAGACAGAGATATGAAGATGGAGATCCAAAGTCAGTCAGGAGAAGAAAATCTGTGAGACCCTTGTTTCAAGTACACCCTCCCCCAAAATCTGGAAAGAAAACTGTGACTCAAGTGGAAGAGCACCAGCCTTGAGCAAAAATAAGCTCATGAACAGGACCAAGACTTAGGACAATAAAGAAAGGAAGAGGAGGAGAGAGAGGAGGAGGAGATAATGACATAATGGCATATTTAATAAGGACCAAAATATAAGGAAATAATTATCAGAGCAACTGAGTATTTGGCCAATCTTGGATGAATAGAATTTCAGTATTATTAGACATTTTGGGGAGGGCACATATTTGCTATATCTAGCTTTTATGGAAAGTATAGTCATTGTAAATGCAAAATTCCAAGAGTAGTAAATCTCTTACCTGGGTCTCGCTCCATGCTCAATAACAGAGCAACAGTTCTCAACTCTAAGTGTTCTTGTGTGAGTTGAGTTAAATTGTAAGCAGTAACTTTGTGTGTATTTTTATGATTCAATTTTCCTTTTTTATGAGGGTATAAAGTGTATTTTAAAAAATAAATAAATCTTTAATGGAAGTGTATGATAGTTGACATGGTAGTGTGTAAATCTGTCACATACAATATAAGTGCATATTTAAATATGCATAATATAAACATTTAAAGCTGAAATGGCTCAAAATAATGTTAAGCTTCTTATCTAAAACATTACTTTTCAAATATGAATCCACTAGCATCTTAAACACAGATTGCATTACATGTATAAGCAATTGCTATCATTCATTTTAAGCCAATATTTACTCTGAAATTGTTTCAGTCTTTAAGAAATTATTGTCCTGTGTGCCCTGTTTACATTTTAGATGGGGAAAACATATCAAAATCCTGAAAATCTTTAAATTTTTTATATATATATATATATATATTTTTTTTTTTTTCCTAGTCTTGGGGCTTGAACTCAGGGCCTGGGTGTTGTCCCTGAGCCTCTGTGTAAAAGGCTTGCTAGCACTCTACCATTTGAACCACAGTGCCAATGGCTTTTACTGATTCTTATTGCACATAAGAATCTCATGAACTTTTCTGCCTGGACTGGCTTTGAACCATGATTCTCAGATCTCTGCCTCCTGAGTAGTTAGAAGTATAGCCACAAGACACTAGTGCCTGCATTGATTTTTATGTTTTGATGTATCGACCATTGCATAAATGAAGGACTCTTCTCTCCTATAAACCCTCTTCCAATCTTTTCTTAATTTTTTAAGATATACATTGAATTCTTGACCCCATTTTTTCTCTAAATTGGCCTGCTCACATTCTTGCCTTTAACAATCTCATATTCTTTTATGACTTAAAAAATCAAATCCAGGGCCGGGAGTTTGGCCTACTGATAGAGGGCTTGCCTAGCATGCACTAAGACCTGAGTTTGATTCCTCGGTACCACATACATAGAGAAAAAAAAGCCAGAAGTGGTGCTGTGGCTCAAGTGGTGGAGCTCTAGCCTTGAGAAAGCCCAAGGACAGTCTCAGGCCCTGAGTTCAAGGCCAAGGACTGGCAAAAAAATCAAACAGAACAAAACAAGCAACTAAGAATCAAATACAAGTCAATGTGTTAATCCCTTTGTCACTAACCAATAACTCATTGTACCTGACTTCCTAATAGATGTTACCTAATAGATGTCTCATGACCTCATGTCTTGGCCTAATTATACACATATGTAATCCAACCTGGTCTCTTGATATCAGCTCAGGTTACTGTCTCTTCTCCACTCCCTTCTCCCTCAGTCTTCCTTCAGAAACTGTGGTGACCACATCTGGTCCACAGTCTTTCTATTCTCTGGATCAGTTGTTCTAGATGACTAAGACGATAGTATTTCTATCCTCTTTGGAGACAGTAACTTAAAATTTTTATCATCCAATCTGTCTTTGTCCCAACTTAAACTTCATAGATTTACTTTTTATTTTTTGGTAAGTCATGGGGCTTGAACTCTGGGCCTGGACGCTGTCCCTGAGCTCTTCAGCTCAAGGCTTTTGCTCTACCACTTGAGCCACAGCACTGCGTCCTTACTTTTTAAGTAAAGAACATGTTTTGGGACTTTTGACATCTGGCTCCAATTTATTATTCAGTCTCATCTTTGACCACTCCCTTCAGGTCTTCCGCAAAAATTCTATGTGCTGGCCCCTGGGATAACTCAGTCCATAAACACTCTCTGGGCTTTCGTTCCCTGTGTTTTATTGTTAACTTCACAGATGTTTTCTGCTTTTCCATCACAATCAATCATCTCTTGTGCACTCAACCATATCCTGCCATCATTGTATCACTTGATAGGAGCCTTTCAGCATGCACCTTGCATTTCCCAAAGGAGAAGAGGATAAGGACGGTTGTGTTTCCTGTGTGTACAGACCCTAAGCTGGTACCCAGGTTAAGTATGTACTGAAATAATACTTAGTGAATGAGTATTTCAAGTGCTCAGAAAGACCTTAAACTTGCTCTATAAATGCCTTGAAATAGGCAGAAAATGGTTCTTGGCTTCAGATAGTTATATGAGCACAGGTAGTAAAAGCAAGGAAGTTGTGTCCAAGATAAACAGCAGCAAGCTAAATCCATTTTGCTAGCTTCTGCTCTTTTAAGAAATGTCTGTTTTGTGATCCTTTCCACGTGCTCCTCTTCTAAGCTTTAGTGTACGTGATTAATCTTGACTTTCCTTAATATGGCTAGGAATGCAGCAGTGACCTCAGCAGAATGCTGGCAAAGGGATGAATGTTACATGAACTGGATGAGGTGTTTTTTTTTTTTTCCTAGATCCTGAGAAACACATTCATTCAAGATTCAGTTTCAGCCCTTTGCTTGATGGAAAATGTACTGTGATTTCAAAGAGTAATGTTTCAGGAATAATAAACAATGTTAAAGGAAATATGGCCCTTGTTACCGAAAATGATGTTTCAGGCTAAAGTCATAGTGATCATAAAAAAAAAAAATTCATGATGCACCAAGCAAAATGAACCAGAGGTAGACAAGTCCATTGTGTGACTTAGCCACTGACTGAATTTTCCAACAACGCTGTACTTTCTTTATTTTTAATTTTTTTTCCTTCACTGTTGTACTTTCTGAGACATAAACTACTCACAAAAATCCATGTTAAATATAAATGTGTCATTTAAAAAATTATGCTTCTAATGAGGTCTAAGAACAATAAAGGATTTTCTTCCCTACTTTTTTGTTTGCATATTGGATGTTTGTATTTTTGAATTTTTTATAATGTGTGAAGACTGGCAAACAAATGCCTTAAATCAAGAAGAGAAAAATGCAATAAAACATGGTTTCCATGGTAACATGTTGTAACCTAGTACCTCTGGATTACAAGCCAGCATACATCTCTGATGATGACCTGTTGACAGGCATAAATTGAGCCTAAAAGCATTAATTTTAGAGATAAAACTGGAATGTGGAGTTAAGTTATAATGTTTAAATAGTTCCAGCAGCAAATCAACACCAGTTGTGTTGCTATTTAAATAATGTTAATAAACTAAGCATTAACACTTTAAAAATTTTACAAGCTATTCTGGAAAGATGGTGTAAATAATGTTTGCTCATTCTACTGTCTGCAAGTGGCAATTGACACATTTTTGATAGGGTTAAAAGAAATTCAGTGTCTAATAGCCAAGCATTTTAATGAAGAAATGCTTCCACTAAGAAAATAAGTTTTAAAAAAGTCTTGATACAGAGCAGTAGAACAATGTGTAAAACTCTTTCCGAACAGAAATAGAGTTTTTCTTAGTAGGATGATTTTCTTTTATTATTTAAAGATTAGACTCAAACAGAATGTGAACTACCTCAGCTTTTTACACACTCACCTCTTGTTCTTGTCAAAATTACTCTCATTATCATCAGACTTTTTGAAGCAATAGACATATGATTGTGTATGTAGCTGCATTTAGCTAGCTTCAGCAATTACCCATTAACCAATCCAATCAACAATTGAAAGACAGTTTTTCCTTCTGGCTATTTATGACACTTTTGAATACATTTTTCTGACAATCCAGATAATCTGGTATGATTTAATAGGGTGTGATAGTGTAGAATTGGTCCATTTTGTCAACTTTACCTTCAAGCCCATTTCATTTTTCGTTTTCTGGTGATATCTGAGTTCCTTTTACTTGTTAACACTTTTACAGTTTAAAAAAAAATGACAGACTGCTTTTTGTTTTTTTTTTAAATCTTGGCATTCCCTGCCCAGAATTTCCTGGGAACAGAGAGAGAAACCAGCATGTCAGAGTCTCCATATCTGTACTGCTCCACTTCTGAACCTTAGAAAGTTGTAAGTACTTCTTATGGAGTGGTACAGTGTTAAGTAAGGGGCTTAAAACCGTGTGTGTGTGTGTGTGTGTGTGTGTGTGTGTGTGTGTGTGTGTGTGTGTACTGGGGCTTAACTTATAATCTTTCACTATCTTTATGCTTTTTTTAGTCAAGGTTAGCTAGTCCTCTACTCTGCCACTTGAGCTGTGATTGCATTTGTGACTACTTAATTAGAAGAAGGGTCTTTGGTATTTGGCTTTTTGGGCTGGCTTCCAATCTTGATCCTCAGATCTCTGCCCCCTGGGTTATTAGGATGGCATGTGTGAACAATGCCTGGCACTATCACCGCATCATCATAGTCATCACTGTTCCTCTCTTAATGTCTATTCTTGTGTTTCCAATTGGTGTGTAAATATTTGCTAAAGTGAATTAGCCTACTATTCTAGTAAAAAAAAAAAAGTTTATTGCGACTACCTTTGTTAAAATATGCAAGAAGACCAGGAAATTTGGCTTCATGGTATAGACCTACTTGTATGATACTTCTCAGTAATTCATAAAATATGTGTCAAGAGAGATCACAGTGTTATGCAATAACACAATCTCCTAATATTGCTAATTTGTAAAATTGAACCCTCAGGCTTGGAAATGCTTCAGTGAAATCCTTTCTTGTTTAGCTAATGTATGCTAATAAGAAAAAATATCCACCTCACAAATACTGCAGGATATATGAATCAACAAAGACTTGTATTTAACCTCTTGACCCAAGAAGAACACATGTGTCTACGTACTTTCAAGCACTAATTCAAATACTCACAGGCTACTTCTGTGCTCTCAATTTTGGTTTTCAGCTTCACTTTCAAAGATTATAACTATTTAACAATGAAAACATTTTTTTTTCCATTCTAAGACCCTGGATCAAGTCCACATGGCATTTAGATTGTCTAAAATCATGACAGAATCGATTTATGCTTATCCAGATTTAAATCCTGATTATTCCATATTCTTCTTAATATTCTTTTTATTTATTTTATCTCTGGTCATTTCTCTGACTCCTTATCCAAATATTTACTATCATAGGTAGCCATTTTCATCTCATTCTTTATTGCATTTCCTTTCTTACTTCTTGCTATATAGCTCAATCTGGCCTCAAATTTAGGGTCCCTCACTTTTACTTCTGGAGTGCTGGAATGTCAGACGGATCCTACCATGCCAGGATCACTCCCGTATTATTATTATTTTTTAAACCTCAGCCAGTGTCCATGCCCTGTAGATGTTAAGAAAATACATCTTGTTTTCCTTTAACGGTATGGTGACATTTGAGAACTTGCTGAAGGCATGTTTTCCCAACATGGTCTTTCTCTTCCAAACTTACCTTTGGTACAGAGTTTTAGTCTCCATAAAACCAACACAATTCCATTCAGAAATGCAAAGATTATCTTTACTATAGTCTTTCCAATTTCCTATCTATACTTAGTGCTGTATTTTTCCCCTCCCATTTTCAGTCAAGACAATGTAAGCTGGCCTCAAATTCAGAATGTTTGTGCCTTGGCTTCCCAAGTGCTCACATTACAGGCATATACCATCAAGCATGGCCCCAACACACACACACACACACACACACACACACACACACACATTTTCTCTTCAGTTAATTCTATGGATCCCCCTAACTTCCGAATTCCCATGTGAGAACAATGGAAGGAGAGACTGCAATCGAAAATACCCAATGCAGGGGTTAAAACAGAGGGTGACAACTACTTTCACTTGTTAACTTAATGTAAAATGTTTTCTGACAGATTTGAACGCTGGCTAGAGTGACACAGTTATTGTCTCCACCCACTGAAGAATTACTCTTTACAGTAAGCAGAGTAAGTTTATTTGGAAGTGAAAGGAGAGTGGTGAAAAAAAGTAGGAAGTGTCTTTACCCATTCCAAGAGTGGCATAAAGTGTCTTCCAATGGAGTCCTCTCAGAGGGCAGTTTTCATTTCCTTCTCTGGGCTTTGTGCTGATTCCTCGGTGGCTTGAGCATGCACTGCTCTGGGTTTTGTCATTGGTTGAGTGGTCACCCAGGATATTATGAGAAGAGCTATCTGAGTGGAAAGTTACAGAATTGTGAGTAGAAGCATTTGAACAAGAGCACGAGGCAGTATGGGACTGACATACATGCTATCAGCCACATATCCCCTTTCTCTATTTCTAAATACTTTTAGAAAATGTATTTTCTACAATTGTTTTTTCATTTTCAGGTTGTTGATACATTTCCATCTTTGGACAAACAGGGCTGGTAGAAATCTTCCATTGTGGAAGCTAGATTTCTTTTGTAACAAATATTTAGTAATCTTCCATGTTGCACACACACACACCAAGAATATCCACCATTTTCTTCTTCAGACAATGACCAGAAGTGGTCCAGGGTGTTGTGTTTCAGCCCAACAAATTTCTCTTCCAAACACAGCTTGACTGCCACGATTGATCCTAAGAAGCTGGAGTATGGGGCAGTCAGCTCATAGTGGTTATGTTTCTGGGTGATCCAGAAAAGCTTGGGATATTTCTAGTCAGTCTAGAGCTCACATCATCATATTAAAGTACTTGACCTCAAGGGCAGCAGGCAATTGAAAAAGGGCATTAAGCCTGTCCCTGGTCAGCTCAACCAATTGAAGGCTTCATGCTCCCAAGCTATTTTAAAAAAAAATTCTCCACGTAGTTAAATGGGGAGAATGCTGTTTTCCTCATTCTGTGTTCTCTGTTACATTCCTGACATAAGAGTTTTTGCACTTGGCCGGGAATTTGGCCTAGTGGTAGAGTGCTTGCTTAGCATGCATGAAGACCTGGGTTCATTTCCTCGGTACCACATACATAGAAAAAAAAAAAGCCAGAAGTGGTGCTCACGTGGTAGAGCTCTAGCCTTGAAGAAAGACCAAGGACAGTGTTCAGGCCCTGAGCTCAAACCCAGGACTGGCCAAAAAAAAAAAAAAGAGTATTTGCACTAGAAGTCTATATTGTCGATAACAAGGGGTGTGTGTCCTGCTGTCAGACCATATTTTGCTCTTGGAGATTTTGGAGACTAATCCAAAGAAAAGAGGGGTCCAGATCAAGGCCTAATTTGTACGCCAGGGACCTCTGTATGGCCTCTGCCCACCCCCACTAACTCTAAAACCTACCCGTCTAGCCTTCCAATGGCTAGTGCATGAGGAGCAGCACAGAGCGGCCATAGTAACTCACTTTCCCAGGTAGCTCATTAACAGGGGCACAGGGGAGTGGGGGGCATGGGAATGGATATATGTATCTCAAGAAGGAAAACTGAGATCACTGCCATATCCAGAGTCTACAGAATTTTGTTCCAGGTTCTTCTCAGGTTCCATTCATCAACCCTAAAAACCCTTTTCCAATGAGGAAGGTAAAAGTGTTCATAAATCTCATAAGGTTGTCACTTTTCATTCTGGTGACATATCTGTGTGTATGCCTTTTCTCTTGTTCATTTGTCCATTCATTTGTTCATTTGTCTTATTCATTTGTTCATTTCTTGGCATACTGAACTAGTAAACCACCAGCAGGGAAAGAAAACATTTTTGCACCTCCATTTCTGCACTCATAACTTGCTATTTTCTTTCCTAGATTCAATGTGCTGAGTTAGGTTTTAATGGTTGATGTGTTCTCAGAAACTTAAGCTAGACTTACCTATCACTATATTTACTGAAGGCCAGAATAAGATAGGAAGTCACCTGTACAATATTTCCGAGCTCTTATTCTTGGTTGCCAATAACTCTTATTTTAATAATTACTCTATACACTGCTTGAAATTATAGCTTTCTAACCCAGTAGTCAAAATGTTTGAACAACCAGTCAGCATGAGGACATTATACAGAGTTATTTTTGTTAAGGGACCTTGATGTCGTACTTAGACAACAACTGAGTCATGTTTGAATTCACTACTTTTATTCACTGAAAAATGAAAATATGTAGGTAGAATAGAATGGCTAATCAACAAGCCAAGGCCTCTTATTTTTTTCTTTTTCAATTCTGGCCTTGAGCTCAGGGTCAGAGCACTGTTCTTGAGTGTTTCTCAAGGATAGAGCCCTACCACTTAAGCCACAGCACCACTTCCTACTTTTTCTATGTATGTGGTACCGAGTGGTACTAAGGAACACAGGTCTTTGGGCATGCTAGGCAAGCACTCTACCACCAAGCCAAACTCCCAGTCCCTCAATTATGTTTTTGTGCTGGATTTTTAACTCAGGGCCCCAACCCTCCTTTAGACTTTTTTATTTTTAATTCAAAGCTGGCACTCTACCACTTTGTGTGTGTGTGTGTGTGTGTGTGTGTGTGTGTGTATTTATGTGTGTGTGTGTTGTGTATTAGTGTGTCTATGTGCACGGGCAAATACTGGAGCTTGAACTCAAGGCCTAGATGATGTCCCTTAATTTTTTGAACAAGCTACTACTCTACGACTAGAGCTGCAGTTCTACTTCTGCTTTTTTTTGTGGTTAATTGGAGATAAGAGTCTCATAGAATTTTGTTTTAGTGTATGTGCTGCTGAAGTGAGTACTCTCATAGACTTTCTTGCCCAAGTTGGCTTTGAATCAGATTTCAGCCTCCTGAGTAGCTAGGATTACAGACGTGAGCCATCACCCAGCTAGAATTCATTTTTCAGTGTCCAAATACTACATGAGAAAATGGCCCTGTTATTACTGTGAGAAGAAAAAAAGTAACAAACTGATATGCTTGAAATTCAGATACACTCTGAGTAGTTGAGAAAAGTAAAATTACATAGTTTCCTGTCTCTAGTATGGACTTTCTCCTTTTGTGATTCTCTTCTCTTATGCCATCATGAAAGGACACAGGATCTCATTTACAAAGGAATACAAGACAGAAAATCTCCCCAGATGCAAATACAATTCAGAAGCCCACCCCCACACCTGTGGACGAAGAAGCTCTGGATAGTCTGAGCAGTCCCTCCTCTACTGTATTCCAACTTTGTCAATAAGACTTTTATCTTATGGCTGTTATTATAGAGAAAATAATCATTTGTATTACAGTAATTATGTTGCTAGTCTAGTAGTGTGCCCTTTGCCTATTCCTTGTAACGTGTTTTTATTTAAAACATTGAATGGGCGTTGAAAACTTGGAATCTCTGTGTATGGTACTACTTAAAACATGTCATTCGGAAGGAATGCAGAGTGAGGACATTTTGTTTATCTCTCGGTTTGGGGGGAATACCAGAAGAGGAATAATATCTCTAGAATTCTTTTGTAAATAATGTTTTATTGTGAAGGCAAAATATGTCTTTTCCTCATCCATTGCTAGGTTTGTGTCTGATATTTGCTCAACAACAAAAGCAACTAAAGCAAAAGGATGGTAGACAATTTTATTTATATTTTACATGACAAAAGAGTTTTCATAAAGAAAGGAAGGCTTAAAGAAAGTAATACTAAATGTGGATATTTGGAGCTGAGGTTGAGGGCTGGCAAAAATATTTCCAAACACAGGAAAACAAAAGGAGAGCTATCCAGACACAGGAGCATAGCAATGTACAGACAGGGTTGAGAGTGGTCTACTTTGGATTGGCTAGCCTCTGTTTTGTGGAGCCTGCGGATTGACTGTCTCTTCCTCACATTACAGTTTCTATTTGTGAGTGCAACAAATCAGTTTGAACCTAACTTTTTCTATCTATGTAACATCTGTCCCACTCGCCAGACCTGATTCATTTTCTTCTTCCACCTGGATTTCGATGTATCTCTGGTCACAATGTCATCTTCAGTGTGGCCTTCTCCACATTGCATAAGTGATTAGTTGTGAAAAAAGCATAACTGGACAGAAGGAGAGGTTCTAAAGCCAGGCACGATGGCTCACGCCTGTAATCCTAGCTATTCAGGAGGCTGAGATCTAAGGATTGAAGTTCAAAGCCAGTCCCCGGCACTAAAGTTTGTGGTTATCTCCAATTAAGCACTAGAAAATGGAAAGTGGGGCTGTAGCACAGAGGTAGGCTGAAGAGCTCAGTGAAAATGCTCAGGCCCATGGGTAGGGTGGTAGCTTTGAGCTGAAGAGCTCAGGGATAGCACCCAGGGCCAGAGTTCAAGCCCCATGACCCACAAAAAAGGGGATAGGTTGTAAAGGTCAACTTGTGTGTTTGTGGAGAACAAGACTCATGGCTGCAGATTTGTTCAGATTCTTTGCCTTCAGAGACCCAGGGTGCTTCTTTTCTCTAGAGAGGGAAGCTTCTGCCTGAGGTCCTATGCCTGTGTAAGGAAGATGAGGAAAGCTGAAAGCTGTTGAAGTGACCTACTTCTTGGGAGAAGGTTTAGAGAAAGGGGGTTTCTTGCTTCTGCTTGTTTCTGTAACTTTCTTTAACATAAAATATTCATATTCAGAGTACCATATTTGGAGCTAGTAGGTTTTGAATCCCATGTGTATATTATTAAAACGAAGGTTCTATGTTTTTATTGGTCTTATTTTCTTTGAACAACAAAATTATTTGTATTATTATTATTCTATTTATATATTGTACCAAGTTACTAGAAACATCAATCCCTCTCCTCTCTTTTACCCTTCTCTCCTTTCTTCTCATCCCCTCCCCAATTCTCTCCTCCTTCCTCCCCTCCCTTACCATCTAACATTGCCAGATCTGGTTGTGTATGTTGCATATGCACTTTAGAGGCTAAGTCAAGAAGACTAAGAGTTCAAGGCTAGCCTAAGCCACACAATAAGTTTAAGGCCAGCATAGGTTTCCATAGCTGCAATCATGTAAAAAAAAAAAAACAAAAAACCCAAACCCTAAATCCTGACATTGATTATTTTTTTTATCCTTTAGGTTAAAATAATGAAAAAAAAACCCTCAATAATTTGGTAGGGCCAAACAACTTTTCTGAATATGTGACTTAACACAGGTTCAGCTCATTCTTTAGTTTGTTTCATGGTATGAGTTGAAATAATCTTTTTCTTTTTTTGACTTGTGTAAATACAGCTAATTCAAATCTTTTAGGGGCTTTGCCAGTCCTTTGTGCTATGGATGTCCTGTAGAGAAGACTTAGGGCCAGACATTTGTGGCTTATGCCTATAATCCTAGTTTCTCAGGAGGTTGATGTCTGAACATCATGATTCCAAGGCAGCCTAAACCGAAAATTTGTGAGAATCATCTCCAATTAACCAACTAAAATCTGAAAGTGGAGATGTGGTTCAAATGACAGAGCACTGGTTTTGAGTTGATAAGCTAGGGGATAGCCCACAGACTTTGAGTTTAAGCCCGAGAACCAACACACACACACACACACACACACACACACACACACACACACACACACACACACACACACACAGAGCCTTCCTTCCCTTTCTGCTGTACACAGTTCTCAAAGGTTTTCATCAAGATAATATTGCCTCCAGTTTCAACTGATGTATTTGAATTTGCGTGTTTTGTAGGTGAAAAGATATAGATAGATACATACATACATAGATATAGATATATCACTAAGTTCTGCTGAAGCTTCTGTAACAAACAGATTAGCAAGAGAAAAAGCATACAAAACTATTCCATTTGTTTTTTGACAAGGGAGACTTCATGAGGGAATGAAGATTCAAAGAAACAAATAATTGTGCCAGGCATGGTGGCTCATGCCTCTAATCCTAGCTAATCAGGAGGCTGAGATCTGAGGACCACTGTTCAAAGCCATCCTGGGTACTAAAGCCTGTGAGATTCTTAACTCCAATTACCCACCAGAAAACAGAAAGTGGCCCTTTGGCTCAAGGGGTAGGGTCTGAAGAACTCAGGGATAACACCCAGGCCCAGAGTTCAAGTCCCAAAACCGAAAAGAAAGGAAGAAGAAAAGAAAGAAAGAAAGAAAGAAAGAAAGAAAGAAAGAAAGAAAAAGAAAATTGTGTATTTTTCTTGGTAAGGCTTGGTGATGCATGTAGAGAATTGATAGATATGATTGAAGGATGCAAGAATGATAACAGACTATGGGAGTTTAGCCAGGCCTGTTTATTCAGATTCAGATCAAGGGAGTCCTTGTCTCTTCAGAGGTAAGGATACTCCTTGCCTCAGGTACAGGGAATGGATCTCTCAGGTGAGGATCTTATGACTTGCTTTAGAGAAAGGCAAGAGAAGCCTTTCTAAGTTTTATGACATGCTTCAGGGCAGAAGAGCTGAGGAGGATGGGGAGAAGCTTTTCTTTCTTAGGCTCTTTTCCAACTGCCTTTAGCTTAAAATGCTCAGTACATCAAAGTACTCTTTTAAAGTCCCACTGTTTTGAATCCCCTTGAAGTAGTCTCCATTGTGCTTCAGGAGAAAGGTGTGCATTGTTCAGGTATAGCACATTCTTTATGCTATGGATTGCAGTCTTTTATTGTCTTTGCACCATTCTGCAACCCTGCTTTTGATAGATAACTGATGAACTAGCAAATGTTGTGCTAATTGGTAACAATTCAATTGGTTTCCCTTTTCTCAAAGAAAAACAAAACTAAAATCCAAACCACTTTTGTGTCCATTATTTGCACGTTCACACACACACACACACACACACACACACACACACACACACACACGACCTTTAGTTGTATCTCTTCAGATTTCCTTAACCTGGCTTCTATCTTCCACCAAGGATTAGGATAAAATCTTTTACATGCTTATTTTTATCTCTGTATGTGGGTCATGATTTTACCCATCTTTTGAGAACTATCTTTCAGTATCATTCTCCTCAGACTTTATTCATAATCTTTTCCTACTTACAAAAGATCTATTTCTAGAAATGATGATCATATTCCAGAAATTCTATATTTGATGAAGAAATCTACTCACTCTACTGGTACCATTACTGGTAGCAGGATTTGAACTCACAACCTCAAGCTTGCTTACTCACTTGATCTACCACTTGTACCATGCCCTGCTTTTTTGCTGATTCTTTTGGAGACAGAGTATCAATGATGTTTCATGCCAGGCTGGCTTTGAGTCAGTCTTCTAGCTTCTAGCTTCCCAAGTAGCTCGGATTATAGGCATGAGCCAATCCAGCTTCTCACAGTAAGTTTTGGAGAGCTTTGGGCCTGCACTTCTGGAAGATTGAGGTTCAGTGGGTTCAGTGCCATAATAGAACTTTTAGTCACATATTTGTGCCCTATCTTAGGAAGCCTTGAAGCCTTATTTTGACCAGTTTCTGTAGGTGTCTAGTGAGTGGTTGAGCTGGCACTAATGTTGGACTGTGTCTCATCTCCATTCTCGCCATGCCCTGTCTGGTATCTTTCTTTTGCCTGTCCAACTCAGAGAAGAAACATCTATAACACAATCTTCCTTCAGGGGAGTTTATCCTCTTTTCTCATGCCAACAAATCCCTGCTTGATTTTCTGCCGTAGCCTTCCCTGGAAGTTGAGTAGATTTGGCCACTGATCTTGGTAAAACAAATCTTTCTTTAAAAGTTTTTTCCCTTAATTGTATTTTATTGTTGGGGTGATGAATAGAGGGGTTACACTAACATTCGTTGAGTTGTGGATACATTATTTCTTGAACGTTGATACCCCTTCCTATGTTTTTTTTCCCATTTTCTCTCCTCCCACCCCAAATCTTTCTTTTTGCATGAATCACTTAATGGCTATTATTTTGTTATAGCTACAGAAGACGATAAGACAAATATGAACCTAAGTCTGACTAGCTCTAGACCCCAAGGTCTCAATTATCACTATATGTTTCTTTTCCTCAAATTGGGCTTTACAACCTATACCTAAAAACTTTTGGCAAACAACCCAAAGTCAGGCCTCAGAGCAGGCCTCTCAGCTGAAATGGGATAATAAAGCAATTGACAGCATTTCTGGTTCTGATTGGTTGGCCAGTCTCTTTAATCCATAGGCTTTATCTAGTCACTTATGTTTCTCCGATGCTCAAGCACCTAGCTAGGTGGAATTTTGCTGAACAGAATGGATTGACACAGAACTGGCAGCTATGCAGAGAAGCCACAACTGATTTTGAGCAAAGACCCCCTGGACTGTACAGCTTAAATGTGTCCAGGGTGAACTAGATGCTAATGCTTCCACTGATCAGTTCTAAAAATAGTTCAGCTGGGTATGTAACGGATAATTCAGAATCTAGAACAATTGCTGCAATGAAATATCCTGACCTACTTTCTGCCTGCTAATCACTCTAGATTCCTATCTACAGGGAGAATCATATCACAAATCCCTCTGAATAACCAACCATTATTTCTCCCTATCTGTGGCTGCATTTTCTATGGTCACTGCTTTCTTTCCCAGCAAATTCTTCCAGGGCACTCTTCAGTTTAGGTGGATGGTGTTGGGCAGTATTAGCAAAGGTGAGGTCTGGGGCAGAAGCCCAAGTGCTCTTAGACCATGTGCTAACACTGTTTTTATATAAAGCTCCCCCCTCCCCCTCTCCCTTCCTCAGCTGCTTCCTTTGCTGCCTGAGCTGTTTGGTCTTGTCTACACTGCTGAAGTCTTTTCTGGCAGGCAGCCAGCCAGCAGCTTTCCTGTAGATTTCTCCTCTCTCCAGGAGATGCCTGCCTTCAGGATAATGGGCAACACTGAAAGCAGCCAGGCCTTGGGTGGACAAGGTCAGATCACCTTTCATTCCGGCAATAATCAACCAGTGTAGCTCTTCCTCAGACCTGGGGAGAGAGAAGATAGAGGTCAAAAGAGCAATTACATTTCACATTGACTCCAGAAAAGGCTTGGATTACAATACTGAAAAGAAAAGAAAAGAGAAAATACAACAACAATTTAAAAAAAAAAGATTCTAGCTTCATTCTTATTCTTTTCTTTCCTTGGTCATTTTTGTTATTAACACTTCCCTGAAACCATAACAAGTTTCAGCCAGATGACATGCAACCTGCCTCCCCCCCATTTTCTGCGTACAGATGAGATCTTTCTTCTTAGACGTTTAGCACTGTCGTCAGCATATTGCAAAAAGAATGCAAATGAGCTGCAGGATCTATAACCAGAGACAGTAAGCAAAGGCCATTAATTATGTTTTTAAAAAATGTTAACCCTAGCAGACTGTATAACAAGCAATTGTGCTAATTTCAATCTGTAATCAGTCCCTACATTAGCATAACTTTATTTATTTAGCATTAAGGCAACAATTTAGAGAATATAATTTAGTTGGAAATGTCAGTAATTTTGCGGTGGCAGATTGCTGTTACAGAGCTACCTCTGTTTGACCTTACAGCTGCCAGGACTAATTACTTTAATCGCATTAATTGTACTGACCACTGTGGTGCTTAATGTACTTGCTGGTACTCTCTTACTATTGAGCAAATCAGCTCAGATACATTCTTGATCATAGAAGCCAATGCTCTTTTTTTTTTTTTCAGATATGGGACTTGAACTCAGGGCCTAGGCATTTTCTACTTTTGGCTTTTTTGTAGTTCATTAGCGATAAGAGTTTCCCAAATTTTCCTACCTTGGCTGGTTTCAAATTGAGATCCTCAGATCTTAGCCTCCTGAGTAGTTGGGTTTATAGGCAACTACTGAAATCCAATGCTGTGTGCCAAGACATATGATTTTGTGAATCTATAATGAATATTTTCTCCTGGCAAGAAAGTTCCACAAAACATCTAATAAATAAATATTTTGCTATTAGAAGCCCATCTATTAGTTGAATAGGAGTGGATTTAGAATGCCCATTCTATGCATGGACTTAACTCCCAACACCAGAACCAACAGAGTCTGCTACTAATTCATTTGCTTATTCAAAGCAGGGAGTTTTGGGTAAGCAAATGATTTAGAGTGCCTGACTCTAAATGTGACTTTTTTGGGGGGAAATTTATGCATTTTGTAAATTTTCTTCACTGGATGATAATAATCACCAACCAGAATGGAGTAATTGCTATGTTTCTGGCTCTGAGTTAGATACATGACATGTATTTTATTTGTTTTATGGCTATAATGCATCAGAGGTAGGTTCTTCAACATTGGCAGGACCAAGATTCCAACACATAATATTTGGATCTGAAATCTCTGAGCTTGATGTTCACGCTTGCTATTGTTTTAGACTCAGTTGGATTCTCCTCTAAGGCCTCACAAAATGGATGCAACAGCTTTTATGCCCAGCCAGTGGTCTCCTAGCTAAGTGGCTCTGGCTTCTTTCCTTCTTCTTTTTGATTTTTATTTTTTTGTCAGTCATGGCACTTGAACTCAGGGCTTGGGTGCTGTTCCTGATCTCTTTTGTTCAAGGCTAGCACTTTATCACTTTAAATTATAGCACCACTTTGGTGGTTAATTGACGATAAGAGTCTTTGGACTTTCACGATTTAAACCTGGATCTTTAAATCTCAGCCTCCTGAGTAGCTAGGATTACAGGTGTGAGCCATCAGAGTTGTCTGGCTGTGGTTTCTAAAGGGCTTCAGTTGGCAATGTTGTCTTCCAAATGAGGCCCCCAACATCTCAATGAAATCTTAACACATAGATTGGGTGTCTTGTTTCTTCTGGCTAAGTTCCTCTCATTTTTTTTTTTTTTTTTTTTGTCATGGGACTTGATCTCTGGGTCTGGGAGCTGTCCCTGGGCTCTTCAGCTCAAGGCTATTTCCCTAATCCTTGAGCCACAGTGTCACTTCCAGTTTTCTGGTGGTTAGTTGGAGATAAGAGTGTCATGGATTTTAGTACCAGGCTGGCTTTGAATCTTGATTCTCAGATCTCAGCCTCCTGACTAGCTAGGATTATATGCATAGGGCATATAGTCTTTCAGCCTCATCTTTCTGTTCTTAACTATTACACCTTCCTTAGGGAAGCCTTGCTTAATGCCAGTCTATGTCAGGAAGCCTCATTAACAGCTCTACTAGCACTTCAAACTTGTCTTTTATTTAAAAAAAAAAAACAACTGGTTTTAATGTCTTGCAATTAAATAAGCAAAAAGCCAAGCAATCCAGTGTCTTGTCTTTAAAAAGGAAAGGAAGGAGGGGTGACGTTGACCATTTTTCAGAAAGCTTTTTTCTTTCCCCGGTGTCTTAAACTCAGGATCTCAGTTTGCTTGCCTGTCTGTCTCTCTTTCACTTGAGCTATGACTTCTGCCTGGCTTTTTGCTGGTTAATTGGAGGTGGAATTTGGGAAACTATTCTGCACGGGCTATCTTCAAACTATGATCCAACTGAACTCAGCCTCTTGAGTAGCTGGGACTTAGCATGTGGCTAACAGATTTACTATTCACTGGCTAATCCTACAAAACCTGAAAGAAAAAAAAGAAACAACAAAACAGAACAAAAACTCCCATATCCTTCAGATTTAAACTTTGTGGTCCCATTGCATCCTCATTGCATTCTCATCCTGGGGTCTGTGCTCCAAGACCCCAGTAAATCGAAGACCTCGTGGATAAATCAGAGCTTTCCTTATACCTGCTAAATTGTACTATATAAGGCAGGTACAGTAAGAGATTAACAAGAACAATAATCATTATCATTATCATGTGATCATTATCACAATCACAGAGTGCAACAAAGGTTATTTGAAATTTATGAATTCTTTATTACGAGAACTTCTTAAATATTTTCAGATTATCATTAACTACAAGTAATTGAATATAAAAAGTGAAAATGCATGTGTGCATCATGCATGTATATATGTGTATGTGTGTGTGTGTGTGAATTACTATATATGGTATTCACAGAATAAGCCCCAAATCATATCTTGTCTTTAAAGGTCTATGATACATATTTTACTTTTGACCACAGTCCTCTGCTTACACTTTCTCCCCAAGGCAGGCCATCAAGAACAGAAATTCTGTAGTCATAGAAACTCTAACCCTCTCTGACCTTTCTCATCTGTTTTAGAAAAGCCCATAGTTCTAGGATGATAAGGCCCCTATTTCAGAAGGAGGCCTATACCCAGGAGGAAGGATTGCTACATGAGAGGCAAAGATGAATCTAAACAGACAGCTTCATTGACTCTCGACTCCATCATTTAACACTGGATCAGATCCTTTTTGTCCAATTTCATTTCAATATGGTTGTCTGAGTTTCAGTCATGCCTGTGAAATGAAGTCTACAGAAAAGCTCACTGGTACAGAGTTTGAAGAATTTCTGGTAGTTCCTATAGTGGGAAGGGCTCATAAAATATAGAATCTCAGTACTACTTCTACCTTACCTCACCCTGTGCATTTCTTTATGTATATCATTTACCTTCTTGACAAACTAGTTTGGTGAGCTCATCAAGCAAGTAAATTCAACACAGCCTGGAATTGTATAAAGCTCTAGTTATTGCTAATCAGAAATTCAGATAAAAACAACCCAAGGGAAGAATTGAGTATGGAATTGTCAGCCTGTGGAAATGAAGCTATCTCCAGGTACAGTGTCAGTGCTTGCTGCCTGCTTGCTGGTGTAAAGAGAATGCCATACCTTTTGATTCCTGGCCCCAGATTCTGTTTTTAAAAAGCAAAAGAGGGGCCGGGAGTTTGGCCTAGTGGTAGAGTGCTTGCCTAGCATGCATGAAGACCCAGGTTCAATTCCTTGGTACCACATGCATAGAAAAAAGCTAGAAGTGGTGCTGAGGCTCAAGTGGTAGAGCTCTAGCCTTGAGAAAGTCCAAGGACAGGGCTCAGGCCCTGAGCTCAAGCCCAGGACTGGCAAAAAAATAATAATAAATAAAATAAAATATGCTAAGTACATATTTTTTAAAAAAAGCAAAAGAAAAGGAAGTAACCTATGCTGGAAAAATATAATAGAAGAAATAGTTTCAGTTGAATTGTCCTTCACTATCTTCTTATAGCTGCTAATGACTTCTGCTTCTGTAAAACTGGCCTTCATCTGCACAGGTCTCCCATCCAAGGATTTCACAGTACAGGGAAACATGTAACTGATATGTACAATGTAGTTAGAACTGTAATGGTTGTTTCTATGGTGAATATTACATAGATGTTTGAATTCTTATTATTGTTCTCTAAGAACTTACATAGCATATGGTATACATGGTACTTATACTGCATTAGATATACATAGTCCAAAGATGACTTAAAGTATGGGAAGATGGGCTTAGGTTTACTACACAATTCTATAGAAGGAACATGAATGTCAGTATCTGTGGAGGCTCTGGAGTCAGATATCAAGGATGACTGTGCATTTGCATTGTACCTTCTTCCCAGAGAGCATCTTGTTTTATAGCACTGAATTGGAAAGGTGTGGCTTAGTAGCCCTAACTTAAGAGGGAATGTGCTTGTCTATTTGTAAGATGCTCTCCAGTGGCAGACATCAGAAGAGGTCACAACCGTGGAATTCATGCAGGAGAATTAAGTGACTTAGCTTGAAGAAACATTCATCTTAGCCATCAGCTCTGGATTTCCTTCTGCTCAACCTGGTCTTGTGTGTCTGCCTAAAGATACCTTTTGATTGAAAATCAACAGCAAGAATCTTTTTCTAATATGGGAGCTTTTGGTTTATTAATTTCAGGAAGAGAAATCATTAGTATTTATAATTGAAGAGAATTAGAGGTCTGGGTTCACAAAGAAGAGAAAGAAGATTCAGATTAGTTCTGGGATGAGAAGGGAAAATCAATATATCCCTAAAATGATTTTTCTACAAAGCATTCATGAGAAGGGAGCAAAAATTTCTGTTTACTAAATACTTTTTTCCATTCACCCATCCATCCATCCATTCATCATCTTAATCTTAAAATTCTAAAAGGACCAAATACTGAATTAGAAGAAGATATAAGGCAGTGGAAAGACCTTCTATGCTCTTGAATTGTTAGAACTAGTATTGTGAAAATGTCAATACTACTCAAAGCAATCTACAAACTCATTACAATACCCATTAAAATACCAACATCAGGGGCTGGGAGTTTGGCCTAGTGGTTAAAGTGCTTGCCTAGCATGAATGAAGACCCGGGTTCGATTCCTTGGTACCACATACATAGAAAAAAGCTGGAAGTGGTGCTGAGGCTCAAGTGGTAGAGCTATAGCCTTGAGAAAGTCCAAGGACAGTGCTCAGGCCCTGAGCTCAAGCCCAAGACTGGCAAAAATAAATAAATAAAATACCAACATCATTTTTTTAATGAGAAGAGGAACAATACAAAAATTCATATGGATCCATAAAAGACCTGAATTGCAAAAGTGATCCTAAAAGTAATCCTAAAGGTACAACAATAGCAAATTCTTCATAGTGACACAAAAACAGACCTGAAGAAAAATGGAATAGAAGACCCAGAAATAAATGCACACTGATTAGCCATCTACTGTTAGATAAGTGAACCAGCAGATTGGATAAAAGACAATCTCTTCAACAAGTGGTTATGAGAACTGGATATCACATGCAGAAACCTGAAACTCGATCCTTATCTATGACCTTACACTAGCACCAATTTAAAATGAATCAGATTTTAATGTTTGACCTGAAACCCTGAAACTATTACAAGAAGGAAGAAGAAACATTAGGACAACTGGGACACGTAAGAACTTTCTGAATAAAGCTCTAGAAGCATAACAAATCAAAAAATCAAGATCAAGATGCATTGTATTTAGAAACTGCTTCATTACACAACAATTCTTTTGTACAATGACAAAGATAATTAAAGTATGAAAAAAGTCAAAATAGTAATTCTTAAAAGCTAATCAAGTTCTGAAGAACTTTATTAGGTAAAAGCTGGTAACAAATATACTGATTTCAGAATTAAAGCTTTTATTTTTTTATTTATTTAGTTGCAAAGAAGGCATGAGAATTTGTGTGCTGAGTTCCTATTAAGGTTCTGATATATTTTGAACTTTTATGTTATCTCATTTAATCCATGTACCATTTTGCAAAATAACTTCATTGAATATTATTAATCTAATATTGATGACTCTCACAGGAACTAGAGATGCTGAGAAATTGCAAGGCTACCAAGAACTCCATATGACAGGGAAGAGAGCACACAAATAACTATACTATAAACCTAAAATAATCACAGTAGACAGATGAGCAGAAATAGGGTTCTATCCTATTTCTGTCCTGAAGATTATGTAGTTGTTTCAAAGAACTCAATATTGGGACAATCAGCTTACTATAAACAATTAGCTAGCATTATAAACTCTTGTTTACTTTTTCCCCTGCCAATCCTGGGACTTGAACTCAGAGCCTGGGCACTGTCATGGAGTTTTCTCAAGGTTAGTGCTCTACTCCTTGAGCACTAGCTTTTTCTGTGTATGTGGTATCAAGGAACTATATACTCTACCACTAGGCCACATTCTTATCCTCTTCTTTACTTTTTTCGTTTGCTTATTTGTTTTGGCTGAAAGGCGTCTTTGGGATAGTTTGAATTATTTCATTTTTCAAATAAGATGATTTAAATGTTTGTTAAAGTCTATTCACTCATACTTGAATAGTATTTAAAAAGCATGCTTAAGTAGGGTACTAGTGGTATGGATTTATAATCTCCAAATAGCTACCCAAAAGCCGGAAGTGAAGATGCTGTGATTCCAATGATAGTGCACCATCCCAGAAGGGAAAAGGGTAAGAAACAGCTCTCAGGCTCCAAGGCTGAACCCAAGTATATTCACACACACACACACACACACACACACACACACACACACGAGTACTTGAATATGGCTTGCACAGTGTAAATAAAAATGTAGTAGCAAAATAGCTTTATCTGTGTATAGCAGCTTTCTTCTTAATATATCTATTTCCCATGTTTATTTCTTTTATCCATTCTTTGTGTGAAAGTAACTACGCATTACCCTGATTGGCCAGTCTCACGAGACAGGGTTTCTTTTTCCACAAACAATGAACACCAAAGTACTTAATCTGGTATGCTAAAGAAGTTGATATTCCACTGCCCAAGCATGGCCTCTTGACACATAAATGACCTCTGTTCCCCTGGGAAGGAACTCTTCCCAAGGCAACCTGGGATATTCAGGAACATTTTGGCAGAGCCATAATTAGAGGAAAACTTTGGACAATATTCTGCAGCCATAAATCTATAGTAAAGGTTTACTATAAAGTATATCTTTCCATGACTCTGAAGTTGGATTTTTTTCCCCCTTCTCCTTTTTGTATTTGAGCTGCTGACTTTGACTTAGCCTAGTGACTTTGTCAGGTTCCTGTGGTGAATTGCTAATGAAATTAGGAGAGACAAGGTCCATTGACTTAGAAGACCTCTGTCATTAGCTAAGTCTTCCTCAGCTTGTGCAACTGTTCTGACATCCACTTAGTCAGCTTGGCTTTAATACTTGCTTCTGACATTCATACATACAAGGGAGAGAGGAGAGCTTGGAATGGAGATGTGGATATAACATGGTAAATAGGCTTTATCCAAAAAAAAGGAGACAAAGGGGAGAAATCAACATTTACATTAACATCTAAAAGCAGACTTTTTGAAGAACATTTATTTGATTAGCTGATAATAATGTACTTTGAAGGCTAGTTCCTTTAAGGATCACAAACTATAGAACAGTGTGGTTATTTCTTTCTCTGTCCATTTTGCTCAAAAATTTCACATATAAAATCTAAAGCAAAAGACAAACAAAATACTCTACTTGCCAAAAAAATCAAATAAAAAGTACATTTTGCAAGAAAGATGACAAGATTCTGCTGATATTTATCAAAATTATTAGTGATATACATACAACAAAACAGCCCTGTATTTGAAGTTTGCCGGAGCAGACATTGTTATGTATAGCTCATGGATTAAATGAATTGCTTTTGTGAATCACATAAATGAGGCCTATGTTTTACTGAATTGCAATTTGATGTTCTGGTTTTTAAGAACGAAGGACGTAGAGGCTGTAATCTGTCATCTTGGACTTCATATGGGACATGGTGACTCTAAACTTGATTCTGATCTTTAAGAAAGCAGATTTAGAATAAAGACATGCTGAGAACCTTGAGGGAATGCCAGATCGTTATGAAATTCAAATGGGCAAAACAAAGGGGTGAGGAACTCTATGTGATGCACATTCTAAGACACAGAAAATCAAATGTCAAAAATTTAAAGGAAATGTGCTTGTTACCAGAGCCAGAGTTGTATTTTTTTAATTTACTATTTTTTATTTTTCAATTATAGCTAAGCCCAAAGTGGAAAGAATATTGAATGCTAATTGCGTAATGAAAATTAGCTGGGAAATGGGGAAAAAATAAAAGTAAAGAAGTCAAAATGATTACTGGAAAACACTTCTTTGAGCCAAGCCTTTTCTTTTACTTTTCTGGTACTAGGCTTTGAATTTAGGGCGTCAAGCTCTCCTTTGGCTTTTTCACTCACAGCTACCATTCTTTGATCCATTCCTCCACTTCTGGATTTTTTTTTTTTCCCTGGGGCTTGAAATCAGCTTTTTTGCTCAAGGCCAGCTCTCTATCACTTGAACCATGACTCTCCTTCCAGCTTTTTTGGTGCTTAATTGGAGATAAGAGTCTCATGGACTTTTCTGGTTTTGAACTTCAATTCTCTGATCTCAGCCTCCTAAGTAGTTAGGGTTGCATATAACTCACCATCATCTGTGCTTGGCTGAACTTAAATGCTTAAATCTTAGTTTCCTGAGTAGTAAGATGGTAGGGGTGAGACATGGATAACTAATTTGAACACAGATATTAACAAGCATGTTTGAAATATCAAGAAATTTTTAGGTAAGAATAAATGCAGTAGCACAAACCTAGAAGAATGTCTACTAAATGTGGTAGATTACTTCTGTAATTCAAGCTATTGGGGAAGATGCGATTAGGAGAATCATAATTCCATCATAAATCCAGTCCGTGAGACTGACTCTTAACAGAAGAAGCTGGGTGATGGCCTATGCCTGTCACTCAGTTACATGGCGTGTTCCCCAAGGGAATACCAGAACAGTTTAAGGTAAACAGAGAATGAAAGAGTTCCATACTTCTTTTGTGGAAGCTCAAAACAAATAGGATTAGGGGACTGGACAATGAAAGAGAGAGTAACCACACGAGCCCAGCCATGGAGATGGAATTTGGGATGGATGTTTCCTTTTGTGTTTTGTTTGTGACTAAAATTATGAACACATTTCAGTTTGTTTCATGGTAATATTTCCATCCATGCATATGATCCTGCTTTGATCCTGTTCACCTCCTCACGCTCTCATTTTTATACACTTCACAAATTACACGTAGGAAGAGCCTAAAAGTCAGGCACAGTGGCTCACACCTGAAATCCTGCGACTCAGGAGGATGCTTATCCCCAATTGACCACTCCAAAACCAGAAGTGATGCTGTGGCTGAAAATGGTAGAGCACTAGCCTTGAACAGAAAAGCTCAGAGATAGCACCCAGGCCCTGAGTTCAAGCCCAGCAATCACCACTACCACCATCACCACCACCACGGCCAACAACAAAACTATAAAAACATAACATGATATCCTAAACAGTGTAGTCCTAGTCTGATTTCAGTGACTCTGAGACATGTGCCACTGGACTGAACAGCATGCACTGATAACACTTAGAAATGATTTGCTTCTTCTGCTTGCAAAGGGAAGATGAACACTTGGTGTGGAATACTCTCTCTTCCCCATTTTGTTTCTGTAAAGACCACACTGTAAATCAGGGTTGGAGCTGTAAGTTCATTGGCAGTGCATCTGCTTAGCATGCATGAGGCCCTAGGTTCATTTTTTCAGCAACAAACCCAAAAGCCTAACCGAACTATTTACGTTGGTCATGTACGTCTCTTCATTTCCATGAATAGGACATCTTTATGAATCTGTGGTCTACTCAGGAACCAGAAAAGAGGACTGTGGGGCTTTGGATCAGCTGTGACCATTGGCCCTCAGTGCTCTCACTCAATGGCTCATACTCTCAAATATGGGTCTAAATGTTCATTGTAAACACTTTGCTTCCAGTGTCTGGTTCAAAGCTTAGCAAAATTTGTAACTTTTTCCTCAGAAGTGAAAAAGGAAGGATGGGCTAAAGAATAAACATGTAAAATAATTTTTAAAAATTCCAGGAGCTGGAAGTGTAGCCTAGTGGTAGAGTGCTTGACTAGCATGCACAAAGCCCTGGGTTCGATTCCTCAGTACCACATACACAGAAAAAGCCAGAAATGGTACTGTGGCTCAAATGGTAGAGCACAAGCTCTTAAGAAAGCCCAAGGAAAGTGCCTAGACACTGACGTCAAGCCCTAGGACTGCCAAAAATAAATAAATAAAACTTCCAAGACATATGTAGCATAGTAATTCCTTACGCCATTCCCACGGATCCAATTTCCAATTCCTTCTCACCCAGGATGAACAAAGATGACAATGATGAGGATGACGATGATGATGATGACAACAACAACAACAGTAACAAAATGCACAGGCACCCAAACTTCCCTCATAGTTGAAAAGTAGCTTCTGACATAGTATTTTTAGGGAATTCTCAGGTAGTTCTTTTGCTGTCAGGTAAAGAACCACTGCCCTGGAAGATGCAGTGAATCCAAACCTTCCACAGCATATGTGCATTATAAAATGTCCAGGCTGGGGACCTCATTCTAAAGTAATTACTGGCTTTAAACATTTCTTGTATGCATTTGCTGGGGTGAAGAGGGTTAATATTACAAATGATATTTGACTTCACAATGGTTTCATTTACCATGGTTTGGCTTTACAATGATTCAATGATGACAGGCATTCAGTAATTCAGTAGAAATCATCCTTCTTAGGAGAGGGCAGCGGGGATCAGGTTCAAGGCCTTACAGCTGCCTAACAAGTGCTCTACTACAGACCTGCTATCCAGTCTCACTTGAGAGGCTGGGCAGGGGCAGCTCCTGAGAAACCAGCCACACATAGACTGGGCACTGAGAAAAACAAGTGGAGGTTCATGCCCGTTATCTTAGTGATTCAGGAGGCTGGGATCTGGGATCTTCATTCAAAGTCAGCCCAGACCAAAAAAAAAAAAAAAAAGAAATAGTCTGTGAAACTCTTATCTTCAATTAACCTCCTATAAAGGTGGAACCAGAGCTGGGTCTCAAGTGGCAGAGAAACTGCCTGGAGCAAAAAAGCTAAGGGACAACCTCCGCCCCCCACCCCCACCCCTCAGTTTAAGCCACAGTTGTGGCACACATAAAAAGGCATTGTGTTGAGAATGATTTTTGCCCAACCATATACATAGGGTAATGTGTCTGCTGAGTAGGTTTGGCTAGGCTATGATATTCAGTAGGTTAGGGGTATAAATGCATTTTCAAAGTATGATGTGTTCAGTCTATGTTAGGTTTATTGGGATATAACCCCAGTGAAAGGCATGGGGCATCTATTCTTAAGTAAAGGAGTATCCTTAAGACATAATAGCTGTCTACCAGGACAAACTTACAACCCAGGCTCTAAGAAAATGCGAAGATCTGACTGCCGGTTAGCACTTCACTGTCACACACACACACACACACACACACACACACACACACATGTCACCCTCCATTTGGCATATTAAGGAATGGAACTAAATGAGACTCGTCAAGTTTATCTCCTCTCATATTCTGTAGTATAGAAAGGTCGACGACTTACTCCAAATCCATTCATACTTCCTTCTGCCTAATGAAACCTGGTTTTGTTCAGATGACCAATTCTCCACCGGACAGGTTGAATAGTTCCTGGGAAGCTGACTCTTACAGCGTGAATGGGTGAGCTTCCTAGAGAATGGGATAAGTCTTTCTTACTTCAGAAATGGATATGTGACCCACTTCTAGATAATAGAAGGTGCTGACAGATTTGGAAGTATGACTGAATGATTAGAATCCAGCGTTCCCCTCCCATTCAATGTGAACACAGAAGCACATTGGCTTTGGTGCTAATGTGACTCTCCGATGTTTAATGGACCTCAGTGCTGAGCTGACACATGAACATATAGTGGAAAGAGTCAAAGAGCTGGGACTTGTGTCAATACATTGAAACACAGCCTTTACTTATCTGAAACCCTAATTATCGCTGGGCTTTCTGATCTATGAGGCAATAAATCTATTGCTTAAGCAATTTTAATCTGGGTTTTCTGTTACTTGAAGCTGAAATCCTTCTAAATGATTCATCTTCTTCAAGTCTAAATCCCTCATTCAGTATTTTAATTCATTCCCTGATTTCAGGTATCTTTCATTAGCTTTTGGGCCATTTACCTCGTCTTTCTTCATTTTAGTTTTCTACTCTAATGATCATCAGATAACTTCATGAGTACTAATTTGCCATTTTTTAATTATGTCTTTTCCATCTTTTTGTCTCCTTTTGATCCACCAATAATTGATACTAAGCAACATCGAAGTGTGTATATAAGACACATACCTCAATTCTGTTCACAGTTAGAGTGTTTTACCGAGTGAAACTAGACAGGAAACTTGCACATAGTCACTCATTTTGGAACTCTGGGGAGGCCTGGGCAAAATATTATTAATGTCCTCTTTCTAGTTTTTGCCAAGGAAAGGACCATTTGAATGTTGATGCTAATGGAGAAAAAAGTAGATGTTTCCATGTTCAATGCAAAATTTCTTTCTTACCCAATGCTGGTAGCTCACATCTATAATCTCAGGAGGCTGAGATCTTTGAACTGAAGTCAAAAGCCAGGTCACACAGGAAAGTGTGAGACTCATATTTCTGAAAAAAAAAGTGGAGGGCTTGGAGTTTAGCCTAGCAGTACAGTGCTTGCCTATTATGCATGAAGACCTGAGTTCAATTCCTAGGCACCACATACATAGAAAAAGCTGGAAGAGGTACTGTGGCTCAAGTGGTAGAGCTCTAACTTTGAGAAAGTCCAAGGATAGTGCTCAGGCCCTGAGTTGAAGCCCCAGGACTGGCCGAAAAAATTAAGATGGAAGTAATGTTGTGTCTCAAGTGGTAAAGTACTACTTTTGAATAAAGTAGTGCCTAGATCGCGAGTTCAAGCTATAGTACTGGTACAAGAAGAAACTATTTTTTTTTTTTTTACTTTTGCCAGTGTTGGACTTGAGCTCAGGTCCTGAGCACTGTCCTTGGATTTTCTGAAGGTTAGAGCTCTACCACTTGAGCCTCAGCACTACTTCCGGCTTTTTTCTATGTATGTGGTACCAAGGTATCAAACCTGGGTCTTCATGCATGCTAGGCAAGCACTCTACCACTAGGCCAAACTCCTGGCCCAAAGTAACTAATTTTTTTTTTCATCTTAGGGAATTGATTCTATAGGAATTCAGGAAAGTAAAGAAGGAATCAGTAAATATATATATACATATATATATATTTCCTTCTGATTTCCTTCTGGATTTATGTCCCAAAATGCTTTCATATGTAACTTGAGTTAAGTCTTATAACAAGGTAGGTTATATTTATTTCTATATTACATTTGGGACAACTGAAGCTTAAAAATGTAATTTTATCAAGGTCATTAAAGTGAATGTCAGAGCCAGATTCACATACAGTCTGGGATGTCTCCAAACCTATACAGATGCTACAATTTACACACCTACCCCTCTTATTATTCCTTGGGAATATTTTGGAATATTTCCAGTCCCAGTCAATGGAGAAATGTCTGACTCATTGAACATAAACGGCTCATACAATCAATGGCACTTGGCTAGATGGACATCCATACCTCTTGTCACCTCCCCACAGCCCATAGGCCTATGTGATCATTTATGAAATGGCATTATGAATATTCCGGTGGTTTGGGGCAGAAAAATACGTTTCCTTGTTTCTTCATGAACTCTCTGCTAAGGAGTAATTAGCATCACCCACCCAGTCCCTTGATGCCAGCAATAACGCTCCCGATGACAGTGGTAAACACAAGGTTGTTGGATAAAGGCTTGGCTTCTGTCATGTATTTCTCTGGCCTGATTTCCCTACCAGACTTTGGGGAGGTCTTCTGGTCCTCACATGTGACTTTATAGCCATGATTACAGGTGCCAGTCTTGTCGTATGGAGCATTGCAATTTACTGTGTTGTTCACAATGACCGACTGACTTGTTCTTATGCTGTACATTTGCTTCTGAGCAATCTGCCCAGTTTTTAGTAGAAAAGGATGCACAAAAATACACCTTTGTAGTAAGTACTCTCTGGCATGTCAGACTTAGCTCTGGTGAGTCTCCCTGAACAAACTGAGGCTACTGCCTTCATAATGGTCCCTAATCATTCCCTCACAGTAACAGCGTGGAGGAGAAGGGAGTGTGAAAAAAATGTGACTGAGAAGAAAAGAAAGGAGAGGGGGAAGAAGACAGGAAGAGGGGGAGGGAGGGAATGATGTGAGCACATAAGAACTGCTGATGTTTTTGTACCTAGATACAGATTTTTTTGGCTTAGTGGTATCAAAATCAATACTTTTGAAAATTGTATTTAGAGAAAACCAGCTCAACAAGATCCAGAAGAAACACGCTCAGACCAGGACCAGAATTATTTAGCGTTGTTACGGATACCTGGTCATTCTCCAAATAATTGTTTACTAGCTGTCTTGCTCCTCTCTCTCTCTCTCTGTTTTACCATCTCCAAGAGGGAAAAGGGGGAGAAAAAACAAATTTTCACATTTCATGGATTATTGTTAGGCTAAAATTTTTTTATGCTTATACTTATGACTTTTGCTCAGCACAAAAACTCTTCCATGAGGGTAGGGAGAAATTGTTTTCACTGTTCTTTAAGTTCCAACCACAGAAGCTCAGAAAAGCTGAGTAATATCTCCTCCTCTTCCTCCTTCCTCCTCCTCCTCCTTCCTCCTCCTCCTCCTCCTCCTCCTCCTCCTCCTTCTTCTTCTTCTTCTTCCTCTTCTCTCCTGTCCTGGGTCTTGAACTCAGGGCCTGAGTACAGTCCTTGGGCTTTCTCAAGGCTACAGCTCTACCACTTGAGCTACAGCACCACTTCTGGCTTTTTTCTATGTATTTTGTACCAAGGAATTGAACCCAGGTCTTCGTGCATGCTAGGCCAGCACTCTACCGCTAGCCTAAACTCCCAGCCTCTCATTTTTTTTCTAGTCCTGGGGCTTGAACTCAGGGCCTGAGCACTGTTCTGAGACTTTCTTGAGGGCAGAGCTCTACCATTTGAGGCACAGCACCACTTCCAGTTTTTTCTATGTATGCGATACCTAGGAATCGAACCTGGGTCTTAATGCTTGATAGGCAAACACTCTACCACTAGACCAAACTCCTGGTCCCTAAGTAATGTTTTCTGTTATTACTAGTGAGTGACTAAGAGGAAGCATGAAACGAATCTTACGCAGCCCTTCTTTCACAGGCATTCAATGTATGCAATAGTCTCAAAACCATGGCTACTCTTCTCCCATAGGTCCAGAGGCCCGAAGTTTAAGATCATGGTGCAGCAGGGACCTTCCCCTTTAATGGCTCCAGGGAGAAAATCTTAGCTTGCATATATATTTCAGACTAGGAAGGCTGTCAGTATTCTTGAGCTTGTAGCAATTTTAAGTCTGAACTTCTTCTCCTTCTCCTTCTCCTTCTCCTTCTTTTTGCCAGTCCTGGGGCTTGAACTCAGAGCCTGAGTACTGTCCTTGGGTTTCTCAAGGCCAGAATTCTACCACTTGAGCCATGGCACCACTGCTGGCTTTTTTCTATATATTTGGTACCAAGGAATCGAACCTGGGTCTTCATGCATGCTAGGCAACCACTCTACCACTAGGCCAAACTCCTAGCCCCAAGGCCAGCATTCTTACAGTCAGACAGTTATGTGGGTGAAAGATCTGATTATAATTCATGTTTGATATCAAATGTTGATGATGACAATTTAGAGCCAAATCTGAAAGATTCAGAGAAGAGTGGTAGACTTTGCAGGGAGTGTCATAGCAGGTGAAAAAGACACTATGGCTCCATTTGAATCTTTCCATTTAATAAACATAACTGTAGAAATGACAAAAAGCCACATGAACCTTTTTAGTGTCGAAACTAAAACAGAATCGTAACTATCTTAGGATGTGGTGGTGGGAAAAGAGTGTGTGAGCTGATACTGTGAGGATAGAGCTGTCATAGGTAAAATGAAGGAAGAAGGTGGCCAGGCTTGGAAAATAAACATGAGTTGGAGGTTTGAATGAATTAACTCTCAGTGACACACTCTTCAACATCCCTAAGCATTTGAGAAAGGCATTGAAAAAGATTCAGAGTTACTCTTTTGGTCACACTTCTTCACTGCTGATACCCTCTAGAGAACTAGCTTAAATTTTAATCATGAATTCATAAACATTATACACAAACGATATACAAAACAGTGAAAATGTTTAGCTATTCTGCCTCTGTTTTTGACCTTTTATTGAATAAGGGGAAGATAAACCATGGTTCAGATATTAGAAGAAGGAATCCTTAGAGATCAGGAATGGGGGAAGACAGTAGAGTTTTAACCAAATTGTGCTAATGAAAACCACAGCCCACAAATCTCCTACCTTGAGAGTCAGATTTACAATGGGAAATCAGTTCAAAATTTGAAAGCGGATGTTGACATTCCTGTGAAACAAGCTGCTCATTGACTTTTTTTCTGGTGGTAGGCTGCAGAGCTTTTTTTTGTTTTCTACAGAATGGTTAAATGCTACCACTTTGGGGGTCTCCATTGCTGTATAAGCCACTCAGTGAGACAGAATGAACATGTGGTAGTCCTGATAAATGCTAATTCTGCAGAAGTCTTTAGCTACAGAGTCTTTAGAGAGCTTCAGAGTGGAAAAAGGAAAGCCTTCTTGGTTAGGTGTTTGTAACAGATCTAATTATGGTGAAAAACATCTCAGATCTTTTTTTTTTTTTTTGGTGGTCATAAACAAGCACTATTGAAGAAATTCTTAAGAGGTTCATCAGAAAAACCTAAAAGGTAGAGCTATAACACCATCCAACAATCCTACTCCTTGAATGTTAATCGAAAGGAGCAGAAATGGGTGTATTGAGGGGAAATCTGTAGTTCACATTCACTGGAGTACTACTCAAAAAAGTCCAAGGCAGGGCTTTCACTTCAGAGTCAATCAGCTGAAATATGGAGAATGAGAAGGTGGTATGGAATATCATTGAGCCTAAAAAAAAATAAATCTTGTCGTTTGCAACAACCTAGATGGAACTGGAGATTGTTATGTGAAGGGCAATAAGCCCCAAAGGGCAAATTCTCTGTGATCTTACTCGTGTGTTTATTCTGAAAGGATTGGTCTCATAAAAGCAGACAGGAGTGATGATTGCTGCGGGCAAGTGTGCAGAGTGTGAGTGAAGAGGGACAGCACTCAGTGTCTAGTTGCAGATTGAACAGACAGATTTGGGGATCTCTTGCACAGCTGTCTAACTGTAGTCAATAATGTATTATGCATTTCAAAATAAGAGAGGAAATTTCAAATGCATCATGAAAAGAAATATTAGGTAACTGAGATGATAGATACGTTAATTATCTTGATTTAATCCTACCACTTGTGTACATACATAAAAACATCATGTTTAGCTAAGGGTGGTTGCCCACATTTACAAGCCAGCGCTCAGAAGATGAAGACAGCAGAACCATGAGTTTAGATTCATCTTGGACTATATAGATTATTGTTCTTTGTTTTTTTATTTGTTTGTTTGTGGTGCCTGTACTAGGACTTGAACTGAGGGCCTTGCATATTATGTTAGCTTTTTCCTCTCTCCAGGCTGGTGTTCTACCACTTGAGTAACCAGCTTTTTTTTTTTTCTGGTTAATTGGAGACTTTCCTACTCTGGTTAGCTTTGAACTACAATTCTCATATCTCAGCCCCTCTGAGTAGCTAGAATTACAAGTATGGCCAGCCCAGCCTTCTCTTTCAGTAAGTAGCAATTGAGGAATTTATGTAAATGACTATGTGCAAGGCAAAGAGGAAAAAGAAATGTATTTTGTTTTATGAGCTGCTTGTTGATGGTGGGAACAGAATATCCATTAAAAGTCTCATTTCATCTAAAGGTTATCATTTGGAAGTTCTTGTTTTTGTACCTTTCACATTTATACTCCAGCTCTAATTTAATCCAGTTACTACTGGAGAAATCTCAACTATCTTGAAAAGTCTTAGTGTTTTGAGACTAGCACTGAATTATTTCCTTGCAACAGATTTAATAAGTGAAAACTGGAGAGATTTTTCCCTCTCATGTTCAGACATAATCTTGGCAGATTTTTTAAAAAGATAAACAAAATGTCAGGAACACTTACAAAAGAACACTCCAGCAGAGAGGCAAAGGTGTCAGGGAACAGGATGAATGGACATTGTCATGAAGATGGCAGTCACATGATTTAGAGAGGCTGAGATTTCTTGCATTCACAGGAAACTCAGATACCCTGAAAAGGCAGAAATGGAAAGGGATCCGCTCCTTCTCTCTGCTTTGGGGGTTAGTCATAAAGTATCTGTAATACAGAGTTACCTGCCCCCAGAGAGACTGCAGGCACAGGTGGATGAATCCTTGGTGTCCCAAATCACCTAGTTCCCTTGGGGACTCCTCAGAACCCAACATGTACCTGTACAAACGCACCAAATCTGCCTATCCTAAGCACCCACACATGTTTTCTGTTGGCACAGATAGTAAGGATCTAAGATTCAATGGTACCATTTAATAATTAATACCGTTCAAATGCTCCCTCCCTTCTGTGAAAGACATGACAAAGAAATGCTGACTTCCTGGGACACTGTATGTGTTGATTTTCATGCAATTATTACACTATATTTACTATAAAAGGATCTTGATTTCACAAGATTAGTAACTAGTTTTCCAAATCCAAGCCATATGCTCAGATTTGTTCCTATAAGTGGTTACATTGGAAATTAATTTCTATGGATTCTGTCATAGTCTTCTGAATCATTTTTACTGTTCCTGAAGCTTGAACTCAGGGCGTGGGTGCTATTTCTGAGTTTTTGTGTTCAAGGCTAGTGCTCTCCCACTTGAGCAACAGCTCCACATCTGGCTTTTTGGTAATTAATTGGAAATAAGAATCACAGACTTTTTTTTCCTGAGCTGGCTTTGAATCATGAGCCTCAGAGCTCAGCCTCTTGAGTAGGATTACAAACATGTGCCACCAGTGTCCAGCTATGAAATCCCTGTAATTTTATCCAGAATGTCATACAATTTAGATATATTCAATAAAGACAATAATTATCTCTAGAACCTAGGGTTATCATCCTGTTCTTTCGAATCACACTATGCATCTGTACAATGGTAACATTTAAGGCCACAGTGTCAGTGGCTCACGCCTGTAATTCCAGCTACTCAGAAGGCAGATATCTTAGGATCAGAAGGCAGATATCTTAGGATCAGGTTTTAAAGCCAGCCAGGGCAAGAAAGTCTCCAATTAACCAGCAAAAACCTGAAAATGCAGTTGTGGCTCAAGGATTAGAGCAGCAGCCTAGAGTGAACAAAGCTAAACAAGCATGCCAGGGCCAGAGTTCCATGGGCAGGCACACATGCACACACAAACATTCACATCTGATCAGTTCACTGAGCAAGAAATATTGAGTTCATTTTTATGTTCTTTTCTCAATTTTCTCTGGTATTCGGCAATTATGCCACTCCAAAACATTTCTAAACAATCATACTCACACAGTAGCTGAAAGTACTCTGTTACAATAAACTAAGGGCTGAAAATGTACCTCAGCAATAGGGTAGCCCTAAAAAGAAAGTAAATAAATAAATAAGTGGTACTTCTCCTTTTACCCACAGAAACATTACCTAGATTATGTCTTCCATGTACAGATAGAAGGTAGATTGGAAGCATACTCTACTACCTCCCAAGACACAGAGTAACAGATATGTTTGTTGTGTAACTAACAAGGTCAGAGACTGTTCAGCTGCAGGAGCAAACTCGATTAAGACCGTGATAATCTTTTGAAAGATTGTAATTTATCTCCATTTGAGGGGCATTATCTTAGTGCTTCAGCTATCACAGGGAGCAAGGTTAACAAATATTCAGTGATGAATTTTTGAAAGCTGCAGTCAGATCTTGTTCTCTTAAGCTCTTCTAAAGGGCTGTCAAAGGCAATAACATAAAACCTGTCAAATTTGTACAGTTACACAATGGCTGTTATCTGAGAAAGTGCTTTATGATTCACACAGTCACTACCTTCATACTTAAACAACTTCTGGGTTGCTTTAAGTTCAAGACAATCTATTCCTCTTGCTCATATGGGGGAAATTACCAGGAAAGGCTCTTATTTACTTCAAATAAGAAACTATGAGACACAAAACCCACTGAGTGGGGATTTGTCTTTTAAATCCTTGTCTGATTCTTTCTCTAAGGGTTAACATTATTGATCATTTTCTTAGCAATTTTATTTGACTTCAATGTGGATTTTGATGTCTGCAAATAGACTGAACTATTCCAAGTGGGATTTGAAGCTAATTTTTAAGGAAGACAGAAAAGTCAGAATGCAAATGATTGGCCATCTTCCAGCAGCTGGGGTCTGTGTTTGGCAAGTAGATCATTGTGCTGGACTTCTCCCAAAAACTCCCAGGAGCTACGACACAATGTACATCTCACAGAGGATTATTATAGACCATCATAGTAAAGCCAGGTATGATGAAGAACTCAGTACCAGGACACATAGGGCAGCCATTGGGACAAAATCAGGGATATATTGACTAGAAGGTTCTAGCCCCTGCTCTGCATGCTTGCAACTCTTTAAGAGATAACTCTTTTTCAACAGCTCGTGGGTGGCCATTTGTTCAAGTGATTGATTTCCCCTTCTTCTCATGCTGGGATCAATTCCTTTGAGGGGAAAAGTAGTCTGTAATATAAACATCCAGTGTTCAGTGAACTTGGTCTCTCTCATCTTTCAGGAGGAAAAAACTGGAATGTGATAGAGATGGAATTGAGAAGCCATTTCAGATTGCCTCCTTGGATTGCAATGAGAAAGAAGACTACCCCTGATTAATTTAGTATAGAATTCTGCTGCCTAGCAGGCCTACGGCAAAGCTAACCCAAGTGATTGTGGATGCTCTGTGTCGTTCTTGAGCCAGAGGCTTTCTGCAAGGTTAGTTACTCTATAAGGACTCCTCCCTGACCCCACCCGGCAAAATGGTGCTGCTGGTACTAGCCAATTTCTGGGTCCATTTTAGCTCTTAGAAACTTTTAGATCCCCTTTCATTCTTGGTGGCAGAAAATTAGGACATTGCCTTCACCAAACAAAAAGAATGCTGTGCATTTCCTCCAGTAAAACTGGGGCCAAGTGTTTGCTAAGGAAGTGCTCTGCCAGTTACCACTTGAGACACATCCCTACTTCCTTTGTTTTTACTTTGTTTTTCAGATAAGATCTTGTGCTGACTTGGAAAAACCTGCCTCAAACCATGATATTCCTATCTCTGTTGCTTTAACCACTGGGATTGTAGACATGTGCTACCATGCCTGGTCCACGCTAAACTATTTTTTCCTTGGGATTATTCTAAAAAAAAGTGAGGAGCAAAATTGATCTACTTCAAAAATATTTGTTTAATTCTTGCTGCTTTTGCTTGGGAATGGGTAGCTGCCTCTTGGACTCATTTTTGTTTTACTTGAATAGATAATTTTAGAGTTAGGCATTGTGCATGTGTGTGAAATGAGTTTCAAACTCAAAACCAATAAAAAATGCATTATATACATATATGGAACTATCCTCTGGAATTCTCATTGCACAATTAATATATGCTAATATTTTTTAAAAGGAAACCAAGTTGAAACACCTGTTTTAGTTTTAATATATCTTTAAAAGCGACAAGTTCCCAAGCATGAATTAGCAATCAAGAAATACTAAACCATATTGTTACTTCTAGTCACTTGCTTCCAAAAGTCTAAGTAGCTGACTAAATGTATGCATTGAGAATAGTATTGGTATTACACAATATTAGGTTAATAATAGCTTAGCAATTTAAAAAAGAAAAGCAACACATCTTGTTATAGAAGAGGAAAAAGACCACATAGAAGATGACAAAAAATACCCATGATAATCAGGAAGGTTGCTTCTATTTGAAAGTTTTTACAGTTTAACAATATTAACTCTGAAGCAATGTTAAAGTCTGACATATACACATGGAATATATCCCCTGTTCAGAAAGTGGTTTCAAAAAAGCTTTTGTGTTGTTCACTTTCCTAATCTTTCAGAACAATCCCTTCTTAATGCTTTGTGTTTCAATACTATAATGTTGCGAAGTGTCAAGTGTCCCAATGATAGGATTACACTACATAAAGCTTTGATCTTTGTTTTCTTTATCTGTGAAGGAGGGTAAAAGTATTTCTGCTACCTTATAAGATGAGTTGGAAGAGTCAGAGTGCTAATAACCTTACAAGAGTTCCAGGTAACAAAGAGAGCCCCGTAGACTTGGAAATACATTGGTTATCTCAACTTCCTGATTAAATAAGACTGGGTGTGGCCAAGTGACGATAATGCTTCTAACTTGGAGACTGAGTTCCTGCTAAGTGCATTCAATGGTGGTGGCTGTGCTGGGAGAGTGACTTTTTGTTTCCTTTTATAAATGATTGTGTCAGCTGGGCTCAGCTGTTGGCCAAAGCAGAGCTGTTAAGAGTGTGAAGTCTGATTTCTTTTAACTCCAGCAGGCACAGAACTTTCTGATTCGTTTCTGGCTATAATCAATACCCCCAAGGCAAGGGGCTGCCCTTAGCTGACAGGAAGTCTGGAAGACTTTGGCCTAGAAAGATAATTTCATGTTAAATTCAGAGAGGATCTTTGTCCTACCACAATTGTTCTCCAGTATCTGCAAGAGATAAGTCTAGGAACCTCCCCCAAATACACATAGATTATTATTACACATATTCTCCATTATACTTTGTATGAGTGTGTGTGTGGGGGGGGGATATTGGGCGTTGAATTTAGGGCCTGGGAACTGCCCCTTAGCTTTTTGCTCAAGGCTAGTGCTCTAGTATTTGAGCCACAGTTCTATTTCTAGCGTGTGTGTGTGTGTGTGTGTGTGTGTGTGTGTGTGTGTGTGTGTGTGTGTGTGTTTAATTGGAGATAAGATTTTCCTGCCAGGGCTACAAGGAACCTTTATCTTCAAATGCTGAATAGCTAGGGTAACAGTCAGAAGCCACCATGGCTTCCCTTATCCTTTAAATCATCTCCAAACTGCTTATGTAATATCTAACCACAGGTAAATGCTATGTAAATAGTGCTCATGCTTTTTGTGTAGGGGTCAATGTCAGCAATAAAAACTCCAGACATGTTCACTGCAGATGCAATTAAGATTAAATTAAAAATACATTTTTCACCATGCTTGGTGAAATCTGTGTATGTGACTCAGTGAAAGGATCAAAACAGGGTCAGCTTTGTTCCTAGAACCATCTCGAAAACCTGAAATTATTATTTCAGCTTTAACCTTCACCTTAGTGAGACAGTCTGAGAGAGTTTGTAGTAGAAAATAAATAATTCTATACTGGATCAGAAGCAAACTTTTTTTTTTTTTGGATCGGCTGTGGGGCTTGAACTCTGGGCCTGAGCTCTGTCTCTGAGCTCTTCAGTTCAAGGCTAGCGCTCTACCACTTGAACCACAGCACCATTTCCAGTTTTCTGGTGGTTAACTGGAGATAAGAGTCTCATGGACTTCTTTGTCCAGTCTGGCTTTGAACCGCAATCCTCAGATGTTAGTCTTCTGAGTAGTTAGGATTATAGGCATAAGCCACTGGCACCTGGCAGAAGCAAACATTTTTTATTCTTCTAATTGACATAGATTTCTAGAATTCATAAAGAACACCTAAACATAGTCTCTGTCATAAAGCACAAACATTTCAAAACAGTATAGACAAAGCAAAACTACTGTCATAGGTTATTTGTCTGAGATCTAAAAATTAACTGCTAAAAGAAAAATTAACAAGAAATAAACAAATTTTATTAACATTTTTACATGCATGACAGTTTCCCTAAATAGTAGTGAACCTGCCCTCCCTTCCCCCCCCAAAAAAAGTGATTAGATCAGGGTTTTAATATATCACCTTAGCAAAGACGGATAAATTGTGGAGAAATGACAGAGTAATGGTGCTTTTAGCTCCTGGAGGAAGTAAATCGTGGGAAGGTAGCTGAATGTATGTGGTAGATAAAGGCTGTTTAGTAAAGTATTCTGATTCTGACTCCAGTTGTCTCTGGAGATAACAGTGGTCTCTAGGAGTTACTCTCTTTCTGCTAGAGAGAGGGGAGCATCTTTACAAAAAGGAAATTTATGCCCTGCTGTTGCACAGAAAAAAAAAAAAAAAGGAATCCAGGGAGCATTTCCTCTTTCTGTTCTGATTGCTACTAGCAATCCTCATGCCCTCAGAGGCATTTGGGAGTAGCCTATCCTGATTCCATCCTGCCTTCAGTAATGTTTCTTCAACTTCAGGTGATATATATCACCTGGGTTTTGTTTTTCTTAAAATGCATGCTCTGTTTGCTTCAGCAGGTCTGGACAAAGGACTGATATTCTGTATTTCTAGCAAGCTTCCAAGTGGTACCATATCTGGGAAGCTTTTGAGCCTCATCCAATGGCAAATGAACATGAATGTAGGGAGAGTTATCTGCAGGCATGTGGCTGTGCAGCACAAAGAGGGCTGAGAACCACAGCTCTTAGCTGATGCAATTGTTTAGCTTTGGGGGTATTCAATTTCACCATCCTTGTAGCATAGCCTGTACCATCTTTTATTCTTACACCAAGCAAGACAAACGGGCTCTTTGCCTGCGTAAGCCCTGCAGGCACCCATTTTATATCCAAGCAAATACTAATCTCAATGGTGCCAAGCATTACCAGACTCTTGGAAAGAAAAGAATGGCCTTATTGTTTATGTCTTTAAAGCAAAATTTGGTCAAACCATTCTAAATCAGAATCCACTAGAAATTCCCACATATACAAATCCTACACTGTTCTTTGCACTTTGGTCACAGGAATTCTTTGAGTGATCTTTTCTTTTGGCTTCTCTGCATGGGTTTGCCTTCAGTCCTCCTGATCTGCATTCAGTTGTTGTCTGAATCTTTAAATGCTTTCAGAGAATGCCCATTCTAGGTGAATCATCAGGCCTTACAGGCATATAACTACATTTTGAAGAGAATCATTATCTCATATGGGAAAATGTCCAAATTATTCCCTTTATATTTAACTTATATCCTGATGTATAGGTGATGATGCCTTAAAATAGCTCACACCTGTAATCCTAGCTACTCAGGAGTTTGAAGTCTGAGGATAGTGGTTCAGACAGAGTCATCCTGGGCACAAAAGTCTGGAAACTCTTTTTTTTTTTTTTTTTGCCAGTCCTGGGCTTGAGCTCAAGACCTCTACCACTTGAGCCTCAGCACCACTTCTGGCTTTTTTCTATGTATGTGGTACCGAGGAATCGAGTGCTAGGCAAGCACTCTACCACTAGGCCAAACTCCCGGCCCAAGAAACTCTTTTCTCTTCCTTTGTAAATGTTAGTTCTCTTAGAAGTGTTTGGTGATTGTCACTGGCATTCATTTGTCTTCCAGTAAAAGGTGGGGATGGACTGCAAGAAAAAAAACCTTCATCCTCTTCAAGGTAGAAAATCAGTTTAGATTTAGGAGTCTGGTGACTCTTAAAATGAAATGGCTTCACATGAGTGAAACTAATATGTCACTGAAGACAAATTACAAAATATTCTGCTTTATTAAAAATATTTATATGTTTTGGTTTGTGATTTCCAGTTACGATTTATTTATATAATTATTTTCAATGCACGAGATGGGAGTACAGGGCTTTTTGTTTGTTATGCCATATGCCTCTGAGCTACATTCCAGTACCAAGCTTTATTCTTTATTTTCTTTAGTTTTCTTTTTGCTAGTATTGGGGCTTGAAGTTAGGACCTAGGTGCTATCAGGTTTTCACTCAGGGTTAGCACTCTACCATGGGATTCACAGCTGCACTTTTGACTTTTTGGTGCTCAACTGAAGGTCCCTACAGATTTTCCTGCCCAAGCTGACTTTAATCCCTAGTTCTTAGATCTCAGCCTCCTGAGTAGCTAGGATTGCAGGTGGGAGCCACTGGCACCCAGTAAGTTTTATTCTTTATCTGTGCACATTAAATCTGTATCTCTCACATGTACATATATAAATGTATATATATATGAATATAGGAGAGCTTTTCCTAAATACATATTATACAGAAAGTTTCATTTAAATACTTTTTGAGAGTTCAAGCCCCATGACTGACAAAAAATACTTTTTGAATAGCCACTTTCCAGTTATTTTATGATTATTTTAAATTTTTGAATATAGCCAACATCTGAGTTGTATTTCCTCTTTAGTAATTGACTCATACATTTATATAACATTTTTAGAATGAGTTCTCTACAGTTACTTTTGAAGATAAGAGTCTCATAGACTTTTTCTGTCTGGGTTGGCTTTGAACTGTCATTCTCAGATCTCAACCTCCTAGTACCCAGGATTACAGGCATGAGCCACCAAAGCCTGGCAAGGGAATTTTAATATTTAAAAGTTACTTATTGCTTGAAGAAAACCAATTTGGATCGTATAGGTGAGAAAATAAAATGGACCTGATGTAAATAAGATAAATCTAAATTATGATTTACTGCTTATGAAAATGGCTTTGTTTATGAGATGAAGTTTGGCAATCTCTTTCAATGAATATAGTAATTTAAGCAAATTTTACATTAAGGATTTTCTATTGTGACACTGTAAGATTTTAATGACCATTTGTTTTAAAGCAAGTCTCTGAAAGAATTGGTCAAGTGCCAGCTGCTCATTGTGATGACAAATTGCTCACAATGAATTGCTTTGAGAGAAAACACTACTTCTTGTTTTTGAAACAGATTTGTGTAAATACTAGACATGTTCTTGTGTCTATGAATCTTATTCTCTTACCATAAACTTCAAAGACCAATTTTGCCATAGTTCGTGCTTTCCAGGTTCTTCTAAATCTTCTGTCCATGTCCTCTGGGCAGCAAAGAGCTGGCTTATGGATTATCATTGTGTCTCTCCGTCATGTATCTGTAAGCAAACACACAGTGATTGTGGATTGATTGATTCTTCCAAAATAAAGCAGACCATGCACGACTCTTCATTCTTGATTCTTTCCTTTACAAATGCAAAATTATCCAGATATTTTTAAGACATCATTGGCAGAGTTTTATTCTAACTCTTAAAGACCTTATTTTTTTCTCAAACAAAATCTACATTGATTAACAAAGGTAACTGCGATTAAAATTATAATGTCCTGTATTTCCAGGAATGTTATTTATAAGTCACATAAAAAAAATCAATGAGAATACAAATTAATAGTGTTCATTTTCACAAATGAATAAGATGGTTGCTAATTTTCAAAGAGCAAAGCATGTGTCTTCATTTGAGTAGTTCTGAAGTTATATTTATGGACTACAGAAAATCAGAGACCTGGGGAGAGGGACAGCTTTCATGTTTGAGGCCATGATTCTGCTTCTGCTTTGGTTCTCTAAATCCTTTTAGACCTGAAAATGTGGGTTATCATAGGGGTCAGATGCAAGCCTTGTAGCGTTTGATTATTACCAAATTTTGGAGCTCCCCCACTTTTCTTTGTTGGTCATGAGGCTTGAACTCTGGGCCTGGGTACTGTCACTGAGTACTTCAGCTCAAGGCTACCACCCTACCCCTGGAGACACAACACCAATTGAAGTTTTCTAGTGATTAATTGGAGATAAGAGTTTAATGGACTTTAGTGCCTGGGCTGGCCTTGAACAGAGATCCTCAGATCTCAGCCTCCTGAGTAGCTAGGATTACAGGTGTGAGCCACTAAACCCAGCATTGGAGTCCATTTTTAAGAAAAAAAACCCCTAGAACTAAAAGCATTTTACTTTTGTAAAAGTTACAACCACAAAAAGCAATGTGAGTCAATGTTTGGAAAGAAGTCTCTTCTATAATATAAATAATATTCCTGAAGATTAATTATAATTTATCTTCACAATAGTATACTTCTGGACTTCTAGACATGCAGAATTTAGGCATGTAGCTATTGTGTGTCTTACCCAGCAGCATCCCATGTAATTGATTTGTGCATGGCTGATGCAGATCAGTCATGTAATGCAGAAAATACTCTAGGGAACAATCACATATCCATAATTATGTATTAGCAGAAGATTCTTGCTTAGTTAACTAGAGAGCACTTATGAACCACTGCTTGGTCTGTTTGACTGTATTTGGGGGAGCACAGGTTGAATCTGCAGAGTCCTATGTGATCAGTCATTACTGCGGTTGTTAGCAAATAACAATATTGAGCCTGGTCTTATGGCACACACCTGTAATAGCTACTCTAAACATGAAGAAAGGAGGGTTGTAGTTCAAAGCCAACCCAAATCAACATTATGGAATGATCCTATCTGTAAAACAAACAAAAATGAAAGGACTGGAGATGTGGATCAAGTAGTAAATTACTTGCCTAATGATCAGAAGTCCTCAACTCAATCTTGCACTGAAAATAAAAGTTAAAAGCAGTTAAGTTTGATTTTGTTATGTAAACCTACATCACTAAGTGTATGAATTATATTGTAAATGAGTTTTTCACATTTATGTAGACATAAGTATTTATATTAGCTAATTTCTATCATGAACAAACAAATAGCAGAGAAAAACAAATGGCCCTACAGCTTGAGATGGAAGCAAACTTGAAATCCTGAGATTTGGAGCTGGTTTCATGGAAACTGATTGGAACTGGGCCTTATGAAAAGGCAGTCACATGTTTAAAGCAGAAGAAACCATCTCAGTACAGGTGCCAGCATTCATTCTGAGAAGAAAGACTAGAAAATCTTTGCCACCACACAACGTTCTTCTGAAGGGGATTTCCATTTGGAGAAGTAGATGAAGACCATATTATTAAAAGGCAGGCTTTGAAAACCAACCTAAAAGTTTGGATTTCAATGTCAATGTTTTTCAAAGTGCGGTCTGTGGCCTAGCTGCTTTAACCAGCCTGGTAGCTTGTTAGATATATAAATTATCAGGTCCTGCCCCAACCCTTGCTTCTGAGACTCTGGGGTGGGCCCGGCAATCTGTCTTAATAAGCCCTCCGGTGATTTCCAGGCTCACTGGAGAATCAAGGCTCTCAATTATAGTAAGCCACAGAAGATTTCCGAAAAGAATGGAAAGTGATGTTTCTAGAAGATTAAAGTGGCAACTACAGGTTAGATAGATTGCACAGAGATGGGATAGATGCATAAGAACCTTCCTTTTTTTGGTCACATATGTCTTAATAGACATTATATATATTATATATATATTATATATATTACACACACACATATATATGTGTATATATATATATATATATATAGAGAGAGAGAGAGAGAGAGAGAGATTATAATATCTTCTGCCAAATTCCAAACCTGCTTTTTGTCACGGTTTTAGCATCCTCATTTGCTTTTAGAACATATTAAATTGTGGTGATATGTCTTGGTAAGCCTGCTTTACATTATTTAACAATCAAGTTAATGCCTTCATTTTATTAGAGTGAAAGCTAATTTAATGACTGCTATCTAGTGAATAGTAGAAGAAAACTCTGTCTTGGGCAGCAAAAGTAGTAAAAACTCAGGAACCATGCCCCCCCCCCAAAAAAAAGGAGAAAAAGGAAAGAAGAAAAAAAATATCTGTCAGAAGTGGAGTCCCAAAGACAGAGTAGGCAGGTAAGGGAGGCTCGCAAGTAGGAGCACTGTGGAATGAGCATTACCTAAGAGATAATCTGACTGTGAAGATTTTACCTCCTGTGCCTTGGGCTTAAATCTACGGATGCTGCGGTGCCCTTGAAGTGTTTTCTTAAGTGGGAAGTCTTGGCACTTTTTCTATACCCATCCAAAGAAAACCTGTTTTGGGAGAAATACACAGCAAATGTACTTACAGAACCCCCATGTGTGAAGTGATATAGTTTGCATAAGACTTACACAATTTAACCATGACACAAATTTGACAGAAGAGACAGGTTGATGAAATGTCTGTGGTGTCATTTTTGTTCTGGTCTTTTTTTTTTGGCATTGTAGTTGAGTGGGTTCATAACCATGGGAAAGTGGAGATCTGGCCTCTGTCTCTGGCTGTGGCTGACATCCTGGATGATTCCAGCCAAGAGTCATTGCCTGGACTGCATTCACTGTGCTGCTGGACCCGAAGAGCTGGGGAGGGAGTCTGCAGGGGTCCAGACTTCTCCTTTTGCACACGCTTAGGAGGGTGATCCAGCAGACAACATCCAAACCACTTCCACCAAGGCCAATCTCCTTTGCGTCAGGCTGGAAAAAGAGCTTTTCACAAGGAAACTTTGAACCTTGTTAGAATGAGAGCAGCGTGGGAAATCTTGTCATAGAATCAGGGTCGAGGACTGGAATGCTGTGATAAGAAAGGTAAGTGCCTGATGTGGAAGCTGGACAGACTGCAATCAATACTTAAAAGCATCAGACAAGCTGCAGCGGTTTAGTGCCAGAGAAGAATCCTAGACTAGGAAAACACATGTGGGTTCTGTCTGTATAATAGCAAAGACAATGGGATACACCCCATAAGACAAAAAAGCATGGCATATAGTAAGGGAATAATATCCAGTGAATCTATAGCTCAACAAGCCCCAGATACAGAATCAGTGCCCCTGACTATATTAATCGGTTTCACCTTTAAAAACAAGAAGTATCACTGTGCAACCCTTCCTTTACAGATGAAGAAACTGAGGCTTACAGAGATTACTACCACACTGCCCAGTGATTTAGCAAGCTAGATGTGGCCATTTCACAGGAAGCTCTAGAGTGGAGTTGAATTGTGTGTTTAGATGGGAAATAAAGCACCCGGGAAATAAAGCGCCCCACCAGTAACTGTATGCTCCAGTCAGAATACTTCCTGTGAGGATATCAACCAATCACAGAATAAGAAAGGCTTCCAGAAGAGCAAGTTGCTACATCCTCTAAGTCCGGGAAAAGCAGTTGAATCTGTTTTACCATTTCAGGCTCTGAAGGCCTGATGCTCTGTCGGGGTGGTGGGGAGGGGGGGAGAGGGGGTGGCCCTCTGGGCCAGGGTGGAGAGTGGGCTTGCTGGTATTACAAAACCACAGATTTATGCAAGTCTGTTTACTCAAAAGAAAATGAAGTGGAAAGTTTGCAATTACGTAGCTTATTTGAACCAAGTAGTCATCCAAACTGAGTAATTTGACACTCAGACATAAACCAATTACTGAGGGGAAGAGTTGAAGACATTTGCTGAGCAATTTAGAAGCAAACATTCTCTCTCTCTCTCTCTCTCTCTCTCTCTCTCTCTCTCTCTCTCTCTCTCTCTCTCTCTCTCTCTCTTTCTCTCCCTCCCTCTCTCTCTCTCTCTCTCCCTCCTTCCCTCTCTCTTTTCTATCACTTCTCTGTCTCCTCCCCTAAACACACAGAAAATCTTGCTTGAGTAAAATGTAATTTGGAAAAGATCACTTTAAAAATGCAATTGTTGAGATCCTTTCCGCTAAAATGTATTTTATGAAGAGCAAGGCAGTGGCCAATTTTGAGGACTAGAGCTTTGTAATATATTGTCGACTCTTGCAACTTACAGTGCTATTACAGGGGAATATGTCTCTCTTAGAAAAAATATATATAACCTTTAAGAAACATGACTTGGCACACTCATTTTTCCTTTTAAGTATTTCTTTTGAAAATTGCAATTGCTCTTAAAGTGAATCTCTTGCTGGTACCAGGGCTTGAACTGAAAATCTCACACTCTACCTAGGCCTCTTTACTCATAGCTAGTGCTCCCTTCCTTGAACCACATTTTCAGTGTGTTGTTTGGCTGACTAACTGGAGATGGAGTTTTGTCTGTCCTGGCTGGTTCCAGCCCTAATACTCCAGGTCTTAGCCTCCAGAGAAGGTAGGATTATAACTGTCAGACACCAGAGTCTGGCTTTCAGCAAATCTTACTTCTCTGTCCCTACGATATGGTGAATGAAGTTTAGAAGCGTAATCTTTCAAAAGTCACCAAGGCCCACTGCCTGTAATCCTAGCAACTATGGATAGATTAAATCTATGAAGATCCTGATTCCAAGCCAGCCAGAGTAGGAAAGTCCCTGAGACTCTTATCTTCAATTAACTATCAAAAAAAAAAAAAGTCAAAAATGGAGCTGTGGTGCAAGTGGTAGAGCTCTAAGCCTTGAGCAAGAAAACAGTTCAGGAACAGTGCTCAGTCCCTGAGTTCAAGTTCCATAAACAGCATGTGTGTGTGGGCCCATGCACACACAGAGTCCTTTGAACTTTGGATCTGGTCATAGTCTGTCACAAAATTATTATATAAGCTTTGCACACTAAGCACCTGTGCTCATTAGAGCCATTTAAACCAAGGATAAACTAAGGATTTTGGACTGAGAATATAGACTAATCACATAATTAGAATCTCATACTTTACAGATGAGGAAACTAAAGCACACTTGACTCTCACAAGCTTGCAAAGCTTGACAGCTGCCGAGATGGATCCCTTCTTAGGGGCTTTCTATGCTTTCTACCAACATAGAATTTCTCCAACTTTTTTTTTTCTTTTTTTGCCAGTCCTGGGGCTTCAACACTTTTTGCTCAAGGCTTGAGCTCTGCTCTGCCACTTATCCACAACACCACTGTGGCTGAATCTGTGTATGTAGTACCAAGGAATCGAACCCAGGTCCTTATGCATGCTCGGCAAGGACTCTACCACTAGGCCTGGAGCTCTCCACCTCTTTTTAAATTTTTTTTTCTTCTTGTAGAAAATGAACACCAGTTGGGAGTTTGGCCTAGGAGTGCTTGCCTCGCATGCACAAAGGCTGGGGTTTGATTCCTCAGTATCACATACACAGAAAAAGCCAGAAGGGATGTTGTGGCTCAGGTGGTAGAGCTCTAGCTTTGAGAAACCCCAAGGACAGCATTCAGGCCTTCAGTTCAACTCCAGAACGGGCTAAAAAAAAAGAGAAAACACCAGGATTTCAGATTTACTTTTTTATAAAGTAATTTGACTTATTTATAGAGCTTTGGTTGTAGAAAAAAATAATGGTGGCAGAACAAAATGTTGCAATGTTCTGCTTACATATTGGGAAGAAATATCCAAATACTCAGAAGCTGAGGAGGCTACTTGATGGAAAGATCTTGACAAGATCTGCCTGTCTTCCTGAACACAGTATGGCAGCAGCAAGATTTTTCTAAATAGTTCCATTTTATATTCAATATTTCCATTCCTAGGAATTTGTCTAAGAGAAATCATCTAAAACATCATAAAGATTCTTGCCACATGACCCACAAAGAAAAGCACAATAAAAACCTGAGCAGTAAAAGCATATTAATAATTATAGTGGAATACTTCATAACTTTTAAAACTCATGTTTCTGAGGAAAATACACTGTATGGAATTGTTTGCACAGAAGTGAGAGGGAAAAGAAGTTCATATAATTACCCAACCCATGTCTTTATTGTCAGTATTCAGTTTTATTACTTGTGCTCTGGACACTGGTGGCACAGCCCAGTAATCTAAGATATTCAGGAGGCTGAAATCTTAGGATCATAATTCAAAGCCAGTCTGGGCAGAAAATGCTGAGAAAATCTTATCTTCAATTAATCAGTTAAAAAAACTGGAGAGACAGCCTTGAGCAGAAAAAGCTGGTCCCAAGTCCAGGCCCTAGTATCGACACCAACAAAGAAACAAATAAATAAATAAAGGAAAATAAAAGGACTGTAATAGATATTTGTACACAAATATTCATAACCACGTTATTCACAATAGTCAAAAGGTAGAATGATGTGGCTGAACGATGGATAAACAAAGAATGGCGTGTGTGTGTGTGTGTGTGTGTGTGTGTGTGTGTGTGTACAGTGAGTTATTAGCTGTAGATATGAAGGCAGTTCAAACCTGTACTCCATGAGTAAACCTTGAGAATATCATGCTGAATACAATAAACACACATCCGTCACAAAAGGATATATCCCGACCATATGATGATAAAGTGATCATGCACATAGGAACAGAAAAAAACACTGGTGGCTGCCCGGAACTGGGGAACAGGAGGAGATGGGAAGTTATTGTTTAACCAGTGGGGTCCACTGGGGGAAACTGAAAAAGTTCTGAAGTTCTGGAGATGGATGGTAGTGACAGTTGTATAGTAATGTAAACATACTTAATGCCACAGAATTTTACGTTTAAACATAGCAAAGATGATTGTATTACATGCCACAGTTTTAAAATCAAATAGTACATGGGAAAAAGCTATTTTTGCTTGAAATGAAAAGTTGATAAGTCTCTTATGGTCATGTCATTGTTTTATCCTTTAAAGTACATGTTAAGGGGGGTCCCAGTGGCTCATGCCTATAATACTGGCTACTCAGGAGGCTGAGATCTGAGGATCATGGCTCCAAGCTAGCCTCTGCAGGAAAATCTGTGAGACTTATCTCTAGTTAACCACCAAAAACCTGGGAGTGGAGTTGTGACTCAGGTGGTATAGTGATCACCCTTCAGCATTCAGACCAAGAGTTCAAACCCCAGGATCAACACACACACACACACACACACACACACACACACACACACACACACACACACAATATTTATGCTCCATATGTTTTTCACATAGCATTTTTTTCAAAAATGCTTTTTCTATATAAAACTTACCTATAAGGAAAGTTTGAATATGTAACTGATCCATGAAATAGTTTACATTTGAGATTTACTAAGTTGGTTTTATAAAAGGGAAAGGGTCAGAGATATATTTATTTCAGCAAACAGGTGGCACTAAAGTTTAAAAGTAAAGGCTTATCTTTCCCAAGCTACACATTTGCTATTCTTTAAAAAAAAAATTAAAGAATTTATTAACATTGATTTTTACACGATATTTCAAATGACGCATTTAACAAACAAATATTCAAAAAGGGAATCTCTATGTATAATCACGGGCACTTAGATTTTAGAACATAATTAAAATTAGGCTGAGGGTTTGTATGTCATATATACATATTAATCTATGTAATAAAACATTATGTCTATGTAGTTGTGTTTATATTTCCAGTACCATGTCCATAGCATTGGGTAGACAAATATTGAGTCCTCACTCTCATACTGTTTGGATCTAATAGCCACATATTAAGGATACCATGCGCATTTTGTTCCTTAAGTCTTGTCTCACTCAACATGATTCACTCTAGATTCATCCACTTCCCTGCAAATGCCATTATTTTATCTTGTCTGTTGGCTATGTAGAATTCCATTGTGTATATATACCACATTTTCTGTATTCATTCATCTGCAGTAGGGCAGCTGGATTATTTCCATCGCCTGGCGATTGTGAATAGTGCAGAGATAAGCATAGCTGAGCAGGTGTCCTTATCATATCTTGGGTCATGATGTTCAGGATAGATGCCCAGGAGTAGTATGGCGGGACTGTAGAGAAGATCAATTTTCAGTTCTTTAAGAAACCTCCACACTGCTTTCCAGAGTGGCTGAACTAGTTTACATTACCACCAGCAGTGCAATAGGATTCTTTTTTCTCCACAACCCTGCCAGCATCTGTCATTGTCTGAGTTCAAAATCTTGGCCATTCTTGTTGGGGTAAGGTGGTATCTTTTTTTTTTTTTTTTTTGCCAGTCCTGGGCTTGAGCTCAGGGCCTGAGCACTGTACTTGGACTTTCTCAAGACTAGAGCTCTACCACTTGAGCCTCAGCACCACTTCCAGCTTTTTTCTATATGTGGTACCGAGGAATCAAACCCCGGTCTTCATGCATGCTAGGCAAGCACTTTAACCACTAAGCCAAACTCCCGGCCCCGTAAGGTGGTATCTTAAAGTTGTTGTTTTTATTTGCATTTCTTTTATGACCATGGATGATGAACATTTTGTTATATGCCTTTCTGCCATTTTAATCTTTTCTTGTGATAAGTCTCTCTTTAGTTCCCTTGCCCATTTAGTGAATTTAGTGAATGGTTTGTTGGGTTTGGGAGAGATTCATTTCTTGAGTTCCCTGTAGATACTGTATATTAAACATTTGTCTGATGTATTATTGGTAAATATCTTTTCCCAGTTGGTTGACTGTCTTTCTACTTTTGTGGCTATGCTTTTATCTGTGCAGAAACTTTTTTATTTTTAGGTAGTCCCATTTATCGATTCTCTCTACAATCTGTTGTGACCCTGGGATCCTGTTCAGGAGTCTTTTACCTGTGCCTGTGAGTTCCAGTGTCTCTACAATTCTATCATGTAGCAGTTTCAAGGTTTCCGGTCTTACATTGAGGTCTTTGATCCATTTTGAGTTAATGCTTGTGCATGGCAAAAAGCTAGGGTCAAAGACATGTGAAAGGGTATCAATGTATGTGAATTAATGCACTTTCTATCTGGCAAATATCATGTAACCCTTTTATTAATTACAATAAAAACATTTTTTAAAAAGCTAGGGTCAATTTTTAGTTTTCTGCATGTGGCTGCCCAGTTTTGCCAGCACCAATAATTGAATAAGCTATGTATGTTCCACTGTATATCTTTGGCTCCTTTGTCAAATACAAGTTGACTATAGGTATGTGGTTCCATTTCTGGACCTTCTATTCTGTTCCACTGATCTGGTTTATTTTTGTGCCAGTACCTTGCTGTTTTTGTTATTATGGTTCTATAGTAAAGTTTGAAGTCTGGTATTGTAATACCACCTGCATTGCTTTTTTGCCTAGAATTGTTTTGGCTATTCTAGGTCTTTTTTTGTTCCATATGAACCTCTGGGTTGTATCTTCTATTTCAGTAAAGAATGTCTTTGAGATTTTGATGGGGATTGCATTTGCTATTCTTATATTCCAGACAAGCATTGCTCAGCAAGCTTGTGAACAAAGAGTCAAGGTAAAATATTGTGTGGGCTGAGCTGTTCCATTAGAAAACTGACAGACATTAATAAGAAAGCTGGAGTCCAAGATCTAGTTCTTAGACTCATTTACTCTCCGTACAGATATTATCCAATATTATCTTTTGCCTTAATCTGTCAAAATACAGCATGGTTTAAAACCATGTAGAATGAGATGATTCATTTTTCTACAGAAAAATGACAAAAAGTATTTATTTACAAGCACTATGCTATTTTTTTTAAGAAATTGGGTAATCTGCTTTTGGGTTTATTTCAGGAGTAATTTTAAATATTAATGAATTGTCATACTCATTTTGGAAGGCAAATATCATATAGGACAAAAACTTTTTTTGGTGTTTATTTCTGTATGTCACTTGGAATTAAATTTTTTTCCTTTTATTTTCTTCTTTGGGCAGTTCCTGGAGCTTAAACTGGAGGACTGAGCATTGTCCCTTAGCTTTTCACTCAAGGCTAATGCTGCACCACTTCAAGCCACAGTTTCAATTCTGGATTTTTTCTTTTTGTGGTTTATTGGAGATAATAATCTCACAGATTTTCCTACCCAGTTTGGCCTTGAAACATCATCTTCATATCTCAGCTTCCTGAATAGCTAGGATTACAGGCATGAGCTTCTGGTGAATGGAACTTTCCCAATGACTAATACCATTAAAAAAAACACACCTCCTATTATGACAATGTTTAAGTTCAGTTTTTCACAATTTGGTAATATGAATTAAAGTTCTATTTCTTTCTCCAATGTTGAGAACTTATCTGAAAGGCAAAATTGGCTTTAAAGCAATATTTTGCTGTTGTCAGCTCTTTGAAGTCAATGTATCATATTCCTAAAAGAGAAGGTTGTGCTCCTCTTTGCCTCAAACATCATTAATGAATCGGACAGCCACGTGCTAATTCCAGAGTTATTCCAGTTGTTGTTGAAGGGTAAGGCAGAAAGGACCTGATTGTCAGATGTCAAGTCTTTTTTCCATCAGTGATAAATTAAAAAACTTGCACAGCTTGCTGTATGAGATGGATACCACTGGCCCCAAAAGTATAGACCAAGCATGGGTATAAAGGGTATATTACACAATGATTAGAACACTGTCTTCAGAACCGTTTTTTTTTTTTTTTTTAATCATAGAGAAAACAGAAGCTGAAATAAAAACAACAGGAATGCTTTAGGGATAACTACCAAAACAAAGTTTAATATAGTAGGAATTACATTCTGGCTTTGTTGTATTTCCATCTATGGTTTATGGAGAGGAAAACAACCCTGCCCTCTTGTCAAATTGCTAAAGGAACTTGATTTGTCAGCTGTACCTGTGCCAGACTGTTGAATGCTTCCTTACAGGCATGAGTTCTTTTGTACCTGTTCCCCATCAATACAAACAGACATCTCTGTGTTAGAGATTGTTTCCAAATACAGGTATAATGGCTTCTGTGGAGAAACAGACCATAGAAACTTCTTCATAGAACTCCTAAAATTTCTCAATGAGAACCTTTCTCTGCCCCACCCTGATGAAAACTACAACGGGAAAGATATCCTTTCCCTTGATGAAAGAATGAATGACTTCCTGAGTTTGGAAGGAGCTTCTTTATATGATTGAGGATGGGAGGTGGAGAGAATGGGGTAAGTAGAATCTGCTTCTAGCAGGTTCCATGACCTAAAGTTTCCATGACCTCTCCAACCAGCTGGGGAGAAACATTTAATACATAAGCCTATGTTAAAGATTCAAGCTGTGCATTCCATTCTTGGCCCCTAAAGGTTCATGACCTTTGCAAACTCCATTCAGTCCATCTCCAAGAGTCCCCAAAGTCTTAACAATGCCAGAAAAAGTTTGTCTTTTTTTGAGACTTAAGGCAAACTCTTAGCTGCAAGCCTTGCAACATCAAAATGAACTGTTAGATACTCCTTCTAAGCTACATTGACGCAAGGGAATCACCCCCTTTCCCAAAGTGATGTGTGGGAGAATAAAATAGAGAAAGATTAAATCCCAGCAGTGTAATGTTGAATTCTGTAGCTCCATACGGGAATTCAGTGGCTAGACAGGAGTCCCAGATGTCTTTGACAATACTAACCCTGTTGCTTTGCTGGTTACAGCCTACATGGTCTATCTTAGGCTGCTTCTGGTCTCTTCCTGTCATTTTTCCTGGCTGATATTCCATGTATCTGGTTTCTCCAGCCTCCTGGAATCTCCATTGAAGCTTAGATAGCTCCACACTTCACCTTTTCAGAACCGAACGAGCAATTATTCTGACACTGCTACCCATTGGTTGGTGTCTCAGGCCTTCCTTTGAATTTTGGGTGGAAGGCTCTAACCCTGTAACTTTTGCATTCTGCATTCCTTTAGTTCTCTGATAGATGGAGACCGGTCAGCTCCTGGGATGTTCTCAGGATATCTTTTCTGTTATCCTGGTACAAAGCAATTGACTTCTTTAGTGGAGTAAATCTCTTTAACAACCATGCCTTTTTTTCTGCAACTTGAAGTATTCTCTTGTTTTATTCTGGTTAAACTGCACATTAAAAACAAATTTCCCTTTCTGCTTTTTGCGCCTGATTCTCACTGTATACCTGGATAAAAATAATCAGTAATAACCATGACACAGCCTGAATAAGCAGCTTTCTTGAAATGTCCCCTGTCCAGTTAATTAACCCATTACTTTTACATTCAGCCCCCTTATAATCTCAGAACATGAACAAAATCTAGATAAAGTCTTTGCCAACATGTGACAAGAGTGGACTCTAGTTGAAATCTCCAGAGTTCTCATTTCTCCCTGGAAACTATGAACAGTCTTTACTCACTGCCTTTCTATTAGCATATTAATTTCCTGAGCACCTGTTTGCTTTGTCTCATGTTTTCAGAGATTTAGTGCGTTGTTTCTGGGCCCATGGAAAGAAAGAACATAGAGATGGATAGTGTGCAGAAGAGGAGCATTTTCACCTCATGACAAAGCGGGGGGGGGGGGGGAGGGGGGAAGAAGGGACGGAGGGTGGGAAATAGGAAGGGATATGGGAACAGGGAAAAAAAATTTTAAGGCATGCCTCTTGTGACCCATTTCTTCCAGCTCAATCTCACCTTCTAAAGTTTCCACCACCTCCCGAACAGTGCTAGCTATCTTCTGAAGACCGAGTAGTCAGTACCTAAGCCTGTAGGGAATGCTTCATGTTCAATCCATAACATCCTGGGATCCTAAGCAGATGAGCTCCCTCTAAAGTCATGAAGAAATATAAAAATCCTGGATTTTTTTTTTACTTATTTCTTGAAACTGTATTATTACTTCTAAACTGCTTAATACCAGACTGATAGTTACAATTGAAATATTAATAATGCTCTCAAATGACTTATTTCCTCTTTTTAACTTCTTGTTCCTTAAAAACCAGTTCACTTTCTATTCACAGAAGTATTGCAGAACAGAAAATTCAGAAACAAACAACACTAGAAGCTTTAATGAATGGTATTTCTCTAGGCTAACTTGCCTAATTATGGGGATGTTTGGTTAATATAATATTATTAAATAATTTGCTCTGATCAGCATCCTCATTATTCTCATTAAAGAGAGTTTTTATTCAGAACTCATTTTCATGAAGAAGTTTGCTGGGCTATTTACCTGGTGAATGGCTTTTTATGCCAAGTGTCTCTTTGGCCTGGAAATCATTGAGGAAAGTCTTTATGAATGACTGCTGTCCTCTGGTTTGCCTTTCTCCAACTGTCACAGCATTTTCATGAGGTTTGTGACAAATAATCCTTAAGTAAGACTTGTTATTTATAAACAACTGATATTCCTTAACATCTTTATATAGTAAACTCCAAGTTGTCATGTCATTCTATCATTTATAATAATGTCACTGTCTCTCTAATTCCTAGGTGATTTCTTAAGTGGGGTAAAAAATGATGGAGTTTAGTTAACCAAGCGGGGAGTTTTTTTCTCACTCCGGGCATGCCCATGGGTGTTTCACAGTGTGAATATCATCTGTTCTGTTTCTTGAAGCTGAAAAAATAAGTTGACAACTGCTTTATACACAAAGAACAAAACCCTGTAATGAATAACTTTGGAAGTCCCTATACACCGGATGGGAGTTCTGTTCTAGTTATTCTCAATGGGCATGGGGGTGGGAAAGGTGTTGGGTAGCAACCCAACAGGAATGTATCGTTATCTCAGGGACAAGGCTAGGAGCTTTCTTGTTTGCCAGAGTGGTATTCAGAAAGACTTGAAAATCATTCCTACTGAACTGTCATGTAGTATTTCTCAGTTTATAGATGGTTCAAAGAACTGGTAATGTGAATCTGGGTATTCAGTGAGTTGAAGAGACTTATGAGACTGTGTTCAGGCCAAATGATGAGTGACTACTATAATTGACTACCTGGTCTTTCCACTTGAAACTCCATGTCATCCTGCCTCCTTAGCTTATTCTTTTATGAATACTCAGATACCTATATTGGGCACTTCTTTACATCTGTGCCTGCTCTGGGGAATATCTGGACCGTGAAAAAAAGACTAAGAAATTATTTGGTATATGGCATTACAGACATTGAAGCTTCTTTTCAGCGACCCTTGATCCATCTACCTGAATTGATGATTTTCCATGACTCTCAAAATGATGTCACATGCAACCAAATGGCCCTGGACAGATAAAGGCTTTTCATTCTTCTTTGTAGCCAGTCTGTCTTGAATGTTATATAGATCTGTAGTTCTAACATGTAATAGTTAAGATTAGCTTCAGTTGCAAACAGCATGGAATTTTCAAATAAAATTGAATTCTCTTTTAAAAGAATTCAATGTAGGGGTAGTACGTAAAAAAATGACAGAATTCTTTTTGGTTTTTGCTCCATCTTTCTAAGAAATGTTTCCATTTTCATGTCATTCCCATTTTCATGTCTTCGTTTGTTGGTTCTTTGTCAGTACTGAGTGGTGACTTCTGGGCTTGGGTTCTGTCCCTTACCTCCCTTGCCTTCTGCCACCAATACCCACCCACCCTTGCCCCATCAGGCTGGTGTGCCAACACTTGAGCCACACCTCTACTTATAGATTTTTGCTGGTTAATTGATGATACTAAGTCTCACCGATTTTCCATCCAGGTTTATTTTATTATTTAATCACTTATTTACTTATGTATTTGCTTGCTTGTTTGTTTATGTATTATCAGTCCTCAAACTTGAACTCAGGTCCTAGGTGCTGTCCCTGAGCTTTTGCACCAAGACTAATGTTCTACCATTTGATCCACAGCACCACTTTAAGTCTCATGGACTTTCCTGCCCAGGCTAGCTTCAAATTGTAATCCACACATCTTAGCCTCTTGCGTAGCTAGAATGACAGGTATGAGCCCCTGGCTTCCAACTTCTGCCCAAGTTTAGATTCAAACCTTAATCCAAAAATCTCAGCCTCCTCAAGGGCTAGGATTACAGTCAGAAGTTACTGGCCCCTGGCCATTTTCTTGTTTAAGATAGCCTCAGTTTTAGCTTTTAAACTACCTTTAGTAAATGTCACCTAGCACTTTCGTTTCATGGTATCAGCCAGAGTTTCTTTATATTTCTTTAACCACAAGAGAAAGTGAAAAATAGAGTTCTGTATCTAGTTTTATAGATGCTTGTAAACAAACCAGTCAAGGTTCTTTTATTAGTTAAGGGGAGGTGACTCTGAGAAACAATTAACTATCCTTGCAGTCTTTTGCAAATAACTGAAATTGAGGATGTGGCTATTTGTGAATGTATTAGTTTCAACATATGGACTGTAACCTTTGTCCTGTTTAACACCTGAAGTACTTTCTCCCCTTGGTAAGGATTTATGGAAGACAGATGGTGGCAGGTGACCAGCTGGAGGTTTCCATTTTCTCCCCTGCTTTTGTTTGTCTGACTTCACAAATGACAAGGCTCTACGTTATCTTTTTTTGCTTCCAGGCTACAGTCTATTTAGCGAAATTGCTTTTCAGGTAGGGCACAGCTTTCTTTTCCCTGCCATATTTAATGCTTACTTATTAATTAATATTATTTGCTGGTATGAGGCTTAATCTAAGGGACTTGCACTGTTGCACTGTCACTTGGCTCTGTTTTTTTTTTTTCTTCCCATGATAGTGCTCTACCACCTGAGCCATAGTTCCACTAATGGTTTTTTGCTGATAAATTTGGAGATAAGATTTTCCTGCCTGGTCTAGCTTTGAACCATGACCCTCAAATCCAAGCGTCCTCAGTAGCTAGAATTACGTATGTGAGTCACCAACACTGCACTAGCCCATATTGCTTAATTTGAAACAGTACCAGAGTTTTCTTCAAGAATGAATCCCAGTGGCCAGGAGTTTGGCCTAGTAGTAGAGTGCTTTTCTAGCATGCAAGAAGACCTGGGTTCCATTCCTTGATACCATATACATAGACTAGCCAGAAGTGGTGCCATGGCTCAAGTGGTAGAGCACTAGCTACACTGAGATTCATTTCTTCATTCTTTTTTTTGGGGGGGGAGGGGTGCGAGTGTAGCACATGTTTCTGTTGTGTTGTAATGCTAAGTATTACAGAGCCCTGTCTGGTTTCTCTTGGGAAATTAAATGGAATAATCCTATACCAGGGAAGGTAATGAAGAAAGGTTCTTCTACAAATCCTTAGCTGTATAAAGAATGCCAAATTGGGAATTATTAACAGCAATTAGAAGGCCCAGGAGACCGGTCTGTTTTCGGGGGAGTGGTGACATCTTTTGTTACTCTTTCTGAACCAGAATCCAAAGTGCCTTCCTGACCAGTGGCAAGTCTGTGAGAAGTCATACTAAGCTTAACAAATCAGAGAAAATTATTCCAAATATCCGGAATTTGCCTAGTAGCAATTTTCAGCATTTTTTAAAACATTTATTAGCAGCAATTGTCTTCTTAGAAGGGATGAGACTTCAGGCATAGTCTTATACACCTATAGAGATTAATTCAACTCCATGCCAGTTGTGGATATTCGGATGAAACAATACATGTTCACCCAGACTTTTGGAGGTTTTACTATCTCAAGGGATTTTAAGTCTTTTTATTTTATTGTAAAGTACATGAGACTGAAAGCATCACATTGCCACAAGAATCAAGAGATGTTTTAACAATTGTTCAACAAGTCCCAGCTGACTCCGTCTAATTCAATTCAATCCAGGCCCACTTTAATAAATCAATGGAATTCAATTTAATTAAACAGTGATCAATTCTATGAAGAGACAAAGAAAGAGGCCATTCTTCTGTGAGACCACATATGAATACACATGAGGGAAAATAGGAGGAGGGTTATTCTAAATGCCATTATTGCATCATAGGTTTTGCCTTCCTTATGACTAGAATTGTGGAAAACAGACTATGAAAGACCCTCAGGAGATGATGCCTGATATGAGCAGAAACACCACACATCTTCACCGGGGCAGTCATCTGAAGAGGTGATTCTTGACAGAGAACTATGCTAGCACAACATCAAAATTTTATTTATGCGTACAGAATACTATATAATCCTTCATGGTGAATGCTACTGAGGAGGGGGATTTCAGTACCTTTCTCTTATTTCTTAATCTTTTACTATTGTTGCAATTGTCATAAAATGTGCATTATTTTCTTACTAAAAAACCATAAATGCAGGAGATGACTTTTTTTTATCATTTTATCATAAGTAAATCTAGGCATGCAATGAATGATATCTTAGAAGTTATTGCTGACTACCTATTAAATGTTTTTTCCTTGGTCATTTTTCCTTTTTGTTACATTTTGTTTCTTTATAAAATGAAAGGAAGAAGTCCTGTTAAAATAAACATAATGCCTGGACTTCTGTTGTTTATGCCTGTGATCTTAGGTAAATCAGGAGACCAAGATCTAAGGATTTAGATTGAAGCCAGTGGGGCAGAAAGATCCCTGATACTCTTATCTCCAATTAACCAACAAATAGCTATAAGAGAAGTATGACTCAAATGGTAGAATGACAGCTCTGAGTGAAAACAAAAAACAAACAGACAAAAAAAAAAAACAAGAAAAAATTCAAATTCCAGTACTGGCACAGAAAGAAATAAGAACAACAATAAAGAATTTGTTCATCTCAGTGGCAGCAGCTTCCACTTAAACTCTAATCATGGTTTGTCAGCTGCCAAATGGCTCTCTCAGTTTCAGTTGATTTACCTGTAAAACAGAGTTAATGATATTCATACCTACCTCAAAAAATGTGAGGCTAAACTACAATAATGGATGCAAGGTTTTTGCATAATACTAAATACAAAATAGGTAGTCAAGGCATGTCAGCTAATAGCTGTGACTCTGGTAATTATTTGGTCAATAACCCAATAGCCATAGAGATTTTTTTTTTAAATTGAACTCTGGACCTGGATGCTTTCCCTGAGCTCTTTATCTCAAGGCTACCAGCCTACCCCTTGAGCCAGAGCTCCCTTCCACTTTTCTAGTGGTTCATTGGAGATAAGTGCCACACACTTTTATGCCCAGACTGGCTTTGAACTGTGATCCTCAGATCTCAGTGTTTTGAGTAGCTAGGATTACAGGCCTGAGTCAACCTCTCCTGCCTTTTATTCTAATTAGATAAGAAATCAGCAGAAATAAAAGCTTTTATTTATTTTTTTTTGTCAGTTATGGAGCTTGAACTCCAGGCTTGGATGCTGTTCTTGACTTTTTCAGCTTAGTGTTAGTGCTCTGCCACTTGAGCCACAGTGCCACTTCTGGTTTTCTGATGGTTAACTGGAGTCTCACAAATTGGGCTGGCTTTGAACTGGGATCCTCAGATCTCAGCCTCCTGAGTCTATAGGATTGCAGGTGTGAGCCACAGCGCTGGGCTAAATGAAAGCTTTTGTCAATATGTGTGTTAATAACACAATGGCCCACACAATAAAAACAGTTCAAGGGCTACTCTTATGTCAAAAAATGTTTTCATTAACATTCATTTTTAATTCCATTCATTTTTAATTCCTTCGGATGAATCAATTGTAACCTTGCACATGATACAAAATATATGTAATTAGCTGAGATATAAGGGAGTATATGAACTTGTTTACATTCTCTTAATACGAAGGTTGACATGTGAACTTGTGGCTTGAGGCTAAATGTCTAGATGAAAGAGTGCAGCTCAGTACCAGAGCACATGCCTAGCCCATATGAAGATCTGGGTCCAGTCTCTGGCACAGCATAGTAAAAGCCAATATGGAGATTGATTATGATTTTAGCCCTGTATAGGAAAATTGGCAAGTGAATATTAAAATATTTGTGATAAATGTGTATTTTTTGAATAATTGCCAGTTCTGAGGGAGGATCAGGCAGGAAGTAGATGTGGCTGAAACTTACTAGCAGGTGAGGGCAGAGAGAGATAAGGGCAGAGCCCCAAGGGCCTGAAGGCAAAGAGAGGAATTGGCTCTTGAACTAGTTCACAGGAGGTTTATTTGTTTGGTACTGGAGTTGGAACTCAGGATCGCAATCACTGTGTAGACATTCTACCACTAAGCCATACCCCTACCCCTTTTTGAGCTGATTTGTTTGTTTGTTTTGAGATTGGACCTCCTTTTCCACCTGGGATTATGCCTGAGTCATCATTCTGCCATTTATTGTTTCCCATATGACTGTGATGACAGATACCCACTGAGACCTTCAGGCTTTTCTACCCAGTCTGACCTGGAACCATGATCTTCCTAATCTCAACCTTCTATGTAGTTAGGAGGCTAAGTACAAGCTACCATACCCAGCTATGAGTGGAAAGGGGGGAGCCTCATAATTTTTTTTGCCCATGCTGACCTTCTCACACTTGGGATTGCAAGCATTCGTCTCCTTCTGGTGGTATTATGGGACAGCAAGCCAATAAAGGAATAAAGGATATAAACAATGAAGTTTCTCTCTTATTAAACTTCAGAATATTTTTGATTGGTACTTGGGTGATGTTTCCAAGTAAATATTAATAACACTAGGGGAAGGATCATGTTTACCTTGTTAGTCACTCCATCCTCAACATTGGGCCAGTATCTGTCACATGGAAAATATTTAATAATATACTATTTAATAATGAAAGAAAATAAGAGTGAGACTGTTTCCATGGAGAGGCTGAGTCTGGGTGTAAGGGGAGTGTGTGTCCACAAATTGTTAGACTGAAAAGAAGATGTGGAACTTCTGCAGCGATTTGTTCCTGACAAATGTTATATTTACAGGAGGCCCTGAAGGTAAATCAAGCTGAAGACATTTTTCTAGACATTGTAAAAATGCCAGTTGTTGGGGCCAGGAGTGTGGCATAGTGGTAAAGTGCTTGCCTGGCATTCATGAAGCTCTGGGTTCAATTCCTCAGTATCACATACATAGAAAAAGCCGGAAGTGGTGCTGAGGTTTAAATGGTAGAGTGCTGGTCTTGAGAAAGCTCAAAGACATAATTCTATGAGAAAATGTCTCTGAAAAAATGCCAATCCTCGATGGACATTCCCAGGGTCTGGCATCCTTTAGACACAGTATGCTCCAGCATTCTGGTTGAGTATGATCTTGGGGGCTTCCTTAATTTTAGCACAGGGTGTTGAGTGCTTGGTGAAGGAACAGAGTGTTAATGAAAACATTCTCTAGCATAAAAAATGAGTGGGATAGCCCTTACATAGTTGTTGTGTGGGCCCCTGTCTCATTAGAATAGATACTATGAAAGCTTTCACTTCTGTTGATTTCTTACCTGAACAAAATAGTTCTAGGTGCTGGTGACTCATGTATTCCTAGCTACTCAGGAGGCTGAGTTCTGAGGATCATTGTTCCAAAACATCCCAGGTAGGTAATTCCATGAGACTCTTCTCTCCAATTTGCGAGCAAAAAGCCAGAAGTGGAGCTGTGGCTCAAGTGGTATGGCCTTCACGTTGAGTAAGAAAGCTAATCAACAATGCCCAAGCACTGAGTTCAAGCCCCAGTACTGGTAAAATAAAACAAAATAACAAATAAAATAAGACAAAATATGGCTTGCAGTGCCACTTCCTTTCATTGCTTTGAATTGTCCATTTCTCTTGGAAAATTTTCACATGTGTTAGCCATAAAGTCTGTGAAATGAAACAAAGAACCCCTGCAAGTGTTCATATTGCTGGGTTTCTGCATGTTTCTACCAGCATTGCTGGTTGGTCAGCTATGTTTTCCTCAGCATGGTAGCTCAGTCACAGAGTTTGCCATCTCATCTTTGTTGAGATCAGCATGACTGAGTTAAGTGGTGTGTGTGGAAGTAACTTACATCATGCTGTGTTATCCAAAACTTCTCTAATGTGCATTTTTAAAATTGTAGCTCCAGTGGAAAGTTCAGCAGCTCCTAGTACAGGTTGCCTAGACATTTATGCCAAGAACAAAGAAGGACACATGCGATTTTAAAAAAGACTTGTGGTTCAAAATTTTTTGACTGCACTAGCATCTTGGTAGCTCATGCCTATAATCCTAGCTACTTACGAGGTCAAGATCTCAGGATCTCAGCTCAAAGCTAGCCTGGGTAGCAACATCTATGAGATTCTTGTCTATAATTAACCTGCAAAAGGGTGCAAATGGAGGCGTGGCTCAAATGGTAGAGTGTCAGTCTTGAGTGAGAAAGCTAAGCCAGAATTTGAGGCCCTGAATTCCAGCTCTGGTGATGATACAAAAAGCAAAACAGCAAAAAACCAAAACAAAACAAACAAAAAAACCCTTGATTGACTTGTGTCCAGTTTTTTCTTTAGAAGGGTTTTTGTATAAGACTCATAACAAGCGCAAAACTGAAAAGATAAACCGCACTATTGTTCACTTCCATTATGCCTACAAATATCCAGTTGCTTGATACCCTGAACATTGTAATTATAACCAGAATTGTAAAATTAGGACAGTGACAATTAGTTTGGAGTTCAGGCCTCTTTATGCCATTCTTAGTGCTGAGAAATCTTCAGCATATTGTACAAAATGGTAACTTTCACAAATTTTAGGAGAATGTGTTTGCGTGGATTGTTAATAAATACCTTGGTAACAATTATCTTTCAATGATTTGTGTGTAAAAATCAGGCACATGACTTTACCTAACATGGCATCATACCCTGTGTGATGGGGGAAAAGCACTGAGTGGTGATTATGACAAAAAGAATGCTGATGGAAGCTTGAGAAATAAGGGGCAAGGATCAGATCATTTGCCAGAATTGGGTAAAATCTCAGAAATCTGAAGACAAAGAAATAATGCCATGTAATAAATGGTACGCTACTGGAGAAAGGTTGAAAAAGCACAATTTGCTGCCTCCCACCTAATGATTTGATTTCTGCCCAGCATCCCTAAGGCCACCAATAGCACCTCATCAGTGTCATTATCTTTGAAATCCTCTCTAACTCACCGTGCACAGGATAGGACAGTAAGCACTTTGGATCTCTCCATTGGACAAAATCTTGGCTTATTCAGAGCTTGTTAGCAGGGTCATCTTTCTTTCTTTCTTTTTTAATTGGTCAGCTGTCAAAAACTTGGAAAATACTGAATCATTTCCCTGAGCAAAATGGGTGACTGCATACTTCAGACTTGAGTTTACTGTGGGAATGAGGCAGAGGCCATTTGAGTTGGAAGAGTGGGGGTGGGACAAGTGAAAGGCCTTCTCACTCTGCTTAAGGTTCTTCATCTCATCTGGGCGATTCACCTGTCATTGCCCATATGGTGCCCGAGGCTCAGGGTTAGTACTGCTGATGTGACGTGCCCTACAACTGCTGCTACAGCAATTACCTGAGGTCACATTGTATTTACAGGGTGTTGGATGAATGGATGGAGAAGAATGTGGATTCACATTAAGTTTTGTGCTCCAACTTGGCAAATAAAAAATAAAACCACAATAGTAATTTCAGTCTGAACTATTACAATCTTCCATCTGCAGACTTGAACTTGTCCTTTTGTCCTGCTGTTTCAGTAGTTCATGCTCCATTTATATAGTTCATATGATTATTCTACCCAAGAGGTCTCAATGAGGGAAGCAACCTTCGATTGAGCATTATCAGATACAAGGAGAGGGAAATGGAACATAATAAAAACCATAAGGGGAAGTGATTTAAAGGTAACTTTTTTTTTGAGGGTCAGGGATTTGAACTCAGCCTGAACGCTGCCCCTGAGCTCCTTAGCTCAAGGCTACCACTCTACCCCTGGGCCTGGGCATTGTCCTTGAGCTCTTCAGCTCAAGGCTACCGCGCTACCCTTGAGCCAAACCCCGCTTCCTGTTTTCTAGAGGTTAATTGGAGATAAGAGTCTCAGATCCTTTTGTGCCCAGGCTGGCTTTGAACCTTGATCCTGAGATCTCAGCCTCTGGAGTAGCTAGGATTACAGGCATGAGCAGCCATGCTGGCTTTAAAGGTGACTTTTAAGAAATGATGTCAAATAGGTTAAAATCAAGCATGAGGGACCAGAATATGTAACAACAAAAAATGAAGAACAGGATGATAGCAACAAAGCCTGTAGAAAGGGTGAATACAGGACAGAAAAGAAGCCAGAAGATGACAGATTTATGCATTGTCTTGAACTATGGGATCCAGCAATTTCATTCTCACATGTCTATGAAAATAACTGCATAAATGTCTACATAGCGCTACATGCAAGCCGGGAACCTGTGATCCTAGCTACTCTGGAAGATAAAATTTGAGGATTTAGATTTGAAGCCAATAGGGTGGAAAAGTCCAAGATACTCTCATCTTCAGTTAACCAACAAATAGCCAGAAGGGAGGTATGGCTTAAGTGGTAGCGTTAGCTTTAAGCAAAGAAACCATAACAAAAAAGAAACTTCACACATTCTCAGTTATTCTGAGTTATCCATCTACAAATAACTTCAATGATGAACCGCTGATAAATAGTTAGCAAGATGTGTGCTCTTCATAAAACAGGAAACAACCCTCGAATAAAGTCCAATCAAGGCATCGTCTGTACAATAGCAGGTAGAGGTCTAGAAATCAGTGAAAGGAGACATGTAGCTCAAGTGGTAGAATCTCAACCACGAGTGCAAATGGTTATGTGGCAGTTTCAAGCTCTGAGTTCAAGCTGCAGTACTGGCACACACACGAAAGAAAGAAAGAAAGAAAGAAAGAAAGAAAGAAAGAAAGAAAGAAAGAAAGAAAGAAAGAAAGAAAGAAAGAGAGAGAGAGAGAGAGAGAGAGAGAGAGAGAGAGAGAGAGAGAGAGAGAAAGAAAGAAAGAAAGAAAGAAAGAAAGAAAGAAAGAAAGAAAGGAAGGAAGAAAGAAAGAGAAAGAGAGAGGGAAGGGAGGAAGGAAGGAAGGAAGGAAGGAAGGAAGGAAGGAAGGAAGGAAGGAAGGAAGGAAGGAAATATGAAATTAAATTCTGATGCATGCTATGCACAGCAGTGTCTTATGAATCAGTAAGGCAGCGTGTAGATTAAGGATGACTGGAGCCGTTGGCAAGGGCTCACTGGAAGCCTGAATGTCCGTATGGGCTGGTGACAGTGATCTAGAGATGATTATCTGGATGCACAATAGAGTGGATGAACCTAACGCCACTAAGATGTCCACTTGAAGATGATTCACGTGGCCACATTTTTGTGTAGATGTTTACACACACTTGCACGCACACACACACACATGAAGGAAAGCAGGCTGCTCCTTGGTGATGATGATTTCAGTTTTCATGAAGCCGCTGGAAATCCTGGAGTCCTTTGGCTCTCTTGACAGAGGTGCTGCTGTGGAAATGAGAGCCACCCTGTCCCAGCCCCGACAGCTGAAACTGCTGTGCAGGTAGGGTGAGGCTGCATAGCAGCTGTGTGTACACACATGCACACACTTCTGTCTAGAGCACAGATCAGGCTCACGAGGCTGTCTGGAGAATGAGATCACTGCAAAACACCCCGGCACATGTTACCTTTAGAGAAAAATATATTTATTATTCAGTCCCATTTTGCTTATTTTTTTGGTCTCACCTATATGAAATTGTACCAGTTATTAAAACAGGGAGCCATGAATATCAAGCAGAAGCAAGATTTTCTTTTCTTGGTCCCTTCCCTATCAGGTGCCATTCCCTGCCATTACTTTCCTTTGAAAGATGAGGTTTTCTTGTAATAAAAATGAAATGTAACTCTCTTAGACTTGCTTTTTAAGATATGATTTCTGGCTTATGACTAAAGAGGCTGTTTATGGCCATAAAATAGTAGCAGCTTAGAAATTTTAAAGGGGGTGGTGGTGCTGTTGAACGTTTTCTGCACGATGTTTGATTACGGTACATTCAGTAAGTGCTGACCGGCACGTGCTATTACCTCTGAGTGCACAGGCGTGGAACTTCCATCAAAATTGGCAGAGCAGCCAGGACCTAATGCTTCTGAGTACAGTGGAGCATTAAATATTTCAAATTTGCTATTAATTTTTATGGTGGTGGTTTTTATTTTCTCTTATGCTTGCATTTCTATTTTATTGTTTTATTCATATTCTTAGGTAGGAATCTTTGAAATGAAGGAATCCAATACCTTTGACTCTCTCTCTCTGTCTCTCTTCTGTCTCTCTCTCTCTGTCTCTCTCTCTGTCTCTGTCTCTCTCTGTCTCTCTCTCTGTCTCTGTCTCTGTCTCTGTCTCTCTGTCTCTCTGTCTCTCTCTCTCTCTCTCTCTCTCACACACACACACACACACACACACACACACACACACACTCCTCTCTTTTCTCTCTAGCTCACTCCTTCCATTTTCTACTCATCACACTCCAAAGCCAGATAACACTTTCCTGCTGAGAAATTTTAAAATCACCACACAGCTCTTGGCAAATGAAAGCTGTCATAGTTTGGGGATGAGAAAACCTACTGCAGCTCATACAGATCTAGAGTTGATAGTGGTTAATTGACAGCCGGAAGGACTTGGGCTCCTGGCAGAGGCAGAAGGAGGGCAAGCCCGGTGGGTTTCATTTGGGCAGAGATAAAACAGGTTTTCTTTCGGTACTCATGGAGAGAGCATAATTAATCTTTTAGAAGTTTAAGGATGATCAAATTGTTATTCATTTTGCAAATGAGAAGAGAGAGCTTCCATTCCTGCCAACCAAGTGTCAGTGTAGATTTCAAGGTCACTGGTAATCTTTTGGATGGAAAAGAAAGCTACACTATACACACATACATATACACACATTCACACACGTGCACACATTCGCACACACACTCATATTTGTGTGCACATGCACATGAAGACTGAGAAATGCCGCCATGAAAATATTCAGGGGTAAAAAGGAACAAAGACTCTCTTTGTTATACTCCACAGTTAAAAAAAATCCGTGCTGAGTCTTTCCAGTATTTACCTCAGCCTGTTTGATGACACTGGGCTACTCTCGTCAGAAAAAAAAAAAACAACAAACTGTCTATGGGTCTAGCTGGTTCTGATGTTTTCTTGAGGACAGAAGGAAAGGCTTTTTAAATTTTTTTTTTAAGATCTAAGAATATTTTAACGATGGCATGTTTAACATTGCTACCACATGAGAATTCTGTGGTGTGAATAATAAATGCTGGTACTTCAAAAACTTTTTTTTTTTTTTTAAATTTTGCCAAGTCTTAGCATGAAAGGAAGTGGCTTTCCCCAGACATGCGTGCTTTCAAGATGACTACACTTGTTATGAAAATGACCTTCTTGTGCAGCTATGTGTTTTGCCACATTATAAACAACACTTCATCTGTTTTAGAATGGGAGATGCTGTGTTTATTTTCCTGAAAAAAAAAAAAACTTATATGAAGCTCATACCTGTAACCCTAACTACTCAGGAGGCTGAGATCTGAGGGTTGAAGTTTGAAGCCAGCTAGGCAGAGAAGTCTGTGAGATTCTTATTTCTAGTTATACAGCAAAAAGCCAGACGTGGGACCTGGAGTGTGGCCTAGTGGTAGAGTGCCTGCTTAGCATGCATGAAGCCCTGGGTTCGATTCCTCAGTACCAGATCCACGGAAAAGGCCGGAAATGGTGCTGTGGCTCAACTGGTAGTGTGTTAGCCATGAGAAAGCTCAAGCCCAGGCCCTGAGTTCAAGCCCCAGGACTGGAAGAAAAAGAAAGAATAAAAAGAAGAAAGCCAGAAGCAGAGCTGCATCACAAGTGGTAGAGGACTAGCCTTGAGTGGTAAAAGCCAACTGAGGTCATAAAACCCTGACTTCAATCTCAGTATGCATACAAAAATATGTTTTAAAATGTTAAACATGGAGAAAAAACTTGCAACAGCAGTACAAAAACAACTACTTCACGCATATCACTTATATTCAACAGGTTTACATGTTTTTTTTTCCCCACAGTTGCTTCAATATTCTGTTTCTCTATCACTCCATCAATCCACCCATCTAGTATCCATCCATCCTTCCATCCACCCATTCATCCTGTCAATATTTTCTCTGCTACTTATAGACTATGGAATAAACATATATATGTATTTTCTATATGTAAAATGACTATATATTTTTCTGAGTCATTTGAGAGTAAAATATAGATACAGTTTCTTTCAATTCTTAAGCACTTTTCTGTGTTTGTTCTAAGAACTTCGATATTCACTCACATAACAATGAAACAAGGATGACAAAAACGAGGAAGTTGAAATTCATGTAATCCATCATCTACCCTATGCACCTTTATTTAGATTTTGCTAGTGGCCCAGTAATGTCCTTTATAGTAGTTTTTCCTTTGGAAAATGCTTTCTAGCACTTGTTATTTTTTGTGGCAGCCATATTAACTGCAATAAAGTGAAATCTCAAAGTTGTTTTCATTTTGCTTTTCCTTTATAGGCAAAAAAAAGCTGAACAATTCTTCATGTATTTATTTGCTACAAAAATCAATGCCCTTTATAGACATGTTTCCCTGCATCTTTTTGCATCATGTATAGTTTGTATGACTCTGCTAAAACTAAAGACTTGGAAGATTGACCTTCATCTTTACTATTATATGGTTTGCAAGAGTGTAAGTCTTTTGTTTTCCCCAATAGTCCTTGGTTTTGGTGTATTAATATTTCACTATAGTTGAGTGAGCATGTACTTTTTCTGCCCAGAAACATGAAATAAGCAGAATCTAAGTTTGTAAAATTATGTTATAACAGGAGGCATATGGTGTTCCCTTCATCCTACTGTGCTTGATGCTGTTAGAAAGGTGATACCCACTGACATTCTCCTCTACGGGTCTCCTTGTTATTTAATAAGTAATTTGTGAGTGTGTGTGTGTGTGGAGGGGGCGGTCTCCTTTTGGTTGACTTTGTTTAAGATCAGAATTCTGAACACGCTATTAGAAACCTGATCTAGGAGGTAAATAGGAATTTCTCTATCCTTCAGTTCCTCCTTCACTCTCTGTCTCCCTTCTTTTCCTCCTTTACTTTCTTCCTTTCAGAATGCTAGAGATTGAATCCAGAACCTTACAGATGTTAAACAAATACTCTCCCACTCAGCTACATTCCCGTGCCCAAGACTTTTTAAATAGCTTATCTTTCCCATCCTGAGTGCTCAACAGTCCTGTGTAGAATCAAGCAGAGCTGCTTGCTTCTGCCTTCTAAAGATGATCAGTCTATCTTTAAGTAATACATATTACTTGTACAAAGAAGTTTCATTGTGACATTTCCACACACATCAGTGTACTTTCAACACATTTACCTGCTTTCTTTCTTTATTTTTTTTATAATTTCAATGAACTCATCTATTTTCATGTGTTCATAGAAAGTACTTGGATCATATCTACCCTATTTGATCCTTCCTTTATCCTTTTCCTTTTTTCTCCTTCTTTCTCACCCTGACCTCCCAAGTACCTTGGCCAATTGATTTGGCTGTGATGAATAGTGTGGTTATAAGTGTGGTTGTGTAGGCATCTCTATTGTATGTTTCCTTATAGTTCTTTAGATATAGGTCTAGGAGCAGTATAGCAAGATCATATGTTTTTTTTTTTAATCCGGGATTTGAGGAACATTCATATCATTTTCATAGTGGCTGTATTAGTCAGTGTACAGAAAGTTTCCATGCCTAACTGTATTGGCTATTGTTTGTTTTCTTTATGGTAGCCATTCTAACTGGGTGAGATAAAAATCTTCTGTGTGCTTTTATTTTTGGACAAGAACACTGAAAACTTCTTCATGTGTTTATTGGCCAAAAAGTCAAAGTTTATTTGGTCATTGACAAAATTCTCATGAATGATTTTGTGGCAGGTAGGTAAAGGAATATGAAGAGAAAACAGGAATGAAATAAGAATGGAGAAATATAGAAACAAGGAAGTTTAATAATGACAGTTTGCAAAGTCTTTCCAAATAAATCAGTGGTGTATGAGCCTGGGTTTTCTCCCTCAACTTATCCAGGTATTTGAAAGTTATTGGTTCCTCCTCTCAGCAGTTTCCACTTCCTCCAATTGTTATTCCATTTTAGTGAGAATGTTGTATTTTCCTCCAGGAAGCATATTGAATTACATGGACAAAGTTACTATTGGTTTCCTTAAATTGTCTTACGTTCACTGTAGAGAACATTTTTAGTAAATATTATGGTTAAAATATTGGAAGATGAAAAGAAACAGGGATGCCATGTTCTACATACTTTGATAAAGCAGGGCCTGCCTGATGCATGCTTTGTACATAAACGAATCCCGTGTTCAGAAGCAGTTTTCTTCCTGGCACTGAGCCCTGAGAGAAGTTTCTCCAGCACAGAGAAGATATTTTGAGTTGAAGTAAATAAATGTCCCTGTGTCCTTACAAAAGAGCAGCAAATGAATTATATGTTGTTTATTATAAGGTCTCTCAATGTGACTGATTGTGTAACACAGTAGAAATGAAAGAAGTCTGCCAAAAAGAGAGTACCCTCTGATAGTCTTGTTATTCCAAGGTTAGTTTGTAAAATATCTAAAATGCTATTTCCAAATGTACTTTTAATCTTTCTCAGCTATGCTCTTGGTTGTGTCCTATAGCAAAGACCTGAACTTCCACTGACAGCAGAGAAGTTTGAGTGAGGTAAATACATGGGAATCCTACAGGACAGAACGAGAGAGAGAGAGAGAGAGAGAGAGAGAGAGAGAGAGAGAGAGAGAGAGAGAGAGAGAGAGAGAGAGAGAGAGAGAGAGAGAGAGAGAGAGAGAGAGAGAAAGGAAGAAAGAGAGAAAGAAAGGGAGAGGAGGGAGGGAGGGAGAGAGGGAGAGAGGGAGAGCAAAAGGGAAGAAAGGAGGAAGGAAGGAAGAATCAAAGCCCCAAATACAATATGCCCACAATAATTTAGATGGAAAAATTATAAGCAGTTTTTCCAGCACATGGCCTTTGACAATCATGTAGAATATCTCTAGCTTTGCATATGTTTCTTTATGTGTGTGTGTATTGTCTTTGTAATAAACTGGACAAAGAAAGATATGAAAGACAGGTGACGTAGTGAGTTTGTTATTTAGGGTTATTGGCTAGAACCTAGTTGCTGGCTTTGGTGCTAGGAAAACATGCTTTTTCAGTGGTTGCTGATGCATCATCTGGGAACTTGCTAGAAAAGCAACCTATACCAGATCTTCTCACTCAACACTGAGGATGAAACCCAGAAATCTCTATATTCTACATCGACAAGAATCTCTGTGCAGGTAGCTCAAAAGCTTCCAAATGTTTGAGAATCATAGCTCTTATGCCATCACAAAATGACAGGGGCTAATCGTCTAATCATCTGCTAAGTCCCTCCATAGAGATAACAAAAATCCCCATGTTCTTGTAGAAATATGCCTATTCTTTCTCTTGTGGTAAGGAAGAGCAAAAGTATTCCATGTACTTGGTCATATTGGTAAAGTATTGGACAGAACAGGATCAGGCTATATGCATCGTTAAATTATCCCAATAGATTTGTCAATAGTGAACCTTCTGACTATTTCTAATATCAGTTTAGCCCATCAGTGCTTTCTCTCCATGGACAGAAAGAAGATCAATAAAAGCAACACACGATTCCATGAAAATAGCCTTAGTCCCTATTAAGCCAGCAGCAGCTTTCAACCAATTTCGTGTTGTCTGCTTTGTAAAGCTGAGGATGCTATGATTAGAGCTTGTGTTTACAGGAGCAGAGGGACGTTACAGCAGGATTATGTGTACTTCCTCATGTGTGAGCCATGACTGAGCTCCTCATTGAATAAACAAAACATTGAAACATTACCATGTTTAATGAGTGTGAATATTAGAGGAACTTTCTTGAATAGCATCTCATCTACATGTTTATTAATTGTGTTCTCTGCAACCTTTGGTCCTTCACAAAGAATAACGAGGGTCCTGGTAGCATGCCTGAAACTAACACCACTCTATGGGACCATACTAATGCATGAAACAGTATTACAGGAAAAAAAGCAGTTTGAGCAGTAATATTCATAGTCTGCACTGGGTGAAGCCAAATTTTTGTTTATTTTGTCTGTAGGGTTTTCTGTCTTGATCTACATTGCTCAGGTGGCAAGTGCTGGAAGTACTGTAGAATCCAGATTTATAGCTAGACATAGGGTGGAATACCCCTATAATACTGAAGCTGAGGCATGGGTCTGAGCCCAGTCGGAGAGTAAGACTTGTCACAACCAAATGGAATGCAGACTCTTATCTAGAGGTAGTAAGAACCACGAATGCCTTTCATAATACAGAATTTTGGAAGATAAAACTTATTGAAGAGGAAAATAGAAAGGAAAGGAAAGATAGCATATTTTTAGTATTTTTGGTTTTTATTCTGATTGTATGGTTTAGTGTCCTTGGAAAAGAATGGATTGTCTCCATTACCTTGCTGATAGCCAGAACATGGTTTGGGTCAGATGCTAGGAGCCAGGTATGGAAATGGTGAATGTGGGAACTTGGGTTGTTCATCAGTTCTTTTCTTTCTTCTCCTCCTCCTCCTCCTCCTCCTCCTCCTCCTCCTCCTCCTCCTCCTTCCTCCTTTTCCTCTTCTTCCTCCTCCTCCTCCTCCTTTTCCTCTTCCTCCTGCTTCTCCTCCTTCTTCTCCTCCTCCTCCTCTTCTTCCTCCTCTTCCTCCTCCTCCTCTTCCGCCTCCTCTTCCTTTTTCTTTTTCTCCTTCTTTTTCTTTCTGATTTTCATTTGGATGATGGTGGAAGTAACTAGGTAGTAACTCAAGACCTTGGCTTGCTAGGCAGGATGAAATGACCAGATCCACATTCTCATCTCTATATAGCTTCTGTTATTTTGTAGACAAAGTCTTGTGGCTCATCACATGTTTGCCTGTTGTTTGTTTTAGGGCTAGTCCTGGAGCCTAGTCCTGATCTCTTAGCTTTTTTTCAACTCAAGGCTGGAACTCTAACTCCTAATCCACAGCACCATTTCAAGCTTTGGTGGTTAATTGGAGATAAGTGTCTCATGGATATTTCCTGCTTGCTATGGCTTCAATCAGTGATCTTTAGATCTCAGCCTCTGGATAGCTAGGTTTACAGGTGAGAGCTACCATCACCCAAGGATCAAATTCAAAAGGCACATCATTTTTTTATACAAGTTGGAAGCCAGCCTGGGCTATATATAGTGAGGTTGAGGCCAGCCAAGACTACAAAATGAAACCCCACTTGTCTCAGAAAACAAAACGAAAAGAAGGAACAAAGGACTTTAACCACAATCTCATGCAATGCAAAGAGAGATAGAGAACTCTGTAAAAATAACTGCTTTTCAGTTTAGGCAAAATATTCAGTAGTAAATTTTAGAAAAATAACCTGAACCCCATTAATTTGTAAATGTGATTCATTTAGTTAAATGTCATATCCATTTCAGAAAGGAAGAATGAATGCATTGGTATCTTCAAGCTTACTGCAGGCTTTTAGATTTTCTGTGTTAAAAAACTTATTTAGTTTTTACAATATGAAAATTATAGACAGAATGACATTTAAACCTTTGCTTTTCATAGCATTTCACACTTACACCATTTTAAAAGACAGCTATTAACATTTACAAAAATCTTCAGAAACCAAATGTTCTAACATGCAGAATTCCAATTATACTGTGTACGAGGGTTATCAACCATTCGTCTACAAGAATACTTTGAAGTGGCTGGTATTAAACCAAGAGCTAAAATGTCAGTTGCACATAGACAATAAATTAGGGTTTATAAAATCTTGTAAGATTTATTTAATATTACAATTTTGACCTTTAGGCTGTCTTTGCCATAGCTTACTTAACTCTCTCTCTCTCTCTCTCTCTCTCTCTCTCTCTCTCTCTCTCTCTCTCTCTCTCCCTCTCTCTCTCTCTCTCTCTCTCTCTCTCTCTCTCTCTCTCTCTCTCTCTCTCTCTCTCTCTCTCTCTCTCTCTCTCTCTCTCTCAACGTACTTGAATACTGATCTGCAAGCCATACAAAGCTATGTGACTTTAGCTTTCCCAGCTTCAAACTCCTCTCTTGGGTCATGGAATCCTGCGGGGGTAAAATATATTTCCCTACAGAGCACAGAAGAGAGTCATTTGCAGAATCCAAGCCCTTGATGGTTATTTCTGGAACATTCTTGTAGGTAAACAAATCATGTAGAAAAACAAAGGCTACTCAGATGTATATTTATCAACTATTTAGTCAGGGAGAGAAAAAAAATTTCTTATGATTGCAGTTTGGAAGAGATTTACCAAAGACAAACAGAAACATTTATCAAAAGAATTTTTAAGCATTCCTGTGAAGAGAAAGAAAAAGGGAATTTCCCTTAAAAGAATTCGCTCCAAATCAGGTACTGTCCCTCCCACAAAGAGGGGTATGAGAAATTTGGGAGATGACTGCAAGCAAATGGTTTTCATTATTGGGCACTGCTCCCAGAAATGTGAAGGGAAAGGAGGAAATATTAGAATAGAGAAATGAGCAGTTGATTACGTTGGTCTTCTCTAGCTGCCGGCAGTGTTGAAGACTGCCTCTTCTCTTCCCTTTGCTGGAAAGATGCCAGAATCAGTGTAGATTGTAGGAATAATTTTTCCCCCAATCCAAATAGATCTTAATAATCGCATCACTTACCTCGTCCAGACTTCATTTTAAGTGTTTTACATATCCACTCCTTATAGGGACTCTGGCCTTTCTAGTAGGTAACTAAGACATGAAGAGGTTTACATGATTTGGTTGGGAGCAAGCAGGAGGCCAGGAAACCATAATTTGTACCCAGGCAGTTTGGCTCTGGGATCCTTTTCTAAGGATGTCTTTCTGAGAATCACCCTATTCAGATGGTTTGAGAAGAGTATGCGAGTCTATTGATGCTCTTTGCAAAATATGTCTTGTTTTCTTTTTAACAACAGTCTGAAATTACACATGACCTGAAATAAGGTCATATACTTGAGCCTTTATAGGACTCATTTTGTCACCTGCTTTTGAAAGCAGCTTTGTGCTAGGAGCCAAAAGCAACAGGCAGAATCTAATAGGGAGGAATTGCTTAAGTAAGTGCTTCTCCTCAGCCAACTGCCAAGTCAGAAGCCTGTAAATAACTTGCAGCTGACGCATTAATGACACTTCTCATTTGTGGCAGATATGACTTTTTTCTATATTTTTGTTAAACAACATATTGTGACATATTGTGTGAGCACATTTTTGAATGTTAGTTTCTAAGATAATTCTGTGCAAAAGAAAAAAAAAATACATCAGTATTCATGAATCCAAAAAAAGGATAGCTTGTTCTGCGAGACTACATTATTTTATGAGTGTGGTAGAAATCAATTCTCTATTTGCATGAAACAGCTATGGCACTAAATGATTTCTTGCTTTCAGCTGATGGCCCACTTATTCTAAGCAATATTCCATATAACAAAATTCTAATAGAACTACAGAATTGGGTCACTTTCTTGGAGTGCCCTGAAAGGTACTTGGCATGTAGCCATAAGATTGGCACTATAAAGGCAGCCATCCATCTGTCTGTTCATACTCACTGAGAGCTACTCACATGTCTGCTGGATATGCAATGATCTGAATTCTTTATACATTCCTGTCGATCCCCTGTGAGTGCAAGGCTGGGCAACAAATGTGTCATGTATGAATAAAAGGTTTTGTGAAAGCTACTCACTGTGTGGTACTTTGTTGTAGCAGCTGAAAGAGATCAGATATACCACCTCAAAATATGCCTCTTCAGGGGCCAGGAGTTTGGCCTCGTGGTAGAGTGATTGCCTAGCATGCACAAAGACCTGGGTTCCATTTCTCAGTACCTCATACATAGAAAAAAAAAAAAAGCTGGAAGTGGTGCTGTGGCTCAAGTGGTGGGAGCCCTAGCCTTGAGCAAAGTCCAAGGACAGTACTTAGGCCCTGAGTTCAACCCCCACAACTAGCAAAAAAAAAAAAAAGATATATATGTATATATATGCCTCTTTAGCATAAAGTGTCTTTTGAATTGAAAGTAACGAAGAAATACAGGTAGCAGCAAATCTAAGCTAGCTCTCTGTCCTCTTACATTCTGCCTAAAAGTGAGAAAAATTTCCTTTTGTCCCCCAAATCAATGTTTCCACATGAAGTTTTCATTTCTTAAGATGTCCTTGGGTCCCATGATAAGAAAAGAAGGATTGAGGAGACAATGCTGCCTAGGAAGACTTGAGCCCATATAACATACTTTACTCAATAACTCTGTGTGTGTGTGTGTGTGTGTGTGTGTGTGTGTGTGCTCACACGCATGCATGCATTCACCAATATTGGAAATTTGGTGCTCAATGCTGGTGCTTTACTATGTGAACCACAGCTCCATTTCTGGCTTTCTAGTGGTTACTTGGAGTTAAGAGTCTCATATAACTTTTATGTCTGGGCTAGCTTCATACTGAGATCCTCAAATTTAGCCTCCTACAGGCTTAGGAGGGTGTGAGCTGCGGGTTCCTAGAGTCAATAGCTCTTATTTGCCAGCCATTTCCAAGTCAGCTCTCACTCCGACATTCCCTCCTTGAGTGCATGAGAAAAACCCTTTCTCCTGTCAATCTACCATTTGTCAGTTTAATTCTCACTCTTCAGTAACTGAGTATAAGAGGGTAGAAAAAAATATTTCCTCTTCTTTGGCTTCCTTAAAAGTAAATTCTTTCATGTTCTAGAGATAGAATTCTATTGCCAAACATCAATCTGTAATAAAGAGCAATAGCCATTAGTTATTGCACTTTGTAACTTTAGGTTTAGCAGCAATTTTCAATATTAAGAAAGAATGACAAAAGTTTTCCAAGCCTAGCACAGTGGCTCATGCCTGTAATTCTAGCTACATAGGAGACTGAGATCTGAGGATCTCTGTTCAAATTCAGCCTGGATACTAAAAATTGTAAGACTCGTATCTCCAATTAACCACTAGAAAACCGGAAGTGGCACTGTGGCTCAAGGGGTAGGGAGGTAGCCCTTGAGCTGAAGAGCTCAGGGACAGCGCCCAGGCCCAGAGTCCAAGCCTCACAACCAACAATAAATAAATTAATTAATAAATAAAAGTTTCTCAGAAAAAAGTGAAATAATGAGTTCTACATAGATATACATGTGAACATGTTAAGTATTTTATTTACTTCATTAATGAGGAAGCTTGTATAATTCAACCGGTTCAAATGAATTTATTTCTTTCATTGCTTTTTGTTAGTATGCACAAGTAGTACAAGGGTTCAAAATCAGAATGGAGATGGAGGGCTGTGCTGGGAAGTTTTGAGTCTGACGAAGTTGTTCTAAATTCCCACGATCACGTGATGCCCTGCTGTAAGGCGATTGGGAAAACAGGTGGCAGATTGGCCATTTTCAATGACAAGTGAGATGAGTCATCCTTCTAGGACTCACAAGTAAAAGAAACCCGAGACTTCTCAAAGGAACAGGGAAATAATTGAAATGCTGGACAAGAGATAAATATTCTCTGGGGTTTACTTTGCTTTTCTGATGTCTTTCTACACATGCTGTATATTCTCGGCAGTAACAAATCATTCACTCATTGTCTAAGTCAGCAAACATTTGATGACAGCTAGATGTTAAGTACTGTGCTGGGTAATACAAATAGAGCAATAATCCACATTTCAATGAGTGGTCCCCACAAGGAACATGTATAAGTAAACAGGTAATTTCACACCTCTGCTAGAAGAGCAAAGGCTCTGGTTTTCTTTGAGAATGCACAACCCTCTCTTACCCCACCCTGTCATCTTTATGGGGTCTCCATCTAGACTGTAGAAAAACAGATGAATTCCAGTGTGTTCTTCCTTCTTCTCGTCTTCCCAAAAGCAGGCTACATCTGCTTTACTGTTGAATTTCATTATTAAGATCCTGCTACCAATGTGTCTACTGTCTCTGTTTATATATATATATATATATATATATATACATATACATATATATATATATTTTTTTTTTTGCAAGTCCTAGGCTTGGGCTCAGGGCCTGAGCACTGTCCTTGGACTTTCTCAAGGCTAGCACTCTACCACTTGAGCCTCAGCACCACTTTCAGCTTTTTGCTATGTATATGGTACCGAGGAATCGAACCCGGGTCTTCATGCATGCTAGGCAAGCACTCTACCACTAGGCCAAACTCCCGGCCCCTGTTTATATATTCTTATATGATGTCACCTTTAGACTTTGCCAATAGTGTCTGTGAGATGGGAGAACTTCAGTCTGAGATTTTGCTTGTGACTCTATGAAGTACTTGTTTTCCTACTTAAAAGCTGTGTGTGTGTGTGTGTGTGTGTGTGTGTGTTACATTGGAATAAACCTAGAAGCAACCACTGAAGCTCTGTTTCAGCCACCACTGCCTTCATCTCCCCCTTTCCTCCTTCTCCTTTCTCTCCTTTGCCTCTTCTTCCTTCTTGTGGTTGGGGTATCACTATCTTTTTGCCTGTCTTGTTCTCAAATACATGATCCACCTGCCTCTACTTCCTGGATACTTGGTTTAAAATTCTCTTTCCTAGTGTGGCCTCTTGTAGACTCACTGCTTGGTTGCTCCTCAGTTTGTTCTGAGAAGATGCCTACATACCAACCATCTCTACAATGCTGTTCTGGTCACCCATGGGGTGACATTGATATCCGCTGTCCTCTAGCTCTCACCTGACCCCTTTCTTTGTGCTCATTTCTTCGTACACTTCAGTGAATTGCTTGCCTCTGAATCAGCACTGTTACTCACTGATATCAGCTATTTTTTAGCGAAAATTTTTTCCTATAATTTTTTTTTTGCCAGTTCTGGGGCTTGAACTCAGGGCCTGAGCACTGTCCTTGGACTTTCTCAAGGCTAGAGCTCTATCACTTAAGCCACAGAACCACTTCCAGCTTTTTTCTATATCTGTGGTACCAAGGAATTGAACCCAGGTCTTTTCGCATGCTAGGCAAGCACTCTACCACTAGGCCAAACTCGCAGCCTCTTCCCTGGAATTTCTAAAAGGGTGTGCATGTGTGGCATTCAGGTTTGTAAAGCATGGTTCTAGAACAACTAAATTCTATGGTTGTGACCAGCAACTGGATACTGGCCAGGAAACAGAAAAATTTCCACTACTTCTTCACTTTGTTGCCCGTGAGAGATCCAGAAAGTATCCACAAGTTGTCATTGAAGCTATGCTATTGTGGACTTAGTGTTATAAGACACAGGACCTCATTGGTCTGCTTTGGCCATGACTACAGTACCCCTCGTATACTGTGGCGAGGCTCAAAACTCTGTGGTACTGCTTCCAACTCCACGAACAGAGGTTACTTACATGCATCATTGAATAAATAGTCTTCTTACTAATAAAGAAGTTGGCAACCTGCATTTCACAGGACGATTTGACCTACTTAATATTTTCAAACAACCTGCAGTGTCTCCACAACCCGTAATTGGTCTGACTCTGTTCCAACGGCTTGAATGGATGGCAGTTCCTGGGCCCTGACCCAAGGATTTGCTGGCTTATTGGCTTTCTGAGCAGGTGAGGAGTGGAATATGCTGGTGATGGACAACAGAACTGAAAAAGGCACATTATGGTCCATGCTCAGAGCCTGGATTACCTCTGAGGAAATCAAGGGGGGGAAGAGGAAATAACTTCACAACTCCCACTCCTTGAAACTAAAATAAAGATTGTATTTCTCATTTTCTAAGTCTCTTTCTATTAAATATTTAGCATCTTTTACATACTCACATGCTCAGAGAAAGCATGCTAGTCCAAGTAGACTATCTGCTTATCCAATCCCAGCTCAGATGCTGCAAGGAACTTATGTCTACCAACTCAGATACCAAATTCCAAAGATGCTTAAGGTGCTTTATAAACTAAAACAAAGTGAAATAGTCGCATATAAATCTATACATATGCTCCCATATATTTTGCTTCCATAGATTACTAAAAAATAATATATTGTAGATGCTATATAACTAGATGTTCTTGTATGGAATATCAATAAGAAAAAATGTAGGCATGTTCAGTAGAGACGCTTACCCCCGAAATACTTCCATGAGTGATAGAATCTTGAGATGGCAGAGCCTGAGGATGGAAGTTGAACCTGGAAGAGGAAGTAGAAGTGAAAAGGCAGAAGTGGAACTGAGAAGGAGGAAGCAGCCAGACTAGCAGGACAGAAACTTGGAGCAAAAATGGAGGTTAATTTCCCTAATCACCAGGCACAAGATTGGTGGCATGGCACTGATGTCATAGTTAGGAATTGGACTTGCGCACATCAGCAAACTTTTCTCTGTACTCCCCCTCACCCCTGCTTTTGACTGAACTTTGCCTAGCATAGCAATTTTCTGCTTCCTTCCGAGTAGGATCCTGTGGCTAAAACTTGTCAACTTGCTTATCTGAATTGTTTATTAATCCCTAGTCAACCTTCAGCAGCAGTCCTACATAGGGCATGGAAAACTTTCAATAAATATTGACTAGATTAGTGAATGAATTGGTGCTACAGTAATAAATACTAGAAGCTGGACTAATCTCTCAATTCTGTTCTCTATTTTCCAGTCAGATCTTAGACCTTTCTTCCAGTTACTATGCACTAGGTATTTTTAAACTTCTTCCTTTACTGTTCCTTTTGTTTGTTTGTTTTGTTTTATTTGAAAGATCTGGGTATGTATCCTAAACTGTTCTCCAATTCACCATCCTGGAAAGTCAGCCTTCTGAATATTGGGATTCAAGATATTCAATATTCCACTTGATTAAAACTTCTCTTTTTGTCACCCTCTCCCAGTAACTCATAGACAAACCCACAGTCTTGGTCAAGGATTCTTTCAACTCAGTTTTCATCCTCCATTACTCTTGCTTTCTCATGTTTGAGTTATTCTCCTGAGGCCATTGCAGGCCATTCCTTTTGTCCTCTAAGGATTTTGTTTCTTAGATGATCTATTCCACAGTAACTGCTTGCCTCTTCCACTACTGACACTTCTGTGTCCTTTTCATTGTCTCATTCCTTCCTCAATTGCTCTACTGTCTTGCCTCAAGTTCATGTGCAACCTTTTTTTGCCCAACCTAAATCTACTTTTGCCAGTCTGACCAGAGAATTCAGTGTCTAAATCACAGAGGTGCCTGGTTCTTGTCTCCCTTGTCTGACAAGACTGTTAAGACCTTAAGTCCTCAGCACCAGCTTCTCCTGTGGCCTTTTACTATTCTTTCGGTCTCTCCACCTCCTGTCTTAGATCTCCTCTTTCTTCCTCCAAAAGGGTACTGGTTAGTGTTGCCCCTCTGTCTATGTCTCCTTCCACCCGGGATAAACTTACAGGTAAGTCCTATCAAGCTCATTAGTCTTCTTACATGGAAACACATTCGAATGCTTACACACTGTCTTGTGTTTTTCCAGAATGGCATGCCCTTCTCAAAGTCACCATTTCTCAAAGCAGCCTCGCTGCTTCTTTCTCTGGACTGCTTCTCTGGTTGTATTATATGCTTCGGTGAATCTAGCAACCTACCCCAATAATGCCTTCCTTCTTTTCCATATTCCTATCAGATTGATGACATGACTCCATGGTTTGTATTTCAGAAACGTCTTTGAAAATATATTCTTTTCCCTTCAGCCACACAGTAGCAATTTTGTGTTAGACACTGATTTTGTTTTGCTTTTTGGCAATGCTGGGATTTGAACTCAGGACCTTGTGCTTGCTTGGCAGGTCCTCTACTACTTGAGCCATGCTATTTAAGCTCTAGACAAATAGGAGTGCACTCTTTTTCCCCCCTCAAAGAAGACCAAAAGACAGGGATTGCTGCTTCCACACTCCTCCTTGAGGTGTGCTTTCTTCCCTGTAAGGCTGCCTCCTTGCTCTCCAAGTGGCCTCTTGTCAGAATCCTTCCCTTCCTCATTGGAGGCCTGAGTTCATGTTGTCACCCTTCCACAGAGTTTTTCTGGTCACACCTGCCAACAGGAGAGCACGTTCTCTTTCAGCAAACTGACAAAATGCCTCTCTCATCTCTTCTGCATCCATCTGAATGGTTTCCTTGCTCTATTGAGCTGATTGGTCTAGAGAATGAATGTGTACATGTCTATTGAAAGAGAGCATTATTCATCAAACCTGAAATGTAAATTCTTTTTGGCAGAACGGCTTTGGCCCTTTTCATTTCAGTGGTGTCTCTCCAGCTCAGGCTCAACAAGAGAGACATCTGGACATCACCACTGTTCCTGGGTTGGCATCCCATTCACTTCACACACATGCTTTGGTGATGAGCCTTTCAAAGACAACATTGTTTCCTGGACAATAATGGTTTCCACAGTTCTTTGATTTCCTGGAACAACCTGAACAAGCGGGCGATCTTGTAATTCCATATGTCTGATTACTTCTGCAGACACACCTGGCAAACAGAGCTTTACCTTATGCTTTAATTGTTAAGGTATCTGAAGTTTTAAACAACTCTTTCCCCCTGTGAGTCTCCCTTGCCCCACTTACTTCAATCAATTGTTAATAAATAAAGTACTTGAAAATAATTATATGAATGAGGGAATTCATTTATTTTGCTGCAGGCTCTATGTGCGAAAAAAAAAATCCTTTCTTTGCCTGTCAGTTTTGAAGTACAGATACATGTTATAGCTCTTGAGCAAAAATGTGAACTGCTGAAGCAAATGAGAAATTACTTCAAGGAAAGGAAATCAAACAGCACAAGACAGTTAAAAATGGACTTTTTCTCTGATTACTAAATAAGACTCAAAGAACTATACCCGAAAGACTTCTTTTTGAGCTAAGGAGCTTATGTCTGAGATATTGGAGATCTTACTACTTGAGCCATACCTTCAGCCCAGCTTTTTGCTGATTAGTCTAGGGATCAAAGTAGAGAATTTTTCTGTCTTAGCTTCAAATCACAGACCTCAGTCTGCAACCTCCTGAGCAGCTAAGATTGTAGACATGAGCCACCAGCTCAACTTGTTCTCTTGAGAACTACCTCAATCTCTTTCAAAGCCAGCACTTGTAATGCCCTAACATCTTCAGCTAGGCACAACTTAAAAAGGTAACAGCACTTTGCTAATAACCTCATCCTAAGGACTAAACTTCTGATACATAACTCCTTGAGGACAATGCATAGCAGATATGTCAACTAACTATAGAAAAGCTGACAGAATAGCTATAATGGGAGAGACAACTTCGTAAGGAAAAAAATAAATCCCAGACTCAGTAGCATTTCCGTTTTGTAACATCTACTGTGATAAAAACAAAATAAACAAAAGTCATAAGCTCTCTGCTTCTGTTTTGATTTACAGAATCAGCGCATTTAATGAGCTATAGCTGAGAGCAAATTCTCCGGGAACATTAAGTGTTAAAAGTTTGGAAGATTAGATTTTTCTTTCAGTTCAGTAACCCAAAGCATTTGATCTTTTATTGACTGAATATGGTGGTTGTAAAGAGAGATAAAATGTCCTAAGTATTCAGGGTCAAGTAGCTGTGAATGCTTTCTATTTTCACTGTTCAAACACCCTTAACTTTAGGCCATCTATAACAATATGTTAGCTTGTTCAAGCTTTATAATATGTGTGTGTGTGCTATTGTATTGAAACAATCTCTCCAAAAGGGATCTTTATCCTTCCTTCTTGCCCTCCTTCCTTCCTTCCTTTTTTCCCCCCTCCCTCCTTTCCTGCCTTCTTCCCTCCCCCTCCTTCTTTCCTTCTTCCTTTCATTGCCTTTAAATGGTTGTACAAACAAGTTTCAATTCTATATATCGGTTTATGCATCATTCCCTTTAATCCCTCCCAAACCCAATTGTGTTCATTTATTATTTCTTGAGACCATTTCTTTTTTGTTTTCTTTTCCATACTGGTCTCAAACACCTTAGATTCTTGAAAAGCTGAGACTATGGCCCAACATGTTGTCTATTTTTTTTTTTTTTGCTTTCTAAACACTATGCATTTTTTTCTAGATGGTATATTTTAAAGGAAACATGTTTCTACATCGCTTCCTTTGTTTTACCTTAACAATTATTTTTCCAGATTAATCTTCTCTTTTACCAAGGTAAAACAAGTAAAGTGAAAGGAAGCATACACAGACACGTCTTACTAGAAAGAGAGGAAAGTGTTTTCTTCCAAATTGAGATTTCCTTCGGTACATATGTTGTAAGCAGATACAGCAGTCATGGCAGCAGAGTGTGTCCTGCCAGCCCTTGCGAATCATCTGTGGATGCCCTGGAAACTGTCCCATAGGCTAGAATAGCAGCTCCATTATTTAGCAGGGCAAGTCTGCCATCCTACTTATTTTAGCTTAGGTTGGAAGTTAAACAATGGAGTCTCCTCCTACTCATTATCCAATGACTTCATAGTGTTTATTTAGACTGTTATCACAAAAATCAAGGGCACCAAGTTAGGAAAGCAAGACTTCATCTGAAGCAGGAAGAAAGAGAATGGTTCAAGGGGAAGAATCCTCCCTCCTCTGTGATGGGGTTACACAAAATATATTGCTTTATACTTAAGAAAAGCAGTTCCAATTTTAGTTGCAAATATCTCAGAATTATTACATGAGAAGTATAAGTTGCTTTTATAAAAAATAACATTCCTTAAAATACTATAACTTAAATTATTAATGTAGCGAAAGCCATATAGCTTTGTTCAAAATTTGTAAATACCAAGTTAGTAATAACTAGAAAAAATAGATTCAATTGCAGATCCCTCTAAATAAAAAGGTATGTTTTTGACATGGCAGGCATGCTTGCTGATTACTTAGTGTGTAAGGCTGATATGTTCACATTAAAGCTTACCTTGGGAAATGGTATTTATTATATTTTTTAAAAAGGAAAGCTTGAGATGTTAGCATTTACCCTTGCTCATGGAGAATCTGATAATACCTTGGTTAATCTTTTACTGGGAAAATGCTCCCTGAGTAGGTAATTTGGTAACATAGTTATATTTTAGCTGCGGGAGGTAGATGTGCACAGTCAGGTAACTTACGTGGGAAGTAGAAAGAATGGATCTAGATATGGATCTAATCAAGACTTTGATGGAGAGGCCCCTTTCCTTGGACTTCAGACTTAAGTTCCAAGAGGATGGAAGGAGAGGGTGAGAAAGAGAGCCTAGTCCAGTCTAGCCAGAGAGAGGGGATGACCCTCTTTAGTAATGGAGATTGCTGCTGCACAAGACCAGCTTCTAAAGAAATTCTGTTTGAAAGCCTCCATCTGTGTGATCATTTACTTAGGCTTTGTAGGAAATGGCTTATTTTACATCATCTGTTTTTCAAAACCTTTTTTTTTCCCTCCTCTGTGATGAGGACCAAATCCAGAGCTCTGGCATGATAGACAAGAACTGTATTGAGCTACATTCCCCTCCACTCAAAAGCAAATGTGAGGTAACTGTAGTGGAAAACTTTCTCGTTCTCAAATGGAAATGAAGAGAGGAAAATTTAATTTAGTAAGATTTTCTTCATTCAGCCTCTACCATCCTGTGTCCATATATAAATAATTAAATGATAAGTAAATATATATATTCATATGGTCTAGATGGGTTGTGGTGCTTCACACCTAGAACCTTAAATATTCAGGATGCTAAACTCTAAGGATCATGGTTCAAAGGCAACTCAGGCAGAAAAGTCCCTGAGAGTCTAAATAACCAGCAAAAGCCAGAATCAGAATGGTGGTACAAGTAGTAGAGTGCCTTGAGCAGAAAAGCTAAGGGATAATTTCTAGCCCTAGTGTACACACACACACACACACACACACACACACACACTTCTGAACTTTTAGAAGAGCAAAAGTCACACTTTTTGAGTACTTTGTTTCTTTCTTTGTAGTTGACTTAGTGTCAAGTTGGACTCCAAAATGTTCCACTACATTTTGGAAAATAAGGCTTTGTGCTAACCTCAACTCAAACCCACCAAACTCTGAAGCTGCCGGTGATTTACAATGATATAGGCCTGCAATGTTTTGCTTTATTCTTTTTGTATATGTGGGCAAGTTTGGGGCCTTGAACTCTGAGCCTGTGCACAATCCCTTGGCTGCTTAAGTCTGGCCCCCTACCACCTGAGCCACAGCTACACTTCCAGCCTTTGGGGGGCTAACTGGAGATAAGAATCTCATAGACTTCCCTGCTCAGTCTGGCTTCAAGTACAATCCTCAGATTTGGCCCCTGCACAGCTTGGATTACAGGCATGAGCCAGATGCCTGGCTATTGCTTGCTTTTAGATCCTTGACTTTTTATTTATTTTTATTTTGACAGTTGTGGGGCTTGAACTCAGGGCCTGCGCACTGTCCTTGGACTTTTCTCAAGGCTAGAGCTCTACCACTTGAGCCACAACACCACTTACAGCTTTTTTCTATGTATATAGTACTGAGGATTCGAACCTGGGCCTTCATGCATGCTAGGCCAACACTGTACCACTAGACCAAGCTCCCGGCTTGACTTTTTATTTTTAATCATTTTGCAACTTGAAGGCAACTGCAAATTCTGAAGGACAAGGAGGACTACAGTCAATCCTGCGTGCAGGCAGGGAGTCATTTCTTTATTCGCTTACTTTGCATTTTTAGTCAGGACGCTCCGGCACATTTAAGAATATCTTGGGAGTAACACAAATGTATGCAAGTCATCTCAGATTTATCTTTGGCATCTTTGCCATTTATTTAGAAGCTGCACACAAACAGAATCTGTCTTGTCCCGTGCAGCCCTTCCATCGCACCCGGAATACATTAGCATGCTTCTGTTTAACATGCAGGCTTAGTGGCAGTACAAATTTGATATAGTCATACTTTTCTAACCTCCAGTTTGTAGTTGAACACTATGCTTTTTTTTTTCCTTTTTTTATAGGGCAGACTAGGAAATCAAACTGAATGGATCTGGGAATATAGTTCCACATTGTATATAATCCTGCCTCTGCAACTGAGCAAAATCAATGAGGGAAAGCATTGATCTCACCCAGCGCGGCTACCCACAGCTGGCTCAGAAACACCGTGCTATGGATTTTGATATTCAAGTCACTCGGCTGCACAACCTATTTTTAAAAGAAAGCTCCTTATGTAGCAGCTCTTAGGATTCAGTTTAGCTCTTCTTACACATGCATACAAAGTGTGTCTTCTAGAGAGAAAGAATGCTGTGGATAGTTACAGTTCAAATTCTGTGTTTGTTCAGGGCTAAGTACATGCCCTTCAGTTTAGAGCCATTTCATTGGAGCACTGGGTGGGGAAAACGCCTTAGAGGAAGGCTAGAACATGAATCATTTCAGGAAATTATTATCTTCAGCCATGATGAATTTGATGCCCTTTAGCCTCTTTTGCCAAGTTGTGTCTCCTTTTTATTTTTCATTGAGAAAGCAAATATGACCAACAAATTACCCACAGTAGATATGTACTTATGAGCAGATATGTACAAAAATGAGATATATTACATTTGCCAAATACAGTATGTATAAAAATATATGTGGCAATATTTCTTCCTTGTTAGTGAAAATATTTTTACAACATGTTGTCTCCCAAGTGCAGGAAATAAATCAAGCCTTTTAAAAAAGACTGTAGAAGATTCATTTAGTGCTGTCATAATCTAGTGTTTTCTTTAATGAAAATTTATATCATTTTTTTCCTGGACTCAGTGGAATAGATTTATACTGAAAGATGGGGAGGACTGATAGATTCAGTACTAAACACACCAGCAGTGGACAATAAACAGAAGATACAGCAAATGAGCGATGGACAGACAATGCTTTTACCAAGATTGTTTTTTTTTTCTTTTTTCTGTACAAACCATCATAAACATATGAGAAAAGAAACAGCTAGAGTTTGGCTATGAGACTGAACACTTTCAGACCAATCTCATGGGTCACTGCAGCAAACACCAAAGGTTTGAGATCCAGCTAATAGATTTGTGTTTAAAATAACCTGCATCCACAAATATCCACTTTAGGAGGGAAATCAAGCCAGCAGTTTTAGGTCCTTAGAGGTTTTTGTTTTGTTTTGCCAGTTGTGGGGCTTGCACGCTGAGCCTGGACACTGTGCTTGAGGTCCTTTTTTACCCAATGGTAGCACTCTAACTTTTGAGCCACAACTCCACTTTGTCTTGTTCTTTGATTAACTGGAGATAAGAGTCTCCTGGACTTTCCTGTCCAGTCTGGCTTTGAATTGCGATCCTCACATCTCAGCCTCCTGAGTCACTAGGATTGCAGGTTTGAGCCACTGGTGCCAGGCTTGGTCCTTAGAATTTTAAAAATGTAGATAGATCTAAAAAACAAACAAAGAAACAAAACAATGGAGGGGCCATGATTGTGGTAGAGTGCATGCCTAGCATGCCTGAAGCCCTGGGTTCAATTCCTCGGTACCACATCCACAGAAAAAGTCAGAAGTGATGCTGTGGCTCAAGTGGTAGAGTGCCAGCCTTGAGAATGCCCAAGGATAAGTGCCCAGACCCTGAGTTCAAACCCCAGGACTGGTAAAACAAAACAAAATGAACCCCCCCCCAAAAGAAAACTAATAAATGGTGAAGGGAATAAATCATCTAGAAGAGATATCAAATGAGACATCTATGTGTATCATGTAATAAATGTATAGATATATATGCATGTGTATAGACAATTTTATAATTCTGAAATATGGAGCATGAATTCAGAATAAACAAAAGGTGCATGCATTAATTAGGACTGAAGAAAAATACTTCTCTTCTGTACAGTCAAAGTAATCACAAATACAAATATAGCTCAGAAGACAATATCTTTTGAACTTTTTTAAGATCAATAAATGTTCTCCAGGAAGGAGGAGACAAGGGGTGCTGTGAAGGAGTGGAAGTAGGAAAACAGAAGGATGAATCATTAGACACAGGAGTCTACCTCCTGGGTCTACCTTGAAGCATCAAGTTCAAAGACACTGAGCCAAGGACTGTGCACAGAAAGAAAGCTAGTTACAGAACCTGTGCTCCTGTGTAAACAAGTAGTCCACATTGCAGCTGTCCTTGAATTAAAAGTGATGTCATTACATGAGCTTGCCTTTACCCCCTCCCTTCAAATATCAAACCAGTCTTAAGATCAGTTAGTTAGTCAGTATCAGAGTCTGGGGCAAATCAGGAGGAAGCAGCCACAACAATTTTAGGAAACAGTACTGAACAAAAAGTAGTAGGACCAGCAGGATATGGGGAATAAACAGCAAGCTGGTGGCTCACGCCTGTAATCCTAGCTACTCAGGAAGCTGAGATCTAAAGATCATGGTTAGAAGCCAGTCCAGACAGGAAAGTCTGTATGATTCTTGTTTCCAATTAAGCAGCAAAAAGCAGGAAGTAGAGACGTGGCTCAAGTAGTAAAGTCCCAGCCTTGAGTGTAAAAGCTAAGGGGCAGTGCCTAGGCTCTGAGTTCAAGTCCCCTTATAAACACACACATATGTATATGTATATGTATATGTATATGTATATGTATATGTATATGTATATGTATAGTAAGAAATAAAACGAGCTATGAAGACTTGGTGGTATGAAGACAGTTCTGGCACTGAATTAGGTGGGGCCAGAGGATCTTGGGTTCTAGGCCAGCTTGAGCTATCTATATCAATGATTGCCCAGGGCTGACTTGTTGGTACTGGAGAGGACATGGCATTTCATTTAATGACAGATAAGGTGCTGGTGAAACTTTCTGTGTGCTCAGGAAAACTGCCTCAGTCCAAGTAGCAGATGCTTCTGTGGAAGGTCAGTTGAAGTAAGTGCTGGGAAAGAGGCAGAAGCTGCAAGGGATAAGGAAGCTGCCCGTGCTGCAGTTGATAGAGGGAGGAAAGAAAAAAAATATATCAGTGCTCGTGGGAGGAGCCAGCTGAAAATCTGAACATAACTTGGTTTCTGTTGTCCTTTGTATGTTCAGGAGATGATTATCAAAATAATTCAAATGGCAGCTGTGTAGCAACATACACCACCGAATAAAAAATCTAAAATCGCCTAGAATAGTTGCATACTCCTGTTTGCCTCAGAAATGTAAGGCAGGAGGTTTATGAGGTTTCAGGCCAGCCCAGAATACATATTGAGACCCTGACTCAAAATAATGTATCTTCAAATCATTATACTCTGGGGTACTGGGGAGAACAACTTTAAAATAAAAACTGAGGCAGTGGACACAAGTCAGCTCAAAACATGTGGAGACAGTTACCTTCTAGAATGCCCAGGTTCAAATTTCAAATCTTCTAGTTGCATATATCATGTGTCACCTATCCTATAACTTACACTCTCTGAACTTCATTTTCCTCATCAACTTTAGAAGTCTGTTGTAAGAATTAAATTAGCAATATAGGCAAAGCATTGCAGATCATTTTCTAGAGTGTATGTTAAGCAATAGATGTTAGTTATTAATAATGATGGTTTTATGGCTAGTAGTAATCATAATAGTCATAGCAGAATTCATTATAAGCATGCCATTGCTTCTTCCCAAATGATGTGATATCTTCCCTTTAATATTGTAGACAATTAAAATTACCAAATAAAATTTGTGCTTTTCCCAGGATTTCCCATTTCCTGCTCCTTCCATCTGGACATCTATATGCTAGCTTTTCTAGGCCTGTGTTCATATAAAACTCTCAGCTCTGCCTTGAACTCGAACCTAACTGCTCGTTTTGCTTTCTGCTTTGTGTCTGATGGCTCGTGTTCTGTTTTCCATAGTTCCAAGGATGCTTTGAAATTCTCATTGATTCTCATTATTATTCTGGCTTGTTTTCTGTTTCCTCCAGCACAATGTCAACTGTCTCACTCCTTGCTGTGTTCTCAGCAGAAGGCATTTGAAAATCAACATTGATTGAACAATTGATTAAGCATGTTAGGTTGAGGTAAGTACAGGGTACAAGAATGCACAGAGCCATGTGCTCAAGAACATAAACAGAAGATCTTGAAAAGGAGAAAAGAATATATTAAATAATTCTTGGAATCTTTGTATGGGTATCAGGACACAATTCCTTTTATTATGGAAAATCTTTTCATAATTGCAGAACACTAGCTACCCCAGCTATGACAATGATAGAAAATGATAACAAAACATTAACTTTAGATGGATCAAGGCAGAGCTAGAACTCTTTTATTCATTATTGTAATCTTCTGAAAATGGTATTTAAAATGTGAGCATTTAATGAACCATCTTATCCTTTCTTATCCAACCCACTCTAATGTATCTTGTTTTTTTGTTTTGTTTTTTTTGCCAGTCATGGCTTGAATTCAGGGCCTGAGCACTGTCCTTGGGCTTTCTCAAGGCTAGAGCTCTACCACTTGAGTCACAGAACCACTTCCAGTTTTTTTCTATGTATGTGGTACTGAGGAATCAAATCTTCATGCAAGTTAGGCAAACACTCTACCACTAGGCCAAACTCCCGGCCCTCTAATGTATCTTGCAAAAACAAGCAGACTTCAAAAGAGCTCAGGGTCAGTTCTGTAGGATCTAGAGTAATAAGAGGAAAAGCTCCAGACACACACACACACACACACACACACACACACACACACACACACACACACACACCACACACAGGCCACCAGGTCTGAATACACATTTCTGTGACTGAATCCATAAAGCATGAGTTTGGTGACAATGATTAATTTTGGTCTACTATTGTTTTGTCAGGCCTGTGTGGTCAGGCGGACATTTAAATTGCCATATTTAATTTTGCTTACAGCAAAATTATGCACGTATATACTTTTCTCTCATGAAAGTTTGAGTGCAGTTCGTTAGATTCTAGTTATCAGATGACATGCAACAGGAGATATTTAGTGTATGAACTTCCTTTGCGCATGAATCTCTTGGCTATTGTAGTTTAACCTCATTATTTCAATCACACTGACGGAAATCTAAACCTGTCCAAATTTGAGACCCATTTTAGATGCTTTTGAGAGAACAACTTACACCATGAGAGTCTATTAATACAATTGATGAAGACTCTGGCTTTTTAAAATTAAGCTTCATCTTTAAAACTTTTTGTTATTGTAAAACAACTGTATGAAGGAGTTTCAATTCAATGTCAATTGTTAGTGTCATGTATCTTAGTGTCACCTTTTCCATCATTTTCTCTGAATGTATCCAACCCAAACCCATAAAAACAAATTTAATATTAAATTAAATTTGTTTGCAATTAGTTCACCAATCTTTGTACAATAAAATGGAGAATCTAGCATGAAGAAGAGAGGGTATGTGTTAGAACGAGACCGTCAGAAATCAGTGGGCACCTAATATCCCTTAACAATACCTGGATAAAACATTGGCCACTTCTCAAGGGAAGTATTGAAAGAATATCAACACTATAGTGTGCATGCAAGGATAAAAGTACATGTTGCACTTTGCATTATGGGTTTAATTTTTCTTGACTCCTCAGTGTTGTTAACCTGTAAAGGATCTCTTAAAGACCACATTTATAGGAAGATTAAAGAAATATTCTTTGAGTGGGTGATACTCAGATGACAACCATAATCCTCATGCTATCCATAAAGCGCTTTTATTGGTCCCCAAATTACAGATTGGTGGAAAGTAAGATTTTGTTGCTGATGATTCATATGAAAAAAATTATTCATGTAGAAAGTAAGTAATAAAGCTAAAGTGCTTTGTTCTACCTTATAGAATAATATCTAAAGGGGAGATACCATAAGCAAACATTTCTGCTATTATGCAACACACATGTTCCTCAAAAGCTTTATTTTCTGAAAAATTATGTGCTGAAACTGAGTGCGGTGAGTAGCTCCATCCTACGAGTATCTATAATTAACACATATAATGTATACAACATGTATTAATATCTATCTATACATACATGCATGCATACACACTTACAGTCCATTTATAGTAAGGACAGTCTTCCCTCTTAACATTATTCAGTGTAGGCACAGTAGTCAGTAGGTCTCTAGAAATTGAGCATGTTGTTCACATTGCACTACTGAAACTTGCTGACTAGCAACTCTTCATTTTCTTCTTCAGGAGCATGCTTCTTTTTGATGGCACTGTTGAAACAGGTTCGGATCGTTTTTTGCTCTTTATCATATAATATTGGCCAGGCAGATTTTACTTATTTGTGAATGCTCTCTTGGGAAACTCAGGAACAGTACCCAGGCCCTGAAGTCAAGCCCCAGGACTGCCACACACACACACACACACACACACACAAACACACACACACACACACACAACACACTAAGAACTGTAATTTTGATTTCATACTTGGGCAGCAAGTCAACTTTTAAAAATAACCAGAGCATGGATTTATCTCTTCGCAATGATGCAAATACTTATGATGAGATGGTAGAATCTATGTGGAGAAGCATCTACATGTATGTGTATATTCTCTCTCTCCCTCCCCTCTCTCCTCTCTCACCTCCCCTCCCTTCCTCCTTTCCTTCCTTCCTTCTTTCTTTCCTTCCCCTTCTCCCTCTGTCTCTCTCTCCCTCCTTCCCCTCCATCCATTATCCCCTTTCGCGGGCTCTCTCTCTCTCTCTCTCTCTCTCTCTCTCTCTCTCTCTCTCTCTCTCTCTCTCTCTCTCTCTCTCTCTGCCTTTCTCTGTGTCTCTACCATTTGTCTTCCATTTCTTTCTCTCTCTCTCTCTTTTTTTTTTTTTGCCAGTCCTGGGGCTCGAACTCAGGGCCTGGGCACTGTCCCTGTATACATTCTGTTCAAGGCTAGCGCTCTGCTTCCCGAGTCACAGCGCCTTTTTCTGTGCATGTGGTACCGAGGAATTGAACCCAGGGCTTCATGCATGCTAGGCCAAACTTCCACTAGGCCAAACTCCTAGCCCTTTTCTTTCATTTCTATGTGTCTATTTGTCCTGGTAACTGAACTCTAGGGCTTAGTGATGCTAAGCACAAACTTTCCTGCTAACTCTACCATTGAGTTATGTCCCTAGTCCTTTTTTTTTCCTACAAATTGATTTCTCTAAGTGGCAATAATAGATAATTGGTCCTTCTTCCTGTATGATCACCACACCGGCCTATCAACACATAAGGGTCCGTACTTGGAGCCTTCAAAGTGATTTTAAGTAACCTACAACGAACGGACATAGTATTCAGTAATTAAGAGCAATGGATTTATTTCTCCCTTTTAGTACGTTCTGTACTCTGCTTTAACCTTTCATTGTCACTCACTTAATTAAGAAAAATGACCCCATATCTCTTTTACGTAAGATATCATCCCTCGGCCAAGGAAAGAGGTTTTTACTTTTGCTTTTCGTGAATCTTTATTTCTTGAACCAAGCAGCATTTATTGTATCCACTGAGAAAAAGATGTAAATCAGTGCCTTTACAAAGGACTAGGTAAGGCTTTCAAATCATTGGATAAAACTACACATATAATTTAAATATCTGACTTTTCAGATAGCATGAGAATATTATTATGGCAATTTATATTCACTTACAATTGAAAAATTATCATTAAAAATAATGCCAAGATTCCTGATGAGACAGAGACAGTCCTTAGTAGACTTGAGTCAATGTCAGATTTCTAGCTTTCACTGAGGCTTCTTGTGTGGTCACCCAGAATTGCTAATCAACACCTCCAGTGCAGGTTTCAATTCCAAAATAGATTTTTTTTATAGTGTGATGCTTCAAGGTACTGTAAACACATGAATGCATTTCTTTGGAGAACACTGTGCTATAGTACAGTCTCTTGAAATCATCCAATGTGATCTGTGGTTCCTGCTGAGATAGGCATTACCTCATGCTCTATTTTTGGCTTGTTACATTAATCAAAACCTATCCCATTTATTAAACAGCTTCCAACAGCTCAGGCATTTGAAATGCAGAATGCAGGCACACAGCTGCCACACACCATGCAGGAAAGAGGTAAGATACATGTGAGGAATGTACAAAGTGAATTTCAAGTGACTGAGCAGCCTCTTTATCTCTTGGTGACACAATTGGGGACTAGAGCTGTATTCTTAAAGAAATGAAATCCAGAGCCATGGTTGAGCCTTGAGCTACTTACCAGGGCATGGCAGCTCAGCGGTCTTTCCGGAACTACTGATGAGTGTGACCTTTGCAAATATGCACAAAGCCTTGATTTCTGTATGGTTAACCTTTACAAGCCGGAACCCCTCTGTGAAACCAACCCACAGCTGAGGGAAGCCTCACAATCAAAACAGGCTCATAACACATTTTATGAAAGAACGACTACAAGTACACACATGCATACACATATTCTCCAAGGATGAAGACATTGAATTCATTTTCAATTATTCTCCCCACTGGGGTATTTTTTTTTCTTTTTTCCCTTCTATTTCTTTCTTTCTTTGTTTCTTCTTCTTTTATTTTCCAGCACTTATATTCATCTTCTTCTGAAGCAAGAAAATGCTACCCCTCCATGACAACCCTGTACTTAAACTCATTTGCTACTTATCCTTCAGGATAGCTTTGATGGAAATTGGTGGTGGGAATGGAAATTACATATGTTGAGAATTGGCTAAGAGTCACTGAGACTATTTGTTCACTGTGAAGTAATTGATCAAGCACCCATGTCAAGGGGCAACACTGATAAAAAACTGAAAACCACATTTATTTGTCAGTGTCTCACATTGGCTAGAGGTTCTGTTCACTGGGAAGAGGATGTAGCAGGATTCCAACCTAATGAAAATAATCCCTCCTTCCCTTCTTCTCCTCTCCTCTCTCTCTCTTTCTCTCTTTCTTTCCCTCTTTTTTTCATTGCTTGCTCAGGGCCTTGCATTCTGTCTTGAGTTTTTCTCCTCAAGGCTGATACTCTACTATTTGGTCCATGTATCTTGCCTAGATTTTTGCTGGCTAATGGGAGATAATTGTCTTACTGACATTTCTGCTCAGGTTGGCTTCAGGTGAAGATTTTCCTCTTATAGCTGCTTCGTGAATAGCTAGAATTGCAAGGATAAGCCATTGTGCCTACCTTCATTAGACTTTCTTATTTTAAATAGAATTTTGTCTTTAAGCAAATCTTATTTTACTCTATATAAATACGTTAGTTCTGCTAGAATTAAGTATTAATAGGAAGTTATGCTAGCTAGTCCTCTTAATATCTAGTTCTAGTGGAAATATCTTTTCATTTTTTTACATACCTTATCTTATGTAATTTGCAAGCTTATGCAATAATTGGAAGAAGTTCACTTATTATTATTATTATTATTATTGATGAGAAAATGGAAATCTAAAGAGGTCAAGGAGCATGTCAAAAGTCAACACAGCAAATCACTAGCAATTTTGCAATACTAATTTCTTGGTAATTTCTATGTACAATGAGAATATGACTATAGGGACATTAGGAAAGAAAACCAGCGATTTCAGTAGCAATTCCACTCATTTATAGAATCTTGGTATGGAGCTTCTGGTTTACTTTAGAATCTTTGTGAACATTCGGGACATCACTGGTCTATAAAATGTAACTAGAAATGATCCAGACATTCAAACACCTTCTTCTTGACTGTCAATCACTGTCAACTGACCAACTGTGGAGAGATGGTGGGGAAGGTAGCATAAACTTCGACAACTTCAGTTTAGAAAAGAATGGGAAAGGAGGAAGGGAGGGCATAGCACAGAAAATTAAGGTAAGAGCAGCTGTCCTCCAAGTTATCCATTTACTGTCTTTTTCTCCCAGCATGGGTTAGGCAGAAAACTATCATCAGTTCATAAACTCCTTCTTATTCCTGTGTTTGAGGTACTAAGTGCTAGGAGTACAAATTCAAGATGTATCATAAGCACCATTAAGCAAAAGGCCTAGGTTTATTAGACTATGTGGAGGTATTAGGTATGCGGAACCATGTAAGAAATACATGATGCAAATTTGAACATGGACACTGGGTGCTTTTCTTCTGGCCAAAACAATCAAGAAAGGCTTTGTGTCCAGTGACATAGCTTTGACCAGGGAGCGACATTTCATTCAAGTTCCAGTTCTCAAAAGCCACTATTGCCCAGTTTCAGGCCTCAAAGGGTTCTGTGGGTGTTATAAACGTCTAATTGCCTTTGTAAATTGAGGTCAAATCCAAAGCTTTGGACATAGAACCTCCTCACAAATTCATCCTTTCTGCATTCCAGGTTTGTACTAATACCAGCTTTAAAAAAAAAAAACTGCACAAAATAGATACTAGAATATTTATTTACATAGGAGGGAGCAGGTTCTAAGACAAAGTCATTTGATTTTCCCAGTAAGTAGGAAAAGAATACAGTTATTTTTAAGAAAGCCAAGTACTAGAGGCATAAGTAATGGTGAGACAAATCAAAACATACATAGAAAATTGAACCTACTAGTGATTTAGGTAGGTGCAGCTTGTGGATTTTTCCACAAAAAGAAAATATTTTGAGAGAGTGAGCTTTAAAAAATTTTGTATGCTAAATATATATGTATACACACACACACACACACACACACACACACACACACACACACACACATTTGGAGGGACACAGGATATCTTGCTAAGTATAGGTTCTCTTCTTTTACATGTCAGTATGGCCCAGCTGTTCACAACACAAGATTTATTTTATGTGAAAATGGAAAAGGCAGTAACAAAACAAAACAAAGCTTCAGTTTGAATGGTACACAATTGTCCAGGTGAAAAGCAAACAATTCTTCCTCTTTTTATTTTATCCTGTCAACTATGGTCCATGTCTAAAGACAAAGAGGCGTCCTCAGTGAATGAATAATTTGATTCCCCAAAGAGATAACCTCTTAGAAGCCTGACGTGTTGTTTTAAATGTGAGTCTCTAAGAAATTACCATGAGCAACTTTCTTACAGCCTTGAAGTAAAGCCAAATGCTTGATCCTGGGGGTGGAGGGAGCGGGAAGAAATGACTTTAATTAATTCTGGACAACCTTTCCCATGAAAAATAAAACACTGCCAGAGGGCATTTACAAAAGGTTAGATTGTACCTATTTGCTCTCATTGTTTAGAGGCAGACATGAGTGTTTCCCATGCAAATCTGCCTCTTCTGTTAGCTCCTTTATTTTTATTTTTTAAAATTATCTTGAAGTGGTTGTATCAAGGGATTGCATGTCAACGTGTCAGCATACGAGTCTAATGCATGCTGATAATGTCACTTTTTTCATCAGTTTCCCCCTCTGTCCCGACATCCCCCATCTCATCAAATTTCCTGGCTGCATCTTCACATATTGTACATGGGGCATCAGGACTGCATTCAACCACAGGTACTCTCCATTCATCTGCTTCTCCTTCCTTGGTCTCAACACCCATGATCCAACTTTCTGATCTTCATTTCTTCAATAGCAAGTTAATTGTTCAAAGGCGTTACATCCCTGGAATCCTGCCCAGCACATACTATACATTGTGTGTGTGTGTGTGTAACCTTGTATATGTTCACATACACATATTAATAAATTTAGATCTAACTTCCACATAGGAGAGAAAACGTGTGTTCTTTGACGATTATGATTGCATTCATTTAGGCTTGGTCTCTACACTTATCTATCTTCCCACACCACAGGCCCCTCGGGCTCTCTTTTTCTGCTGTATTCATTTCATTAGACTCTTCATTCATTGTTCAGAGGAGATACACCACGGTGATTCTCCCCTGCATACACTACGCTTTCCTGAATATGTTTGGATATGTATACATGTAACCATGTATATTCTCTCTCTCTCTCTCTCTCTCTCTCTCTCTCTCTCTCTCTCTCTCTCTCTCTCTCTCTCTCTCATTCTCTCTCTCTCTCTCTCTCTCTCTCTCTCTCTCTCTCTCTCTCTCTCTCTCTCTCACACACACACACACACACACACACACAATTATTTATCCAGTAGACCTATCTTCCATACATGGGAAAATATATATCCTTTGTGTCTCTTCACTTAACATAGGCAAGTATGCTGTGCAGTGAAAAAAAATAAAAGAAAACAAAGCAAAGCAAACAGGCAAGCAAAAACCCTGTTGGTAAGCAATTAGCTTCTTGATTTTAATATGATGTAAACCATAGAACAGAATCTTCCATCACAATAAAAGATGACTGAAGACCTCATCTGTACTCATTTAGGAAATGCTTCATAGTAGACCATTTTTTTCCTAATGCTTAGGAATTCTATTATTTCTTATTTCAGTGAACATGCTAGAAAAAAAAATGAAGTGGAATGGGATTAGGTTTGCCATTTGTCATTTACCCCGAGCAGAATTCTGATCTGACATGGGGGCACTCAGACCCAGGGCTTAATGCTTTTAGTAATTATAAGGATCATGTAGAGTATGTTGATTGGTGGGAGAAAAAAAATCTTTATTAACTGCTCAGAAATAGTTAATTCTTCATTAGTCAGAGCACTGCACTGGAGGCTGCTGCTGTGAACTGTGGATTAGAGTTTATGATAGTAATAACCTCCCTGGAAAAACATTTGTTACTATACTTAATGACCAGATTTTAGTGCATTAACCTTCCTTGGGAGGTCAACTAACAAAATGGATGTTAACTGCTTGTAACAACCAATTGCTCAGAAATTAATATTTAGATGCCTTTGGTGTCAAAAAAAACCCTTCCTTCCATATCAGGGCATTAAAAACACTTCTAAATTATTAATAGCAAGCAGAATTGAATTGCTGAAAGATTTCCACTGCCCTGCTCTTTCTCCTCTGAGTCTCTTCCTATTTTCTCTGACAGCGTTCTCGTCGGCAGGAACAAGGAAAGCATTCAGGGAAATTAGGTCTCAAAAAAAGCATGTGGGTCAACAATGCACTGGCGCTCTGAAAAGGTCACTCTTTAAGTTCAACAGAAATAAACATAATAGGAGTGTGAAAGGCAGAGTGGAGAGCACACTAGCACACTGGGAATCTGAGAGGGACCACAGCACCCCTTCTTCCTCCCCCCCAGCCCCCTCCACAAAGCCTTGGGCTTCAGAGTTCAACACCACCACCTGTCAGGAACTCCTTAAGCACATTTTTTTTCCCCATCCCTTCTGCTACTGACCTCCTGGCTTGTCTCTCTAGCTCCCACCCCCTCTCTTGGAATTGGAAACAAACCACACTGATGTCAAAACAACTTCTGAACTATTTCCTTCCCAAGCAGTCTCAGCATATAAAACATGTTCTGAAAGGCTGCCCTGTTCCCTGGAGGAATTTTATGATTTGGTTACTGCCTCACAGCATGCGCTGCTCTTTGGCCGAGGTAGCCTTGAGTTTATGCCAAAAAATGAAGCAATCCTATTATTAGCTTTCCCATTCAATAGTGACAAAACAGCCCATGTTTCTATTTCCAGCCTGTTCTCTCCTGGTGCAATAGATAGGCACCAACTTCGACCTCTCAAGCCAGGACTTATTTGACCAGCAGGGCTAAGGAGCATCTATTGCCAAAACATCATGGCATGAGCAAGAAAATGTTGAATGGGACTGACTTTTAGATGGAGGATAAATGTGGGAGGAGAGCCAATACTGGGCAGAGCAACATTTCGGATTCTGTCATGCAAATTGGTCCAGGTACAGCCATAAAACAATAGGCCAGTCTTCCAAAGTGGTTGGTTACTTGGATGATAAGGGTGACATATAAACATATAGCTAGAAGGGCTGTTTGGTGACAAGCCTGTCACCTCTTTCCATCGGGACCAGGAAACATACATTCTTCACTGTGCTTATTATTATTGTTGTTGTTGTTGTTGTTGTTATACTAGAGCTTAAACTCAAGGCCTGGGTCTCTCAACTTTTTCCACTCAAAGTTAGCTCTGTACCATTTGAGTCACAGTTCCATTTCTGGCTTTTTGCTGGTCAGTTGCATATAAGAATCTCACAGACTTTCTTGATGGGCTAGCTTGGAACACTGATCCTCAGATCTCAGCCTTCTGATTAGATAGGACTGCAGGCAATGAGCCACCAGTGCTAGGCCATTGTTACGTCATTTCCCAATACTGAGTATTTCTTGTATTAAAATTGTAGGTCTATCCTCATTTGTAAATAAATTTCCTCACTGCTTATTCCAATTCTGTAGAATAGTGATTTCTGTCAATATTTTAAAAACACTTCAGGAAATATTTCCCAATGTAAAGGCTATCATGAAATTTCCTACGTGTAGTCTTATCATGACTGCTTTCCCCAGCTCTACTGCGCTAGGAAATCAATATTAGCTAGAATTAATTCTTTTATACTATGGTAGATTTTATAGATATAATTGTGAAAATTCAGATAACAATATCTGTCAGTTAGCTTTATTTCTTTTCTTTTCTTTTCTTTTTCCTTTTTCATTTAAATGTAAAAGCAATGTGGCTGACATGAAGCTTGATGGCAAAGTCATTGCCTAGCGTGAGCAAAGCCCCAGGTTCTGTCACCAGTACCGGCAATGAATAAATCAATTAATTAATATTGAAAAATAAACAAATAAGAATTTTAGATAAATAAATGAACAAGATAAGCTCATTGTGCTCAACGTACATAGTAAAAGAAAAACAGAATAGTAATATATTTTTTCTAGAAACAAAGTTTAAGTAGATCACTTAGAGAAAGATGTCTTCCCAAATATAAAACTGAAATATGAACTGTTGACATTACCCCGACTTCCTGCACCTCCCTTCTCAATGGAAATATCAATTATATTACTGGCAGCCAGCTTTAAGACATCCTTTTCCATAGTAGAAAGGATTAAAATATAGCTATTGCCTAGGTCTGCTTTATCTCTAAACTGATAAGATTTCTGAAAGCTGTTTAACTGTCATGTGAATTATTAACTTCATTAGGTTTACAAGAGCACGTGTTGTCTCCTTTGCTTCTCCCCATCAGGGAGCCTTCATCACTGACCTGGGACTGAGGCTGAGGGGGCCAGGTAAAGTTCGAAATCAGAGTGCTGTGTGCTTAGTGCACTTCCATGAACAGTTTCCTGAAAACCTTTTTATGGTTTCTGTTGGCTCCATCTGGCATTCTGATGAGCTTACACTTCTCCTTAAGTGCTTCTCTATCAGAAAACAAGAGCAAAGCTGAAACAAAGTGAGTCATCTGGTTTTGTCTTTGCTTTCACTGCATGAGATAATGTGGAGGTGTTAATTACAAGACTTCACTGAGTCTTGACTAATAACAGTGTGCAAACAAATGCGTGTCAGGCTCAGCCATGGAAAAGCTTTTACTAATAAGGTAAAACTAGCAATTAGAGCTGACAATGAAGTAATACTTTCCGTTGAATATTCATTAATGAAGTTCTTGTTTGGGAGGAGGGAGCCTTCTGATTGTCCAGATGGAAACCTAGAATAGGAACTGTGGTCATTCCTTTTAAATGAATTACACTTCGTTTGGTGAGCCAGCACATTGGATTAATTCCCTTTTGTACTAAGGCATTGACCCCTTGCTTCAAAAGCTGAGCCTTGATGGCCATGGAGATTCTTCAATCCGTGACCATGGCATAATGGGGACAAATTGAATTCCCAGAAGGAGAAAAATGATAGTAACCACAGGGCTTCACCAACGGTGAGCTGGAAAGTTCATGTTTTATTTAAACTCTTCGCTGCAGCTCCTTGGGTTTCAAGAGGAAAGAGTATGATTAGTTCCCTAACCTAAGGCACATGGCCTCATGACTGGTTCCCTTTTCTCTTCCCTTCTCTCTTTTCTTAGAAAGCAGTTGAGTGTGTGTGTGTGTGTGTGTGTGTGTGTGTGATATCCAATGTGGAGTGTACTTGGTTAATATCAGAGAGCTGGAAACCCCTGGGAATTTGTGATAGGAGTTTCTTTGGTTGTGTTTATTGGACGTTGTATTACCCTACTATTAGTAGTAGTAGTAGAGAGTAGTGGTACTGAGGCCTGAACTCATGTGTAGGCAACTGTCTCTGAGCTTTTGTGCTCAAGGTTGGTACTCTACCACTTGAGCAACAGCGCCATTTTTGACTTTTTAGTGGTTAATTGGAGAAAAGAATCTCATAAACTTGTGTGCCTGGACTGGCTTCAAAACCACAATCCTCAGATCTCAGCCTCCTAAATAGTTAAGATCAGAGGCATGAGCCACTAGTGCCTGGCTTATACTGAGCATCTTTGATAATTACTGATTTTAGCCCAACCAAGAAACTGAAGATGGGTTCTAGCTATAGCCTCAGATAGCCCAAATGATTAGAGATTACTGGGTTAGAATGTCTATACTCCCACTCCTTTACTAATTTGGGGGAAAGGGAGAGTAGGCTACAAAAGTAGAAATGCTCAATAAGTTTCTGTGTGATGGAACTTGGAGAGATGGAAGGAGAGTGTCCCGAGAGACTACAAACGTTCTGCTCCTCCAGTCCCTCACCTCATCCATCCCTTCATCTGGCTTTACATGTATCATTTCTCTTATAACATCCATTAAAATAAACTGGCAAATGTTAGGAAGATGTTTCTCTGAGCCTTGAGATAGCATAACAATTAAACAAAATAACAAAAGATGCCTGTGTTTGTAACAAGATACTCAGAAGTGGGGTCAGGAGCATGGCCTAGTGGTAGAGTGCTTGCCTAGAATGCATGAAGCCCTCGATTCAATTCCTTGGTACACAGAAAAAAACAGAAGTGTTGCTGTCCCACATGTGGTAGATGGCGTGCCTTGAGCAAAACCCAAGGAAGTCCCCAGGCCCTGAGTTCAAGCCCCAGGACTGGGAAGGAAAGGAAGAAAGAAAGAAAGAAAGAAAGAAAAGAAAAAGAAAGAAAGAAAGAAAGAAAGAAAGGAAGGAGGGAAGAAAGAAAGAAAGAAAGAAAGAAAGAAAGAAAGAAAGAAAGAAAAGAAGGAAGGAAGGAAGGAAGGGAGGGAAAAAGAGAAGGGAGGGAGGGAGCAAGGAAAAGAGAAAAGAAGAAAATCAGAAGTTGGGTCTGGGAATGAGGTTCCTTTGTATGGTACTTCCTGAGCACACACCAACCTTGAGATTCATCCCAACAATGAAAAGTAAAACAAAGCACAGTAGTATGGTTTCACAACTGACACTGCACGTAGTCAACAGTCTTGTAAAATTGAGTACTTAAGCTGCAAAACTGGCACTATAAAGTGTTCAGATTTGTAAGTTAATAGGACAGCTGGTTGGTGGTGTCCTGGGAAATTGCCTCATGTGGGGAAACCCCATAATCTGGCTACAGAAAGTGTTCTTTGTTAAGTATGAGAGTAGAGGCAGGCTGTGCCAATCATCTGTTTTTCCCTTGAAAACATTGACCTTTGAGCATGGAATTCCTGTACTTCAGATGGAAAAGAGAGAGGCCTTCCCAAACTGAAGAAACATTGGACCTTTATGGCTCTTTTCCTTCCTTCCTTCCTTCCTTCCTTCCTTCCTTCCTTCCTTCCTTCCTTCCTTCCTTCCTTCCTTCCTTCCTTCCTCCTGTTGGTCATATGGATTGAACTCTGGGTCTGGGCGCTGTCCCAGAGCTCAAGGTACTCTACCACTTAAGCCACGGCACTACTCATGGTTTTCTGGTGGTTAATTGGAAATAAGAGTGTCATGGACTTTCATTCGCAGGCTGCCTTTGAACCGCGATCCTCAGATCTCAGCCTCCTGAGTAGCTAGGATTACTAGGGGGAGCCATTGATCACAAGTAAGATTAATCTGGGTAAAGTATGCTTACCTTATTAAAATTTCTTAGTAATCATAGAGGTCCAGGGATCCTGTGACTAAACATTTTATTTATATGTCCTTTAATAGCTTTGCTGGATTGGAAGAATATAAAGTCCTCCATTGGGGCAAACGGTTAAAATGTGAAGAGTTTCAGAATGAATCATAACCTATGTAAAATAAAACCATCTTCTATCTTGCTAAGCCCAAATCTTGACTTACCTATTGAGGTTATGGGTTTGGATGAAAAAGACAAAGTCTAAGAACTTTGCAGACGGAATGATCTGTAACACAGATCTGGCCAATTGATTAGAGAACGTGACTCAAAAGGATTGAAGATAGTGCAGGAGCAACTAGATGTACACATTTTACTCCTAGATCATGCAGGAAAGAGAAAAGATAATAGAGCCAGCAAAATTTTAATCATCTGAGCATCTCTTTATTATGACGCTCCTGCTGCTGCCTAGGGCCAATCCGCAGATACGCAAAAGTTCATGTTCTCTCTCTCTCTCTCCTTTCCCCCATCTCTCCTCCTCCTCCTCATCCTCCTCCTCCTCTTTTTCTCCTCCTTCTCCCTCTCCCTTTCCTTCTCCTTCTCCTTCTTCTCCTCCTCCTCCTCCTTCTTCTTTCTTCTTCTTTCTTCTTTCTTCTTCCCCCTCTCTCTTCTGTTCAACTCAATAATTTTTAAGGCTGTTTTTCACAGTCAAATGTAAAACCGAAATGAAATAAACTATGGTATCAAAATTGATAGGTGATATTGTGGTAAGGGGCACTTCAAGTTACAGACTGTTCGATGTCAGTTTGCTTAATGAAACAGGTGGAATAGCAAGATAGTTATTGCTGTTTGTAACAAATAGGGACACATCATTTTTGTCTGTTTGTTTGTTTGCTTTCCTTGAGTTTTTAAAAGCTATAGGAAAGTAGCTTAAACTCAGGGCCTGGACACCATCCTTTACCTTTTTCACTCAAGGCTGGCATGCTAACTTCCACTTTCTTGAGCCACTTCCACTTTCAGATTTTGGTGGTTAATTGGAGATGAGTCTTATGGACTTTCCTGATCAGCTGGCTTTAAATGCCAGTCCTTAGACTTCAGCTTCCTAAGCAGCTAGGATTCCAGGCATGTACTTTGTGTCCTCAAATGATTTGAAAAATCTGATTTGTGAACAAGGAAGCACAAGATTTGCTGTATACTAAGAGGACTCAAGCATTGATTAAAAGCCCATTATGATTTTTTTCTTTGCAGACACTTTCTTAACTCTATGCACATTCTGGACAAATGACATTATTAGTTTTATTTTGTAGAAGAAACTGGGACTGTAGAAAATTTAGTGCTTGGGCCAGGAATCAAGCCTGCTTCTGCCAGACTCTTTGAACCTCTAAGCTATAAGGCTTTGCAATCCTAATGAAGAGAAATGGAGATGGGGAAGGAGAGGGGGAAATCTTCAAATTCTTCTCTGCCTGCAACACTTAAAAAGAGGCAGGACAAAAGAGGAGTGTTCTCTATGCAACCCTCTGAGGAAGTATCTCAAAGCTAAGCTTCCAACAATCCCTGGAAGATAGGCTCCGTAAAGCAGAGTGGCGGAATGAATGGTTTCAAAGGAATGCCACAGCCAAAGAACTTCTTATGCAAAAACACCCCAAATCTGTAGCAAAGGCCTCGTTCATTCCACCTCACAGAAGGTAGGTAGAAGTGCCTATCAAGGTAATGCATTAAGGACACCATTTGGAAAAACTACAGTTCTAATTAGATGAGCAAATAAATGTTTGTTTCAATTTATTAATATAGCTGTGGGCCTTGTTACAATGCATCTCTAGGTTCAGAGACCAATCAGTCTGGAGTTGGGGAAGTAACAGGTTTTAATAATGGATAAAGGCAATGAGTGAATTATTCAGACAAAAAGGGGTGAGCCCCACTCCTTTAATTAACTGTGAGATGCTGGGCTGTCTCAAGGCTTCCAAGTCTTATCTCCATCAGAACAGTGAATTTTTCTTAGGCTATGGATGTGTGGTGTTCATCTGGCTTCTGTGGATTCCAGAAAGAGTTACATCAGCTATTACCCCCCAATTTCTTCTTTTATGTTCTGAGCTCTGTGTCTGTATCAAAATTGATTTCATCAAACTTGTTGAGCGATTACCATTTTTTTCTAGAAAAAAATTCAGCATCTTTGCTCTTTCCCTCTTGGATATGACTTCAGCACATGATAATCTTAACTATTTCAATCTTAATTAAATTTGAGGCTTCAACTATAAACAAGTCCTGTTCTGGTCACTTTAGCTCATTTAGCTTGGTTGAAAGTCTTATTTTGGTGGTTTAAAATGAAATTATTACTAGAAAAAAATCAGTCTCTGATGTAAGCCCCAAACAAATAAAACAAGAACTCATAACCAAATGGAGTTTCCATTATTTGCAAATGACAGACGTGGCCACAGCTTGGAAATGCTTCTTTGTCTACTGCAGATATTCTAAATGGGAAAGGCATTGAGTTCACAGACTTCGTTTCAGTGTAAATCAATGGTTTTTCTGAGAACACATTAATAACATGCTTGGATAATTGATTATCCTCATCTGGTTGTCCTACTTCGCTATTACCTGGTACCATGAATGGGAAAAAAGTGCACATAAACCACTAGGCAACAATTCATTTACATTGTGTCAAGAAGATTTCTCTTTCAAGTTTCTTAGAACGAGGAAAAAGTGAGAATCTAGGGAGGTCTGAGCTTACCAGTTCTTGGTAGAAATTGAATCATTATTTCTGTAAATCAAAAGTCATGTTAAAAGCCCTGTGAAGTAAATGATATATTTGAATTAGATGTACAACTGAAGTCAATACAAATCAAAGTGGCTTTAAGGTGGTCTTGATGGTTGCAGCTCTTCCTAAGGTTGAATACATTTATGTTTTTGTCCCTCAGGGTATTGTTGATCAAAATGGATCTATTCGTTTTGAAACAAGACCATAGTTATAGCTGGACATAAAGCTACAGTCACTGGCCCAGATAGATTTCAATGGTGAGACTTTTGCTGTGGCAGTGTGCTTATGGGAAACTATAGGGGTCGGAATTCACTTGTTCTGACTCAGAATTAACCTTCCTATTTGATTTTCATCTATATTAATTTTTTGAAATTTGAACGCAGAATTTTATCAATATATTTTCTAATAATATGGTCTAGCCTAGTGTTGGTGGTTTATACCTGGAATCCTAACTATTCAGAAGGCTGAGGAATGAAGATTGCCAGTTCAAAGCCAACCCAGGCAATAAAGTCTGTGACACCTTTATCTTTAATTAACCAGTAAAATTCTGGGAGTAGAAGTGTGACTTAAGTGGTAGAGTAACAAACTTGAGGAAAAAAAGAAAAAGGACAGTGTCCTAGCCTTGAGTTCAAGCCCAAGTACACCCCCCCCCACACACACACACAACTTGGCCCACTAGTACTTGTCTGGCTGTGACTGCATGTTGTGGCAGGTATATATTTTTTTCTTTTCAGAATCTTTTCTGTTTTGGAGGGTAGAGAAAGTGTTGCTGAGATTTGGATTCTGAGTCTCCAGCTTGCTAGATGCCACACTTTATAAAAATCAGATAATGCAAGCATCCTGTTAAGCTTTTCTAAATTAGCTAAAGCATACAGAATTTCAGATTGTAATTAGCTGACTCCACACAGCAAATTGGGGTGGGGTAGGTGGGGGGAGCTTAGGATAATATATATCTCCACAAAGACCTTGGCATTATTCAAAGTGAAGGCAAGCTGTTTGCTTTGGCCTCTCTGTTACTCAGAGAAAGGTTCTTGGCATGTTGGATCCACACGGGAATTTATCTTCCTTTTCTTAAAATATTAGTTAACCTGTGTCTTGCAAAGGAACGCTTGCCTGCACATTATCTGGCCAAGGGCTCTCACCTAGGGACCAACACTTATTAGAAAGGCACTGAGAAAGGAAATGCACACTGATGAGTGGGTGAAGTCATTCATCTTTTAAAGCCCATAAAAAGGCAGAATTGTAAATTAAAATGTCTACAATGGGTTCAACACCTCTCATTCAGCCCCGCCCCTCTCTTTGTCCTAGGGTAGCATTCAAGTGTGGGAATGTTTCTCTTAAACAAGTGTAAATCATACGTTTAGTCATGCTGCACCCAAGAGCACAGCCGCAAGAAGACCAAGGGAAGATGGCTGGATGATACTAAATACTAGTAGTTTGCAAATGAAACATTTACACAAGCGGTTTATATGGTTGCAATAAAAAAGGGGACATCTTTCATCACCCTCTTCCTTTCATTACTTAGCACAGTTTTTAAGAGGATTATTTGGGGAGGGGGAGTGGAGAATGCGCTTATCATTTAAGTCTCAGGATTGGTAAGGCTGAGTTCTTAGCAGATTGCTTCTGGATTTAGGATTACTGTGGTGCAAATTCTTCCAGGCTTTCAAAAGGATGGAAAGCAGTTTGTTTTTACCACCTTCAAGGAGAAAGGCTATTGACTTGGAGATGAAATGACCCAAGAATCAGGGTTTATTCCTACATCTCTTCCTTCCTGTTGTCACTTCACACCCAAAAATTTATTTAGGCCTCTAGTAGGAGATGAAAATGAAACAAATGGACTTTTTTTTTTTGGTGCCAGTATGGGGTTTGAACTTACTTCTTTAGATGTTTTTTTGCTGAAGACTGAAAGCTAAAGATTAAAGCTATTCCTTGGGCTCCAGCTCCACTTCTAGCATTTTTGTTGGTTAATTGGAGAGAAGAGCCTTGGCTAAGGAAGAGTCTCACAGTTGGCTTTGAACCGTGATCCTGAGATCTCAGCCTCTGAGTAGCAGGATCACACAATTGACTTCGGATGATGTTCATATTAACCTGGTCTATTCAAAGGAAACAATTTTCAGGATTCTCACTCCAAGCACAGCTTTACTTTGGGGGGAACTGCATTCTCTGGCTCACATTTTCTGAAAGGTTTCCTAATAGTTCAGATACACTACATACTTTGGAGGGCACTGAAATAAATCAATGGTCCGTTTTATTTTTCTGGGGAGGCTGAGGCAGCTTTTGTGGGCAATTTTGTGGAAGAGTACAGTGCGGGTGAATCAGGCTGCCAGAGGTCCCGTGACTTCACACTATTTTTAGCACAAGGAAGATGGTAGTTGTAACAGTGTACAATGGACTAATCAGCCGTAATAGAACTCACACTGTTTTTCCCTTCACATTGCACTTATTATGTGCCTTGAATGTAAACAGCTCTTTGCTTCTGACAAAGATGGCAGTGTGCCATGGTTGGATTCGGCCTTCGAAAGCTCAGCAAACACTGAATAGAAACAAGCCCGAGGACTCTGAAAGAGCAATTGTTTGAATTTATGTCACTTGCAGCCTTAGACAAAATTATTTTTTTGTTGCTTCCGTTCTTTCCTTTCTATCTCTGTCCTCAAATTAGCAAGCATTCACATATGCCAGTTATTCTGCATGTGAGAAATTATTTCTGTTATTTTCCACTCATATGTACAGAAAACCAGCAAATCGCATTTTATTTTTTAAAAAGTCAGGGATGAGTTTCTTGTACCTTTTATACTGATTGTGAAATATGTGGAATTTCATATAAAATGTAATGATACAATGTTTGATCTTGTAAGTCAGTGGAAGTCATTCTAAAGCATGATAAGAGATAGTCTATTTAAAATTACAACCAACACCAAAAAAGAAGTTTATTGTTTTGTACCATCTGTATGTGCCATTAGCAGATTCAATAGTTTGCTCTCAAAACAGATTTAGAGCAATTTACTATAAAGCAAATTATTGTTGGCTAGGCTTCGTACATTATCATTTTCTGATTTCCCAGCCGCAGTGGCTTATTGAAAAGGTTTCTTTTCCTTGAATGTTTATCACAGTAATATATGCACATGGTAAAAACAATCAAGTAGTACAAGAAGGTTTATAAAGAAAAATAGGCCAGGTGCCAATGGCTCACGCCTGTTAATCTTAGTTACACAGAAGGCTGAATTCTGAGGATTGTGGTTTGAAGCTAGCCCAGAGTTCATGAAACATTTATCACCAATTAACTACCAACAATCTGGAAGTAAAGTTGTGCCTCAAGTAGTAGAAGAAACAGCCTGAGCACAACAGCTAGAAGACAGTACCCAGGCTTGAGTTCAAATTGCCAGTATTGGCAGAAAAATAACCCTTTGCCCAAACACTCTCTCTTCAAGTCCAGCTACAGGCCCATTCCAAGCAGTGACACTTAAGGTTTTGTTTTGTTGAGTTGTGCTTCTGTTTTTCAGGCCTTCATTAAGGAAATACTTCTAAATGGTAAGGAATCACTCCTTCTTGGCCTTTTCTATCCAGGCTAGCACTCAAATTTGGTGTCTTATACTTTTACTCATTGGCTGATGTTCTACCACTTGAGACATACATCCAACCCAAATAAAATAATGTTTTTGTTTGTTTTGGGGACTCCCGTCTTGGGGACAGAGCCCTGACATTTTTGGCTCTACAACTCCAGCCAAAGCTCTACTTCAGATGTTAAGTTTTAGGAACTGAAAAATCAAGTTTCTTTATGAGGTAAGTGTACATGAAGAGTCTATCCTAAGGGAATAATTGGAAATGTGGATAAAGATAGATAACATTTTAGAAGCAACCCCAAAGCTCCAAATTAGGAAAAGTGGTACCCAGGATCCTTAGCTCACACCTGCCATCCTAGCTACTGAGGACTCTTTGAGATTTGAGGATCAGGGTTTGAAGCCAGTCTGGGCAGGTAAAGTCTAGGAAAGTATTATCTCCAGTTAACTCCTCCCATCAAAAAAAAAAAAAAAAAAAGGCCAAAGTGGAACTGTGGCTCAAGTGGTAAAGTACTAGTCTTGAGGTCTTGAGCTAAAATCTCAGGAACAGAGTTCAAGTTTCAGGGTAGGTGCACGTGTGCACACATACACACACACACGCACACACACACACACACACACACACACACAAAGAGGATTCTATAAACCACATCTGTATAACATTACAGTATACAATTATTCAATAAAAATTATGTGATGAACCTTCAATATTAAGAGATAATGCTCATGTTGTATTAAAGGAAAGCAGATGTTATAGTTGATATAATAAGATCTCAAACAAATATCCAATGAAAGATAGGTAGAAGAAATTATGACAAAAAAGAGGTAAGCTTTGATTTGGCTATCTTTGAGTGATTTAATTTTTCTCCTTTGAAATTTTACAAAGTTATGTTCCCAGGAACTATCAATACAGTGACAGTTTGGTTCAACAGGAATACAATAGTAACAATTACAAAAAAAGTTTTGTGTGTGTGTGTGTGTGTGTGTGTGTGTGTAATCTTGGTGGTTTCTTCATAGAAACTTGTTAGCTAATTTGAATTCACTAGACAATCAATAGATCTGCTGTCATTTTTACAAAGATTTCTCTTTTTTTTACAAATGTATTGTCTTTTTAGGAAGAAAGGCAACAACTCTGCGTGCAGGACTGGCAATTATGTGTCTGTATTTATGAGTGTGTCTAGTCCCATCAATATTAAGTAAGTTAGAGAACATGTTAGTTTCTTTCTTTTTTTTTATGTTTCAGGATGATCTGGGTATTGATTTTTAGATCTACAATATGATATTAGGGAACTATGACAAATTAATTTCTTGTATTTATGCTTGTTCTTTAATTGCAAGAGGTAATTACTCCCAGTAGGTAGCATGTTTAGTGCTTAGGACTGAATATTTGATCTAATATTTAAGTCTTTGACAGTTTAGATTTCCTGATTTTCCAGGTTAAAAAGAGGATCATGTCTCATGCTGGGGCCTTGCTTTTGCTAAGCAGGTTCTGTGTTGCAATGTCATGCTTGCAGACTTTCTGGCTATTTTTGAGACAAGGTCTCACTTCCTGTCTGGGTGTGTGTTTGCAGTGTGATCAGCCCAGTTTAGGCTTTCCATCTTAACTAAGGAAACAGGTTAATGTATCCAACATTCCTTCATTCAGATGGGTAGACCCCAGACCTAGCTCCTCCCACTCTCAATCTCCCACAGTAGTTTAGGATGAGAGGTATTCCCCATTGCATCTATATGGGTAGAGAAAGGATATCACACTCAAACATGGTAGCTACAATTATAGACATGAGCCAGGGACACCTGGATGAGATTTCGTTTTTAAATGTTCATAGGCCAATGTATTAAATTTCAGTCACTCAAAATAAGTCAACATGTTCTTGAAAGTATATAATATGTTATATTTGCATCATTTAAGCAAGTGCAAAACAGTTCTTGGGCTTTACCTCCGGGTTTGTGGAAATGCTTTCCTGGCAAGCTGAAGATGATGGCTCTTGGCTTACTTTTACTCAATATTCTCTAGGTCCTAGGATAGATCTGACCTGGAGTCTGGTCTGACACTGAGACTAGTCTGAATCTTGCATTTTCTTTCTGAGCAAGCTTGACCCTGGGTGAAGACAACCCTTTTTCCATTCACAGTGAACATCTACAATTACTGTGCCATACTTGTATTTGTATTCTTACATGAAGGTGAGTCTGCAGTAACTATTTGCAGTATACCTGAGTGTCACCCAATACCAACATCACTGGTTTACTTTGTTTTCTTAAAAGCTGGGGAAAATAACAGCCTATTTGTCTGTAATGGGAAGATGCAGATGAGAAGCTGATGTGGAGACATCATGGAGATACCTGTAGGAGTGACATTGTTGGCAAGGCACTGTACCATGTTCAGTGGGATCTTTCTTAGAGATCCCACCAGGGCTCGATGTGAATGGGGGCCCCAAGAGACATGCATTCCACAGGCCTGTCCATACAGGGTAAAGGGGGTGGAACTGAAGGAATTAGTCCATTAAAGTGGTAAGAAACTTATTAAAACGGAGACCTATTTGAACAGAGTTCAGTTACAGAATGAAAAGTTATCTGAACTAAGTACAACCTCCTCAAAATACAGCTATTGACTTCCCTCTGAGATAATTTACTCTTTTTAAAAAAATTGATCCTTAACACAAAGAACTTTGAATTCATTTTCCGTTATGCCTACCCAAGGAAGTTTCTAGCCAGGAAAGACATAGATTGCCTTTTCTCTTTTCCACTCACAGTGGCAGAAAGCTCAATAAAGCTCTCCATACTTTCCCATTAATGCCTGCTTCTGTGTAAGGACCATATATAAATCTTTACTTCTGGCTATTCAGTCAATTTCTTTTTGTTGGGGGAGGGGGAGAGGGAGTTTGGGTTCTTCTTTTTAAAACTATATATATTATATATCTTTTCATTTTGGGTACCCAGAACATTGCACTTGCTAAGCAAGTGCTTTTCCACTGAGCTACAAACCAGTCCTCAGTCACTTATTACTGAGCAACACTTGTGTGTGCGTGAGGTCTAAATCTTATGTTTTCTCCAGCTAACCTATTGACAGTTAATTTGCATGTCCCTAATTTTCCTGACCTAAGTTGGTAGAGGAAATCCTTCCACCCAAAAGGATCATGAGTAAAAATGAAGACGTGGCCTAGGAGCGTGTACTTTTATCCACAGTAAAAGGACAGCGGCAGAAGTATTGTGCATATTCAAGATCTCTTTATGTGCAGACTAACTGGAAGTGTTGTCTCCTGTCTGACAGACATTTACATTTCTCTTCCACTACTCTCTCCATTCCAGTGTGGTTGGTTGCCAGCCACAAAACAAATTCACTCAATCACTTACCCATCTCATGTTTTTAAGTGTATCCTATAAGCTGGTGTTACACAAGCTGTATCATATATCTCCATCAAACTCTATCAATCACTCTTATAGTACTGTTCCCTTCTTAAAATAATCTCAGTAGGGCTTTTTTGGTGTATTTTAATACATTCAAAATAATGAGAATATTTTGTGTTATCCTTAGAATAACCCTATTGACCTATATATTGACTTTATAAATTGGCTTAGAAGTTGGTTAGCTAACTGATAGGATTCTCCACAGACCTTTCATGCCCTGTGTTAGCAATCCTTTAAATGACCCTGAAAGTGATTTTAAGATGGTGACATTAGGGGCCAGGAGTTTGGCCTAGTGGTTAAAGTGCTTGCCTAGCATGCATGAAGACCCAGGTTCGATTCCTCGGTACCACATACATAGAAAAAAGCCAGAAGTGGTGCTGAGGCTCAAGTGGTAGAGCGCTAGCCTTGAGAAAAATCCAAGGACAGTGCTCAAGCCCTGAACTCAAGCCCAGGACTGGCAAAAAAAAAAAAAGATGGTGACATTATTCCCCTTCTCCCCCCCCACCCCGCCCCACCCCAAGTAGACAGATAAAAGCCAAAGGCATTCACTTCAAATGTAAAGTCTTGTAGGGAGAGAAGCTGGAGAGTTTTTTTGGTGGCCCAAATCACCTCTTTTGGACAATTATCTTTTCTGCCTATCTAAAGTTGGTTTTGCTTTGGAGACATCTGGGTTTCTTACCTTATCTTCTCCTCCCTTTCCTCTTCTTTCTTCTTTTCTTATTGTCCTTCCCAATCCCCAACCGCACAGTTCTTTTTAAAATTTTTTTAATATTTTTTTAATTTCAATATATAGAGTGGTTACAGTTATATTCACCAGAGAGAATGTGCATTACTTCTCACACATTGATATCCCTTCTTATGTTTTTGTCCCCATTTCCCTCCCTCCTCCCCTCATTTTTCCCCTCTTATTTAAAAAAACAAGTAAACATTTATATAATATACCAGGTAACAAAGTGGGATACTGTAACAATATGAGATTAACTAAAGGGCAACACAGGAGAGAGAAAAACGTAATACATAAAGAATAACAGTCACTTATAATTAAGCTCTTGTTTCCATGTCCTGGAGGTCCATTAATTTGGCCTCATCCTATATGGCCTTATCCAAACCAAACATTTCTAATCCTGCTATATGATCTAGGCTCAGTAGATTATATCACTGTGAAAAAATTAAAAAAAAAATAAACAACCTGTGTTTTCCCTGTGGTGGCATTTTAATGTGGGAAAGCAGATATAAAATCCATAATTCTACTTATCCCCCATACACAGGCTCATAAGTGCTCTTTAGATGCTGTAGATAATACTACCAGATACAGAAAGACCATCTCAAGTCCAACTCGTGCGTACTGAACTCCTCATGCACCTCTCCTCTGCCACCCACAAATCACTCTGCTTCCAACAGCACTTAACTCCCCAACCATGCTACTTGTTTATGCAAACCACTGCCAGAAATCCGTGCTATCCCTTTCTCCAGAGTAGTAATCCATCAACAAATTCTGAGTACTCCATTTCCTAGAATAACCTCTAAATGCTCTTATTTGTTTCCTAAGGAAATACAACTTGTTCCCAAGGAACAATACAAACAATTTCTACTGTGTAATTTTCCTCACAACTGAAATAAATCCTACCTGGGTTAGTAGTTCAACAGTTGCGCTTCTACCAGCCCAAATCCATGTTCTTTATGAATCTGCATATTCTGTTGTGTACTATTTCTGTTTATGTGCCTCCTTGTATGTTTCTAACTCTTGTAGTATCCTGGATTTTGTGTGTGTGTGTGTGTGTGTGTGTGTGTGTGTGTGTGTGTGTGTGTGTGTGTACATTACTGAAGCTTGACCTTAGAGTGTCAGGTTCTTGCTTGGCCTTACCACTGGAACCAGACCTCTACTTCTGGGATTTTTCTGACTAATTGGAGATAAAAGTTCGAAGTTTTGTCTACCAGCCTGGTTTTGAATTGTGATTTTCATATGTAAGTCTCCTAGGATTGAAAGAGTGAGCCTTAGCTCCTGACTCAGACTGGCTTTTCATTGGTAGGCAAACACTGTAAACTGCTATCTACCCCTCTGTACTGAGTATGAAGCAAGACTCTGCCTCACGAAATAAGTCTGTGAAAGAAGTAGATATAAGTAATAAAAAATTTAAAGTCTCCTGTATCATTTACTTTAAAGATGTAGTTGTACATGAGACTTTCCAAGACTGGGAATTATGTGAAATACAAGAGACTGGTGTTCAGAATATTGTTCTAAGCATGAATTGTTGATAGAAGACAAATGATGTTGCTTGAAATTGTGTCTTGAAATGCAAGTAAACCATGAATCATCCCACTGTAAAAGCTTGTAATCCAAACAAAGGAGGACTGAAATGTGAATAGTTGTCATTAACTCTATTCTTGGCAAAATACCAACCAATTCATGGCTGTGCATGTCAAACGTCACATGAACATAATTCAGGAAGCATAGACACTTGGCTTCCAGTTGACATCCTTTTTGTCTTTTACAATTTGTTTAGAAGCAAAGATACCTTAAGTACACTATATTTCTCTGTAGAAATCTACTACGTGCACAGTGATGAGATTAAAGCTGTGTTCACAGTTAAATGATAGGCAAATAAGAAGTAACTAAATTGTTCTATTTTACAGTGATGATGTAACCAGAATAATAGCAATACTAAATTCATTTGCTAGTCCATATTAAAATATAGGCCTTAACCTATAGGCCAAGGAATATGTCTATAATCCTGGTTACTAAGGAGGCTGAGATGTAGAGGATCATAATTCTAGGCCAGTCAATACAGAAAAGTACAGAGACCCCATCTCCAAAATAAGCAGCAAAAAGTGAGAATGGAGTTATTGATCAACTATTTAGAACACCAGGCATGGACAAGAAAGCCAGCTGAGCACAGGAATCTCAGTTTCAATAAACTGTAGTATCACCAAACAAGCAAAAAGAAAGAAATAGAATAGAAACCCATTCATATTTCTATTTTGTTCACAACTCTTCTTCAGTGCCTAGAACTGTATCTGACAAGTGGCAGGCTATCCTTTAAAAGACTTAAGAATAATACACTAAATGTTCATAGATACAAATATTATTTCATTAGTTACCATAGTCATTTTTAATTTATATGACTCACACTACAATCCTCTGCTTATTATTTCACATGATATCAATAAAAAAGTTAAAAGATTGCTTTAAAAGGCCAGGTGTGATTCCACATTCTTGTCATTCCAGGAACAAAGTGTTTCTCCATAATGAAACTCTTAAAAACTTTTTAAAAATTATCAGAGAAGACAAGTAATAACTGGAAAGATTAGTTAATTAAGACCAATTCCATAATAGGACCACAAATGTCAAATTCTGACTTAGCTAGGTTGGATTCTGTATGGATGGAAAGTGTTGAAAAGCATGTAGAGAAGTTATCCCCTGAGGAATATTTCTATCTGTCAAGATTTATAGACAAAAATAAACATAAATCTGAATTCTGGAAAACAGGGAAGTTTGTCTTTCATAAGAAACAACGATTTTACAGATCATTTATTAAATCTCCCTAAATGTGTGTTGTATATTTTTACCTATATATATATATATATATATATAATTACTTTATATTTTCTCGTTGGATGTATTAGGGAGCCCCAGAAGGTACTGAAAAACTTCAAAATTAGTAAGCATCTTATTTTTGTGGAAGGCACAGGGTTTTGTGGCCCTTTCTCAGGGCCTCATGTTTTGAGAGGAGGAAACTTTGAATAGGTAGTACTTTATTTCTATTTCCTGCTGTCAAAACAGATTTGAAAACCACTTCTATTTAAAGCAGAATTCCCAGACCATATATAATTTAGGAAGGTCTTCTGTATTTCTTGTTTTGTATCCTGAAGCAACATCCCTTCAGAAGGACAGCCCCAAATTTTTCATATGGAGTTTGTATATCTGGCTGTTGCAAATCTCTGGAACGACTTTCATCAAGCGGGAGGAAGGCAAGAGTAAAGGAGAACTCCTGATTGGCCTATGTCTCATCAATACACAATGTCCTGTTCATGCTTAAGCTCTGTACTCTCAGGCAAGTGCTCACTCTCTGTCATTCCTGATGTGCTTTGGCAGAACAACCTTGGCTTGCTGTAACGACAACATGCTGCTGCTCTTCTGTAAGTGTATGATCCCTGCAATAGTCATGTGAAAATATAATTGCCATTTTAGCAGTATTAAAAGATGAGACTTTGAAGAGCGCTCTACTCTCAAGAGCCAGATTGATTTGGTGCTGTTAGAAGGGGTATGAAATTGGGCCATCTCTCTCTTTTCCTTCTCTTCCTCCTCTGTTCTTGTCCAACCCCTTTTTTCTTTCTCTCTAAGCCCTTCCACCCACATCAGATTGTACTAAGAAGGTCCTTGTGAAAACCAGTGTCGATATATATTGCAGATCTTTGTATATTGTTCAGTCTTGGGTACCTGTTATAGCCACCTCACAATGACTAAGACAGGTGCTAAGGAGCGACGGAGACACCAGGAAGGTGATGGGGAATCTTAGAAGCAGATTTCAATGGCAGCAGAATGGAATAGGAAGAGATGAGTTGGTTTTCCCAAATTCTGTGCAGCATACACCTGTGTGTAGAGTTTGAGTGTGAGCCTAAGTAACTTCAGATAATAAACCTTAAATAACTAGCAAGGCCTGTGAAATCAGGGATGTTTGTAACAAGGGCCTGAAATTTTTGAAAACATTTAAAATATGCTGGCTAAATAAGTGCTATCATTGTCCCACATTTATAAATGAAAGACTAAATTATGTCTAAAAGGTTACATTACACTTACTATCGCTGTGCAAGAGGAGAAGGACAAGGGGCTGGGAGTTTGGCCTAGTAGTAGAATGTTTCCCTAGCATGCACGAAAACCAGGGTTTGATTCCTTGGTACCACATACACAGAAAAAGAAAACAACAAAACAGAAGTGGTGCTGTGGCTCAAGTGGTACAGAACTAGCCTTGAGAAAAACCCAAGGACAGTGCTCAGGCCTGAGACCAAGCCCAGGACTGGCAAAAATAAAAAATAAAAAATAAAAAAAAAATGGACACATGTGGTCCACTTTGGAATGATATCTGAAAAGCACTGTAGTAAAGGGAAAAATCTCGATATTTGGGGAATCCCACTGAGTGGACCAATAAATCACAAAATAGACTCAATATAAAAGTAATTTTCTTAGAGCTAAACATGTGTTTAATTATGAGGTGAAACACTGGTGAAATAGTGATAGTATTTTGATAGTTTTATTCCATAAAAACTAGATGATATTATGGGACTCTATACCTCCTCTTTGAAATCTTAATTATTTTGAATAATGTTTTTTTCCTTTTTCCTTGCCAATCTTGTGCTTGAGCTCAGGGCCTGAGCACTGTCCTTGGACACAGGGCCTGGCTGACAATTGTTTTTTCTTAACAATACAGGCTTTATAGGCACAGTATTTGGTTATCAGTATTAAAATTAATTATCTCAGTTTATTAGAATAATAATTCACTCAATAAAACAAGTGGGCAAAACTAATGCAGTGTATAGAGGAATACTTACTCCTGCAATGACTATCTGAAATCTATAACAACTAATATGTGCATCTAGAAATAACAGCGGTATTAAGAAAAGAAATTGGGAAAACATTGTTTAAGTACTTCTTGTGCTCCTTTTAAATTTTAATTTTTGGTATGTGCCTGTACTGGGACTTGAACTCCACGAACATGAGGCCTTGTGTGCTGTCCCTGAGCTTTTTTTTCAAGACTAGTGCCCTATCACTTGAGCCATAGCTCTACTTCCAGAGTGTTTTGGTTCTTAATTGAAGGTATAAGAATCTCATGGATTTTTCATGCCTGAGCTGACTTCAAACCTTTACACTCAGATTTCAGCCTCCTGAATAGCTAAGATTACAGATGTGAACCACAGGTGTCTGGCCTAACTTTCTTTTTGGTGATTAATTGGAGATAAGTCTCACAGATTTTTTTCTGCCTGGGCTAGCTTTAAGCCGTCAACCTAAAATCTAGAATTGTAAATGTGAGATCCAGTGCCTGGCTTTCTGTTCATAAAATGTTCTCTTGAACAGAGTAAAGGTATGGCTCAAGTGGTAGAGCACCAACGAATTATAAGACTCTGAACTCAAACCCCAGTATCACTAATACATACATACAGAAATGCACTCTTACAGAAACATACATGTACCTGAACACAGACACATACACCCAGTGATCCCACTTATTTCATATAAAAAAAGGTGAAATCCACTGAGGTATCTCAGTACAGTCCAGAGACAGCCGTGAGGTCCAAAAGCACCCCACACAAAAGCTGAAAGGCTAATGTGCAATGTTGGGGCATGAATGACTTGTTTCCACATAGGTGGAATGGTGAATGCAATGAAAGAGAAGGCAATGAAAGAGCAAGTTCTTCTTAGTGACATTTTATTTCTTCACCAAAAGATACATGAGCACTTGCTTCATGAAGCTCATGGCATTAGTAGCGCTAGCACTGGAGAAATGAAGAAGCCTTTCACTCAATCTATTCTTTTTGCATACATGTTATAAAAAGAAAAAGAATGTCGTTTACACTTGTGTGCTTTTTCTTGTTAAAACACTACAGCATTGATAATGGGTTAATAATGCTCTAGTGCCACTGTACTTTCATATTTAGCTTCCATACAGTAATTTAGTGGATTGTACTTATAAGGCAACAATGCAGCAGAATTATATTAAATTATGTGATAGATTACAAAATGACAGTGATCCACCTGCAAATCTATTTATTGGCCATATCATATGGACCTCGAGATGTCTTCAAATTTTTGGCAATACAAGTCAATCAAAGGCCATGAAGGTGCAAAATTCAAACGAATGACGAAGTTAGTATCTAGTGAAAGACTGGGAGATCATGGAATAAAATTCACATTTAAAAGTCACACCTGGTGTTTGCTTATTCAGAAAAGAGAAAGCAATTTTCACTCAAGCTACTTAAAGAAGCAAAACCAGAATTTCACATGTGAAAATAAACCACTTTGCTTTTTAAAAATGTTCTGGAACCATAAGGTTGAAGCCTAATTTCTAAGCATGGCATTGTGCTTTAATTACAATGTGAAGATTTGAGTAGGGTGATTGAGAGTGGGGTGAGGGCCAGAGGGGTTAGAAAGTGAAGCAAATGGTTTAGGTTTATGCAGTTTTCTTTTAGCAAGGCTCCCCTTCTCCCTAATAATACTCAGTTCTTTGTAGAATAATTGCTTGAAAAAAAACCTCAAGTACATTTAAGCCAACCATGGTCTGGCTGAGCCCTGGTGGTTTATGCCTAGAATCCCAGCTACTAAGGAGACTGTGATATGAGAAACAAAGTTTACCAAGCAGCCCAGGAAGAAAAGTCCCTAAGATTTTAGCTTTATTTAACCAGTAAAAAGCCTGAAGTGGAGGTATGGCTCAAGTGGTAGCGTGTCAGTCTTGAGCAAAACGGCCAAGTGAGAGTGTGATATCCTGAGTTCAAGCCTTGGTTCTGGCACTAAAACAAACAAAATCATGCTCTGTAGATTTGTTTACACATGAGAAGTCATAATGAAGCTGTTCTATTAGAACTATTTGTGACATCAATTCTGAGGAAGTATAACCATTTCCAACTGCACATGTCAGCACAGCCATTCTTAAGAGTTATTTCTTTAGAATATTTAAACTCTCCAAGTTTTATTCATAAAAGTTTAGATGATCATTTTACATACCTACCCTAAATTCCTTATGCAAAACATCCCTCTATCCCCACAATTTTCTGGGTATACTTTCAAACCCTCTATCTCTACTAACATTGGCCTCCAGTGTATCTTTTCACATTAAGCTGACCACTCGTATTGGAGTGGGGCATGGGTATCCAGAGGGGAACCACGCTGGATATATTGTTGTGTCATAAATCAGGTGCAGATCCAGTCATGAGAAAATAGAGAAGCCACATTTTGAGAGGGCAAAACTTGGGAGTCTTTATTAAAAAGCTAGTAACTGCATGGTGAATTCCCTGTCTCAAAGACTAGCAGCCAGCAAATACACTTACCACTGTGAGGTAACTGAATCATGAAGGCTGGAGAGGAAAGAAACAACAAAAAGAACATCAACCAACCAATTCAGCTCCAATGGAGAGCTGAAGTGGGACACCACGGTGACTGGAGAAGAGCCAGAAGACACATGGCATGGAGTAATGGCACCTCAGCTGGTCCAGGCCTAAATAGGCTCAGGTCAGGGGGCAGGATCCCAGGCCCATGCCCATGTATGGGCAGGCCCATACACTGGACTGACAGGTTTAGTAACCTATCACTGAAGTCCCATCACCTGGTATGCCCATCACCTGGGAGGTAAGGGATCACCTTCCCCCACCATGAAGACAAGATGCCAGACCCTGCCATCTAACATGTGGCCAAGATGGTGCAAGTCAAACCCTATCTCCCCACTTCAATATAAAATTGGACAAGTTTGAATTTCTGTCCTCCATGGTCTTCTAAGACCGCTAGTAGATGCTCCCTTAGATATTCCCTTAGCTCAGAGAAAGGAATTGTTTGTGGCTACAACAAAGTGAAAAGAAAACACTGAGGGTTTAATGGAAAATAATTATGACATTGGACTACTGCCAATGGAAAATCTTCATGAAGCTCATCTTTTGCAAGGAAGTAAATCTCCAAATTATTACAGAAGTAATGTGTGTGTGTGTGTGTGTGTGTGTGTGTGTGTGTGAGTGTGTGTGTGTGTGTGTGTATTTTTTGATTTCCAAAGAACAGTGAAAAAATAAAGTGGGGCGGGTTAATTATTTTAAGCAGCTTTTACCTCTTGGATAAGACCTTTGCATTAAAAAAATTTTTTTGAAACATGTTATAGATGAATGATAAAATACAAAAAAAATGCAATAAAACTACCAATTAGGTCTCTGTCTCAAATTGCAAGAAATATTTACATGGTTCCAGGATCCTGGGACTGAAGGATAAACCCAGCATTATAGTAGCCTGGGGGATAGTGAAACCCAATGTGGGATCCTTTCTGATTGGCTTTCCTAGAACTTCAGGTAGTTAGAGACAGAGCACTACATTCCACAACCAAGTTCTGGTTCTCTGAACTGCAGACAAACAGTAACACAAGGCTGGGTGTGTAGAATGGTCAAAGTAGTGAAGGGAAAGTTAAAACTAATCTCCAAGGCTGACTCAGTGGTAGGATGTGTGCCTAGCACATGCAAGGCACTGAGGCAGGAAGGAACTCAAATGAAGCACACAAGTTCAAAACAACCTGGGTAATATAACAAGACTCCATCTGAAAAGTGGATAGTAAATTATGATAGTAAATTAACCATGATTTAAAAAAATATGGACATATTTGTTAAAAAAACAAAAATATAAAAATCTCTTTTGTGTATTGATGATACCAGGTTGAATTAATTTCTAATGACTGTTCTTTGATAAAAAGAATTTGGGTTTTTAGGTGGAATAGTGTTCAGAGGTATTCAGGATGACACAGTGAGTTATTGCTTTAGGCATTGTTTCTTTGTGATAGTGTTGCTGTTTTAAGCTTTCATTCTCCTTTTTTTGTGTGTGGTGGGGTTTGAGCTCACAGCCAAGTGCTTGCTCAGCAGGCACTCTACCACTTGAGCTATGCCCCTGGCCCCTGTTTTTGCTTTTAAATGTTTTTGTTGTTGTTGTTGTTTTTTTGGGGGGGCAGATCAAAAGCCTAACTCCCTTGTAATCTTTTGAGTGAATGCCCAGGAGTAGAATTGCTGGATCACAGCTATTTCTGTGTAATTTTTTTGAGGAATCTCCACATTGCTTTCCAGAATGATTGAACAAGTTTACAAAACAGAATACAGGATACAAACATGTTTAGCACCTCACTGTTCACAAGATATAGAATTAGCCCAGATGCCCTTCACTGGACAAATGGATTAAGATAATGCTCCATTTGTAAAGAACTATAAAGATTTAGGAAAAAAATTATAAGTGAAGAAAGTCAGTCCCAGAGAGCCAAAGGATGAATGTTTTCCCTTATATGTGGAAGCTAACTTTAGCTTATGAACATATAAATAAATACATCGATGGGTATGCAGGTATATACATATGTATTAACTGAAATATGGAGACTTGAGAGAGAACTCAAATAGTATAATTTTGTCAAAAGACAAAGAGCTCAGCAAAATAAGACACTAGAAAATAGACATTCAAAAGGGGTAGAGTAGGCTCAAGGAGAAAGAGCAGGACAAGTGACGAGATGAGGAGAGAATGCTTTCAAGAATCCAATACATATCCATAATATTAAAAAGTAAGAGAAGACTTAGGCAGAAGAGAGACGAGGAAGAATGTTGAGAGGGGTGAAATTGATTAGGACATACTGTGTTCACAAACTGCTTTGTTAAATGGCAACTTTTTTTGTACAACTAATACAATAAAACTACAAAAACTTCAAAAGGAAAGCCAGCTTTGCATTTTATAGGTAATCAGATTCATATATTTTTTCTCTCTCTCTTTGTCTCTCTGTCTCTTTGTCTCTCGGTTTCTCCCTCTGTCTGTCTCTGTCTCTCTCTGGTGCTGATCTTGGGACTTGATTCAGGGCCTGGCATTTTTCCAGAGCTTTTGTATTCAAGGCTAGGATTCGATCACTTGAGCCACACTTCTGTTCCTGCTCAAGCTGGCTTCCAACCATTATCCTCAGATCTCAGCCTCTTGAGTAGCTAGGATGATAGGCACATGCCACTAATGTAGATGATGATTTCTATTGTCAGATAATAATAACCCAAGCCATATTTAAGTGCCTGTGTATCAGGCACTTAAAGCCACTAACATTATGACAGTCCTGCAGAGAGTTATCTCAATTTAAAAGACTAGGAATAAGGTCTGGGAATGTAATTTGGTGGTGCAGGGCTTGCCTGGCATGCACAGGTCACAAACACAATCCCTAGCACCAACAAATAAATGAATAAAAATAAAAATAAAATCCAAACAAGTGACCAACCAATCATCCAGCCAAACCAAGAAAACAAACAAAACAGTAGGAGCAGCCAGGCTCAGGGACTCAAGCCTGTCTGTGAGACTCTAGTTTAATTAGCAGAAAACTGGAAGTGGTGCTGTGGCTCAAGGGGTAGGGTGATAGCCTTGAGCTGAAGAGCTCAAAAACGCAGGCCCAGAGTTCGAACCCCACAACCACCAAAAACAAAAGGAAAGAAAAGGAAAGGAAAGGAAAAGTAGGAGCCTACTGGGAGGCAATTAACCCTATCTTCTATTGGTCCATAAATTAGGCTTTAATGTTTATCCTCTTTATAAAGCTTAAAATTCCTTATGACTTGGAAATAGCATTATGCTATTATGCAACTTTGAATATATTCCCCTTTAAACAACATACAGCAGAGTAAATGACACATCTATCCCATGTTAAACTCCAATACGAAAATGCGGAACCTTTAACCTCAGCTAAAATTGTTACCAGAAAGAGGCTTTTCTTTCAGTTAAGGTCAACAACTAAAAGCCAATCAGAATGTTTTCTTATTCTTTCTGATAATACTGCTCCAGGATCCAAAAATAGTCAACTATTGTCATAATTCATTTGGCAGTTGTGTCAAAGATAGCTTAGTCCTTTGGCCTAACAAAGTATTTTTGTCAGAATGCATACTTGATTTCAATCCAGGGACAAATGGTATTCTAAAGGCTTCTTGGCAGATTCATGATGCGATATCTCAATTGTCTCTTTCAAGACTTAGTAGTTTGGAGCCATGGGGTACATTTAACAAGCTCACATACATTCTCAAATATCATATCAAACTCCATTGCCTTCAAGTCAATGATATTTATAATGTGTGACACATCAGTCTGCTCTCAGACTTAGGTTGTCTTGTTTTCTAAAAATGGGTCTTGGGCTGAGTTTGGAATGGCATATATTCAATCATGATGTAATACATAATATCTCATAATTTAAACTTCTAGTTATAGCCATGTATTATTTATCCAAAATTACTAAAAATATAGATGTTTGTGTAATTTCATTTTCTTCAATACCTTAACAGCATCTCCAAAATGACTAAATCCATACTTACGTTTATCCATGTAGGTTTAAGCTAATTAGATGCATTATTATACATTTGATTTCCAGATTTCTTTTTTATTTTTTTAGTCATGGGGCTTGAACTCTTAGCCTGGGTGCTGTCCCTGAGTTCTTCAGCTCAAAGCTATCACTCTACCACTTGAGCCACAATGTCATTTCTGGCTTTCTGGTGGTTAAATGGAGGTGAGATTCTCACGAACTTTTGTACTAGGGCTGGCTTTGAATGGTGATCCTCAGATCTCAGCCTCCTGAGTAGCTAGGATTCCAAGTGTGAGCCACTAGCATCAGACTTCATAATTTTTTTGACAAGTCAGTTTATGTTTTTAGCTTCATTCTTTCTCCAATAAAGTTCACCTGTTAAGAATGTCTCCAAACCCTATGACAGCAGAGTTTTGCTAAACACTATCTCTCTCTGTGCCATTTTTGAAAGTTTTTGTTTTTGTTGTTTCTAAGTTTTTACCAATATCACTAGTTCATATGTTCCATGGAAACTATAAAAGATGTGCCCTTTAAACTCAGGCAAGGCTATGTATCAATTATACATGGCTCCTTTGGGCTAACATATTTACTTTATAATGTTTAATCTTTGGGGCTAGGAGTTTGGCCTAGTGGTTAAAGTGCTTGCCTAGCATGCACGAAGACCCGGGTTCAATTCCTCCGTACCACATACATAGAAAAAAGCCAAAAATGGTGCTGAGGTTCAAGTGGAAGAGCTCTAGCCTTGAGAAAGTCCAAGGACAGTGCTCAAGCCCTGAGCTCAAACCCAGGACTGGCAAAAAAAAAAAAAAAAAAAAAAAAAAAAAAAAGAATGTGAACAATATAGTGAGGCCCTGTCTCATAAAATAATAAAAAAACAAACAAACAAAAAACAATGTTTAATCTTTACGTTCTTTCTTCTTCGACCTTACAGGTACTAGAGGTACGTGATGATGGATGGCTGAGGATACTGAGCTTACAGAAAAAATGACACCTTCCAGAGTTATCTCAGAAGGCACAAGATTAACAGTAAATCAGAATAAGCTTTTGTTGTTTTAAGCCACTGGGGATTGTTTGCTAGAGGTAATAATCTAGCCATGCCTTCTCTTGGCCAATTAAAAAAGGTTTTTTTTGGGGGGGGGGTTGGAAAGGGGTCCCTGGAGTTTGAATTTAGGGCTTCATGTCCCCACTTGGCTTTTTTGCTCAAGGGTTAAGGTCCTCCACTTGAGTCACATTTTCAGCCTAGCTATTTTGCTGGTTAATTCGAGATAAAGTCTTGTGGACTTTCTTTTGCCAGGGCTCACTTTGAACTGTGATCCTCAGATCTCAACTTCCTAGGTATCTAGGGTTACAATTGTATGTTACTAGCACCAAAGTTGATTTAAATTTTTGTAATTCACTTTGAATTCTCGTATTTCTGTTGTTCCATTTTTGGAATTATTTAAATTGCATAAATATATTCCGGGAATAGTATCCTGCAATGAGTTGGCCTCAGACAGTTCCAAAATTTGGTATTATGAACCTAATAGTGTAGGTCTTACGAAAGAACTAGTAATTACTAAGCCCAATATTAAACAGATTCATCTATTTAAACTATATAAATATTAAACAGATTTATCTGTTCCTTATTGTTGTGAAACTGGGTTGCTAGTTTCAGAGAAATACTGAGTCTTCTAATGTATTTTATCTTAAAATTAGACAGAATGAACTAGGTGCTAGGAGCTCATGTCCTAGCGACTTAGGAGGTTGTGATCTGAGGATCACGGTTCAAATCCAGGTTTGGCAGGAAAGTCCGTGAGTCACTTACCTCCAATAAACTATGCAAAAGTTGGAAGCAGAGCTGTGGTTCAAGAGGTAGAGCACTAGTCTTGAGCAAAAGAAGTTCAGGGACAATGCCCAGACCCAGTACTAACATAAAAAAAGAAAGCAAATGACAGGACAGGACAAGTCAGGGTAGAACAGGACAGGAAAGGAAAGGAAACTATGGAGTGAGTGTGTTTGGTAAAGTAATGTGTTTTATAGCTAGGAGAGACTAGCACTTATCAAACAAAATGTTTTCATGGGTTTTTGGGGGAAGTTCATGTTGTACCATCAGTACATTGTCTTATTAAGAAATGAAGGTGGTGTTGGAAGTTTGGCCTAGTGATAGAGTGCTTGCCTAGCATGCATGAAGATCCAGGTTCAATTCCTTAGTACCACATACACAGAAAAGGCTGGAAGTGGTGCTGTGGCTCAAGTGGTAGAGTGCTAGCCTTAAGGAAAGCCCAAGGACAGTATTCAGGACCTGAGTTCATGCCCCAGTTCTGGTAAAAAAAGAAACCAAGGTGGTTATCAAACACTACTGGGTGATATGAAAAGGACAACAGAATGTGACTGAAGAGACTCCGACTATTCAAATTGGAATCATGTCAGCATCAACTTTATCAATCCATAGACTGATATTTCAGTTCAGGAGTTCACAGTTGTATGTGGAGAGAAGAAAGGGGAGTAGAGAATAGGAGAAGGGAGGGGAGGAAAGGAGAGAAATAGGAAGGAAGAAAAGAGTATTCATTTTTCAGGGATTTGCTTGAAATTACCTGTGGCAAGAGATGGATGGTAGGTGAGAAGTAGTGAGATTATAGAGGAAACAACATTGAACTCAAATGTAGTTAATACTTATTGAAGCTGGTGATGTATTGACAGAAAACCATTCACTGTGCCATTTTCTTTGTTTCTGTACATGCCCGTGTGTGTGTGTGTGCGTGTGTGTGTGTGTGTGTGTGTGTGTGTGTGTGTGTATGTACCGCTTGAGCCATAAATCCAATTCTGGCTTTCTGATTGATAATTGGAGATGAAAGTCTCACAGATTTTCCTACCATGTTTCAAGGGGTTTATAGGCTAATTGAAGTGATTCCTGTTATCCAATTGGGGGATAACTAAAAATAACTAGAATAGATGCAGGTACATGTGATTAAGCCCAGATGTTTATAATAATTTTAAATAAAGAAGGTCTTACTACTGTCCTGTGAAACATTCTAAAAAAAAATTCATTATTTGCAAAATTTGTAAATTCAGGGAAATATTTAAGCAGGCATATCACTTTTCCTCTGTATCTATTTTTCAGTGTAAGTAAATAGTTTACAAGAAGTTACTATGTATGGAAGGACTCTAACTAGTAAATGTTGGAGACATGTTGGATGTTATTAATGCAAGAAACAACTCTAAAGGATAAACGATCAGACATTGACTCCTTCATAAAGGAAGTACCCACAACTATCTCTGAAATATTCAAGCTCCTGAAACTGATTGTAAAAGTACAGGAGACAGATAAACATATTATATATGGGCATTGCAATGGGAATCATCAAGTCTAGATTACGTAACTCCATTAAGAGATGATCTCCTTTTTCCCAAGAGGCTATTGTTTTCAAGAACATTAAGTGACATTCTTATAGTTCACTCTTGTGACCTCCATTTGGACCTTATTCAAATAATCTTTTTAGAACCTGACAATTAGAGACCAGACACACTTTTGTGTGCCTGTAGTCACCATTACTTAAGGCTGAGAAGGGTGGACTGGGAATTGAAAGCCAACTCATATTATTCAGGGAGACTTCGTTTCAAAATCAAAATCAACCCGAGAGTTGGACAACTAGAGAAAACTAACACCATCTAGATATTTGAAATTACCAACATATTTTAGTATTTCACAGTTTGTTTGGTATTTAATGTTACTGTGACTTTAAAAAAAAGTAATCATAATCTTTTAGAAACATTCTGACCTATATAAGTTTAATGTTACGTGTCTGGATTCATTTTCCAAGAACTCAAAAGATGAGGTAGAGTATGGATGAAATGAATAAAAACTGACCATAAGTTGACAGCTGTTGAAACTACATAATCGGTAATGGTGCTAGAATTTCCATTCATTCTACTTTTGTTTAAAATCACACAATCAATTATTAACAATGGCAGCAGCAATGCCCAAACTCAAAAAGCTGGGACCAGAGACATGACATGATTTTTCTGACACCATATATGTAATTATGGAGCATTCAGACCTGAAACTAGACTCTGAACTTCCAGTCAAACATTCTCTCCTTTATAACAAGCTGTTTTGCAGGAAAGCCAAACTTCTGGGGTACAAGATATCTGCCCAAAGTCTGACAAGCCAACGGGTGAACTTGGGAATACATACACGATGATGCTATCAAATACTTGTACAAGAAGCTCATCAGCAGGCAGCCAAGTGGCAAATTGGGATTGACTGGGAGTGCAGAGCAGCTGTTGACTTTTGAAGTACTGCCCAGAACTCTTGGCTTCTCCCCATTTGGTCTTTAAGGGAGCCTTTTCAAAAGCAGACCAGTCTTCAAAATGCCCAAACAAATGTTTTTGGAAGTCTGCTTTGAATGTAACTAGATTCTTTTGCCTTGCATAAAAGAATTAGATACCAATGAAATCTATGTAGAGCTCAGTATGGGGACTCAGCTGAGGACACCAGCTTGGTGGTAGACACCAAAGATGTGAAAATAGTTTTGAGTGTCATTTCTACATTGCTTAAAACAGCTCTTTGTGCTGGACCCTGAAACTCAGATCCCATTGCTTTAAGTCTGGCATTGTGGATGAGTATGAGCAGGTCTGTTGACAGATGAATAATAAATGAAGACCATACAGAAAAGAGCAAGATGATAAATACTAGCAGTAGCACAAAACCAGGAAAAGCCTATAGAACTGTTTCAAAATGCAGACAAGCAGTGGACCAGTTTTTCAATGTAACTGGTTAAACAGGTTGCCTTTCGCAGCACTATGATTTCTGGGTTTTGCTCCAATGTATTCAGAGTTTAAGGAACTTCTTGGGGGGTAATTCTTCTGTTATAGCAATTAAATTGTTACTGTCCCATCATACCCACGTATAGTTTAGATAGTCCTAGTGGATATGTTACTTTTCTTCATCTAGTACTCAGTCTTACGCTTCTTTTTAAAGAACTACCACTTTCTTATTAATAAAATAGACACTCAAACCAAATTTTGCTGTTTCGATCCTTTCTAGAGGGATGTTGGCTGTGACAATATTAGACTCTAGAGTAGCTGGAAGTACAGGTGTCTGCAACTACATTCACACAACACATACTAATTTGTCCAGTATAAATTGTAAGTTAGATGTCAGTCTTCATAAGGAAATGAAAATCTAAAGGAATAATTAAGCATGAGTGTTATTTTGTCAGGTATGATGAAGTATGGAAAGTCACTGTAAAATGACGTTCTCCTTTCTCTAGGGAAAGTTTTCTGGCTCTTCTATTCTGCATCTTTTTGTTATCCTGGGACCTTCAGAGAGAGGATGTCCTGTTCTTCTGGCTGTAGAGAGGACACCTCTCACACTATGGTCTTGGGAACTACTTCAGGGAAAAGGTGCAGGCCTAAGAAGTCTTTGAATATTGTTCTTCTCTAAATTCCTTTAGCTTAAAATCTTTTCTGTCCAAGACTGCATCACACATTTATTTTGAATCCTGATGAGACATAAAGCAGAGATTACTCAAAGTGACTTTCCCATGTCATGTTTAGTCTTCAGAATGTTGGTACTAAGCTAGAAGTGAATATCTGAGCATTCAAATAAATCTAAGCAAGCTGTGGTTCACAACTTCAGTCTTAGCTACTCTGGTGGCTGAGATCTAAGTATCATTGCTCAAAGCCAGCCCAGGCAGGAAAGTCTATGAGATTCTTATCTCTAGTTTACTACAAAAAAGCCCAAAGTGGACATCGAATCAGGTAATCGAATTCTAGCCTTGAGTGGAAAAATCTAAGAGAGAGCACTTAGACCTTGAGTTCAAATCTTATATTCATACTTTTGTTTGTTCCACTATCTCAAGCTGTCTCCTCAAATTATACATTTAACTATATTGCTTCATATAATTTCCTCAATTAAACATGGTACAGATTCATCACTATTACTCAGATCATGTAATCGAGTTTTTACTTTGTGGCTATGGGAAGAGAGAACTTCCCATCTGTGGTGGTTAATCATAACTGTTAACTTGATTGGATTGAAAAGCAACTAGGAAATTAGTAAAGGTGTTTTCAGAGAGGTTAGGTAAGAAAAGACTCACCCTAAATGTAATAGCAGCATCCCATAGACTCTGCCTATGGGATAAGAGAAAAAAGTAAAAAGTCAGTGCTTCCTATTCTTGCCATGATGCATGCATTACTTTGTTCTGACACATCCTCCCTATGCTGGAATGAAACCCCTGAAAACTGTGAGTCAAAATCTTTTACCATTGAGAAGAAAAGTAGCCAGCATTAAAAAAAAAAAAAAAAAAAAAAAAAAACTGATACCAGGCAAATAGGAAAGAGGGTAATGGTGATGACGGAGTTTATGAGCTTTTGGAACTACTTTGTGGGAAGATTATAAATATTTGGAGGAGGCTTAGAATATTCTAAGCAGAATTAAAGGGTGCTTTTAATGTGAGCTCAGAAGATCAGAATGTGAAAAGAATGTAGATAGAAAAACTGTATTTTGAGGTTTTAAATAGAAACAAGACTCTACCGGGAATTGGGCTAGCTATCATGCATTGTGGGGAAAAAAATTGTCTATATTTTGTCTTTGCCCTTAGACTGTGAGTGAAGGTGATAGATCAATTAATCTGGGGAAATTTCAAGGCAACCCAGTGCTCTGGTTTTGAAGTGGGTGTTTGTGCTCGGCCAGTACGAAAGATGCCTTTGAGGGCAATCTCAGGAATTGGCTCAACCACACCCAAGAGTCCTCCAGAGTAGAAAAGAATTTCTCTTGAGAAGGGAAAGTCATTCCCAGAATTGAGCCACCCAGGCTGGATTCTTGTAGGCAGCCTTTGAGGGGGTGGTATGCTAAGCTGCAGGTGAATAGAATTGGCTCAACCACACCCACGAGGCCTGCAGAGAAAAGAATTTCTTTTGTGAAGAGAAAGTTCTTCCTGGAGTTGAACCCCCCAGGATAGATTCTCCTTGGCAGCCTTGTCCAGATGTGAAAAGGGAATCTCAGTAAGTTGGAGAAGTCAGGAATGTGGAATGTTTGCATAAGAAAGCTATAGTTTGTGAGTACCTTAAGCTCTGAAAGAGGTTATGTGGGTCTCAGTCAACAAATCTGTGGGAGGCAAGACTGCCTGAGCCGCTGGAGTTCATGTTCCCACTGGTTGGAAGTGAAGCTGAAGGATTTAATGGGTTCTCAACTGGGATTTGGTCTTCCTTTCGTCCATCCTTCTGGTCTAGTCTTCTTTGAATTCTCCCTTTTATAATGGGAATGTTTATTTGCATCATTATATAATGGCAATATGTAATGTGGTTTTTAATTTTACAGGGGCTCACAAATAAGAGTTTTCTGAGTCTCAGAGGAGACTGGATTTGGATTTTTTTGTTGTTGTTTGTTTGTCATGGGACTTGAACTCCGGGCCCGGGCGCTGTCTCTGATCTCTTCAAGTGCTCTATCACTTGAGCCACAGTACCACTTGTGGTTTTCTGGTGTTAATTGGAGATAATAGTCTCACAGATTTTAGTGCCTGGGCTGGCTTTGAGTGGTGATCCTCAGATCTCAGCCTCCTGAGTAGCTAGGATTATAGACATGAGCCACCATGCCTGGCTAAATTTGGACTTTTGAACAATACCAGAACTTTTAAAACTTTGGGGAGTCTTGGAGGTAGACTGCAAGCATTTTTCATTATGAAAAGACATGAGCACTTCTGGAGCAGGGGTAGATGTGATGGTTTAAAGAGATGTGTGTGGGTATCAAGTTAACAAATGGCAAGCTTGTGATGGTTCATTTTAATTGCCAACTTGATTGGCTTGAGAACCAATTAGGACAGCAGTAAAGCAAACATCTTGGTATGTCTGTGAGGATAGTTCCAGATAGGGGAGATTTACCCACAAAGTGGTGGCACAATCCCAGGGGCTGAGAACCCTGAATAAAACAAAAGAAGAAAAACAAAACAAACATAACACAGTCTTTATCTCTCTTTGGCTACTCTGTTTTTCCTCTCTCCATCCACCATGATGTACTGAGAACTCTGAAATGTGGAGCTAAAATAAATTGCTCCTTCTTTGGGTGGCTTCTGTCTAGTATTTTGTCAAAGTAATAAAAAAAAAAGTAATTAGGGTTGGGAATGTGATTTGGTGGTAGAGTACTTGCCGCATGCAGGAAACTCTGGGTTTGATTCCTCCGTATCACACAAACAGAAAAACCCAAAAGTGGCTCTGTGGCTCTAGTGGTAGAATGTTAGCCTTGAGCAAAGGAAGCTCAGGGACAGTGCCCAGGTCCTGAGTTCAAGCCCAGAACTAGAAAAAAAAAAGTAATTAAGAATCATTCTTTTCCTTTATCAGAACCTGCCCTTTCCCAAAATACTTTTGACTGATTTTTTTTTTCTTTTTTGCCAGTTCTGGGCTTGAGCTCAGGGCCTGAGCACTGTCCTTGGACTTTCTCAAGGCTAGAGCTCTACCATTTGAGCCTCAGCATCACTTCTGGCTTTTTTTCTATGTATGTGGTACCAAGGAATCAAACCCGGGTCTTCGTGTATGCTAAGCAAGCACTCTACCACTAGGCCAAAGTCCCGGCCTTGACTGATTTTTTTACAAGACATTACTATAAATGCTCAGATTGTGGATAAAGTTGGTTTTCAGATACAATTTTCAAGTAAACTTTTAAAAATAGTTTTACCTAAAATTTTACCTGAAGGTATTAAAAAAATACTGATACAAACAATGAGGCTAGACTTTATTTAGGGCTAACATGGTACTATTGTAAAGAGGATTTTCAGTAGGGAGAAAGACTTAACTCACAATAAAGAAGAGGAAATTTAAAGCCAAAGGCACTGAGCCTGTGAATATGAAATTAATGGTGGGTAATCTTGAAAAAAAAATTGAAACTAAAATTGAAAATGGAGTAGAGCTCCAGTGGCTCATGCCTGTAATCCAGGCTAAGATCTGAGAATCATATGATGGTTCAAAGCTAGCCCCAGCACAAAAGTCTGTGAGAGTCTTATCTCCAATTAACCACTAGAAAACCAGAAGTGGTGCTATGGTTGATGGTAGAATGCTAGCCTTGAGATGAAAAACTCAAGGACAGTACCCAGACCCAGAGTTCAAGCTCCAAGACCAACCAAAAATAAATAAATAAATTAACAATGTTAATCTTACTGAACCAGGAATTATCTGGGGAATCGTGGAAGGTGAAGTGTGGTCAGAATTTAGCAATGACTAGATAAAATGAAGGTAGAAGATCCCTCCAACAGGTTTCTTGCTAAAATTGGGCTCAAAGACAGGATTTTTATCTTAATTAAAGTTTTGTTTTGTCAGAGGGCCAGGAGTATAGCCTGGTGGTACAGTGCTTGTCTATCATACATGAAGACTCAGGTTTGATTCTTGGGTTTCACATACATAGAAAAGGTGGAATTCATGCTGTGGCTCAAGTGGTAGAGAGGAAGCCCAAGGACAGTGCTCAAGCCCTAGGACTGGCAAAAAAAAAAAAAGTCATTAAAAAATTTCAGTTTGTTTTGTATGGCTGTGAAGAATAAAAATGATTTCTCAGAAAACAGAGCAATATAAAGAAACATGATTGACATTTATTTATTGCCTGTACTGGGGCTTAACTCGGCCTTGGGCACTGTACGGTAGCTCCTTTTACTCAAGGCTATTGCTTTGGCTTTTTCTGTAATTAATTGGAGTCAGAGACTCAAGGACTTTCCTATTTGGGCTGGCTTTGAACTACAGTCTTCAGATCTCAGACTCCTGAATAGTTAGGATTACAGGCATGAGCTACAAGTGCCTGGCCTATACTTATTTTTTAATGCTGGTTCGCAGGCATGAACTCAGGGCATGGGCACTGTCCTTGAACTTCCCTCCATGCCTGTCCCCCTGCTTAAAGCTCTGCCATTTCACCCATAGCTCTAGCTTTCTTTTTCTTTTTTTTTTGGGGGGGGGGCAGTCCTCGGCTTGTACTCAGGGCCTGAGAACTGTCCTTGGGTTTTTTTTCTCAAGGCTTAGAACCCTACCACTTGAGCCACAGCACCACTTCCGGCTTTTTCTATGTATGTGGGTACTGAGGAATTGAACCTGGGTCTTTGTGCATACCAGGCAAGCACGCTACCACTAGGCCAAACTCCCAGCCCCTAATTCTTGGAACTATGGTCCTCAGATCCATCTGAGTAGCTAGGATTACAAGCATGAGCCAAAGTGCCTGGAGCTTTTGTCGTTGTTATTGTTATTATTATTATTATTATTTTCTTAGGAATATTGGAACCTTCTCATCTTGGCAGAACAAACACATTGTTCTGAAGATAACAAACCTTTAGACAAATCTTTAGCTGTAGGATGTATTGAAGAACAGCAACAACCTCCAAGAAATGATTTAATTCAGCCTCCTCTTGTCCCATTTCCCTTTCCTTGTCTACATTGATTAGAGTAATTTTTGAAAGTCAATGAGCATAGTAAAATTGGTTGGAATATATAGTTCCTGAAAGTTGGCTCCATTTATTTTTCCTCATGACGCTGATGCTAAGAGTACACACACACACCTCTTAAAGAATTAGAAGGAGCTTAGTGTTTAGGGTAAACAGTGAGTTTATTTGAAAGTGAAAGGTAAGCAGTGAGGTTCTTCTACTGAAGCGGGGGGGGGGGGGGGGGGGGGTGGGGGTGGGGTGGGGGGGGGGGGTGTGGAGGGGCAAAGAGTCGTCCAATGGAATCCTCTCTGAGAGCTGTTATCCAGCCCATGGGCTTCTTCTGATTGCTCCATTGGTTGTTCAGGCACAGCCCCGACTCTTTTAATTGGTTGGACAGGCATCCAGAATATTACTGGAAGAAGTTTTTGAGTAGGAACTCTAGGCATTATGAGAATAAAATGTGCCATGGATGGGCCACATGGTATCTGCCATGTGTCCGTCTAACCACTTTTCATCCGTCTTTTAACCGTTTCCTTTTTTTTCCCCTCACGAATATTATGGGCATGTTGGGGAATGTAGCTCAGTTTCCTGATACTTGGCACTGAAGTTGCCTAAGGAATGGGGAGAAATCCTGGTGCCTTCACAGGGGACCACCGTTACTGAACTGCAAATTAGGCTGAGCCTTGTGAATTAGGTGTGAGTTCACAGCTCAGACCAGACAATCAAAGGAGTTAGGGAGGATGTGGGGGGCGAGGAGAGAGTGGTGAAAGAACTCTTTCCATGGCCACAATGCTTGCAAAGCTGGTGGAATTATCTGACAAACTGGCTAACCTGCTTGCCATTTTTGTAATGCAAATGAAACTAGTAGTAAAGTGAAAAGCTCACATCCTCTTGCTGGAGCTCAAACCAAAGGTTGAATTTATATATTCATTTACACAATAAAGCAAACATTTTATTCTGAGTTCTTGAAACTAACTCACCCCAGGTAGTCTCTTAGGATGTTTACTGGACTGGTGGACTATGTTTCCACTAGGCGTTCTGGGTGTGAAACTACCAAGCTTTGGAATTGGTAACCCAATGGGAATTTACACAAAGGCAAGAATTATTTGTTTCTCTCCAAGCCACACAAATTTCCCTTTCTCTAGATTATCATTCTAAAAAGATATTATTTCCCATTTATTTACCCGGACTTGACATTAAAGTTATTTGATTTTTATTCCCCCCCTTTTTTTTTCTAGGTCTGAGATCAGGACTTCAACTTGGTACATGTTTTACTCATTGGCTAGTGCTCTACCAACAAAATTAGGCTTCCAACCCCAAGGCACTAGATTTTTACCTGAGCCTACAAAATAATTAAAAACAAAGCTACTCTGAGTTTGCTTATGGGGCCATCTGGTCTGCAGGTAAAGTGTGCAGATCATGGACAGAATCAGTAATTCCTCAGGCCTACAGCTTGCCTGAGTTTTGCTGATAACATCTGCAACAACTAAAACTAGTTCCTTGACATGCCACTCACAATCACAACAAAATCACACACACACACACACACACACACACACACCCTATTAAAAATTTCTGAACTGGAAACTGGTGTCTCACTACTATAACCCTTCCCATTGGGAAATCTGAGATCTGAGGCTCAGAGTTTCAAACTAGCCCTGGCAGAAAAATACTAGAGACCCTTATCACCAATTAGCCACCAAAAAGCTGAAAATGGAGTTATGACTTAAGTGGTAGGGTACTCACTTGAGTATAAAATCTCAGGTACAGGGCCGGGAGTTTGGCCTAGTGGTAGAGTGACTGCCTAGCGTGCATGAAGACCCAGGTTCGAATCCTCGGTACCACATACATAGAAAAAGCTAGAAGTGGTGCTGTGGCTCAGGGTAGAACACTAGCCTTGAGGAAAGTCCAAGGACAGTGCTCAGGCCCTGAACTCAAACCCAGGACTGGCAATAAATAAATAAATAAATAAATAAATAAATAAATAAAATCCCAGGTACAGCCCCCAGACTTTGAGTTGTTTAAGTCCCAGTTTAGGGATGCATGCACGCATGCACACACGTGTACACACACACACACACACATAGAAAATGAAAAGAAAATCTAGAAACTTTGTAAGAACTGATGTGGTAAATGAAAACTGCTGGAGAATAATCAAGATAAAGCATGGATTTGTCATAGTCATTTTTAAAAAAAACATACCTTGCTGTGATATTATTTAACCCAATATTTTTATGGAGAAATCATATTTTCCCTCCTTCTTTTCAATACTCTTCTTTCCAAAAAGAGTGTACAGATGGGATGACAGTATTAATTCCAGCCTTGGGAACCTGGAGAGGAACTATTTCCTTTAAAATATACACCTTTAACTTCCATTAGTTTAGTGTGATGGCAGAATAACATAGAGGGGGAGATAATTTGCAGGGAAATGGGGGTGCTGGTCCAGACTTGGAGTCTTCTGTAATGTGAAGAACGTGCAGATGAATTTCATATTTCTGCCATGAATTGACACAAGACTTGTTTTAGGGTTAATAAATTTACCTGAGTCAGAATTTGTCTTTTTCCTCTTCTTTCCTCCTAGACTTATTCCAAGCAGTTACACATTCATCTCTGTGTAAAACCAACTCTGCTCTCTGAAAAACCTGCATAACCAGTCAAAGAACAAGTCTATGGGATTAGCGCATTACGAAGAATAAAGAGAAGCTTTCAGCTCTGTGTCGTGGGTGATATTTATCACATTTTTCACAACTGGCTCTAATAACAGTGCCGAGATAAAATAGGCCTGATGCATTTCTCCTCTAGAGAGAATTTTATATCAGCTACTGTAAGAAATCCAGATGAAAAACATTCTCTCCTCTTGCCGTTTTTATTAGTCTTAAAAAAAAAAAATGGGAGATTGTGGTGGGGGGGTGAGAGGGAGAGTATTTCCACAAAAGTGGGCTTGAATTTTCTGTCTGTTATGCTAATATATTCATAGAAAAAGCTGGTGCTGTGGGCGGTTCTCCAATTAAGACAAATGAGGCACATTGAATTTCTCCCCCAGGGCACAGCAGGGGTCTTGGCAAAATCTACTTTATTCTTTTCTGTCAGGACTGAACTGGAAACAAAAGCATGAAAATTCAACACATCCACTTACAGAATAATAAAGGCTGTTGTTTAAAGCGTGAAGAGTTTTGGCACCCTTCTGGGGTCTTATGCAAATCTCTCTTCTTCTCAACGGCTCCCACACCATGAGTCTTGGAAATTAAAGATGTACTTGGTCGGTTAACAACTGAAAGGAGAAGAGCAGTGGAAACTCAATTAGATTTGTATTAAGCAAATAAATCAGAACTGACTGATATTGGCTAAACTAAAATACATTATGGGCTGACAGTAATTCTCACTTGATTGACAAATACATGTGGTATGTTATTAACCTAAATGAAAAATAAGAATCTTTTTTTTTTTTTTAAAGGATTTTGTTCTATCAAACCACTCTTTAGACTTACAGGAAACAATAGAGACCACCAACTTTGTAATGCTTTTGGGCTGTGTTCTAGAACATAGAAAAACTAGTTTTCTTATATGCTGAGTTTAATGTAAACTTACTCTACAGAAACACTTTTGTTTGTTTGTTTTGCTGGACCTGGGGCTTAAACTCTGAGCCTGGCACTGTCCCTGAGCTTCTTTTGCTTAAGGCCAACACTCTACAACTTGAGCCACTATGTTACTTCTGGCTTTTTTGAGTAGTTTATTAAACTACTAGAGTCTCTGGGCTTTTCTACCAAGACTGGCTTTGAACCACGAATCTTAGATCTAAGAGTAACTCAGATTACAGGTGAAAACCACTGGCACCCAGCTGAAAGCATTCCTCCTCCTCCTCCTCCTCCTCCTCCTCCTCCTCCTCCGCTGCTGCTGTAGTTCCTCCATTAAAACAAAAATAAATTGTTTGACAGTACTGAGATTTTAATTGAGGACACCATGTTCAGCTTATGCTGAGCCAAATGAGACACAACTCCAGTCCCATTTTTTAAATTGATTTATTTGGTATAATGGAACATCTCAGTACATTTATCTGAGTGATTGAACACACAAAACTTGCATAGGCCTGTTTCTGCTTCACTGTTTCTACAAAAGTCTGCAAAATCTCATTCCTTTCCTATACTGGGGGCAATTTGAGGCTCCACTCATCAATGTAGATTTTTCTCAAATCTCTCTGTATCTCTGTCTCTGTGTCTGTGCTATGTCTCGAACTCAGGGCCCCCCCCCCACTCATGGTTAGCTTCTTTATTTACCATTTGTACCCCACTTTTGTTTCCAACAAATTCAATTGTTGTGCCCAGAGGAGGGGTCCCCCAATGAAGACCACCATAATCAAGTATTCCAAAAATCTTAAAGTTATTAACAAATAACATAAATGTATTGCTGTGTGGTGAGATTCATGAAAGAGTTTTCCCTTTTGAGAAGTTTTGGATGTTTCTATTAACTTATTTCTTTTTCCGTGTTTACAAGAAGAGTTTGGAGATGAAGATCATCATATGTAAAGTACTGTTAAATTAACAATTATATAGTAACTGAGTACTTTTGCTTTGGATCTACCATTTTCTATATTCTCTCATCTTTTAGTTCTGGCTAGCAGACTGAATATTCTCTGCTCTCTTTTCCTACCTGGCTCTTGTTAGCATTCCCTCTATATCAGCCCTTCCACTGTATTCCTCCCCCCCTCCCCCCCTCAGCTTATAGCCCCCATCTGCATCACTGGAAGCCTCCCATTGAGACCAGAACCTAGAACTCTGCCTAGAACTCTCCCAGAATTGGTCTTCCCAGACTAGCTAGGCACACAGAGTACCTCCCACCTTTAAGCCCAGGAATTACAAGGATTCACCTGGATGGAGGCTGGCGCCAGATTATTCCCTCTCCCATGGGGAAGAGGACCCCTCTGATAAACCTCCTTATAAACTTCCTTCTCCTGTACCTATCTCTGCACGGTCCCCTGGGAGGGCTGGGATGGATTCTTTCAGCTCTTCTTGCCAAACCAGCAGCGTTTTGCTTCAATGTAGATGCCAAAACTGTCTTCCTCTCCTTAAAACCTGTCCAGACTTTGCCTCTAGTGGGAATTGCCAGTCCAATTCCTCACTCTGCTTGTTCTCTTTTCCCTTATATTGAGCAAATTAATCACACTTGGCCAAAATGATTCTTCCAGACACCCAATCCCAAATATTCTTTTCCAGTATAGTCAATAGAACTGTCCACTAATACTGGCAGTGGACAGAATGAGATTTCATGACTTGTCTAGGAATATCACATACAGTTTTAGTCATCCAGACATTAAATTCACTATTTTAAGCTTTTCAAACACTTGCCATCTCCAAATGCTATTCTCTTCTCACTTATGTCTTTTTCTTTTCTTAGAACCGTCAGATAAATTTCATTTTGTCTCTCATTGTGTTAAGATTGTGTGCACTCTCTTTCTTTCTCTCTCCCCCTCCCAAATGTTGATATTACAGGTATAAACCATTATGCCTGGTAATTTCCCTACGAGAAATCTGTAACATCATCATCATCATCATCATCATCATCATCATCATCATCATCATCATTATATTTTACCAGTCCTCGGGCTTGATGTAGGGCTTCAACACTCTCATGGCTAGCGCTCTACCACTTGAGCCACAGCACTACTTCCATCTTTTTCCAAGAAATTGAATCTAGGGCTCCATGCTTGCTGAGCAAGCACTCTACCTGTAAGCAACACTCCCAGCCCTTGCAACATTATTTTATTAACTTCAATGTACCCATCTGCCTCATCATACAGAATCTGAATGACAATCTCATTATTATGGCTTAAGAACAACTGTTGTCTAACATTGAAATGAGAAAATCAAGGATTTAATTTCATGTGCACAAAGAACAATGGGGGGGCCAGGAGTGTGGACTAGTAGTGGAGTGCTTGCCTAATATACACAAAGCCCCGGGTTTGATTCCTTGGTACCACAGAAACAGAAAAAGCCGGAAGTGGTGCTGTGGCTTAAGTGGTATAATGCTAGCCTTGTCAAAGCTCAAGGACAGTGCCTTAGCCCTAAATTCAAGCCCCACCCCTGGCAAAAATAAGCAAATAAAAGAGCAGTGGTGAATGAAGGAAACCGAGTCACAGCTATCCTGGTGCTTGGCCAGGGATTGTTGATTTCACAGACATAAGACTCCAAAATTCAGCAACTCAAAATGTGGCTTCTCTATATTTACCTGCATATAGATTTATATCTGATTTAAGGTATAGTTTTATCTTACAAAAACATTGATATGTTAAGATCATGCTGGAGTTTACTGAATATTTTACTAGAGTTTGCTGAATATTTGACTAGAGTTTATTGAATATTTTAAGTTGAAATTGAGATATTTCTCAATATCATGTTCAGGGAGACCTTTATGGCCTTTGAATTAAGTCATAATTGTATGACTCTCATCTGAGAGTTGCCCTTCCTTATCTCCAAAACACATCTCTCACGCTTGCCAGGAATCTCTTTATTTCCAGAGAAACACTGACTTCCAGTGAGATATAAGGGGTAAAGGTATAGGGCTGTGGTGTACATTAGCATACTTATCCTGTGTAAAGTCTGTAGTTTTATCCCCAACAATCACCCAAACCAACCAAGCAAACCAACAACAACAAAAAAAGCAAAATAAATCCCCCAACAATACAAATAAATAAAGCAACACAGCAGGAACAGACCCTGTTATTTTCCCCAGTTTATTACATGTAGCTCATAGTTCCTTTAGTACTATATCATATTTCTGAGGGATCCCCACACTTGATCACACAGCATGAACACCAGGCTTAAATTCTTGTTTTGGTCTTTATGGGAATCTCGACAAACAATAGCAACATCTTCCTTCTCACTTCAGTCTGTCCTTCCTGTCTGGGTGAATTTGACTAGTATAGGTTCATTATACACATGTAACCATATCATTTAATTCTTTTGTGATTGGCTTAGTTTACTACATAACCAGAAGTATTTAAGACTCATTCTTATTTCTTTCTTTTTTAAGTATGTATCATGATTTCAGCACTGTTTCAGGGCTGAATGAGTGTGTGTGTGTGTGTGTGTGTGTGTGTGTGTGTGTGTGACATTTTGTTTATATACACTTCTGAATATGTTCTACCTGTCAATATTGATATACTCTGGTATATCAAAATGTGTCTTGGTATCTAATTTCATTCATTCATTCTTTTTTTTTTTTTTGCCAGGCCCCAGGGCTTGACCTAAAGGCCTTAATGCTATCCCTGAGCTTCATTTGCTCTCTACTCTACTACCTGAGCCACAGTGCCACTTCCAGCTTTTTCTGTGTATGTGGTACTGAGGAATTGAACCCAGGGCTTCATGCAAGCCAGGCAAGCACTCTACCACTAAGCCACATTCCCAGCCCCTAATTTTCATTTTTTAAAAAAGGTACTTACTGTTAAGACTTGATAAAACAAATGTAACTGTAATTTTTCTCATAAAATACATTTTCTTTCTTAGCACATGTCATATCTTAAAATTTTCTCAAATTATTTTCTTCTTGGAGCTACAAGTTGTTTTTTTTTTTTAATTAATTTTTTTTAATCCAGCTACTGGGATAAGGTAAGCCTTTAGGCAAGGTGGTATTTGTCACTATTTCTCATGTGCAGAACATTTGGAAAGAAGAAAATTGCCAGATCCTATATCTGTGATTAAGTGTCCAGTTTAAATCACACTATTGCTAACAGGATGTAAGTTTCACACCTAGTCCATATTCCAAACCTTTCTGTTCCTAGTGTGAGGGCAGGGAGTGAAGAAAAACCAGACTCATGGGGATTGATAAAAGGGGTAAGTTATTTCTACCCTCCACTGTGCCCTATTGTTTCCTGGTATAGTTAGGTTCTACAATCTCTTGAAGCTTGGCTTTTTCATTCATGGCTGATACTGTACCATGATCTCACTTGTAACTTTTTGCTGGTTAATTGGAGATAAGACTTTTGAGGATTTGTTTGCCTGGATTGGCTTTTAGCCAAGATTCTTCTATCTCAGCCTCCTGAGTAGCTATGATAATAGACAGGAGCTACTGGCCCTGGCTGACCTTGCTATATTGTATGAGTGAATACAGAGTATATGGAATTCAGAATCATCCATTAAGAATGTAATGATGGAGCAATAATGAATAGGCCTAAGAAGTACCTAATATTTCTGCATTACATCATTTTTCACTCAGTAGCATATTCAAAAAGTTACTTTGCAAATGTCATTTGCAAATACAGAAAGCTAAATAAATACATTTCTATGTAGTCATATACAAGAAAGTATGATTCGTTTATCCTTATTTAACTTTTTTTTGGGGGGGAGGTGCTTCAGTGCTATTTTGTTTTCTTGGTTGGTTGTGGAGCTTCAACTGAGGTCCTATCCCTGAGCTTTTTTGCTCAAGGCAAAAAAGTTATAGCACCACTTCTGGTTTTCTGGCAGTTAACTGGAGATAATAGTGTCATGGACTTTCCTACCTTGGCTGGCTTTGAACTGCAGAGCTCAGCCTCCTGAGTAGGTAGGATTACAGATACGAGCCATCACTGTGTGGCTTGTCCTTGAGTTTTTGTGCTCACGTCTAGCACTGTATCACTAGAGCTTTACTTCTAGTTTTTTGCTGGTTATTTAGAGATAAAAGTCTCATGGACTTTTCTACTCTGGCTAGCTTTTAACCATGATCCTCAGATCTCAACTTTCTGAATAGTTAGGATTACAGTTGAGTCGGGGTGCCTAGATGAACTTCGTTTCTTGAATACCTGGAGGCTAAAACTGAGTTAGTCTCTGAGGATACAGAGACAAATAAGATAATCTTCACTTCTTGAGAATTCAAATAATGTTCCTATGTAGATCCAACCAGAAAGCCATTGGACTTAAAGGTAGTAATCTTATAGCTGATCATCTTTAACAACAGAGCAAAAGGAATTATCTGGGCAGGCCTGGAGTCCTACAAAACTTCTTTCGAATCTATTCCTCACCTATTCCTCACTATTGCAGTGTTGGGAAGACAATGTAAATCTTCTTCTTGTCAGTTTTGCAGCCTAGAAGATAGGGACAATTACTACCATGAGGGTTTGGTGAAGAGTAGAGATGATATATTTCAAGTAAACTTTAGATATATGCAGCCCATGAATTCAAGCTGCTTATCTATCGGATATCTATCTGATATCAAGACTGGCAGATATTTAAAGATGTTTCCTTGTTGAGGTCTAAATCATGCTTCTAGGAGTTGGAAAAAAAGGCACCATAGTGAATGGTTAATGACCTGTCGTCATTCCCCTTACAGTGGTTTTCCACGACAGCTGGACAAAGAGGGAAAGACTGAAGCTATCTGTAACTGAGTGCAACTCAGTAGCTCAGCTGAAGGCATATCAAATTTTTAGATTATAGATGGAGACGCAAAGTACATTTGAACTCATAAAATGTGTACTTTGCATATTAGAAATGTTTATAATAGGAAAAATAAAAGGCATTAAGATGAATTCCCTTAGTCATTTAACTTGGATACTGACCCTTCCTTGTCCATTTTCTAGCTCCTAGAAAATCACCCAAACCTAGTTGAAACTGTGTCCAAATCTGAACAATAGGTCCTGGGAGTGGACTCTGGCTGGAAATTGGGGGAGAGGGGTAAAAAGAGACACGCCCGGTAGCTGGAACGGCTACTGATTTCTGGTGTTCTTTTCTGAATGACTTTTCTCTTTCACTTTGCAATAAACTCTTCTGCTCAAGTTTGTCTGGCTTTATCACTATACCGTTCCAGGAAACAAGGACTCTCTTTCATCGCTTTCACACCATCCTCTCTATGGGTTTCATTCCATCTAATTATTTGTGGAATTAAAAGCAAGGAGTTCACAGACCACATTTCTTAGTTTAAGCTCTCTCTTGTGTGGGACAATGTAAAATCACTTTATTCTCCATTTGTGTAGCCTTACTTTGTAAGATCTTTGACGGACTTCTTAGTCACAAGACACAATTCTGGTTCTAAGCTCGCTTTAACAAAATATTTAGGATCTGGTGTTTTGTGAACCTAATTATATGATAACGAATGTAAGTTAATTGCTTATCATTGATTAAATGTGAAATTTATGATCTTCTAATTTCTCTAAAAAGTTTAGCATCAAGGGCTGTTTTTGTTGTTGCTTTGTTTTATTTTATTTTTTTGGTACCAGTACTGTGGATAAAACTCAAGGTCTGTGTGTTTGTCCCTTAACTTTTTTGCCTAAGACTATTGCTTGAGTCTCAGCTTCACTTTCAGCTTTTTGTTGTTTAACTGGAGATAAGAGACTGATCTTTTCTGACTTCAAATCTTGCCCCTTGTGTAGCTGACCTTACATCAACATCCTACTCAAGGGTTTTTATTATTTTATTTTATTTTACTAGTCCTGAGACTTGGACTCAGGGCCTGGGCACTGTCCTTGGATTTTTTTCAAGGTTAGTGCTCTGCTACTTAAGTTATAGCACCACTTCCAGCTTTTTCTGTGTATGTGGTACCCAGGAATCGAATCCCAGGGCTTTGTGCATGTCTAAGCAAGCACTCTATCACTAGGCCACACTCTAGGCCTTTTCTTTCTTAGATAAATATTTCTTTCCCATTTTTAAGTTAGGTTTTTTTTTTTTGTAATGGAGTTGTTTTAGTTCCTCACATATTTTAGACACCCATCTGTATCTATACTTTGTCTATTTAAGTTGTATCAGATGTTCTGCCTATAAATATTTTCTTGTTTTCTGTACATTGTTCGTGTGTGTGTGCGTGCACACACGTGTGTACTCATGAGTCTTGGGGTTTGAACTCCGGTGCTGTTCCTGATTCTTCTGTGCTCAAGTGTAGACTTGTAACCATACAAGCCACAGTTCCACTTCCATCTTTTTGGTGGTTGAGATAAGGGTCTCATAGACATGGGCCACTGGTGCCTCTTCATTGTTTCTTTACTTTATTGTTTGCTCCCAAGTTTTTTACTTTGTTCCCAACTTTGTGTGTGTGTGTGTGCGCGTGTGTGTGCAGTCCTATTGGTCTATATTTGCTTTTTTATCAGGCCCACATTAATAAACTTTCCTCATTTCTTTTCTAGTTTTATAGGATCAAGTCTTACATTTAATTCTTTAATTTATTTAACTGTGGTATGAGATAAGGGTTCTGGCATATCAAACATGCAAATCCTAACAAAAATACCCCCCCCCCCCTCTCTCTCTCTCTCTCTCTCTCTCTCTCTCCCTCTCTCCTCTTCATCCCTTCTCCCTCTCTTCTTCTTCTCTCCCACCCTCTTTCTCTCCCTTCTCTCTCTCTTTTTCTTTCTTTCCTCTCTCTCTTTCTCTCTCTCTCTCATAGATTCATTTAAAAGACTCTGCCAACTGCTTTATGTGTGTGAGTATGTGATGTGAGTAATAAAGGTTGGTATTTTCTACTCATTCTGGCAACATTTCTTGTCAAAAAAGTCTTGATGAGAGTATGAAATTACATCACCTTTATGAATTTACCAATCTGTCTTTAGTCTGTGCTGGGGCTATGCAGGGCTGCTCAGAACTTTAATCCTTGTTACTTGTGAGGCAGAAATTTGAGAGAAGGTGAGGTTCTGTGTTAACTCCGCAGAAGTTAGCAAGAGACCTAATTTTAAAAAAACAAAACAAAACAAAACACTTGATAACAAGTACAAGGACCTGAGTTCAAACCTCTGTAACACCTCTCTCTCTCTCTCTCTCTCTCTCTCTCTCTCTCTCTCTCTCTCTCTCTCTCTCTCTCTCTCTCTCATTCACCAATTGTTCTGGTTAATTATCATTTCAAGTCATTTCTGTCATTTACCAGCAACTTTATTTGAAAATAAGCTCAAAATTCATAAATATTATTTATTTTTTGCCATAATCTCATTTTGTAAGCACTGTATGGAGGTTGATTACAAAAAAGGAGAAATTATTTACCAAGTCTATATAATTTATTATATAAGAAATTGTTATGTGCACCCAAACAGGTCTACATACTATTGGAATATCTATCTATCTATCTATCTATCATCTATCTATCTATCTATCTATCTATCTATCTATCTATCTATCTATTTGCCAGTCCACAGGATGTGAATAAAAATAGATCACTAAGAGAAAGTAAGTTTTTTTTAAAAAGCCAGAAAATACTAATTTTATCAGTGGGCTTTGTTTGGCAAGAGAAGTGAGCCTTTTTTTTTTTGAAGCAGCAAAGTGTTCATATTAGATAAAACTACTTTGAGTTCAGGAGAGCTCTTTCAGATTTTGTCAAATTCATGATCCATTCAATGCTTCCATAAAGTAAACCACCAAAAAAGTTGCTCAAACAACTGGTTATTTAAGCTTTTATGTATAAAACAAATGTACAAACGAATACCTAAAATACACACAACAAACACACACAAACAAATGTTTCTCATGGCCTTTGTAATAAAAGATGACTGAGTCCCAAAAGCTATTTCTAAAGTTGTAGACACTCTGGGCTCCCACAAATAATAATGGCTCAATTCTTCAAATAAAAAGCTTATTCTGACATATAGGTGTTGTTCAAATTTAGCTTACTCTGTTCTCTCATTGCTAGAAAATGAAGTACTTACACACAAGGGGAAATTCCTATTTTCTTCCCCATGGAACTAAAATTGTTCTCAGGTAACAGTTAAGGGGAACAAAGAAAACATCACATTGACCACACTTTTCTGTTTTCTCAGCTGGATATCACAGATACCTTCAGAACATATGTGGGCAGATACCAAGCTTCTATATTCAGGAAGTGGTATTTTAAAAATGAGCCAATATTTCATTTTCTGTAGTATGAAGGAAAGCCAAGTTAAAATTTAGGTTTCTTCTATTTCATAACTGAGCTGTATAACAAACAAAACTAATCCTGTAAAAGTGGATTTGCAACATGCTCCTTGTATGGGATTCAATATGACTGCAAAATATTACATTTGACAACATGAATGCTGCTGAAAATCTTTGCTGCCAGCAGTTCCCATAATTACAGGGAAAACCAATTGGTAATGAATTCTTTTAACTTGGAATTCAAATCTCAGGACTGAATGTTGCCCATTATTGGAGTTCAAAGGCAACTATCTCTAGAATTGTTCTTTTAATGCTTGCTGGATGGTTTTAGTTGTTCTTTTCTTGTATGCACACAATTGTTGTCTTGATCTTGGGATGAAAAGAGCTTCACTGGTCTTTGTAGTGAACCCAGTTGGCTTGGTAACATGCCTGTAGTCAGAATTCCAAAGTGGGGAAACAAAGGCTTAGAAATTATTGGCTGAGAGCTGTTTGTTCAGGACTGTGGGAATCTTACCATGGCCTGTGAAACCAATGGAGTCTCTTCATTAGATCCACATTCATCCAGAAATTCCCCAATTCTTTTGCCTTTTGTCTTTTTCCAAACTAGAGCTTTAGCCACAATAAAAACAAATGTGGCAATTTCTTGTATTAATCAAGTTCTACCAAAATTCTTTGCACCCTGTAATCCTTCCTGTTCATGTCATAATTCCACAAGGGTAGCATGAACTTGTTCTATAGTACATTTATTTCTGTAAAGAGGATGTACCAAAGGGCAAGACTCCACCAAAAGAAGAAAACCCCTGTTAGGCCTCACTGAATAGAAATGAGGTGACTTTCCCTGTCTTATTCTATTCATTTCTAAGTTAATTCAATAAACAAATACAGTCTAGCATGCCTATTTTAGGTTGTGTACTTCAAAACATTCAATTTAAGTTCAAACTACAATCCAGTGAAATTAATTTGACTGAATACCACATAATAGAAAGAGAAAACAATTTTGTACACTTAATCCCTCCACTGGCTGAGAAGGTATTCTTAAACTAGGCAACACTGTGTCATCTGATTATACAACTGTGACTAGAAAATGCCAGGAATTTTCCTTTGTATGTCTAAATAATGCAAGCTGAATTCAGTCCCTTCAGATAAATACTTTAATTGCACGGAAGCTTTATCAGCAGGGAGTCACAGGCAGAGTGTGGAAACCTGGATAAACATTTAAAAAGCAAGAACCATTGAAGTTACACATAAAGCAGGACAGTCATAACAACAGCCACAACCACAACCACAAATAACTGGGGAAGTTAGTCCCTCAGTGTTTTTTGTAAGTTGTTCTATTTTTTTTTTTAAATTTCCCACTATTGTTTTGGGGAGAAATACCCATAAAGTGAAGCTTGAGAAACTTAATGCTATTTTGGGGGGGGATGTTTTTTTTCTTCAAAATTTTTTTTATTGTGATTAATAGAAGGGTTTACATTATATTCATCAGATAGAAGGTGCATAACTTCACAAACATAGATACCCTTTCTCATGACATGCTCCCCTCCACCCACTTATCTTGATTTCCCCCCTTCCCTATCCAATTTCAAATAACCAATTAAGCACATATAAAATATATCAGATAACAAGGTGAAAAATTGTAACAATATGAGATAACCAAGGGATAGCAAAAGAGATGAGAGATAACATAGTACATTAAGGACAACAGTCACTCATTATACAGCTTTTGTTTCCTTATCCTGGAGGTCTTTATATTTAGTGTCATATTATTTGGCCTAATGTCTCTAGATTTTGTTCTATTGTAAATCTCTGCTAACTTAATGCTTTTGAGATGAAACATTTGGATACATTCTTCAAACAAATGTGGAAGTTTGTGTAGTAGAACTGAATGAAACATGTTAACATGGATAAACATGCTCCTTTTGTGACTACTTTAACAATTCCTGTTAAAATTGGAGGGAAGTGCCTGGTAGCAGAAGCTTAACTCTGTGATCCTAGCTACCTCGGAGGGTGATATCTAGAGGACTGAGGTTCAAAACTGGCCAGGACAGAAGTAAGTCTGAAAAATAACACTACAAATGGCAGGTGGAGAGTATGCTGCAAATGGTAGAATGGAAGCTGAACATGTATGAACCCTGAGTTCAAGTCCTAATATGACCAAAACGAAGAAAAATATCTGATAGAAGGTCTTTCCAATGTGATCATGCATATTCACGGATATGGAGCCATTTGTCTTCTCTAGTACTCTAGTCACATTGTCAGTTTCCATCAGAAGTGTAACATTATGGAATGAAAGTTTAATGTGGAATAGTGCTCCAAGTTACAACCCTAAATTATTAACTGAGAAGTATATGACTCAATGTAAGATGGAAAATAAATAATGGTGAAATTTATGGTCTGTCTCTTTTCATTCAAATTGTCAGGACACTATGCACTTAATCTGAGCTTTGTCATTGTGAAGTTGACAAAAATTGTCTTATCCATATTTATCTTCTCTTTGATAGTTTTCTCCCTTCCCTTTTTTCGCTTTCTCTGTTTCTCTTTTTTGCTTTGTTTTGTGTGTGTGTGTGTGTGTGTGTGTGTGTGTGTGTGTGTGTGTGTGTGTGTATTTATATATATTTGTTAAGTATAGCTTTGGTTACTTTCTGAAAATATAAGAGATACACAACACACACTTTGGGCACCAGTGTCTCACATGTGTAATTCTGCTTATGCTGGAGACTGAGATCTGAGCATTGCAGTTCAGAGCCAGCCTGGACACACAAATCTGAGGCTTTTATTTCCCAATAACCAATAAGAAGCTGGGTTTGAATGCATGGCCAAATAGTGGAAGGCTAGCTGTAGATTAAAAAACAACAACAAAAAAAGCTAAACCAGAGCACGAGGTCTTGAGTGTTGGTTGTGGGTCTTGAACTCTGAGCCTGAGAGCTGTACCTGATCAGCCCAAGGCTAGTACTCTACCAATTTGAGCCACAGGGCCACTTTTAGTTTTCTGGTGTTTAATTGGAGATAAAAAAATCTCATAAGACTTTTATGCCTGGGATGGTTTGAACTGCAGTCCTCAGATCTCAGCCTTCTCAGTAGCTAGGGTTACAGGGGTGAGCCACCATTACCCGATCCAGATAATATTTTTGAGTGGTTGAATTTTTTGGTGTAGATTATGATTCAAATCTTAGTTCTCCATAGTGGTCCATCGTCAAAATTCATGCAACCTTTTTAGAATCCCAATATATTGAAGCAGAAAATTTGCAGCACCTTCTGGAAATTTACATTTTTAGTAACCCCAAAAAAATCTCCAGGGGAATGTTACACATGCACAAAATAATGTTGAATCCAGTTAGGTTCTTCCTAGTTCGTTTGGAAGGTTATTGTTACTGCTACAAGGAACAGTTTTCCTAGAAGAAAATAGACCTTTAAACCAGAGTCACAGAGCCTACAGGTCCATAAATACATGTTGATCTCATTTCCTGCACAAAAACATGAGACTTATGGGATAAGCATAATTCCATTCGTTTTGTTATTGTTTGTTGAAGTAAGTTCTTACCATGTTACTCAGGAGGATGTCAAATTTCTGTGCTTCAATGATTCTCCCACCTCAACCACCCATGTAACTAGGACTGCAGCTCCATACCACAATGCCCTGCTTATTTAGTATCAAATGGCAAAAGCATGCTCATATTTGTACCTTGTACTCATTGATTCAATTTATGATTTGAATTTATTTTGTTTTTCATTCTTCCTCTTTGGTAAAAGATCATGTTTATCTCTGAAGGCAATCAGGAAGCACTTCTTTCAACCATGTCACTGGTGTAAGAATCATTTTGGGAGAGGGCAGTTGAGTTTCTGAAACCTCTTATCCACCTAAAAGCAGAGCTTCCTTAGAAGATTTCAGAAGATCTAAGTTGTTATACATCCTCCTTGAGATCAACACTTAACCTCCAGGCCTTTCTTCCTATAAAACTTAAAAAAGCAATATTTTTATCATAGCCCTGAGGCCTTCCCTCGTTCTAACAATGCCTCCCCTTTTTTGGTGGGGGGGCTGTTTTTGCTTTCTCCTGGCCCAGGTTCAGTTTATCCCATATCAATCCACAAACTTGCTGCTCAATCTCAGTAGTTTCTGCTTGCTTTTATTTCTGCCTATGAAGCTGCTGCTTCTGCTTCTGCTTCTTCTGCTTTTGCTTCTGCTTTTGCTTCTGCTTCTACTCCTTCTCTTCCTCCCCCTCCTCCTCCTCCTACTCCTCCTCTTCCTCCTCCTCCTCTTCTGTGTGTGTGTGTGTGTGTGTGTGTGTGTGTGTTGAATTCACATGAATTCAGTGGGGCATGAATTCAGGGCCTTGGCACTGCCTCTTTGCTTTTTCACTCAAGGTTAACGCTTTTCCACATAAGTCACAGTTCCACTTCTGACTTTTGGTGCTTAACTGGAGATAAGCATCTTATGGACTTTTCTGTCAGAATGGCTTTGAATCGTGATCCACAGACCTCAGTCTCCTGAGGAACTACAAATACAGTCATGAGTCACTGGTTCCCAGCTTAAAAAGCTCATCTTCATTTATTTTTATTGTTATTGTAAAGGTGATATACAGAGGGGTTACAGTTGCATATGTCTAGTAATGTGTATATTTCTTTTTGAATAGTTCATTTTCATAGTGTCACTCTTTGTGTCACCATTTTTATGCACCATCTTACCCTCTCCCAAACAGATAAACTTACATGTAAGACAGAAAGTACAGAAATCAAAAATAGTGACAAAGAGGGGGAGGTGTAAAAATAGCATCTTGTTTCTGTTTCTTGGAATTCATTTTGATAAACATTATTTTAATATGTTCATATGCACATAGTTATTAAGCCATTGTGATCCTTTCCTAAGAATATCCTCCTTTGATTCACTATGTAAATGTTTAGAGTTCTGTTTATTTTATCATGTGCTAGAGTAATTCTTTGTCTTTTACCATCCTTGGATTTACTAGTAGAATATAAAGAGATTTTAATTATTACAAATGAGGGAAACTATGCAACCTAAGATTTTTAGTCTGGCTTACTTCACTTAATATAATTTTCTTTCCATTTCCTTATGAATGGGGCAAGTCTTTCTTTCAGATGGAAGCATAGAATTCCGTTGTGTATATACCACATTTTTTGTTTCCATTCATCTATTGAGGGACATCTGGTTTGATTCCTTATTTTAGCTATGGTAAATAATGCAGTAATGAACATGGTTGTGCAGTAGCTTTAGTTTGGCTTGATTTTTGATCAGTGGGATAAAATGCCCAGGAGTGGAATTTCTGGGTCATAGGGAAGTTTCTTGTTTAGTCTTTTGAGAAAGCTCCATACTGCATTCCAGAGTGACTGAACATGTTTACACTCCCACCAAAAGTGTAGTAGCATTCCCTTTTGACTACATCCCCACCAGCATCTTCTATTGTGTTTTCTTGATAATGATCATTCTAACTGGGTCTGACATTGAATCTCAATGTTGTTTTGATTTGCATTTCTTTTTTGGCCAAGATGTTGAACATGTCTTCATGTATCTATTCGTCATTCTTATTTTTTTCTTCTAAGAAGCCTTTCTTTAAGTCTTTAGTCCATTTAATAATTGGGTTGTTGTTTCTTCCAGGATTTTGTTTTTGGGTGGTTTAATTGTTTGAGCTCTAAGTGTATTTTAGGTATGAGGGCCTTGTCTGATATATAGCTAGTAAAGATCTTCTCTCATTCTATGATCTTTCTATTTATCTTGTTTGCCCATGGCCTTTGCCAAGCAGAAACTTTTCAGTTTAATGCAGTCCCACTCATCTGGTCTTTCTTCAATTTGTTGTGTTTCTGGATGTTTTAGTTAGGAAGTTTGTCCCATGCCTAGGAGCCCAATTGTATACTCTGTCTCCTCCTGTAATATTTTCATGGTATCTGGCCTTACATTGAGCTCTTTGATCCATTTGGATTGATTCTGGTGCCCAATGATATGTAAGAATCTAACTCTAGTTTTCTGCGTGTCTATAGTCAATTTTACCAACACCATTTGTTAAAAAGGCTATATCTTTCTTCCATCTTGTATTTTTGACTTCCTTATTAAAAAATAGGTGGCTGTTTGCGCATTCATTTCTGTGTCCTCTATTCTATTCTATTGGGCCTCAAGCCCATTCTTGTACAGATACCAAGCTGTTTTTATTACTGTTGCTTTATAATAGAGTTTGAAGTTTGCTATTGATATTCCTCCAACACTGTTCTTCCTGCTAAGGATTGTTTTTACTATTCAGTGTCTTTTATTCTTCTATATGAATTTTTGGATTGCTTCTCTTTATCACTGAAGAATGCTGTTGGGATTTTGATAGGTATTGGATTGAATTTATAGATAACTTTGAGCAGTATTGCCATTTTCACAATGATAATCCCTATAATCCAGGAGCCCAGAAGGGTTTCCATTTTCTTATCTGTTTTAACTTTCTTTTTCAGGTTTTTAAAGGTTTTAGTTAATTCCTAGGTATTTAAATTTTTTGAGGCAATGTAGCTACTTTTCTGATTTTAGCTTCAATTTTCTCATTATTGGAATACAACAAAACTATTGATTTTTGTGGATTAATTTTTTACCCTGCTACTTTGCCAAAGTTTTGGATCAACTGATTGTTTTACATTCTAGCCTGCTTCTATTTTCTAAAGTTTGGGGTGAATTCAAACAACATTTAGATTTTTTTTTTCTATTTTACAAATAAGTCTAGGTTAAGAAAATTGTCTATAGACAGTTACAGTTATACAACTCAGGTAATGAGTATAGGGCTAGTTTTATTCATTGAGTCAAAGAAATTCCGTTGATCTTGTTGATTCTGTCTTTTAATAAACTCACACCTAAAGGAATTACTTAATCTTGTGTCAGTGATACATCATTTTTTAAAAACTGAAAGTAATTTGAACAAGACATAAAGTAGTGCAAATGATTTCTTTTGAGACCTGCAAAGCACCTGTGTTCTGTGAAGGTTCACTGCTGCTTTCCCACTGTGGTAGAGACCAGCCATGCTGCATTGACACATCCATTTCAACCCAGCTGACCCATGCCGGTGTTTGACTTCCCTTTGAACCAGTTATAGATCTCTAACTTTATTTACTGAGCTAAACATAACTATTGGCATGTTTTTGTAAATATTTGCATGAGAATCATTTTATTTCCATGAAATTTGTTTTGTAACCAATTTGGTTATAGAGCTTGTGATTACATGTGAATTATTTTCTCAAGGCATGTCATTGATGTGACAGTTTATTTATTTTTTTTCTTGTCCTGGGGCTTGACCTCAGGGCTGGGTGCTGTCCTTGAGCCTCTTTATGCTCAAGGCTTGTGCTCTATCACAAGAGCCATGACACCAATTCCAGCATATCTGAGTAGTTTATTGGAGATAAGAGTCTCACAAGGACTTTTTTGTCTGGGATGGCTTTACGCTATGATCCTCAAATCTCAGCTGCCTGAGTAGTTAGGATTCTAGATGTGAGCTTCCAGTGCCTGGCTTAGTGTGGCAATTTTAATGGTGGCCGATTCCTAAAATCTGTTTGCTCATCTGCACCAATTAATGAACTGTATAAAAGAGACATAGGTAAAAGAAAAAAAAAAAAGACAGGATACTGGTTAGCAAACTTAAAAAATACAGGATGGGGGTGTAGATATTAACTTCAGAAAAGGTATTTCTCACTAGGTGTGTGGCTAAAGCCTGTAATCAAAGCTACTTGGAATGCAGAGATCAGAGGATTGAAGTTCAAGGCCATCCTCTACAGATAAAAGTTCAGAAGACTCCATTTTGGTAAATGCCTGTTATTGTAGCTAGTGAGGAAGTATAGTGCCTGGGTTTTCATCCCCAACGACGAGGGCAAACACATGTAGGAAGATCACAGCCCAAGCTGGCCCAAGCATAAATCCAGACCATAGTTCAAAAATAACCAAGGTAAAAATGGGCTGTACATATGACTCAAGTGGTAAAGCACCTGGTTATAAAATGAGATCCTGAGTACTACCAAAAAAGCAACCAAATGACAAAGGAAAAAGATATTTCATAGGCCATGGTCAATTAGAGCTGATGTTGACCTAATTAAAAAATCGTTGGATAAGAGGCAATCCTTAGGATTGGAAGCCAACTTCGGTTATTAGTCAAAAAAGACAATCGTATCTAAGACGATGAAAGGTGAAAGCAAAACTAAAATCAAAGAAAAATGTTTTGTAGGAAAGACACTTTTTAAAGGACTAGTGAGTCATTAATGTTTTATTCTCATTGCAGTAAAGCTGAAGGGAGCGGTCATAAAAATAATGCTGAAATGATAAATACAAACCTCTATTCTTTCAAAAACTTGCTTTCTTGAAACTGGACATTACAAATTCCTGGGCAGCCAGGTACTGGTTCATTCCTAAAATGCTAGCTGCTCAGGAGGCCAAGACCTGAAGGTTGTGGAACAGAGCCCATGTGGCTTCAAAAAAGATTCTTGATGAATAATTGACCAGTTTCTGTATTATTAATGAATTTAAATTTTGTTGGTAGAAGCTATATAAGCAGCAAGACAGAATCTGGAGTCTCCATGGGTCTAGATTAGAGGAATGGAAAGCAAACATGAAAGAGATGAAATTGAAATGGACTTGAGCATATTAGTTATAATATATCATTGCTATTTGTCATGTTACCTAGAAATACATATCTAGGAACAGATCATATCCTTGTGGTTTATGTCCACATCAGTTTGGGGGTCAGATATTTCTTTACATAATATGCATATCTTTTCTCTATATTATGTATATTCTGTACATATTATGTTATAACATATTATGTACAACATTCTGTTACATATATTCTATATCATTGTCTGATGAATGTGTGATTCTTTTTCAATGTGTGTACATTACTGGGCCTTGAACTCAAAGTCTTCTCTGAAAGCCATCACTCCAGCCTCTTGCTGGCTATTTGGAAATTAGAATCTCATGACTTTTTGCCAGAGCTGGGTTTGAGACATGATCTTCAGATCTCAGCCTCCTAGGATGATAGGCATGAGCTAATAGAGCCCAGCTAGTATGTAATTCTTTTTTTTTTTTTTTGCCAGTCCTGGGCTTGAGCTCAGGGCCTAAGCACTGTCGTTGTACTTTCTCAAGGCTAGAGCTCTACCACTTGAGCCTCAGCACCACTTCTGGCTTTTTCTATGTATGTGGTACCGAGGAATCGAACCTGGGTCTTCATGTATGCTAGGCAAGAACTCTACCACTAGGCCAAACTCCCTGCCTATTGTGTAATTCTTAATACAGACTATATTAAATTATTTCAGAGCTTAGTCTTTTGTGGTCTATTGATTTTCTAGTTTAGCTCAACACTATAATTTGACCTCTTCCTTGCTAGGTGGTTTATAAATTGTTAGTAGGTACAAATATGACAAAGACCATAAACCAACTAATAAAATGTTGGGGGAGGGAGAAAATAAAAACATGTAATACTTAATGCTTTTCAGAAGGTCTCTTTTCAAACTGAGCTACAATCATTAGAAAATAACTCTATCAAAGGCAGTTTTATTTATGGCTGTAGTTCATGGCTTCTTATCTGCACAATTAGTCATATAAATATTTTTTAATTATATATTACAGTGGGGTTGACAGATTTGTGTGTATATTTTCCATAATACTTGGCAAATTCTGTCTTTTTATATTTAAATGTATTATTTATAATACTTCTGGGTTATAGATACACATCTGTCTGTATCCACAGATTGTTAAGCCTATTCTCTACTTAACAATTACATTTTTTTACGTATTGTCAGTGTTGGAGCTTGAACTTAGGGCCTTGAGTATTTGCTTAGCTTTTTTATTCAAATCCTAAGTAGCTAGGATGAATCACACACACGCACACACATACACACACACACACACACACAGACACAGAGGCAGTATGAAAATTCCATCTTTTACATCTAAAATTGATGTGTAAGTAAATCTCTTCATTTTTACATCAATTTGTACATTTCTGTGTGTGTTTCTACATTGAACTCCCTCAGTTAATTGATAATACTTGGTATTTATCATGTACAAAGATCAACAGACTTTGCTTTCTCATAGAAGGTGATTTAGAACATACTTCGGAATTACTGCTTGTTATCACAGTCAATTTCATTAGCTAATGATAACATCATTTCAGAATCAGAGTAATCAAATAGCTTAGCAATTAGATCCTATCATTTCTCAACAACTATTTTATAATGAAAAAGTACAATGCGATTAGTAGATTTTCTTCATATACTCCTCCCTATTCAAAGCTAGGAACTCCACAAAGTGTACTCTTGACATTTAAAGCTTGAGATGGAATGTGTAGGCTAAAAAGGCACAGCTCCCTTCTGTATTCCATGTGAAATTGCTTTGAAGACACATGATATTCTAAATCTATTTTCCCCTCAAACCATTCTATGGTATGTCATTCACTCTTGGTCAGTGATGCTGTTTTCTGTAGGAGACACCCCTATGAATTATAGCACAATGAAATAGTTAATCTTCGTTGGGCAATTTTAATGATTCTATAATGATAAGACCTATACAAATCATGTTTTTTCTTTCATCAACTTAGTGACATTTTAATGCTAAGAAAAGAAAAGAGAAACGTAAAGGAAGGAAGGAGAAAGTTTCTGTATTTTCAGTTTAAGAATATCATATTACTGGAAATCTATAAACCAAACATAGATTGTGTCACAAATGAGAATAGACATCCAGTTTAACCAGTAGCTGTGCAAAAACTCCATCCAGAACAGTACTAAAATAGGCTAATTTCATTTCTCCCAGCTGTCTGCCTTTCAATTCTTTATCTCAGCTATCAGAATTGAATAAATTTCATCTCCCACACTATAAGTAATGAGCAGGCAATGACTTATGAAGCACAGAGACCAAGTTAAGACAGAATTAGAATACAATTTTAATGAGACGGAGCTGAGAAACTAGAAGTGTTATTCATTTGACAGACGTGGCAAAATATCCAATATTATTTCAAATGCTCTTTCCTTTCTACAAAGAAACTGTCAAATAATAAAATAAAAAAATGAAAAAAGTACAGCTCTGAAGAATTCTTTAGGGGCAGATTGTTAATGTGATTATAAGATGAAAAAATAGCTATTAAAGAAGTCACTTAAGAAGTAGAATAAATGTGACTTAAAATGTAAATGTGCTAAATATAAATACACTGGGGAATACAAACATCATGCTTTGGTTTCTCTGGAAAAAAGAAAAAAGAAAAATCCATTGACACTCAGATAACCTGCATCTTTCAGAAACCAAGACTAGGAATGGTTGGGAAAAATGGAGAATAGACAGATATTTTCTTTGTTATCACTTAATTAGAAGTCTATAAAATAATGCCATTATTTTTGGCTTAGAAATATCCTGAAAATAGGCTGATACAAAAATAAGGCAAATTTTAAAAATAAGATAAATATAACCTTATTATTTTTGTAGGATTATACATGAAAGAGTAGGTCTTTATTCTTTGGAACAGTATACAAATAAAGCCAGGCCAGGTGTCAGTGGCTCAAGCCTGTAATCCTATCTACTCAGGAGGATGAGATCTGAGGATTGTGGTTCAAAGCCAACCAGGGCACAAAAGTCTGTGAGACTCTTAGCTCCAGTTAACCACCAGAAAACTGGAAATGGTGCTGTGACTTAAGTGGTAGAGCATTATTCTTGAGCTGAAGAGCTCAAGGACAGCACCCAGGCCCAGAGTTCAAGCCCCATCATGACCAACCCCCACCCCCAATAAAGAAGAAAGTCAAGAATATCTATCAGTAAGTAACTGAAAGAGCTAGTTGAGGTTGTTCTTTTTTTCTTTGATTAGAAAAAGTTGCACACACAAGACTGCATTTGTTTTCTCAGTTAAAACAACAATAACAACAACAACAACATAGAAAGCCAGACACTGGTGATTCAGGGCTTGTAATCCTAGTTATTCAAGAGGAGGACCACAGTTCAAAGCCAGCCAGAGCAGGAAACTCTGTGAGACTCTTATCTGCAATTAACCACAAAAAACCCAGAAGTGGTGCTGTGACTCAAAGTGGTAAAGAGCTAGGCTTGAGCAAAAAGAGTTCAGAAACAGCACTCGAGTTCTGGCTCCAGGCTCATGACCAACAAACAAAAAACAAGGAAGAGAGAGAGGTTAGGTACTTATGGGTACACCTATAGTATTCTAGTTACTCAGGAGCTGAGATGAAAGGATTTTGATTTACAGTCCGCTTGGACAGAAAAGTCATTAATGCTCTTCTCTTCAATATACCGGCAACAAGCCCAGAAGTAGAGGTATGGCTCTAGTGGTAGAAGATAAGCCTTAACCAAATAAGCTAAATGGAAAAGCAAGGCCCTAAGTTCAAGTCCTGGTAGGAGCACACATTCACAGAAACAATAAAATCATGGCTTCGATTCCATAAACATACAGACAAACAAATATGAATGCTATAAAATAACATCTAGCCCAATTGGACCCCAGTCTATCAAAAACGACATAAAATTATATCAAGCATGGTGGCCCCACTCAAATAGGTTAGATGACAACCTGTCTTCTTTATAGGTTCTGTCTTCTCAGCCAGTAAGAGCAGGATTCTGAGTGAATTTGAGCTGCATAGTAAGACTTCTGATATTCTTCTGTTTCAATCCATTCCTCTGAACATCCCCCAACCAGTAAAAGGAGTCTCCTCCCCACCCCCCACCATGCCTGCTCCTACCCCTTACTGTTTCTGTCTTTCTTTTAATGACTACTTCCTGTTGGTTTTTCTAGTGCACAAAACATCTGTGATTTGCTGCAGGCACTCAGTATTTAGGGAGCCTCTCAGCAGGTGTTACTTAAAAAGAAGAAAAAGAAGAAAAAAATTTCACAGGGGCGAGCATGAATGCACAAATGATATCCTGTGCCCCACCCCCCCCAGGGTCACTGCACAGGGTTGAGCAGAGATGGATTTGCCATCAACAGTCATGTTTTTCCTCATCGATGGAACTTTTGGTGAAATAAAAAGCTAGTACATCTATCTGTATTTGTTTTTAAAGATATGAATATTCCATGAAATTAGGAAAACCGAGGGAGGAGTCAAGGCTAGAGGGGATGAGGGTGAGTAAGGGAGGAGTGATATGGATCTCTATGGCACATATGCTCATGAACTGGTGTGTTGAATGGTAACTCACCTGTGTTGAGTGGTAACTCCTTAAAAAAAATAAAAATATGATGAGGTGATATGATATATTATGGTAATGTAATTCAAATATAAAAACAAAATGAAAACAATAAACCTGTTTATACAACCCATTTGTACAACTACTGAAAATAATACTAACATAATATGTACAAATAATATAATAATAAAAATAACATATAATAAAAACAAAAATAAAATGAAAATAATAAAGTTTTGATAATAAAACATTCATATAAATACATTAAATATAGAAAAACAGAAATGAGAAATGTTTGAGGATATAGACCAATTCAAAGGTCATACTATAGTGTGTATGTGTATCAAAATATCTTAAGGGACTCCATTAACATGTGCAATTTTATGTTTTCCTGTATTGGGTTAAAATAAATTTAATTGTATTTTTAAAAAAACTAACAAAAAGAATACATGTGCTTGCAATATTATTTATAAGTATCATCTAGTTCTGTAGCAAATAAATCACTCACATATACACATATAGAATTTCTAATGTTAATGGACACTCTTACTTCATGTCCTCAGGGTCCCAAATTTACTTCCTGTATTTTGAAGTCTCAGTCCTCTACAGCTTGATACACACGATACTGCAGAAACTTAATTTGGAGGAAATAAATTTTGGTCACCCTTGGGATCTATAAACACCTCATAATATAAAAGGGATGTGTTACATTTTCCCACAAGTATTCCCATTCTGAAATAACATGTAGAAATTCAGGTAAAGAGGTTTGATTGAGCTAATTACACTTTATGAACCTCTTTAGGTCTCTCCTTTTCTTTTCCACCTCTAGACTTATTTTTCAGCTCCCTTCTCTGGAACAGCAAAACCTATTAAACCTGGATCTCTGTTGTTTCTCCAGTGATAACTCACAGTCAGACCCAAGAAACACACATCCAAGGTTGTACTGGGAGTTTTACATGCTTCCCAAGTATGCCAAACAGCACTCCTGTTGGGTGACTGTATTAAATTGTTAGAAAAATGATATAACACAGTATATAAATTAATATTTACATACTACTATAAATTATATTAGTATAAACTAGTTACATATTAATAATATCATACAATAAATTTATAACAGTTATAATATAAATAAAACTATTATACTGTTAATCAATAATATTAGTAATATGTATTCGCACAATTTATGTCATTAAATAAAACTGTAAGGTGAATTTCCAATTCATAAGTGAATGGTGAAAGACAAAGAGTAAGCTTGTTTTTACCATGTAGTACATTTGCTGCATGTGTGGAAGAAGGCTTATACTAGTTGTCTTGGTTCATTCAAGGTGACCTAAGAATTTTCTGTTTTCTCAAGTAATTGATTCTTATTCCATGGTCTCCTTTCTATCTTATTCTACGACCTAATTCCCAGTGAAGGAAACTTGATAATTAAAGAAAATAAGTAACTTTAATCTATCATAATCAGTTACAGATATTAATAAAGCAAAATGAATAATTATAAATATTATTTAATGTCTCTAAATTTAGGAATATTATTTACAGAAGTCAGAGGCACACCCCAGTTATGTTTTTGTGATTGGAGAATGGAATACACTCTTGTAATTTGTATTGCCATCTATTTGTTCTTCATCAACTGTTCCAGTTGTGTGTTTCATTTTGTCCCTCATGAAACTTGGCACATAAGTCTGTTGTGACAGGTAATTTAGTAGATTTTTGCATTGGATTATCCGCTTCTTCTTCATGCCTATCGATTAGTTTATTGATGGTCGCTTACCAAAGTGATGGATGTTGAGATAATAACCAGTGCAGTTCAGTGGAGGTAGATAGTAAACAAAGGCTGATTAGAAATGCTGAGGATTGTGGAAAACCTAGAGTCACAGTGAAGGTTCCTGGTAGCTTGCGTGGTCGTATAGTGATAGGTGCTCTGCACTGTGGAGGCATAGTACATCCTGAGAACTGTAAATCATGCAGAATTACAAAAGTCTGTTTAAATTATGTGTGCCTTTCTCTCTTTATCTAACTTCTCAGTTTTCTAATAGTGCAACAAACCTTAGCAGATTCTCTGTGAAGTCTTATTTCTAATGAGATCAATGTCATCAGTAAACTCGTACAAGATTCTTAACCCTTTCTACCTACTTCCTTTTTGGAATAAATTATACCTGGAAGTGATGATTAATCTTGAAGGACACTCTGATTGGATAAAAGGGCACCAAGGAGGCAAAGACTAGATGGATAAAGCAGGCCACTGGGAGTTTGTTCTGGGATTGATTCTTGTCCCAGAAGCTACTCTCCCTGTTTCTTATCTATCATGCACTGGGGAACCTTTGCCACATATTTCTACCTCCATGAACTTCTGCCTTACCACCAGCCATATCAATAGAACCAATGAGTATTGACAGGAACCTCTGGAGCTGTGGAGCAAAATCAGTCTTGCCACCTTTAACTCTAACCCTAACCCTAACCCTAACCATAACCCTAACCATAACCATAACCATAACCATAACTCTAACCCTAACATAGTGGTGCAGTGTTAAAAATAATACCCCCTCATATAATTAAGCAATATATCACATGGAAAGTAGTCAGTGTTTATACAACAATGCTCATTACTCTTTGTTCTCCTTTTATCTTTCCTCTCTGGTCCATGGGACAAAAACATGGTTTTACTGTGAGTTTCTAAGCAATGAGAAGCAAAGGATACAGAAATCAAAAACAGTGACAACAGGGAATAAATCAATGGAGAAAAATAAAGAGAAAGAAAATCACTGCAAACAGCATAATTAAAAAAAATCCCTCGTTTCCATTTGTTGGAGTTCATTTTGATAAGCATCATTTTATATGGTCATATACACATAGCTGTTGAGCCCTTGTGATCCTCTCATAGAATTTCCTCCTTTGTTCTCAGTGTAAGAATGTTTAGAGTGCAGCTTAATCATAGCCAAGTGTAATTGTTTGACTTTTACTGTCTATTGGCTTAACTTGTAGATTTATAGATATATTCTAGTTATAACAAATGAAGGAAACCCTGAAGCCTATGTTTTTTGGATCTGGCTTACTTCACTTAGTATAATTTTTTTCCCCAAGTCTTTCCATTTCCTTACAAATGAGGCAATGTCATTTTTTTTTTCTGATGGAAGCATAGAATTCTCTTCTGTATATATCCCACATTTTCTTGGTCCATTCATCTACAGAGAAGGGTCTGTGTTGATTCCATATTTTAGCTGTAATGCTTCAATGAACCTGCTTTAGTATGGTCTTGTTTGTGGATATTTCAGTAAATTCCCAGGAGGGGGATGCTGGGTCATAGGGGAGCTCTATGTTTAGTCTTTTGAGGAACCTCCCATACTGCCTTCCAGAATTGCTGAAGCGAATTACATTCCCACCAATAGGGTAGTATTGTTCTATTTGTAGAAAGGAAGGGGAATCATAAAAGTGGTGGGATGAAGGGTGAATCAATTCAACAGTGATACTCACTAGACACTATGATGGAAAAGAACTTTACAAGTTGGGGGGCTGGGGGAGGGGGAAAATAGGAGAAATTGAGGGAGGGAGTAACACTACTTGAAAGGTCATGTATTCATCATCGTATCTAAGTATAATCCCTCTGAAAATCATTTTACAGTAAAATTTAAATTTAAAAAATCAAGGTGGTGCAGGAGTTTGGCCTAGTGTTAGAGTGCTTGCCTAGCATACACGAAGACCCAGGTTTGATTCCTCGGTAGCACATACATAGAAAAAAGCTGGAAGTGGTGCTGAGGCTCAAGTGGTAAAAAAGACCAAGGACAGTGCTCAGGCCCTGAGCTCAAGCCCAGGACTGGGGGAAAAAAAAATCAAGGGGGAAAAAAAATCAATGCCTTGTTTGGGGAGAATGTTTTTCTCCAGTTTCCCCAGATTCATTTTTCATGATGAGAAGTTATCTGCTATTCTGCACAAATGGAATTTATTCAAGGAGACAAAGGCATCCATCATCTTGTCTTTACTTCTTACTTTCCTTACTTCTCTTGTATCTCTCCAGCATTTTCTTTAAATGCTTCCTGTAACGTATGGCTTTGTCGAGTACATCATACATTCTACTTAACTTGTTTTCTGAGTTCTAGAGGTAAAATAATCTTCCCGATTATATTTTAAACAATATTTTAAAGTGTTTAGTTGTGATGACATAAATTTGCTTTAAACATGATATAATTCAGGATCTTAAGCATTTTAAGTGTTCAATACATTGTTGTGTAACATACTTCATCTTATAAAACTGAAATGTTGCTGGACACTGGTGGCTCATGTCTGTAATCTTTGCTCCTCAGGAGGCTGAGATCTGAGGATCATAGTTCAAAACCAGACCAGGCATGAAAGTTCCTAAGACTCTCATCTCCAATTAATCACTAGAAAACCAGATGTGGTGCTGTGGCCTAAAGTGGTAGAGCATTATTAGCCTTGAGTAAAAGAACTAAAGAGCAAAAGACAGCACTCATGCCCAGAGTTCAAGTCCCAAGATTGACAAAACAAAAAACAAACAAACAAAAATACCTGAAACGTTATCCCTGTCCAACTTTCCTTTTTCTCTAGTATGTCTGATGATTATTATTTTTTAAAATTTAATTCTTTTCTTTGGGTCTCGCATATAGTTAAGGCCACCCTCAAACTATTATCTGTCCCAGCCTCTCAAGTGCTGAGATTACAGGTATGTAACACCACACCTGGCTGATTGTATTTTAAATGATTGGTTTTGATCTCACTTCCGATATGATATAGAAATGTGTATGGTAATTACCAGAAGCTCTTTAGAAAATAGCTATTTCTCATTGCAGCAAAACACCTATGTTCACAAATGTGGTATATCAAATGCTTATTTTCTGCTACACATAACATTAATAGTGAGTAATTACCCAAGAATTATGGTAGTCTGAAGCTCATCCTTACTCATAAGATACTGAGTGAATATATTTATAATCTTGGGCTCTGATTTGGTTGCAAATGGAAGGTGGTGTAATGCTTAAAGATGGTTTTCCTAGAAGATGGTGATTATGTTGGAGACAACATAATCACCACGCAAAGTGATGCTTGAAATACTATCTGGATAATTGAGGTCAAAACGATTTTTGGGCATCTAATCTACCATTTCTCTGCCTCATTTGGCATATTTAGATTCAGCCTATGCTAGTCTTTGAAGAAGGCTTATTTTCTTTGAACAAGTTACCATTAGAACATTACCTGTTAAGCAAATGGAATATTGGAGCCACAGAATGTAAAGAAAAAAGGTAATCACAAAAGAAAACAGAATACTTCTTCAAATCAATAATTCTTAGTGGGGAGTGTAACTTAGTTGTATACTGCCTGCTTAGGATGGTCAAGGCTCTGGATTCAATCCTCAGTATCCCAGAAACCAAATCAAAATCAATCTTACTTATGTATAATTCTTTTTTTTAAAAAAATTCATCCTTTGGGTACATATGTATATGTTATTTAGTAGGTTTTTTTTTTTTTTTGCCAGTTCTGGGGCCTAAACCAGGGTCTGAGCACTGTCCTTGAGCTTTCTCAAGGCTAGAGCTCTACCACTGAAGCCACAACACCATTTTTGGCATTTTCTATGAATGTGGTATCAAGGAATTGAACCCTGGTCTTTGTGCATGCTAGACAAGCACTCTACCACTAGGCCAAACTCCTGGTCCTAGTTATATATAATTCTTATTATATGACAATATTCCATTTTAGTTTCTTTTTTTTTTTTTTTTTTTTGCCAGTCCTGGGCTTGAGCTCAGGGCCTGAGCACTGTCCTTGGACTTTTCTCAAGGCTAGAGCTCTACCACTTGAGCCTCAGCACCACTTCCAGCTTTTTTTTTTCTATATGTGGTACCGAGGAATCAAACCCGGGTCTTCATGCATGCTAGGCAAGCACTTTAACCACTAGGCCAAACTCCCGGCCCCGCCATTTTAGTTTCGAAGCTCACTGTTAACTTAAGCTACAAATATCAGTACCGAAATCTGTTTGGCATGACCAACAAGTTTTATTTTTAATAACTACTAAATGTTTTTCCTTTATTTTCACTCACCATGTATAAATGAAACATTTAATTACATATTACATTTTAATATCACATATTATACTTCTTATAAGCATTAGAAAACTTTAGAAAAATATTCTTTTAAGGATTTTATTGTAATGTATCCCCAGAAAATGAAAAAGAAATGAAATATCATGACATAAACTAAGAATATGAATTCCATTATATGAACATACCTTTTTCAAAAATTGACTTTATTGTTAGGCATATTTTGACATGATCAATGTAATTTAAATATTCTTAAACTTCTCATTATGTCACATTGTAAAACCACAATGGAAAATCAGATTTACTTTTGTGTTTCTTCAAGTCAAATAGTTTTGAACAAGATAGGATCACTTCAGTAGATACCTCAACATGTTTCATCGTTTAGGAGACTTGAAACATTATTAATTTTTTTTTTGTCAAGAAGGATTGCAAATGATGCAGCATTTCTAAGCAATGAAATGTAAGATTACAGATGGAAGGGGGCTTCTTTATTGTGTAAACTTCTGATTGAAGCATCAGCTGTGATTCTGGGTTTGAAGAGACCTTAAAAATGGCAAAGCAAGACCTTGCTTTCAGCACTGACAGATCCAAGCTGATGAGAAGAACAAGTGTGATTCCTTTGGAAAGCTTGTTATAGGGAATACCATTGGCCAAAAAAAACCCAAAACAAAAAACAAAAACCACCACCACCAACAATAAAAACAATAGGAGTGGGAGAGAGAGTTTCATATTATGTGATATGAATCACAGACCCGAGCTCAATTGGTAATGTCACAGAATTAGGGATTTTCTTTTTTTATTCTTTGAATTCAAGGCAAATCATATCATTATAGGCAATGTAAGTAGTTGGAAGAATATTTCTTTCTGAAGTTAGCCTCATCAATATACTTAGATATTTTTACCCTGCATATGATATTCATTTGAAATATCTTTACAGCACTTCTTGGCCTGAAAAGAGCCAAGCAGCTTTCAGAGAGTTCTAAATTATACACAAAGCGTTCACCCTGGGTAGCTTCAAATTAGAGTTCAAATGATTTGTTAACTGCTCAGGAATGAAAGGCAGACATTTTACCCCTGGGAGAGTGGCTTATTTCCTTTATTATTCTTAGCTTCTAAACACTTAAACATGCTTTTGTCTGTTTTGCTAACCCCAGCCATCAAGAAAAAAATGTGTATGAAGCCATTTTTGTTTCATAGGGCAGCAAAGCTGTTGATGTTAACCATTGGTAGGTGGAGGCTGTCATCAGAAGGGAAGCAACGGGGCCTGAGTTGATTCTTGGAAATCAAATATGCCCTAATAGCTGCCACAAGACAGCAGTCCACTCTGGCATAGGCTCCCTGTGCCAAAGGCCCTGGATCAGTGTTGTGGAGGGCATCACTCAGTGCCAGTGCATTCATAGAGTAGTGAGCCCTGCTGGTGCCACTCAAGAAGACACGGGGGGGGGGGCAACATATCATCCCATCACTAAGAGAGATGCCAAGGAAAATTAGGGAATCCTCTGCTGGAGACCCTACCACTGCACTTGCAAACCTGTCTTGCTAAAATCAACACATCCTGGACATTAACCTCAGAGTTACCTGCCTAGATAGCAGTCAGTTAGATGCTGTGTATTTGCTAATACAGGATAAGAAAATAATTCTGTGAAGACTCAGTTATTTAAATAAAGTAGGGGAACTTGTAATGTCTTAATCAACTGCCTGTCTACAAGACACTGAAACCAATTCATTCACCTTAGTTTCTACCATTTTGGAGCACTGATTCAGATGAATATTTTGTCTGGCATACATATTAGGGTGTATGTGTGTGTGCTGGTACTGGTGGTACTGGGGTACTAGGTCCTGGTGTTTCAAGTCAGGGTCTAGAGCTTTTTCCCTTAAGTTTGACACTCTACCAATTGAGCCATACCTCCACTTTTTATTGGTTAATAGAAGATAAGAATCTCATGGACTTTGATGGCTTTGAACTGTGATCATCAGATCTTAGCCTGCTGAGAAGAAGAATTAATTACAGACATGGGCCCTGGGTACCTGGGTAGTTTTTTTGTTTTTTTAAATCTATTGGTTTCTGCAGAGCAAGTCTTATGGGAAGCTAATTGTCATCACAGTGATGTAAGATTCCAATCCTCTCAGAAAAAGCAGGCTTTGCCCTCTTGCTTCTGATTTGCTGATTTGCACTAGACCTTCAGCTAACAGTATATCTGCTGAGCTGAAGATGGAGTGCTAATCTAGAGGGACTCGAAATGGCTCTGTCATTTTCTAGATGACAGCTCCTATTTTCTCCTGGCTTCTGGCACATGTGCAACCATCCATCTGTGTCAAGAAAACACTTGCTTATCTGGTAGCTAGAAATGCTTTGCTAAAATCACATCACTGCAGTTCATCAGTCTTGAGAAAAAGCTGTTGATTTTGTTCAACTAAGTTTAAATTCCACTATGGCTTTCAGGTATAATATCTATTTTTATTGGGAATCAACATGATTATTTATACTATCTAGAAGCATACTAGAATTTTTAAAAAGGCAAGTTAATCAGTGGATTGAATGGGATAAAAATAAAGATTCAAGGTTATGGTATATACATATTAATTTTATTTATTTTTGGACAGCACTTAATAATGAAATTATTTGTTTAGAAGTGACAGCAGTTGAATAGGAAAGCAAAAACATTTCAATGCAAATAGTTCATTTTGTAAATGCTTACATTATATTTAAAGCTTGTAAACTAATTATCTCATTCTGATGCATGAAATACTATCAAATGTCAACTAATACCATCCGAAAATGTCCTTAAACAATTATGCAAATGAAGTTTTTTATGTACATTGGAAAATATTTATTTTTTGTTATTTCAGTTTTGACAAGTCTACTCATATTCTTGTGGTTTGATTAAGATGTGACTATTCAGAATTTATGTCAACCCCTTACTTTTTTTTTCTTTTCCTTTCTTTCTGTGGGTTGGGGCTGGAATCCAGGGCCTGGCACAGGTTAGGCAAATTAATCAGTGAGCTTGCCAGTGGGCTACTGCCTCAGTCCTTGGTTGAACTCTGCCTGACTGGTTCACATGAGCCAAACTATTCAGAAAGTCTCTGAAGACTTAAGACCCACTGCAGTCAATTAAGACTGGTTCAGATCATTTTGTCATACATTAAAGCCAAGGTTGTTCATGGTGTCTACAACAAAGACATAAAATCTGTTAAAGAGTGGCAGCTCAACATTGAATCCTTGTCTGTATCCATCTGGCCATTTTTATTTCTCTGCATCATCTCTACATTTCCTCTCTCTTCCTTTTCTCCATCTAGACACACACTCAAAACTCTTATTATCTGGACCCCTAGTGGCTCACACTTACAATCCTAATTACTTAGGAAGTTGAAATCTAAAGACAGCAGGACACAAAAATTGGATACATTCTTGTCTTCATTAACCAGCAAAAAGCCAGAAATGGACCTGTGGCTCATATGGAAGCATGCCAGCCTTGAGCAAAACAGGCAACAGGTTAGCAAGATACTGAGCCACAGCACCACTTAAGGCTTTTTCTGTGTATGTGGTACTGAGGAATCGAGCCCATGCATGCTAGGCAATCACTCTACTACTAGGCCACATTACCAATCTATGAAAAAACTCCTTTATGATCTTTTCTCCCTCAATATAAAGATAGGAATTGTGTGTGTGTGTGTGTGTGTGTGTGTGTGTGTGCTCGTGCGTGTGCATATGTACACATGCATGGGCATACTCCTGCCATTCCTGGGGCTTAAACTCTGGGCCCGGGGACTATCTCTGGGCTAGTGCTCTACCACTTGAGCCACACTTCCATTGTAGGCTTTTTGATGGTAAATTGGACTTAAAATTTCATAAACTTTCCCGCTGGGGCTGGCTTCAAATCATTGATCCTCAGATCTCAGCCTCCTGAATAGCTAAGATTATTGGAGTGAGCCAGCTTCACTACCGCTACTCAGTGTCCAGCTTTTAAGAGAGATTTTTGTTTGGAAGAATGTGGAAATTTACAGAAGAGAACAAATATGTTCATTTCCATTATCTCTGGGAAGCTGTCATTTTGTATCCATACTACAAACTTAAAAGCTGGCTAAATTGCTGTTTTAAAAATGTTTTATTGTTATTATTAAGGTGATATACAGAAACTTTACCATAGATAATGAGTACATTTCTTTTTGGGCACTGTCATCCCTTCATTCTCTCCCAAGTATTCCTTCCCATTCCTGCCCATAAGTTGTATAGTATATTTTCAACATGGTGTCTGTTAAATACTATTACTGCATTGGTTTATTCTCTGTGCCTCTATCTCTATCCCTCCCTGAATGGTTGAGCTTTGTATGCCATTCACATAGACGTTCAGATGAATTGTGAGTCTGTAGATCCATGTGTTAAGATGTCTGTGGTATCAGTTTTATTAAGTTAGCATTGACAGCTTTTATGTTCTTAATATGAAAATAGGGAGTGTGAGTATGTTCCAGATACAAGATGGCATATTATAAAGATATTATAAAGAAATTAAATCAGAAATAATCTTAATGGAAATATATTCACTGTGCTATAGAGTGTATAAGATGCAGAGCGTTTTTTTATCTAAAACTTCAATCTCTTTTAGAAAAATAATGAAATGCATGTTTTAAAGGAACAAAAAAAACCCTAAATAAAATAAAACAAAATTTAGAGCTAAAGATTTGGTATTTATCTACATAAATATACTCAGTTAATGGAATAATGACAATTTTGGGGGGAGGGATTGTTTCTTTTTATAAAAATATTCTCTTTAGCCATAATCAGGGTTGAACTTGGGGCTTCAGCTTTCTAAGCATGTGCTTGATAATGGACCCATTCTCTTGATGCATTTTATTTGATCTAGTGTCAAAAGCTTTGACTGGCAGTGGCAAAATATCTTTTTTCCTCTGTCTTAGATTAGGCTCCTGGAAATAGGACTATGTAGTGGTGGTGCAGACAAAAATACAGGTTTACTGAGGGTTTTTTTTTTTCATGAAAGATGGCTCTATTGAAAAAAGGAAGCATTAGGCACTGACCCATCAGCTCTGATTATGGTCTTAGGCACTCTTTCAGAAAGTTCTAGAATTGTGATAAGCCTTCAGACTTGTCCACATTAAATCACGGAAATGAGACCTTTGTAATCTTTTTTTTTGGGGGGGAGGGGCATGGTTATAGGGCTTGAACTCGGCCTGAGTGCTGTCTCTGAGCTCTTCAGCTCAAGGCTACCAACCTACCCTTGAGCCAAGCCCACTTCTCATTTTCTAGAGGTTAATTGAAGATAGGAGTCTCAGGTCCTTTTGTGCCAGTGCTGGCTTTGAAACTTGATCCTCAGATCTCAGCCTCCTGAGTAGTTAGGATTAGAGTGGTGAGCCATTGTGCCCAGTGAGGCCTTTATAATCTTATATCAACCAGTTGTTGTTGCTTGATAGAGGGTAGAACTTTGAGTGAGGCAGTTTCTAGTAGGGTTCTAAGTTGGGCTCCTTCTAGCAACCATATTCCCAGCAGCTTAGAAATTTGATTAGCTTTGAAGAACATCTGTGGGTGGGCCACTACCACATTTGCTATATCACTAGGCAGAAATCAGTTGCTTATTGATTTTATTATGATTCTTACTCTTTGCCTAGATATGGTCCCATTTTGGAATTGACACTCTGCTTTGATTCTGGAATTATCATAGGACTTAGTGTAGCTGCTTATTTGTTGTGCCTAGGGGATTTTTGGGGGGGAAATTTCTGTTTGTTTATGAGTAAAGGCAAAAGGTTTGAATAATTTAGTTCACCTCTATCAGAAATTTCAAAGAACTTATTCCAGTATGAAGATCTAGGGTCCAAAATGAAAATGTGTTCCTTAAAAGATGTCACATATCAGGGTAATGCAATTTATGATTTTGTTGAGTATGTTCCATAGAAGTCAGGAGCTTGATGAAGTGACAATATACAACTCAGGACAAATAACTTGTCCCAATGGACCTTGATTAGTAGAAAATAGAATAGAACTTGGATAGCCATAAGTAACAGGAAAATAAACCAAACAGTCCAAGCAAAGTGTGAATTTATTAACTAATGCAAATGGAAAGTCTATGGCTGGCTGACGAAGAAGTTTGACTGTTAAAATCTCAATCTAGTGTCTGTCTGTCTCTCCATTTGGCTCACATCTGTGCCAGCTCAAACATCAGACAAGCCCTTCCATCTTGATGGAGTTTTCTGCTAGACTGGCTTTTTTCAACCATGAAAAAACTTGAGATATATTACTTCTTTCTACAGTTTCTAAAAAACATCTGGGCTTGAGGTGATCATTGAAAATATATATTCAATCAAGAGCCATTGTACAAGCATCTTTGCATGCTATTGGTACTGTTCTCAAAGAGAAAATGAAAGATGCAAGAAATTGAGAATAAATGTTAGCTAGGAGCACAGATAATGCAGACCAATGTTAATCAAATGCATAGTTATTGGGGCATGGCCTTGATTGAAGCTGGACACTCCATTTACAGATTTAGTAAATTATGGGTAGAAAGATGCGTATACCTATTTAGTTGTGGAAATTAGCCGGTATTTTCTCTTGAGAACTGCTATTTCCTTGAAAAAAAAAGTCAGCTGGTGTTCTTTTTCCTGATACGGTAATGGGAAGAAGTAGATTGAGGTTTGTTGACAATGTGTAAGAGGAAAAATATTCTCTGGGAAAAGGGAAGGATTAGTTGGCTAGAAAAAGTAAGTGCCGTGCAGGACATTGAATGTGAGTAAGTACAACACATTCTTAGTAAGTGAAATCAGATCCTATTAATGACAGTAACACTCATTCTTTCTTGTTTCCCACTTCCCAGAAATGCACACTACAAACTCACCCCTGAATGAAAGGGACAAAGGCAGAGAGTTGACATAAGTATCACATGAAAAGATAAGCAGGTGGACCCCAAAACCTGTGAGAACTTAGTTCCCTAATCAAACTGTGCAATCAGACTAACTGCCCATCAACTGATGAGTTGATAAAGGAAATCTATGCACATACAGTGGAATATTATTCAGCCATAAACAAGAATGCATTTGTGTCTTCTGCAGCAAAATGAATGGAAACGGTAATCATCACTGCGAGAAGAGCCAGTCTGAGAAAGAAGAAGTGCATATTCTCTCATATGAGGAATGAATGCTACAAGCATAAAACACTCATCAAACAACCCAAAGGGCCAGATTGTGGCTGAATGATAGAGTGCTTCCCTAGCATGCATGAAACCCTGCATTCAAACCATACCATATACACAGAAAAAGCTGGAAGTGGTGCTGTGGCTCAAATGGTAGATCGCTAGCCTGGAGAAAGCTCAAGGACAGTGCCCAGGCCCTGAGTTTAAGCCCTAGGACTGGCAAAAAAGAAAAACAAAAAAAAAGAAAAACAAAACAGACTCCTCCCCACCCCCCCAAAAAAAGCCCCCAAATATTGCTTGTCATGTGAATCTTTGGAAGGAGAATGGGAGAGTAGAATAAGAAGTATCAAGTACTTTGTACACACACACGCACACACAACATACACATACCCACACTCACATGCCCACTCACACCCATATATATGAAAATACAATAATGAAACATTATAAATTGTTTAAAAGTGAGTAGCTCACATTTAGAATCCTAGCTATGAGGGAGAATCATGATTCCAGGCTAGCCTGAACCAAAAAGTTTTCGCAATCTCGTCTCACTAGACAAAGCATTGTGGCATGCAGTTGCTAACTTAGCTATGGTGAGAAGTATCAATAGTGTAACAAGGGTGGGATAGAAAAGATAAAATGATAAGACAACTGGGACTGGTGCCTCACGCCTGTCATTCTACGCAGGAAGCTGACATCTGAGGATCACAGTTCAAAGCCAGCCTGGGCATTAAAAAGCTAAAAGTCTATGAGACTCTTATCTCCAATTAATCACCAGAGAAACCAGAAGTAGGGCTGTGGCTCAAGGGGTAGGACTGTAGCCTTGAGCTGAAGAGCTCAAGGACAATACCCAGGTCCAGAGTTCAAGTCCCATAACTGACCAAAAAAAAAAAAAGTGATAGGGCAATATGATTCCACTACATTGTACAGAAATATCACAATGGAACCAAGACTGAGAAGAAAAACATTCTGTTCTTGAATTTGAAATGTATTTCTTCAAAAAATAGTGTATCAGTGGTTTGAAAGTCAAATGGTTTACGTTTCCAAGTTGGAAAGAATTGTTATACAAGACTGGCTTTAGAGGCTTATTTTTCTCAAGTAGACATAAGCTTTCCAAGTGAATGGAATCTAGTTAATAAAAAAGCCACTTTTATGCTTCATGTAGCTTAAAGCATCTGATGTTGCAGAAGAAACTAGTATTTGCTGAAATATTTTCCCCCTCCTTTTCAGAGTTCACTAGGCTTTTCCCCAAATATTAACTCATTAAATCCTTAAATCAACTTAATCTGTTAGGCGTTTGTGGTAGAAACTTTTATGTGCTCATCAACCTATTCCTTTCTGGGAGCGACCACACCTCTATCTTTGAATTTGGTGACTATCTGCTTGTGTGGAGAGAAAACTCTTCTGATCTTCCACATTATTTCTTCTTCCTTGAATGGGCCAGTTGAGTCTTTTTGTAGAAGGTGATAGGTGGATGCTGAGAGGAAAACGATTTCATGAATATTCACTCTGTTCAAGGAAATGCTTGAAGCTTGGTCAAAACAATGTCTCTGTTTTCACATAATATTCCTTCTTCTGAGATTAGCTATAAAAGATCTTGTGTATTAAATCATACATGAAGTTATATCTAGAAAGATGTCATCTCCTTCAGTGGATAGACAAAGGATTGGGGGAAAAGATTTTTTATAATCTACTTAGCACCATACAAATAACACATGGCAATATGGCGGCTCAAAATCAGTTTTCGTTGCCATGGCCTGCACTCTGCTATGTACATTCTGCACACACTATCTAACAGTAATAGGAAAATTTTTGATCTCCAACATTTTCACACAAAAGGGATCTTTATATTGTATTGTTGCCATGATTATTCTGATTTCTAGGAATCCACACACTTTTGCCACACTGCCCAGGTCCAGTTGAAACATGGTAGCAAGTGGTACATGTGTTTTAGGTCAGAATCTAGACCACAATGAAGTAAATTATTTAGCTGATGATGGGACTTTACAAAATTTTGGATACTTTATTTCATCATTGAGTGAAGGCAGTGGGGTAAGACATGATTTGTATGTTTGCAGTACATAAAAAGGTAATGCTTTTCCAAGGGACTGATGGAAGCGGTCATGTTTATCTAATCTCTGAAATTTTCTAGCTCCTTCTCCACAATATTCTTGACTAGCTGATGGAGGTACACATCTAAGCACCAATTCACATGACAGTGTTTTTAATCATTCATCACATAGTCCCTGGCTGTTTGTGTTTGGATTTTGAATTTTTTTCTTTAATGTCTAGCCTTTTCATTCAATACCTTGTGTGCCTGTTTTCCAAGATACATTTTATTCCTTATAATATTCATTTGAATATTTATGGTTTTCTTTATTTGCATTCCTTCACATTACTGGGTTGCATGGAGATGACCTTGAATTGGTCAGGGATCTTTAATTCTGGGGCAGAGTTTTGACTGTATTATTCCTTTTTTGCCTAAGTACAGCATGTTATGTACAGTGAAGTCTACTTAACTTCTCTACTGTTGCTTCCCTCCACTCTCAATAATTTTTTTCAGCAATCCTTTCTTCTCAGACTATTAAGTTTTGGAATTTTTATGATATGTCAAATGTCTCAATGTTTTATGCTGTTTTTCTCTCAAGGTAAGGGTAGAAGTTAATCTTACAAGAGTGTTTTGAAAATTAATTCGTTCATGTTCACAAATTCTTTGAAGATGAAAAGCCTGATGTAAACACTTATTATTGTTTTATGCACATCAAGAGCCTAGCTAGGCAGGTGATTGTTTTTCCCAGAGATGAAAGGCTTATGAAACAGAAAATTGTGGTTTAGTGCTATTGGCTTGGCAAACAGGTTCCTCAGGATTGTGGATGTGGGAATTGTTCTCACCAGAATGCAAAGGTCTGGTATATAGTCATTCTTAGAACCAGTGTGAACTTCTCAAGCATCTCAGCCAAGATGTATATTATTTCACGACACTGAGCATGATGAGAGGGCTGGTGAGTTTCTCAGGTGGAGATGAAAGTAAAGAGATTACTTGCAGGATGCCACTGAAGGCCTCTTACTACTGGGCTGGATGATAAGATGGAGAGCCGATTGACTGGAATTGTGCACAGTCAATCTCAGCAAGCTCAATATCACCCCAACTGAGGTCAGAGACAGAATCCACAGGTATGGAAACAGATAGCTTACTCATGAGCACAGATGGAGGGGTGAACATCTGTGTAGCTTTTCTGGCAAAGTCAATGCTATGCACGTAATGCATTAAAATGGCCCCCACCTTTCAGCCAGTGATTCCTTCCTTAAAACTCAGTATTAAGAACATTAGCCTGCTTATTTTGATGTAGCAAGCAATTATATAAACTTAAATAATATTGTGTCCATTGTCCATTTTGACCAAAGAAAGGCAAAAGCCAGTAGATGCAATCTTTTCCACTTCTTCCAGCTATACTGTATAAACTACAGAAGGCCTTGTGCCTCTGTGAAGATGACTGCAGATGAAACACTGGAAGCACTATGCTAATATAGATGCTGCTTGCTTAAGCATTATATCTAGTGTCTGGAACACAGAAACCATTCACTAAGCTTAGTTACTCTTTTAGATGGGAGTGAGTAAATGACTGCTTTGAAATTGATGTGCCTTTGTTTCTGTCTCACATCCTGTGTCTTAGTTTGGTTTTGCCCAGGGGAGAGAGGCATGCTATCAATGGCTTATCTTCATGCTCTATTCCAAGTGGGAATCATGAGGAGAATGTGTGTCTCAAGTTGGGTGGGACATTGTAATTCAGTACACTCACTGGTACCATGGGCTCCAGGGATCCTAACAGGGCCCCAGAGATTTACTCAGCATTCAGGCGACATGATGCACAGTTCAGATCAGAATTTTAGTCAATAAATCAGAGTTTGGCATTGAATTCAGTGCAGCTAGAAGGCAATATTAGGACAAGGGTCTGTAAGAAAAGTTGGAAGGGTGAAAGGCACTCTGTGGGATTCAACAATGGCTATTTAAGGAGATAATTCAACAGTGATTTCCTTAATGACAGTGATCTCCTTTAGGGCTCAGGATGGATGGAAACCAAATGCTGTCAAGACAGATGAGGTCTCTTCACAATGCCCTGTCCCCATACGTGCAATGAGCCCAGCAGGGTGGGCAGCCTGCCCTGGATGGCCAGGGTCCAGGTTACACAGTGTCTGCTCAAAGAATGCCCATGGGCCTGCTAATCGCCCTGCAGTCTGGCCACAGCTGAGGCCATTTCTAGGGAAGTGGGCAGGCAGGTGGAAGCACTGCAGAAGAGGCTGTACACTCAATTTCTGACAAACCACAGCCTGATTTTCATTTGGAAATCGTTTATATTTGGCATATAGCCTTCCTTCAGTGGGGAATACCAATAAAGCTGGCATGGGCAGGGGGGCTTGAGTCTTCCTTTACTAAGAATTTAAATTAGATCAAGGTCATGGAGAACACATAGGGGGAAAGATAAATATGTTGATTCATGCCCCCCTCTCCTCCCTTTTCCTTCCTTCCTTCCTTCCTTCCTTCCTTCCTTCCTTCCTTCCTTCCTTCCTTCTTTCCTTCCTTCCTCCCTCTTTTTCTCCTTTTTTTCTTTTTTGCCAGCCTGGGACTTGAACTAAGTGCCTGGGCACTTGTTGAGCTTTTTCTATCACTTAATCAAAGCACCACTTATAGACTTTTCTGTGTATTTGGTCCTAAGGAATTGAACCCAGGTCTTCCTGCATGCTAGGTCACCACCAGGCCACACTCCCAGTCCCTTCCTTTCCTTTTTCTTTTTGCATATTCATCAGTTTGTCATGTTGCCAATGTACTCCACTCCTCAATCTGACCTAGGCTACCCAGGCCCAGGTGGGGTGTGTGAGTAAAAGAAGTTTTTAGTGGAAGGCAGAACTCATGTTCATGTTCAAAGAGATCATGCATAATTTACGTGTGTGCACTTTCATGAGCATATTGAGGGTGGAAGGAGTTTTGAGCCCTATTATTAGATAAAATAAACCAGGATTAGACACTCTCACTTGGACATTAAAGAAGGAGAGGAATCCAACTATGAATTATCATCAGGCCAGCTTCTCTCCCCAATTCTTTTCGGCATACTCTGCTTTGAGGGTACAATCAGAAGCCATTAATCGTAGGACAATTAAAATGCTATGGGTAAAAGAGTGAAATGAAGGGGTAAAAAGTTGTATTTGCAGGTGTCTCTTTCAAAAGGCAGGTCAGCTGTGAGGAGTACGATTATGAAAGTATTAAAAGTGAAGACTTGCACTTGGGGGAAGCCATAGCCTTGCAACTATTAGAAGAAAATTTCTACTTACCTTGCTGGATGAAATCACTCATTAAAAACTTTATACAAGCCAGATGCCAGTGGTTCACACATATTTTATCCTTACTCATTAGGAAGCTCTAATCTGAGGATGCCGTTCAATGAAACCTTGGGCAGGAAAATTTGTGAGACTCGTATCTCCAATTAACTACCAAAAGGCAAACGTATTGTTGTGGCTCAAGTGGTGAAGAATCAGCATTTAGCAGAAGGCTCAGAGGCAAGTACTCATGAGTTCAAGCCCTGTGCACATACACAATTGCACAAAACTTGTTAGAATAAAAAGTACGGTTTTGACTTTTTGAATTCTTATGTAACATTAAAACAGAATTCTGTTAAAAGGTAACACGAGCAAGGGGTGTAGAAAGAATCTTGAAGAAAAAGTGCAGTAGAAATATAAGAAAAAAGTAAGCAACAAAGAGGGGTGGGTGCTAAAGAAGAGACTAAAGCCTTCTGTGTCCTGACAGTGGTAAGACATGGTCTTCGCAGAAACCAGGAAATGCTTCTTACAAAAAGGGCTTTGAGTTAGACACCAGTGAAAAGTAAAGACTGGGGGGTGGGGGAGGATAACAATTCCAGAAGAGGAGTAGATGAATAGCCTTGAACGTTATATTGATGGCTCATATCTGTAATCCTAGCTACTCAAGAGGCTGAAATCTGAGGATCAAGACTGGAAGCCAATCTGGATAGAAAAGTTGCTGAGACTCTTTTTTTTTTATTGTAATTAGTAAAAGGGTTACATGACATTTGCCAGATAGAAGGTGCATTAATTCACATACATTGATACCCTTTCACATGTCTTGGTACCCGTTTCCCTCCCCCCTCACACTCCCCACCCGTCTTGGTTTTCCCCCCTTCCCTATCAAATTTCAAATATCCAAATACAAATAAATTCAATCTATCAGATAACAAAGTGAGATACTATAACAATATGAGATAACCAAGGGACAGCAAAGGAGATGAGAGACAACATAGTACATTAAGGACAACAATCATTCATTATATGGCTTTTGTTTCACTATCCTGGAGGTCCTTTCAATTAGCTTCACATTATATGTCCTTATGTATCAAGATTTTGCTCTATTGCAAATCTCTGCTAGTAGAGCCCAAGGTTTCTACTGATTATGACGAATGAGGGAAACCATTGAGCCTAAGTTCCTTTGAGTCTGGCTTACTTCACTTAATATGATTTTTTCTAAGTCTTTCCATTTCCTAACAAATGGGGCGATGTCATTCTTTCTGACAGCAGCATAGAATTCCATTGTGTACAAATACCACAACTTGTTGATCCACTCATCAACTGAGGGACATCTAGGTTGGTTCCATATCTTTGCTATGGTGAATAGTGCTGCAATGAACATTGTTGTGCTAGTGGGTTTAGTATGTCCTGGTTTCTGGGTGGTTGGGTAAATGCTCAGTAGTGGAATTGCTGGGTCATAGGGGAGTTCTATGTTTAGCCTTTTGAGGCACTGCCACACTGCTTTCCATAGTGGTTGAATGAGTTTGCACTCCCACCAACAGTGTAGTAGTGATCCCTCCTGGCCACATCCCCTCCAGCATCTGTTGTCATTCGTTTTCCTGATCCTGGCCATTCTAGCTGGAGTGAGGTGGAATCTTAGAGTTGTTTTGATTTGCATTTCTTTTATGACCAGAGATGTTGAGCATTTCTTCATGTGTCTATAGGCCATTTTTGTTTCTTCTTCAGAGAAGACTCTCTTTAAGTCTTTGGCCCATTTTTTAATGGGATGGTTGTTATTTTGGAGGTTAGTTTTGGAGTGATTCAATTTTCTGAGTTGTTGATATATTTTAGATATGAGGCCTTTGTCCGTTGTTTGGTTGGTGAAGATCTTCTCCCATTCTGTAGGCTTTCTAGTTTATTTGCTAGCTGTGTTCTTCGCCATACAGAAGCTCTGCAGTTTAATGCAGTCCCACTTATCCAGCCTTTCTCTGATTTGTTGTGATTCTTGGTCCTTATTAAGAAAGTTTCAACCTGTGCCAAGGAGGCCTAGTGTATCTCCTATTCCTTCCTGTAAAGTTTTCAGGGTGTCAGCTTTTACCTCCAGGTCTTTAATCCATTTGGAGTTAATTCTACTGCAAGGTGACAAAGAAGGATCCAGCTTTAGTTTTCTACAGATGCTTAACCAGTTCTGCCAGCACAACTTGTTGAAGAGGCTGTCTTTCTTCCATTCTATTTTTTTGGGTCCTTTGTCAAAGATTAGGTGGCCATAGGTCTGTGGTTTAATATCTGGGTCCGCAGTTCTATTCCATTGGTCTTCAGGCCTGTTCCTGTGCCAGTACCAAGCTGTTTTGATAATTATATCTCTGTAATAGAGTCTAAAGTTTGGAATTGAAATTCCTCCAGCGCTGTTCTTTCTGCTAAGAAGTGTTTTTGCTATACGGGGTCTTTTATTATTCCATATGAAATTTTGGATTGCCTCTTCTATTTCTTTAAAGAATGACATTGGGATGTTGATGGGTATTGCATTGAATTTGTAGATAGCTCTTGGCAAGATTGTCATTTTCACAATGTTGATTCTTCCAATCCAGGAGCATGGGAGGTTTTTCCATTTCCTTAGTTCTGCTTTAATTTCCTTTTTTAGGGTTTTAAAGTTTTCGTCAAAAAGGTCCTTTACATTCTTAGTTAAGCTAATTCCTAGGTACTTTATTTTCTTTGAGGCTATTGTGAAAGGAGTTTCTTTCCTGATTATTGCCTCGTTCCTCTCACTGTTGGCATAAAGGAAGGCAGTTGATTTTTGAGGGTTGATTTTATAGCCTGCTACTCTTCCAAAGCTTTGAATCAGCTCAAGGAGCTTGGGAGTAGAGTCTATAGGATTCTTTAAATCAGAATCATGTCCTCTGCAAAGAGGGATAGTTTTATTTCCTCTTTCCCTACTTGGATCCCCTTTATGCTTGCTTCTTGCCTTATTGCACTGGCTAGGAATTCTAGTACTATGTTAAAGAGGAGTGGAGAGAGTGGGCATCCTTGCCTCGTTCCTGATTTTAGAGGGAATTGCTTTAGATTTTCACCATTAAGTGTAATACTAGCAGTAGGTTTCTCATACACAGCCTTTATTATATTGAGGAATGTTCCATGGATTCCTAGTTTCTCCAGAGCTTTTAACATAAAGGGGTGTTGGATCTTGTCAAATGCCTTTTCCGCGTCTATTGAGACAATCATGTGATTTTTGTCCTTGCTCCTGTTGATGTGTTGAATTATATTAATTGATTTGCTTATGTTGAACCAGCTTTGCCTCCCTGTGATGAATCCAGTTTGATCATAGTGTATAATTTTTTTGATGAGTTGTTGTAGACGGTTGGCCAGTATTTTGTTGAGAAGTTTTGCATCGATGTTCATCAAAGATATAGGTCTATAGTTCTCTTTCTTTGATGAATCTCTGTCTGGTTTGGGGATGAGGGTTATACTGGCTTCATAGAATGAGTTTGGTAAGGAACCTTCATTTTCAATTTCGTTGAAGAGCTTGAGGAGTATTGGTGTGAGCTCTGCTTTGAAGACCTTATAGAATTCAGCTGTGAATCCATCTGGCCCTGGGCTTTTCTTAGGTGGAAGTTCTCTAATTGCCATTTCTATTTCAGAGCTTGAAATAGGCCTGTTGAGTTGGCTTAGTTCTTCTTGGTTCAGTGTGGGTATGTTAATATTGGCTAGGAATTCATCCATTTCATCTAGATTCTCTAATTTGTTGGCATAAAGGTTTGAGAAGTATTCCCTCATGATATTCTGGATCTTGGTAATTTCTGTCGTGATATTACCATTTTCATCTGCGATTTTGTTTATTTCGATATGCTCTCTTCTTTTTTTGGTAAGATTTGCTAAGGGCTTGTCAATTTTGTTAATTCTTTCAAAGAACCAACTCCTTGTTTTGTTGATTCTTTCTATAGTTTTTTTGGATTCCAAATCATTTAATTCTGCTTTGATTTTAATTATTTGCTTTCTTCTACTGGGATTAGGGTTGGTTTGTTGCTCTTTTTCCAGGAGCTTAAGGTGAGACATTAACTTGTTGGTTTGCAATTTTTGTTGGTGAGACTCTTATCTACATTAACCAGCAAAACGCCAGAAGGGGTGTGGCACAAGTGCTAGAGTGTCAGCCTTGAGGGACAGTGCCCAGGTGCTGAGTTGAATCCCCAGCACACATACACAGAAAGAGAAAGAGAGAGAGAGAGAGAGAGAGAGAGAGAGAGAGAGAGAGAGAGAGAGAGAGAGAGAGAGAGGAGACTAGTATTCATAGTAAAAGCCACATGAGTTGATGATTGTAATTGATGGGTAGCCTGTTTCAGAACAAGCACAGGACGAATGCTTCGGTCATTGGGGCAACAAAATTTAATGTCTAAGTCAATTCCAGACCAGTCAGAGATCCCAGGGCATTTATGTTATGCCTTAGAAAGTTGGCATATGCTGGTAGAAGCAACAACTTGGCTGATAATTACAAGCAAAGCCCTGAACTCACAGTTGCCTAATACAGCATGAAGAGAGAAATGTTTTGCTGGGAGAAAGGACATTTGAAGAAAACTGGCCTTTTGAGATATTTTTTGACCAAATCACCTTAGCTGCTTTACTAAACAGCTTCCTTGTTCACCCTCTGAAGTAAATATGGAAATTGCAGTCAAGAAAGTTGGAACTGGAAAAATAATGACTAAACTGTGGAAATCGTAAAGCCAGGCTAAGGCACATGAATTTTTTATTCATTAACCAACTGGTAAGAGGTAACATTGTTGGTACTGAATTATGGAGTGCTTTAGAAGTCCCAGCTGTGCTTAGGGATATTATGTTGGGTATTGGCAGATGCAGATGATAGAGGGAGGGGGGCCAATTAGAAGGGATTCTGATGGGAGTGAATACAAAACATGAAGGAAAGAGACAAAAAAAAAAAGACAGGTAAAAAGTCATGGTGCTGGTGGCTTATTCCTATAGTCCTAGCTTCTCAGGAAGCTGAAATCTCAGATCATGGTTTGAATCTAGCCCCAGCAGGAAAGTCCATGAGACTCATCTCCAATCAAGTACCAGAAAACCAGAAGTGGAGCTGTGGCTTACAGTGGCAACGTACTAGCCTTGAACAGAAACACTAAGGGACAACACCCAGGCATTGAGTTCAAACCTCAACACTGACGCCCAAAATACAAAAATTCTGCTTTAACATTCCTCTGATTAAATTAGAAACCTGAAAATTGAAGGTAACTGCATCGCTTATTTTCTACAGAAGCCAGAAATGAGTTGTTGCAAAGAATGACTGAGCAGAAGTGGGGAAAAAAAAAAAACAAAAAACAAAACTATGTTAAAAGAAATTAGGTTTAAAGACATGGTCGAAAGAGAACATGGCTATCACAGAGGCTGGGTGGATTGGTTCCCTAGAGAGTTTCAACTTGATTATCTCCTATTCCAGATTCTTTTTGGGAAAGAAAGACATAAAGCTTTGAATTATCGACTTCCCTCAGTCCCTGCTCCTAGGTTTGGCTTACAATCTACTTTTCTATAACCAAAAAGAAAGAAAGAGCTTAAACATCATAAAGAGGATTTCTAGAAAAAGAGTGTACTTAGATCATGGAAGACTCTTGTTAGTTCACAGAGGGTAGTGATCCTAAATGATGTTAGATTGCTACAGAAATGGTGAACGTGGCAGTTACCATGGTAGTGTGGCTTCTTTAAAAGGCCCCTTACAAGACTGGTCCTATGCTGAATCCTGAGATTTTGAATTTCAGGAAGGTTCTCGCAATTCCCTGAGTGTCTCCTTGAGCTTAAACACTGCGATGTGACTCATGCTTTTTAAAAAATGTATTTATTCAATACCAGCTCCTTAGAATAAAGTCCTTCTATCACACAGGTCTCTGGTCCTTCAAGGCTTTCAGACAGTGTGGTTCAATCATTTTCTTGGTGCTACCTCAGTGTGGCTCCGATTTGGCATGCGCCATCCCTCTAGATATATGAGTGTAATAGGCTTTGTCTTCCCCAGCATTTCCAGCTCTACTCCATGGAAATCCTATAGAAGAACATAGAGAAATACCACTTACTTATTTTTCCATGCCTAATTTCCAACACACACACACACACACACACACACACACACACACACACACACACACACACGATAAATGTTGAATAAAGTAGCTTCTTGATGAGATTTACCTTGGCTTGCCTGATCAAAATAAAGACCATCCTGTGGTTGGTTGGCTAAAGACTGGGAGCTTTCTCACGGTTGTGGATCACAGATATCTAGAAGCCTGTGTCAGGACGATCCTGTTCTGCTGAGGCGCTTTTCCTGACTGGCGTTCCTATGTCCTCACATTACCTTTTCTCTCTAATAGGTGCCAGGATGTTGACTAGGAAGGGTGTTAGTGTTGGTTGTTCTTCCTTTTCTAAGGACATCCGTTCTGTTGGGTCAGCGCATAATTCTTATGACTTAATATAACCTTAACTAATTTTCTTTTTCATTTCCTTTATTTATTTACTTTTGTTCCAGTACTAGGACTTGAACTCAAGGGCCTGGATGCTCTACCTTAGCTTTTAAACTCAAGGCTGGTTGCTATACTTGAGCCAGAGCTCCACTTCTGGCTTTTTGCTAGTTAATTGGAGATAAGAGTCTCATGACTTTCCTGCCCAGACTGGTTCTGTACTTCTCAGATCTCTTCCTGATCCTCAGATCTCAGCCTCCTGAGGTGCTAGGATGACGGGTGTGAGCCACCAGCACCCAGCTTGTAACTGTTTTCATCCATGCCATTTCCTTACCCTGCTTCTCCGGATTCCTTCGCAACTTTGCAAGCTGTGCTCAACAGATTCATAGCAATTCTTTCTTTAGCTTATAGTGTGAACAAATCATAACAAAATGATCAATTTGGAGAAAACCATTTAAGAAGCCCTCACTTACTAATTTTACAAATAATTGCCACTAATTTGATACATTGTCACCTCCCTTCCCAAGACTGTTTTAAAGAAAATCCTAGACCACATGGTATTTGTACCTTTCTTTCTTCCTTTCTTTCTTTCTTTCTTTCTTTCTTTCTTTCTTTCTTTCTTTCTTTCTTTCTTTCTTCCTTCCTTCCTTCCTTTCTTTCTTTCTTTCGTTCTTTCTTTCTTTCTTTCTTTCTTTCTTTCTTTCTTTCTTTCTTTCTTTTTCTTGTGGGTCACGGGCTTGAACTCTATCTGGGCGCTATCCCTGAGCTCTTCAGCTCAAGGCTACCACCCTACTCCTAGGCCTGGGCATTGTCCCTGAGCTCTTTAGCTCCAAACTACCTCTCTACCCTTTAGCCAAGCCTCACTTCCCATTTTGTAGGGGTAAACTGGAGATAAGAATCTCAAGTTCTTTTGTGCACAGGCTGGCTTTGAACCCTGATCCTCAGATCTCAGCCTCCTGAGTAGCTAGGATTAAAAGCGTAAGCCACCGCGCCCAGCTCAGTTATTTCTTAACTATAATGATTTATAAAATTACAACTCAAATCCTATTTTAATTGATTTTGAATTTTTAATTTAATTTTTATTTTTTTTTTACAATATTTGGGTTTTAAACTTAGAGAGTATGGCTGGCTTGGCAGATGCTTTATCATTTCATCTACAACTCTAGCCATTTATTATTATTATTATTATTACTATTATTATTTTGCATTATTTTGAGTTTTGTTAGGGCATCATGCTTGTGTCCAGCACTATGGATCTTGATCAACCAGTGATTCAAGTTCAATTTCTCCCCAAGAATATTTCATTCTGGCTGCACTGTCAATTGTTGCTGCTTCCCCTGTTTGGTGCTCAGAGACGTCTGTCTCTAGACTTCGGTCCTACTTTAGGGATGCAGGGACAGGAATCTGTCCTCAATTCTTAACTCTCACTTCTGGAAAGTGACCTAGAATATCTGAAAAAAAAAAGTTAAAAATCATTGATGAAAGGCTGCCAGGTTGGTGTTTTCTAACCTAACTCTAAAAGATACTCTGTGAATAATGAGTTGTAGACAAATAATTTTTGGAAAACCTTAAGTGAAGAAATAACCCTTTTCTTTACAATGCATCCATACTTTACAAATTTAAAGATGTGGCAATCAGTGTTAGCTAAATTTATTTGATCATACAACTAACTGTGCTTCTTAGAATAAATGATAATGTGTTCTAGTGTTCCACGCTAAGAATATTGAAAAAACTGGTTATCAATAAATTAACTGTTCCTCTTGACCCTAGTAAGGAGAAATTTTATCTTACTTAAAGTACACTGTACACAGCATATTCATTTCTTTTCTTAAAAAATGAACGTACACTGGGCTGGGAGTTTGGCCTAGTGGTAGAGTGTTTGCTTAGCATGCACAAAGGCCCAGGTTTGATTCCTTGGTACCACATACATAGAAAAATGCTGGAAGTGGTGCTGAGGCTCAAGTGGTAAAGCTCTAGCCTTGAGAAAGTCCAAGTACACTGCTTAGGCCCTTAGCTCAAGCCCAGGACTGGCAAAAAAAACCCAACAACAACAACAAAACTCCCAAAAAACCATACAATCGTATAATCCTCATATTAATCTGGATTTACTTTTTCTATCAGCAGGCTGCCTCTTTCCCTTGGGGATCACTTGTCATCAAACACAGCAGGGAAATCAGCTTCATATTTGTGCTGGTTCTCCCTTAATCTATCGTCTATCCTTTTCTTGCAGTGATAGGACACTTGCTTCTAGAATAGAGCTTGCTTCCTAGCATGGAAGCTTCCATTTTCTCAGTGTCTAGTACCACTGAAGGCAGATATTTAAATCAGTACCTAGAAGTAGGAGGGCGGCTGCAATAGCACAATGAAGAATACTAAGTCTTGGTCATCTTTCCAAGAGAGAATGGCCCCATATTTGATTGTATTGTAAATCTCTACTGCTCTTACCTCCCTCCAACTTGATCTCATGTTATTTCCTTCACTCCTTGACTTATACCTTATTGACGGTGATCTGGGCTCTGTACTTACAGTGACAGATTTGACATTCTCTTGTTCTGAAGCAAGTGGCAAGTGTAATCAGTCATTACAGTGAGGTGGAATATGTAAATTCAGGCCTTACAAAAGGCATGTGGGCAGTTTCATGGGCGTTGTTACTTAGAATCTATTTTCAGATCTCAAGGTAGGGAGCATTTTCTCTTATTTTTCTTCCATGTAAGTAGTCTGGAACAGTGCAGGGAATTGTCATCCATAGCAAAGTTATTATTTTGCTTTTGTGTGCATGGTGTTGAGATCCATCCAGTCCAGTACCTCCACATATTAAGCAGATGCTCTTCTACTGAAATAAACTTAAAGGCAAATACAGTTCTTAATGAAAGATTTTCCTATACTTATATTTCTGAAACCACACATTCTATCCTCCTGGTCTGTGAACATTTAACTAATTCTCTCATCTTTTTTTCATTTGTTAGAGAAAAAAATTGCATGGATAGGAACTTGGTGAACTTTACAGTACAATTTGATGGTATTAAGTTTGAGGGGAACAAAATACCATTGTGACCACCTGCCAAAATTTTGCTTTCTGACCATCAAAACCAGACACTGAGCTGTGAGTCATTTCTTGCCATGTGAAATGGATTTCCTTTGTAGTGTGGGTGTCTGCATGTGTTTTCTAAGCAAGGCAAGTTCCACATTTAGAAAGGGAGCAAAACAATCTTTTAATCTCATCAGGGGAAATTACTTACAGTTAAGAGGCCATTGCTCCAGCTGTGGGTGACACGAGATGTTCATGAATGGTCACGATCTAGCTTCCCTCGCCAAGTCATGGAATGATTTGCTCTCTTCAGCCCTTGAATGAAATCACCTACTACAGTTAGATCAGAGCAAAATCGCTAAACTGGTCAAGAGAGCCCATGTGAGTTTTGTTTTCCATCTGGAAAGCAATTTCCCATGCCAAACCCCAGCAGCTTGGCTTTGCATCTAATTCTAATGTCAACCAAAATATTGGACATTAAGCATGAGGAAATTAAAGCAATTCTAGTCTTATACTGTATTTGATAAAGAAACTTTCTAAAATAATGTAAGTAGTTGTATTTCTCCTAATGTTTCTATAAAACTGTTAACCTTTTTCACTCTGCAGTACATAGTCTTCTTTACATCGACATTTATACCTACAGAATTTATCTTCAGACTGGGTTTATGTGTATACAGTTATTCACACATTTGTGCTCAAATGTTTCTATTTGTGAATGAAAGGAAATCCTGGTTTCTGTGAAAGTGCTTTGGGTCTTTGATATTGAGACAAGAATCTAGCTCTATTTTTAAAATAATTAAGAGAAATAAAAACCACTTGAACCTTCCAGCTAGGAGACTAGCTGGACTTAGTTTGCTCATTGGACTAGTGTTCTGTGGAAAAACTAGCTAATAAAATAAATTAAAATGGTGGTTAGAAAGTTTTGAGTTTATGTCCTGAAACAAGTCATTTATAATCTATCATTTCTAGGACAGATATAATTTCAATGATTATCAGGGTTTTTAGTCCTCCGTCCCTCCGACGTGCAAGAGGGATAGAGAGAACACGCCCCTGCCAGGATGAGCCGAGAAAGGAAAGGGCTCCAACCCAGCCCTCCCTCGCTGGAGGACAATCAGACATGACAGGGAGACCCGTCAAGGCAGGAACTCACTTATTGAGGAGGTACATTCAACTAATATAGGATGCAGGAGCCTATCAGCACAAAGGTGGGCAGGGCGGGGGGGGGGGGGGGGGGGGGAGGTAGGTAAAGAAGGGGAATCATGTGCTGTCCCAGAGGGCAGAAGGGTTCCAGTCCTGTCCCAGAGGTAGCCTTACTTTACATCACAAACCACAGACACGCCTTCCATCAGGGCAACAGGCAGGTTGGGTCCCAACGCCAGGAAATGAGCACTGGGCCATGAGTTAGGCCTCCTTTTACAGCCTAGGTTTCTATTTCCCTGGTGTGACGTGTCCCACAAATGATCTAGTGATATTATTCTTTTTATCATATATATTTACACACACACACGCACACACACACACGCACACGCACATATACAAGGTCTGAACATTGTCCCTTAGCTTTTTCTCTCAACCCTGATAATCTGCCATTTGAACCATAACTGCACTTTTGGTGCTTAATTGGAGGTTAGAGTCTCAGACTTTCATGCTAAGGCTAGCTTTGAACTTCAGTCCTCAGACCTAAGCCTCCTGAGTAGCTGGAATTGCAGTCATGAGCTACAGGCATATACTCTTATCCTGTAGATTTTTTTTTTAATTGGCCACTTTTGGTTCCATTCAAATGAGCTTGAGCTTGTTTTAAAAAAATGCACCTCACCCCTGCTTTTATTCTTCTTTCATTAAAAAAAGAACTAACTTGTAATTTCATTAGATCAATAACAGCAGTATTTTTCTTGCCCACGCATAACAGTTGGATGTGTACTATCTCACTGCCACTGAGACAAATAGGATATGAGCAACAACATCCTTATTTTGCCTGTGAGTTTGCAGACTTGAAGATCCCAAGTGCATTTCCCAAGATGTCACTACCAGGACAAAGAAGAGCCCAGGCTCAGCTCTCAGTCTTAGGTTTCAGTTATTCTTTCTACTCCAACGCAGGGCTTTAACTTGGCACCTGCCATTCAAACATGTGATGTGCACAGTTGCAATGTGTATGACACATGAGTGAACTTCCCTAAGACCAACAGAATCATCACTCCAAAAGACTGACCCAAACAGACACAGTGTCTACTGTGAGAGTAGCAGGTTAGAATGTGGGCAGAGAGCCCAGAATGTGTCTCCTTTCCAGGCAGACCGACAGGAATCTCTCTGGAGACTGGCCAGGAGGCAGGAAGTTCTCCTCGTGGCTCAAGAGTCTGCCAGGAGAAACTCATAATGATTCCATTTTAGGTTTAAAGGACATTACAGTCACTGTGGTTGCAACTTCCTCTATCCATGGTGCAGACACAAGCACACATATATCACCTATACCTAGCTAGCTGATATCTTGATATTTCTTTTTTCACCTTTCAGTTAAAGCCATCAATATAAGATAGCAGTGCCTGTGAATGACAGCTCTGTCTAGATCTTTGCCGAGTAAACAAGTAGATAATTAATCTGGGCTTAAGTCGTGGCTGGGCTGCTCTGCTGGGGTTCCCTCAGATGGTTTCCATAACTGATTGTGGCAGGGGCTACGCATTTGCTGTCCATTCTTGCTCTGTCAGTCATGGAACCTTGGTTTTGTAGAGTCAATGTACAATTATTGTTATTACTATTATTACTTTTCTTAAAAGATGACTTATCTCTCTTCTTTGTTTCATTGAATTTGAATGTGATTGCTAGAGCTCCGGAAGCGATTTTGTTATGTTTGAAGAGACAAGTAATGTGAAGGGATGAGGATTCTTATAAAAAGTTAGAGGGAGCATGCTGGCAGTGCAGCTGGTAGCTAGGCCTTAAAGACTGCACATGGGTAGAGAAGCACAGGATGGTTTTATTGTCCCAGCACCGTACAGAGAAAGAGGAAGTGAATCCCAGAGTCTCAAGGTGGGACCAGAAGTCCAGAGGCCGTGACATGTTGGGGGAGGCTTGAGTGGATGAGATCAGCAGAGTGGAGTGATAGGGAGACAAGGAGATCCTTACATCCAAGGCCCACCCCACAGAGGTTGCTGGGATGCAAAGTAACTGGATACTCAGACAACAGAAATTAGATCCCTCAGGCCCTCAAGCTGTGGAAGTGGGGGAGAAAAAAAGATCAGACTGGGAGGCCCCAGCCCTGAATTTGATCAGCCCTTACCCAGAAAAGAGGAAGTTCCTGACATTTCTTTCCTTCTTTCTTCTTTCTTGCTTGCTTTTTTTTTTCTTTTTTAAACGAGTCCTGGGCCTTGAACTCAGGGCCTGAGCACTATCCTTGGACTTTCTCAAGGCTAGAGCTCTACCGCCAGATCATAAAGTGTATTTGTAATAGTCTATATGGTATAAACCAATCACACCTTTAGTAAGCCTTTAGTAAGCATAGTAAGCAGCAGGTAGATTTATGAGATTGCTGACAACACAGCATCCTGACTTACAGTAAATGTTTTCTGTAGGTGGAACATACCACAAAACAACAACAGAAAGTATGAGCCAGCTCATTTAGAAACAGCATATCACCACTATCAAATATTACACATGGTATATAAGTGTGCATGCCATACTTTTTCATGACTGGCTGTGGCTTAGGTTTGCACCATCACTTATCACCAACTTCCTGCTGTAGCAGCTGTGATGTCACTGGGTGGTAGGACATTTTCAACTCCATTGTAATCTAAATGGCAGCACCCTGTGGTTTCATGACTATTTTTTCTTCCAGAATTAAAATAAATCTAGTTCAAAGCATTTTCACGTTCATACTTAAGCAGAAACACATCATCTTCCCAATGCAAGATTTTAGTCTAACAAACGGATTTCCATTAAAACACACAAGCAGAAAGGATTTAAATTTACTAAGATGATACATTTAAATGTTAGCATGATTATAAATGATTGAAGATATGAAAGAGTGTCTTTGTGGCTGCAGGAGGAACTAGCACCAGTCACAGGGGAGGTCATCTGGAATATTCTAGCCTAGGGCTGTGAAGGAGAAGAGGGGAAGATGAAAGTCTGATTTATTTTTTCCTCCTGTCCTGAAGGTATAACTTTATGGTGTGTGTGTGTGTGTGTGTGTGTGTGTGTGTGTGTGTGTGTGTGTGTGTGAGACAGTCATGGGCCTTGAACTCAGGGCCTGGTTATTGTCCCAGAGCTTTTGTACTCAAGGCTAAAACTCTACCACTTGAGCCACAGTGTTCCAGTTCTGTTTTGGTGGTTAATCGGAGACAAGAGTTTTCTTGGACTTTCCTGCTCTGGCTGGCTTGGAACAGCAATCTTCAGATCTCAGCTTCTTGAGTGACTCAGATTATGGGATGAGCCATAGGCTTGCAGGGTTAATGGGATACAACTGGATATATTTGTATTTTTATGCATGTGGATTACTTTTTATTTCTCTGGATTTCACCTCCCCATAGGTTGAAGAAAGAGAATTCGCATTAACCCCTGGACAGAGTGTACCATAAATCTTTAATTCTCATGTTCACCCCACTGTTATAAGAAAAAATCCAGGGGATTCCTTAGGTTGCTACATAGACTCTCCAGATCATCAATGGATGTTGGAAATTGTGAATAGTATTGAAACATAAGTATATCATGCTTCTATCTAATCCACACATACCTGCAATGAAATTTAATTGATAAATTAGGAACAGTAGGAGATTAACAACCACCCATAATCAAGTAGAATAACTCTGGCAATCTATTGTAATTAAATGGGCAGCATAACTACCTTTGTATTTTGTGGCCATTCTTATGTAAAATAAAGATTACAAGTCAACCTGATAACCTAGCTAGCTAGGCATATGGGCTGGAAGCAGGTACAGAGAGGTTAGACCAGGAATAATTTATGTACTGCATTAGATAAAGTAGAATGGCACAAAATTTCATCATGTTACTCAGAACAGCATGGAGTATAAAATTTCTAACCTATTGGAATTTTCCATTTCATACATTAGGCCAAGAGTACCTGGCTGCCGGGGCCAGCCGGCAGCAAACCAGGGTTCACGGATTGGGATTCCTGAAATAGGGGCAAGGACTAGGAAAAAATAGAAGAGAGACAAACAGATGGAGTTCGGGAGGACTATAGCCCAAGTCAGCAGACCAAGAAGACTGTGAGCTCCAGACTGCCGCCTAAGACTCTCTCGTTTATTTTAAGTTCCGACCTTAAATACTCTTCTTAAAACTTGTAGTTGCCAGAGGCTACATTCATACAAAATAGTAAACAAATCACATATAGGATAAATAAGAACTGATTGACATTGCTTAAAGTCATCATGATAAGAACTGATTGACTTTGCTTAAAGTCATCCTGATCAGAGTTACTTCCTTGTGTATACAGTTGTGTAGGTCCAAGGTCAGGTCCAAGGTCATTGACCCCACAGTCGGTCCCCAACATCTCCCCCGTCTGTCTTTCAAAAGATGCGGTCTTGCTTGTCTTGGGTTGGGTGGATCGCTGACTCTGCCTTACCCGTCATGGGGAACTTCTTCAGATCAAGCTGAAGGCCCTGTCTTAGGTTGGTCAGAGAGCGTCCCCTCTTATCCCATCCTTGACTGCAATTCCTCTCGGGGGGGAATTCATCCATCTGGGGCTTAGAACTGCGGAGTTGTTCGATTGGTGACTGTTGCAGATGTGACCATTGGACGGCTACTGGCCATAGGTGTTGATTTGTTCCCAACCATAGCTTCAGTTGTCACTTTACTTGGAGTAGAAACAACAGCAGTTGGCTTGATATTGGCTGTTGGTGGATCTGAAGTGCTGGCAATTCCTCATTCTTCAGAAGCTGCAGTCGTTTTCAACGCAATTCCTCATTCTTCAGAAGCTGCAGTCGTTTTCAACGTGATCAGTCTCTGCTGTTCTGGGACCTTACTAGTAGGTTCTTGAGGCTCTTTTCTCTGCTCCAAGTGCCTCCCTTTATGATCTCGGAGTTCTCTCTCCAATCTACTGATTCGACCTTCTTAATGGGACTTAAGAGCTGTCATACAATCATCAAGTACATTTTTTTTTGATCTAACATTCCATTCTCCCCCCTCTTTAAAACAATGCAATAATTCAAACATAAATGATTTTCTTGATTAAACCTTGAACATGTTCACTCACTCATTCACACACATTCATACTCAAAGATTTTAAAGTGCACAAAATTAATATTGGCCATTCATTTTCCGGAAGTTTGTGTCAAGAGAGCTTTGCCAATTTTACTCTTGCAGGTGAGAACCAGGTTCAAAACAAAACTTTAGAAAAAACATAAGGATCCATATTTAAAACTGGTACCAATTTCAAAGACAAAACTGGACAAGAAAAAATATGTAACATAATTTTACTCTTGCAGGTGAGAACCAGGTTCAAAACAAAACTTTAGAAAAAACATAAGGATCCATATTTAAAACTGGTACCAATTTCAAAGACAAAACTGGACAAGAAAAAATATGTAACATGAACAAGACAAAGAAACAGAGACTTTTACACTTAACACAAAAACATGAATTCAGGTCTTTTCTGCATTACTGGATGCATTATTGGAGGGTTGGGGGTGAAGGTCCAGTGGGTCGCTGCTTGGATGACCACTGTCACTCTCCACAATCCGAACATAGCGTTCGGGCAGCCAGCGGGCATCATTTTCTTCCTGTGAGAAAACACATACATGCCCTCTACCCCAGGTTAGAACAGGATCTGGTCCGTGCCAAGCACCAGTTAGGGGATCCTTCCATTTTACTAAGGCAAAAGCACGCTGCTCTCTTTTTTCCCAGAATCGCTGAGCAGCAGATAAATTATTTGAATCCAGATTCAAAAAATTTAAAACAAATAAAGCATGATTAAGTATATTCACAGGGGTAGCGGGATACGACTCTCCTTTCTGTATTTTAGCAATTTGATGTTTTAATAATCCATTAGCTCTCTCCACGATGCCTTGACCTTGAGGATTGTAAGGAATGCCTGTAATATGAGTGATATTATAAGAATGGCAGAAGGACTGAAATGCTTGGCCTGCATAGCCAGGGCCATTATCTGTTTTTATTTGCAAGGGAATCCCCATCACAGCAAAACATCGAATGCAGTGAGAAATACAATGTTTAGTAGCTTCCCCAGCAAGGGGGGTGGCTAGGATAAAATTAGAATAAGTATCTACAGTAACATGAACATATTTTAATCGGCCAAATGATGGAACATGTGTGACATCCATCTGCCAAATGTGATTAGAAAGCAGTCCTCGTGGATTTATACCTAAATGAGGAGCTGGTGAGAAGGGCACACAGTTGGAGCAAGTTTTAACTATTTGTCGTGCTGCTTCTCTAGATAATTTAAACTGTCGGCGCAAGGCTCGGCTGTTTTGATGATGGATGGCATGTGACTGCTTAGCAAGTTCAACTTGAGTTAAATAAACTCTGGTGGAAGAATCAGTAACTGCGTTACCCTCACTTAAAGGGCCAGGAAGATTAGTGTGAGCTCGAATGAAGCCAAAAAAACAGGGGTGGTTGCGAGAACAAAGCAAAGTTTGTACTTGGCGAAATTGGGTCTGGATATTGGAGTTAGTAGTTCCAATAAAGGGAACAGTTTCTATGACTTGAAGAGCACGAATTACATATTGGCTGTCTGAGTATAAGTTAAAGGGCTCATCTTGTAACAGGACGAGTGCTTGTAAAACAGCCTCTAACTCTACCTCTTGGGCGGAGGTAAAACCCGTAACCCAAGATTGAGTTTTCCCATTAATGGTCAAAGCAGCCGTTCCATTAGAGGATCCGTCTGTAAATACTAAAGCGGCAGAAGATAAAGGCGAGGCCCGTACTATGGAAGGAAATAGGAACGTATGACACGCAGCAAATTGGAGGAGTTTGTTAGATGGGTAGTGATGCAAAATTTTTCCCGTATAATTGGCCCAAGCAATGGCCCAAGAATCGCAATGGGCGAATAGCCAATCTTGTTGTTGTGAATTATATGGGACACAGATAAAATGAGGTTCGTGACCTAAATATTTACGGGAATCCACTCGGCACATATGTATCAGATTAGCTACCAATTCGTAGTAGGGGGTCAGCACTTTGCCAGGTGTTGATGGTAGATAAAGCCATAAAAGTGGGCCATCCTGCCACAATACAGCAGTTGGGGAGTGAGAAGTAGCTAAAATGTAAACTCCCCATGGTTTAGAGTAGTCACAATAGTTCACTTGTTGCTGGGAAATTGCCTTTTCTACGATTTGGATGGCCCTCTCGGCGTCGGGATTTAAATTGCGCAAGGATGTAGGGTTGGTATCTCCTTTTAAGAGATCAAAGAGGGGTTTTAACTCTCCAGTGGACAGCTTTAAATAAGGCCGAAGCCAATTTATATCTCCTAAAAATTGCTGAAAATCATGAAGAGTTCTTAAGTGTGAAGTTTTTAATTGTATTTTTTGGCTTTTAAAATAGTGTGGGCCTAATATATGGCCTAAATACGTAAAAGGGGGATGTTCCTGAACCTTTTCAGATGCTATTATAAGGCCAAAGCGGCTCAGATCTTGCTTTAGTTGTCCAAAGGCTTGTCGTACGACGGTAGGGTCAGAACAAGCCAACAAGATGTCGTCCATATAATGAACAATATAAACAGAAGAGAATTTTTCACGGGTGGAAGAAATGGCTCTAGCTACAAAACTTTGACATAAAGTTGGGCTATTTGCCATGCCCTGTGGGAGCACAAGCCAATGATATCGCTTCATGGGTTCTTTAAAATTAACAGAGGGGACGCTGAAGGCAAAGCGCTTACAGTCTTGAGGCGCCAGGGGTATAGTATAGAAACAATCCTTCAAATCTATAATAATCTTATAAGTATCCTTTGGGATTGCCATGGGGGAAGGCAAGCCGGGCTGTAAGGCTCCCATCAGTTCCATAGTTGCATTTATCTTTCTCAGATCCTGTAACAGCCTCCATTTACCTGACTTTTTCTTTATAACAAAAATTGGAGAATTCCATGGAGAGTTAGAAGGGGCCACATGTCCCAAGTCTAGTTGTTCCTGTACCAGCTGCTGAACTGCAATGACCTTTTCTAGAGAAAGAGGCCACTGTTCGACCCATACCGGTTCTTCCGAGAGCCAATTTATGGGATCAGCATGAGGGGCAGGACAAACAACAGCCCCCGTTAAAGAATACCCTAATCCTTGTCTCGTAGGGTGAGACTGGGGTTGGAGTGGCTCTAGCTCCCCCTGTGCTGCTCGGCCTAGTCCCCTAAAGGGGAGGAGGCCTTGATCAAGTAACTGCTTAGTGACCGCAGCACTAGGACTAAACATATACACTCCCATTTTTTCCATGATATCACGACCCCATAAATTAATTGGCAGATGATCCAAGACAAATGGCTGAAAATGACCAGAGTGCCCTTCTTCATCTCTCCAAACAAGGATCGCACTGCTCTGCTGTGGGTCAGTTGCTTGCCCAATCCCCTGTAGGGAAGTCATAGAGGTTGTCAGGGGCCATTGGGCTGGCCAATGCTTTTTAGATATTACAGACACATCCGCTCCTGTGTCTAATATTCCTTTAAAGGGTTTTTCTTGTATAAAAATAGTCATCTCAGGCCTCTCTTGTTTTATGCTTTGTACCCAATAGATATCAGAGGATCCAAATCCTCTCTGTCCACATGGGGCAGAAGAATTAGCAGTCTCCCCATGAGATAAAGGGACAAGTATTAGTTGTGCTAATTTTTGACCGGCTGGGATTGATACTACGTGTTTCGGGGCAGAGGCCATAACTTTGATTTCTCCAGTGAAATCCTGGTCAATTTTGCCAGGTGTAATCTGTATCCCTTTAAGGGCTGAGCTACTTCGCCCTAACAGCAATCCAGCCACTCCCGGGGGAAGGGGACCGAAGACCCCCGTGGGGAGAGCTTGTGTCCCCATCTCTGGGGTCAATACTGAGCAGGTGGAGGAACAGAGGTCCAATCCTGCGCTGCCTGGGGTGGCACGGAAGAGGCTGGAGACTGATTTTGGGGGGTTGTTAGAAGATTTACTTGTGGCCGAGAAGAGGGAGGGACTGCCCCATGGTTTTGCGGGGCCAGAGGCTGGCCCCTTCGCCAGTTTCCCGAAAGCGGGCGGCCATTGCGATCTGTTCTTGACCTGCAATCTTTAGCCCAGTGCTTCCCTTTACCACAGCGTGGACATGTGCCAGGTAATTTTTCTCTCTTTAACCTGGCCTGGCGTGGGCATTGCGTCATCCAATGTCCTATTTGTCCACAAGAGAAGCAACGCCCTGGGGGTCTAGCAGCCCGGGCCTCTGGCCTCTGGCCTCTATATTTTAGAAATTCAGTAGCAGTCTTTCCTTGAGGAGCGGCGGCTAAAGTAAGGCCTTGTACATGGGAGGGTCCAATATCAGCACATAGTGAAATAAAGTCATTGATTCCTCCCTTATTCCTATGGGGTCTGATAGCCGCCTGACAGGCGGCGTTGGCATTTTCATAGGCTATGTGTCTAACTATAATATTCCTTGCGTTCTCATCTTGTACTAGGTGGTCTGCAGTCTCCATTAATCGAGACAAAAATTCTAGATAAGGTTCATTCGGTCCCTGTTTAACTTCTACTAAATTTTTTGTACGATTGGAATTACGTAACCTTTTCCAAGCCTCTTTCGCCGCAGCATTTATTTGTAAATAGGCTTCCTTTGCATAACCCAATTGATCTTCGGTGTTTTTATAGATTCCCTCTCCTAACAACTGATCAAAAGTGTAAGGCAGGTTCTTAGACCTATTTGTTTCAATTTTAGCCCGACACTGTGCAGTGAACTCTGTCTCCCATAATAAGTACTCTCCCGCATCAAGGCATGCTCTGGCAAGCCGCTTCCAGTCATTTGGGCATACAATACCAGCACACGCGGCCTCTAATATTACTTGAGTAAAAGGGGCAGTTGGCCCATATTGGGAGCAGGCACTCTTTAAATCCTGCAATAGTTTAACAGTAACAGGTTGATGGTATACTTGTTCATCCTGATCAACTAAACTAGGGAAGCATCGAGGCTCTGAAATATCTTCCCTCTCTCTAGCAGCCTGAGCCAGGTTTAATTGCGATGCACTGTGCCTGGTTGTAGTGCCTGTTAAAAGGGACTTATTGCTAGGGCCTTTAGGCTTGAAAGGTTGGAAAAGGGATTGAGGCCGTAAGGCTGCAGCCGGAGGCGGTGGGTGTGAGGGATAGGATTTAGAATCAGAAACCATAGTGGCCTGAGGGTCATATCTCCTTCCTACTTCTGGAGGGGCTCTCTGCTCTATCCCCATTTTAGATAGTAGATGTAGCATTTCTTCTAACCTCTTTTCTATTGTAGCTATCCGGTCCTCCATCGGCTCATCATAACTTTCCTCCCTCATATTAAAATTTGAATTCTGATACTCAATATCTACTGGTTGTTGTTCCCTTTCCAAGATCTCACTTAGACTCTCTTGGGCTGCGGCATATGGCTCAGCCTCAGGTTTTTCAGAAGGGTCCTTTAATTCATAAAGTTCCCTTAATTCAAATTCAGCATTCTCATGTTCAGGATCTATGCCTTCACTTACTAAATTATATACATCAATAGCCTCTACTGGGGTCTTTTCGGGGCCATATACATTATAATAATCTTTAATTCTTTTTCCTATCCCCTGCCAGGCTTTTTGGAATTCCTCCTCTATAGACCTCGGGCATGCCTCCTCGAGAAACTGTAGGAAGCTCTGAAGTGCCCCTTTTTCCACCCACATTCCGTGGGCTTCAAGTAGGCCTGTTAAGATCGGTAAATATGACATATAGCTATTAACTTGACCCATAATTTTTTTTCTCCTGACTATACACTCTCCTAATAGTCCTACGACGTGTTACTCACCACAGGGGGGGGTCCTTCACCTTGTCCCAGATTTTCAGGTCCCTGTTCGGGCGCCAGTTGCCGGGGCCAGCCGGCAGCAAACCAGGGTTCACGGATTGGGATTCCTGAAATAGGGGCAAGGACTAGGAAAAAATAGAAGAGAGACAAACAGATGGAGTTCGGGAGGACTATAGCCCAAGTCAGCAGACCAAGAAGACTGTGAGCTCCAGACTGCCGCCTAAGACTCTCTCGTTTATTTTAAGTTCCGACCTTAAATACTCTTCTTAAAACTTGTAGTTGCCAGAGGCTACATTCATACAAAATAGTAAACAAATCACATATAGGATAAATGAGAAAGGATTAACATTGCTTAAAGTCATCATGATAAGAACTGATTGACATTGCTTAAAGTCATCATGATAAGAACTGATTGACTTTGCTTAAAGTCATCCTGATCAGAGTTACTTCCTTGTGTATACAGTTGTGTAGGTCCAAGGTCAGGTCCAAGGTCATTGACCCCACAGTCGGTCCCCAACACCTGGCACCATGGAAAGTAAAGTTTTCAGTAAGAGGGACTGCCTCTCTCCTACTTCAAGTAATTCTTTCCCTTTTAAAATCCTGTTGGTTTTATTTCTTGTAGTAGCCATGGGAATGGTCACAAGACTCAGATCAACCACCAAAAAGTCTTCCCTTTTCAAAGTTTTGTTTGTAATTTACTACCTATAGAGAGAGTAGGTTTTGACTGATGAAGAGCTAGGAAAATAGAAAAAGGTAGTGGCCAAGGCTTGAAGGAAAAATTTGGCAGGAGGAAAACCACAATCAAGGGAATCCTTGAGAATCCTGGGGCTTTCCTCCTGTTAACTTATTCCAAAACTTGGATTGTGGTTTGATTGTGTGGTTAGACAACACAGATTACTTTTGTCATGACCTGGATATAATTCAAGTTAATTTGAGTTAAAAGAACATCAAAACAGCATACATTAAATTAGTCAGCATCTTTCAAACGAAGCAAGATGGACATGGGCAAAAAGAATGAGAAGGCACATGGTTTATCATGGATTACAGTATTATTCATTGAATGGGAGAATAGTAGCCCTCCTTTTACTAGGGAAAATAAATTCTTGATAAACAAAGAGGGAGAGCAACCGAATTCAGTGCATCCCTCACCAAGCACATGGAAAGCTTGTTTTATTTTTCTATGAATTTCATTGTACAACCCAGTCTTTACAACTCTGTGAAGACCCTATAATAACTGTGGAGTGGTGGTGAATTTCTATAGTCCAAGTTACTTGGGAGTTGAAGGTAGATTTTTGTTTTAATTTTTATTATAAATGTGAGGTACAGAGGGGTTACAGCTACTAAGTCAGGTATTGAGTACATTTCTTTATGAACATGTCACTTCTTCCCTTGTTTTCTCTGTTTTTTTTCTCTATATACCCCTGCCCTACAAATTATACAGTTCCTTTTCAACATCGTGTCTAGTAAATATCACCACTTTGTCCCATCATTTTTGTGCTTCCCCTTTACCCTCCACAATCTCCTAAGAATATCCTCTTCTGGGGGAAAAAAGCTCTCTTCATGATCTTGAATTATAAAGATAATTTATACCTTTTCTAAGCAGCAATGAACAGTTTAATACAGTCGGAGCAGGTCTATAAATGATCCCACCCACCCATCTGACCAATTGTAAACTTGTTTAAAAGAGAATTATGATAGAGGTAGGTCTGAAACTATCCTAGTAAGTAAAAGACACATACTACTTAGGACTCGCTTTACTGAGAGTTCTTTCAAATGCTGTGATTGTAGATTTAAGTAGTTAAGCATTACCTACTGGTGGGTAGTTAGTGAGCTCTATTAATATATAAGTAGGTTGAATTCCTGAAATAAATGTCCAGCCTATTAATATTTATCCAGATCTCTAGTTTCACCAAGTTAAAGTATCTACTGTCAGTGTGGTTTCCTTCTTCCAAAAATAGATGTCAAATTTTGAACTTAAAAAAACTTTTTGGTCATCCTAAGGATGAAACATGAAATTTCTTTCTATTTTTCTCTCCTGCTCATTTCTCTTACACTGTCTCATATCCTTCTGGTTGTAATTTCAGCAGCCTGACATTCCCAACATCAAATAGAGGTTAAGTACCATGTTATTTAAACAAGATGAGTGGATTTGATAATGACTGAGTAAGGAAAGTGGAGAAGGAATAAAGGAGCGACCAGCAGCTACTCCCTGAAATGGGCTCCACACACCACACTCAGTGGTCTACTCAGTAAAAGAAAATACTGCTGTCATAACACTATAATTTATCTCCTTAAATTTTTTATGTTTCCCACTTTAGAAAACAACTATGTCTAGTATATAATTTCTCCCTTTTATTATGACATTTGAGAAAGTAGCCAAGACTGGTTAGGTTTAATTATCCCATCAAGTTATTTTAGATGTGAATTTCTACCAGTCATTCACACATGGGCAGATGGCTGGAACATGCTATTCTAGAATGGCCAGGCTTGGGTGGAGCTAGAGAAAAACATCCCCTCCCTTCCTCAGTGTCTGTGGTACTGTGTGTGAAGATGTTATCCTGGGTGCTACCTCTGGGGCAATCTCAAGATGTGGTTTAACATGAACCATTAGCTGATCCGTTCTTTAAAGAAGCTCTTCTGATTCTTTAATCTTGAAAAATGGGACTCTGCTAAGCATTTTCCATCAGAGGAAACAAAACAATGCAACCAGAGAATAAAGCAATGGATGCTATACTTGTCTCATGTTCACCACAGCCATGTTGCTTGCTCCATGGTATACTTTCCAGATTGGGTCTCATTGTTCCTGTATTCTGATGCCACAAAGTCAGCTGTATGCAGCAGATGAAGACGTAGAGTTCCCCTACTTTGAAAAATCTGTATTTCAATGTGTTTTCAGTTGAGATAACAATGCCCCCGGACGGGGTATGTGTTCAGAATGTACTACATCTAGCCATTTGGGCACTAGCATAAATCTTTACTCACCTAGTTCTAGACACAGAAGCTACCTTCCTTCAGCATGACAATAAATGACCACTTTTTTCTCTTCTTAGGAGGGAAGTACTATCACTTTCAAGATATTTTACTATATACAATACTCTTGATGGGCTACGAGTTTGACTTAATGATAGAGTGCTTGCCTATCATTCACAAAGACCTGGGTTTGATTCCTCCATACCATGTACATAGAAAAAGCTGGACTGATGCTGTAGCTCAAGTGGTAGAGCTCTAGCCTTGAGAAAGCCCTGCCAAAATAATGATAATAATAATATCTTGAAAAGACATTCCAGATAAAGCACTGTTCAGTGTATCTACTCCTAAGGTATGAAGATATATATTCAGGATTGTTTTTCACTAAATGCCTTATACAGATATTTGAAGGGTTTTTTTTTCCCTCTGTAATTAAGCTATGGCATCTCCAAGGGTTTTGTTTTTTTTTTAATGGTGGAAAATTTAAACTTTTCAAGGTCAAACCAGTCACTTTGAGCTTAAAATACATTTTAAATTGTTATAAATTTTAGTTAATCTGGCATTCACCTGCTCTCTTTTTGCATTCCTCTCAGGTAGACCAATATTATAGCAAAGACTTAAAATAAGTCTTATGCCTGTTATTCTAAACTCTTTTTAAATTTTTTTTGGTGGGTCATGGAGATTGAACTTGGCCTGGGCACTGTCAATGAGCTCTTCAGCTCAAGGCTACCACCCTACCCTTGAGCCAAGCCGCACTTCTTGTTTTCTAGAGGTTAATTATAGATAAGAGTCTCAGGTACTTTTGTGCCTGGACTGGCTTTAACTAAACCTTGATCCTCAGATCTCAGTCTCCTGAGTAACTAGGATTATAGGTGTGAACTACCGTGCCCAGCATCTAAGCTCTTTGTATAAGATTATTCAGTTAATCATGTAAGAAGAACATGTCATTATTTCTATATGTATAGAAACTAAGGCCACTGTGGCTTCCCTCTCCGTTTCCCTCTCTTTCTCCCTGCCCTTTTTCTTCTTCCTTTCTTCCCCTTGGCAATGGATTCTCACTATGTGCTCTATGATGGCCTCAAACTCATGAATCTATTTTAGAGATTATAAAGATTATGGGCATAAACCAACATGCCTGGCTATATACCTTCTTTTTGTCTAGCTCATCAGCTTGACTCTGGGGGTGTTTGTGTACCCTCACCCAGGAATGAGAGCAGGGAGGCAGAGCTACATGTGAAAGGTGTCTTTGTGATGTTTGCATCATTTGAAGGACACCTTCAAAGTCCTGGGTGCTAAAGGCCTCCATATCTAAATGCTACACCATGCCAGACTGAGGTGACCAATCCTTCAGTAGTTGTGGCCCAAAGGAAGAAAGTTAGGTTAGCCCTTGAAGGGGATATTGAGATTATGGCCCCTTCTTGATTTTTTTCTTTGCCCCTTGACCACCGTGACATCAATTAGACCTCTGGTACACGCTCTCACTTTGAGGTACCTCCTTCACACAGGTTCACAGACAACACAGCCAAGTGCCCATGAACCAAAACCTAGTCAGACAATTGACTTTTCTTTCTAAGTTGCCTAACTCAGGTACTTTGTTATAGTAATGGAAAGCTGACTAAGCTATGCACCCAAATTGCCCCTCTTTATTTGGGACTGTACCAAAAACATGGTTTAGATCATAGTTCTGTCACATGCTGGCCATATAACTTGCAGCAACTTGACTTCTTTTACTGTTTCCACACCTTGTTTCTGAAGTATATATAATAAGACTACATTCTTCAAAGGATTACTATAGAAATTAAGTATATATATATTAATTTATACTTGGCATTTAAAAGTCCCACATTACATGTTTGGTAAAATACCATTACATTTCAGAAGAATGGAAAAATTTTAGAATATAGAATTGACAAAATTTCCTAACATGTAAGATATTCGAAATTAGGGTTGGTTGAGTTTACCTTGACAAGTTTCAATATTCCACCATAAAAATTGAATTTTGAAGTTAGTTACAGAGAAATAAAGATGCTTGTATTTCTGTGCACTGAGTCTTATGAATTGTAATTGCAAATTTTATTTTTGATCTGCAATCACTTAGGTAAAAACTATATATTCAATAATAATCTCTACTTTTATAGTATTCTGGTACACACTTGGCAAATCTATATTTCCAGTAGAAAATCATTTCTCAGGCACATGTTGACATTTACACTTCAATCACATTCCTTAAGACGGAACTGTGAGTAATTCAACTCTAATTTCAGGTGGGAAAGTCGTACTTCACGTTTCTTTTACTGTACAAACAATGTGACAAAAGCCCACCCTTTCTTCCTTCCTTTCTTCTTTCCTTCCAGCACTAAGGATCAAATCCAGGCAAGCAGTGAGTTACAATACAAGTTCCCCAAAATTTTGTTTACTGATATTATAAAACAACAAAAGCAAACTTTTGTGGCTGGGAAAAATCTCTCACATCTTAATCACTTGTTTCTTATAATTAAACAATAACTTCTCTCTCTCCCCTTCCCCATCAACTCTCCTATTATTTCCTTCTCCTTTTTTCTTTCTTATTTTTGCCAGTAGTCGAGCTTGAGTAGGATTAGCCAGCTTGGCTAACAAAATCTGTGTGACCCCCTATCTTAAATTAATCGAAAAAGATTGGGAAGTGGAGGTATGGTAGAGCACTAACTTTGAGCAAAAAATTTAGGGACAGCAACCAGGCCCTGCATTCAATTCTTAGGATGGCACAGACACAGACAGACACAGACACAGACACAGATACTGAAAGACAGACAGATGGACAGATGGACAATCAGACAGACAGACAGACACACACACACACAGACAGACACACACACACACACACACACACACAATCACTTAATTTCCATAAAATATTTCAGAATCTTGAGAACTTTGGTTTATATTCTTTGTTGGTACAAAGACTGGCCTTCAGTCTTATTTCTGTTTTAACTTGCTCAGATTAAGAAGAAAGTCACTGGATATCAACAGGTCTAGTTCCTATTTTGTTTTACTTTCCCCTTAAATCAAGGTAGGAAAAAAATTCAAGTGAGGATAATCAGACACTTGCCTTGGGTTCTGTCTGACTTGTTAGGTCAGTGAGTTCCTTTTACTTTTTTCCCTTTGGTGGTGCTGGGGTTCAGACTCAAAGTTAACTCTTTCTAGGTAGGTGCTCTCATCCTTTGTCCTGCACTTGTTTTTGGTAAGATCTCGTAGGTCAGCTTGGACTGGGAACTCCCTACATACAGCTCCACATATAGCTGCATCAAGATGAATGCCACCACCCCGGGGACTATTGATTCACTTGAGATCCAGCTCAGGCTGGCCTCAAATCATGATGCTTCATATCTGAACCTCTCAAATAACTGGGATTACAGGCATGGACTACCACAACCAGCCTGAGAGAGTTCATAATGTGTAATCACAAGGACAGTAGTAAGAAGCCCCCAAATGATGGTATTTGAGCATATAGAATTCTTTTGCTTTGCATTACTTCCATAATTTGAACAGCTTGTCTATTTCATAACACTTTACAAGTATGGTGTTCTGGGGCTTGAAACACACATTTTTTTGGTTCATTCTTTTTGTCTTAGGAAATTTAAGCAATAAAACGTGTTTTTTTAAATACCATTCTTAGATCTTATTAGTATTACATAACAAATATCACTATTTTTCTCTTTTTCTTTATTAACAAAAAATGGTTCTCATAGTTTTTCTGCCATCATAGCAAAAAATGCAAACATTGTAGTGCACTTATAATCATGAGAGCTAGAAGGGGCAGGTGACATATTGGATACGTCTGTGTAATCTCTGAAAATAAATTTGAATTGAGCCAGGCTCATCATTTCTTCCTGAAGCTTGAATCACCTAAGACTAATGAAGATGATTGGGCACGGATGTTAAACACCTGTAATCATAGCTACTCAAAAGGCTGGGATTTGAGAATCATTGTTCAAACCCAATCCTAGCAGGAAAGGCTATAAAATTCTTATCTTCAATTAACCAGAAACAAGCTGGAAGTGAAGGTAGGGCTTAGTGGAAGAGTACCAGCCTTGAGTAAAAAAGCCCAGGTATAGCACCCAAACACCTCAGTTCAGGCCCCAGGACCAGGAAAAAGAAAATAATCCTCCCATGCCATTGACTGCAAAGGCTAAGCCTAAAGGCATGTGAAAGTGGGCTAGATAAGTACAAGAAATCAATTTTCCTATGGGAAGCCCATTTTTGGTATGACCCTATTAATCTAAAAGGTCTCCTTTGCCCATTCTGACAGAGTTAGGTGGAAAGAGACTCTCCCCACCTTCCAGCTGGTGTAACAGCCTTTTTTATTCTACCATCATCAGGGACTGCCTTTAAGAGCATTTTGATGGATGGTATTTTCTACAGTGTTGGTAGTGGGAGGAGGAGGAGGAGAATGTATTTGCTACACAGGCAGTTTTTGTGGTTTTAGCAGGACTACCCCCCCCAAACCCCTTCAACCTGACACTGTAAAACAGACTACACACACTGGCCTGTTACCACTCGCCTCCCGTGGCCTCTGGGATTCCTTTCTGTTTAGCTGTGTTTCACAGACTTTTGCATCTCTCTGAGGCAGAAGTTGTGAAAGCAGCAGGGGAATGGCAAAGAAATACAAACTGAAGCTGTTTCTGGAACATTCCAAGCTTATGTCCACACTTTGGTGGGAGAATTTCTTTCTTAAGAAAAATAAGGCACTCCAGGGTTCTTTGTCTGCTTTCCAGAGCATGCAAAAGTGAATTAACTTAAAATACATGCACCAACAGCCTGACGTGGAGCTGACACTACACATTAAGTACCCAGAAGGGTCCTTCAAGGCAGAGAGAAGAGGTTTTCACCTTCCCAGTAGTAGGGTGTAGAAAACACAGCCTTACACAAACTCTTATGTGAAAGGGTATTTGTTTTTGTTTTTGGGTTTGTTTGGTTTTTTTTTTTTTGCTTTTTTTCTCTCTTCAAAGCATCTGAGAATGTAAGTAATGGAGATGAAGATCTATGTACTTATACTTACTTTTATTTTTGTTTAAAATTTTACTGGGCTGGAACTGGGACTTGAACTCAGGTCCTGTATGCTGTCTCATCATGTTTTTGCTCAAGGCTGGTGGTGCACTACCACTTGAGCTCCACTTTTGGCTTTGGGGGGGTTAATTATAGATAAGAGTTTCATAGGCTTTCCTGCCCAATTTGGTTTCAAACTTCCGTCGCCAGACCTGAGCCTTTTTAGTAGCTAGGATTATAGAAATGAGGCACTGGTGCCTAGGAAAAGTGAGTTTTATACAAGGTGCTAATGGATTTTTCTCTAGAAGGCACCCTGCACAAGCACAATTACAAATTTTCTAAACAAAAATCTGTATGACTCTCAGCAAAGGAGTTCTGAGAAAATTACAGGATATTCACTGAGCTTTGCCAGCTCAATCACGTGATTGTCATCTGCTCAGCCATTTATTTTATCTTATTTTTTATTTTCCCAAGAAGAGATTGATATTCATAACAAAATGGTTTCTAGAGCAATAGGTTGGAGAGGAAATCATTTCCTTTTTAAAAAAATATATATTTTAAGAACATTCTCCTTTGGCAGTATATAATCTTTTAAAAATGATCTTGCTTTGAGATAGCTACAGATACATCATTTAGTGCTTTTTTCATGAATGTGAGACTGATAGCTTTAGATACTCAGGATGGATTGCTGAGATTTCATTACCATAAATCCCATGTCACAGGAGGATGATGGAAGCTTTTGGATAGATAACAGAAACTCATTAATCACCACTCTCTTAAACTAAGTACCACAGAAAGAATTTTTGCATGTTCTACATTCCAACATTTGTGAATGCCTCCTCTTCCCCAAATGCCATCCTTTATTAGTTCATGCTGTTTAAGAAAGCTCGAGTTAACTCCATGAAAAGAGATTGTGTACCAAGGGAAGAAAGGGCTGGAGAGGAGGAGGGGGAGGAGGAAGGCAGGGAGATTAAATTCTGTCTTAAGTCCAAACATGGCCAGATTGCATGCTAGCATTCACATCCTTTCCTTCTTCCCAGAGAATGTTGGCAGGCTTCCAGTTTATTAAAACAACAATCCTGCTCTCTGTATACACGATTCAAAGAGGGATCGTTTACTCAGAGCTGTTCTCTGTTTGATAAAAGCAAAAAAAAAAAAGATATTAAAAAAAGCATTTTTAGGAGAAGTTGTTTGTGACCATTACATGAAAGACTGTTTTGCTGAGCTTCATACAAGCAATCTGGATCATTAAATGACAAAAGGAAGCCACAGTTATTCTAAAAGCAGGGAGTCCAAGTTTCATCCAGGTATTTAATGATACTCCTTAAGCTTAGGAAGCTGTATTAAACAGAGGAAGTGTTTCTCTGCAGTTATATATTTCTTACTGTTCAAAGTCTTTTGGAACCAGTCTTCTCTTACACAGTACATTCTCCCCGTCCCCCCACATGCCCCCAAACAACAAAACAATGCTTCACAGGACTGTTTTCACTGATAGGTTTCCTTTGGCATTTAACTTTGAGAGAATATCTGTGAATATTCAACATTTTTGGCACTTATTTAACAATTCAAATGAAGTGGATCTGTTCACACATTCATTGCCAATAGATGGGTGTTTATTAAAGAGAAGGCATGCATGCCCAGACCTATTTCTTACTGTAAGAAAGCTGTGATGTTTCTTTGGTCACCAAAAATTTCTGTAATTTGACTAGTGATTTTTCAAGGTTAAGAATTCCATTGAATGTCCTGAGAACAATGAGAAACATCAAACAGACTTTCCTCTAGGAGAGCCAGCTTTGGGAAGGAGGAAGATCTGGTAAGTGTGCCATGTTTCCAGGTTGCCATGTGTGAAACCAAATCTTTGAAAGAAACATGGTAGGTAGAATGATGACTATGACTCGATGGTTGTCTTAACTCTTCAGATATGAGCCACATTTCTCTGAGAACAGAAGCCGAGAACACTAAAGACCAGATGGCAATTCAAAGCTCATCAGATATCAAAACCCTTTTCTCTTCTTAACAAAAGGGCAACAGAAGCTCCTCTTAGAAAGAAGGAAGGAAGGAAGGAAGGAAGGAAGGAAGGAAGGAAGGAAGGAAGGAAGGAAGGAAATGAGAGAGAAAGGAAAAGAAAAGAAAGATAAAAAAGAAAGATGGGGAAAAAAGAAAAAAAGCTATTAAGATAAATAGGTTGATTTATTTCTCCTCTTGCTTGGCTATTCTAGGGAATCCAGTAGAAGGTGTTCAATTCCAATCTGGCCTTCTGATCAAATCCTAAGTATTGCAGTCACGGGTCAAGCTACATCATGTGTCAACTACATCAGCATGAAACTCTAAACTTGTGGCCAATGAAACATGCCCTTCTCAACTGAGAGTGAACTGCACAAATTAAGTACAGCATTTGTCTTTTTGCCTAAGAGGAAATCTGAGAAGGTTTCCTTGGTCAAATCAATGTGGGCACAAGTGAGAGAATGGGATTCCTGTAATCCAGTTTGGATTGCTGGGTTTGTGAGGACAGTTCCTCCAACAGGACCTGTGGGGTGAATGAAAAATTTTCTGTGACTAGCTGGCTGAGCCCATGGAACACAGATACTTAGACAAATATTTTGTATCTCAGATGTTTTGGAATGAAATTAAAATTTCAGTCCATGAACTTGGTGCTTAAGACTTCCTTCTACAGTGTTGGTGGGCCTCTTCTAATCATTTGAAGGCTTTAAGAAAATGAATACTTCCCTGAGCAAGCAAGAATTTTGTTTGCAGTAAATTTAAGTGGCCACTCTTTACAAAATCAGGCTTCTGTTTACTCTATCAGGTTTTGGTTATCAAACCTCTACAATGGTGTACGTTAAAAACTTTAAAATCCCTCTCCCTTGGTCTCTCCTCTCTAGTATGTAGAATGTCTATGGTACTAAATAGAATTGATTTTTATAGAAAAAATTCTGGCTGTACCTAATGTTACTAAACTGTTCATTGAAAATTGATTCAGATAATATTACATGAATTTAAGCACTCTTAAAAGACTGATGGCATACAGTTTGTAGACTATGCTGATTATATCAAGCAGAGAATTTGGAGAAAAACCACAGTTATTTTTGGCAGACATCAAGCAAAAGGTCACCATCAATCTGTTGAGCTCACTACTGATGTCACACACAAAAAAGTACACCTCCACTCTGACTCATGTAAAGACCTCTAAGTCACATCCTGGACTAAAGGAATCATGAGACACATACTCACCACCGAACTGTGGCTGGTGCATGCTTTCCTTTTGACCAATTTAATATGGAAGCATTCTATCAGCCTTTGCTACTGACCACACTTCTTGAAGGCACTTCTTGCATCCATAGTATTTATTAAGTGTAATGGATATGGGCATCGGTCCTTAGGGTTTTTGCTCAAGGATGCTCTACTACTTGAGCCACAGCTCCACTTCTTGCTTTTGGGTGGTTAAGTAGAGGTAGGAGTCATATGGACTTTTCTGCTTGGGCTGGCTTCAACTTGTGATCCTCAGATCCCAGCCTCCTGAATAGCTAGGTTTATAGGCTTGGGCCATCTGCACCACTAAACAAGCTTTTCTCACACCTTTAAACTGCTAAATGTGGCTCTACTGGGAGGGCTGATTAGAATGCAAGAGATGCCTGCTTTGTGTTTGAATTCAGCGGGAGCTACAGGCATTGAAGGCTTTCTGTGGGAGCCAATAGCCTAGATTGAGGTGAATAATCGGCTTTTTGCTTGATGCTGTATCTCTCTTTTCACCAACAAACATTCTCTCTCCTTTTATCTTCCTGAGACTGGGTACAGTGAAATGGTACTTTCAGAACGATGTGGGTGTCAGTACTCCTGGTGATTTCTAGCATGTATGGAGCCTGTCACACAGGAGCAATCAGATGACAAAAAAGAGCACTCTTCAGTCCAGATTACACTCAGATACTATTCAGTGACACATCCACAAATACTATAAATGCCTTGCCTGAGTAATGAATGGTTTCAGAGCAAGGTCTTGGGCTGGCAGCAGGCTTGAAATTCTATAGACACAGGCAAGGGAGAAGACCAGGGGAGAGTTATAGGAAAGGATTAATGAGGGGTGTTGGCTGAGCATACTCCTCTGTTCTCCCAGTCACTAGACTGAGAAGTCACTGATTTTTGCCTCCAGGACTGTGCTTTCATAACTTAAAACAATCCTCTTTAAATAAATCTGCATCAGGCAATGCGTCAACACTTCATTGGTTTCAATAGAATTAGTTTTCTAAATGCTCTTTTCTGAAGCAATTTCTGTACTTGAAAATGCATTACAAGGAACATTTGCTATAACTACTGTACCACAATGTAGAATATGACAAGTAGGGCTTTAATCAGCACAAGCTGCCACACTGAATGCAATCTACATGGCTCCCCTCCGCCCTTGCAGTATCAACATTAGTCAGGAAATTCAGGTGATTTTCTTTGCTATTGTTTATAAATAGTAACCAGAACTTTAATTGCTTTCACTCAAAAGGATCTAGGGTAACAGCTTTGTAAATATGCCCAAGCAGGTGTGATTTAATCATCTTACATAACTCAGGCTCTTTCTTACCCCAGGGCTAATAAACCCTGAGCTCATCCTGTGGGCTGAGAGACAGCACAGTGAAGCCCGTACAGAGTGCAGAAATCTAAATGTCAGCTCTCTAGGTTAGACTTGCCTAGGGCCAACTCAGGGCACAACTACCAGGCATTGCTGAAAATCCATTGTCTTGATGTGTGTATGTTTTAGGGTCCATGTTCTGTGCTAACATGACTCATAAATAAACACAGCATAGAGTTCCATGTAATGGATAAGAATTTCTACTTGCAATATTTCATTAACCTTAATGTGGTCTACCTGCCTTCTTTTTATTTTTTCCTAAAGGGGAAATAGAGGAAAAAGAGTCTTTCAAGTGCTCTCATAGAAAGAGACAGAGGTTTCTATAAAATAGTCAGAGCCATTTATCATATTCTACTACAGTGTGTGTGTGTGTGTGTGTGTGTGTGTGTGTGTGTGTGTGTGTGTGTGTGTGTATGTGATGTGGTGTGCACTGGAGCTTGAACTCAGGACCTGAGCCCAGTTCTTTAGCTTTTATGCTCAAAGTTGACATTCTATTATCTGAGTTACAGCCCAATTTCTGGCTTTTATTTCTTTTTGTGGTTAATTGAAGAGATAAGTCTCAAACTTTTCTGCTTAGGCTGGCTTTGAACTATGATCCTCAGATCTCAGCCTCCTGAGTAGCTTGTATTTTAGACATGAGCCACCAGCATCCAAATTCTTTTTCACTTTTTCCTCCTTTTTTTTTTGCCAGTCCTGGGCTTGAGCTCAGGGCCTGAGCACTGTTCTTGGACTTTCTCAAAGCTAGAGCTCTACCACTTGAGCCTCAGCACCACTTCCGGCTTTTTTTTTTCTCTATATATGGTACCGAGGAATCAAACCCCGGTCTTCGTGCATGCTATGCAAAGCACTCTACCACTAGGCCAAACTTCCAGCCCACTTTTTCCTCTTTTTAATGTAGCTGAATTGGAGAAAAAAGGTAACAGTCCCTGAGATTTGCTAAGATTTTTCAGTTGGGGAGAGAGCTGTTGGGATGATGAAATTCAGGATACTGGCTTAGACTTTCTGGAAACAGTAAGAAAGAATAACTTACCGCCTTTATTCTGGATTTTTTTTTTTTTTGCCAGTCCTGGGCTTGAGCCCAGGGCCTGAGCACTGTCCTTGTCTTGGACTTTTTCAAGGCTAGTGCTCTACCACTTGAGCCTCAGCACCACTTCCAGCTTTTTTCTATGTATGTGGTACCATGGAATTGAATCCAGGTCTTCATGAGTGTTAGGCAAGCACTCTACCACTAGACCAAAATCCTGGCCCCTCTTCTGGACCTTTTGGAGGACAGTCACCCACTTGTCTTTGAAAGATGCCCTTGGCAAAGCATAGTCTGTATGAGTTTGTATGTGAGAGGACATAGACATAGCACAGGACCTTCGCTTTTCTACTTCTTTTGGCTGTGTATAATTAGGCTAATGACTTCCAGCCTCTGACCTTCAGTGTACTCATCTGTGAAACTGGCACAGATTCCACCATCTCCAGTTACTCTGAGGATTACAGGTAATGATACTTCGAATACAACATACTAGGATATCAACATTTACTAAAGATTAAGTAGCAGAAGACTACAGGTGGCCAAGATTTGCTTCTTGTCTGAAAGGATCTCACATTCTTGCTGGAAAAGTCCAAAGAATGTAAGTTTTAAACAGTGGCAAGTACTCAGATTCTATGTCTTTACCTTCCAGAGAGAAGTGAATCTGGATGTGTTCAAGGTCAAAGTCTCCTACAGTGGCAGACAGGAGTGTTCAGTGAAGCAGGTAAAGTTATAAAGATGCTTCAAAGAGTCTTCAAAACATCTTTTTTCCTGAATTACACTTTAGTAAACTCAGGAATTAAGTCCATGGAATTTCTCTCATCTAGGTTTCATTTTAATCGAAGCTTACTCTGGTCCAAAAAATTGTTGCCTAAATAAACATGATAAATGTTGCTACACTTAAAGTCCCAGAGAACAAAAAAGCCATGTGCCAATCACACAGCTCAATATCTGCCCTGGTTGAATCAATTTGTTATTGTTTATTGCATGATTTAGATCACTATTGGGGATCCACTTGATTCCTCTGAAATTAATTTAACAATACTAAAAGCATCAGAGACAATTTTGGGTGGCATTATGATGGAACATTTATATGACAGTCGATTGCTTGTCTTTGCATGATAGTGTGGGCAAAATTTGGGCGCTGAAACCAGGCTTCTGATTCTTAACAATCGTGACCCTTCCTGAAAAGACATATTTAAATGAAATCAAAACTAGACATTAAGAGCCAAAAATATAGTCAGTATTGTCTATTTCTTATAATGGTAACCCTGATCCTGGAGGTTTTCTTGTTCATTGTGTTCCCATCTAGTAGAATGTCATTTCTCACACAGGCTGGTCTCTGTCCTCTTTTATTAGAGCCAAGAAAGGCATTTGACCTGGAAATTATTTCCTGAGGTGAAGCAGGACCTGTGAAGACAGATTTCTGATATTCAATTCAAAAATAATTTTCATTTTGAAGTTTTATCTTGTATGGTGATATAATTAACTTGCTATCTTTACATTTTATTTAATCCAGTGGCACAGAACAGAAAATTACAGCTAGCGGGGAAAAATACATGTTTAGAAATGATAGAAGGCAAGGTAAAGGAACAAAACACACAGCAAAATTAAATGGGAAAGAAAACAAAAAATAAAAAAGATTAGCCTAGGAAAACACCTCAGAAGGTTTAATTATTGGTTGTTATACAATATGAAAAGGGGCAGGAGAAAATTGTCAAAAAATGATGGAAGGAAATCTGCTATAGTTGAGAAAGATAAGAGCTTTCATTTTAAATGGAATCAATTGTGGCTAAGATACTATTTCCTGACATTTCAATAAAGCAAAAGCAATGAGAAAAGCCTGAAAGCTTCCAGAGAAGAAGAATTCTTGTAAAGTTTGATATTAACCTGACTGCTATCAAATTTATCTTCAGTAATCATACCTTCAACAGCTTGAGGAAAAAAGCTTTTGAAGCCATAGCATTATATATGTAACAACTATTTTGATGGACTATAAAGGGATAAATGAAGACATGTCAGACAGAATTGCAGAAACTTTCTTTTTCTATAACTAATAACAGAAATATACTTAAAAATCACTGACTAGAGAAGTGTAGAACAAAATGAATAAGAACATGTGAACTTAAAGAAATGGCACCATTAATCACAGAGTACAAAACAAAGCCAAATAATCATCCAGAATGTCAGTCAGGTAGCACTGGAAGCCACGACTTCTTGGTAAGCAGCAAAATGTCAGCTGGAGTGGGGAGCTCAAGTAGTAGATTACTACTCACTGTTGCACGGTGAGAAAATAGAGGAGTCACATTTGAGAGGCCAAATCTTGGAGTCTTTATTAAAAAGCTAGTGAGTGCATGGGCTCCTGTCTCAAAGACCAGCAGCCAGCAAATACACTTAACATTGTTAGGAATCTGTGCCATGAAGGCCAGAGAGGAAAGAAAAACAAGCATACCAACAAACTGATTCAGCTCCATTGGAGAGGTGAACTGGGACACGACGGTGATCAGAGAAGAGCCAGGAGACATGGGACAGGACAGAAACACCGAGATACCTGGCATGGCATAATGGTGCCTGAGATGGTCCAGGCCCAAATAGGGTCAGGTCAGGAGGCACTGGACTGACAGGTTCAGAAACCTATCAGTCAAGTGCCTGGCCTTGCCTGCAGGAATTCAGGTATGCCCTTCACCTGGGAGGGGGAGGCTTCACCTTTCCCCACCATGAAGACAAGACGCCAGACCCTGCCATCTAACATGTGGCTAAGATGGCACTGGCCAGACCCGATCTCCCTATTTCATAGTGAGTGTGCTAAAGCCCTAAATGAAAAAAACAACAAAACAAAATAAGAACCTGACTAGATATTTCTGAAATAAAGACGCAAAAATTGCTGCCAGGAAATTTAAACAATAACATTAGCAGTCACCAGGAAATGCAGTTCAAACACACAATGACATATTGCCTCCTGCCCATTACAATGACTTTGTTAATATGTGTGTGTTTGTGTGTGTGTGGGTACATACATTAAAAAGTGGAATCACCCTGAAACTTAATTGTTTTGGCTAGATTTTATTGCACTGTTATTTAACTATACAGGGCATTAATTGTTTCTAATTATCAATTAGAGTAACAAGTACTGGGTGGAAATTTTGTCTAATTTCTTTTTAGGTTAATTCTAAAAGAAGAAACATACAGAAAAATTGTGAATATCTTCAGAGACACTTAACAAGGACTGGAAACTCACCCCCGAGATGAAGAATACTGATACTGCTTATACAGTCTCAATATAAGAATCTACAACATGCTAAAAGGGCATCAATGTATAGGAATTAATGCACCATCTATCTGGCAAATATCATGTAACCCTTCTATTAATTACAATAAAAATATATGAAAAAAAGAGCAAAAAAAAAGAATCTACAACATGCATACTGCATATACTGCAGCATATACGAACACCTGTTCCTTATCATCAATTCATGTTAATTGGAAGAGAGGGGGGAGAAGGATATGAATTCTAAGGAAAAACAGTCCAAAAGAAGAGAAAGAGAATCCAGCTCTGAGCTTAATTCAAGAAGAAAACAAACAGAACAAATTACTTCTTTTTTGGGCTACCCCAATAGAATTAACCAGAAATCCCTGCAGGGGGCCTGTGTTTGATGCCTCCTGGTGTTATTAGTTCAGTAATCCCGCCTTTCATGATGAGCTTTGTTCTCTGTCTCTACTTCTATGCTCATAAATCCCTAAATTACATTTACCTTTACTTAGATACAAAGGTCACATACAACTTACTAATAGAGCCAATTGATAGCAGTCTGTACATTGGAGGAGATAAAGGTTTGTGGAACTAGGAACTTTCTCTGTGCCATACTTGGCATGTTTTCAATATGATCCAGCATTTGCTAATGGATACTACATGCCACCATGTTTAAATGACCTTATGAATCTTATTGCCTCAATTTTGAAGAAAGATAATGGCAAAACCAAAAGAAACACTACCAAATGATTCCAAATAATGTTTTCTGTCATGTCTTCTGTCAGCTCCCTTGTAATTCTTGTTGATGATTTACCACTTGCCAGATAATATTGAAAATAAAAATTGTTTGAAATACATCTCTTTCAAATTTTGTCTTCCTGGCTTTCTACAGAAGAGAGAGAGAGAGAGAGAGAGAGAGAGAGAGAGAGAGAGAGAGAGAGAGAGAGAGAGAGAGAGAGAGAGAGAGAGAGAGAGAAGAGAGAGAGAGAGAGAGAGAGCGCGCATTTGATTTATTTGGTCTTCCCAGAGGGCCGAGTCAGGAGATGGTGTTTAAAGTCCATTCCCATTGTTCCTCAGAGGAATTTACAGCTACCCCATTCTTACTCTCACCTGGGTCCTTATCAAATGCGTAAGATCTCTCCTTTTCTAGTTTGTAATTTCTGCTCTTTTTTTTTTTTTTTTTTTTGCTAGTCATGGGCCTTGAACTCAGGGCCTGAAAGCTGTCCTTGGGCTTTTTCAAGGCTAGAACTCTACCACTTGAGCCTCACAGCACCAGATTTTTTCTGTGTATTTGTTACCGAGGAATTGAACCCTGGTCTTCGTGCATGCTAGGCAAGCACTCTACCAATAGGCCAAACTTCCGGCCCTAATTTCTGTTCTTAGTGTCCGTGCGTGCATGCATGTATATGTGCATGCGTGCGTGCGTGCGAATGTGTGTGTGTGTGTGTGTGTGTGTGTGTGCCAGTGCCAATATGGAGAACTGAACACAGCACCTTCAACTCTTATTTGGCATCTTCAGTCAAGTCTCTACCACTTGCACACACCACACATCATCACTTCTGGCATTATTACTATTATTATTATTATTATTATTATTATTATTATTGTCAGTCCTGGGGCTTGAATTCAGGACCTGGGAACTGTCCTTGAACATTTTTTGCTCAAGGCTTCCACCTTGCCACTTGAGCCACAGCGCCACTTATGGCCTTTTCCGTGTATGTGGTACCGAGGAATTGAATCCAGGTCTTCATGCATGCTAGGTGAACACTCTACCACTAGGTCAAGCTCCCAGCCCACTTTTTGTTTTTTGATAGTTAAGTGGACATATGAGTCTCGTGAACTTTTCCAGCTGGTTTGGCTTTGAGCCTCGGTCCTTACAACTCAGCTTCCTGAGTAGCTAGGATTGCAGGCATAAGCCCCAGATGCCTGGCATTTTTTATAAGGGGACTTCAACATGGTGAAGTAGAAGTTTCCCCTATTAGACTGTGTAGAGAAGAGTCTGGGTAGCAAATGAGAGATGATACTTGGAGGTTCAAAGTAAAAATAGAGCTTTGAAACCTATTAGAGAGAAAGAGGTCAGCTGAACAATGTGGTAAAAGGTAAAGAGGATAGAGGAAAGTAGGAAACACTTTTCAGTTCCAGCCCTAACACCTCACAGGGGTATGTGTGTACAGAGGGGGGAGTACTTTGGTGGTTTCCTTCTTCAAGATATTGGCAAACCTAAGTGTGGGACAAATCTATAATTGTCACAATTCTTAAACCCCAGTGACAGAATTTGCCAGGTCAGTGATTTTCCCAGTGGACAAGCTAGCATCATATTGGATGGCTTTTTATTCTCCATTTCTCAGAGAGCTACAGCAAGATGTTATTTTGTGGGAGATCCATCTAGTTATGTCTGAGGTCCTCAAGGATCAGATTATATTAACTGCTTCTAAGCAGGCTATAGGCAGGCAAACCTTGAGGCTAAACACAACTAGAAGCTTGAAAACAAAGAAATAATAGGTGATCAGTGACATCTATCTCACCCTGTCAATATCCAGGTGACCATTAGCCATCAGAAGAGAGCATTGAGAATGAGTGTTGGCACACTGTCCAGTGAGAGCAATTTCATAGCCTCAGTGCCAGTTCAGCAAGCAAAGGATTTGGCCTCTGCCAATTAGAGCCATCAGTTTGCACTGATTGTTGGCAAGCAACCTGAAGCCAGAGAGGCTCTGGAACTGAGCCCCAGCTTGGGAGAGCCTGAACACTAAGCTCTCAAGGAATCTTGGGATACCTAGCAAGAGGTCAGGTGGAAGATTACCATCAAAGGTGAAACAGAGAGGGAGGGTTTTAACTTGGGTTCAGTAGCTCCACCAACAACTTCCATCCCTCAGAAGCTTTTTAGAAAACAAAAGATTTAGACAGCTCAGACTGCAGAGTGATCAGCTAACACTGCAGCTTGCAAGCAATCTGTAGCCAGGGGCCGAACCACAGAGGCTTGGAAGTTGGAGAAAAGCTGAGGTCTAGAGATTTCGTTTTCTTTCTTTCTTTAAAGTTGTATTTTATTGTTGGGGTGATGTACAGAGGGGTTACAGTTACATTGGTCAGGTAGTGGGTACATTGCTGATTTTTTTTTATTTTTGTGTTTTTTTGGTAGGTCATGGCTCTTGAATTCTGGGCCTCAGCACTGGCCCTGAGTTCTTCAGCTCAAGGCTAGTGCCCTACTACTTAAGCCACAGCACCACTTCCTACAATACTTCTTGAACACTGATACCCCTTCCCATGTCTTCCTTCCATTTTCCCTCCCTCCCCCCCTCCAATCCTCTTGGTTTTTTTTCCTGCCCTTCCCTATTTTAAGTAAACAAATTAACTTATATACAATATAGCTGGTACCAAAGTCAGATACAGGAATAACATGAGCTAAACCATAAGAGGGATAAGAAGAGAAAAGAAATAACTTCACATAGTACATTAAGAACAACAATCACAAAGATAAACCTCTTGTGTCTAGAGATTTCTGAGTCACCCAGCCCTAGTGTTTGAGTGAAAAATGGTAGCCTGAAGCTGACAGAGAGGGAGGAGTGTGTAGTCCCATCGTGCTTGAAAGAGAGTTTGGAAAACAGAAACTTGCCTCTGCTGGTTATGAGGTCAGCTTGCAGATGCTGCTATAGAGATCAGGATACACATTAGCTCCTTGAGAACAACCTACACACTGGCAAGCACAGAGGCCCAGTCCCACCCAGGAGCTTGTAAAATAAGGAATAATACCAGGACAGCCATGTGAAGTCGAAATTGTGAGGGAGGAGCTTTGAGGCCAATTACATGTTCAAAGTAGCAACTGGAGATCAGGCAGCCAAAGGCCTGAGTGTGAGGACAAGTAGTCTCTTCTTCATTAGATCAAGTCATAGTACTGGAGGAATGCCACAGAAATAGTACCAGGCCCTTGCTTGACAGAGCGCTCAGTAACTGTGAGCTACAGTGGCCCTGGGGGCTTTTGACCTGGTGGAGTTGAGAGCTTTTAAGTGCAAAGCTCAGAATTTATACAAAACTCCTCCGTCTCAGACTTGCCATAGTAGGACAAGCTTCTGAAATGTCTGAAAGTACTGAGAACTGCACGAAGCACGCCTCGGAACCCTCAGCTCTATACTACTGGGGTAGAGCTCAGTGAGTTATTTGTTCCTCACACGTTAAGGAACTGAAAGAAAATACCTCAGAGATATCCCATCTGTGGTTCCAAGAAACACAAACAGGGAAAGCTATGCAGCAAGTGAGAGCTTGACTGGCTCATAAACCAAAACCAACAACCAACCAACAGTGACATGATACACCAAGAAAGGAAGATTTCAAGTGGATAGCAGAGAAGAACACTAGGGCTGGGTGACTCAGAAATCTCTAGACACAAGAGAGTAGAGTAGGTTAACAAAATTGAACATGTCATGAAATCAAAGCAAGCCACTCAGGAATTAGAGACCCTCAACATCAGAACAGTAAAGAAGCAAGAGTGGTAAAGCATAAATTATAATAAAAATATATGAAAAAAAAGTGGTAAAGCAACCATGATAACAACAGACTTATCACTAGAAGCCTTAAAAGCAAGGACTGTATGGAATGATTCATTAGAAATGCTAAAATAAAAAAAAATGTGTCCAGAAAGACTATTAGTTATAATAGGGGAATATGATAATCTTGGAAGGTTATCTATAATACAAACCATACCTATCATATGTAGTATTGATTCTAGACAAAACCCATAGAGATTTTATATACAGAACAACAAAATAAATGTGACCATGAAAATGGGGGGAAATAGTTGCACCAGATGAATAGAAGAGCAAATGCAAAGTAAGAAAGAACCAAACAGCACAAAAACAATAAAATGACAAGAATTACTACTTCCAATAATAGCCCTGAATGTTAACGGTCTCTGTTCTCCAGTAAAAGACACAGAATGGTGAGTTGGATTAAAAAGCATGAAGGATCATTTGTTGCTTATAAGAAACATAGCTTACTGATAAACACAAGTACTGGCTTAGGGGTAAAAGATAGAAGAACATGTATCAAACATAGACTCTTTTTTTTTTTTTTTGCCAGTCCTGGGCTTGGGCTCAGGGCCTGAGCACTCTCGTTGGACTTTCTCAAGGCTAGAGCTCTACCACTTGAGCCTCAGAACCACTTCCGGCTTTTTTTCTACTTTTGTGGTACCGAGGAATCGAACCTGGGTTTTTGTGCATGCTAGGCAAGCACTCTACCAGTAGGCCAAACTCCCAGCCCCCATACAGACTCTTAAAAGAGTCAGGAGTAACTATACTCATCTCAAATAGAGTGGACTTCAAACAAAAATCAGTCCTCAGAGACAAGGAAAATTACTTCTTTAAACGGGGAATAACTCAGCAGCAGGAAATAACAATTGCTAACATCTGTGCGACAGCATCACACGCCCACTTCCATAAGCAAACACTACTAGACTTAAAGGTACACAGACCCAAGCACACTCACTCTCCATATTAGATGGCTCACCCAGACCCCTCTCCCCTGAAAAATGAGCAAAGAAACTCATCCACATTCAACACTCAGTGGAACTTTCTCCAAACTAGACTATTTTTCAAAATATAAAGATTCTATAAATAAAAACAAATGGAAATCACTCTCTAATTTCCATCAGTTCTATCTAGAAATTAACACGAAAAGAGACTACAGATAATATACAGACATATAGAGACTGAACAAGTACACTATCGAATGATGAGTGGCTCATTAAAGGAGTGCAGAGTGACATCCAAAAATATCTAGAATCTGGTAAAAAAAAAAAAAAAGAAGGAAGCACAGAGGAAATTTTCTGTTGCTGTTTTTTATTTTTATTTACTTATTTTTTTCGGTGCCAGCCTTGGGCCTCAAACTCAAGACCTGGGCACCTGTTACTGAACTTTTGTGTTCCAGACTGGCACTCTATCTCTTAAGTCACAGTGTCACTTCAAGGTCTTTTGGCAATTAGTTAGAGATCAGAGTTTCACAGGCTGCCGGACACTGGTGGCTCTTTGCCTATAATACTAGGCAGGCTTCTGAAATTAGAGGATTGTAGTTGAGAGTCAATAAACCACCAGAAGACCAGAAGTGGTGCTTTGACTCAAATTTTGTAGAGTGCTAGCCTTGAGCAAAAAGAGCTCAGGGACAGCACCCAGGCACTAGTTTCAAGACCTACTACACACACACATTCTCTCTTTCTCTCTCTCTCTCTCTCTCTCTCTCTCTCTCTCTCTCTCTCTCTCTCTCTGTCTCTCTCTCTCTCTCTCTCTCTCTCTGGCATGTGTGTGCACATACACACACACACACACACACACACACACACACACACACACACACACACACACAAGTTTCACAGGCTTTCCTTCCTGGACTTACTTTGAACCTGGATCCTCAGATGACAGTCTCCTGAGTAGCTAAGATTAGAAGCTTGAGCCATCTATGATCATCTATATTAACAAACAAGAATGTGATATTAAAAAAATTGCTCAATGATGTGTCTCAAGCTTCTAGTTAATGCAAACAAAATGACATTGTGATTCCATCTCATTCCAGCCAGAATGGCCATTGTTAAGAACATGAGCAAGAAAATAGTATATAGACACAGGAAGTACTATTCCCCTACAAATAAGAATAAATCCATGTTGTTTGCTGGGACATGGATGACAGTCATGGTAAGGGAATTAAGCTAGATTCAGAATTCAGAACTGCATGGGTTGTTTCTAAACATATATGAATGATAGAGAAGATAAAGGGAAACATATATATGTATATGTATATACATATCTGTAGGTAATAGTGGGGAGAGAAGAGTGAATGGAAAAGTCCATTATGAATATGTAATATGCTTTATGCATATGTGTGAAAATGGAACAATGAAGCTCGTTGAGCTTGATTTAGGAAGAATAGAGAGGGAATGAGGGAGAGACAGAGGGAATAAGATTGATCAAGGTACATTGCATTCAAATATGGATGTCACGATGAAACTCATTTGATGATTAATAAACAATAAGAGACAAATTAAAAAAATATATATATATCAAGCATCTGAATAAGTATTATGGTGATGCTTGATATTAGCAGCAGAGTTTATGCATCATGTTTTTATGTTTTCTTTTAAAATATTTTATTGCTTTTAAAAAGTTTAGACTAGCTCTACTGCCTTGAATTGTAAGCTAATAGGACTTCATGTTAGTGACCTTTATAGTTTCAGGATTTTTACTATTTTAATAATTTTATCATTGATTTGACAAAATGACCCCAAATTTTAAATTGATACTATTTAAACAATATTATTTCATTTTGGTCTTCTGAGTAGTTATTTTATTACTCAGTCCTTAGTATGAATAAGGACATCATTTTTTTTGTTTCTAATTATTTCCAGCATTTATCAATATTTAGCATTTCCTCCAAGACAGGTAGTTCTAACTAATGCACAAAGTGATCACAATTACTTAATTACAACATTTATGTACTGCTACCCAGGTCTAATGTAACCATATAAAAATCTGCCATTTCCTTTCTTTGCAAGACAAAAGTCTGCAGAGAATTTTACTGATTTTATTGTAGGACACTATTCACATTGATTTTTGATAACTTCTTCAATACCAGTACAATAAAGCCAAAATGGTCCCAAAGCATTGATGGATGTATGGAATTCACTGAAACTTTCGTAGGGCAGATCCAGGGAAGTAAAACATATGTATTTGTAAGCAACAATAGCAGCTGCCATTAAATTCAAGTTTTCTGCCTCTGTTCCTAGAAGTTTCCATTAGTTACTTCCACCTGGATGTTCAGAAACATCATATCCCTTCCTCTAACCATATATAGAGCATTTTCTGCCTCTGTGAGGTTATAGGAGTGATGGATACTATACAGTGATATCAAGCTGTTTGCATGTGCTGATACCCAGGCACGGGCTTACTGATTACATGCTCCCTGCTGCTACAGTCTTCACGTGCTATGTGTTTCTCCCGTGACCTTCAGCTAAGCCTCTGTCTTCTACTAACGCATCCTCTTCCTGATTATCAATGTTTTATCGTAATGGGTAATTACACTGAAGGATGAAAAAGCCAAGAAGATGATTGAAAAGGAGCCCAATAACAGTGAGCTATGCACACTCTTATTTGATAGGAGGCTAAGGTGTTGAATCTGTGTATCAGAAACAAGGACAAGTCTGTCTTCGAAGTGACTTGTCTTTCAGCTCAATTCCCATTGGGACCAGACACTAGGATATTTGGGACAGCTTTCGGAAAGAGTGGTGGGGATGTCATTGAGGGAAGACACAGCATCATTTGGGACTTGGCCTAGTACGAGGATTCATTGTCATAATGGACTGAGGTGTGGAGAGGATCCATTGGCTGCAGCTAATATGGAATCAGAAAGCAGAGGACCTAAAATTCTGGGACCAGCTGCCAGAAATAAGGCAAGATAGAAATGTACAGGTTTTACAAATGACCAAATGTAGAACAAAGGTTTTTAGGGAAGAAAATGTCAAATATGATGGCAAACACAGAACTTGGATCCTAGAGAACCCAACAGTAAAAACTAGAAAAATGACATGAAACAAGATAGTGAAAATGTATTGTTTTTGTTTCAGGCACATTGTGTTTGAGGTGTCAGTGGGCTATCAAATACCTACAGCCTAGAAATCAAAACCACATTGCTCATATATACATTTCAGCTTTCTTTTCATTGGGAATTCTACCATCACATGCTAGGAATGTTTTGATTTGTATTTTCTTTGGGGATTTTTTTTCCCCCTCCTTGTGCTTATCAGATTTTCTTGCCAGAATGAGGCCTGTACAGCTTAAGGACACAAGTTGCTCATTGAAAGTAATGTCAGATTGAGGAACGTATGATTTCTCGGCTGGTGTACTGACATCACCAGCTGTTTTGAAGCTGTGGTGGTAAATCCACACAGATGTCTCTGATTGCATCTAGTTTGTCTTAAGTTCTTTTCTCATCTTGTGTGTTCCTTTCATTTCATCTGCTATAAATCAGTGCGGCTTTGAATTGTTTTGTTATTTTTTTAAAAGGAAGTTTGAGATCTAATGATATGGATGTAGAGAGCATGGATTTCATGAAGTCATTCTTAGATCTCAAAATAAATCAGTGCATATGAGAGAGCCAGAGAGCTCTGGGACCAAATGTAGGCACAGCTATCCTCAGTCTTCTCATGTTGCACTCTGAAGGGTCCAGAGACTTCATAAAGCCACAAACCGTGATCATGACAGAGCCAGGATTACACAACAGCTGTACATGGTTTAATATTACATATATTTAAAAGGCAATGTTCAGTTTTGTATTTTAATGAAAACAAATGTATGGGAACTAGGAAAACTTTAACTCCTTTCTTCCATATCAACCCTTCCCCCTTTTTTCCTTTTATGGGGTTATTTATATCCGTTTTCAAACACACTTAGTTTTTCCATTAAACAAAACAAAGCAAAGCAAAAACAAAATCTTTACTCGGGGGTCTTCCTCCTCTAGCTACTTCTGCCTTTTTTTTTTTTTTTTTTTACATTTTTTTAAATTCACCTTTTACAACAAATCCCCTTAGAAAAGTTATTTGCACTCATCACCTATTCTGTTTCCTTTTTTTTTTTTGTGGGTCCTGGGGCTTGATCTCAGCCTGGGCCCTGTCCCTGAGCTCTTCAGCTCAAGGCTACCTCTATACCCTTGACCCAAGCCCCACTTCCCATTTTCTAGAGATTAATTGTAGATAAGAGTCTCAGGTCATTTTGTGCCCGGGCACAAGTTGAGGACACAGCCTACGCCCCATGTTCAAGTTCCAGGACTGACAAACAAAAAAGCCAGCACACAGCCACAGTCTGCTCACATCAAATCCTGCAAAGGCTTTCCAACTCACCAGAATAACACCAAATCTTTACATGTTCCCAAAGGGCTTATGTGGTCTGATCTGCTGTTAGCTCAGCAACTTCTTCCTCTTTCTGACTCTTTGCAGAGCTGCTGTTTGTCGTTTCTATTGCTTTAAGGAGGGCCACATGCTGTCTCCTATCAACATACTCTTCCTTTGAGGAATATGACCTTCCTTTTTTTTTTTTTTTTTTGTCTGTCATGGGGCTTGAACTCTGGGCCTGAGCTCTGTCCCTGAGCTCTTCAGCCTTAAGCTGGTGGTTAATTGGAGACAAGAATTTCATGGACTTTAGTGCCCAGACTGGCTTTGAACCATGATCCACAGATCTCAGCCTCCTGAGTAGCTAGGATTACAGGAGAAAGCCACCGGCACCCCGCTTGTTAACCTTCCTTCTTCTTGCTATTTTTGTTTTTGTTCAAGTTGTCATCAGGTGAGCTATCCTCTCATCTCCCTATTTAGAGCTGGGACACTGGTCCCCATTCTTCTCATCTTGTTTCTTTTCCTAAATTATTTTTGTCTCCACAGTACTCACCACCATGCAGTATGATACATAATTTTCTTATTTTCCTTACAATTATTTCCAACTAAGAGGGCACTAAGAACTGCAGAGAGTAAGCCTCTGTTTGTTTATGTTTGGAAATGGGGTTTGTCCATGTATCCCAAAGCAACTTAGGATGTATAAGCTTTCTGTGTTAGCTTGCTGAGTGCTGGAATTAAAGCATACACCACCTCACCTGGTTTGGGTTAGAATTCTTATTGTTTCTTCATTAGAATATGTATCACCAGTGCTCAGGACTCATAGCAATTTGACACATACTTGTTGAATAATGGATTGTGAGATATTGAGCCTACTGAGAAGTGAAGACACATATCACTAGCAATTTTATATGCAAATAAATGCTGTTGATCATAGTACTTTTGGGTAGCTATGCAATTATTTCCATGGTTTGGAATTGATTTAGGAGCCAGCTTGCAAGTCATTAATAATGTCAATTTAATTACTTTACAGTTACAGCTCATTTTGGACCCTTAAACTGAATTACCCATCGAGAACACAACCTTATTCATCAGACTTGGCTCTGGTAATGATGCGGTGAAAGCTAGCATTTATTATTTTCCATAATCTTTTCCCTTAGTCAATAGTTTTTTAGTTGCAAGTAGTTCATATGTACTTAAAACTTTTATTTATTTGGTGCCAGGCCTGGGGCTTAAATTCAGGACCTGTCCACTTGAGCCAAGGTCTATTTCTAGCTATTTGGTGGGTAACTAGAGATAAGAATCCCATAGACTGCTGCCTGAGCAAGCTTCAAACCATGATGCACAGATCTTAGCTTCTTGAGTACACAGAATTATAGGTGTGAGCCTCTAGCACCCAGCTATACTTAAACCTTTAATGTGATATAACTTGTTAATGTTAATTTATATTATTTTTATATATTTTATTGTTAATTCTAAAAAGAAGCTATTTGTGTTTTCTTCTTCCTTACCATAGGATGTTTGAACTTCAAGGTTAAAGCAGAAATATCTGGAAGTCACTATTTTCAGGATTATTATCTAAGAAAGTCTTATTTCTTGAAGGGATTGGGCTCATGTGAACTAGTGTTGGGAAAGAAGGCAGTGATCTTGTTCAGAAAGGAGGGACCTAAGAAATGAGAGGGACAGCGTTGTTTGTTTTTCTGAAGACTAAGGAATTGACTATGCTTCTGGTGCATTAAGCACATCAAGGTGGGTATTGTGCTGTCCCTCAAGAAACATGACAGTGGGTGTGTGGGGCCTCCTTTGCTACTCTTCAGAGCAAAATTAGATACTGTAGGGTAGCTCACTGAACACAAGAAAGTATGCAGGCTTCATATGGGATGAGTTCAGGAAGCAGAACATCTGTCAGGAGCCAAGCATCATTGCAATGTCCACACCCACCCCCCACCCCCAAGTGGAGTTTTCTTTCCTTATTTGAAGGATAGCTCCGCTTGCTTTAGAAATGAGTTCATTTCACTCTCTATTTTTAGAAATCTTTTCTACCATCAAGGCTTTAAATTCCTATTTCCACAGGTACTTTGTGAATAGGAGGTAAGAAGAAAGACAGAAAAGGTGAATTTATTAGTAAGTTGTTACTAATCTAGATTCATGGAGAGAAAAGAGAGTCATATAGTGTTTTCTTCCTTCTATTGTCTGACTGCAAAAATACCTGTATTTGAAATGAGACAAAGGGTGAGTAATTCAGCTCTGCTACTCATTAGATACTATATTGGAAATGAATATATAACTTGGAGGGAAAGCAGTGGCCAGGGAAAAAAATTAAATTCTAGTTTTTTTCAAAAAAGAGATTCAATATTTTTTGCACAGCAATAATAAACACTTTGGTTATATAAAAATGAATGCAAATTAAGGAGGAATATGTCCTAGAACTCTAAGAAATGACCAGTATAAATTTTCAAATGCTATAGTTTGTTGAAGTTTTACAGATGACTGGTGAATTATTCAATACAATGAATCAATAAACCAAGGCACAGATTATTATATTCTGATTATAGAGAATACAATGTGTAGGTAAACCTAGAAAAAATTTAGCCTGAAAATTTAGATTGAATGTAAGCTCTAGAATACCTTATACAATATAAATTTTAAATGTTTAGGAAACTAGCTATGCATTGGTGGCTTATGCTTATAAGCCTAGCTACTCAAGAGGCTGAGTGTTTGAAGCCAGCCCAAGCAGCAAAGTCTCCATTTAAACACAAGGGAAAAGGGAGGCATTCTGAACTAAAAATCAGAAGTGGTGAGACTTTTATTTCTAATTAATACAGAAAAAGCCAAAAGTGGACCGGTGAGTTAAGTAGTAGAATTCACATTGAACAAAAGGAGCTCAGGGCCAGTGTCCAAGCCCAGAGTTCAAGTTCCAGGACCAGCAAACTGCAACAACAACAACAAAAACCCAGAAGTGGCTAAATAATGAAGATGCAATGGTTTTAAGCATTAAGGCTGGGGAGGTTTAATAATTGACAAAGCTCAATTATACCTGAAAAATGTCTCCTAAGCTTGGCAGTGCTACTGGAGGTACCTAAGTTATGATAGACTTTAGTGGAATAATACTGTCAATTTCATTGCCTTGACAAGACTAAATTGAACTGTTCTTGACAAAAATCCATCTACTAGTGAATTATGAAAGACTTTAAAACATTAAAGAATGAAGGCTGAATATGAAGGTGCTGGTTTCATGTACTCTGGAACTATAGGTAGGAGGATTCTGGTCCATGACCAGCCAATGAAAAAGCAAGAGAGACTCTCTGCAAAAGTAACTGATAGTAAAAGGGCAGGGGATGTGGCTTAAGGGATAGAATGTTTGCCATACACATCCAGGCCTCGGTACTGTCAAAACTGAAAATGTATACAAATCATCAATTGATAATTATTATCATAATGGTGTGCAAAGAAAACAAAGTTTATCGGACTATTTAACTTTGTGCTTCATCTATTACCCTAAAATTATGTGAATGATTTAGAAAAATATAAGCTCCCTTAGAATTAAACATATAGGCAGTGCATATAGATGAGCTATAAAATAGATTTAAAACATCAGTCCTATTCTTGCAATGCTTAAGTGATCAAACATGTATTATGCAGTTATGGTATTACATTGTGGAATCTTTTATCTCTTTTATTCTTTCTCATTATCTTTAGAAACATAACCATGCTGTGTAAATGACAAAAACATGACAATACATGTGTTTTAAATAAGAAGCCTCTCTATTAAAAGATACAAATTCCAGTGCTCAATTTCAAAATTTCAAAATGTTGGATCTAGGCTACTGAGTTTATTCCCTGAATTACACAAGATCCAGTTTGTTATTGGTGCATATTTTGTAGACCTATTCATATGTACTTCAAGGGATTTACCAGAATTTCATTTTCTTATAGTTACTTACATACTTGTTCAATTCTACTTATTTAAGACTGACACATACACACCTGTGGTTACAAAGAGAATTCAAATAGACACTGTCTAGTGATAACAAGATAAAGGAAATAAAATCTTTCTAGTACAGAAGGCTTTTTTGTTTGTTTTTTGTTTTTCTTTACACTGAAGTAAGGTACTTGAAGTAAAGGGTTAGCCCAGTATTTGAAATAAAGTTGCTGGATTTGCTTTAAACTTCAGAACACAAAGTTTTCCTTAAAGCTGAAAAGGGTGCTCAGGTCCCTAAAGGAATGTGGATAAGTATGTAAGTAGTATAAAAATTACTTAGAATGGCCAGGAGTTGCTGGCTCACACTCATAATTCTAGCTATGTAGGAGAATGAAATTTGGAGGATCATTATCCAAAACCAACCAATAAAGAAAAATCTGTGCAATTTCATCTCCACAGTAACCAGTAAAAAGTTGGGCTGAGGCTTGGCCCAAGTGGTAGAGTGCAAGGCAAGTAAACAAGCAAGCTGAAACCTTAAGTTCAAACCTTAGTGTCACACACATACACACACACACATACACACACACCCTACGTCCTTAGAACAAGCATTCAGAGAGAAGTAGAAACAAAGGAACTATCAGTCACAGTCGAAATTGAAAATCAAGTTGAATACCATCCCATTCTTGCCAAGATTGTACCTGTATTTGATATAAACAAGATGGAGAATGCAGAATCATATGTCAGTTAACAATCAGATCTCAACTTGTGAATATCATATAATGCCTGTACATAAATCTTGTGCCACTTATAGTCTGCTACATTCAGGATACATCCTAAGCTAATGGGGTCAGAGTCAGTTGTCAACTGAAACACATGTGCAGCATGACAGCTGAAAATATTAGCATGTTTTGGGTTGATTCTCTTTGCTGTTGGCTCAGCGTGCCTGCTCAGCTGGCACTGTACCACTTTAACTATCCCCACAGCCTAGTTTTTTGCTGCTTAATTGAAGAAAGAATCCTTTGGACTTTGCTGCCTGGCTTGTTTCAGATGGCAGTCCTCCAGATACCAGCCTCCTGAACTGAGTGCCTTGCTTGTACTTCCTTTTTTAAAAATGCATTTTCTTAAAATTAAAAAAATGCATATTTAAATCACAAATTGACCAACAATCATGAATCTTAAAGAAAAAAAACAAGCAGTTATCTAACAAAGAATTATCATTTACCTCTAGGAAGGTTTCTAAGAGCTAAAACAAATAAATTACTAAAAGATGGACAGGACTGGGAGAACTGAGAAACACAATGCTTTGGAAAGCTTATCTGGTTAATCCCCACTTAAATTGGTTTTGAGTTACCTATCTTCTTCAATTAGGCTAAGCAATTTTTTTTATTCTTTTCTTCATATATTTTTATTGTCATTAATAGAAGGGTTACATTATATTCACCAGATAGAAGGTGCATTACTTCACATACATTGATACCCTTTCTCATGTCTTGGTCCCCATTTCCCTCCCCCCCCACCCCTCATCTTGTTTTCCCCCCTTCCCTATCCAATTTCAAATAACCAAATACAAATATATCCAATATATCAGATAACAAAGTGAGATACTGTAACAATATGAGATAACCAAGGGACAGCAAAAGATGAGAGATACCATAGTACATTAAGGACAAAAATTACTCATGTGGCTTTTGTTTCCTTCTCCTGGAGGTCCTTTCATTTAGTGTCATACTGTATGGCCTTATGAATCTAGGTTTTGCTCTATTGCAAATCTCTGCTAGGAGAGCCCAAGGTTTCTACTGATTATGACAAATGAGGGAAACCATTGAGCCTATGTTCCTTTGAGTCTGGCTTACTTCACTTAATATGATTCTTTCTAAGTCTTTCCATTTCCTTACAAATGGGACAATGTCGTTCTTTCTGACAGCAACATAAATACCACATCTTGTTGATCCACTCATCATCTGAGGGACATATGGGTTGGTTCCATATCTTTGCTATGGTAAATAGTGCTGCAAAAAACATCATTGTGCTAGTGGATTTAGTATGTCCTTGATTCTGGACAATTGGGTAAATGCCTAGTAGTGGAATTCCTGGGTCATAGGGGAGCTCTATGTTTAGTCTTTGGAGGAACTGCCATACTGCTTTCCATAGTGGTTGAATGAGTTTGCACTCCCACCAACAGTGTAGTAGTGATCCCTCCTGGCCACATCCCCTCCAACATCTATTGTTATTAGTTTTCATGATCCTGACCATTCTAACTGGAGTGAGGTGGAATCTTAGAGTTGTTTTGATTTGCCTTTCTTTTATGACCAGAGATTAGGCTAAGCAATTTTATTTAGAAAATATAAATGTTGCAGGTAGAGGGCATACATTGTTGATTTTAAATAAATGAGAAAACACTTCTTAAACAAAGATAAACTTTTGATTCCCCATTGTTATTCTTCAATCCATTAGCCCCAGGATCTGTATTGTCCAATTCTGCATAGCTTTTCCTCTGCAAACTAATGTCTTCCATCTCAACACCCTTTGACTTCAGTCACCATAAATAACCTTTTCCTGAAGACATCTGGGAATGGATAGGTCGTCTCTAGATTATTCTTGTTCAGGAGAACCCGCTGGAGACTCTACAGAGATATCTCCTGGGAAGTTCATTCTGAACTAAGGCTTCTCAGCAATTTTGATTTTGTTGTTCAACAACTCTATGGAAGAATGAGAACTTTCCTCATTCTTAGTAATAGGAAATTGAGTCAGAATACCTATGATTAATGCATTTGGTTTCTAACCACAATCCACTCAAAGGCTTTTAAACCAATACTCTTGAAGAGATATATTTCATTGAAAAATGTGTGTGCATGTATGAATATAAACCTTAGAAGTAGAGGATTTTTCGCTGTAGTAACACGTGTGTGTGTGTGTGTGTGTGTGTGTGTGTGTGTGTGTGTTTATGCACATAAGTGCTGATACTGGAACCTACTACTTGAGACACAGTTCTATTTCTAGCTAAGCATAAGGGGAGATAAGGGTCTCTCTAACTTTTCTGCCTAGGACAGCTTTAAAACCAGGATCCTTATATCTCAGCCTTTTAAGTAGATAGAATTACTGACATGAGCCACAAGTACCTGTATCCACCATTTTTAAATGTGCAGTCCAGAGGCTTCGAGTATCTGCAATGGTGGAAACAAGTAAACAATACTCAAATAGTACAAGAAGATTGAATTCATTTAGAGCAAAGGATGACTTGAAACATTTATTTTCTAGTGAATACACATGTATATGAACATACATATATTCAGGTGAGAAGAGAAATTGATTTTTAAACCAATTTAAAATGTCACATGAAATATTTTTCTTACAAACTTTTGTTTAAAAGTTACAAAAAAGATTTATACATGTAAAAAATGAACCTACTGTTTAACCATTTGGGGGGAGTAATTATTGCAGGAAATAGCTTATCATGATTTGGATTCTTTGCTGAAGCCGAAGAAATTGCTAATGCCAATTCCAATTTGCTTAGTTCATTTACTTTGCACCTAAGTTGTAAATTAATCATTGCTAGTAACATCAATTTAGTTGTAATTAATCATAGAGTAAGAGAAAAGCAGTCACACAGGAGCCAGTCATGTGAAGTGCCTTACCTGATTGCTCTTGTGTAAATTTCCCCAAGAAATACTTGGGGAATTGCCAAGAATATTCATGTTTTATTTGAAAATATACATGGAAAAATGCTATAAAAGGTTGATTACTGCTTTACTTAATCTTTTGTAGTTATTGCCTGTAGAATCTCTTTCTCTTTTTCATCTCTGTCTTTGTCTTCCCTTCCCCACCTTCCCCTTTCTCTTGCCTTGATTTGGACAATTAATACTGGTGCTGTGTTTAGAACAGATGAAGTTAAAAATGCAGAGGCTTGACTAGATATTTCAAGGGCAGAGAATAGTTTTATACAAAGAAAATATATTGATATATCTTAGGTTATTTCCAATTGACAAATATTCATAGAAAAATAGACTTCTCATTTGCAAATAGTGTTTATCAACCCCTGATTAAAAATATGATATTTACACCATTCTAAACAGAACATATATCTGTACTTACTTATGATAAGTACAACTCTACATGATTTACAGCAGATAACACACTGCTAAAAAAGGAATAATACATTACAAAGGTGTATTTTATTTATTTATTTATTTTAATGTTGACTGGGAAATTTATTCATTTTTTTCATATATTTTTATTGTAATTAATAGAAGGGTTACATTATATCCACCAGATAGAAGGTGCATTACTTCACAAACATTGATACCCTTTCTCATGTTTTGGTCCCCATTTCCCTACTCCTACACCTGCCCCTCATCTTGTTTTCCCCCCTTCCCTATTCCATTTCAAATAACCAAGTAAACATATATACAATACATCAGATAACAAGGTAAAATACTGTAACAATATGAGATAACCAAGGGACATCAAAAGAGATGACAGATAAGATAGTACATTAAGTACAACAATCACTAATTATATAGCTTTTGTTTCTATACAAAGGTGTAGTTCATAATCTGCAAACATTATATGACTGCTGTTCTATTGTCTCAAGCCATTCTTGGCTTTAAGGTGAACACAAATTCCCTCTTTATATGAAATTAAAATTCTCACATATCACAGAATGCCTGTGTCCTTTAGGCTAGAACAAAATGGTAGCCCAGAGGCTGGGCTTTACACCTGCTCTAATGTAAGCAGGGGACAATACAGCTTCCTGCAATCTATCTTCTGTTCCCTAGCTGGTCTCCATGGCAGAGGAGTAGGTTCATACCTTGTTTTCAGCATTCTGGGCTGGTGTCTGCTGCAGGTGAATAGCCTTGCTGAATCCCTTCAGTCATGACACTGCTACCTACTCTTGAAAATCATGGTCCACTGCTGTGACATTGGTCATATTGGGTCATACTTTGCAGCCTCTGTGTAGTATATTGTTATGTAATAAATTGTTCCTTTCTTTGTTAATTTAAATTTTTAATTATTTTTGTATCAGTTTATATGTCCATTTACCAGTATGATAGGATTTAGGCAATATATTGAAATGTTTATAAAGTTGATATTTTTTCTTTTGGCCTGGGGCTTGAACTCAGGACCTGAGCACTGTCCTTGGGCTTTGCCAAGACTAGAGCTCTACCATTTTAGCCACAATACCACTTCTGGCTTTTTTCTATGAATGTGATACTGAGGAATCGAACCCAGGTCTTCATGCATGCCAGGGAAGCACGCTATGACTAGGCCAAACTCCTAGTCCCTAAAGTCTTTGTTTTTGCTTTTATTTTTTTGGGGGTCATGGGGCCTGAACTCTGGGCCTGAGCACTGTGTCTGAGCTCTTTAGGTCAAGACTACAGCCCCACCCCTGAGCCACAGCCACACTTCCCATATTTCTAGTAGTTAATTGGAGATAAAAGTCTCACATTCTTTACTGCCCAGGTTGACTTTGAACCTCGATCCTCAGATCTCAGCCTCCTGAGTAGGTAGGATTACAGGCATGCATCCCCATGCCTGGCTAAAGTTGGTAATTTTTGATACTGCATTTTAACTTACATGATTAAAATATAATTTAGGTAAATAACGTTTCTCTCAAAGAGAAAAGTTACAATCAACAGCAATATTTTTGAGGAACAAATTTATACCACATAAGCAATTAGAAATTGATTTTACAGTCCAGGCAGCAGTGGATCTCAACTCTAAGTCTTGCTACTCTCCAATTAACCTGAATAAGGGCCGAGTGGAGATGTTGCTCAGATGGTATAGTAGCAGCATTGAGTAAATAAGGTCCAGGAAGGAATATAAATATAATTAACTAAACAATTATTTATCTTTACACTTCTATGTCATTTTTTTTTCCAGGTCGTAGGGCTTGAACTCTGGGCCTGAGCACTGTCCCTGAGCTCTTCAGTTCATAGCTAGACCTCTACCACTGGAGCCAAAGTGCTACAACTAGTTTTCTGATGGTTAATTGGAGATAGGAGTTTTAAGGACTTTCATGTCCTGGCTAGCTTTGAAGTGCAATCCTTAGATTTCAGTTTCCTGAGTAGCTAGGGTTACAGGCGTGAGCCAACACTGCCCAGCTAACTTCTATGTCATTAGTAAACCCTGTGTTTGGTTCACTTTCAAAGTCTTTAGAAAAATATGATAAATGTCAATGTCTAAAGTGGTATTTAGAAGAATAATTACTTGGTCATCGATAGGCTACTTCAACAGATAACTGAATTTCCAGTTGGAGGGGGGTTTGTTATGTTGATTTCCCTACCTGGTAATACTTTAAACTAATAATTGTTAAATAGATTAACAAGCTCTGTAGCAATAAAAACTTAGTACTGACATTAATTCTTTCTCAAGAACACCAGGCTTAGCCTCACAGATTTTAGCCATAAGGTCAAATTGAGTGCAACATATTAATACTACCCAGGTAAGAAATGGCGATTTTACTGTGTAAAGAAAGCAATATTAACACTGTAATCCATGCTGAAAATAGTTCCTTTTTTATTATTTAAGGTTTTATGGTTTTTTTTAGGTACAAAGCAATATAACTATACACATTTATGCAGATTTACACAGTATAGCTCTGTCTTCAGAGTAAAATATAAACTTACTATTCAAAAAGAAGACTCTAGTAAAACATCACAAGACACACATTTTGAAGAACTATAATATAATTCAACTGTGAGAGATTTTTGTTTTGCTTTACAGTATTATACACCTTAATTTTATTACTGAATTTATAGAGGGTTTCTTTCTCTGTTAATGAATGGCTTGAATCATTTTTTTGCAGTTGTATTACAGTTTGCCTTAGCAATTTTTCTCTGTAAAATTTATAATTCTCATGGCTATTATTTTAAATTACAGAGATAAATTCTTATGAAAATAAAAAGTACATAACTGAAGTTAATGGGTGCATAAATAATTCTATAAAACTAAAAGCTATTATCATTCATCAAATGTACAAAAATAAAAATTGGAGAAATAGACATTTTCATACATTCTGTATTTGTTTTTAGAAGATGACTTTTTCTTTCTTGTATTCTCTCCTTTTCTTCTGTGCTAGTGGCCAGGGTTTGAACTCAGGGGCTTTGCATTCATATCACTTATTCGCTTAGCTTGTACGCACTATACCCCTTCAGCTGTAGCTTCATTCCAGTTTATTGCTGGATTTTTTTTAGATGGGTAGTCATATGGATTTCCTGCCCTGGATGGCTGTGAATTGTGGGGACTTGAACTCTGGGCATTGGGCTTTGAGACACAGGGCCACTTCTTGTTTTCTGATGGCTAATAGGAGATAAGAGTCTCATGGATTTTCATGCCCAGGCTGGCTTTGAACTGCGATTCTCAGATCTCAGCCTCCTGAGTAGTTAGGATTACAGGAATGCGCCACTGGCACCTGGCTAATCATATTTTTTATTAATGAATCCTCTCCATATACTTAGTTATCCTTCCTACTTGTTGCCTCAGTAACTGCATAGATAATGCATGCCCTTTCCAAGATGCCAACACACACACACACACACACACACACAGACACACACACACACACAAATTTATATAGAGAAATTCTTATTTTAATTAGCAACAAATATCTTATATACTAATACAATAGAATATTGAGTTAATTTAATAGATATGTAAAATATACTTAAATACTTAAGCTATAGCTACTAACATTGGGTGGATTTTCAGAAGACATTTGAATGCAAATATAAAATAATGCCATATATAATATTTTTCCAGAAAAGATGTTAAGTACATATAGATGTTCATATATATTCACATAAAACAAATTTGAAATGGTACCCTAGATTAGTAGTGTTTTTAAAGTTATAATAGGAAGATAATTCTTTTACTTGAATTGAGATTTTCTTTAACATTTATGCAGAATTATGAATAGCACTATCTTTTAAGATAATTTATTTTTTTATACTTTTGTTTATATTTTGAGCTACGTATCCCAGGTCTCTATGTATCTCCAAGTCTCTATGTAACCTAGGCTGGCTTGAGAACTCATAATCTTGCCTCAGAGTCCCAAGCACTAGGATTACAGGCATGAACTGCCATGCCAAACTGCTTTGATCATTTAAAAAGTTGAATCAGGAACACTTAAAAATTAAAAATAAGGAATAAGTTTTAATGGGAAATATATTTTAATTGTCATGTCATTTTTAAAGGAGATTCTAATAATTGAAAAATATCTCTTCTGAGTATTACAGGTAGTAATAAAAGATCGCTGTCATATGATGTGATTCAATAGTACATTACTTTGTTTTTGTTCTGGTTTCTAGAATGCTGCTATCACTTCCTCCTCTTTTCCCACAGGATCTGTGAACAATACAAATGCTTAGCAAAGACTAAGAAAAATACAGCTTTATTATTAATCAGGGCTGGAGATCGAGCCTAGTGTATCAATCTTGGAGCCTGTATTATCACCCATGCCTTCTTTTTACCTGATCTACAGAGTAGAATCAAAGGAGGATGAACATAGGCCACATCACAATTGGGAATCAGTCTCCAAAGAGCATGACTTAGGAATGGAATAGTATAAAACTACACTGTTTGGAGTAAGGAACCAGGGCTATGGCAGGGTGTGATACGAGTTGACTTTTTACACCTCCAGTGTTCTGCCAGCTAGAAACTACAGTGGATCAGTGTCTTGGTATTCAATCAGACCAGCACTCGGACCTCTTACAAAGTGATTTTTTTTTCTTGATAACCAATCACCTTTGAGTGAGAAAGAGGAAAAAGAAGAAAAATAAATGTATAATTCTTAAGTGATCTAGGTTAAAAATAAAACTAACTTAAGAACATGGAAGGATACAGTCTTTTAAAAATGTAAAGCAACAATTGAAATGATGAAAATGAATCTTCAACTACTTTTTCAAACTTTAGGGGTTCATAAAAATAAAAGCCATATTTTTTTCCAGTCATTTTTAAGTTTCTCAAACCATCTGTGCTTCAAGGAGAATTTAGTCCATATGCTTTTGGTTAATTTACACTTAACTCATCAAAATGTTGACTTGTTATTCCAGCTATTTGATGTCTCAGAAATCACACACACATTTTAATATATGTTCAAAAGTCTTTTCTCCATTTGGATAAGGAAGTGATCGTTAACTTGTAGTAAACAGAACCTGGAAAAGCTTAAGTCTGATTCTGAATGGAGAATGAAGGAAATTCCAAGGGTTTTAAAATTTGGCAAGCTACTTTCCACACACATGTTTGCAAAACCTTTAAAGTGATAAACATGAGAAATGACCCAAAGATATGAGAATTATCATAACCATAAATTGAAAGTCAGGGATTTACAATATATCTATCTTACCTCTGTTTCTTTTTCTTTTTTTTTTTTTTTGCCAGTCCTGGGCTTGAGCTCAGGGCCTGAGCACTGTCCTTGGACTTTCTCAAGGCTAGAGCTCTACCACTTGAGCCTCAGCACCACTTCCGGCTTTTTTCTATATATGGTACCGAGGAATCGAACCCGGGTCTTCATGCATGCTAGGCAAGCACTTTAACCACTAGGCCAAACTCCCAGCCTTACCTCTGTTTCTTAAATGAAGAAGCAGCCTCACTCTGACCTATCTGTACAATGACTTTTCTACCAGAAAAGACAAGTGATGATCTTTCAGTTGCGATTTGCTCAAATATTTTTTCCTTTTAAACAAAATACACTACATCTCTATGTATTTGGAAGTTATCATAGATTTGTGTTAGCTGAAAACAATTTTTTCCTTAGATTAGACATGCTTGTAGGCTAGGATACTTTAAAAGTTATCATGGATTAATGTTTGACTGTGTGTTTTTACACTTGACTACAGTTGTAGGTCGGAAGAAACCACTGCAACAAAGGAAAAAGTTATGGGGTGCTATGCATACTACGCATTTTTGAAAATGGAACAGTGGAATGCACTAAAATTGAAAACCCCCAAAACAGTGGAGTATAAAAAGCTAATGGAAGGGGATGAATATGATGAAAGTGTATTACATACATGAAAAGGATGTATAGAATCATCACAGGGTATAGTTAATAAAAACTAACAAGATATGAATCAATTCCATGTTGTGCACATAAATTTTTAGAGCTGTTTTATTTGGGAACTCAGCCATTTGTTACTGATAACAGTTAGAGTTTCCAAGACTGCAAACCACAGAAGGTATTCTGGGGTCAGATCCCATGCCAAGGCAACAGAGCCAACTCAGGCCAGAGAATGGAGCAGAAAACGAAGCAGCAAATTTATGATCCATAGAAATGGATCATTAGAAGTATGACATAGAAATGAATCAACAGGAACATGAAATAGAGGTGGGTGAATGGGAACATGAATGAGAATGTTTGAAAAGATTAGAAATGTGGGGAACATGAGGAGTTTCCCCCACCATCGCCACCTACAAATTGTATAATACATTTTCCACATAGTATCTAATGAGTACCACTGCTGGATTTGTTTGCCCTTTTCCTACATTTTCTGTGCCTTTCCTTGCCCTCCCAAACATAAATACACAAACAAATAAGACAAAAGGTAAAGGCAACAACAACAGCAACAGCAAGAACAAAACTCTCTTGCTTCCATTTCTTGGAGTTCATGTCATGAAATACTATTTTATATGCTCGTATGCACATCACTATTGAGCCTTTGTGATCCCCTCCTATGAATGTCCTCCTTTGGACTCACTGTGTGAATGTCTAGAGACCCATCTAATTTTTTCATGTCCCATTTTTAAAAAATTGAGTTCTACCCAGTCTATAGCATCAGAACTGCGAAGATCATTCACAGATGGTGTCTCTCTCTACTTTTGCAATTGTTTAGGGTTGAGTTCTCTTTTTTTTTGTCCAAAGATAAAATAATGAAAAGTCAGGGAAGTATTTAAAGCAGAGTAAGCTTATTTCCGAGCAAAAGGAAAGCAGAGAAAAGAAAGAAGAAAAAGAAGAAGGAGGAGGAGGAGGAGGAGGAGAAGAAGGAAGAAGAAGGAGAAGGAGAAGGAGAAGGAGAAGAAGAAGAAGAGGAAGAAGAAGAAAACAGCAGAGAAGACTCTCCAAGGACAAAGATGCTGAAGATTAGTCTGTATGTAGTGTCATCGTCTGGACCAGCTCCCTTAGCAATCCCTTTATCCCTATGCTGCCTACGAGCATATCTTTGGTCTCAGAATAGATAGGTTTTCTAACCTTGGGATATAAACATGGAAGTTTTCCATTGATTTGGTCCTTCAGCTGGGATCATGAGTGTGGTAGAGGTTCCTCCAGGATCGTGGAAGGGTAGGGCTGGGCATACACTCCACAACAGCTCATGTGACTGCCTCAAGACTGAGCCTGCACGGTCTGAAGGGCACCCAAGTGACATTCAATGAGTGACATAGTTTCGAGTCCTGTGGGCATTAGTCTCAGCCATCTTTTTCTGTTTTATCACCACTTGTTAGGATAGCTAACTCTCTCTCACTTGTCCAGCCTTCTTTTCACTAGGACCAGCTCCCAAGCAAATTAATCATTTCCTTTGCTTTTTCTCCTCCTCCTTCCAATTTTCTATCTTTTGCTTGTTTACTTTCCTTTGCCTCATTCACTCCTACTCAAGATGGAAGAAGAAATGATACAATGTTACATCTGATATAAATATGTATACATGTGCACATATATGCATGTATGTATGTATGTTTGTATATATGCATATATACATGTGTATGTGTGTACATATGAGAGTTTTGGAGCTTGAACTCAGGGCCTGGGTGCTATTTTTTTTTTTTTGGTTGATTGTGAAGCTTGAAATCTGGGCCTGGGCACTGCCCCTGAGCTTTTCAGCTCAAGGCTACTGCCCTACCCCTTGAGCCACAGTGCCACTTCTTGTTTTCTAGTGGTTAATTGGAGAAAAGAGTCCCTGGGACTTTAATTTAGTGCTTGGGCTGACTTTGAACCGTGATCCTCAGGTCTCAGCCTCCTGAGTAGCTAGAATTATAGGCATGATCCACTGTATCCAGCTTCTGGATGCTATTCTTAAGCTTTATTGCTTAAGGCTAACACTCTGCCACTTGTGCTACAGCTTCCCTTCCCTCTTTTGGGTGACTAATTGGAGGTAAGAGGGCTTTTCCTGCTGAGGCTGGCTTTGAACCACAATCTTCATATCTTAGCCCCTTGAATAGCTAGAATTACAGGTGTGAGCCACTGGTACCCAGAAAAATTGGAGATATTTTTTAAAGGAGATAATAGCAAAGCATATTTGTTCTTCAGTGTGGAGTTTTGGGGTTATTTTTGGTCTCTGCTTCAGAGCTAGGAACCAACCTTGACACTTAATAGTCATGATGCAACAAGATGGAACCCGGATGTAAAAGAAAAAGGTTGAGGAGACATGTTGGAAATAAATTCTTATTTTAAACAGAACAATTTGGGGTGTTGAGTGTAAAGAAATCAGAAACATAGATTTTATTTTTGCTGCCATATGCAAGAGTTTAAAAATTAATGAGAAAAAGTGCTCAGCACGGCATGTTTTGAATTTTATGTATCATTTTTCTCTTATGATCTGAGGATGGAAGCTGGAGAATGAGGACAGTAGACTCAAGAGCTATCATGAAGTTTAAATGTTTTTGAAACATATGCTGCTTTGTTAGACCAAGCAGTGTGAGGGTGCAAGATGAAGACTTTCATTCTGAAATCTTGAAAAACATTTTGTCTTTCACCTGCTATATTACTAAAGGAAATTGCGAAGAAGGTTTTATTTTATCTGAATTTATCATGTGGGAAACAGGGACACAGCTGTGAAGAAGTCATTTCATTTAGGGTATATGATGTTTGAGAAAAGACATTTAATAGGGCAATTTAAATAAAAAAGTGAAGAACTTCATTAACATATTCAAGGCTTTCCAAAAAATAAAATAAAAAAGAAACTAGTCGATCTTTTGCAGCTATCATTTTGTCTATTACTTTTTTACTTTGTGTAACATTTTTTCATCTTTTATTTTTATTATTATTTTAAAGGTGATATACAAAGGAGTTAAAATTATATGAGTCAGGAAATGAGTACATTTCTTTTTGGACAATGTCTCCTCTTTCCTCCCTCTCTCTCCCAGGTCTTCTCTCCAGTCCCTAACCAGACTTTGTGTCCCTAACACAGAATCTTTGTGTACTTTTGATTATTTCTATTAAGAAAAAGATAAAAGTTCAGGATTCTTATTGCCCATTTAAATTTTTGCTATTATTTACCAACTTGATGGCATTTGGCAATTATTCTTTTGACATAAAATTGGACCTGATCTTAGTTATAGTCACCGTTTACATGGTAAGAATACTTCAGATTAGTTAAATAAGTTTTGAATCTTCTTTGCAGGCAGTGCAGTATCTACAAACCCAGTGCTTATTTGACCTCATATTTTTCTCCTAATTTGCTCATGAACTTCTAAGAGAACATAAAGTTTAAATAAATGGTCTGTGGTTTGGCTTAAAAACAACAACAACAACAAAAACAACAACAAAAACCTAGAGTGATTTAAATCAAACCATTTCAGCCTCTGAAACTGGATGAACTCACAACAGAGCTATGCTTGCTATTTTACTAAAACGATAGGTTCATTAGGACAAAAATACTCAGTTGGGTAGAATGCCAGAACAGAGATGACTCAAAATAGCCTGCTTCCTTTGGCGGTGCTGGGTTTTCTCATACAGAGAAAGCACTTACATGTCGCCATCACATCTGTCACCAGCAACATGACGTTTTTTACACGATTTTCCATGTATTTTAAATAGAAGGAAAACTGGGCTACATTTCAAAATTTAAATATGGTATGTGAAAATGCTTTGTTTTCACTTAATTAAATTACTGTCTATGGGCCATATGTGTAATCAGATACTGCTTCTATCCCAGATGGAGGTAATAAGTAGGAATAAGGTAAGAAGGTGTTATTTTTTTTCTTTTCTCCTAAAACACAGAGTACAAATTGAGATGATTTTCTAAAAATTGCCATCACAGTGACAAACTTCTCTGGCCACTGCTGTGCCACAAGCCCTTACATGATCCTGTCATGGTTCATTAATTCCCAGCTGTAAAAAATACAACCTCTGTGAGGGTAGGTGGGATCCTTAGTTCCAGAAAGCAATTCTTGAACTATTTTCAGGACTAGCATTGGGATTTCACTCTGGTTCATGGCTGCCCTGCCTTGCCCCAAGTCTTCTGCTTAATATTTCACATCAGTCATATCTTACATTATTTCTAAGAAAATAAAGACAATGTGTCAGTAATTTAAAGATGTAAACTATAAAATGAAAATTTAAAGTCACTAATATCTCAAGTGATTTGAACTAATGACAAATGCACCCCTGTTAGGATGTCTGTCTGCTCAGGAGGAGGAGAAGACATTTTGCTAATTCTTCAAAAACTTGTGCTTGGAGGAGAAAAAGGAAGACCATTTTTATCATTGTGAGCATGTGTTTTTCTTACTGATGCTCTGCTGTTATTGCCATATTCTCTGAGTTCAAGTCTCTAATCAGTTGGTGGGAGTGTAGATTTAATGACATTTATTTTGGAAAACATGTTCTGCTAGAATTTTGTAGTAATGTAAGCTATTTAATTCTAAAATTGGCAGCTGAAACTAACACTATGTTCATATAAGCAACTATTTGAATGATTTGGTTTCAAAGCATTTCAGAGCAACAGAGGCCAGGACATTAATTCTGGTTCTGTATATTTCAGAATATAAGGTTATTGGAGCCATTGGTTTACCTCCTATTTCATACACATGGGAATGGAAGGAAGATCTAGGGCACTGTTACTTTTTTAAACGATTTTCCATGTATCTAAAAAGAGTTCCTCAGCCCATTGTTGGGGGGGGGATACAACTGTAATCCCAACACTCCAAAGGCTAAGACAAAATCAAAAATTCAAAGCCAGCCTAGATTACATTGGAAGTTCATGGTTAGCTTGGTTTACATATGAGACCCTACTTCTGAAAAAAAGAAAAACATTTCCTTCCATTTTAAGAAAGAAAAAAGCATGAAGACAAGATCAAATATTAGGCTGAGATTGGGGTCTAAGATCTTGTCTTGGGGTGTGTGTGTGTGTGTGTGTGTGTGTGTGTGTGCATAATATGCTTTGTAAAACAAGTTAAGAAGTAGAGTACAGAGCTGAGAAAGCTTCCCTTCGAAAGATAAATCTGCTCAAATTAGAAGAGGTTCTTCATCCCTCCAAAGGATAAAACAGCAGAGTTACATCCACCATCTTGATTGGTCCAGGAAACTGAGGCTACAGAGAAATAGACATTTTTTTTTAAAGCACCTACCATACTGAAAGGACTGCCCCAGATCAGGGGAGATATATTACCCTCCTTTAGAAAACTCCAGGAGTAGGTATTTTGACAAATGAATAACGCAGTAGGTGATGAAAAATATATGTAGAGTCTGGCTAGCTTGTAATTGCGGAACTAGCAAGTGGCACTGATAGAATTTAGAAATAGGAATCTGGGACTTTCTTTCCATATTAGGATCCAGATAAAATGATGGCACAAACTGTAAGAAGCACAGAAAGTGGCACTGAGTGAAGTTAAAATACAATGAAATGAAAATTCTGTCATGAGATTAAGACAGATTCCTCCTCAATCCTTAATGTATGGTAATGGATGCATAACATCTTTAAAAATTGTTATTATATGTGAGCATGACTGCAAATTCAATGTCCAAAGGTAGAAACATATTCATGGAGTTTTGTTGCTGTTGTTGTTCTGCCAGATTAGACACTATAGAGACTTTCTCAAGTGCTGTCTTCTCCCTGATGGTTGTGGCTTTTATTTACCACAGATCGTATTTGGTCCATTTTCATGAAGGGCCCTAGCAAGCATTCCATTGCACAAGCTAGAGTCTAATTGTTATCCTTCACTAGAATCTCCTTTTCCAATCATGTTTGAATCTTTCTCATTTCTGTCCATTTAACCTCTGGTGCAGGGAGGGCAGGGGATTTTTATATTATTTTAAATCTTATTCCATTGAAATACTTTAGAGATTGGAAAGGTTTTTCTCATGGCTTGTCAGGCCCTGCATTGGCTGGCATTTTGCTCTCAAATGTTGACTTATATATCTCTCCTCTTTTTTACTTGAGTCAGTCTCTCTGCCCTTTTACTTCCAAAGAAGGTATGTTTTTTTCTTTACCACATGGTCTTTGCATGCTTAGAATGCTTTCTCAAATGTCCTTCTTCCCATGGCACCTTCAATTCATCCTTTAGGTAGCTGAGCAGGCTCCTCCCACCAGTTCAGATGCCATCTTCTTCCTCCCCATCCCCCACCTTCTTGTTCCCTTTCAACATTGTAACATTCGTTTTTTGTTTGTTGTTTTAGGTAAATCCTATGAGACAAAGGCCATATCTGCCTTGTTTGCTTCTCTGAATGCAGCACATAGCATGGTATCTTTAATAAATTAGGTACCCAATAAATCTTTGTTGAATAAAATAATAAATCCCTCTCTCATCATCTTCATTTAATGGAGTATGGGTCACCTTAGAACTGTGACAGTGACTTTAGTTTCTATGTGAGCTGCCAGTTTTATCTTTTAGTCCTTAGTAACTAGTATGCTTCTTGGCAGATTGTCAACAGTGAGCAAACTGAACCTAGAGACCATAACAGCACAACGCTGTTATATCATGTAAGACCTAGCTTTCATCTACTCAGCAAATTAGGGAGTTTGATGATATAGCATTGGATTACCCACATTCTGCCAATTTTAGTCAAGTTTTTCCAGAGAAACACAGTCAGATCTATCTATAGGTAATCAATATGCAAATAAGCTATGACTTTATGTATAATGATTATAATCTTATGTTTAATTTTTCATATTAAATTCTTATGATTATACAAGTGAGGTCCCCATAGGTCGCTGTCCTTAAACTGGAGGCCCACAGAAGTAGGTGATTACTTATTTTTTATTTTTGCCAGTCCTGGGCCTTAAACTCAGCACCTGAGTACTGTCTTTGGGCTTTCTCAAGGCTAGAGCTCTACCATTGGATCCACAGCACCATTTCCAGCATTTTTCTATATATGTGGTACTGAGGAATCGAAACTGGGTCTTTGTGCTTGCTAGGCAAGCAATTCTACCACTAGGCCAAATTTCTGACCCAATCTCAGCCCAATACTTTCCAAGGCCTGAATTACTGAAAGTCTCAGTGTAGCTTTCAGTCGCAGTCTGAAGACCTGAGAATCAGGAGTAGACCAATCCTATTTCATGCAGAGTTCAGTCAACCTTCTTTAGCCTTTCTGTCTCATTCAGATTCTCAGTGTGTCTATTACATGGGGGAGGTTTTTTGGTTTATTAATTTCATCAATTCAAATGCTAAAACCGTCTAGAAACATCCTTAGATACTGGAAGAACTTAGATATCTGGGCATCTCATAGTCCTGTCAAATTAAACAAAACCTTATTTTACCAAATTTCATCTAATCCTACAAAAACCAAATATTAGGCTTTCTTTTTACTTTCAAAAACCTTTCTGGAATTTTTTCTTTTTTATTGTATTTTATTGTCAGGATAATGTATAGAGGGATTACAGTTACATTCATCGGGTTGTAAGTACATTACTTTTCTAACCTTGATACCCCTTCTCATGTTTTTACTCCCTTTCCCTCCTCCCTAACCTGCCCAGTCATCTTGTTTTCCCCCGTGCCTTCCCTATTTCATATAAACAAATAAGTGTATATACAGTATACCAGATAACAAAATCAGATACAATAACTACACGAGATTGACTATAAGTGGAAAAAAAGAAGAAATAACTTCACATAGTACATTAAGAGCAATCACAAAGATATACCTTTTGTTTCCATAACCTAGAGTTAATTTAGTTAATCTCATTTGGTATGAGCATATGTACATAGTTGTTAAGCTATTGTGATCTTCTGCTATGAGAATCCTAGATGTGTACTAATTATTACAAATGAGGGAAACCATGGAGTCTATGCTCCTTTTATGCTCCTTTGGGTCTGGCTAACTTCACTCAATATGATTTTTTTCCCAAGTCTTTCCATTTCCTTACAAATGGACTGATGTCATTCTTTCTGATGGCAGCATAGAATTCCATTATGTATAAGTACCACATCTTTTTTTTTTTTTTTTGTGGGTCATGGGGCTTGAACTTGGCCTGGGCCCTGTCCCTGAGCTCTTCAACTCAAGGCTACTGCCCTACCCTTCAGCCTTACCCTTGAGCCTTACCCTTGGGCTTGGCCATTGTCCCTGAGCTCTTCAGCTCAAGGCTACTGCCCTTCCCTTGAGCCAAGCCCCATTTCTCATTTTCTAGAGTTTCATTGGAGATAAGAGTCTCAGGTCCATTTGTGCCTGGGCTGGCTTTGAACCTTGATCCTCAGCTCTCAGTCTCCTGAGTAGTTAGGATTATAGGTGTGAGCCACTACGTCCAGCTTAAGTACCATATCTTCTTGATCCATTCATCTACTGAGCGGCATCTGGATTGATTCCATATCTTCACTATGGTAAATAATGAACATTGTTGTGCTAGTGGCTTTAGTATGTGCTTGTTTCTGGACATTTGGGTAAATGCCAAGGAGTGGGATTGCTGGGTCATAGGTTAGCTCTATGTTTTTGTCGGTCATGAGGCTTGGACTCTGGGCCTGGGCACTGTCCCTTAGCTCTTCAGCTCAAGGTTCCCACCCTATCCCAGGGTCTGGGTGTTGTCCCTGAGCTCTTCAGCTCAAGACTATCACCCTACCATTTGCCACAGCACCAGTTTTGGTTTTCTAGTGGTTAATTGAAAATAAGACTCTCAGTCTTTATTGCACCAGCTGGCTTTGAACCCTGATCCTCAGAATTCAGCTTCCTGAGCAGCTAGGATTATAGACCTGAGCCACAGCTCCTGGCTATGAAATTTTGAATAACTGAGATTCTTGTGAACTTCAAATCTTAATCACTTTGTGGATTATAGTTGTTGAAAATCTCATGGAACTACTTAGTCCTGGAAAAATTATCCATAAATCTCTGTGACATATTCACATGTGAAACTTAAATTTCCTCTAGAGATACTTAGAGAAACATAAAGCTTCAAAGAAGCATAAGTACATGAAATTGTCAGGGTTTCTAAAATGTAATAACATAATCCAATGACTTAAAACTCCTGTTAGTTATGCTTAAAGTCAAGACACTAAGAGATTCTTGTTTTTAAAACCTGGCTGTATGCATATATGTACACACTTATGTATATATTTGTTGCTTCAAGATTTTAAAGTAAATATTATGCTCCATTAGTTTATTTATGTGAATATTTTAATTCTGTAAGAGCACATAAATATTCTAATGTACATTTTCGGGATGGAAATGTAATTAGTAATTAGTTTGATATGATCAATGGAAAAACTATTGCTGAAAGCTCTCCAATATGCAAGGCAAATTACACTTGAAAGTGAATGACTGAAGAGAGGTTTGTCTTCAAATCACGTGTTACATGTGTAAACTGTCAAATAATTGGTGTGTTACCTTTCTGTCATTGAGACAAATACTTCAGAGAAACAGTTCAACAAGAAGATTTATTTTGGCTCATAGCTTAAGAGGTTAGAGTCCACATTTGGTTAGCTCAATTGTTTCTAGAGCTGTGGTGAGAATAAACCTGCCCATCTTCTGGTGGCCAGGAAGCAGAGAGAAGCGACAGGAAAGGGCCAGGGCCAAAATATATTCTTCAAAGATATGACCTCCAGCTTCCTTCGGCTACATTGAAGGAAATATCACCTACTTTAATAGCCTATTTAAAATTTGAATCCGTCAATGGATTCAACTATTGATAGTTACAGATACTCTGATCTAATTATCTCTGGAAATACCCTCACAGACATACCTGGAGATGTGATTTACTCATCCTCAGGCATCTCTCATTCTAATCAAGCTGGAAATCAAAATCAAAGATCATAGTGTTTAAAAAGGTAACTTATGATCATAGATTCTCATGGTTTGTTCATGCTAGCCCAAATTTAGTATAAATCCAAACAAAGACTGTTTTTTTGGCCCCCTTAAACAAGATTGAATAAAGACTAAAACAAGATTTTTAAATTATCGTAATCTCTTGTATTCTACTTTCATCATTTTTTATAATGTACTACTGTTAAAATATTTTTGTCTACTTCAGGGATTAAGGTTATGTTAGTGTTCTATAGTTTATTCTGGTTTAGCTCAATGAGAAATAGTGCTTTACAAATAAATCCAAATGTTTCCTCATATGGAAGTACATATGAAATATTATTAGTATTGCTAGTACCTATGGGGAAAATGTAACTTGCAACTTCATCATATCTATCATTTACCTAATAAAAGAGAAGAAAAATAAAAGAATCGGTAGAGGAAAGACACTGTTCTAGTTGAGTTAGCAGAGTTAAAAATGAAGATATTACCACCTACATTGTACATGCTATAGATCTCTTCCTGAAATATGGTATAAAAGCTAACCTAATAAAATTATAACTGCTGAATAACAATGATGTTTTTCTTTCTGCATGACAGAGCATTGTGTGAGATATCCATAAATTGTCACTAGCAAACTTATTCATACTGTTTAAAATCTGAAGATTGTAGGTTGTAGAGATTATGTTAAAATAGTTTTCATTTCTTACATGTAAATATATAATAGTTTTCTTAATTTTACATGTTTCTATATGTTAGTAATTGGTAATACTTCTATAGAATTGACTATTGATCATTATATTTTTATTCAATTTTATGGTTACAGTATTAACTAGTTACTAAATTATGAAGATTTTGAGATTAAAATTCTAGAGTTAATCAGGGCATGGTGGTATATACTTGTAATATCAGCATTCAGGAACTTAAATCCTGTTAGACCTAGCTGCTGTCTGGTTTAGGCAGGGAAAAAAAATGGGGCGATTGCATATTATTGTATCAACACAGAATTTAGAAAAATTTCTAAAAAAGATTCTCAGGGGTTTTGGAAGAGGGGATTCTAAAGTCTAAGCTGTACTTTTGTGATATCAGTCTTGAGAATCAGGAAGATTTTTATGGCTTGTCAAGTGTTGCCATGTCCAAGTATGTAGGCTTCAGTGCAATAATTAGTAAATAACAAGTGTTCCAGATAGTGTCTACTGATCAGTGGTACCAATGTCAGTTTTGTGACATGACAAATCAAGGTTTCCAATGTTAACATTGCTTCAGTGTTAACTGTAACTCTTGTATCCTCAGAAAAACCAAGACATTTTCTTTGCCAATGGTGAGACCAGAGGAGGCTATTCCTAGGAGAGATTGTGAAGGCTCAATAGCTGTGTGCATGGGATCATATAAAATGATATTGATAAAAAAGAACACCAAGAAATGGAAATGAGATTTTTTTTTACTCTGATCCTGTCTTTGTTTTCTGGACCTTTTTTTTGTCTTGTATGCAAGTTTCTCTGTTTGGGGGAGGGTAAAGGATGAGCACAGAAATGGAGAGACAAAGGGTGAACAAATGCAGCAGTGATACCCACTAGACACTGTGTTGAAAATGAACTTGACAACTAGTGGATGGGTTGGGAGGGAAAATATGGGAGAAAGTGAGGGAAGGGATGACAATATTCAAAAAGAAGCATACTCATTACCTGACATCTAACTGTAACCCCTCTGTACATCACCTTTACAACAATTTAAGAAAGAAAAATCAAGCCATTCAAAATTCCATAAGTTTCCTGCACATACGAAGCACACTCATTAAAATGTAAACACATCTGTTTAGCAATCTCTATTACCGTAATGATATACTTTGAGACTTCAAATTCTGATTCTGTTTATCACTTGAGAAATTTAGAAAGGAAAAAATTTAATCATTGCCTTAGCTTTGTATATAGGCTACTAATATGAGCTCTCTGTGCCCTGAGCTGCTTTTGTGCCCATTTCTTTACTATTTACCTTTTCTTAGTGAACTGTTAGGCAGTGTGTGCTATGAGAAAATACCTGAGAAAATCAACTTAAGGGAGAAAAGATGGATTTTGGTTCAGAAGTTTCCATGAGTAGTCCATGTCTCCACTGTTTCTGGGTCTGTGAGAAGGCGGAATACCATGGTGGAAAGTCAAAGGTAGAGCAAAGCTACTCAGCTATGGGGGCCTAAAGCATATGAATATATAGAGTTTACCTTCTAGTTTGGCATCAGCTGCCCACTAGGAAACTGTGAGCTGTTTCCCTAGTCTTCTCTATCTAGCCTTTCTATTTCAGCTGTCCTGTCATACCATAAATGACTCCTGACCCTCTTCCATTCTTCCTTTCTTTGGGGCAATGTTTCTTCTCTTACCCCATCTCTTTTCTTTCACAGAATTGCACAGAGGACATCTTGCCCAGGAAGCCACTTGGTTTTGCTATTTAAGATCCATAAACTGGATTTGGTGGTTATTGATTTTAATACCGATGAGTCTGACTTAAAACACGCACATGCACATTTTTAGTTCAGGCTCAAAGAAATTTTTGTTGTATCGCAAAGATCCCAATTGAGGTTTACCATGATATTTGTATGTTTGTCTTATCTTTTACCATAGCAAAGTTATTGTTATTATTATTGGTAAAGAAAAGAGAAATTATGGCCGGGAGTTTGGCCTCGGAGTAGAGTGCTTGCCTAGCATGCATGAAGACCCAGGAGAGAGAGAGAGGAGAGAGAGAGAGAGAGAGAGGGAGGGAGGGAGGGAGGGAGGGAGGGACATTCTTCAAGAGCATGCCTCCAATGATCTGCTTCCTGCAACTTCTTCCTGAAGTCTCCACCACTTTCCAATAATCAGCCAAGATAAGAATCCATCCATCAATAAGGTTAGAGCTTTCATAATCCACTGAGAAGTTCCACCTACCACATTGTTACCTCTGAAGACCAGTACATTGTGACTACGCCTTGGGAGGGGCAATTCAGATCCCCATTGTAACACATATTGACAATTCAAGCCAATCAATACAAATAAATACCTGTGAATTCTACTTGGGCTCAGAGATTTAAAAAATTTTCCCCCTTCCTTAGTCAACTTCAAGCCCAGCTACTTTGTTTCCGTGTGCAGGATAAGGAGCAGGTGTTACAGCTGAGTTTTCAGTGGGAGGATCACTAAGATCTCTCGTGGCATAGTCTCATGTCTCAGATACTCACTTGGGTCTGTGCCTTACTTACTGGAGAGAACTGTGTTCCTGGCAAATGCCCACTGTGCTCCTCAGCAGCTGTTGTCTGATCTCTGGCAGTGCCTTTCTTCTGCTATTATTTCCTGGCTCCGACAACATGACATTCAGTCTTGTGGATTCTCCCACTTGCCCAGAGAGTGTATCCAAATGCTGTTGCTTCAGTTCCCCAGCGTGATATGCCCTGTCTCGAAATGTGAGTAAGCTAATGTCCTTTCACACTGCAAGTTCTGAGAACGTTCATTCACGGATCATTCTTGTAAACAGCTTCTGGGTTGTTTCTTTGTGGGTTGCTCTAAAATTACATAGCTAGTACAGGATGGTGATTCACAACAAGTTTCCACTGTCAATTGCCAACCTGGCTATACTGCAGGCATCAGGCTTTTTGAAAGCATTTGGCATCCTATTTTTTTTTTTTTTAAAGATATTCCTGAAACAATTTTATCATCAGATTCCTTTTCTCTTCTGAAGATAATTTTATGCTGGCTTCAGGCTTGTTGACAAGAACTGGATAACACCATATTTTTTCTGATGTTATGATTTTCTAACTTACAATGTTGTTTCCACCTGAACATAGTCGTAATGTGAGAAATACAGGCCAGGGCATGGAAGGGCATTATTAGCCTGTAGGAAACATCTAACAGGAAACTTCTTTGCTCTCTTTTTCTTCCCACCTATCTTCCTTCCTGTAGTGATTTGAATGATGTTGGACTCCTTCAGAGATTGCGAATAGTTGCTAACACAGTTGCCTAGCCTCTGAAAGACTGCTCCCAGTGAACTTGGACATACACTCCATTTTCCTGTCTGAAAATTGCTCAGGTATGCTGGGAAATGCTTCTAACATATCAAATGCATTCTCCCTCTTTGGGGCCACACTAAGATCTGAATTCGGTGCTTGCTGGTTAAACACACCCCTAATAGAGCGGTCATCCAAACGCATTTCCCTTTTGTTTGATGTTCAAATACACTTTCATGCTTCTTGCCTAGAGTATGGCTTCGGATCCTCATTTTTATATTGCCCCCCTTTGAGTAGCTGCGATTGCACTTTTTGCACCAGCACACTTGGGTACTGTTTATTTTTCTTCTTTCTGTTTGGTTGTCTTTTTCACAATTACAGGTATAGGTATCTGACAAAAAATTGTTCCTCTCAGCCTGTAGGGTTAGGATTACCTAGGTTTGGGTCTTCTCATATTTCACAGATAGAAACTCACAAAGGAACCAAACTTTTAAAATAAGGACACGCCTGGGAGTTTGGCCTAGTGGTAGAGCGCTTGCCTAGCATGCACAAAGACCCGGCTTCCATTCCTTGGTACCAGATACATAGAAAAAAAGCCAGAAGCGGTGCTGTGGCTCAAGTGGTAGAACTCCTGCCTTGAGAAAGTCCAAGGACAGTGCTCAGGCCCTGAGTTCAAGCCCCAGAACTGGTTAAAAAATAATGAGGACAAGAAAATTCACACAGAGTTAAAAAGTTAATGGATAATAACACAAAAACTTCTTTTCTTTTTTTATTGTATTTTATTATCAGGGTGATATACAGAGGAGCTACAGTTACATTCATCAGGTAGTGGGTACACTACTTCTTTTTTTTTTTTTTGCCAGTCCTGGGCTTGAGGACTGAACCGAGGAATCGAACCCGGTTCTTCATGCATGCTAGGCAAGCACTTTAACCACTAGGCCAAACTCTCGGCCCGGTACACTACTTCTTGAACGTTGATAACTCTTCTCATGCTTTTCTCCCACTTCATCTTATTTTTCCCCTTTACTTCCCTATTTCATTAAACGGGTTCACATATATCCAATATAGCAGATATCAAAGTCCAATACAACTTTTTATTAGATAGTTTACTTTTCCCCCATGACTCAGTGATTTTTATTACTTTTTTTTTTTTTTTTGTGGGTCATGGGGCTTGAATTCTGGGCCTGGACGCTGTCCTTGAGCTCTTCAGCTCAAGACTACCACCCTACTTCCAGGCCTGGGCATTGTCCCTGAGCTCTTTAGTTCCAGACTGCCACCCTACCCTTGAGCACTTCCCATTTTGTAGAGGTTAATTGGAGATAAGAATCTCAGGTCCTTTTGTGCCCCGGCTGGCTTTGAACCTTAATCCTCAGATCTCAGCCTCCTGAGTAATTAAGATTACAGGTGTGAGCCACCGTACCTGGCTTACTCTTTTTTTAGATTCAGTAGGTACATAAATTTTACAGTACTGTGGCATAGTTATACTTAGTTAATATCACAGTTTTTTTTAAATTTTATAGTACTAAGCATCATTATTCAAGACTACAAAATATATTAATGTGGAGATATACAAGAACCACTAGTCTTACCCAGAACAAAAGGTTTACCTCTTTGAACACTGGCAATAAAACCATTTTTTCCAGCTTGGGTGTCACGTATACTTCTTCCTTTTTTTAGGGAATTGGTTGTTCCCCTTTTCTCTCTTTTTTTCTGTCCCAACATCTCCCTTGATTAGATCTAAAGCCCACATACATCTCCCTTGCATTGATCAGGTTTAACACTGGCATATCAAGGAGACCATACCTGGTATGTCTCTTTGGTCTTGGCTTATCTCACTCAACATGATTTGCTCTAGTTTCATTAATTTCTCAGTGAATGCCATTACTTTATCTGGTCTTATGGCTATGTAAAATCCCATTGTCTATAGGCACCACATTTTTTGGATCCATTCATCATAGTGGGACATCTGGGTTGTTTCCATCTGTTGGATATTATAAATAGTGTAGCCGTGAACATGGATACGCAGGTATTTTTATCATATCATGGGTCATGTTGCTCAGGGTAGATGCCTAGAAGTGGTATGACTAGGTTGTAGGGAAGGTCTGTGTTTACATTTTTGAGGAATCTCTAGACTAGACAAGAAGTATACTTTTAATAGGACAAATAAGATGTTTTTACTTTGCAAGTTTTTTTTAAAGCCCAAGGCTCTGGAAGTCCATTGAATATGGAATAAAGATATTTTTACTAAGACTTTATTATTCTTGGGGAAAAATCACACTTTATATATCTATACATTTTTATCACAAATAATCACTTATACTACATTTCCACATATATAAAGTAATTTCATTTTAAAGATGCAACTGGAATGAGATCTAAAGGTGATTACAACAATAGCTATAGGAGGAATTTAAATCCTGCTAATCAAATCATCCCTTATAATCTCAAATTTGTACCTGAGAATAAGCTCTGGTTTCAGTGATCACTTCTCCTTTTCCAACTTCTTTCTTTTATTGCTACTGGGGATTTGTGGTCTTTCTTGGTGTTTTTGCTTAAGGCTGGTGCTATACCACTTGAGCCACATTTTTACTTTGGGTTTTTTGCTATTTGACTGGAAACAAGAGTTTTATGGACTTTCCTTCCCTGGCTGGCTTTAAATTGTAATCCTCTTTAAATCTCCATCTCCCAAATAGCTAGAATTACAGACATGTACCATTAGTACCTAGCTAATTTCTTCCAAATGCCATTGCCTTGCCTTTGGGTTTTCATCAAAACTTCCTAAACCATACCCCTCCTTACACAAACAACATTTTATTTCACCTGTATTTAGAAAAAGTAGCAATTTTCACAATTCTGTCGGTGAAATACTATTATGCTATCTTCAAATAAAAATGTACATATTAACCCTCATGTCCTTGAATGAATGAATTATATACAGAAAAAAATCGTATCCAGATATGTCCATATGTTCTATATGGCATTCTCTTAACAATTCCTTTGCAGAGTTTATGGAGTAAGGAGACCATAACCGATAGCTACATGCATACCTACAGAACAAATTGGTTCCACAAATGCTGTTTATCCAGATGCTGTATTACAATATGTAGTTTAGTAGCTGCAGATGTAGTTTATGATGCTTTCTCCAATACTTTCCCACATTTGAGGATTAGACAATCTGTCACAAGGATCAGTAGTGATGTCTGCTATACAAAGTTTACCGTAGTGTCTTATTTCAGTCAGAAAATAACATCATCTAGAATTGTTGATATAGCACATCTAGTTAAAAAGGATCTTTTATCAAAGGTTTAAATGTAATTTTTATTGTAAGTGTTTTGTGTCTTATGCAATCATTTTTGAATTGTGTCACTTTTTATTATTTTTGTTTGGGATTCAACTTTACTGATAGTAAATGACAGAGATCAAGTCAACGTAGTTGAAAGAAAAGAAGGTTTTATTGGCCTATGGAAATTCAGAGCTTTAGTTTCATCTGCAGCTGAGTTCACATGGTTCACTATGTTGGGTGTCTGTCTCTTCTTTCCTCTGAGTTGACACGTGTCTGCCACGCGTGGATTTCTCTGCCAACATGTCTACTGGTGCTTCCAGGTAAATCTCCAATGATTTAGAAAAGAAATCAGAGTGTCTCTTTTCTCCTGTTGTTCTGATAAGGGCTTCAAGTTGAGTCTGGCCATGAGTGATCATGGCTCTGTGGAAGAGACTGAAACCCCATGATTCAGGCCTGAACCACATCTCTCAGTAGTACCAGACCACAAGGAGTGAGAATACGGCATCAGGAAGGGTGGATGCCTGCCAGCCTGGCAAGGGGAAAACAACAGATGTCCACAGCCTGGCTTCCCTCACTCACCAGACATTTCCTGAGTTTCTGCTGCATTCCCTGCCCCAATTGTGTGTGTGTGAGAGAGAGACAGTGACAGAAAAGAAGAGAGAGAGAGAGAGAGACAGAAGCAGAGCAAGAAAGACAGACATAGTCAGAGCTAGAGACAGAGCTAGAGTGACACAGAGAGTGACAGAGAAACAGAGTGACAGAGCACTAAGAGCGCATTGTCCCAGTTGGAAGGGAGAAATGCCAAAGGACAATCTCTCCCCTAGAGACCTTTCTAGGTTCTAAAATTACCCCGAAAAGGATTGTGTGATGAAAATATTGACATAGGTGGCAGAAATTCAGAGTAAGCAAAAACACTTGTGAGCAGATATCCAAGAAAGAAACTTCAGAGGGAATCTTGAATGATTGATCAAATTTGGATGGATAGTGAAGAAAGCAGAATATTCCTTGAGGTTGGAATATATTGGTGAAGATGTATAGCTTTGGTATGTGGAAGGAGTTGATGAAATAGGAGGAGATCTTGTCTAGTGATTTCTAGGAGTCAGGGGAGGGAAGAGAGTGTGGCTAGGGTAAATGGGAGAGGAAATTACTTCATGAGGTCCTAAACATACAGTGGAACAAGAAGGGAAGAGGCAGCAGAAAGGGGAAGATTGGCCATAGGTAGTGAATTTTGATGGCAAGCCATAAGGCCTCTTAGAAGGCAGGAAGATGGGAGGATCTGGAGTAGTTTGAAAGTCACTGTAGGTATTTGAAAGAAAAGTGCAAAGACTGAGAAGAGCAGGAGCCTCTGGAGGAGGAGGAGAAACAGATGGTGTGAAATGCTTCAAAGGTGAAGCAGTTGAACTTTCAGGAACTAGTGGAAATAGACAAGAGAAGAGAAGAGAAGAGAATTCTTAATGATCAAACCTGGAATCTAAGTAAGCAAGGAATGATTAGACTGCTGTGACAGAGGCCATTATTCTATAATATTTACAGTGTTTTTTTCTCAGTGTCACTCTATGTTACTGTAGTATAGAAATCTACATGGTTGTCTTTCCTTAGGGATGATGTATAATTCATCTTTATCTCTTCTACAGCACCCGATTTGGTGTTGCGCATATAAGCAAGTTAAATTTGTTAAAAGGAATTTTTGTAGGAGGAAGGACTGATTCCTAAGAATCTGTTTCATTTGTCAATTTCCTAACAAATTAAAGACGTGCTGACCAGAAAAATTATTGATAGAATGGCAGTGCGTGTGGTGGTGGGAAAGGAGACACATTTTCTTGTTACTGCCTGGCTGGATTTTTATTCTCTAAGTTACTTTACTGCTATGTTGTTTTTTTTTTTCCTTAGAGACATGCCTATATCTCTGATGTGAACCATGTGGGAAAAAAAAGGAGGCACTCATGTCCTGACTCTCTCCTGTCATATCTAAGCATATAATGCATTTGTTGATGACACTATTTACTCAAGATCTTATTCAAAGTGAAAACATTAGAAGCTAGTCTTGCTCTGACCTTTGAGTTTGATAATTTCAAACTTTCTGACATCACAAGAACTCTTTTGAATTCCAAGGTTCAGATAGGAATTTTTATTTTTGCCATCCAAAGTATAATACTAGATTCATGTTAAAATCGTCTGTCTTGAAGTCAATGCCTAAGTGTTCTCCAGGGTTTGCAGGTCTCCAACATCATGGGTGCATGGGAATATAGAGGCCTGAATCCTTGGGCTCTCCTAAGACCGACTGTGTGGGAAGCATGGAGATATAATCCAACATTCAGATTCTTTAGGACTTCTCAGCCCATGTTTCATGCACTGAAAACTAAGAACCATTGTCTGTGGTAAACATCTATAACATCTGTGAACCTTTGGTTTTAAACTTCTATCAGGATCGTTGGAGAGCCCACCCTCCAAGAATTTCAGTTAGAAAGTCTGTGGCCTATGAATTTTTGTTTTAACACATTTGTAAATGGTGCTTTAGTACTTATCTAAAGTTTGTAAACAACTGTTTTGGTGTTAGATCACATTAGAAATCTCATATTTTTTTTTTCACCAGTTCTAGGGCCTGGGCACTATTCTTGAGCTTTCTCAAGGATAGCACTACCACTTGAGCCACAGCACCACTTCTGGCCTTTTCAGTGGATGTGGTACTGAAGAGTCAAACCCAGGGCTTTGTTCATGCTAGGCAAGCACTCCACCACCAGGCCACATTCCTGGCCTCATATAATTTTAATGAAGATCTTTCCTTGATATATATTTTTTTCTAATCATATCCCGGTACTTGCTGTACAGCTGTTCTACCAGTGGGTCATACTGCAAGGCTTTTTTTCACATTATTTTTTAAAATTCTTATTATAAAATTATCTATAAATAGTTGAATAAAGGTGTTTCAATTCAACACATCAGCTTATAAGTCCAATGCATGTTGATCAATGTCACCCTTCCAATTTTTGAGCTAGAATCTCACTTTCTGCCCAAGGTGTGCTTCTGAGCTGCAATCTGTTTATTTTTTAAATTTTCCATCTTACTTTGAATGACAGGTGTGCACTCCCAGATTCATCTCCTTCTGTTCGTATGGAGTCTCTAGGGCTGTTTTACCTTGGAACCACAACCCTCAACTCTCAACCTCCTCCCATCTCTAAGGATGACAGGTGCATATCAGCCCAGCAGCCATTAGATGAAAAGGAGCCTGGTCAACTTTTTTACCTGGTCAAATTTGTTCTTCCCTCACTCAGCCTCTCAAGCAAGTAGGAGTGCAGGCACAATTCACTGGCATCAGACTGAAATAATTCAGGGAGTTATTAATCATTTCTGGAACCCCCTATATGTAGTAAAAAATGAATCCTTCAGATGAAGTATCTATTCCTTTGAAATACCAAAGCTGTTTGACCAGAGAGGAAAGAGTCCTTTTCTCCAAGCATGGGATTGTGGGAAGTTGCAGAAATTATGGTTGAAGCTATACTAGGAAAACCATGCTGAAAATTCTTTTTTGAATTCAGCTTAACAAAATACTGCAGTGGCATAAAGCTATAATCTGCTTTGTGGCAGTGTTTTGTGTGTAGCCACCAGTGATGAGCCCTGTGTGCAGGGACTATAGAAAGCTGGCCCATAAACGTCAGGAATTCTGAATGACCATTACAAAGTCACTATCATATTGCATCCCAATGTATGCATGATGGTCACTGAGCAAAAGAATGCCATGGGGAACTTAGCCCGCAGAAACAACAGCTCTTGAATATAAATGGGTAATTGTAGCAGCTTACAAAAAAAAAACTTCTCTTTTTTTCAACACACATCCCTTGTTCGAATTGAAGATTGCTGAGCTAGAAGATGAGGAAGAAGAAATGGCTATATGGAAACAGGCTTAGAGTTTGAAGCTCCAGGTTTAGTTTTGGTCCTTCTATCACTGAGTGTACTGTGACACAGATCTTAAATGTCTTCCAAAAGCCAAGTCCTCAGGTTGGTGTATTGGGAGATTGTGGTAACTTTAGGAAGAAGCGGCATGGGAAGATCCTCAGTTCATTATTAGAGGTCCATGCTTGAAGGGACTTTATGGATTCTTGCTCATGATGTAAGCAGTTTTACTCTGCTATGAACATTACGCCATTTCCCACCAAATATCATTTGATTCTAGACTGGAATCACCAAAACCAAGTTACAAAGGAAACCCTTTTCTTCTTCTGAGTTAATTGCATCAAGTGTTTCATTATAGTGACACAAAACTGATGAGCATAGAGGTGTAGGTTCTGTACAATTAATAAATCTCCAAAGTCCAATGGATTTCCTACAATTTGGTTAGCTGATAATTTTTTATCACCTCCACTCTTAAGCTTCCTTTGCTAGGGTGACTTTTTCGGAGGAAGACACTGGCTGTCTTGACTTCCCATGAACGTGTGACCTTTCACATTGTTAACATGCCATTCACTTAGGTGTTTGCCTCGTCAAAAAAAACCATAATTGATGCCTGATGAGATAAAAGTTTACCTTTTAAAATTTGAGAGAAACTTGAGCAGAGTGATTCACACTTGCATTCCTAGATATAAACTGAGATTAGGAGGACTGTGGTTTGAAAGCAGCCTGGGTAATTAAAGCAAACATTCACGAGAACCACTTTCCATCTCAACTAATAAAAACTGGGCTCACTATCATGCACTATCATCCTAGCTACATGGAAAGAAGAAGTGAAGGACTGAAGTCCAGGCTAGTTCAAGCAAAAAGTGATATTCCAGTCAGGTGTTGATGGCTCATGCCTATAATCTTAGTTACTCAGGAGGCTCAGATCTGAGCATTGTGGTTCAAAGCCAGCCAGGTGAGAAAGTTATCTCCAATTAATGACCAAAAGGCTAGAAGTGGAGCTGGGTCTTAAGTGGTAGAACATCAGTCCTGAGCAAAATGCTAACAGACAGCAGCCAGGCTCTGAGTTCAAGTCTTAGGACAAACAAAAAGCAAAGCAAAACCAAACAAAGAGACAACAAAAATGCAAACCTAATTTGAAAACTAATGAAAACAAGATGTTTGGAAAATAGTTCAAGTGGTAAACCATCTACCTAAGTATCAGAATCTCATGATTTCACTCATTGACTGTGTGCATGTCTATGATGGTCTTGGGTGTTGAACTCAGGGCCTGGACACTTCCCTTGAGATTTTTTGTTGTTGTTGTTCAAGGCTGGTATTCTAAAACCACACATTCAACTTCAGGGTTTTTTTTTTTTTTTTTAAGTTAACTGGAGATGAGTTTTTGCCTAGGCTAGCCATGAACCATGTCCTCAGATCTCAGCCTTATGAGTATCTAGGATTATACCCAGCCTTGTAGTATTAGCTTATTTTCAGGCAGAGTCCTACTCTTGTACAGGATCAGCCTTGGACCAATTCTACTAACTACACCTCACATGTACTGGGGTAAGCAGATCACTGCTCAGCACAGTTTGTTTGGTTGAAATGAGAAATTGCTATTTTTTTTTTTGCCTGGGTCAGCGTTGAACTACAATCCTTTTTCCAGCTCCTGAGTTGTTCAGATTATGAATGTGAACCACTATTCTCAGCTACAACACTTATGAAATAAATCATTAAAGTCTTCACAATAAAATTAGGTAGTTATTTTGCAAATATTTTTTAGCATTGAAAGTGGCTTTTATGGGCTGGGAGCATGGCCTAGTGGTAGAGTGCTTTCTCAGCATGCAAGAAGCCTTGGATTTGATTCCTTGGTACCGCACACACAAAAAAAGCCGGAAGTGGTGCTGTGGCTCAAGTGGTAAAGCAGTAACATTGAGAAAGCCCAAGAACATTTCTCAAGCCCTGAGTTTAAGCCCCAGGACTAGCAAAAAACAGTGGTGCTTTTATTCAGAATTAGAGTGCATTTCCTTTAAAATTATGTATTTAGATTGGACTGGATTCATCCTAAATTTATGACATGAGACCCCACCAATTCAGCAGGAAACATTTCTCCTCCATGTCTTCTGAATAAAAGATTCCAAGGCTGCTGAGTCCCGTTGGTTCATATCAGTGATTCTAGTTATTTAGAAAGCTGAGATCTGAGAATTTTGGTTGGAAGTCAGCCTGGGCAGGAAAAGTCTATTGGATTCTACCCTCCATTTAACCCTCCAAAAGCCAGAAGTGGAGCTGTGCACTCAAGTGGTAGAGTGCTAGCCTTAAGCACAAAAGCTCAGGGACAGCACCCAGGCTCTGAGTTCAAATTCCAAGACTCCAAAGAACTAGAGCTTTGAAAACTGTGACTGTGAAATGTCATTTCCCTTTAGTTCAAATAGAGTTTTTAACCTTTCCTCTGCAAAAGCTGAAGATTTCTACAGAGTCAGGAAGTGGGAGGGTCTTGTTATAGGGGGAGAAGAGAGAAGCACATTTTGAGAGGTCGTACCTGGAGTCTATTAGAGCACCGGTGGCCTGCAGACTTCTGCCCCAAACATTTGCAGCCTTGCAAATGCATTTAACCCTGTGGGAAAACTGAGCCATGAGAGCCAGAGAAGAAAGGTAAAGCAGAAAAAAATACCAACAAATTAGAGAAGAGCCAGAAACCAGGAGCTAGAACACAAACATGGAGACATGGGGTATGGTATAATAGCACCCGAGTTGTTCTGTACCTAAATAAGCTCAGGTCAAGGGGCAAGGTCACAGAAAGCTTGAAAGTTTATAACCCAAGGCTGGCAAGTCCAATAACTACCATCCAAACCTCTGGCACTACTTCTGGGAATTCAGGCATGCCCAGCACCCCCCGGGAGGCGGGATTTTCTTGGGGCTAAACAACAGGATGCACATAGAACGTCTCCTCGGGTCTAAACAACATGGTGTATCTGCAATTCAAAGGAGAGCTTGTCTCCTCTCTAGGCCTTGGAATGTGGATGGATAATTCCCATCACCTAATTAGGTTCCAGGATGGCTGTGAGAAGTTATCTAGACTGAGCCCCTGTACATCAGTCTTCCATGGAGATGGTAGAGAGCCATTGTTCCTTTGGGTATCTAATACAGGACCTGCATCTGAAGATTTAGAAATAGTTTTTTGTTTTTTTTAGAAATACCTTTTTTATGTGACCATTATTTCTGAATGTACATCTAAGAAACTAGAATGCAAGAAGTTTTCTTTAACACAAGAATCTAATTTTAACAACTACCGGCCCCGTTAAACCCTTAAGAGAATCTCTAAGCTAGTATAAAGAATAAAGCTAGGTGGCTTATTACCTAAGAGTCTGAGTTCCAGAGGATTGAAGTTAGAGGCCAGCCTAGACAATGATTATTCATGAAACTTTATCTCAAACAACAGCTGAGTGTAACAGCAAACACTTGTCATTTTAGCTATGTTTTCAAGCATAAAGAGGAGGATTATGTCCAGCCTAGAGGAAAAATGAGTCTTTTCTCCCAAGATGACTTGGGGAAGTAGGGCTGGAGTCATGGCTCATGTTGCAGAGTGACTGTCTAACAAGCACAAGTCCTTGAGTTCAAATCTCAAGGACTGTGTGCATGTAAATGTGAGAGACAGAAGACAGAGAGAGAGAGAGAGAGAGAGAGAGAGAGAGAGAGAGAGAGAGAGAGAGAGAGAGAGAGAGAGAGAGAGAGAGAGGGAAAAGGAGGTAAAGGAGGAGGAGGAAGAAGATACACAACTATAGAAAATCACAAGTCTTTTCTAAGAAATACTAAATAAGGCCATATGTATGACGCTAAATAAAAGGACCTCCAGGATATAGAAACAAAAGCCATATAATAAGTGATTATTGTCCTTAATGTACTATGTTATCTCTCATCTCTCTTGCTGTCCCTTGGTTATCTCATACTGTTACAGTATTTTACCTTGTTATCTGATATATTGTATATATGTTTATTTGGTTATTTGAAATAGGATAGGGAAGGGGGGAAAACAAGATGAGGGGTGGTAGTGGGGGAAGGGAAATGGGGACCAAGACATGAGAAAGGGTATCAATGTTTGTGAAGTAATGCACCTTCTATCTGGTGAACATATTGTAACCCTTCTATTAATTACATTAAAAATATATGAAAAAAAAGAACTGGTTGAGGAACTAATGCACAGTTTGGGGTCAATTAGACTCTGGTAGGTCATCTTTAATAATTTAGAGTTAGAGTAAATGCGTTCAGGTGACTTCTATATAAGTTTTATACTGTTTGTTAGTCCAGTAGTACCAAGAGTGTCCCAGGAGGTAATACTGGAGTTCATAGTCCTGCAAGGCAGAGGAAAGGAAATCAATAATGACACCAATCCAAGCATCTTTCTCTGCATTGTGCCTCTCCTCCTATTTTTCTCCATTTGAATTTCACTCCCTTCTTTCCTGGCTGTTTTGCATTTACTGTCCACTAATGGTCCAGCTCAACTCATCTTTCCTGAATGACTAAACTCACAGCACTGTGTACTTCTCATTGCAGTACTATTGAACTTAGTGATGCTATGGGTATTCACTTGATGCTACTTAGAGTGCATCGCCTGTGCTGTATTATTATCAGCCTTTTTTCAAGCAATAGCTAGAAGTAGGTAAGCAGAACTGAGGGTGTTAGTGAAATTGAGGAAGAGGGGAGGATTGGGGGACTGTGTGCAAGTTTTCACATTGGTGAGTGTGACCGCTGCCACCTGTAATATCACCACTGCCCGTCTCCATTCAGAGGTGGGAGTTATCAGCTTTTAATGTGGAAAACTCTCTGAAAATACGTTCAAAGCAAAACATCATGTTTACCATGAAATAGTCTTTAAACATCTAGGGAAAATGAAAGGGACATAGATGCTAGTAAAAATGTATAGCCAAAATATTTTTTTATTGTTCATGGGGCTTGGGGGTTTGAACTCAGGGACTGAGGGCTGGCCCTAGGCTTTTTCATCCCAGGCTAAGGCTCGACTACTTGGAGCCACAGCACAACTTCAGTTTTTATTTAGTGGTTAATTGTATATGAGTCTCCTGGGCTTTCCCACCTGGACTAGCTTTGAACTGTGATCCTCATATCTCAGCCTCCTGAGTAGCTAGGATTAGAGGCATGCGCCATTAGCAAGTTGGTCATTGATCTTTTCAAATTTCAGCTAATATTGAAGAGGACAAAAATAAATAATTATTCAAAAATTTAAGAAAAAAGGAACTTGTATATGATAATTGCAAAGATTTATATATATATATTATTGTAATTAGTAAAAGGGTTACATGATATTTGCCAGATAGAAGGTGCATTAATTCACATATATTGATACCCTTTCACATGTCTTGGTCCCCATTACCCTCCCCTCCCCCCAATTGTAAAGATTTTTAAGGACACTTTTAAAAATCTATCCTTGCCATTGATGACCCACATTGAAAATAAAATCCTTTATTTTGCTGTAAAAGATGAAAAAAAATTGATAGTATATTACTCAAGATTCAGTACAAAGCACTTACTCCCAACATGAAATCTATTAAAAACGTCAATGTATTCTGAGGGCAACGCTATTAGTCCAGAAAGAGACAAAGCCACCAAGTAGATAAGAGTGTACAATGAAATGGAATCCCAACATTAACCTGTCATCCTTTCCAAACAGCAGAGCTGAGACTGACATTTATCAGGCACTTTCTGTGTGGTATGAATGAATCTGAGTCTTTACTTCCTATTAGTGAATTAGCCTTTAAGAATAGTGAGGTGTTAGTGTTTCTATTTTCCAACATCAGTCTCTGGCTTAGAGGAGTTTTGTTTATTGGTAAATGCAGAAAGACTCACCTGATTTCAGAAATGCCTTTTACAACATCCATTTCTCGCCTGTATACTGGGAACAAGTATATGTTTTGTTATGCTGATTTATTACACAAGACTTTCCAGAATAGTAGCTTTCTCTGTTTCTGTAAGAATTCAGTGTCAATCCAACACTGGTTGCATTTCATAAAATGATAAGAGGAAGTCAGGAGGAAAGACAGCTGTAATATTCAATTGTCTGTAACCAATGTCTTAGAAGGCATCGTCTTTCATCTAGACAGTACAGTTGCATTTTAAAAATGACATCTATTACTACATTAGAGTCAACCCATAACAATCCCTTATAGAATGTTTGTCTCAATTGTGGCTATTTAATGTCATTATACCAAATTACAAAATGCTGTTACAGTAAGCAGATGTAGTGAAAATATTCAATGGGTAAAAGCTCTTTGCAAGTTACCCAAAGTTCATACCATAGTTTTTCTCTCTTTTAAAAAATACATTTTTATCAAGTCTCCAATTTGTTGATCTCATAAATTACAGAATTTCCCCTTTAAAATGTTTCTAGTTGGGTGTCATTGGCTCACACTAGTAATACTAGCTATTCAGGAAGCTCAGACATGAGAATAGTAGTTCAAAGACAGCTTGGGCAGAAAAGTCCATGAGACTCTGATCTTCAATTAACCACCTAAAGCTGGTAATGGAAATATCTTTCAAGTAGTACAGCGTCTGTCTTGACAAAAAAGCTCAAGGACAATGTTCAGGCCTTTAATTCAGGTTCCAGCACCAGCATACATACACAGAGACACACAAACACAGATACACACACACATACACACTTCAAGGCTTCCTCAAACTGTATTAGGAATAGAGTAAAAATCAACTGTTAACCAAATTTCTTGTGAAGAGACAGCTACATTAGATCTTCACATAGATCTTCACACACATGCAAATGCACACTCAAGGTCCAGGTTCAAAGTCAAGTGTTAAGTTGACATTTTAACAGCCAAGATATAAGCCAAATAATGAAGCTGAACAAATCTTCACTTTCAGTAGGGCTGATAGACAACAGATCACAAGAGACAGTAGTATGCATGGTGGGTGAGCTCAGAAGCATTCAGAAAAGCTGGGGTCGCTATATGTGGTTCTGCTTCGGGTTTCTATTTACTAGCTACTTTTATTGTTGGAGACAAGCACAGTTATAATGATATACAAACAAAATAAAAGAATTAGCACTATCTTTTATTGTTTTAATTTCACATTAGTAAGACAAAACAAGATTGCTTTGAAGCAAGTGTTAGCAGGCAAATACTGTTAAACAGAAATTAAGCAGCAATATGCCAGCATATTATTAATATAACCTGGCTATATCACTCTGCGTTTGTCTGCCACAGGGAAACCAAGTATACAAGGAAATAAAGAAATGTAGAAAGATGTCTCATATTCCCCCAACTGCTTTGACACTCTTAAAAAGCTGTAGGCAGAAAGAATTTCAAGTACACTGAGCCTTTCACAAAGGAGACATTCAACTTTTGTTGCTAGGGATTCAAAAATCAAAATACTGAAATGGTTTCTCAGAAAAGGCATTCAGAAATCACAGAACTAGTTCTAAATATTGACAAATACTCCACTTTAAGTGTTAAAAACATGTCCCCAAGATCACACACATGTGCAAAAACAAAAAAAGAAGAAATTGTTTTAGATTTAGGACCATGGAGCTTTATTGTACTACTATTTCTATTTCTATTTTTAAACATTCCAATGATTAAAGTTCATTTTTGAAAAGTCACCACTTCAAAAGCTTGTTGATAGCTCCAATTTTCTAGATGACTGGGTATGAGTATTATGCATTTTTAAAACTACCTTCAACAAAATTTCCACTTTTTTGGTTGCATTTGAGTTTTGTTTGTTTGTTTGTTTATGCATTGCATTGCATATTGCTTGGAGAAGTGTTTGGGGATTCTTTCTACAACTGTAATATTTGTATTGCACACGGGGATGTGCCAAGTTTTGATTATGGTCTATACAAGAAGAACTAACTACCTTATAGAATCCCCATCTGGACAAGACAAACTGGGTCTTTTCTTAGAGTGGTAAAATCCCTTAAAGCTGTCAACACATTTGCAAGCCATTTATTATACTGCAAACATTGAGGTACCTCAACTGCAAGCTATGAAGAACAGTTAACACAATGGACAGATTGTAAGGAAACAGGGAGAGGTGAAGATATGGAGGTGTCTTTGCAAACTAAGAACGGGCTACTGAACTCACAATTTGACATGCCCTATCTGTTCTAAGACAAGCTCATAAAACCTGTCTTTGCTTCTCTCCTGGACCAGTAAGAAGGCATCTAACCATGTACCATACAATCACAGCTCTATATCTTTAAAGCTCTCCAATAGCTACTTAACTTGCTAGACCTAATAATATACTTCATTGTTGCAAGTGTTGCCCAGGAGAGTCTTTCCTTATTAGGAAATGTTTCCTGGGGTGCCATGTCCTTGATCACCTCTACTCTGTGCATCTGGAGTTCTGTCCAGTTTGGATCTGCTAGCTCAGAATCTCTTTTATGTTGTTTCCAATTCTGGTCTTGCGTGGATTTTGCCAAACTTAACCTACTACCCTCTCCTCCCAGGATTCGGGCTGCTTAAAGTTATTACTGGCTGCCCTGTGGAGTACTTCAGCCCTTAAGATGTGCAGACACTCTTATAGAGCTCATTTAGCTATGGCATGTCTTATATGTCAGGGTTTTTAGTCCTCGGTCCCTCCCGACCTGCAGGAGGGATTGGGAGAACACTCCCCAACCAGAACGAGCGGAGAAAGGAGGGAGACCCGACAAGGCAGGAACTCGTTTATTGAGGAAGTCCATTCAGCTAATATAGGATGCAGGAGCCTATCAGCACAAAGGTGGGCAGGGCGGGGGTGTGGGTGGGGGAGGGTGGGGGGAGGTAGGTAAAGAAGGGGAATGAGGTACTGTCTCAGAGGGCAGATGGGTTCAGGGCCAATCCCAGAGGTAGCCTTACTTTACATCACAGCCACGCCTTCCAACCAGGCAACAGGCAGGTTCCCTCCCAAAACCAGAAAATGAGCACTGGGCCAGGAGTTAGGCCTCCTTTTCTACAGCATAGGTTTCCATTTCCCTGATGTGACGTGTCCCACATTATATAGAAAGATTCCCAGTTACACATTTGCACAGATGTACTGAAATAGGGAGATCAGGTCTGGCAAGTGCCATCTTGGCCACATGTTGGATGGCAGGGTCTGGCGTCTTGTCTTCATGGTGGGGAAAGGTGAAGCCTCCCCCTCCCAGGTGAAGGGCATACCTGAATCTCTGGAGGCAGCGCCAGGCACTTGACTGATAGGTTTCTGAACCTGTCAGTCCAGTGCCTGGGACTGGGAGTTTCCTGTGACCCTCCTCCTTGACCTGGCCCTTATTTAGGCCTGGATCAGCTTAAACGCCAGGAGGCCATGCCACAGGTCTTCATGTTTCTGTTCTGGCTCCTGGCTCTTCTCCAGTCATCATGACATTTTAATTCATTTCTACATGGAGCCGAATTGGTTTGTTGGTATTGTTTTTGTTCTTTCTTTCCTCTCTGGCCTTGATGGCAGAATTTCCTCTCAGTGTTGAGTGTATTTGCTGACTGCTAGTCTTTGAGACAGAGGTGCATCTTGTAGTCACTGGTATTTTAAGAAAGACCTCAAGATTGGATCCTTCAAGATATGGCTTCCCTGTCTTCTCACCTTACAACACAATGATTGGGACAAATACAGTTCTTTGCAATTATCTGTCTAAAAGATTCAGTTCTCAGGAAAATGAAGGATGATTTAATTTCACCTTGATTTTTCTTCTCCTAAAGTTATTACCTAAAAGAAAATGAAAAAACCTACATGTCCATATTTCTACAACAGTTTGAGAATATATGCCCTTCATGGATTTAGAAACTCTTTAATAGTGAATGTAAAATGATTACATAGTCATCATTAAAATATTCTCATTTACTTTACATGTATTTGTTACAATAATTAAGCACTCATAAATTTATAAACTCATCAAGAGCTCAATCGTCATACTCTAGAAATAATTACTCAGTCTTTTATACCTAAAAATCATGTTGCAGAAAAACAAATTTGCAGCAATGTGTTTATGTGTATTGGTTCTGTTGTAACAAAACTCTTTGAAGAGGCAATTTTACAAACAACAAAAATTAATTTTATTATAATTCTAGGAGCTGGAAAGCTTAAGATTAATGTACTAGAAGGATTGGTGTCTGATAAGGGAGGGGCTAGACTTTCTGTTTTTAAAATGGTGCCTGGTTTTGTGTTCTCTGGAAGAAAGGATAGCTGTATCCTTTCAGGGAGGAAGGGACACAGATGAGGGGCCCCTAAGTTACTTCTATTTAGTTGCATTGTGAGGTGCTAACTCATTCATCACATTATAGCCTTTATGATTCTTTCAGTTGATCCCATCTCTTAGTAAGAGTTGTTGGTATCATGGGGATTAAGTTTCAACATGAATTTTGTAGAGACCATATGAATAATATAGCACAATATTAAGGCTCATTTATTCAGGTATAAATACATATTGAATGATAATTGGGTGCCAGACTATAAACATTAGTTGAAAGATATCATAGCCTTACTTAACGTGATTACAATGTATCTCACTGGGAGGAAAGTAAGAAGAACAGAACAATTCTATTCATAGTAACGGGAATAAGGTAAGAAAATCTGAGATGAAATTCCTGATTCAATGAATAATTAATACACATTGATGTGAAATGAGATGTATATGATATAAGAAAGAATGGGTGAAATGTCTGAAGTGAAAATCTAATGTGTGCCTTGTCTGAATTCTTCAGGTAATAGGTAGAGGATATTCCAATTGATTTCTACCTATGATATGCCATGAAATAGGGAAAATGTTTAAACTACCAAGGTTAAACTGATCTCCCAAATCTCTCCTTCAGGTAGATACTTTGTGAGAAGAATTAACTTATAAATGTTGAGCTTTTATGCAACAACATTAGGAAATTTGTCACTAAAATCTTTGTAACATTCTTTAAAAAGAGAATTATTTTAGAAAGAGATAACATGATTGTCAGACAGATAGAAAAATGGGCATGTGTTAAAAATTCAGTTCTACTTATTAATCAATGAGGGTACTGGGTAGATGTTATAACTGGCTCAAAAGAGAAAGCTGTAGATAGCACTTCTAAAATGTACATGCAAATAGGAAGCAACACATACTGGTGGTGGAGAAGGAAGTCAATTGTCTAACAACAGAACCTAAGTCTTCAGGGCTGTAAGACAGGCTTACTATTCTTTTGCTATAAATTATTTAAAATCTGTATGGTTGTAAATACAGTTCTGTGGAATTATGATCAGCTAATGCTGTGGTGTATTCTTTAGATCACAGCTTTTCCTGAGGCACACACACATACATTTTAAGTTAACCATCAGAGGTCATCCACACCATTCTGTTAAGTAGAGGTGAGTCTTACCTCCTGTTGTGTGATACACAGTGCCTCAGCACAAAGCCTGGACCCATTTTGTGACAGCATTCGCCTGGCACTGTTGTTGGGAGTATTTCTCAACTTATCTTGGAGAAAATTAACAACCTGATTTTGTGTTTCAAATGTTCTGCTCGCCAATATAAAAACATAGCACTCTATGTGACTAAGTGCCAGCTCTTACCACCAGCATTGCATCTGTGACCACAGGGCCTTTCAGCCCCTTTCTCCTCATTGGTTTCCAGACTATGGACAAGATGAGTGTCAGCTTGGCTGTGGGATTAACTGAAGAGATGGATTAGCAGCCATAGTCTATGGCCCATTGGGAACAGCCATGTGCCTAGAGCAAGGTGTGAAAGGTCCACCTAGAGTCAAGCCAATGAGCTAGATACAATGCACTATTAATTGAATGTTATTTGGACAGTGTTTGCCATTGGAAGATTTTATAAACTAAAATGTTACAAAATACTACAATTCAGAAAAGCAATTAATATACTTTGCTGAGAAAACATTTGGCAGAAAGCAACATACTTACACCTACAACTGACAGAAGTTAAAGGGAATTGCATCCAATACAGCTGCTCAACCCAAACTCGGGTAACCATGAAATAGGGACAAGGGTTTACAAAAGAATAAGGATGCAAAAATAACAAAGAATTAAAGAAATAAGGATGGGTAATAATTCTTCTGCATCACAACTTTAGGAAGCAGATGGGAGATCACCAATCAGGCAGCCATCTTTAAGGACTCCAGTTCTCCATATTTGAATCAAGGCCAGTCTCCATAACAAAATAAGACAGCCAAGATATCTGAGATGGCCTTGCTTTATTCGTGTGAAAATGTTGGAAGACGTCACACACTCTTTCTCTGCCATATTTCTTTTCTAGTAAACTTTGCCAACACCTACACTTATGTTTGTATTGCCCAAATTCTTCTCTTGCCAGATATAAGGACAGAGGTTGTTAAGCTGCCTTACATTTTCGGTTAACGTTTTGTGCATTGGCTGGGATGTTAGAGATTACATGTCTTTTTCTGATATGGACTTATCAATAGGTAACAAATTTTGGCGCTGTGACATATATATATGTCATATATATGTATATATATATATGTGTGTGTGTTCAAAAGGTTACAAAACTACTAGTTAAAGAAGACAAGAAAGGAAGATTCTGGTGCCTTTTTTTCAGATAAGCTAATTTAGCATTCGACTCATTTTTTTAATATCACCTACATTCTTGGGGATATTGTGACTAATAAACCACTTTTGCTCTAATGCTTGATATTTACATCACAGGAGAAGAGTTCTGAAAATTTTACAAACACTATAGCACTCATAAGAAAAATACTTGTTTAAACATTTACAGATGGCTTGCTATCCATGAGTCAGCCATTAGGTAATGTGAGGCTTGGAGAAGCTCTGTAATAGTCTCAGGGGGTTAATTGGCAGTGAATGTGGAGCTCCCAGGCCCAGGCCTTCAGGGAATGGTGCTGAATAAATATGGGTTTAGTTTCAAATGAATGTGTGATGTGCAGAAAAGGACAATCTGAAATGGCTTGCCTATGTGGATATCTTAGCCCTTACTTTGCTGTTGCTCCTTGTAATATTAACTATTCAAAAGAGATGTTTCCTTTTTCCACTTTTATCTGAAAATGAGAAGAATGTAAAATAAATCAGCATGTACATTGATACAAATAATAGTGTAGTGCACGGAGGGAATATCTGCAAAATATAAGGAAAATTGGTTGTAGGATCCTTACTGTGTGAAGTAGTACCCGAACTCTACCCAGTCTAGCTTACGATGTCTTGCATTCCCTTGACTCATTTCTCTGGAATTTGCAGTTACTCATCATTTGCACCATAGTCACATAATTTCCCTCCAGCAATCCAGAGGAGCTACAGAAAATAAAACAATGATTTTTATGTCATTGCTTTGTTAATGCCCTGGGAGCTATTCAACCCACCCACATTCTATCAAGATGCCATTATGGGAAGAATAAGCCCTTTGTAATACAAAGTAATATAATTTCAAGACTGTGGTGTGGTGTGTGTGTGTGTGTGTGTGTGTGTGTGTGTGTGTGCACGTGCGCTTGTAATCATTGTAAAAGTAGCTACTCAAGCACCTCACAGCCATCTCATGATTCATCTCCTTCATCTAATTCTGCATTACATCATTGGAATATAAAGTTCTCAAAAGAAGTTGCTTTGCAAATTGGAATTCAGGATCTAGTTTGCTTGAGAGCTCCATTTTCTCTGTCTCCCAATTGTATGTCAGCAAAGGGAGACCAGAACAAGCAGAGAGCCAGCATAGACATGCTGGCTACTGGGCTCTCAGTAATAAATATGGATCTTTTTTTGATGGCAAGTGGAGCCAATACTGAAATCCAGACATAGAAAATGATGGTTTTACTCTCCTTCATCTGATTTTCTACTGATTCCACTATTGTTCTAGTCCTGGGGCTTGAACTCAGGGCCTGACCCACTGTCCTTGGGCTTTTCTCAAGGCTAGGGCTCTACCACTTCCAGTTTTTTCTATATATGTGGTACAGAGGAATCGAACGCTGGGTGTTCGCGCCTGCTAGGCAATCCCTCTATCACTAGGCTAAGCTTCTGGCCCCCTATTTTCTTTTATTATGGTGAAGAGAGTATACTATATTCTTTCATAGTTTGTTGGATTTAAATAATTCCATGTTTAATAGAAGATAGTTTAGTATGTTGGTTAGGTAAAAAGGCTCTAATAAGCCTGTGTTCAAATCCTGCCTTGATATTATTTAGGTAGAATAGGGGCTTCTCAAACTTTACAGTGCAAGAGAAAATACAGATTCTGGGATATAGTCCAAGAGAATCTGATTAAGTAGGTCTGAGACTTCTCAATTATGTGCATTTTAAATAAGTTTTCAGGTGGTACAAATACTGTGAATACAGATTTGACACTTTGAGAATGACTAATTCATCAATTTCAATCTCTTCATCTGTAGAGATAGTAGTTTTTGCTTAATAAGATTGTTAATTCCCAAGCTAACTGTCTTCAAGAAAAACAAACTATAGAATTCCCAATCAGTGTTCCTTTGGCCACATCCCTGCCAGCATCTGTTATTCTTCGTTTTCTTGATCATGGCCAGTCTAAGTGGGGTCAGATAGAAACTCCAAATTGTTTTCACTTGAATTTCTTGTATGGCCAGAGATGTTGAACATCTTTATTTATTGACCATTCTTATTTCTTTTTTGGAAAGGTCTCTTTTAAAGTCTTTAGCCCACTTGTGGATAGGACTGCTGTTTTTCTGTGGATTTATTTTTTGAGCTCCAAGTATATTTTTTGAGCTCCAAATATATTTTAGATATGAGGCTCTTGTCTGGATGTTTAGTGAAGATCTTTTCCTAATCTTTGGGCTTTCTATTTTTCTTGCTAGCTATGTCTTTGCCATGCAGAAACTCTTCAGTTTGATGCAATCCCATTCATCGAGCCTTTCTTCGAGTTGTGTTTCTGGATCTTTACTTAGGAAGTTTTGAGTTGTGCCAAGGAGCCCCAGTGTTCCTTCCATAATATTTTCAGGGTATCTGTTCTTACTTGAAAGTCTTTGATCCATTTGGAATTAATTCTGGTGCAGGGTGATATATATAAGGACGTGACCAGTTTTCTGCATATGGTGTATCTCAAATTCTGCCGGCCTCATTTGTTGAAGAGGCTGCTTTTTGTCTATCCTGTGTTTTTGGCTCCCTTTTCCAAGATTAGGTAGCTAGGGGTCTGTGGGTTCATTTCTGGGTCTTCATTTCCATTGGTCCGGGGGCCTGTTCTTGTGCCAGGTGCAAGCTGCTTTTATTACTACAGCCCTGTAATAGAGTTTGAAGTTTGGTATTGATATCCTTCCAGAACTGTTCTTCCTGCTAAAGATTGTTGGGAATGTAAACTTGTTCAATCACTCTAGAAAGCAGTATGGAGGTTCCTCAAAAGACTAAACAGAGCTCTTGTGTGACCCAACAATCCCACTCTTTAACTAAATGGCCACAAACCAGCTCACACTGAACCTACTAGTACAGCCATATTTATCACAGCATTATTTATACCATAGCTAAGATACGAAATCAATGCAGATGCCCCTCAGTAGATAAAAGGACCCAGAAAACATGTATATATATGTACACATGTATGTATGTGTACACAGTACACATATATGTGCATGTACACACATGTGTATGCATGTATATATATATATATACACACACACAAACAGTGAAATTCTATGCTTTCATCAGAAAGAATGACATGGTTCCATTCATAAGGAAATCAAAAAACTTGGGAAAAAGAATATTAAGTGAAGAAAGCCAGACCCAAACAAACATAGATTGCATGGTTAACCTCATTTGTAACAACTAGAATATGCCAAATAATCTATAAGTTAATCTAATGGATAAAGATAAATAATTATATTTGGGCATGATAAATTAAACAGCACTCTAAGCATTTACACATTGAGACCAAAGGAGAATATTCTTAGGAGAGGATCATATGGCTCAATAGCTATGTGCCTATGACCGTATAAAATGATGCTCCAAGAAATGGAAACAAGAGGTTTTTTTTAATTGTTCTATTTGCAGTTATTTCTTTTTTGTTTTTCTTCTTCAATTTATTCCCTGGTGTCACTGTTTTTTTTTTTTAAAAATTCTTTACCCTTTGTCGTGTATATAAGTTTATCTGGTTTGAAAAAGGGAAAGGAAAGCACAGAAATGGTGAGAAAATGAGTGAACCAATTCTAGTGAGATTCATGAGACATAATGTTGGAAAAAAATGAATTGTTATAAAGATTATAAAGGTGATTTACAGTTACATAAGTCAGGTAATGAATATATTCTTATTAGATGCTGTCACCTTTTCCCTGCTCTTTGCCAGTTTTTCCCTGCCGTACCCACCCATGAGTTGTATAGTTCATTTTCAATGTAGTGTCAATTGAGTACCACTGCTGTGTTTCTTCAACCTTTGTCCTTTCACTTCTGTGTCCCCCTTATCCTCTCAAAGACACAGAAATGAACAAACAAGACAAAAAGAAAAGAAAAACAACAGAGGAAAAAAACCTTTTATTTCTATTTTCTGTAGTTTATGCCAATAATAATAACAATGATTATTATTACTATTACTATTATTGTTGGTGGGCGTGGGCACGGTCCCTGAGCTCTTCATCTTAAAGTTGGTAGCACTCTACCACGTTGAGCTACAGCACCACTTTTGGTTTATTGTGGCTTTGAACAGTGATCCTCAGATCTCAGTCTCCTGAGTAGCTAGGATTACAGGTGTGATCCTAGCAATAAATAATGTTTTATATGACCATAGTTACATAGGCCTTGTGCCTTGGTGTTCCTTCCCTTGAAGTATCCTCCTTACCGCTTGCTGTGTGTGAATTCCAAGAAGTTCTATATAATATATCATGTCCCAGGGTATTTCAGATCTAGTTTTTGCTTGCGAGAGAAAACATGAGCCATGCTTTTTGTCTTTCCAAGCTTGGCATGATTTTTCTAAATCCATCCATTTCCTTGTAGATGACATAATGTTATTCTTTCTAATGGCTGGATGTATAGGTAACACACTTTCGCATCCATTCATCAGTTGAAGAGCTTCTGGGCTGTTTCCACATAACTTGGCTATTGTGATAGTACAGCAGTGAGCATGGATGTGCCAGTGACTTTATCATATCTCACTCATGATAATCAGGGTGGATGCCCAGAACTAGCATGGCTGGGTCTCAAGGAAGAGGACTGTTTTGGCTGTTGTCCAGAGTGATTGTATTAGTTTACAACAGTGCAGTAGGGTTCCTTTTCCCCACATCCCCAATCCCCACCAACATTTTTTGTTCAAATTCACAACATTGGCCAATCTTACTGGGGTGAGATGAAATCACAAAGTTGTTTTGGTTTGCATTTCCTGTATGGTCAGAGATGATGAGCATTTTCTCATGTGTTCACCCTTCTTAGTTCTTCTTCTGAGAAGTCTCTCAGATCCTTTGCCCAGTTAATGATTGGTTTATTAGCTTTGGGAAGGGTTAGGTTCTTGAGCTCCTTGTATATTTTGGATACTAGCCTTTTGATGTCTTGTTGGTAAAAATCTTCTCCTAGTTTGTTGGCTGTCATTCTGGTTTAGTAACTGTGTCCTTTCCTGTACAGAAACATTTTAGTTTGATATAGTCCCACTGGTCAAGACTCTCTCTCCTATCTGCTGTTCCCCTAGAACTCCTCAAAAATTTTCCATTTTTCCCTAAAACTCTTTAAAAATTTTCCTATAATTTCTAGTGTTTCTCTTCACTCCCTCTTGCATTAATTTCTGGTCCAATGTTGAAGTCTTTGATCTGCTTTGAGTTGGTGATATTACTGCATGGTAACAACAGGAATTCACTTTTAGTTTGCTCCATATGGATATGTCAGGGATTTTTAATCAGACCGTGAGAATTTTCATCTTTCCTATGATGTTCTTTTTGGAGCCAGTTGTGAATTATATCCAAGAACATGCTGGAGTCTGACACACACTGCCTTCTAATTACTTTTCTTTTTCCCTTTCCATCTTTAATTCTTTAATTATTGTAGGTCTTAAGATCTACAGCCCCTCTCAGAATGGCCACATGCTTTAGAGGGAGCTATGCAGCTTCTTGCTTTTGTGATGACCTGATCTATATAAGTCCAATATGGGGGTCTTATTCCTCAAGTATAGGATGCAATTCTGGTCCAGGAGTAATGAGAGTGAGTTTTCTGGAGGCATTTCTAGGAAATTGTCCTTGTTCACATGAAATGATTTTTAAAGAGAAAGAAAGAGAGTTGCCTTTTACTGTTGATCCTTGAAGAGTCTGCAGTTTGCTTCGTATTCCTATGTTGTTTTGTGACTGAAAGGTGAATCCGCCCTCAGAACAGTGTAGGGAGGAGGAAATTGAAGGGTGGAAAGAAATCTAGACCTTGGGTCATGTGATTGAACCACTGAGTTAATTATCCCCAGAGCTACCTTCTTGTTCTCTGTCATACAAGATAATACATAGTCTTTATTGTTTAAACAGATTTCAATTCTGTTTTCAGTGATTTTCTGTTATGGAGTAGTAACTGACAAACCAATTTATGAAGCATATTATCTTTGAAATTAATTAAAAAGATCAGAGTACTCTTAAGCCAGAAATCTCATCTTAGCTGCAGCATTAATGGACAATGTGACAGTACATTATTTAACTTCTCTTGGCTTCAATTCATTCAGTTTTATAATGTTGTAGGGAAGCTGCATCATCTGTAAAGTTGCTCCAAGTTTGAAATGCTGGGATTATTTGATTCTATGCCACATGAAACATATTGACACTCTGTCCATTGAACAGTGGGCTCACACTTTGCAACCTAACAACCACGCAAGGCAATGATACACGAGTAATATAATAATCACATGTGGACTTTTACAGTAATTTAATATCAAACTAATTATATGCTCTGACTTATACAGAATGAATATCTAGTCATTATTATTGGGGTGTTACTTGAAAATTATAGCTCTTTAAATGATATAAAAAGAAATAAGAGATGCCTCGCACATTTGTAATTTGCAATGGTAGCAACAAAAAGAATAATTTTCAAGATGATTCAACCAAAGATTGTTTCTCTCTTCACTGTCCTTAAATAGGCTGTTTGTCCCATGTTCTCTAATGGTACAAACTTTAAAAAAGAACTAAGTCAAGGTGAAAGAGGATAAATAAGCAAACAGTAATGTACACAAAATAAATGAAGGAAGTTTGCTGTCTTTCTGGATAAATATTAATTAATTCATGAGTAGCCCACAGATATTTCTTCCTTCTTCCTCTGTAGTACCACAATGGCTATAAATTGCCCAGGGGTAGAGACATGTGGTTCAGGTCATTGGAATCCAATCTCAGTGGGTTTCATTCATACATAACATGTCATTCTCTCAGCCCATTTATTGCTGTTGGTTCATAGTTTCCATTCTTTTGTAGTCACTAGTTCATGAAATTCCTTTTCATCTTCCTTCTTCTACGAATCGTTCTTCCTGGTCCTTGTGTTCATGAACTGCTCAGTAAATTCCTTATCTCTCTTGGCAACAGAGTGAACAGCTCAGAGTCAGTGTGGTGGCCCTTTTATTCTTTTCTTGTGTGGGAAATGTTGATCTCTGCATCTATATTTATATTTACCAGTGTCAATTGCTGTATCATTCTCATATCTTTGGATGTTTGGAGACAGTTACAACCTATACTTCACAAGGATTGCATCGTTTGTGAGTGTCATCACCATGTTAGTCCACATTGGAGAAGAAAGACACCAGTGTCCTCTCCTGTCATAGCTAATCTTGTTGCAACTTGAGGACACCAAGGATAAGACAATATAGGCACCAGACTGTGGAATTGAGGTTAGAGGGGCAGGGAACAACTTCGGGTGTCCTTAGTCCATTTTACGAGATATTTATTGAGTAGGGTACAGGTCCATACACAGGATGGGAAGTCACAATTTCCTTGAAGTCACAAGTGCCAATAATGTGGTGTCATTTTTTTATTTTTTATTGTAATTAATAGAAGGGTTACATGATATTTGCCAGATAGAAGGTGCATTAATTCACATACATTGATACCATTTCACATGTCTTGGTCCCCATTTCCCTCCCCCCCTCATCTTGTTTTCCCCCATTACCTATCCAATTTCAAATAACCAAATACAAATATATCTGATATATCAGGTAACAAAGTGAGATACTGTACCAATATGATATAACCAAGGGACAGCAAAAGAGATGAGAGATAACATAGTACCTTAAGGACAACAATCATTCATTATATGGCTTTTATGCAAGTGATAAGCAACTTTTTTTTTCTTAAGAAGCAGATGTAAGCAGTAGATGACTATGGTGAACATAGATTTTTGTCTTTCCCCAAGTTCTTGGAAAGTTCGGTATGGAAATAGCCTACAACCAATATAGAAATCTGGATTTCTTTGAAGCCAGGACTGTTTGACCATTTGGAGAAATTCTTAGCATTCTGAGAGTTTGGGGAGGAGGCATTCCATTCTTCCAATCCTTTCAAGTCTCATAGCTTGGCTTTTGGGGGCTCTTACCAAATCGATTTGGCTTCTTCATCAGAAAATTTGTTTAGGGGTTGGATTTTGAGGATGTGGCAGTTGTTATCTGGGGCCCCAGCGTCTAAACCCAGTCAGGCTCTTCAAATCTCTCCTTTGTACTGAGAGTTTACATCCTTTCAAATTAGAATTCTATCCTTATGCCATCTCCCATGTCTTCAGTGATTTTTGGCCTGAACTCTTGTGAGTCCTTTAGGCATCTATTATTGATGTACAAAGCTGCATGTTTGGATAGAAAATGTCTTAATAAACTTGATCTTGGATATTGAATGATACTGCCTTTGCTACATAGTCAGCAAAACAAGAAACCAGGTAAAGAGAAAGATACCCAAGAGAAGTCCCCTGTAGCAATTAGTTGAGGATTAAATCCTGCCAAATGCAAAAACAGAACAAAACTCAAGCAATTTGATTTTCTTTTTTACACAGAAAGTTTTCTCACTGAATTTTTTTGCATATATGTGCATGCTTCTTTCTTTTTCTTAACATATTAGCATAAAAACTACAGTCAGCTCACTCTCTCTCCTTCTGTCTCCAGTCATTGTAATTTTCTGCTTCTGTTGTCTTCTGTTGTAGCCTCAGCTTGCTTTTTCTTCTCACTGCATCATTTATTAGAGCCTTTTATTTATTAATTTTTGATCATCGCAAAAACATGCTAACTCATTTTTGCATTTTTCCCTATCACAGTTTATCCCACAGAGATTGTTCTCTCATTAATTCATTTGTCCATTCATTTATTCATTTTTTAATCTATCCACCCAGATTTCTTCCTAAACATTAAGGAGAGGTAGAAATCCAGAGTTTTGGGGGCTAGGAGTTTAGCCTAGGGGTAGAGTGCTTGCCTGGCATGTGCAAAGACCTGGTTTCGATTCCTCAGTACCACATCCATAGAAAAAGCCAGAGTAGTGCTGTGGCTCAAGTGGTAGAGCCCTTGAGAAGCACAAGGAGAGAGTTCAGGCCCTGAGTTCAAGCCCAGGACTGGAAGAAAAAAAATCCAGAGTTTTGTTAAATAATAATTTCATTTGTTATTTATACCCTTATTTGGTTGCTGCTCAAATATCTACAAGGGTTGAGGTATTTTCTGCTTTTGAACACTTTATTGGAAAGATCATTCTCACCTGACCTAAACAGTTTCCAGTACTTTGTCTGCCAACTCTGGGGGCAGATTCTGAATGTAGTGATCAGTGGTTCTCCACCAGGGGATCACACCTGCCATGCTTAAACACGAAGCACGGTTCCAAAAAGTATTTTTTCAATTGTTAGTTGCACAATAAAGTAATAACTTTCAGAATAAACTAGCAGGAACTTGACTGTTCCAGGAATCATAATTTGCATCTAGCTCTGAAGTTTGCAGAAAAAAAAAAACCTGATGAGATTGGGATGCAAGAGCATAGTGTGTGAGGGAGGAGATATTAGACTGTTTTTCAACAATTGTTGCAAAGACAAGAGGTTTGCCTGGATGTAAGAAAGCAGAAAACCTAAGAGGCCATGAAACAAATTAGCAACAGAAGTACCAGCTCTACTTCTCTTTTGTGGCATTATTATTTAAAGTTCAAATGTCTTCAATATGATTAAATTAATCTTTTTAGAATCCTGCCACATTTTGAAGAACCACAAAAGCAGGCTGAACGAGCTGTGAGAAATACACAAGTGGATCAGCAAGATGACAGCTGCTGCCCTGAGATCTGGATTGGAATATGTCAGTTCCCAGCCCATCACAGAGAACTGAGACAGAGACAGGGCTTCCTGTCTGTCTCATTATACGTTCTTTCTGTCTGGTGTGGTTTGGGTCACATCTGTTGGCTGCTTTCTCATCTTCACCAGAACTGCAGTGACTGATGGGTTAAACCTCTTGTCTCTTTCTGCCTGCGGTTCTCATTTCTCTTCCAGGAAGTCTCGAGGGAACCATACTATCCCCTTATGTGGGCATCTTGGTTTTATTAAATCAAAGTTGGGGCTCACATTCAGCCAATTCTGTAGGTGTCATGCTAGGATATCGGATGTGCTTATGATGCATATCTTCTAGCATTACTATAAGCTCAGAAAACAATCATTTGATAAAATTAAAAAAACCCTAAAGCCTACTTAAAGATTATTTCAAACTAATTTAAAACAGAATTACAATAAACATCCCAGAGTTTTGGTTTGATTGGTTTTTTGCATATTTTCTACTCATGCATTATTCTACCTCTCACCATGAAATGATTAAAAACATTGCTCCAACTCTTAAAAAGTGACCTGTGTCTCTATAAGCATTTGAACTTTAACATGCCTGTCTATACTCAAGCTTAGGAAATCAATTTACATTTTATTAATTGCTAATGTTTTGTATTTGGGCAGTTAATCTCACCCTTGATTTCTTTTGTAGACATATGCAACCTGAATGCATGTGGCATTTCTTAAGTGTTGACCCATATTTTTATGTTATATGATTGTATTTGGTCTACCAACGAAGTTTTGATTACTATCATATTCCTGTTGTCTTAATATCCCCAAAGATGTTACTATTTTGTACATCCCTTTATTTTTGCTTTCTTTATTCCTGCTGTGACTATAAAACTGCTGACATATTCAATGGGTTTGAGTCCTAAGTGTTGCAGAAGAATTCACAACTGTTTAAATTTTCTGAAACTCAGTTGAGTACCATTACGTACTCTGTTCAGTGAATCTATTTTGAACCGTATCTGAAAATACAAAAACTGTACCTGAGAGAAACAATGCAGCAAGTAAATGTAGACCAAGTGTTATTTTAGCGTTTGTAAAATTCAGTTCTGATTTTGTTTTGCCCTCAACTTTAAAAAACGCTGTTTATAATCTTGCCTTTTAATGGGATTCTGTATTTAAAGTTTATAACACTTTTTCATGTTTAACATATACATTAATTATTAGTTACAACTTTGAAACTACAATGAGAATTGATGCAGGTAAGTGTAGTTTGTTTCATAAACTATTACGTAAGATACATTGAAGTAAACATCAGTAGTATCAACGTCAGCAATGATATTGACCACAAAGGAGAGAAGAACTCCAGAGGATCAGGCTCCTTCTCTCCTTTTGCTCTTCTTTCCTTGGGTAGTCAGTTTCATTTCCCTTATATTCACATCTAGAGATGACACACCCTGCCTAAGCCGAAAGTGAAGAAAGTAGAACCCAAAGGCCTTCTGCAGACTCTCACTTTGTTTGGGGAGCTAGACCATAGAACAACTAGCAGCCAAAAGGCATACATTTTTTTATGGCTGGCCTAGGAGGATAACTTATGATAATCTTGATGTATAAACTTGTGCTCGAACAGAGGCTTTGTTAGCAAAAGTCTGGATGAAGAGATTGGAAGAAAGGAGAGAAGTTTATTACATGTAATGAGGGTTCAAGCTTTAAGGAATATTTGCAGAAGTGGCTACCATTATCCATTCCAGCAGGTCCTCATAATGCCCACAATATGCCTTGGTTAACTCTTCCCTCCCTCATTCATGCTTCTTTCACTTTTACTCATTCTCAGTAAGATTCAATGTTCTATTTTCACACATACACATAAAGTATTTTGACTGTATTTAACCTCTGGTTACCCTTCTTTTTCTTCCTAGCATCCACGCTCCAATGAAGACCTGTTTTACATTTCTGTTATTCATGATTTTAGTATATGTGGTGTTCAAAAGAATTTTAACATAGTATTTCACACAGTATTAAATCAAATTGATTCTTCACTCTCATTTCCCCAACCCTATTAACCCCTTCTTATTCAAGAGATTTTAGAGAATTGCCTTTTGCTATCGTCATTGCAAGGTGTATTCTATTTTAGTGTTATTTACATTTTCATATTCTCTTTTCTTTCTGCTGCCAATTTTCTCAACCAATCCCAAAGGTACAAACATGTTTTACACTGATTATTTTGTGTGTTACTCTCTCTCTCTCTCTCTCTCTCTCTCTCTCTCTCTCTCTCTCTCTCTCTCTCTCTCATATATATATGTCTATATGTATGCATATCACATTCTCTGGAACAATAATCAGTTGATCATTTTTATATAGTTTGAGTATTGTATAATTTGCTTCTGTGAAAATGAGATATTATATGAGATATCACAAATGTCAATATCATATCCTGATTTACATTCCTTTCAATATATGCCTAAGAGTGGTATGCTGGATCCTATATTATTTCTATTTTTAGTTTATTGAGGAATCTCTATATTGGTTTGCATAGTGGTTGTTTATGCACTAGCTTACAGTCCCATAAACAGTATATAAGGGCTCATTTTCCACAAATTCTCACTAACATTTGTCATTGTGCTCTTGAGTAGAATGAGAGAAAAATCTCAACATTGCTTTGATTTCTATTTCCTTAATGGCCAAGGATTTTCAGCATTTCTTCATGTATTTATTGGTCATTTGTGCTTCTTCTTTAGAATTCTGTGTTTAGTTAATTTGCTCATTTAGCTATCTATCTATTTATCTTTCTATCCACCTATCTATATCTACCTATCTATCTATCTAAGCTGTGCAAACCAGCTTGTATTCATAAACACAAATGTATCTTTAACCAATGTCATCCCTTTCAAGATTAATTTCCATCCTTCCCAATCCATTCATTTTTCTCACTTTCCTAAATTTTGTTGGATGTACCCCTCTGCCTTTGGCTCTGCTCCACCCCTTTCAAGGACCTGTTTCCTGGTGTTATTTTGTTGAACTTTTAACTTTTCCCTTATAGAAAAAAATATTTTATTACTACTTTTATGTAGTTGTACAAAGGAGCTGCCATTTAATAAATCAGTTTATGACTATATCTTGATGAAGTTATACCAAGTTATATTTCAACATTCTCACTCATCTCTTCCCTCTACATTGAATTCTTGTCTGCAAATTTTCCCTTTTCTCCTCTTCATTAACCTTTCCCCTTGACCCTGTCCTGCTTCCTGGTGTTTTATTTTGCTGAACTTTGATTTTGGTTTTCTAAGGAATTATACTTTTTGAGATTTCCTTTGAACTTACAGTATTTCAGTTAATATATTTGTATACACTTGCATGGATAACCAGTGTGTTTACTTATGCATTTGTAAGCTAAATATAGCTTATACATTTAAAGGAAAACATGGATCATTATACATTTGAATTCTCTCTTGAATCTACCATATTTCAGTTAATACATTTGTATATACATCCATACCAATTAGCATATTTACTTATATATTTTTAAACTAATTCTAGCTTCCAACTATAAGGGGAAACATGCAACCTTTGTCACTCTGGGCCTGACTTAATTACTTTAACATTTTTTTCCAGGTCCTTTCATTTTTTGCAAATGGTACAATATCATTCTTTTTAATAAATGAGTAAAATTCCACTGTGAATATAAAACACATTTCTTGTTCCATTAGTCCATTGAGGGTCACCTAGGCTGACTCTATATCTTGGATATGATGAATAGTGCTGTAACTAACATAATTGTACTGGTGGCTTTACTGTATCCTAGTTTGCAATCTTTTGGATAAATGCCCAAGGGTAAAATTGCTGGATCACAGGGTAGTTCTATGGTGAGTTTGTGGTGGAATTCCCATTCTGTTTTCCAGAGTGGTTGAAGGAGTTCTCCTATGAGAAATGTATTAGGAGTCCCTTTTGACCACATCCTTGTCAGCATCTGCTATTGTTGATTTTCTTGTGAATGGTTACTGTAAAACTGGGGTGAAGTGACTTCTCAGTGTTACTTTGACTTGCATTTCTTTTGTGGCCCAATTTTCCCATTTAGTAATTGAGTTGTTGATTCTTTGAGAGATTATTTTTTTAAACCCCTTGTGTATTTTAATTACTAGACTCATCAAATGGATAGCTGACAAAGTTTTTCTCTCATTCTGTGGGCTGTCCCTTCAGTCTAGTGTTTCTCTCTTTTGCTATGCAGAAGTCATTTCCATTTTTATTTATCATTCTTCTTTGTGGCACTATTAGAATTCTATTTAAAAGCCATTCTCTATGCTCTAATGTTTTTGATATTACTTCTTATAGTAGATTCAAAATTTCAGGTCTTTTTAATTATGTTCTAAAATCTATGTGCCAGTGGTTGTATATAGATAATCCCTTCTTGAATATTTGTTTGTTAAACATGACATTTGAAATACATTGTAAAAATCAATGTTAATAAAATCTTTTTAAAAATTCAGGTCTTAAAATAAGATCCATAATCCAGTTTGAATTTATAGTTGTTCAGAATGAGAGTTTTCCAGTTTCAGTCTTTTGCCTATATATATCCAATTTTCCTACCTCTACTTGTTGAAGGGTCTATTTTTTCCCCTAATAGATATTTTGGTGTCCTTTGTCAAAAATCAGATGGTTATAGCTGAGGGGGATGACTTCTGTTGTCTGTTTTGTGTTCATAGCACTCCGGGGTTGTTACATTTGAAAGAGAGGCAAAAGGAGAACAATTATGTAGATAGGAAGAGACAGTGATATGGTAGAAATGTAACCCCTCTTCTTTCTGGGGACCATGGGAAATGGAGACAAACCCTGAAGATGCCTCCTCTCTTCTTAAATCCTGGGAAGCAAAGATAAACCTTGATGGAAGCAATATCCCTGACAATCCTCAAGCAGACCCACATGGGACAGTTGCTCCACCACTTAGGGAGAGTAAGTCAGTGACCCAACCATATGTTAGAACAACCCAGACTCACCCAAAAAGGATTCAAACAAAAGATTCCATGATCCTACATCAGGCCCAAGATCTTGTGTAAAAAAGTCTATATATTCTTTCCTCTTCCTTGCTTGAGATGCAGGTGGACAGAAACTCTGACAGGATAAGGAAGCTTTCCCACTCGGGAGTTTTGGGATTTGAACCAACCTCTCAGTAGTCAAGAGGTAATCTGAGGCATCTGCCTTTTATTACCCTCACTTTCAAATAAATTTTGCCTCTGCTCTCACTTTTCCTGTTTCACGATTTTTTATTTGGTGGGAAAAGGAATGCATGACCCCTAGAAAGTATCATTGTGGCTTTACCGTATAATTGAAAGTCCACTGTTGCGATATATCCAGCATTCCTTTTGTAGCTCAAGATCACTACTCAGGGCCTTTGTGATTCCCTATGAATTAAGATTGATTTGTCTATTTCTGGAGGGAATGACATTGTGATTTCGATGGGAATTGCATTATATTTGCAGACTGCAGTAGTATAAGCATTTCATGAGATTTATTCTTCTAATTCATCCATGAGCATGGGAGGTCTTTCCATCTTCTGGTTTGAATTTCTTTCTTCAAGGTTTGTAGTTTTCTTTATCATTCTTAGAATGGTTGAAATTTATCCTTGGGTGTTTTGTTTTTTGAGTGCTACAGTGAATGGAATTGTTCTCTTGATTTCTAAAGTACCCTAAAGATTCCATTTTAAAATTCTTAGATCTTATATCACCTTCAGGAATGTAGCATGATAAAAATAAGTCAACATAACACAATTTAGTAACCATTTTGTATACCATTTAATTTGACCTGTGAAATACACTAAAACATTTTTATATTAAATAATTTTTATTGTGATTAATAGAAGGGTTACATTATATTCACCAGATAGAAGGTGCATAACTTCACAAACATTGATACCATTTCTCATGACATGGTCCCCATTTCCCTCTCCCCCCCTCCATCCCCTGCTTATCTTGATTTCCCCCCTTCCCTATCCAATTTCAAATAACTAATTAAGCACATATAAAATATATCAGATAACAAGGTGAAAAATTGTAACACTATGAGATAACCAAGGGATGGCAAAAGAGATGAGAGATAACATAGTATGTTAAGAACAACAGTCATTCATTATATGGCTTTTGTTTCTATATCCTAGAGGTCCTTTCGTTTAGCGTCATACTATATGGCCTTATGCATCTAGGTTTTGCTCTATTGCAAATCTCTGCCAGGAGAGCCCAAGGTTTCTACTGATTATGACAAATGAGGGAACCATTGAGCCTATGTTCCTTTGAGTCTGCCTTACTTCACTTAACATGATTTTTTCTAAGTCTTTCCATTTCCTTACAAATGGGGTGACGTCGTTCTTTCTGACAGCAACATAGAATTCCATTGTGTATAAATACCACATCTTGTTGATCCACTCATCAACCGAAGGACATCTGGGTTGGTTCCATATCTTTTCTATGGTAAATAGTGCTGCAATGAACATCATTGTGCTAGTGGATTTAGTATGCCCTTGTTTCTGGATGGTTGGGTAAATGCCAAGTAGTGGAATTGCTGGGTCATAAGGGAGCTCTATGTTTAGTCTTTTGAGGCACTGCCATACTGCTTTCCATAGTGGTTGAATGTGTTTGTACTCCCACCAACAGTGTAGTAGTGATCCCTCCTGGCCACATCCCCTCCCGCATCTGTTGTTATTAGTTTTCTTGATCCTGGCCAATCTAACTGGAGTGAGGTGGAATCTTAGAGTTGTTTTGATTTGCATTTCTTTTATGACCAGAGATGTTGAGCATTTCTTCATGTGTCTATAGGTCATTCTTATTTCTTCTTCAAAGAAGACTCTTTAAGTCTTTGGCCCATTCCACTAAAACTTTTAAGTATTACATGTGCATTCAAATGTAGAACACTTATTATAATATTTTCTTCCTTTCTACAACTTAAAATATAACAGAGTTACATGCCTAGATTTGATGACAAAATTTAAAGGAAGGAAGGAAATGGACAAAGACTAGATTGTTTAGAATTTAATTTGCAGTACTTCTTCTGTTGTGGAAGAAATGTGTTATTTTATGTATTGCCTGATTCAGCGGTGACTAAAACTGAGCTGAATGGGCAAAGAGCTGTACTCAGTAAAATATAATTCTGCTGCAGAATGTAGTCACTTGTCTCAATGGATAAATATAGAAATCTGGAAGCTAGACTCTTCAGCCATTAATCTTCTGGCTTCTCTTATTTTTTCTGAGAGGTTAGTCTTATGTTTGCTATGAGTTACAACAAAGGAGTACAATCTAGTGCAGAGCAGTTACACTTCTATTCTCAGGCAGCATAATATTTGACAACTGCCAATTCAATACTGTGGAAAATAATCACCTAAGACACCTCTTCTAGTTTTAGTTTAAAATTTAAAGGATGTGTAACCACTTGTTTCAGGGTTCTCTTGGGCATAAATGACAGAAATACACTCCAAATTGACTGAAGGAAAGCATAGCATTTTTTAGAAGAGTATTAGAATAGCAGACAGACTCAGGTTCTCATCAGTACTGAAAGACCGGTTGTGACTTGAACCTAGAACTTAGAGTATTGCTAGTGCTTTTCATATTTACTTTTCTGTTTTAACTTTGCCCCATCTTGTTTTAGAGGCCAATGTCATGAGTTATCTTATTATATACTGTGATTAGAAAGGAAAGAGTAGCCCATTCTTCTAGGAAATGTGAAATATCTTGAGAAAGAACTCTGGCTTTTTGGGCCAGGAGTTTGGCCTAGTGGTTAAAGTGCTTGCCTAGCATGCACGAGTGCTTGCCTAGCATGCACGAAGACCCGGGTTCGATTCCTCGGTACCACATACATAGAAAAAAGCCAGAAATGGTGCTGAGGCTCAAGTGGTAGGGCTCTAGCCTTGAGAAAAGTCCAAGGACAGGGCTCAGGCCCTGAGCTCAAGCCCAGGACTGGCAAAAAAAAAAAAAAGAACTCTGGCTTTTGCTGATTTGAGTCATCTGAGTTGAGGAAACAATTGTTACCTGCAGATGGGGTGATGAAGAAGTGACAATATAGTACAGTTAGAAGTACTAAGATTGGTATAGTTAGGATTGTTTTGCACAAAATTGGTTAGGAGATCATATGCTCCTTGATTTACAGTGGGGCTACACCATGACCAGTCCATCATAAATTGAAAATGCATATATTAAAATGCATTAAAAGGAAAAGAAGTATGTGGGAGAATGAAGTCAAGAATTCAGTCTATATCCTACAAATTAAGAAGAGGGAAGAAAGAAGTGAGTTGAGAAGAGTGGGTAAGAATGTTGAGGGGGTGACATTTGATCAAGATGCATTGTAATCATAAACTGCTTTCTTAGGTTGCAACTTCTTTGTGCAACTAATTAAAGATATATTTTTTAAAGAAAATGCATTAGTACAGTAAGTCATAAAACGTCATAGATTCACAACACACACTATAGAATATCAGTTCTTTACCTCCCAACTGGAGGTTACTAGAAGCTTGGGTAGGAAAATCTGTGAGACTCTTCCCTCAAAAATATAAAAAGCCCAAAGTGAAGCTGTAGCTCAAGAGGTAGAGCATTGAGCAAAAAGCTCAGAGATAGCTATCAGGACCTAAGCTCAAGCCCCGTGTGTGTGTGTGTGTGTGTGTGTGTGTGTGTGTGTGTGTGTGTGTGTGTGCTCTATGATAGAACATTTACTCTTCTACCAACATTTATTAGAAAATAGCTTTGAATAAATGTTTCCAGAAAAGGACAGTGTTTCATAATGGGATATGTTCACTATAACACAGAATTCACACTCCGAATTTCTGATTTCACTGATGTAAATAATCAATAAAAATCACTCCTGCTGTCTTTCAATGGGTTGCTATGGGCTTGACACATAAAAAAGAGACTCCTTAGTTTGCACAATCCAAAGACTGCTTCCAGAAGAGTCTCAGAACTCCAGGCCCTTACAATTTCAGATGCTATCCATCTGCTCTAAAATGATCCTCTAAATCATCTCCTCCTAAATGCCACCATGCCTTCACAGCCACACTTTCCCATCAAAGTCACTGCAACACTTTCATGTGTGTTCATTAAGTTATTCAGTCGCGATGAGGAATCCTAAGAATTTTGCAGAAGACAAATGCTATCTTCTCAGTAATGCTTTCATATGGGAGTGAGAAATAATGAGTAACCTAGCAAATGAATGCTTTTTCAGACACATGATAAGTGCTAAGAAGAGAGTGTTTATGTGTGAAAAGTATCTGTTCTTTACTTGTCTTTAACTGATAGTTCATAGTTCTTCTGGTTTTGTTGTCTATTCTGGATTTGAATTTAGAGCCTTGTACTTGCTCAGCCTGCCCCGTTGGTGCTCAGCTTTTTAAGTCATGCCTTCAACTAGCTCTTTGCTTGTTATTGGGGATAAAGCCTCATGGACTTTTCTGCTACAGCTGGCTTTGAACCACAATCCTCTGAATTTCAATCTTCTGAGTAGCCGCTATGTGTGCTACTGGAACCTGGCACCAAACTCTCTTTGACCCACCTTTTTCTGAACTTACTCTTTCTGTTTCTGGGATACAGGCCAATCTTGAGACCAAATAACTAAGTAGTTAGCTTCCAAGCTCTATTTCCTTCCTTATTCTGAAGGCCTTTCCTCGTTCATCTTCTGCTTCCTAGTATTTCTCTTGCTATTCACGGAAATTAAGTGACTGAGCTTATTCAAATGTTCTCCCCCAAAATAAATGCCTAAGAGAAAGCAAAGATTCTTGCTAGAAGACAACAGGTTACCAAAGAAGAGAGATTAGGAGAAGTCTTCCCTATAATTTTCATGTTGTCAAAGCAACCATATAGTCCACCATCCTCTAAGCAGACATACAAAAAACTAGTACGATAGTTCTGATTTTCATTGGAATCCTACTCCATTTTTCCACTTGTGTCACTTATTGATAGTCATAAACATATAGGTATGCTTATAAGTGAACATAATCATCCATTTTCTTCAATACATTACAGGCAAGTAATGGTGTTTAAAAAAATTTCCAGCACTAAAGTGAGCACCAGCAGACATTCATGCCTGTAATCTTTTTTTTTCATATATTTTTATTGTAATTAATAGAGGGGTTACATGATATTTGCCAGATAGATGGTGCATTAATTCCCATACATTGATACCCTTTCACATGTCTTGATCCCCATTTCCCTCCCCCCCCATCCCCACCCCTCATCTTGTTTTCCCCCGTTCCCTATCCAATTTCAAATAACCAAATACAAATATATCCGATATATCAGGTAAGAAAGTGAGATACTGTAACATTATGAGATAACCAAGGGACAGCAAAAGAGATGAGAGATAACATAGTACCTTAAGAACAACAATCATTCATTATATGTCATGCCTGTAATCTTATGACTTAAAGGCTGAGATCTGGAGATCACAGTTCTACACCAGCTCATACAGGAAAGTCCATGAGATTTTTATCTTGGATTGACAACCAAAAAGCTAGAAGTGGAGCTATGGCTCAAGTAGTAGAGTGATAATCTTGAGCAAAAATCTCAGGGATAGTTCCGAGATTTTTGTTATATGGGAACTTCATTGTGGGAAACAGAGAAGCTATATCTTGAAAGGTCAAATTGGGAGTTGGGAATCTTTACTGGAGAGCTAACAATTGTAGATGGACTTTTGTCTTAAAAACCTGCTGCCAGGAGTTTGGCTTAGTGGTAGAGTGCTTGCCTAGCATGCACAAAGAGCGGGATTTTCGATTCCTCAGTACCACATATATAGAAAAGCTGTGGCTCAAATGGTAGAGGGCTAGCCTTAAGGAAAGCCCAAGGACAGTGCTCAGGCCACAAGTTCAAGACAAAAGAAAAACAAACAAACAAACAGACAGACACAAAAAATCATACAACAACAACAATAAAATACCTTGTAGTCCAGAAAGTACCTTGCATAGAGATTTTAAAGGCAAAAATCACATATATGGAGTGAGACCCAACCCAACAAAAAACAGATCTTATAGGGAATCTCAGGAGCAAGAAAAGAAAATGATATAGAGAAATACTCAGTGGTGAGCAAAGCAGAGTATTTAGAGGAAATTAAGGTTAAACATTCTCTGTAACAAAGCACTCCTGGGGCTAAATATCATGACATCTGCAGTTCAAAGAATGGCCCTTCTCATCACTTAGGCTTTTCAGAGCTGGGTAAAAGACTACCACCGCCTAGCATGGCACCAGGATGGCTGTGAGAACAAGGCAATGTTATTTAGACCAAGTACCTTTATTTCATTCTGATGTTAAGCCCCAGAACTGGCACACACACACACACACAAAAATCCTAGCACTGTATGAGAAATTTTCTCCCATCCTGAACATTTGTAATATACTCTTGGAAACCTCCATATCCCCCAGCAGACGAATGCCAGGCTGTGTATACTCAGCAGGTAACCAAAGTCCAGGATAGGGTCCAAGTTTGTCATGTCTCAGCTGCCATGTTTTTCACAGAATGAATTGATATTTGCTTCATTTTCAAGCTGGCCTGCTGTATGTGGTGATGGAAATCTGTCACCCAATCTTGGTGGGTCTTCCTAGAATCCAGGCTGTGCTGTTCTAAGGCCAAGAGGAGTTTGTGGCTTGGCACAATGACATTTTATTTAAAATATGCTAGTCATGTTTATGAGACACATTAAGTACTTGTACAATGTTTGAAAAATCAAGAAATACTACTTGATGATAAAATATGTTTTCCAAGAAAATTGTTTTGAGAATTGTGGTCCAATGTTTGCAAAAACAAATAATTAGATTCCTAGCTTAATACAGATGAATCGCTCAGAAAATGGGCTCTTTGTTAATTCTTTCTTTCCCTGACTTTCACTGGCTACTCAGTAAAGCATTCTTTTTTAAGTCATTTTTGTTTCTGTGATACTTTTGTTTTACCAATAAGCTCAATTTGAGTTAATGGGTTCTATTATGCTAATACACCTTATGGAGATCTCTAGACTCCTTTATTTCTTAGATGTTTTAGCAATTTCAGCCAAATGTACTACAGTAAATAATGAGAATGCACAGAATGTATTGGCTCTTCACTGTGTGATCCAGAATGGCCAAAGCAAGATGTAGAAATTCTTAGTCAGGTTGAGAGACTGCACATATATCCATGAAAATGAAAAGGAGCAAAGAATAGAAAACATTAACAGTAGCTGGCTCCAGATAATTGAGAAACATCCAGTTGGCCCAGGTTCATCGGGGAAGATATTCTGAAAGAGAGCAACTGAAGGTGGAGAACTGAAGAAAGGACTGGAGTGAGACCAGCTGTGTACAGGAGAGAGGTTTCTTGATTGCTCTGCTGAGAGTTAGGATGAAATTCATCCAGGAAGCTTTGATACTAACAACCATTGTTAGAATAGCTTTTATATCTCATTTATATACTCCTGAGATCTGGGTTGTTTTCCAGCTTCGATACACAAGTCTGAACCAATGTTATCAGCTGGGGACTGTCCTTTGAACTGGACATGTCTAGGGAAATGAAAGGGTAAATGTGTATATTTGTTTCCCTAGGGGGAACTAAACTATTTCCTTTCCAAAAAATGGTTCCTGACACTGTAAAGAAATATTATGTTTCCACCTTTGGATATAGATTGGATACAGGAACTGACAGAGTGCAAAAATACACACTCAAAGCAGTTTGTTTTCTATTCAAGGTGATAAACAGTCATTGAACTGCCCATCACTCTAGATTATAAAAGTACTTTATTAACCAAAGGTTCTCTGTCTCTCTGTCTCTGTCTGTGTTTTTCTCTCCTTTCTTGGCAGTCTGGGGTTTGAGCTTTGGTCCTAATTCTTCCTGGGAAGGTGCTGTAGCAAGGAGCCAGATCCCCAGTGTTGGTTATTTATTTATTTTTGGTTGATTTTAGGGCTTGAATTTCGGGTAGGTGCTGTCCCTGAGCCTATTTGTGCTCATGTCTAGTGTTCTAACACTTGATCCACAGTGCCACTTCTGGATTTTTTAGTGGTTAATTGGTGATAAGAGTCTCCTAGACTGACTGCCTAGACTGACTTTGAACCATGATCCTCAGATCTCAGCTTCCTACATAGCTAGGATTACAGTTGAGAGACTCTGGTGTCCAGCTAGCATTAGTTATTTCTGAGATCTTTTTTTTTAAATATATAGGTTTATTTTTAAAACAATTTTAAAAATCCACATTTCTCTGTTCCCCTAAAGAAACAAATTCAATATAAAATGTTTTGCATAGAAGCAAGCCTGCTTCAATCCCTACACAGATACTTGTTAAGGATTTATATAGATATAATTGGTTAAAAGAGTAAAAGAACCTTTTTCTTTTCCTTTTCTCTTTTTAATATTTTATTTTATTGTTACAGTTACATCCATCAGCTAGTGGGTACATTACTTTTGAACATTAATAACCCTTCTCATGTTTCTCTCAATCATCTTGTTTTTCCCCTTGCTATCCCTATTTCAAAAGCCTAGGTGTGATGGTAAGATTATAAATCAGGTATTGACCAATTTTTCAATAAAGTGCAGGTAACAAATATTTCATGCTTTGGCAGAAGGTTATTGTTGTATATTATACTTTATTTTGTATTATAGTTTTGTTTTCACAGCTTTTAGAATTTAGTTTTGTTTGAGTGTAACAGCAAGCAGAGTTGGCTTGGCCTGAGTGCTACCATTTGCTTCTCCTTCCTCTATGTTAAAAGAAAATGAGGCTCTCTAACAACCTAATAAATTTGGTAAGCCTCACTTGTCATTTGGAAATAATAGGGGAAATTTAAATGTGGATCTGTATAAGAAAATACTTCTAAATTATTGGTGCTGTTTTAGGGTCATCTTGGTGTTGGGACTCTACTAGCAAGTGTCTCTTCCTTCAGTAAAGTGTGCTAAAATAATCTGAAGTGAACAATCATAATGCTCTTAAATGTTCTTCAATGATTGAATGAGTGTACAATCAACTGACCCACTGTTTTGCAAAAATACATGGAGAGCTGAAAAATCATAAAGATCTATAGGCAACTTCTAGCTATGAACAGAATCTTGACCTGTGGAATATGGTTTTGATTGGATTTATTGATATTTGAGGATTTGGGTCATGTGATTGGTCAGAGAAGGAGGAAAAACAGATTCAATTTAGAGCAAAATGGAGATAATAAGAGAAATTATAATGTTAAATGAAACATCTTTTAGTCTCAAATGAGAATTTTGGATTTGTAAGAAACATGGAACTTAGCTCTCAAATCTGTTTATTTTGCAAATAAAGAAACCACTGCCTGGACACATAGGGTTCTGTATCCAAACTTTCTCAAACATTTAAGATAAAAACACGTCCTAAAATGAACAGCCACTGTACTGTGCCTGCTTAGTATAGCACAGTTATGTAATTGACAAAGCTTACATTTACCTTATTTTGTAAAATTAGATTATCATTCCCTCTAAATACAGGAATATATTCAGCTGAATTTTAAAAATTGAGCATATCATTATACTGGTGAAGAGAAGTTGAATAAGAAATTTGTCTAGATTACTGATTTGCTAAACGTTCTATAGTACATTAAAGCTATGTATTCTAACATTTGTGTTCATGTGTTTCTTTTTCCCTCATATAAGCAAGACAAAATAAATCAAATGCAGAGGGCACTCACCACTGTATTTGTTCATAGTTTACACTGTAACACACAGAAGTATGCAAATTAGAGATCTATTTGAATGAAGTCTATATTGTAGTAAACACTCCTCCCAAGTTGGGCACTGGTAGGTCATACCTATAATCCTAGCTACTCAGGAGGTTGTGATGTGAGGATCATATTTCAAAACCAATTTGAGCAGATACGCACATAAGACTTTTTTAAAATCTCCAATTAATCAGCAAGGGGCTGAAGTGGAGCTGTTGGTTTAAATTGCAGCATGAAGCCTTAAGCATAAAAAGAGAAGGGACAGTTTCCAGATCCTAAGTTCGAACCTCAGTACCAGCAGAACAAAAAATGAAGAAATCTTTTCCTCTCATCACAAAAGCTTTTTCCCTTTGTCATAATAAAAGATGAAAGTACAATTGGATGACCTTTGGATGGATGATGGGTGAGATATATGATGGGTGATTAAGTAGATCACAGTCAAAGTTAAAAAGAGAGGGAGAGGAGACCAAGGGAGATGAAGAAAATACAGTCATAGGCATAGAAAATCCACTATAGAAAGAAACTCAGACAAAAGGAATGATCTCCTGGTTGTTTTTGAAAAAGAGTTGTAAGGATACTCAGTGGTGAGAAACAGAGAAGCCACCATTTAAGAGGACAAATTATGAATCTTTATTGGCGATCACAGCTCTGGTGTCAAAGACCAGCAGCCCCAAATGCAGCTAGCACGAAGCTTATATAGGCCAAGACCTATGTGTGGAATTAAACCTAACAAGTGTTATATATAAGCATTGATCTGGCATTTGGTGAATATGCAGTCCTTCCACTTTTATATTCAAAATTACTTCATTTGAAAAGGATGACAGGGATTTATGTGTTGATAATATCCTTAAAATTTCTAGGAGCTAGAATTATTGAAGTTCCAATTAACTTACATTGAAATTTGACAACCAAGGATGCCTCTTACAAAGAGAGGTTGCTATGTGGTCAGGCTATGTGCATACAGCCTTGATGTCTACTGAATAGAGTCTTTTTCAATGGAAAAAGAATGGAACAGTTGGCCTTTCATTGCTGCCCCAGTGTGAGAATGTGCTGGAATATTTTATTGTTAGGTTGTCACTGAAGTCTGTTGTAAAAGGATTTTTATGAATGCTATTTCTTGGGAGTCTCATAGAACTTAGAATTGCATGTCACAAGCCTCTGATCCCAGGAAGCAGAAGTATAAATAAATAAATAAATAAATATCAGTCAAGGCTTTAGGGAATTATAGTCTGTGGGGCATACTTCCTTCTCAAAATGTGTCACTGCTTCATTTTGCAGTGGCTCACAGCTGTAATACTAGCTACTCAGGAGGCTGAGATCTGAGGAACTCTGTTCAAAGCCAACCTGGGCACTAAAGTCCGTGAAACTCTCCAGTTAACTACCAGAAACCCGGAAGTGGCACTGTGGCTCACAGGTAGGGCAGTAGCCTTGAGCTGAAGAGCTCAGGGAAAAGGCTCAGGCCCAGAGTTCAAGCTCCATGACTGAAAAAAATATTATAACTGAGATCTAAAATTGAAGAGAAAGAAATAGGAGAAGAAAAAAGATAGCTCCTACAAATGTAAAGCAAATGGTTTAATGTATACATTTAAAGTTTTAGATTTAATGGTAGTCATATTTAGGAAATGAGAAATAACAATTCAGAAATAACTACTCCATAAGGTCATGTGTGTGAATTTTTTCCCCTTTTTCTTTGTGCTAACACTGAAGCTTGAACTCAGGGCCTTGGACACTTCACTCAAAGTTAGCATACTACTATTGAGCTACCTTTCTTTTTGGCTTTTAGCTGCATATTTGCAGGTAACACTCTCAAGGACTTTCCTGACCATGCTGGCTTCAAACTAACCAGTACCAAGCACTAGAACATCCTTTAAGATACAGGGTTTCCATACAACGGACAAAGGCCTCATATCTAAAATATATCATCAGCTCAAAAAATTGAATCACTCCAAAACTAATCTCCAAAGTATCAACCATCCCATTAAAAGATGGGCCAAAGACTTAAAGAGAGTCTTCTCTGAAGAAGAAATAAAAATGGCCTATAGACACATGAAGAAATGCTCAACATCTCTAGCCACAAAAGAAATGCAAATCAAAACAACTCTAAGATTCCACCTCACTCTAGTTAGAATGGCCAGGATCAAGAAATCTAATAACAACAGATGCTGGAGGGGATGTGGCCAGGAGGGATCACTACTACACTGTTGGTGGGAGTGCAAACTCATTCAACCACTATGGAAAGCAGTATGGCAGTTCCTCAAAAGACGAAACATAGAACTCCCCTATGACCCAGCAATTCTACTACTTGGCATTTACCCAACCATCCAGAAGCAAGGGCATACTAAAGCCACTAGCACAACGATGTTCATTGCAGCACTATTTACCATAGCAAAGATATGGACCCAACCTAGATGTCCCTCAGTTGATGAGTGGATCAACAAGATGTGGTATTTGCACACAATGGAATTCTATGTTGCTGTCAGAAAAAATGACATGGACCCATTTGTAAGAAATGGAAAGGCTTAGAAAATATGTTATGTGAAGTAAGCCAGACTCAAAGAAACATAGGCCCAATAGTCTCCCTCATTTGTCATAATCAGTAGAAACCTTGGGCTCTCCTAGCAGAGATTTACAATAGAACAAAATCTAGAGACATTAGGCCAAATAGTATGACACTAAATGTAAGGACCTCCAGGATAAGGAAACAAAAGCCATATAATGAATGGCTGTTGTTCTTAACATAGTATGTTATCTCTCATCTCTTTTGCCATCCCTTGGTTATCTCATATTTTTACAATATTTCACCTTGTTATCGTATATATATATATATATATGTATATATATATTTGCCAGTCCTGGGCTTGAGCTCAGGGCCTGAGCACTGTCCTTGGACTTTTTCAAGGCTGGAGATGTACCACTTGAGCCTCAGCACCACTTCCAGCTTTTTTGTATGTATGTGGTACCGAGGAATCAAACCTGGGTCTTAGTGCATGCTAGGCAAGCACTCTACCACTGGGCCAAACTCCCAGCCCCTATCTGATATATTTTATATGTGCTTAATTGGTTATTTGAAATTGGATAGGGAAGGGGGAAATCAAGATAAGTGGGGGGAGGGTGGGAGGAAAATGGGGATCATGTCATGAGAAAGGGTATCAATGTTTGTGAAGTTATGCACTTTTTATCTGGTGAATATAATGTAACCTTTCTACTAATCACAATAAAAAAAAAGATATGGGGTTTCCATAGATACTAAGTATTTAGTGATACCTGTTTATCTGTTATACAGATCTCTATAAATATTCTGTCATATGAATGAATAATAGCAAACACAAACACTGGCGGTTTTGAATGCCAATATTTAAGCAAATCAAGAATACTGGCATGAAGATGATAGTACAAGAGGAATAGTGCTGCAGCATACAAGTAACATAATTGCTTATATCTTTTTAAATAAATAAGCCCTTGAGAATGTACTGTAACTTAGGTTGTGGGTCCCTGGCCAGATGCAAAACCAGGATTTTGGAGTCTCTTGTATAAAACACCAAGTCAGGAATAATAACTAAACTACCTATTTGGAGGCTTAATATACAATGGTGTACTTGCTTGGACTCCTTTCATTCCCTTAGCACTTGGAGCAATTTGTTTCCCATTAAAAGTAAGGTTAAGTATCTTGCCCAAGGTCAAGCAAATAATAGTTAACAGAGCTAATGCTAATTCCATTTAGCAATCTTAATGGCTTTTTGGTGAATTGTGCTCTCTATATACACACATGCACCTTTTCGGTATGGATGTAGTCTAGCCACTAAATTCTATGCACAGTCACTCAATTGACCAGAACTGCACTGGGGCACGGTCAGTTCTTTAGGGTCCTTTTAGACATTGTTATCAGGTAAGACAGGGACCCAACTTTTAGAGAGCTTTAATTGGGGGCTCTCTCTGAGGAGATTGGGACGCGGAAGGTAGACAGAGGAAATAGAACTGTTTGTATAGGATCAGGTGCTTCAGTTCATTGGTCTGTAGGGCTCCCAGAAGGATACGTAAGGAGGCTGAAAAGACTGGCTTCACCTTCTACATCCAACTTAATAAACTGTACTCATGTAGTGAACCTAGATGTAGATAGAAGAAAATGTCCTTGTTCAAAAGATGTGGATGAATATGACTGGTGCTAAACGTTTCCTCACTTACCATAAATGGACTACAAAACTGCTCTTACAAAGGCAGCATAAGAGAAAAATCCTGATGAGTTTAATTTGTTCTAATACTTGACCTTAGTCTTTCTGAAGAACTCATCTAGCTAAGATGTACTGTTCTGGTTTTAGAGTAGACATTTTATAACCAAATATTAGATTTACTACAGTATTTTCCAAAGAGACCCACCAATTGAATATTATATAAAAGCAATACAATGTTCATCTGATATTTTTATTGTCAATTATCATTTGTAGAGAATATGATTTTTATTGTGCATTCCATAGACCAAATAGGAAACAAGAGAGCAACATTAAATGATATGAAGCAAATCAAATAAACACAACCCCAAACTAACAGAAACACTAACACATTCTTTTTAAAACAATTATGTTTTTCAAGAGTTTTTTTCCCTTTGTTGCTGTTTTGTTTTCTTCTCCTTTTGTCTCATTTGTTCATGTATCTATTTTTGGGAGGGTAAGGAGGGCACAGAAATGGTGGGATAAAGTGTGAATAAATGCAGCAGTGATTATATGGAAAACGGACTATAAAATTTTTGGGTGGGGACAAGAGGGAAAAACTATGAGGGATTAGGGGAAGGGATGACATTGTTCAAAAAGAAATGTCTCTTTCCCTGACTTATAACCCCTCTGCACCTTACCTTTACAATAACAATAATATATATTTAAAAATACAATAAAAAAGAATTATGGTTTTTAAAAGATACATAAAACATTTATGATATATGTCATAAAATATCATTTATTTATGGGATAACATTGGATAGCATTATTTTTTAATCATGTGCAGATTTAACATATTTAAGTCAGGTTAAAATATCAGTTTCCTTGTTTATTATGACAGCAAGATACTTGACTCAATTTCTGTTAAAGACAAAAATCTTCTCAAGCAATTCTACTACACACTTCTCTTTACTTTCAGTTCTCCCATCTCTTATCTTTTGTGTAACCTTCCAAAGTTCTTTGTCTTTCTCAATCCACCAAAAAAATAATTTGAACATTCAATTTGTGATGACAGGATGTAGCAGACAACTGAGGTGATTCTTTTCTTTCCCTCTAGTATTTATTCATTCAAAAGTAAAATAGTCAGTTCCAAATCCTAAGAGCCTCTCAAATCCATCTTTTCCTCTCCATTTTCATTGCCATTCACTAGTACCAAACTCTATTGGCTTCAACTTTTATAATGTGCTCTAATTCCTCTCACTACTCACTTACTTTGAATTGAATTTCTGAATGAATGCAACTATTTTCTAATGTCATAAGTCTAATCATCATAGTTTCCTAATTAGTCTAATCTTTCCCCATGAGTATAGAAAATAGTCTTAATATTTTTTTAGACTTTTCTTTGGTTTTGCTTTCAAGACAAGGTCTTGCTGGATTGCCCAGGGTATCTTTGAACTCTTTGTCCTCCTGACTTAGTCTTTGAGTGTTGTGATTACACCACAAGGCTGGCAAATTATCACTATAGTGCCGATTGCAAAACTCTTATTATTTTGTTTTCTTGTGTCTACTCCTTAACTTACCAGTTGTACTTAGCTTACATCTGTTTCTTACTTGATGACTCTTCAAGTTAAAGATACACCAGCATCACCAAGAGAGTGAATCTTTGATTCAAGAGGCTATATAGGATTGAGGATTGTTTTATTTTTGTATCAAGCCTGGGGCTTAAACTCAGGACCTGGATGCCGTCTCTGAGCTTCTTTTTGCTCAAGGGTAGTGCTGTACCACTTGAACTACAGTGCCACCTTTGTGGGATAATTTTTGTGTATTTTGTTGATGCTTGTTCCTTTATTGTTTTTCTTTGTGGTGTACTGAAGATAAAAGAGTTTCACTGACTTTCTGCCCCAGCTGGCTTCTAATATGGGTCATCACATCTTAGCTTCCTGATTAGCTAGAATTAGAGGTGGGAGTCACCGGCTCCCAGCTCCTTCTCTTCTTTTAACTAGTGATCTAAAGTCACTGAGGAAGACAATTAAGAAGTTATAACCAATATCTTCTACAATGGCTTAACAATACACTGAACTAGAACTTTTGCTTTGATTTTTAGACCATTTCTCAACAGAAAAGGCAAGACCTAGAGATGGGATAGAGAAGGACAAGTTCATTCGATATTGGTTGGTATGAAGGAAAGGCAACAGAAAGCACTTCACAGGAGACCTGTCCCAGTCTTATGAAGTGCTTTGAATATTATGCCAAAGAGGCTAAATTTGATTCTGCAGGCATGTGGGAGTCACAGATCTAATTCCAGATGGGGGAATTAGGGAAACAAGAAGATGAAAGACTAATTATAAAGCCATTGCAATGGAATGGGACCTGAGCCAATTTAGAACATAGAGGATGGTGAAGAATATTTCAGAAAAAGGATTTACAGGATTTGCTGATCAGATTAGCCATGATTTTACAGATAAATAAAATCAATAAAATGTGTCTGTATATATGTGAATGTGTGTGTGTGTGTGTGTGTGTGTGTGTGTGTGTGTGTGTACTCGCATTCATTTTGAGAAACTGACTTGCTTAATTATAAAAGCTAGCACGTCCAAAATCTACAAGGCAGGCCATCAGCCTGTGGCACCAGAAGGGAGTTGATGCTCCCATTCAAATCTGCAGGCTGGCTGCTGGCCAGATTTCTTTTTTTACCAGCCAGCCTGCTACTCTAGTAAGCCTTTTGCTGATTGGATGAGCTTCATCCTTATTAGAGTACAATCTGCTTTACCTAGATTCTACATCTCTACAGATCAATGTCATCCAGATCTATGGGCACAAAGAGGATGATCTGTGGCTCATCTACATTGACTGTATATAAAGTTACCCTTCATGTAGAAGAAGTGGATAGACAGCTAAAGGGTGAGGAATATCAAAGACATATTGTTCCATGATGTTCAGCTTGGATGTATAGATAAATAGTAGCATTTTTAACCAACACAAGAATCGAAGAAAGAGGGACAGATTTTGAGAAGAGGAGAATTTTCTATATTAAAGAAGCATTTACTAACCATCAACTACTAAGCCAAATGCTTCATCTTGTTAGTGTACATGTGAGCAGAAATAAATGTATGAAAAAAATCTAGAGAGAAACCACTATCTAGTGAATAAAAATGTGTAAAAAATTGGAAGAGTATGTGGGATTGGTGACTTTGTTCAAAAAGAAATGTACTCATGACCTGACTGTAACCCCTCTGTACATCACCTTTACAATGAAAATATATTTTAATAAAATGACAGAGATACTTATGCTCCATGTATTGAACCATGTATTTATCTAAGTGAGGTTTGGAAAAGTGAGCTTTTCCAAGAAAAAATGCATCATATACATAATACATATATAATATAACATTATATAATATAATAGAATGTATAATATAATAATAATAATAATAATAATAATAATAATAATAATGTAGAAGGCTACACAAATATCAGATAGGCCTTTCCCTGGTGACATGGCTGGCTCAAGGGACATAGTTGCTGGGAAAGTACTAAGTGACCCTGACTTCTGTTACAGTACAGTAAATGGTCCCATTGTGATTTAAAGAAGATAATGATGCCTCTAAAGGACTTGTGCTAGAATCAGCACGGGTTTCATCAGAGTCTATTATTCACAGTGTAAACAGCATTTAAATCACCTAGTAATGCATATACAATCTGCTATTAAATTTCATAAAGTGCATAAATTAGTTTAAAATCTAGAAAAATCTCAACTTTCCTCAAAATAATCTCATTGCACCTGCTAAAATTACCTGTCACTATGTTTATTTATAAACACAAGATCATTTAATCAGAATGGGAGTAGATTTAACCAATTGATGTAATAATTTAGTATAGTTTTATTATTCTTATGGGCAATACAGAGTAGATACAGGAGAGATGTTTCAAAATCAGAGATGGTGCTATAAATAGGGATCAAGGAACTATGGCCCCCTGCCAAATCTGTTTCACCACATATTTTTTTTAAATAAAGATTTATTGCAGTACTTCCATACTACATACTCATTTGCTTAGTATTGCATTTCGGTTTTTCAGCTTTCCAATGTCAGGGTTGAGTTGTTGAGTCAGAAACCACACGGCACAGACTTTACAGAAAAAATATACTGACTCTTGTTCTAGAGGGTCAGTATATTTAGGGTCAGACTTTAGAAGTCTAGCCTTACTCCAGAGTTTGAAAAGTTCAAAATCTTAAAAAGCCTAGAGAAAAGAGCAATTATAATTGCTATTTCTTGATCAATGGACAGAAGAACTACAGGTATATGGAGAAAGAGCGGGGTCGGGGGGAGAGAAATAGAGACAGAGAGAGACAGAGAAAGAGAGACAAGAAGGATAGGAAGAGAGCGAAAGAGAGCAGAAAGGAGATATTGAAAGACATAGGGTAAAAGACTAGAGCTGGTGATTATTCATTCTTATATGTTTTTGACAAAGGAAAACACAAGCCCCAGTTAAACATATTTTTCAAATTTTGAAAAAATGTCAGGGTTGCATTCCTTAAATCAAAATTCTATGAAATGAGTCATTAAAAAAAAAAAAGAAAAACAAAAACAAAACCGCCAAAGAGGTTTCATCACTGTTATCTTTCCAAGTAAGGAGACTATTTTTGTGACATGCTATAAAAATAAGTGGATGAAGAAAAAATTCTGTTGATTCTAATTTTACAGATAGCCTTTTCCTTCTATATGCACCAGCCTCACTTAGCAGATTGGATCTGTGTAACGTAAAGAATGACAGACAACACAGACAGAGAAAAGCACCAGGCACATCCATCCACTTCAGTATAAACCTCATCACTTCCAAGAAGATGGCATGTGAAGAGAAGGAGGATAGAGACATGGCAATACCTGCAGGAGGCTGAGAAACTGAAAGAAGTTAAATAAAAACTGCGTTTACCTGAGCTGCCAAATCACAGCAGATGGTGAGATCTGAAGGGAAATAAACAGTAAGGTCTGCCTGGAAAGTAAGCAATTCATCCTGACAGACTTGAAGAGCTGGTACAGTCGAAAGATCAGCCCAAGAACGAGCTAGAAAGTGCACAATAGTGAGGTGTGACAACGATCAGACCTGCCAATCATCAGGATGATGGAGAGGTCACCTGCTGAGGAGAGGGAAATCCCTTCACCAATTGGAAGTGCACCTCCCCTCCAGCCACTGAACGGAGCTAAGGAGCAGAAATTAAGCAGGAATTTGTACTTGCAAGAAAACAGATTATGCCATAAAGCAAGCAAAATTGGCAGGCAAATTGATATCTCTGTTCAGGTAGAGAACAGAACAGTAAAATTGCCTTGGGCTACAAGGAATCTGTAGATTCTGGGCTGGGATTCTTGCTTTTCAGTGTCTGAGATGAGAGGGTTATAAGTCAAAACCTGAAGCAATGGCAGATGACAAATCTCATACAACTGATACAGCTGATCTTGTAATATGGTTTTGAGGAATAGTTTCATCATTTAAATAACTTCTCCAATCATTAAATTATTCATTGATTTTCTCTCTCTCTCTTTCTCTCTCTCTCTCTCTCTCTCTCTCTCTCTCTCTCTCTCTCTCTCTCTCTCTCACACACACACACACACACACACACACACACACACACACACACACACCACACACACACACCACACACACACAGGCATGCACATGCTGATACTGGGGCTTCAACTCAGGGACATTAGTTTTGTTGATCAAGCACGGTGCTCTACCATTTGAGCCACAACTCTACTTCTTGCTCTTTACTGGTTAATTGGAGATAAGAGTCTTATGAACTTTCCTGAACCCCAGTCCTCAGATTTCAGCCTCTTGAATAGCTATGGAGTGTAGTTAGCCTAAGTGCCTCATCATGTGCTGGGCACTGTCCTTGGTGCTGGACTTGGTGCAGTGAGAAAACCATTTCTCTTTTCTCTCCAGAAAATGATACTATCAGAAGAGACACTACATTACAGCTCTGTGGCACTTTTTTCTTCTTTTCCTTTTATAGAAAGCATGTAAAATCATACTAGTATTTACTTCAAGGGGGTGTGACAATTACTGAGAAATTCCTAGAAGGCATCCATACCATGAAATCTGTCTACACGACTGTTAATAACATTCATCTCCACTTCCCAGGCTTGGTGATACATTGCCACTGAACAAACGTACTGAAACTGCTCTCTTCTTGGGAGCCATTTTATTATTAAGAGAAGGGGCCACTGAACTATTCCATAAAGGTAGTAAACATTTTAGCTTTGTGGCTGGCACATTCTGTCATGGTCATGTATCTCCATTAGTATAGAGTGAAAACATCCATACCTATAGAAATGTGAGTGGCTGAGTACCAATAAAACATTGTTTACCAAAGCAAAAGGTGGTGAGTTAGGATTGGCCCATGCATTAAATATGGCCTATGCCGATCTGGTCTGGCATGTCACATCCAAGATTTTGACTATATCAGGAAACTTGATCCCCAGTTATAATTCTATCTTATAATTCTCCATCCCTCCTATAAAAATAGCTTGGTATTTCCTAAATATATAGGATATTTTTCTATCCTTTAAAGGTTGCTTATGAACTTAGAAATTACTGAAATGTAGAATGAAATGAAAAATGAGTGCTATGTGAGTCTCAAAGTTTCCACTCATGAATGGTGTTTTCATGTGTCATTTCAATCCTTCAATGGCTGATTTAACTCACTGTACATTCTGCACAATCCAGAATGCATTTAACTAGTTAGTCTGTCCTCTAAGGAATCTCACTTCCATGTGTTAGTTTAATCCATCTTAAAAGATTTTGCTTGTCTAGTTGGCAATCTGCCTCTTTAGCTCAGGAACCAAATTGAAACCAAAATTCTTTTGAAAATCTGTTTCTTATCCTCTAGGCAATGACCTAGTTTAACACACACACACACACACACACACACACACACATACTGTCTGTCTCTCTGTCTGTCTATCTATCTGTCTGTTATGTTGAAGAGGTTTCCTTGCAACTCATCAGTTTATGAATATAATTTGTCTTGAACAATATCACCCCTTTCATTTTTCTTCCAATCCCTCAACCTCATCCCTCTCCTCAAGCTACCTGGCTCCATTTTTACATATGCACAGTAAATAATACTCTCCTGTTCACCAACTCTCCTCTCTGTTTGTCCCCCTTGTTCCTTGATCTCTGACTCTTCCAACTACAAGGAGGTCTGTTTTAAGGAGGCCTTCCTTAACTTTTCTTTTGAGATGATTATTATTTTCTCTTCTGTCATTCCAACCTTCTGAGAACAGCTTGTTCCGGATGATGCTACCATCTGATGCCAAATAACAACTGTCCCCTGTTTTGATTCTGTCTTTGGGCTTACTCCCTAACTTTAGTGATGATTTTAAAAAAAAAAGAAACAGTTAATATTCCCATGAAGTTTATACAAACTTTCTCAGTTGGCTTGGCAGGACAGTTAATTAGCACAGTTACTTCAGCTGTGCTGTCATTGGCTGATGATACCAATGTAAAACTAGAAATGTTTTGAAATGATAGGCTACATGCCAAAAGAGCCCTGCTGTCTTTTCTCTTTTTTTGTTGTTCAAAATATGTGTAATTGTAGCTTAGCTCTTCTTCCAAAGTACAGATAACACTAGTGATTAGAAGAGAAAAGAAAAGGAAAAAACAACTGATGTTATAACAAGCCAAATAGGAGATAATCACTAGCCATTAAGCAAAATTTATTTCCAAAAAGACAATATAGATTTGCATGGTTTGAAAGCACAAATACTGTTATTTTCATTTTGCATCCAGTTCCACATATGGCAGTCCTGCTGAGCCCTGTGACCAGGCAAAGTTGAGGGACTTGTGATAGTGACTTTATTAGCTGCAATGGGACTTCGTTACGTTTAATTTGTGCCAAGAGCCTGCAATATGCAAATCACTAATAGGATACTGAGTGGGTAACAAAGAAACAGAACAGAGTCGGGAAAGCTTTCTCTAGTCTACCAGAAGCATCTTAGTGGTATCATTTCATCCTATAAATTTGGGAGATATTGAAAATTTGTCTAGCATGCTCTCTTACTGAAAAGAAATTTTCTAAAGAGCAACAACAAAACTAAAACATTTTTATATTTTACATGAAATAAAGTCCAGTATTTAATCTACTGAGAAACTCTTACAATATCCCATCTTGAGAATCCTCAAAAACACAATTCTTGGACTGGGAGTTTGGCCTAGTGGTAGAGTGCTTGCCTAGCATGCACAAAGCCCTGGATTCGATGCCTCGATACCACATACATAGAAAAAGCCAGAAGTCGTGCTGTGGCTCAACTGGTAGAGCTCCAGCCTTGCGAAAGCCTGAGGGAAGTGCTCAGGCCCTGAGTTCACGCCCCAGGACCAGCAAAACAACAACAACATAAAAACAGACAAATAAAAAAGACAAACAATTCTTCAACTAAACAGAAGATAATTCTATACCTATAATCGATTCAATTTTTATTAGGCTTCACTATAGTAGACAAGATATTGTCAACTATTCTGTACGCTTTGAAATGGTACAAAGCCACTGCTCAAGAAGTGTCTTTTTTATAGGGATAGATGACTAGCCAAATCAGCTTTTGAATGGGCTTTTTTGGGGGGGCGGGTGTTGAAAGTGATATTTGGAAAAGATGAACAGATAGAGAGGTATACAGAACAAAATGAAGCAAGAAAATCTTTAAGTGAAAAAAAAAAGATCATGCCATGTCTGAGAAGAGAGTGAAGGATCTTTGGCTGGCTATGTTCAAAGCCTTGTCTGCTCTCCTCCCATGGAGGCGGAGCTCTGAACTGCGCTATGAACAGACTAGACTGGATACTCACTGATCAATCAGGCACAGCCCACATGTTTTGCTGAGGAGTTTCATATTGTGACTTCTCATTTTCTCCTTTTCGTAAAGCTTCCTGAGACGTCCCCACCCCACACTTTCCCTTTCTGTCAGTATGGACATACTAAAAAAAGAAAAAAAAATCCAGAATTCTTGTGTTTAATCACATCTTTGTGTTTTGCAATTTAAGTGTATTTGATGATCTTCTGGGTGATTTTGTATAGTTACAGAAGTAAAAGACCTAATAAACTAAAAAAAATTTTAAAAATGGTCTTTATGTCTGAGACTCAAGACGGACACAGAGACATTACATCCAATTAAATAGTCATTTTACAACAGACCCTATCTTTCCTATGACTTCCAGTTTGTTGAGAATGTCTGATCACATTTACATTTCTAGAGAAATATTTCTTGGATTAACTGAAATATTCATAAGAGGCTTCCTTGGACTCAGCCAGACACTCTTTGTCTTTAGCCTATAGTCTGTTTGATATTTGCAGGTTCAAATAGCCAATTGAAGGTAGCCACTGCCAATTCTTTCTGCACTGTTAGTTTATGCTCAGGTATCACCTATGTCTTTAAAGGACCATGAGCAAAGAAAAATGTTACTTACAATTTATTTGTTTGAGATAGATATTACTTCCATTGTCATTCCCTCTGTATTAAAAAAGGAAAACTGTGTTTTAACATGAGAGAGCTTTAATAATTTATGATTTTAAAAGGTCAACTAAAAGGATCTGGCAGGAAGGAGAGTAGGGAGGCTGAGAGAGCAGGAAGAAACCTGGTAAATACGTCTGTATGTGGGGTCAGTTCACATTTTGCAGAGCAAATGGAATGTTTGCCGAACTAGTGAGCTTTGAAAACTGTAAAGATTTTTTTAATGGCCTCATGTGAACTTTTACTTATTGTAATCATTCAGTCAATTATAGCTGAGTTCACAGAATATCCAAAATTTTGCTGTAGTACGGCATTCATTTTCTGCTTAGTGGTAGCTTAGTGCTCAATTAAGTACTTAAAACTCTAAACTTAAAGAAAAAAATGTTGTCATGGTCTAAAAATCTAGACCCTTGTCTTGCTTTAAAAAACTTGATAAAATACTTCAGACATGTGTTTCCTGATATTACAAAGACCTTGCTTCTTATGTGTTCATTTACTTGTGTTTTTTTTTAATAAGATAAAGAATAGAATGGTAAGGCCGATACATCAACTGAATAGACACCAAGTATCATATACCATGCTCAACATCTTGTCAACTGAAAGTTCAAGTAGAAGAAAATCTGAGTATCTGTATACAGACAAAGCAACTGGTTTGGCTGTATCTTAGTTGTCCACAATTTGGTGAAAAAAGCATTTTCCCAGTTCATGTAACCCATTATATTATGTTATCTGTGTGAAAGGAAGGGTAGTGGAAAATGACTCAGATCCAGTCTTTGATCTCATGGAGCTTTTCTTCTATTTTCTAACAATAATCGTGTTGTAACATTGACAATACTGGTGAGTCACAGCCTGCTAGAAAATGGGCTGATTGACTAAGCAGATGAGGAAAATAACACAACAGGGCACACAGAGGAGTGCTTTGATAGGAGCCTCTCTTTGTTTGGCAAAGAAAGCCGTAGAAACTACTCCTCTTTCCTAGTACCTACATTTTGTCATGAGTCAGAGCTTTCAAGACTTCTTGCCTTCAGAATAAAGGTGTGAAATCAATGGCTCAAAGATGATTTGAGGAGTAGGAACTTGGAGTATGGAGCGAGGGTGAATTGAGATCAGGGAGGAGGAGATAGACAAATGTAGAGAGGAAGAATGGGAGAATACAGGTATAATATTTAATGACTATATGTGAAATGGACCTGTGAAAAGTGAGGGGATGGGTGAGGATGAAAGAATTGGGGGAAGGGCGATGGAATCATGATATGATTAAGATGCATTGTGCTCATGAATGAACATGTTGAATTGGAACTCCTTTGTAAAACTAAGGAGAATAGAAACATGAAAGCAAAGATTTCTTGAGCATTATTACCACAGCCACTTCAGTACATTGCATGCGGTTCATGTGTACTTAAAGCCAAACACAGCTAAATTTTTTAAAAATTTACTTTTTAACAATTTCAATGTATAGAGGTTTACAGTTATATTCGCCAGATAGAAGGTACATTATTTCTCACATATAAATATCCCTTCTTATGTTTTTGTTCCCACTTCCCTCTCCCCACCCCCTCCCCCATTTCCCCCTCCTATTTCAAAGAAACGAGTAAACATCTATATAATGTACTAGGTAACAAAGTGGGATACTGTAACAGTATGTGATTAACCAAAGAGAAACACAAGAGAGAAAAACATAATACATAAAAAATAACAGTCACTTATATCTAAGCTCTTGTTTCCATGTCCTGGAGGTCCATTAATTTGGCCTCATCCTATATGCCCTTATGTATCTAGGGTTGGAGCTATTGTAATTCTCTGCTGGGAGAGTCCTAGATGTGTGCTAATTATTACAGATGAAGGAAACCATTGAGCCCATGTTCCTTTGGGTCTGGCTTACTTCGCTTAATATGATTTTTTTCTAAGTCTTTCCATTTCCTTACAAATGGACCGATGTTGTTTTTCTGATGGTGGCATAGAATTCCATTGTGTATAAATACCACATCTTGTTGATCCACTCATCAACTGAGGGGCATCTGGGTTGGTTTCATATCTTTGCTATCGTAAATAGTTATGCAATAAACATCGTTGTGCTAGTGGATTTAGTATGTCCTTCTTTCTGGATGAGTGGGTAAATGCCCAGTAGTGGAATTGCTGGGTCATAGGGGAGTTCTATGTTTCATCTTTTGAGGCACTGCCACACTGCTTTCCATAGTGGTTGAATGAGTTTATACTCCCACCAACAGTGTAGTAGTGATCCCTCATTGCCACATCCCTGCTAGCATCTGTTGTTGTTGTATTTCTAGATTCTAACTGGAGTGAGGTAGAATCTCAGAGTTGCTTTGATTTGCATTTCTTCAACAAATGGTACTAGCAGAACTGGTTAAGCACCTGCAGAAAGCTAAAATTGGATCCTTCTATGTCATCCTACACCAGGATTAATTCCAAATGGATCAAAGACCTGGAGGTAAAAGCAGAAACCCTAAAAACTTTACAAGAAGGAATAGGAGATACACTAGGTCTCCAGGGCACAGGTCGAAACTTTCTTATTAAGGATCCAGAAACACAACAAATTAAAGATAGCGTGGACAAATGGGACTGCATTGAACTGCAGAGCTTCTGTATAATAAAGGACATAGCTAGCAAGTTAAATAAAAAGCCCACAGAGTGGGAAAAGATCTTCACTGACCATACAACAGACAAAGGCCTCATGTCTAAAATATATCTACAGTTAAAACAAATTGAATCTCTTTAAAACAAATCTTCAAAGAAACAACCATCCCATTAAAAGATGGGCCAAAGACTTAAAGAGAGTCTTCCCCAAAGAAGAAATAAGAATGGCCTGTAGACACATGAAGAAATGCTCAACAGCTCTGGCCATAAAAGAAATGCAAATCAAAAATATACTTAGGAGAAAATTTAAATGCACATGCTCTTGCATACTTTGGGGACTGATTTAAACTTAGGAAATTGACATGAATTTTTATGAGAAGTGAAAGGTACTACTTCCTAAACTTTGGCCATGTAAGGGAAGTTGGTATTCATTCACAATTTGGAAGAGGGCCGCATGTACATTTATTTGTGAAAGAGAATATATGTTCTTTAAAAATCAAGTTTCCCAGAGGATCCAATGCTCAAAAAAAGGTTAAAGCAGGACTGCCTTTAACTGTGGACTTTAGAGGAGAATTTTGTTTAAAGAAACACATGGATTCATATAGCTTTTTATGAGAAGCGGCTGCTCAACAAATATTGACTGACCAAATGAAAGTACTGCCTAGAAGTAATTACCTAGGCTTTGCACTTAGAAAGTACATTTCCTCCCGTGTACCTAAACTCTTGCATAATGTGACAGGTAATTTGGCCTCAAAGATAACTGGCAGATCTGTGTAAAGGACAGAAGGAGGATGTGGACTAACTAATTTATTACCAAACCAGTGACTACAGCTCATTCCATCTGTGAATATGACAGACACCGGTCTCCTGACATTGCAAAGGTCCTACTTCAAACACATCCATTTCCATGCTTGCTTCTTCACTTCTATTTTATGAGATGAGGCATAAAATTGCTGCGATGATACTATGGTATGGAATTCCCAAATGTGAAAGGATGCAAAGACAAACAAATTAACAAACAAATAAACAAAAACCTGCTTTAGTATGTCTCCATGCCTTTCTCTTGCATCCCTTACCACCCCCTGTCTCTTGAGCAATGTCTACTAAGCCCTCATCTCTGCCTTGCTTTTCTCTTTTCCAGTTTCGCTGGCCAAGCCTCAGCTTTCCATTCCCATGTGTTAGCACTCTGCTGTGGCCTCACATTACAGGAAAGCTACAGCTCTGTAAATGGCCTGAGGGCGGGACAGGCTCACATTTCATTTGCCTGGAATTTAGAATTACAAATTAATCTACAGGAAACAATCGCTTGAACAACTTAAAACTGTTATGGCAACAGTTCACACTACCCTTTCTAGATCACACAGCATAACAGAAGGGTCTGGGAGCTGGTATTGTGCCTTCTCCTTGCTTGGCCTTTCTTGTTCTAACAAGGGAACATTCTCTTGCTAGCTTCCTTGAAGAGTTAAATGAGGTAATTGAAAATGTTTATGGCATTATGCTTCTAATAGAGCTATATTCATTTTCAGCTTGATGAAATTATCAGCCGTTTAGCAGCCTTTTGGGTTGTTTTGAATGCAATATGCTCATTTGTGAGAATGTGAACATGCCAAATGTAGAATTCTACCATAAGTGTATGTGTGTGTGTGTGTGTGGTGGGGGTGGGGATGGTGAAAAGGAGCTTGGGGTGATTTTGTAAGGCCTGCTCTCAGGCCTGCTAATTTGTGTGTGTGTGAGTGTAAGTGTATGTGAGCGTGCATGCATGCTAGGATAGTACTAGGTGATATAATATTTAAGTTCTTTCCTTCTTTCATTTTTTGGTGAAATATATGGTCTGCTTGTAGTATATTGTTTGTATACACACAAATTTAAAACCTAGTATTTTCTTCGGTTGAAAGACAGTTTTTGGTGTCAGAAAAGGAACAATATAAATGTCCCAGAATAAATTTTCAGTTTATTCAGTTTTACTACGTATGGTATTGTAGCAATAACTAAAGAAATGATATAAAGTAATGATTTTTTATGTCGAAAATTTGAAATTTAGAGTGACAGATTGCCCTCCTAGCTTCATGAGGGTGCCACTGGGGGGCAGGGTCAGTTAATTCTAAATTATTCATTGTAAGACTTGATTAGACAGCCAATATTTTAGAAATGTTTTATGTTAATACTTTGCATGATTGTATTGCTAGAATCGTTACTTTCTGTAACGATTGGTCAATGTTGCTCCTCTTCTCATTCCATCATAACTCTTCGTTTAATGCATGGTTGCAAATTCTGGCATGATGTAGAAGGCCCTGTAGTGAATGTTACAGGTGGTGAATGAAGAATCCCAGGCTCAATGAGTGTAAAACACTCATAATTTGCTCAATTGAAATCCCTCAAGGGTCTGAAAATAAGTGACACTAGCCCCAGCCTGCGGAACATAAGTAGATCCCATCCTTTTAAGGCACACATTCCACAGAAAGTACTAAAGGACAATGGAAATATTAAAAAAAGAATACAGTAAAAGTGGAATGTGAGTAGTAGGAAAACACTGGGGTAGAAAAGTAGAAAAGATTGTTGAATGCAGAAGGAGTAGGAGAAAGCCTGGCATTGCCCTGAGACTCGAGGAACCACAAAAACATCTTCGGGGGAAGGAGGAAGACTGCTCCAATCACAGCAAGTAACAAATGAGGGTGAAGACCATGAGCATGTATGCTAAGGTATTGTGAAGAGTTGTTAGGAGCTATGATCCATGTTACAGAGCTAGGGCTGAAACAAGATTGATGAAATTAAAAACTTTCCCCAGTGAAGAGAAGGTTTTATATTGAACACTGGAAGCATGTCATTCCTGGAGGATTAACTCCCACCCTGTTTTCCCAAGCAAGCCACCAAAGCCAAGTACAGACTCCCTGACACAGTCAGGGCAATGCAACCGAAGCCTAGCTGTACACATTCCATTGTGGGCCTAGTTTCTAAGACTGATGCCAAGCTGTGAGGCCAGGAAAGGGTGAGGAGGTTGGAAGACTAAAATTGATACCCTGTGAAGGTCAAATGGTCTAATCTAGACAGATGTAGAGCTGTTTGAACGTTTAAAAAAGCTTGAGAGCTTGGCTAATGTAATACTTACCCTACTCTCTGTCTGCATGTGCAGTCACCTGCTGTACTAAACTCCTGCAACCCCTGTCTCCTTGATTATACCCTATAAAAATGTTGACTCTAATCCCAAACCCCTGAAACCTCCATATCCATGATAAGATCTGGGTCTCTCACTGGCAATAGATGGTGCTAGTCTATTGAGATGAGTCTGACTTGTTTCCTTCCTTTCTCTTCCATTTTCCTAACAATTCCAATAAACTTAAACTTCTCACCCCAGAAATATTAAAAGTGGAGGGAAAGACTAATAGAGCAGAGTGAATATGGTATGGCCACTAACCTATTTGTTAAGCCCATACCATCTCAACCAAAGGAAAGCTGAGCACATCGCATTGTCATAAGTTCTTTGGGGAAGGAGAGAGGAGGCAAAAATGCATATCCTTTTGTGGTTCTATCTTCCTTTTACCACTGACTAGTCTGTTTTCATTTCCCTTAGCTTCATGGGAACATTATCATTAGCATCTGTTTGGAATCCAGTTCCGGTTCTCTTACATCTAAAGATGTTCTTAAAGAAATGAGACACGATAAGAGTCCAGGACTGGGAGTTTGGCCTAGTGGTAGAGTGCTTGCCTTGCATGCATGAAGACCTGGGTTCAATTCCTCGGTGCCACATACATTGAAAAAAGCCAGAAGTGGTGCTGAGGCTCAAGTGGTGGAGCTCTAGCCTTGAGAAAGTCCAAGGACAGTGCTCAGACCCTGGGCTCAAGCCCAGGACTGGCAAAAAAAAAAAGATAAGAGTCCAATTTCATTATCACCAAACAAATTTCTTTAAAAAGTTATTTTTGCTTTGCCCTGTAGGAATTCTGGGAATTCTGGTCTTCAGTATAGGAAGTATTGATATGAACAGATGAAAACTCAAGCTTTGGAGTAACTGGTATTATTATGCATCTCTGGTAAGAAATGCATAGCTCCAACCTTATTTTCTAATGGAATTGGAAGCTTGGTATACTCATTAGTTAACTAGCTCCTTTAATGACTGAAGCTTATCAAAGATTACCAGGGATTTTAATTTTCAGCCTAAAGCTGAAATATCTTGTTTCCAACAAGATATTTGCAGAATTTCCTAGATTATCTTCAATCAGAGATAAATCAGATAAATAAATAAATATTAAAAATATTATTTTTTTTTGGTCAGTGATCTGCTGACAAATTCCCTTCTACTTATTTGTTTCCCATGGACAACGAATCAATATATTTAGCCCCTTCTCTCTGGAAAGAACATAAAACACAACATGACTTTTATGCAGTACTTTTTATTTATAAAATTGACCCCTTGCTTGAGTGGACAGTTTTCTTCTTTATATTTCATGCATATACCTGAGAATATAATCAGAAGATCCCTATTGATTATTCTCAAGCAATTTAGTTCTGGTCATGGTTACAGTGGATTTGCAATTATATTGAGGAGAGATATTATTGACCAGGAGTGGTAATTACCACACTGACATCAGATTCAGCTAGAGATGCGACTAATCTATGTCTCCGTATTGGTGTTTCTGATATAAAAGACTTGCTCTGATTCTTCTTACCTAAGGATGAACAACATATGTTGATACATTTTAATCAAAGCAATTTATTTGGCTATGCAATTCATTTGTTTCTGTGGGTAAGGAGAGGAAGGACCGAACTCAAGAAATGTATACATTGAGGAAGTTCATTATTGACCCACGTCACATAGACTTATGTCTAATAAAACAAATAGCTCTCATTTTCTATTAAAACTATAGTTTCCAGACAGGTATTTTAAAAAGGTAGATTGCCCTTGCATATATTTTTATCAACCTGGTGAATAAGGAATATACCTTTAATGTAAACTTGAATCTCTTAGGTTATATAAAATATTTATACATTGTCTGATAGTAATGACTACTCTGAGAAGGCAGAACTGTTTATATAAACTGAACACTTAATATATATTTGGGTGTATATTTTAAGTAACTTCCTTGGAACATGTATGTAAGTAAAAGTTATGCGCTGGTATAACAGCTCCCTGGCCCACCAGCAGAAAAGCCTGGGTTAATTATAGTCTGAAATGTATGCATACAGACTAAAGACAAATGCTTTGTTCCTTACTTGGCCTACAAAAGAACAAGTGATTTGTACAAAGCAACGTAGTAAATACTCACACTTGTTGGATAGCTTTCATAATGTACTTACTTCCATTTTCTACTTGACATTTCTATAGTGACAGAATATTTGAAATAAGAAGCTACATGGTTAGGAATAGGCAGTCATATTTTTGGAGAGGCAAGTCTTTAGGATTAAAATTAGGTTTTTAATTTGAAAGTTAACAAGAAAGCATCCTGAGCTTACTTTATAAAACCCAAGCTTGTTCTGTTCTGTTCATCTTCTATAAACTAATTCACTTTTGTAAGCAATGATTTGTTTTAGCATAGATTGAATTTAGAATATAAGACTATTCTATTTTCATTGTCTCCTGAGTTATGGTAATTATAAGATCAGTATATCCAGGAAAGGATTGTATTCATATGTTTCTAGACAAGGCTATCCTTATTGCAGAAGGCAGGATATCCTATAATGTAAGATCCATTTACCAACAGACATTCTTCAGAGTTGAGCGACTTGTTTACATGGCATTTCTGATTTAATCTAGCCAGCCACAAAAGTCCAATTTAAAAACAAGCCTATTATAAAGGTTGTAGCCTATCCCTAATCACTCACACTCAGCTGAGCCAGATGGTTGGGAAATCTGCACTTTCCACCAATGCTTGCCACTATGATTTACTGTGTTCCAGTGAACACAGGGAAAATAATGCTTCCTATATGGCTGTACCTACCAACCTCTCCAGAGTTATCTACCTATCATGACTTTGTCTCCCATAGTGCCTTATAAAAGAGCACAGATGTTCCAGCACAAACCTTCTCTACCATTCAAGGGTGCCATGGTAATCACAAGAGATATCAAAAGCATCCTGAAGGGAAAGAAACAGAAGCAGGCAAGCTACCACGATAGGAAAGGAGGTAGTCTGTACTGAAAAGTAGAACACACTAAGGCCTGAATAAATTGGGTGAGTGAAACTTCTGTTTAGATAACAGGCAAAAAAGCAAATTGTTAGGCTTCAATAGAGAAAAATACAGACACAATTCCTCATTTTGCTTTGGTAGATAAGGTTGGGTTCAACTCAGGAAGAAGAGGTACAAGTATAACCTATTTAGTAATGAAGCTTTCAGAGATTTGCTACTATTTCCAAAGTGCCATATCACATAGAGCGATGTGGGAAATAGAAGATCTGTCTCAGTAGGTGGACTATGAATTCCTATCATTTATGGATTATCATATTTTGATTCATTCTGCACCAAATATTTTACAGAACACTTAGACCAACCTATATGTGTCTGAAATATAATCATTGAATAATCACACTTTCTAATGACAATCACACTTACTGTTGTTTTGTGGTAGAACATTTCAACTCTTTTACACATGGTTTAGCAACAACAGCACAAATGTTGTCTGGGTGCTGATAATTCTAGCTATTTTGGAGGCTGAGATCTGAGTGTTTAGGTTCAAAGCTAGCCCCAGAAGGAAATTCCCTGAGACTTTGATCACCAAAAATCCGAAAGTAGAGCTGTGTCTTAAATAGTAGACTACCAGCCTTGAACAAAAAAATCAAGTGAAAGCAAAAAGCCTTGAGTTTAAGCCCCAGTATCAATACAAAAGCAAAACAAAACAAAACAACAGCAACCACCTGTTATCTAAAACAAGACAAAAGTCTGAACAGAGTAAAAAAAAATATCCAAATGAGCTAAGAGACAATATTGTAGTCAAAATAACAGGTGTGGAGTAATTTAAGAAAAAATACCAAAAGCTGAAGCACCAAAGGAAAATGAGACAATGTCTTCCCCATTGTATCTAGATGCATTTGATATGTGTACAAAGCCTACCAGAACCAGTGATACACACTTTGCATTCGTGTGTGTGTGTGTGTGTGTGTGTGTGTGTGTGTGTGTAAATAAACATTATGTATCACTATATATTGTATTTTGTTGATCTTTCTGCAAATAATATTGTCTTGGGAGCATTCCATGCTCTGTGACATTTTCTTGGTCATTTAAAACATTAAGCTTCAATCTGGAATCAGAGAACAAAGAGAAATGCAAATATGGGGACTGAAAAGTAAAGGTTAAAACTACTTTGAAAAGAAAGGATTGCAGTCTGTCTGTCTGTTTGTCTGTGTCTGCCTGTCTCTTTTGCTCTCTGGCATTCATATATACATATCTTGCAAATGCCACACTCTATTTAAAAAAATACAGTTAATTGGCTGTCTGAAAAACTCTCAGGCTTCTTGATCATGTTGTGCTAGTTTTAGGAAATGACCAACCCTTCCATTTACAAAATTAAGTTTGAATGTTCCATACCATGTAACATGAGATTAAACCAGATGAACCTTTTCTTTACAAATTAGGTACTTGGGAATGTTTTGAATAATGTGGGAGAGACAGTCTGAGTTTTCCTTCCAACACTCGGTGCATGCTTGATGTGTGCACAAGTAGGCAGACAGCTCACACAGCACTGGGCACAAAGGGGCCCATTGCCCTGCTGCTGTTGCATATTTCGTTCATGAAATGAGGGCCAGGCAGGCTTGAGGAATGCTGAACCGAACTGTTGCTCATGTCATTAAAAACTCAACTAGGCAGAAAGCTAGGAATGGAGCAGTTGACAATGATAAAGCCGAGAGCTCCGTGGCTTATCCTTAATTAGGTGTTGGCATTGGTTCTTGTCAAACAAGAGGAGAGAGAGTATACTGCAGCCACTGATGCATGCCGACAGCCCTCGTCACAGATGGAGAGAACACAAAGTGTATTCAAGCTGGCACTGAAAGAGATTTAGATAAGTACTCGAGGTAACAAAAATCGAAAAAAGAGGATGATAGCAATGGAAGCTTTAGATGAATTGCAGTGGAGTGCACCTTTATTACAGCTTAGCAGTCTCCACACAGCTACAAAGCAGCCTTCCTACTGCATGTCTCTCCATGTTCTCCTGGATTAAAGGTCAAAGTAGCTCAAATTTATACGTTCTGTCGTGCTGTCTCTCTTACTGCTCGCATCTGTGCACCCCATAGCTCAAGGATCTGCTGTCTCAGACATGAAGCGTTTACCCCTGAAATAAAGCAAGAAGCTTTTCCTCATTGAAAAGATTTGATTTCTTTTGAATAATTATCTCGTGGGAAGAGGTTGGAAATAATGCCATTTTCAAAGGTCACCAAAATGCTGCTGGTATAAATAACACTCATGGCATTGTGCCAGCTTGAATCATTTTTTTTGTGTGCACAATGTAATCATGCTTCTCTTTTTGCATTCTTCTGATGTATTCAGATAGCTAATATTCGGATCTATTAGAACACTGCCTATATATGTGTTTTCAACATACACAAAAGCTGTGTGTTTTCCTAATGTGTATAAGCACTTCAGACAGTAATCTGTGCACATTGCTGGAAGCAGATGGTAGCTCTTATCACAGATAAAAAGCACATATATATGTTTCTGTAACTACACCCTCAGAGAGAAAGGATAAGAGAGGAATTCTCTCATCATCACAGCTTACATTACCCATTTACTCAGGCAGCAAACAGCATATGCTTTACCGTTTTGGAAAGGCAGTACTTGAGAGGAAAATATGATTGAAATAAACTTAGAGATAACCTGATGAATAAAATACAAGAGATATGTAATTTGGAAGTTAATTGTGTATGTGTGTGTGTGTGTGTGTGTGTGTGTGTGTATGAAGACCAGAGAGAGAGCAGAGAATAGTCCACATCATGAAGTGCGCTGATAAAACACACTTCTTAATAAAGCTGGACTCTTAGTTAAAAGTCAGCTTTCAGTTTTTTAATAAAAGAAATAGTATTTTATGAAAGCATGTTCAGATTTTTCATGTTTCATATCCCATCAATATCTTGATATTGAATATATACACATATATGATACTATCTGCAATATTAGAATATCATTATATGAAACTCAAATTGGCATATAAGTATATATACATATGTATAAAATATAAATGTGTATATTTTTTTCCTAGATGCTTGATCTGTCAATGACAGTTTTCTGGTGTTGTTACAATTTGTAATCAGTGCTCTTAGTGCTTCAGGTAAAAAGACAGCTGTTAGTAGGAAACTCTATTTTGAAAGAAGATGTTCTAAGCTGCTTTCTGTGCTCACAAAGCCAATGAGAATTTTGATTATTGAACTAAATGGAGACAATCAGGCTGCCAACTTTTGGACATAACTCCCTCTCCTTCAGAATTTTGAATTCTGGTTTGGATCTATCTGAACGTTGTTTCTTGTTGTCTATCCAAGCTTAGCTTTTAAATTTTTTTCATTTATGAATTTGGCTTATGATGTCAGACTGAGATCTATTAGCATTCCCGAAAGAGGGACAAAGGTTAAATACTGCATGCCCACATTTGTATTCCCATACTGAGCTCAGTATTCAATGGAAAGGTTAAACTGAGTTCAGATCATTTCTTTCTCTCTTTCTTTCCTTCTTCCTCTTTTCATTCTCCCTTTTTTTGCTTCTTTTTAAAATTCTTTGCTCTGGATTTTGTCTAATGTCTTTTAGCAAAACTGTAATAAAGATGTCTTTGTGCTACACTAAAAGATCCAATTACTTTTCCAATGCTGGGTAAACATCTGCAGATGAACCTTTCTTTTTTTTTTTTTTTTAACAAATGTATTTTGATTCTCCAGGAACTTCAGTGACATTTTTGTTTTGTCTCTTTACGAGCAGAGAATAGATGCAAGCCTGCTTTTCTGAGCTGGAACTCCAGCTGCCCCCTCTCCAGGCACTCCTGGCAGGCAGCCAGCCAATCTCTGTTGCCCAATGAAACTGATTCCATCTGCTCCTGCACTTCAGTGTATTCCACTTCAGGTCAAAAGCAGAGAGCAGGCAGTATCAACGTTACACTAATCTGTGAAGACATTTTCACTGGGCTAGATAGGCTAATGTTACACAGGCTTTCAGAGCTTCAGGGGAACAAACAACAGTAACTGTCAGGGGGATGATAGAAAAAGCAATGGACTCTTGCTGAGAATATCCCAATGCAGGCAAGGTGGATGGATCTAAGGAATGAGAAAAGAATAAGATTATTTAGTGTATTCTTTTCTCTGGTACTAGGTATCAAACCCGGGGCATTGCATTTGCTAGGCAAGCACTTGGCCACTGAGCTACATTTCAGCCCAGAAATATCTTGGGAAAAAAAAAACCAAATCATTTGCTATCTTGTTAAGCAGGTATTTGAAACAATAGCATTGGTTCATATATTTTGCATGTACAAACTCTCATCGTTTCTTCCTCTTTCCTCGTGCTCCTCAGACTTTAGCATTTGCAACATGTTGACATATATACAAAGAGCTTCAAGGTTTGATAAATAATACAATTATAATCTCCATTAAAACCTAGAAATAGATCAAGGTGTGTCATACTCAAAGAGATGAGTTGAGTTGAAACCCCTTTGTATCACTACCTAAAGATAATCTTAAAAAGTAAACTAGAAATGATAGTAGACTTTCAGTTTGAACTTAGTGTTAGATTATCCTCAGAGTCTTGATTAAAAAAATAGAAGTGAAGATATGGGTAAACAATCCCTCCTCTTCCCCTTTCTGTCTCTTCTGATTTATTGTTTGTAGAAAATATGTTCCCTTTGTGGTACACAGCTTTATAATGAATTGTTCTTTAAACATAAGCTACCATGGACTTGATCACATACCCACTATGGAAAATATACTGAATGAAACTCCCCTGAAAGCAGATTAGTATGTACAATGGAAACTTAATACCAGGAACATTCAAAAGAGTCTTTTTATTTTCCTAGTTCTCTCACTGAAGGAGAGAAAAGGTAGTTTAAGAGCCATGCCTTTGGGCATATCAGGAACCATTAAGAACTGCAGTTCAGGAAATTGCTTGACTTTTTCTTTTATCAAAATAGGTAAAATGTTTTTCTGGACAGGAACTCTGAAAATCCTCACAGTTAGAAAACACATAGTTATGATTTTGCTATAACTTGAAGTTGTATCCAGTTGACTTGAAAATGTATTTTTAATTTAGTATAGATCTCTCCTAGATATCTATGTGAAAGCTCAATAAATATTTTAACAAAATCTGCCTCTAATTTCAATTTTCTTTATAAATTAAGTGAAAATTAAAAATTCTATACTTCAAAGTTCTCACCTTTTTATAACTTAAATGTAATTTCTGCTTGAAAATGAGTAGTATAACCATCAGAAATTTCAGTCTCAGAAGTGTTTATTGCACCGGTTTACCATTTGCCACTTTATATTCCTTGTCATAAAAGTTTGGTTGTAAAAAGAACTAAACATGTATAGAATAAAAAAGACCCACTCTTTCTCTCTCTCTCTCTCTTTCTCTCTCTCTCTCTTTCTTTCTTTCTTTCTCTTTCTTTTTCTTTTTCTTTCTTTCTCTCTCTCTTTCTCTCTCTCTTTCTCTCTCTCTCTCTTTCTCTCTCTCTTTCTCTCTCTCTCTCTCTCTCTCTCTCTCTCTCTCTCTCTCTCTCTCTCTCTCTCTCTCTCTCTCTCTCCCTCCCTCCCTCCCTTCCTTCCTTTCTTTTTCTTTCCTCTGTCCTTTTCCCCTCCTCCTCCTGCCTGCCTCCACCCCTTCTCCTCCTCTCCCCCCTTCCTCCTCCTCCTCCTCCTCCTCCTCCTCCTCCTCCTCCTCCTCCTCCTCCTCCTCCTCCTCTTCTTCTTCTTCTCCTCCTCCTCCTCCTCCTCCTCCTCCCCCTCCCCCTCCTCTTCCCCCTTCCCCTCCTCCTCTTCCTTCTCCTCCTCTTCTTTTTTCTTCTTCCTTCCTGAATCTAAATGGAAAACCCACATGGGGCACAGATGAATGAATATGCATGAGCCTTCATGCATTGATATACATAGGATGATTTCTCATCTACAAAGAACAGTTCGGAAGACTTGTTATCTGACCAGAAAAGCCTGTAGTAAGTTGAGATAAAAGAGACTGACTCCAATCCCTTCAGCCTTTGCAATTGCTTTATATTCTAATCACCACGCTAAGCATCTGTCCCCGGCAGGCAGCTTGTCCAATCTAGCAGATAACGAATGCAGCCCATGGTGGCTGAGCTGGCCCTTCCCCACATGCATGCAAGGAGCTAGTGTTCCATTCTTCTGATTACACAGGCAGCAGGAAAGCGTTCTCAGAGCTGTAATTGCCTGCGTTATGAAACATCTTCACCTGTTAGCCAAAGCTAAGTTGAATCACAGCAGAAATGATTAACAGTGGCTGTTTTCAAGCCAGCTTAATTTGAGCTGATGTTGCTGTTCACTTAACACAGATGAATCAGTGTGTAGGACCAGAGTCTAAGTGGAGATGACACCCCAATGAATATTTGCTTGCAGCCCTGCTGCGGGGAGCTGGCTTACCCAACAGACAATTGTTCAAAGCTAATAGGGGAGGGGGGGGCTGGAGTATTGGACAGAACCGACTCTTCAGAAGGCATTCTCTGTGCTCAGGAGCACTTTCTGACTAATGGCAGCCTTTGACAGCTACATCATTTTTTCAATTAGTTTCCACAAACGTTGGCAAACACAAACTGTTTTTTTTTGTGTGTGTGTGTGTGGGGTGGAGAGGGAGGGTGGGATACACAATGGTTCCACCAGGGCCAGAAACACTCTTTTTCAGAGCCGAACAAGCATTAAAATTTAATGGTCTGCTTTCATTTTCTCTGCAGTGTGCTTCAAGATGATTATAAATTACAGCATTCTGCTTACTTTTGATGGAATAAGTCATGTATCAGCATTTGATTTAGAAGCAATGTGTGCCTGACATATGAAACACATCTTGCAGATATGATTTATCACAGAGTTCTTTTTTTATTGTTTCAGAAGAAAATAGCTGCACAAGAGGGTCACTCTGTGACAGTGACAGGCATCTTCACAGTGCAGGGTGGGTTGTAGTGTTAGAGGCTTGATGTCTATGTGTTTAAGCAAACTGAGGAATCATGGTGTTTGTCCTCCAAATCCTAACATTATTCTTAAATATATTATAGGGTATATACTTATAAATAATATATATGTAATATTTCGATGGCAAATAGATAAGCCAGGCATTATAGACATAGGAACCATTTCCCAAAGGTCGACAGAAGTATCACATGGCAAGGCATCCTTCTGTAATCTGAAGAAATTTGGATAGTTGTTGCTGCTCTGTTGGGTCTCTAATGGAATTTAATTGGCCCATGAAGGAGGCTGAAAACAGATGGGAGATTCTTCATCTGAGTGGGTATGGAACTAGAGGATTGGCACAGGAAAAAAGTGCCCAATTATTGTGCTCATTGCTTTGCTTCTGAGGTTGAAAGCATTGTGAAGCAGAGCCCCAGTAATTTATATCAGTATCTCTTTACCAATAGCTCCAGTCGCACTAGCCAAAATAGTAGTATACAAACCATACTGGGCATTAAATGGTTTTGATAATCAATTGTCCACGTTTTATTTATTAATAGCTATACCAGAGCTGCTAAAATGCTACCGATTATTTCAAATTCATGCTTCATGGCCCAGGGCCTCATTTAACAGTGCATTTCCCCACTCCTATTAGTCTACTTTTATGAAGTCAATGTCACGTGTCCCCATTTCTGCATATCAGACACTCCAGTTAATTACTCATGATCTCATCTGTATGACAGTTCCTTCTAGAGTGTATGGTATTGTCTATAATTATCTATGACCTTTTCCATTCATTGCCTTATATGGCCCAGCTCACACTCATTTTTCTTTCCTCAGTGTTTTGCATATTGCCTGAAACACATCATGTCTTCAGTAATATTTCTGGGTGAATTAATTGAGAATGAACGCTTATATAAATAATCATTTGAGGTCAAAGTAACAATTATTTGCAGCAAAGCTGGTAACAGTCCCTTTGTGTCAGTTTACATGAATGTGGGTGCGTGCATATGTGTGTGTGTGTGTGTGTGTGTGTGTGTGTGTGTGTGTATGTTTGTGCCAATGGTGGGGCTTGAACTTGGGGCCACAGCTTTTTCTTGGCTTTTTCACTTGAACCACACCTCCACTTCTGGCTCTTTGCTGGTTAACTGAAGGTAAGGTTCTCTAGGTTTTATCTGCCTAGGCTGGCTTCAAACCATGATCTTCATAGCTTAGCCTCATGAGTAGCTAACATTACAGTCATAAGCCATCAAGGACTAGGTGTTCATACGAAAAAAGAAATCCCAGGTTTTAGTTAAATGTGTAACTACCTGGAAGATTCTGTTGCACAGGCTGTCTTGCAGTGGTATAACCATTTTCTAGATCTGGTCCATAGAACATAGGTTGCAATGATACATTATTTAAGGCATTGTTCTTGATTATAACTGGAAAGAGACTGCACTGACTGGAGCTGTAGAAGTCCATTTTTGCTGCAGGTTGCTCTTGGTCATGAAAACTCTTAGAACAAAGCAACAAGATAGACAAACACTGGGCTGCAGGAGCTTCTATTATCAAAGAAAACAGACAAGCCCTGGATGGATTACTTCTCAATTTCTTGAATGGTAAAAGGTTAATAATAATAATAATAATGATAAATGAAGCCCTGCCAATAGGACTTTCTACATAATTCATAGGTAGGAAACAAAGTGTTTTCTATTAAAAAAAAAGAAGAAAAAACTCTTAAAAATTTCCAAGTCAGCAGCCAGATGCTAAGGTTCCATGCCCAGAAAACTGAGTTCTGAAGATCCAAGTGTGACATCACTGGACTGAGTATAAAACTATTATTTCCAATTAACAGGCAAGAAGGTGGATGTGGATATGTGGCTCAAGTGGTAGAGCAGCAGCCTTCACTGAAACAGAGGAGTAAGAGCATGATACCCTGAGTTCTTTTCCCACAGTACTGGCAAAAGAAAGTTAGGAAGGAAGCAAGGAAGGAAGGAAGGAAGGAAGGAAGGAAGGAAGGAAGGAAGGAAGGAAGGAAGGGAGAGAGGGAGGGAAGGAGGGAGGAAAAAGGGAGGGAGGGAGGGAAAGAAAAAGAAAAGAAAAAAGAAATCAATTCAGCAATTGCAGAGATTAAGCTAAGGTATTTAGTGAACTCCTTTCTACCTTGGGAAACTTGCATTTGAGGTTATATCTCTTTTTTATGTATCTTTTATTGTTACTATAAAGGTAATGTACAGAGAGGTTACCATACAGAAGTCAGGTAAAGAGTACATTTCTTTTGAACAATGTCATCCTTCCCTTGCTCTCTACAAGTTTTCCCTCTCATTCCCATCCACAAGTTGTATAGTTCACTTTTAACACAGTGTCTAATGCATAGCATTGTTACAGCATCCTTTGTCCCTTCATTTCTGTGCCCCTCCTTACCCAAAGACAAATAAACAAGCCAAAAGGAAAAGAAAATTAAACTAAGAAAATAAAACCCTCTTGTTTCTATTTCCTGGTATTCATTTTAATAAGTGGTTTTTGTTTTGTTTTGTTTTGCCAGTCCTGGGCTTGGGCTCAGAGCCTGAGCACTGTCCTTGGGTTTTCTCAAGGCTAGAGCTCTACCACTTGAACCATAGCACCACTTCTGGCATTTTTTTCTATGTATGTAGTACCAAGGAATTAAACCCAGGTCCTCATGCATGCTAGGCAAGCACTCAACCATTAGACCAAATTCCTGGCCCCATAAGTTATTTTGTACAATCAGAAGGACATAGGTATTGCACTTTTGTGATCCTCTCCTAAGAATATTTTCCTTTGGTCTCACTGTGTGTGAATGCCTAGAGACCTATATAATTTATCATATCCTCCCCCCAGAAAAGAAAATACAAGTTGGGCATAGTGGCTCACATCTGTAACCCTAGCTACTCAGGAGGCTGAGATCTGAGGATCATGTTTCAAAGCCAACCAGGGGACTAAAGGGGAGAATCTTATCTCCAATAATTACTACAAAACCAGAAGTGGCTCTGTGGCTCAATGGGTAGGGTGGTAGCCTTGAGCTGAATTGCTTAGGGACAATGCTCAGGTCCAGAGCTCAAGCTCCATGACTGGAAAAAAAGAAAGAAAAGAAAAAGAAAATACAAGAAAGGAAAGGAAAGGATAAGACACTGCATTTGGGTTTTTGAAGCCAGGAAGAATATGGCAGATAAGTGTGGTATTCACCATTCCTGGGCTGGCTGGTTTCTTCTCAATCTTCCATGAAACAACAAACCAGTATTAATGTCTTTTTTTTTTTTTTTGCCAGTCCTGGGCTTGAGCTCAGGGTTTGAGCACTGTCCTTGGACTTTCTCAAGGCTAGAGCTCTACCACTTGAGCCTCAGCACCAGTTCTGGCTTTTTTCTATGTATGTGGTACCGAGGAATTGAACCCAGGTCTTCGTGCATGCTAGGCAAGCACTCTACCACTAGGCCAAACTCCTGGCCCCGCATTAATGTCTTTTGAGAGTAATTTTCACCCCCAATATGATACTGTCATCTGTAGCACCACTAGGCCAATTTGCTTATTAAGTTGCTTTCTACACTCTCCTCCCCTTCCTTCTACTATTTCCCCTCCCTCCTCTCCCTTTTCCCTGCTTTTTTATGCTGATTGGGGCTTGAACTCTAGGCCTTATGCTCTTGCTTGGCTTTTTTGCTCAATGCTGATTTTCTATCACTCAAGCCATACCTGTACTTCTAGCCTTTCAATGGGTAATTGGAGATAAGAGACTGACAGACTTTTATGCCCAAGATGGTTTTGAACCACAATCTGGAGTTCTGAATCTCCTGAGTAGCTCCACTAAGAGGTATAAGCCATTAATGCTAGATAATGCTGTTTCTCATTTAACCAGAGTGTAGCTACCTGCTCTTTGGGAGATAGTTACTGGTCAGTTATTTCAATGGCATGCTGACTAGATGCATTGCTATAGGAACTCAGTGAGCAGTTGTTGCATGGTTTATGAAGAAACATTCAAGCATGTAGGTATTTGACTTCATGTAGATATGTCACTTCAAAGACAGGTATCTTGATACTGAAAATATTTTTCCTGATTTTACCAAGGTAAGCTATACTTTCTTGTTTTCCTGTGTTTGGTTACATGAAAGTGGTCATGCAAAGACAAAGTTTATTTGTGTGAATGTAACCTTGACTTGTCAGAGTTGCAAAGAAAAGGCATTTCCTCTCTGAATTACACAAACTTGTTCTCTCTCTCTCTCTCTCTCTCTCTCTCTCTCACACACACACACACACACACACACACACACACACACACACACGCACACACACACATTCTCCCTTTCAGTCTGAGAATGGAAACTGCTCAATCTAGCTTCTCACAGTTTACTATCATATGTGTAACTTTGTTTGCCCTAAATAAATAACTTTATTCATCTCAAGAAGTTCCTAAGATAGCCAATACTTAACTAGGAAGTGACAACAGTTCTCCCTCAAAATTTCTTTTTTTGTGTGCGAATGTGTACTGGCTGTAGGGTGTGAGCTCAGGGCCTCACACTCGCTTAGCTTTCTCAAGGTTGGTGCTCTACCACTTGAGCCACAGCTCTATTTATCCTTTTTGCTGGTTAATTGGAGCCAATAATCTCTTTGATATATCTGCGTGGGCTGGTTTTGAACCACAATCTTCAGATCTCGGCCTCCTGGGTATCTAAGATCACCTAACTTTTTATCCTTTACCTCATGTCTGTTTCCTTAGTCTTAAACTGTTATCCCATGATTCCCACTTAGTCTCCACCCAGACTCTACTATGGTTTCACTTTATACCAAGCTCAATTCTGAATAAATTCTCACTTTGTCTTCTCCTGATTCAGTTTCCACCAAGAGCAAGTTTATGCTGCTCATATCACGGTAAGTAGTCGCTTACCTCATGTTCCTAACAAGGATGCCTACGGTTGATCTCACATGTGACATTTTTCAAGCACTTCTTTCAGTTTTTGTCATGTATGAACTTATAAGTGAGCTGATCCAGAATACAAATTTACAGTTTATGAAGAGAATAAAACCCTTCATCTCTCAAGAGAAGGGCTTTTTCTTACAGCAGTATCATGTCCACAGTTTATGTAAATGGTGCCACGTAATGGTACCCATGTGAATGGGAATAGAGACATATAGTATCCTCCCATGCCGGGCAAGCCCAATGCATCTGTATGGCAGCAGCTGCACTGAGCACATGCTGTGGCACTGCCCAAATTGAGATGAGATGTGTCTGACTCACTAACAGCATGAGAGTGTAAAATACCAGATTGATAACATAGAACAAGGTATCTCAGTGCCTGATTATTGTTTCCATGTTGAAGTCTAATACATTTTTGTTAGACTATAATATTTGAATTTATAAGTATTACATAATACATGTATTAAGCGTAGTATATTGACTATAATAAATAATATAAAATTTATTTTATTTGTTTTATTCACCTTAAAAATATAGCTGCTAAACTACTTAAGTGGTAACTATAATTTACATTATATTTTTATTAGACTGAACTATCTCTAGTTAAAAGGAGCCAGGAGTTGTTGGCTCATGCCATAATCCTAGCTTCTCATGCTGAGAGCTGAGGATGGAGGTTTAAAACCAGCCCTGGCAGAAAAGTATTTGAGACTCTTCTTGCCAATTAAGCAGCAAGAAGCCAGAAATTGGGTGGTGTCTCAGTGGTAGACTGCCAGTCTTGAGTGAAAAAGCTAAGGGACAGTACCCAGGTCCAAAGCTTGGCAAAATTCAGTGTCAACAGAGATACCATGAAGCCTTGTTTCTCTAATATTATTTATCGAAAGACCTTTATTGACATTGCCATAAGCAATATTTTTAATCGATAAATGATTTTCAATAAGTGGACATTCTTGTTCTACATGAAAGCACTGAAGAGAATTTCATTTTCAAGTTCTTTTGCTCAGTGGCTTTTGGAGGAAATGTGTCTGTAGTTGGTTTTGCTAGAGACAACACGATGCAGAGAAAGCCAAGAAGCACATACACCAATCTGAGTCCATGGTAAATACAGTGACTGAAGAATGTAGAAATGTGTGAAGAGGCAAAGGTCATATGTAACTTTGTTTATATTTGGCTCTTTTGTCCAAAGGTACTGGCTTCTGATGTGGACAGTGGGGTCTATAGAGAACATAGGTGTGTCTGCCTTCTGTTGTATCATTTGTGTAGAAAGACTCCAAACCTGATGATAAAATCCTGAGGTCGTGTGTTACTTCTTTCTGAAAGATGCTTTTGATGAATGTAAAGCAAAGATGTAAACTACGGAATAAAGTTAAGCCCAGGAACTAGGTGACATCTGGCCCAGAGTGAAAGGGGAGAGGCTTAGCAGGACAGGAAGTGTCTGCATGAAATTCCCCAGTAATCTGGGAATAAGCAACTGTGGTCTACTGAGGACAGACAAATTCCTTTTCATTGCTATTTGCCTCTCTGTAGCATTTATGGCACGGTGTAATTCTCTTGTCCTGAAGTTGCTTATATATTAGATAAACTTACAGGAGTTCCCATACACTGATAGATGATAGCAAGCTGTCTTTTCTAAAATGCACCAGATATCTGGGTCTCACCCTGTCATTCTAGCTAATCAAGAAGCTGAGATCTGAGCATAGAGGTACAAAACCAGTTCAGCCAGGAAGGACTGTGAAAAGTTAGGCTTTGCCCCCTTGTGATGAGCTGTATTGTGTTCCTATCAAGTTCATAGCATTGCAATCCTAGTTTTCTGGGACTCAGAATGTGACTATTTAGAGACCCTGTTGTTGAAGACCATTGCTTTCAGCCTCTTGAGGAAGTAAGATGATAAGATGGCACCTGGCAGCTCGCCAATGAGTCCGTACTTGCAGACCAGGAAGTTTCTTTGCATTTGTTGATTTGTTTCTTCCGTGCTTGTGGATAAAGTAGATTGCTAAATTTCTTCCAGGTTTGTTTGCTGCCTTGCAGATGACCTTTACTTGTGATTGGCTGTTTAAGGATATAAATAGTGTGGGATTTCCGGGAAAGGGAGGAGAGAGGAGAAGAGAGAAGGAGAAAGGCAGAGAGAGAAGAAAGGAGAGAGAAATAAAATACCTCTGCTTGCAACCATTTGAGTCTGTGATCATTCCCAGTCCGCCTCCAAAGTGACGAGTCGTTGCGGCAGGCAGCGACACCCCGTCTGTAAAGAGATAATTCAGTTTAAATGAGATTGCTCAGGAGATCTCAATCCTCTTCTATAAAGTGGATTTTAGGACCCGAAATAGCCCAGAGGGAAGGTCTTGTGTAACTACGTAAGGAGAAGAACTTGAAAAACAGACACACAAAACACCTCCAGTCCTGTCCACATCTTGACCTGAAATGTTTTAGGCTACCAGAATGTGGGACAGAGGAGTGGAACACAATTGTCTCTGGGTTAAGATTTTCTGTCCGTAGTGATTTTTCTTATGTTAGTCTAGCAAGTTACTATTGGAAGCATTCTTAGTGAAAATTCAAAGGTGACTTCAAATGTACTTTCTCATTTGCCAACACTGAGGATGGTAACACTTCTGTATAGCTGGAATTTTCCATCTCTGGAGTCTTGCTTTGGAATATTGCGAAAGGACACCTACATTGTGGGGCTGAGACTCCTAGAGAGGAGCTCCTCAAAGCACGTCTTGTGAGGCTAGGTCTATTTACCAAGGTAAATACAACCTATGAGAGCACAGTTCCTCAGTCACTGGAGATTCTATGCAGTCTATGGAGTGGAATTCTGCTCTCAAAACTAGGAGATATTTTCAAGAAAGACTTTCCTTCAAAGTAAGTCTTCCTTTAGTCAAAACTTACTTCATTTTGGGTATTTGGGGACTTCCTTGCCTAGCCCAAGGGTGAGCCTAGAAATAGCTATAAGACAGGACACAGCAATTGTGTCATTTACTCCACTGACTTGTGAGGATGCTTATGTGAGATGTGGAGGCTCCTGTATTGTCCGCCAAAGAGCAGACATTTTTTGTAAGAGTCTTTATTTAGGATTAGCTTGGCCTCTGCTTGCTTTCTGGCCTCTTGTCTCCTCTTTGCCAGCACAATTTGCTTTCTAGTCTCTGCTTCATTACTCCTGTTTAAAGACTCTTCCTGGAGATGCCTATAATGGACCCCCTCCTTCGACCACATCTGTTCAAGCGTTGTGTAGCCTGCAAGGCCTGGGATGTACAGATCTCCATGGCTCCTCTCCTGACTTATGCTTCCCATGCCATTCATTCTTGGTCTCTGACATCTACTTGATTATTCGCCTCCCTTCACCCTGCAGGAGAGTAAAAATGGTGTGTTTTCTCTCTGGTTGCACTCTTCATCATTTCAAGTGTTCCCTGGAAAATAAAAATCACACAATAAGCTTACTTTGAATAAATGCTTGTTTCTACTAACATTTTTCTTTAGTCATCTCTTTTGTGTGTGTGTCTGTGTGTGTGTGTGAGCGAGAGAGAGAGAGAGAGAGAGAGAGAGAGAGAGAGAGAGAGAGAGAGAGAGAGAGAGAGAGAGAGAGAGAGAGAGAGAGACAGAAACTGGGATTTGAACTCAAATCCTCATGCTTTTGCTCAGATTACTTGCTTAGTTGTCACTCTACCACGCATCCAGCGATATGCTGGCTATTTTATTTTATTGTACTGTCAGAGTGATTACAGCTACAAAAGTAAGGTAATGAATCCATTTTGTAATGAACTTTGCAGATAAAGGAGTCTTATCCAGGGGTGCCATGTGAATTTAGATATATGTTTGGATATGCATGTTAATATCACAGAAATCTAGAAAGCAATCACATCTGGGGTGAATATTTTTTTGCCAGTCCTAGGGCTTGAACTCAGGGCCTGAACACTGTCCTTGGGTTTTCTCAAGGCAATAGCTCTATCACTTGAACCACAGCACCATTTCTGGATTTTTTCTATGTATGTGGTACCAAGGACTCAAATCCAGGTCTTTGTGCATGCATGGTAAACACTCTATCACTAGGCCAAACTCCCGGCCCCAAACATGTTTTTGAATTTTATAAAATACTATAAAAATTACCATGCCTATATGTCTATAGGAGAACTATTAAATTAGAAATATAAACAAATATCCTTTATTTGAAATATAAAAATCACAAAAGAAAGAGTGCAATTACAGCTGAACTTAGCTTTAGAGAATTTTGTATGTCTCTTAATTCTGACAAGATTTCTCACAGCTCTGAAAACCAAGATATCCTACCCCTGATTGTCTCTAAATCTAGTTATAAAGGAATACAATGAAAAGTGATTTCTAATCATTGAAATGTTACCATTTAAAATAAGAAACAAACTTTGTATCTGTAATTAACTCTGACATGCATCTCTCTCAATGACAAAGGTCAAATATTTTTGTTTCCTCTGTCTTGTTTGCATCACCTCCAAATAAGGTAACATTCTTTTGATGGCCTTTTCCTCATGAATCATCTTATATCCGGATTAATAAAGACCTTATTTCTATGAAGGAAATGGCTTATATTCAGAAGGCTTATCAATTCTTTTAGGTCATTCTGTTACCATTTTCTCAGTTCTATTCTAAAGTCATAGCCATGAATGCTTTTCTTTTTTGGTTAGGTCCTGATTATAGCCTGAAAAGCAAGAAAATTCTTGGGAACAATGACTGTCAATTATCACAGAGTTTTCTCAAGATAAGCTAGTTGTCATTTTTCAAGTGACTTTTCCTTAAAATGTGATTAGGCTCTTGTATAAACAGGTGTTTAATTTCCTTTCATATATAATTTGTCAACTGGAAGACATCACAACTGAGGAAATTGTGTTCTTTTACAAAAGTTACATTGTAGGGATTGATTGAAACTCCTCTGAGGATCCAGGTTTCTGCTGTCCATCCTAGGGTCTTTGCATTAGATATACACAGCATCACTAAACGTGGTGACTGACAGCCTATTTTCACCATCACAAAAGCAGAAAGTGTAATTCAGTAAGGGGAACAAGGATCTTTGCTGAATGGTTTCAAGGTGAAGAGCATCCGTTTTGTACCAAGTCCTACAATGCCGTCAGTGAGGTGAAATCTGAAAAGATCCACAGCTTGGCAGCACAGAAATAGGGGCTTTCCACCTAACCCCGACGCACACCATGTTAGGAGTGCAAAGAGCCTGTGGGTATTCAAAGAGCTGGCAGCTGTAAGAATAAACAAGTCCTCTAGCGGCCTTCACTCAGCCAAAATACAGCATCCCCAGTAGAGGACGAGGAGGGAAAAAGCCTCTTAAATTATTCCTCCACTGATAGAAAGTGGACTTTAACCACTGAGGGAAAAGGGTACCCATCCAGATTTTTCCAAGTAGAGTCTAGTAGTGGCAATATTGTCAACTAGGACCCAATGTATGGCTTCTGGGATTACAGTACACCGGACACTGGTTGTCATTGCTTTCTTCCTCTAATACTCCATGCCTCTAATTTATTCCCTTCCAGAGATTAAGAAGTAAAGAGATTTTCAGCAACTTGAGAATAGGTTTCATGGGAAAGAACAAATTCCTTTTCCTTCTCCTTTCCCTTTGTGGACTCTTTGACCTCTTGATGGGAAGCCTCTTAATAAATGAGTGGTGAAACCAACAGTTGGACCCTTGAAAGACTTAGAAGATTTTATTTTTGGGGGAATTATGGGGTCCTATATCTCTTTTTTTTTCCGTCGTCCAGAAACAATCTCAAAAAGTGAATAACAAAACTCTTTGCAATATCTCTCAGCAAATTTAATAGTATGTGTTGTGGAGTTTTGGTTTCTTTCAAAAGCAAAATCATGAGTGTGAAATCTACATATTCCATGTATTTACTCTGAGTAACCATTTGTAATTTTGTAATTCTCATTAAAAATAAAAATTTTGCTTTTTAATAGAGCTTCATGGACTTTTACTTGACTGCTAAACGGCTCACAATATATATTGTGTCAAATTGATTGCTACATACAGATACAATAATATAGTAATCTTAGATATTACAATACTATAATTTATTAATCTTATTTGTTTCTCTGGACTACAATCACAAGACATGATATTTCTTATAACGTACTTATCTCATAATATAATTCTTTAGTCTAGAAAGAGGAAACCACAAGTTTCAGAACTTGACCAAGCCTTAACTTTTTAGTTACATTAAAACTATGCTATACAAAGATGAATAAGATTGATTCTTATGAGTGGGAATGCATAGATGGCTTCTTGCTTGCTTGCTTGCTTGATTTTGCCAGTCCCAGGGTATGAGCTCAGGGCCTGAGCACTGTCCTTGGGCTTTCTCAAAGGTAGAGCTATACCACTTGAGCCACAGCACCACTTCTGTCTTTTTCTATGTATGTAGTACCGAGGAATTGAACATGTGCATGTTAGGCAAGCACTCTACCACTAGGCCAAACTCCCAGCCTAGATTGTTTCACACATGAAAATAAGTCATCTAACACATCTCATTGAGAAACTATAGAGTAAAAGCCCATGTGATCACCTTAGTTGATGCAAAAAAGGCAACTGATAAATTTGAACACTCATTCATGATTTTAAAAATCAGTCAGCCTCAAAGAGGTGGATCAGCTTCAAGAGAATAAAAGTTGAAGGCCTCATGTTTCCAGATCATGCTTTCATGATATCAAAACATATTATAAATCTATCATAACCGAAAGTGTATGGGACTGGTATATAGGAACCTAATAGGGAGGTCAGAAATAAAACCTCAAATTTACAGTCAAATATTCTTCAGAAGGATACGCAATGGGAAAATGTGCCTGTGTGATAAATGGTGAAAAAAATGCATACCTATATGTAAAAATAAACTTAGATCCTTACCACATACACATGCAAAATGTTGTAACACATTCAAATACTTTATCACATTGATTCAGCAAGTTCTGGACATGACCCCAAAACAGACAAATGAAACTATATCAGACTTAAAAAATCCCTGTGTAGCATAAGAAACAACACAACAAAAAGGCAATATACACAATAGGGGAATGTATTTGCAAATCATATATCTGAGAAGCACTTATTTAGTACATGCAAAGAATTTGTACAACTGAACAGCAACAAAAATGCTATACGAAGGAAAATAGTATGTGATTAGTGAATTTCAACTTATCAAGGACATAAAGAAGCAAAGCCACAATGTCACGTGAGTGCTGTTTTATAGTCTTACTGACCAAAGCATTATTTCTGATTTGTACTAACACAAGAAATTAAAGTCATTGAGGGCTGTATGTGTGTGTGTGCCTGAATGTGTCTTTTTTTCCTCTATACTGAAGGAATTAAGAGCAGATGTCCAGTAGACTGCTCTAGACAATGATCACTGTCAGTTAAAGGTACTTGAAAAACAGCAGGTACAGGAAGACTACCATAACTTTCCCTCTGTTTCTAGAACCAAAATGAGATTGTTACAAAGAAGATATCCTCCCGTTGTAAGAAAAGTATCAATAAAATCATTAAAGACAAGAAGCTGAGGTTCAGAGACTCTATACAATCAAACCCTGTTAAACTAAAGTTCATCTCACTTTTCTACTCTACGAGATAACTCAAGCTCCTATTTCCTACTCTGTGACATTTCCATAATTTAGTTTTTCATCTAATTCCATATGCAAGTGTTTAATTTTAACTTGTGTTTTGGCATCTTTTTATCCTTATGATAGCTCTGGTGTCACATTTAGCCTAAATTAATATGAATCCTTGCTTTCTGTGGAGCTGTCATATGTAAAATTAATTCTCATACCCAAAGTGGGAAAAAATTACTAATAGAGATAAAAGTTTTCACTACATTGTGTTTCCAGTTATTGAAATTTTACTCCAGAGCCAGTTCTTTGTATACTTCTGGTAACACCTGACACATTCACCCACAAATCTTAACCACAGCAGGGGCTCCTCTGCTCTCCACAGTGGCCTTGCCAGGGCCAATTTGGACACATGGGGAACGTTTCACTATAGCAGTAAGTCATCGCTTGCTATGTATTGCTGACTTTCTTCTCCACATACAGATGCAACTGTGAGATGGAGAACCTGTTTAGTGGGAAATGATGTTACAAGACTCAACTCCAGATGCCTCACCTTCTCAAGCTGTGGCCTCTATATGGAGGTGATAAAGCTTCCAGACATTGAGGGACTATTTGGGCTTGAGCATGAATTACCCTATTAGCAATCACTAGAATGAATGAAAAACTGCAGAAAATTGATTTTTAAGGAAGGAAAACGTATTTTAGTTTCTAATTTCCAAAGTCTCTTAATATGCGAAGTTCATGAAAATCATATTCTGAAAGCCAAGAGGCAGAGAAAGATAGTTTTTGCTGGCAGATTTTCTCCTTCTTTGTTTTTCTTCTAACGTGAGCATGTATAAATGGTAATAGGAATGTGGCTCATTGTGACATTTCATTTCCACGCATGTCAAAATGGATTCTGTTTATTCTGGTCTTACCTCCAACACTTTCCCTTACTCCTCCCTTTTCTCCTGCCCCCCTTTTTAAAAAATTGTTTTTAATGTGCATATGCTAAGGCTTGAGCTTAACGCCTGGGAGCAGGCCCTGAGCTATTTGCTCAAGGGTAACACTCAACCACTTAAGCTGGTGCTCCATTTCCTGTGCTCTTGGTGCTTAAGTAGAGATAAGAGTTTCAAGTAGTTTCCTGCCCTGTTTGTCTTCAAACCACAATTTCTCAGATCTCAGGTTCCTGAGATGCTCAGATTATAGGCATGACGTACTGGTGCTTAGCTTCCCTTCTTCCTTCTTAAAGCAATTTCACCCATGCACATTGTGATAGTGCCATAGTGAAAAAAATCTACTTGACCATATTTATCCTCATTCATTCTCCTTGGCCTCCCAAGCCCTTCCTACATGAAAATGTTTTCACCTGAGGATGAAAAAGACAAAAATACAGATCTTTAAGTCAATTTTATAGCTCATGAATTTTTTTTCCAAGTTGTGCAACTTGTGTGTTTTACTCCTCGGGAGCAAAATGACCTATACCTTTCAGGTTCGAGGTCAATGAAGGCGATGAATATTTCTGTCTTCATGAGGCTTTACAATGATCTCAGAGCAGTAAGAGAGTCTAGTAAGCAACCAGGCCTCTCCCATAGAGAGTCCACACCCCTATATCCTTCAGCCGAGGCCTCATAGCCACATGACTCTGAACACTCCCCTATGTGGTACTCTGGGTATGAAGTTATGGCTCACTGCACCTGGAAGACTTGCATGTGAACAATAGACTGATTTGACCTAAAAGGCGTGCACCAGAATGAACATCCATGCTAAAGGGGTGACAGATAGATGGACAGTTTGTGCAGGCTGCATGGAAACTCTGATAGGGTCGGAGGACTGATATGACCTATGGGCTGTCCAGTTATCTCTTGATAACGTACCTATTTTACTTCTTCCTTTGTGGCAATGGATTCATGCTTCAAGAGCATGCAAAGTACTCGATCCAGGTATTGTAGTTTTCTGGTATCCTATGTTTCTGTAGTTTGCTAGACCACACCTGATTACCTGTCCTGACAAGGTTATCCTCAGTTTATTATCTTTGCTTAATTAATTAATTGTCATTGAGCTTTCTCAAGGCCAGAGCTCTACCACTTATGTCACAGCACCACTTCTGGCTTTTTCTATGTACGTAGTGCCGAGGAATTGAACCAGGGTGTTAGTGCATGCTAGGCAAGCAATCTACCACTAGGCCAACTCCAGGCCCCCTGACTTTATTATCTTAACCACAGGTTTTCATCATTTGTGAAGTTTATAATAATATGTCTGTTCTTCACCTTCTTTAGGAAAAAAGAGAAAAGCTTAAGATTCTCTAAGCACTGGGAGCCACCTCTGAAATGCACCTTTCCCTAGGTTGTCAGGGCTCTGGTCTCCCCTTGAGTCAGGTCTCATAAGGCATCTTCTGTAGTTAACCCTTTCATTTCACTATAGACTAGAGGGATGCTCTATTGACATGTCAGTGTTTTCATATTGATAGCCAGCTACCAAACAGCTTGTGGAGTCTTTTTATTTCTCCCCAAACCTAATGTGTTAAGCGATATGATAAATAAAAGCTTTTATCTTTAATCTGACTCTTAAAAGTGGACCTGTTCCATGTTTCTTGGATGAATTAGGTGCAGTGAAGTCTGCCTCAGCCTCTTTGCATGGGAGATGCTGAAGGGCATTTGGAGGTGAGTCCTGCTCAGCTGAAAATGAGGTCCAGGTCATTCAGCCTGGACCCTTACATGCCATCACAGCTCTTTATCCAGTTATATTTCTGCCTTTGAGTCTGACTATCCTAGGGTACCCTACTTGGTGTCATAGGCTTAGAATTTCATGCCTTGGAAGCTAATTTTGATTTTTGCTAAAATTCCCTTTGGAGCTACAGAAAGACAAACATTTTTGTAGTTAATTGTAGCGTGAAAACCTCTGGGTTTTGTTGTTGTTGTTGGTGGTGGTGTTTTTGTTTGTTTGTTTGTTTGTTTTGAGACAATCAGAATTCAGAGAGCAGGAATGTTCCTGTTCTCCATGCCCTGGCAAAAGTAACTCTAAATACAAACTCCAAGCTCTGGGAAAAGTAACTGCTAAATATGAAGTCAGAGTTTGTAGAAACCCAAAGACGATTTTATATTAAATGCTTTTTATTGTAGGTATTGTAGGTAGGGTGAAATTATCTATAAAAATTAATATTTAACTAATCTCCAAAGAAACAACCATCCCATTAAAGGATGGGCCAAAGACTTAAAGTGAGTCTTCTCTGAAGAAGAACTTCGAATGGCCTATGGATGCATGGAGGGGTGCTCGACATCTCTGGCCATAGGGGAGATGCAGGTCAAGGCAACTCTAGGATTCCACCTCACTCCAATTAAAATGGACAGGATCAAGAAGTCTGATAATGACAGATGCTGGAGGGGAAGTGGACAGGAGAGATCCCTGCTGCACTGTTGGTGGGAGTGCGGACAAGTTTGGCCACTATGGAAAGCAGTATGGTGGTTCCTCAAGAAACTAAACATAGAGCTCCCCTATGACCCACTACTTTACCCAATCATCCAGAAACAAGGACACACTAAATCCACTAGCACAACGATGTTCATTGCAGCACTATTTACCATTGCAAAGATATGGAACCAACACAGTTGATGAGTGGATAAACAAGATGTGGTATTTATATACAGTGGAATTCTATGCTGCTGTCAGAAAGAACAACATCGCCCCATTTGTAAGGAAATGGAAAGACTTAGAAAAAGTCATGTTAAGTGAAGTAAGCCATTCTCAAAGGAACATAGTCTCAATGGTTTCCCTCATTGTCATAAACAATAGAAACCTTGGGCTCTCCTAGCAGAGATTTACAATAGAGCAAAACCTAGATACATAAGGCCATACAGTATGACGCTAAATGAAAGGACCTCCAGGATAAGGAAACAAAAGCCATATAATGAGTGACTGTTGTCTTTAATGTACTATGTTATCTCTCATTTCTTTTGCTGTCCCTTGGTTATCTCATATTATTACAGTATTTCACCTTGTTATCTGATATATTATATACATGCTTATTTGGTTATTTGAAATCGGATAGGGAAGGGGGGAAAACAAGATGAGAGGAGGGGGTGGGGGGAGGAAAATGGGGACCAAGATATGAGAAAGGGTATCAGTGTATATGAAGTAATATACCTTCTATCAGGTGAATATAATGTAACCCTTCTATTAATTACAATAAAATATATAAAAATTAATATTTAGTATGGCAAAGGACATAGCTAGCAAGTTAAACAGAAAGCCTACACAGTGCGAGAAAATCTTCACTAATCATAAAACAGACAAGGGCCTCATATCTAAAATATATTTGCAGCTCAAAACATTGAATCTCTCAAAAACAAATTCTCAAAGAAATAATCATCCCATTAAACAGACCTTACACTTACTGTACTAGCTTGCTTACCTGCTGCTCTACCGATTAACCCACATCCTATTGCAGCTTTTCACTAGTTATTTTGGAGGTAGAGTCTAGTGGACTTTTCTGTGTGGGCTGGCTTCCAACTGAGAGCTCCCAGATCTCATCTCTTGAGCAAATAGGATTAAGCCTTAAGCCACTAGCCACAGGCTTAAAATTTCATTTTATTAGCAAATGCCTACCATTGAGCATCTAGCCTGTGTGTATGGGGAGGGGAGTTAGAGCTGGAACTGCTGGAATTCAGGGTGCTGTCCTAGAGTATTTTTTTTTTTTGCTAGCACTCTATCATTTTTGAGCCACAACTCTACTTTTAGCTTTTTGCTGGTTAATTGGAGATAAGAGTCTCATGGACTTGGTTGCTCAGGTTGGCTTCAAACTCTGATCCTAAAATCTCAGCCTCCTGAGTAGCTAGGATTGCAGGTGTGAGCCACCAACCCTTGTTTCCTTCAAGTACTTTATGCTGTCAAGCTTTAACCTCTTCATGTGGAAGGTGGAAAATGCTCACATCACTCTTTCAAACCCATTCTGAAATACTTTCAAATTCAGAGTTTCCTTGGAGGGCTACAGCTATTGCTCCATATTTTGAAATCACTGTCCCAGTTATAAGTTCCATGTAAGTCTTGGGGGATGTGAACATACTCTGGAAATCCAGGTTGAACATTGTACTTGTAACAGATAGCAGTGTATTTCCACATGTTAAATATTCAAGAAACAATGCTTTCCTTTTTCTGTTCGCATCAACTCACAGTAAACAACCTTACAGCTCTCTACCTTGTCTGTCATGAAGGTCAGGTATGCTGATGTCAGTTCCTATTGGGACTCTAAATCAGTTTTGTGAGCTAAATTAGTGTGCTTTCATTTTATGTGTTAAATTAGTCTCCAGCAGAATTTCTCAACCTTGATGCATTGGGGTGGAGATTTTGCTGTTATGGCAGCTTTGCTGTGCATTGTGCAATGCTTAGTAGTGTGTGTCATCTCTGGCCTCTACCTACTGGCTTCTACCCTCTAACTTCCCAGTAGCTGGGTCCATCAAAAGAAGCTAGCTGCATCATTTGTGGAGGTCAAAATGAAAATATGGAAAGTTAAAAGCATATTATTGTTTGCTAAACAATAGAGTAATAGCAATATTTGGGCAAAGAAATAAATTTTAAGGTTAAACATTTACAAATAAAAACAAAGTACATATTGAAATTAAAATTTTATGTAATACAATACATTTGAAAAGCTAGTCAAATGATATCTGGACTTATTTTTCTGGTTCACTTTATTATTTTTTTCAAACTCACTCAGATTAGTAGCTTGACATCCTAGCCCTTGAGTTTTTAACAGATAGAAGTTAAAATAATGCCAGTTTTATTTCAAAAGTGTAAGAATGAAAATATATTTTTATTTTGAGAAATGATCTGTGGAGTAATTTAATAGATACTAAAACTGTGAAGTATTTTTTAGGTGATGACATTGGGATAAATTTCTGGCAAATTATTCTTAAATATATATTTTTCTATAACTAGAACTGGTGATTCTTTTTATAATAAGTGTTATAAATGTTGAGAAATATATGTGTGTATGCTCTGGGGTTTGAACTCAGGGCTTGTCCCTTACCACTTGAGACAAGCTATACTTTTGGCTTTTTGGTAGTTTATTTAGTCTGGTGGATTTTTCTGCCCAGACTGAACTATGACCCTCAGATCTCAGCCTCGTAGGTAGGTAGAATTATAGATGTAAGCTAGCAACAGTCAGCTTTTTAAGTATTTAATACTTAAAAAAATTATTGTAATGTATAGCGGGGTAACAGTTACATTCTCCAGATAGTAAGTACATTACTTCTCACACATTGATATCCCTTCTCATGTTTTTTTTTTCTGTAAGTATTTAATACTGCTTACAAACTAGTTTCTTATCGTCTGAACTGAACTGTAATTTTATTCAATGACATTTTAGTATTCCTCTGGTATTTTCTATGGTCACATAAATAACTGAAAGTCACTTGATGCTTTGCATATAATTAAAATGACTGTTTCTGTGTGATTCCAGTTTCCCTTGTAAACAAAAAAATAAATTAATTTTACAATTGTCTTCCTCATTAATAATTGCTAAATGTGGCAATCTCCAAATTTGTTTTTAAGTTTGGGGATTATTTTCTCTGCAATACAGTAATAGTTTTCAAAACCAGAGAGTCTACAGTTGTTGAATGAATTTTTAACAAATCTTTTGAATTGTCCCTGAAGACCAGAGGTGTCCTCTCCAAGCTCAGGGATAAGAGCCCACAGAGAACCAATCCTTCCCCCTTCCCCTTTACCACCTCAAAAACTCTGGCTTCTAGATACAAAACCCACCAAGTAGGTTATGGAAATTGATTCTCACAGTCTCTTCTGTCAGGGATGACCCAGAACCCCAATACTCTGGGTTTTCATAGGGAGCAAATGTTATTCAGTATTATTCACTCACTCACTAGTGAGTGTAGACACCATATCTAGCCAGGAATGCTCATCTGAGGGAAGGAAACCAAATGCCTTGCGTCTTAGGAATGGCATTCAAGCTGAGCCTGGGGATGGAAGGGAGGGATGTGTTTGGTGGGAAGGACTTCAAAAGTATGGCAAAGCTGCAGGCAGAGGCTGTGGATGGAGTCTGCTCAGTGCCCAGTGGTTCTCAGTAAAGAGGAGAAGGAAGGGAGTAGGCTGTGGAGATGGGAATGGCCCATAGGTCATTCTAACACTGTTTATATCCGGCAAGGCTGATGAGGCTCTGTAGGTCTGAGCAAAACAGTGCAGCTGGAGATCATTGTTAAAAAGGATGCTCTGGCTGTTCTCTCAATAAATCATCCTGCCACACAAGCCTTTAAGTGCCTTTTAACGCCACTGTGCTGGCACTGGCTGCCCTTTGGGAGCTCTTTCTGGGATGGTTTGGAGGCAAATAGAAAACGAGAATGAGATCCAGCCTGTGCCTGGTGATGGTTAAATTCTTGCTCTATTACTGTGGGAGGCACTTCACGACTCCAGAAAGCTTCCAGCTACCTCAAGTCTCTCAGGGTGCAAAATGCAACTTCTGAAAGCCACCCTAAAGCCTTCTCCCACCATCATAACCCAACCTGGGGGAAATGTGAGCAGCACCCACTTCCAGTTTGGAGCACCATTCTTCCATTGCTGGCAGCAAGGGTCCTCTTTTGCTGTGGCCTAGCTATCAGAGCAGCTGTGTTTGATGGAGGTTGGGGTTGACTAGCACTTCCTGGGCACGGATAACCATCGTTATGATAAACAAGAACAGGTCCGTTGGCTTAGAAGCTGTCTATGAAGTCTTGAGTGCTTTCTTTCTCATCTGTCTCCAAGATGAAATCATACAGGTCAGACAATCTCTCCCTTACTGCAGGCCAGCTTTATTGTGTGGCATTGTTTCTGACTTTAAAGATGTATATGGATGGTTCATTTTTTTTCCCTCAGAGGTCAAGGCTTCTTCCATACATATATATATATATATATATATATATATATATATATATATATATATATATGTGTGTGTGTGTGTGTGTGTGTGTGTGTGTGTGTGTGTGTGTGTGTGTGTGTGTGTGCGCCCTGAAACTAAAGCAAAAAAGAACATGCCTGTCTTTCAGGTGACCATTGCCAGACTCTGCAGTCCTGCTTAAGAACTCACATCACCACTCCCATCCCTTGTTAAAATGCTCAGAACTGTATCATAGATCTACAGTGAAGATGCCAGGCTTCAAGTTCAGTTAAAAACCAGTTAAATTCTATAGACTTCCATCCCTTGTATGAAGACTGACACTCCTGCCAATGCCCTTCTAAGTCTGACACTGATAGAATATTCACCTCACAGGGAAAGATGTTATGTGCTCTCTCTCTCCTGCTGTACATACCCAACTTTCCAGCACTGCCCCTACTCTCCACAAAATAGCTAAAAAGAAAAGAGGTTACAAGTGTCAGACCTTTAACATGGAAAGCATCCGGACAGATTAACAGAAGCAACAACAAAATCAACAGTACTTGTTATCGCTATAATTTTACCAGGGGCAGGTTCTATGTTTGTGTTATTCTTTTCTTTTTTTTAAAGCTGGTGACTTTGCAAGCCTGCCACTATGGAAGAAAAATAGAATGTCAATACATTCAACTTTGAACATCTAGTCAATGAATTATTTCCTAGTAGGAGGGGGAAAATTGAACCAAGCTAGACAGTCTAAAGGGAAACCATGTAAATGACTTGTAACTAAGAGGATATGACCCTCTGCATAATTCATAATCATTAGCCTAAGTGACACTCATGCAGTCACTCTGCCAGCGTGCTCTTAATATGGCAAAGCAGAGACCCAAACAGGCCCCTCAGCAGTGGCCCCAGTGTGATAGGTTTCTCAGAAAGACAACTCCCTCTCTCTAGAAGGCTAGAAGGCTGTATTTGGGCCAGAGGTTTTTCTTTTCTTTTCTTTCTGGCTTTTTTTTTTAAACAGAAGATTGCTGGCTCAGCTTCATCATGTGTGCAATTTAAAGGTTGCTCAAGTGATTCCTTAAAACTGCATAAAAGCAATTCTACCCTGCCTGGGAGACAGTATTACTATAATGTTCTGTGCATACATCTGCATGATTTCTCAGAGCTAATTCAAATTTAATGCATTGGTAATTCCTTTTCCACTGAAGCCACCCAGCAGTAATCTGAAGGTTACAGAATGATCTTCCAGCTCAAATAACACTTTCAGCCTAGCATAAATGGAGAGGCAGGAAGATAATGGACAGAATTAGGCTTGCAATGATACAGTCCACCCTCATTACCACTCAGAGTGAGGCTGACCAGAGTTTAGAGTGTTTTTAGATAGATAATCATAATGGAGTTTTAATAAAAATGAGAGTCAAGCTATAGGAGTCTTTTATCAGGCTTTGTAATATCACCAAACTGACAGTACATGAACAATTCAGAAACAATTTCTCTAACAATCAAAAAGACCATTCTCAGGGTTAAAGTGTTGATTATACTCAGAGGAATCAACTCACAAATCTATAAGATTAATCATTAGCTTGGATGTCATAAAACATCTGGACAAGGAATTGAAAGGTAAATAGGGCTTTTAAAATATATTTTTTTTGCCATTTCTGAGGCCTAAACTCTGGACCTGGGCACTGTCCCTGAGCTCCTTTTACTTGAGGCTACTGCTAACACTTTTTAGCTGTAGTGCCACTTCCAGCTTTTAATGTAATTAATTGTAGATAAGAGTCTCATGACTTTCCTACCCAGTCTGGCTTCAAACTATGTTCCTCAGATCTCAGACTCCTGAGTAGGTAGGGTTACCATGGTGCCTAGCCTAAAATATTTTTAATAAACTTTTTATTTTAGATTAAATATGAAACTGGTAGAGTTCTCCTAATGATCTGCAATATTTTGGTACATTTGTCTTAATGGATGAACTAATATTGATGCATTTTGTGAATTAAAATTCAAATGCTTTACTCAGATTTCTTGAGTTTTAAGCCCTTGTTTAAAGACCCCACTCAGAAGATCTCATGTGAATGTCTTCTTAAGCCTCTCTTGCATGTGATCATTTCTCAGACTTTTGTTTTTGATGACCCTTATTATTTTTTTTTGCCAGCCCTAGGAACTGAACTCAGGGCCTGAGCACTGACCTTGGGCTTTTTCCTCAAGGCTAGAGCTCTACCACTTGAGCCACAGCACCACTTCTACCTTTTTCTATGCATGTGATACCAAGGAATCTAACTTGGGTCTTCGTGCATGCTAGGCAAACTCTACCACTAGACCACAAACTCCTGGCCTGACGCTTACATTTTTGAGTGCCACTAACCAAACATTTTGTAGGCTGTCCCTCAGTTGGGTTTGTGAGATGTTTGCTGAATGACTAGATTGGATTTTTGGCTTCAGGAAGACAATGGATAACATGTGCTATTTTCATTCCAGTATATCAAGAATTCATGCTAACACCACAACTTATGCTGACGTTAAATTTACCCTCTTGATTAAGGTCATGTTTTTCAGGTTACATTTTTTTTTTTGCCAGTCCTGGGCTTGAGCTCAGGGCCTGAGCACTGTCCTTGGACTTTCTCAAGGCTAGAGCTCTACCACTTGAGCCTCAGCACCACTTCCGGCTTTTTTCTATGTATGTGGTACCAAGGAATCGAACCCGGGTCTTCGTGCATGCTAGGCAAGCACTTTAACCACTAGGCCAAACTCCCGGCCCTCAGGTTACATTTTTTCCCCTCTCCCATACTCTATTCATTGGAGAAAAGTCACATTATCTACACTTAAGGAACGATGGTTCCAGAATGATTTACTCTGGTGAAGGCAGAATATCTACATATCTTCCTGAATTACTTGGCATTATTTTACATGGGTTGTTGACTTATTCTTATTCATTTCATTCTCTCTCTCTCTCTCTCTCTCTCTCTCTCTCTCTCTCTCTCTCTCTCTCTCTCAAATATGTCTCCTATTCTTGAGGTTGTAATACCGTACTCTTTTATTGATTATTAAAGAACTGCAACACCTTAATCGGGTCTCTTGTCTTGATGGTCTGAAAAAATGAGTCCAAGGACAAAATTTAAAAGAGGCCAAAAATAAAAATGCCAAAGATATGTTGAAGAAAAAGATAAGCGGAGCTCCTGCTAGACAGGAGGGTCATAAGGGCTGGCACTGCCTGGATTGCATTGTGCAGGGGTTAATAAGCTGTCTCCAGGAGAGGGGAAAACAACATGATTGTCAAGATCACTGGACAGCTCGTGGAACATATGAGCCCCCAAACCCAATCATGACCTCCACATAGGCTGCAGAAGTCTCTCTGAATAGGTGCTGATCCAATCAGTTTGATGTTCACATGAAAGCTTCCAAGGACAATGGGCTAAGATGTGATATACAGGGGCCCCTATGTGTGACTGTTCAAGGTCATGGTTGTGACATGTCTAGGGGTCTGCATACGGGATGACTAGAGGCAAGGGTTAGGGATATAGAACCATTATGGTATGGGGAGGCTTTTGCCCTGATTACCGGGCCATATTATTTTTCTCTCACTGATGCTCAAATTATTACAGATTTACTCTTTGCACCATTTTGCTGCTGGTCATTGACATAAACTTGTTTATGGGTTTTTGCTGTCCTTTGTTACTTTCTTACTCTCTAAGTTGCTTTGGCTCACGGAGTATGTTTATTCCCCAGTCCCAGCATCAGTCATTTTTCCAAGAAGCCCTGGAGTTCTTTATTGGAGAATGAATAAATTTTAAAGACAAACTCTAGGAGATAGGATGTTGATGACCATTGGAATGCCACTGCTTCTGTGTTTGCTCCGCTGACCGAGTGAGGGACCATGCGTGTGCACAATCTACACATGTCTAAAAATATTTGTATATGTAGCCATTTGTCTCCACATCAAGCTGAACGTGAATTCATATAGAGACCTTTAAATCTACTCCTATTGGACTTCGCTTATCTGACAGCTCCCACAGCAACAGTAAAAAAAAAATTGGCTGGAGAATATTTTCAATATTTCTTTTGAAGTCCAGATAGCGTGGTTCATAGCTCTGGATGACTCCCAGTTGAGTGGTCATAGAATTTCTTTCTACTTCCTTCTCTAAAAGGCTGACATCACCCCGAAGTTTAAGTCAATTAATTCATTGTGAATTCTGAAGCGGCTCCTCATCTAGCACTAAATAAGAACATTCTCATTTGTAGACATGATTCTCTGAAGACTTAAAAAAATTGTGAAAGAATGTGCACAATCATATCTTGTTCTAAAGTGGTTAAACAAAAGCATTTGGCTTCAAGTGTTTGCAACCTAGTAAACTTCATAGCAATAAAATCACTAAAAGCTGTTCTTCCCTAGAGCAGAGTTTTGCTCATTGGCAGATGTTATCTGTTAGTAAAAGGATTGCAACCAGTCAATTCTGAGGATCAAGGTCCTACTTAATACAAAATCTGACATCATTTGTGTCACTTACAAATCTGGTATTAATTATTTGATAAGCTTGAAGCTGATTGTGTAACACAGACTTTTTGTAGTATGAATGGTGAATGTCAAGAATGACTTATTACCCTGCACACACTTAAAAGGAAGGATAATATGATTTCTTATAGGAAAGACGCAATGGCAGCTATACCACAGAGTCAATTACAGTGTTTTGTGTGCTGCTCAGACTTATTTTTCAAGGCCAAGGGAAAGGAAGATGAAGGCAAATGGATATCTCCATAGTGACGCTGGTTTTTCTTCTCTGATGTTTGGATTACGGATCTATGGAAAAGGAAAGCAAGAGAAAAAGAAGGATCTTGCTTAGCAATGCCAAGTGAGACCTTTTAATCTCCACTATGAATTAATGAGGTGATTTTCAAAGTTAACAAAGTAACCCTTTCATAGAACATCTGGTTGGGTTGCCTTGGGAAGAAACATCAACATTTACTATGCTGGATTTCCCATCCTACTACTAACAGGATATAGGGAAAACAGAAAGTTGTTTAACATTTTGTTGTTTTTGCAAATATATGACTTGCTGAATGTGACTCATGATTGAAAAAAATACCTAAATGAAGTAGAGATTAAATATATAATATCACACACACACACACACACACACACACACACACACACACACACAATTCTTTTCTTAAGTTCCAGGTTAACTTAGGGGTATTTATCCCAAAAGGCAGAATGATTTTTGAATTAAATACAAGATAAGCTGAAGGTAAACAGAAGTCTCTGCTTAACCTACTGGAAAAGCAGCGATTTATTGAAGGAAACAGTGTCTCCAACACAGACAATCCTTTTCAGTTCCTGATTGATTTGTTCTCTGAAAACACCCAATTGTCTGTATCCCAGGCTGACAATTTGCTGACAATGCTGTTGTTAAGAATGAAGTTTGGTTTTTTGTAGAGGCTTATATTTTATAGGCAATCTGAACACTTGTTTTTGAATACGGATCTGTGTTTTTCAGTGGCGTGGAGGTTAGCAAAACTGATTGTTCATTGAGCATTGAGCATGCCCAGATTCTTTATAAAATACACAGTTCAGTCTGCCTGTGAAACTGGCATTAGAAATGCAGATTCAATCATACATAAGATTATAAAAGGGCAGACAAAGGATAAAGCTTGCCCTGGATTTTATTATAGCAGGAGCAGCATGGACCACTCAGATACCAGTAGTAGCAGCTTGTGTGTGTGTGTGTGTGTGTGTGTGTGTGTGTGTGTGTACGCGCGCGTGTGCGAGCTTGTGCATGCATGCTTAGTGGTGGTAGTCTAAGGTTTGAATTCAGGTTCTCACACTTTCCAGGCAGGTGGGAGAGCTAAGCAGGTGGTTTAGCTCTACTGTTAAGTCACAACTATGGCCCCCCCCCTCAAAAAAAAGGTCAATAGAAAAGTTAGCCACTCTTTGTGTGTGCATGTGAGTGTGTGCAGAAGTTTGAACTCAGGGCCTTGAACTCTGGCTTAGTTCTTTTGTTTAAGGCTGGTGTTCTTCCACTTAAGCCACACTTTCATTTCTGATCTTTCCATGGGTAACTGAAGAAAGAAGTCTCTCCCATTTGTCTGGCAGGGCTAACTGAACAGTTACCTTCTGATTTCAGCCTCCAAAGTAATGAAGATGATAGGCATGAGCCACTAGTGTCCAGCTCAATAACTCTTCTTGATCCCAACTCTTCCTTCATCAGTTCAAACACTGAGATTTACTCAGAAGAAACACACATTTAATACACAGTTGCTCATGGCCATCCTGCTAGCTACAGCATCATATTAACAGGGCCAGTCCAGGCCAGGGGGTTGTGTTCTTGCTTCCTTCAATGTTTAGAGAAAGGTTGACACTCAACTTGAAGACCTAGCTCTGCATTTCAACGTTTATTATTTCATGTGACCAAAGTGGAAATATGGTACTTCTGTATATTTAGAATATAGTTATTAAGAATACAGACCCAAGAATAACAGAATTTTAGATTTTCTCTTCCACTTCGTCATGCCTTTTATAAAGATATTGTTCTTTTCTTTAAGTAGTTGCCCAAGGAAAATGCCACACAACAAAGCGGTTTATGAATACAATGTGTCCATCCATGTCACCCCTTACAACTGTTGTGTTTTTGTTTGTCTCCGTGTGTAGTCCATGTTAAGACTCTAATTCAAGATCACCCTGCTTTGCCTCCTGAATGCTGGGATCAAACATATACCACCATTCCAAATAAGAGGTAGCTCTTGAAAACACACACACACACACACACACACACACACACACACCAAGAAAACAAAAACAAAACAAAACAAAAACCCTTTCAATCCCCAATTAATATCCAAATCTACCATTGTGGTAAAAAAATTATTCAGAAGACTATGAAACAAATAATGAAAAGATAACAAATTGTGTAGTTTTTTTATTTTTTTTAATTTTTTTATTGTAATTAGTAAAAGGGTTACATGATATTTGCCAGATAGAAGGTGCATTAATTCAGATACATTGAACCCTTTTACATGTCTTGGTGTAGTTTTTTAAAAGTCAGAAGAGAAGTAAAACCATGATGATAGGAACTTTTCATCTATTATCTAAGTATTTAAAGTAATTATTTTTAAAAAAATATTTTAAAATGCTATTGATAATAACTTAATTTGTTGAGACATAAGGCAAAAGGGCCCTTATCTTATTCCTATGTCTTATGCATGATTTTAATAGCTATCTATCTTTCTAATTCTCTTTAGAAAGTAATCAGTAAGATTAATTATTGGAATTGTGTTTTTTTCCTTATGCTACTTTTCTATATTAAGATAACTTAATACTTGATATTTAAAATTTACAACAAATAAGGCATAAGATGACTTTAATTTCTCTTGTTTTTCTTTCTTTCCTTCTTCCATCCTTTTAAATTTTAATTTTTTAAAAATTTATTTATTTATTTTTTATTGCCAGTCTTGGGGCTTAAGCTCAGGGCCTGAGAACTGTCCTTAGACTTTCTCAAGGCTAGAGCTCCACCACTTAAGCCACAGCACCACTTCTGGTTTTGTGACCAAGCAATCGAATCCCAGTTTTCGTGCATGCTAGGCAAGCACTCTACCACTAGGCTACACTCCCCATCCCTTAAATTTTTTTTTTTGTTGGTCATGGGACTTGAACTCTGGGCCTGGCATTGTCTATGAGCTCAAGGCTACTTACTGCCCTTCCCCTTGAGTCACAGCTCCGCTTCCAGTTTTCTGGTGGTTAACTGGAGATAGGAGTCTCATAGACTTTAGTGCCTGGGTTGGCCTCAGCCTCCTGAGTAGCCAGGTTAATGGCGTGAGTCACGGTTGCCTATCTATCTTCCTTCCTTTCTTCCTGACACTCCCCTCCCCCCACCTCGACTTTTCTCCATATGTCACGGTTTACCAATTGAGACAGTGTGAAAAGTGTTTCATTTTCCTTTGCGTTCCTGAACGGATGTTTCCTGGTGTGAATTTCCTTCCTAAAATGCTCTAAGGATTATGGTGCTGTTTGAACACATGCAGGCTAATATTAAACTAAAAGTGTTGTTTGGTTATACAAAACAAAATTTACTGAGTTATTTTACTCACTTTCTATGAGTGAGTTTTAGGCTAGTAGCTTTGGCTTAAATGATGAAGCTGATGATTTAAAATTTAAAGACAGTGAAAGGCGAACAACATTCATGTAGCAATTAATAAATACCACACAGGGCCATATATACCACACCTCAAACTTTTAGCACATCTTCTCCATGTGAGCATTAAGCCTTAATTCTGACAAACCTTGAATATATACCAGTAAGAACTGAGGACTTGTGTTTCAGCCTGTTGCAAGGGAGGGGGACAGCAGAGCTAAGAGAGAAGTAATCAAGCACACTGCATTATTGTGCTGGAGTTAGATGGGTTAACTTGCCCTGTTTGCCCAGCCCTTCCCTTGACAATCACCTTCACACTCAGCTGCACTTCATAGCTTATTTGCCATGTTTGCACTGGTGTTTACTCCCTAAGTTTATTTGATGCTGGCCATTTGAAAACATTACCATTTAAATTGGTTCCTGTAACTAATGAGCATATGTTTCCTATGTTTTGCATGAAATTGAACCTGTGGAAGTATCTATGGGTGTGAGTGAACTGGTTTTTGTTAGGCAGTCATTGTGGTCATTGCCCAGTGCCAGATTGTAAACTGAGTAACAAGGAAGAGCCCTCCTCTGGCATGAGATAATGTATACAATTTTATAAGGAAACCAAACAGGAGTTCCTTATAAGCTAAGTTAAAAGAAAATTTGTGTGTAAAGTGTTTAAAACTTGCTTTGGGATGTTTTAGATGTATTGAATGAAATAATTATTCCCTGTAGACTGCTAGGAAGAAATTACAAGCATGTGAGATTCCTCTCTGCAGCCTCAGCCTGCTGTAGGCTTCCACTGCAGGACCCTGTACAGAAGGCACTTTTCTCCAATGAGGAGGGGAGGAGGAGGGCGATGCGATGGGACCCGAATCAAAATGATTTGCATATTCCCCTTAACTTTGAGAATATGAAATAACCCTATTGAAATCAAAGCAAAAAGAGGAGAGCAATTAGGGAGTGAGATGTGGAATCTAGAATGAAAGTCTGTTGAAACAAAAAAAACCAAGAATTCCCACTGAAGTGAAAAATCAGCCACTTGGCATTGGTTCAATGCTTTTCTGGGATGTGTACCTTTTATCTTGGGGGTGGGTGGGGAGACATTCTCAGATCAGCTCAGAGTTTGGGATAAGGTTGACTTGTTCTGGGACAGAGGTGAGCAGGTTAGGGAGATGTAGCCAGTCAGCTTGCTGTATTTTCTCACCTTCAGTTACTAGTTCAGAGATAGAATGTGACCTAGTGGGAGACTGTTAGGTTCACCAGAAAGGAAAGGAAAGCTGACACATGGTTCAGGCAGAAAAGAGTTTATTGTGGGGAGAACAAACTGCAGGACCACAAGAGATGGAGATGCGCAAAGACAGAGGGGAAGGAAAAGAGAATAAGAGAAAAAGACAGAGGGGAACCCACGTTGAGCCAGATTGTATAGACAAAGACAGGAGGTGGAAAAACTGAGGATGTGGAAGTTATCTCAGAGCCCCGGGAGCCTCTCACTGTCTGAGGGAGACATCAGGCGGCTCAAGATGTGACCTCAGTGGATGAGGAAGTGACCTCAGAGCTGGGGACCTTTGCTCACTCACACTCAGGTGATTTGGAATCAGGTGATGACTAGTTTCTGGCAGGTAAAAAGAAAGGGGGAGAGACTGTTCTCCTGGGTCGACCTAACAGAGGCCTTATGTGGTATTTGATAGGAACTGCAGAAGAAAAAGCACATTTTCTTTAGCATCTAGTTTAGTGTCATGTAGCTTTGACAGCCAACAGGGACAAGAGTGGTGTGAAGATTTAGACAAAGGAAGAGGTGACATAGATCAAGATGCATCATACTCATAGTCTGACATCTTCGACTGGACAATCACTTCAAATCGCGAAAAATAAGTCAATACTTAGTTCTCAAAAAGAGGTCCACACAAGAACTAGATGCTACGGCATATGATTTCAAGGCCCAAGTTCAAGCCACAAGTGACAGCTAGCTGGGTCTTTTTTATAATTTTCAGCAACATGACTCAGGGACTTGCCATTTGAGGATTTAAGTTTGATAACTTACACTATAAGAGTTTACAAACAATAAAACCATCAGATCATTTCATTTAAAAATGTAGTTTTATAGTCTTGATAGCACTAAACCAGGTACTTAATGATAGATAAATTTGAATCCAACTTTTTTTTGATAATTTCAATTAACTTAGTAATTTAATAATATGGCTGGCTTCCTCCGCACTTTCATTAATACCTTTTTCAGCTGTGGGAGGTTATTTCTTTTACCTTTCCATGTCATATGTCTTTTAAAAATGGTACTTGAATTTGTTTGGCAATGGAAAGTTATCTATTATAGTACATTGCAACTTGGTAATCATTGACTACATTAAAACAACATTAGTAAGTATCAGCTTGGGAGTGAATTCAGAAATAGATTCTAAATGTTGCTTTTAGAGCAAACAATTGGAGATGGCATTGAAAGGAGACATATATAGCTATGTTCATAAGAATGATATTCATAAGTAAATGAAGCACTTGAATAAGCATTACTAAAAGAACCGATAGTGGTATATTAATAAAATAAATATACTCACATGGCTATTATCTATGGACATACATACAATTAGGCACTTGGACAATAAAGAGGCAAAATGTATTTCTTGCTTCAGAACACATTTTAAGATTCATTTTGGGTAGGAAGTAGATAGGTTCTCCATTTCATATCTCTAGCCCCCCTCTCCTCTTCTCCACATGCTCCCCTTTCACATTATTTTTGCAGTGCTATGAATGGAACCCATTCTTAACATGTTCGGCATGTGCTTTACAGCTCAGCTTTAACTCCAGTCCCAAATTCCCATTTCATTTTTTAATACATGTCAAACTATTGCTAAAAAATAATACTTAAAATGTAAAGAATATTTAGTAGCCATTTTTTCTTGCTAAATTTTGTGTTAAAGCTTTAATTTATATTTATCAAGTTTTGATATGCTGAGTAGAATATTTTCTCCTCTGTGTTTTTTTTTGTTTTTTTATTTTTGCTTTTTAAAAAAATATTTTAAAGAATCATAGTAGGTGGGTTAAGTACAAATCCAGATTAGCTTCCCCAGGCACCAATAAATTCTGTGTTGCAGTTGGTGGTGTAGTTTTGTGGCAAGTTACTGAGCCTCTTTCAATTTTACTCTCTTCATCTGTAAACTAAGAATAACAGTACCTTCTTTGCTTTGTGAAGAGTAAGTGAAACAAATGCTTGTAATAAAAATAAATGTCTACAATAAACTTGGTCACGGGCCTGGCAGCTAGTATACGTGCAGTAGATGTTAATTATTGTAATTATTATGTCAGCAAGCATACAGAAGCAAAAGCTGGTAAAACATATTCTTAACTATCAGAAAGGGGAAAACCTCACTTGATCTTTCTGGATTACAACCTTGGTATATATTTTTCAGTTCTAGAAAATACTAAAAGAAAGTCAAACACAAGCATTGCAATGTTTTCTGTATTGGATTGAAGCATTCTTCCATTTTAAGTTAGTGGTTGATTGAGGAAGAAAGAGAAAGATACTTAACTCTAATATCAAACCTATTGACATTTATTTTTCATGATTCAGGACACATGGCAACTTAAACAAGCAAATAATTGGTCCCTTTATAGTACTTGGAAATTCGAGCTAACCCTTAGAATCTACTAGAAGAAACTATTATAAAAGAAAACTTCTCAGCTTTGTAAATCTAGCATGTGCCTCAGTGTGTGTGTGTGTGTGTGTGTGTGTGTGTGTGTGTGTGTGTGTGTGTGTGTATTCATCTGTATTGTACCCATTCCATTATCTACTTCAATTGATAGCTCATAAATAGAGGGTATTGAAATAATTTGTTACTCAGGCAATACCAGCTCACAAATATAATAATGACCTTGTTCATGAAGAAAGATAAATCTTAGTGACTTAACAATATCTCACAACTGAAGAAGGAATCCCTTCCCAATTTTTGCACCACACTAAATAGAAAGACATGAAAAATACTATCTGGTTATTTCACTCTAGAAAATATTCAAACATAAATCAAATGTATTAATATTTTCAAAACATTACCACTTTTGATATCCAATGTAGATATTTTCTCTGTGCTTTAAATATATTCTGATTTTCAATGGGTAACTATGAGTTAACTCAAATTTGCCTCAGGGAAAAATGTAATCACCGAGTACAAAACAGTTGTAACTAAATGGCCTTTTTGCTTCCAGCTTCAAACATGACTCTTCTATGGACTTGGAAGTCAGGATTTAAACTCTAAAAAAATAATTCACCTCATAGTCATACACAATACTTTCATATTTGGAAACAGTATGATATACTCTTTCTTAAATTCATCAAAATGCACTGGGGACTTTAAGGAGTTTCAGTGAAATTGGTGCATGAGGTAGACAATGGAGAAGATCCCTCATTTCGGGATCTCATCATTGAGTGTTAAAAGTGATTTTGCATATATAATCCTTCCACAGCTTCTCAAGGACTGGCCTTCCTCTAACTCAGCATTTGATAAAGAGCTTCCTGATTTCCTCTGGTAGTTGGTATCTGTTTTAAGACTAGAGACTCATCCTATTAACTTCATCTCAAACATACAGCAAATACCTAGCAGGAGCCAGCAAATATTTGTTGCCTTATAAAGCAAAAGAATATAATAAAAAGAAAACAATGTTCGGGATTTTCAGACTTATTTTATACTGGAATCAGTTTTATGCAAATTCTTAAAAGCAGAAAATGAGCATTGCACCGTAGGTAATCTGGATAAAGACTGCTTTCCATCTGGGCATGAGAACATTTATCCTGTGCCTCTAGCCCTCTGGCTAGGCGTGGAACTAGCTACATACAGGCACAACATGTCCAAATTACATGCAGGTGGAGTTTGCTTTATGCTGTAAAGACGTATTTGTAGTTTGACAGAGAAGTGAAACCAAAAAAAATGTATTTGATCCTCTTTCCCAAGGGTAATTAGAAAGGAAACTGAAATACTTCTGCAATGCTGGGAAGTTCACTGAGCTTTTTTTTGCTTGCTGTATTTCCTGTTTCCTCATGACCTTTCTGAGTTCATGAGGGGTTTGTTCCAAGTAGATTTCCTAGGCTACAAAATGGACTTCATCCTAATTTGAGTCTGGATGAATCAGTGAGTGTAGTGTAATTTGGAAAAGCAGATTTCAAATTGACTTAAGGGAGTGAAGTCTTCCTCAAGATGGATCATGAATGTAAACTTATCCAAGGATTGATTAGAATTGAATCATGGTGAATATATGGACATCTGGAAGGCCACAGTGAAATCCATTGGTACAATTAATATGCACTTACAAGAAAAAGAAATATCAGAAAGTAAAACAGGCTCTAATAAGAGAGGTAGGAATAAAAAATGGTAAATAAGGATCAATATTTGCTTCTATGAACATAGAACAGTGAATCCTACTGAAATTGTTTAAAAAGGGGTTGAGTTCCTGTTTTAATGTTTAGGCTTCTATCACATGTTAATTTGTCTTTCTCATTTTCACAGGCTACGTGAAAGTTTGTATCCTGGTTATAGACATAATCGTAAACCATATGCCTGACTCTCTATATTCAGATCTGATCTAGAATTTTGAACTGTAACTATTAGTTACCCATTGACCTAAGAAGCATCTCAAGAAAACTGTGTGTGTGTGTGTGTGTGTGTGTGTGTGTGTGTGTGTGTGTGTTCATGTACAGGTGTAAGTGGTTGGACATGCTAAGTATGTATGAAATATGAAATATACTATTTGATATTTTGTTTTCACTGTCTATTCCCATTCAAGACAACAGTGAAACCCTCACAAATTTAAAGAGCACAGACCACTACTGTCTGGGATGCTGTGACTTATTTGATGTTGTAATTAAACAACAGTGGGACATCTATTTGGTCAGGGAATCAGAGCTACTTAGGATTGTGAGCCATTTTGCTGAGACCCATATTGACTTAATGAAGTATTCTGTTTGGTTTTCTAAAGGATAAAATTGAGTAGAAAAAGAATGTTTATCACCAGCACTGGTTTCTTCCCTCCATCCCCACTCATACCAACTCCAGTTTCTATTCCCTTCCCCTAAATGTGAGATCTAGGAAGATCTAGCCATTGAAACCTCCCATCTTGATCATTTCTTTTTCATTTAAGATGCCAGAAGACTTTCTGAGTAGTATCATCACACTGTGATGTGTAAACTGGAATCCTAATAAGCTTTGTACAACCAAGCCTAAGTAAAATGACAAAAACAAATTAGTAATTTATTTCCATTGGTGTTAGAAATGAAATCTGTGGTGGTACATTTTCAAGACAAGGCAAATGACTGAATGGAAAATTACCAGTACCTTGCCTACATAGCTACTTGCAGGACTGACGATGTTCATGTGTTTAAAAGTCTGTAGACAGGATCAATTTGAAGGAGACCAATTAGAAAGAGGAAGAATGGATTTCATTAATCCAAGAAAATGAGAAACTGCGTATGGGGGAGAAAGCATACATCAGAAGATTCTTCCAACTAGCAAAGAACAAAATGGAATGGAGACTGACATAAGCCTATTTCTAAAATTCAAGAGTGACATGTATTCAAATTACCCAACAGAAAATAATGTAACCTACATCATGTACAGGAAAGATTGTAAACCCCACAGTGCTTAGATCAATGAAGAATTAGGGGAGAGAGATCCAGACACTGTGGGGGGGGAGGCTTGTAATCTCAGAGTACCTGCCCATCAGACAGATCTTTAAAGACACTGAAGACTTACTTTTGCTGCACTTTATTCGAAACGATCCTTTGAGCTGGGGCGGGGGGGGGGGGGGGAGATGAGTTTTTCATAATAAGGCAGACCATAGTTGTAGGTATTAAAAATGTGTGTAAGTGTACAACTATGTATGTGGGAATTTAGAGGTTTTTCATCTTCTAAATTATGGATAGATTACACAGCAGGCACACGTGAATTCCAAGAGGACTTCCTAGCACTGTGTATGACATAGCCACACTCGGAGTGCCCACTTCCCTTGGGGTTGAGAATCTGTTCAGATGTTATCTGAGGTAGCAGCACCATAACCCAGGAAAACAAATTTGGATTTCCTCACACTTGAAGTTATGGAACTAAATAGTATACTTCTCCCAGTTAGGGTTCTTCTTGCTCTGAAGTGTCTACGATCAGTTGTGGCAGGGATTTCCTATTGTGTCCATGTGAATTATCTAAGAATCCTAAGGCTATAAATGAGGGCATAACATCTTACTGGACTGTCAGCCATGGAGAGTAGCTGTGCAGCTATGAGTAGACAGTGGACCTAGAATTCACATCTGAATCCTCAGCTGTGTTGCTTTTCCCCCACCATCTCCAGTCAAATCTACTACAAAATCCCTATTCCTCCTTTATTCCATGTTTGATCATTTTTCTTAACCATAATAGTAAATGAAGTCCCATATCTACTAGCATAATTAACTCAAGTCATATTTTAATGAATAAATGAATAAAGAAACAAACAATGCGGTTGAAGCAATTCATATATATATATATGGAAAATATAATAATGAATTTAATGTTTTAGGGATGAAGGCACAGTTCAAATGATAGACTAACTGCCTAGTAAGTGCAGAACTGAGAATACCACAAAAAAATTGTTTTTAAAGGCATAGGGAAGAAAAGAAAAAAAGGGGTAAAATTGATTAAAGCACTTACATGCATATATGGAAATACTATTATGAAACAACTTTGTACAATTAATGTGTGCTAATATAATATAGGAAATAATGTGTGCTAATTTTAGGCATTAAAATTTTACTTTAATATTCCATTAAGTAAGTTTAATATGTTTAATTACAGGATCCAAATATCAAAATGATATTAAAAGAAGGTTTGTTGAGAGAGCTTAGGTCCACAATTGTCCTGGTATAGCATTTTTGCTTTTGCCTACTTATTCCACACAAATTCTTATTTTTATTAGACTCTTACTTTTATGCCCTTATTTGCTCATGAATAAATAATCTTTATATATGAAGAAAAAGACTTCATTTTATATGTGTACATATGTGGTATTGACTATTATATACTTATTGATAAATACCATAAATACATTATGTGGATACAACAAAGCTTTAAGCTAGAAATTTTACAAAGATATTAGTATCAAGCTCATTGACCCAAAATAGCAGTATATGTGTTTTTAATGGAGATCTTACTAAATGTATGTAGATTTTGACAAAGATTTCTCTGAAGTGGGCATAATAATCTTCCCTTTAAGCTGTCTATATCATAACTCTTGTAACCTGTGAATATCATTCTGCACAGCAAGGTATATTTACTGCACTTTGAAGATGTGATGGGAAAGGTAGCTGGTCTACTATTGGACAGAATTAGAAGTTTGAACACCCTTATGAAACCAGACTGAGCATTGTGTATAAACATCCACATCACACACATGATGAAAGAGTGAACAGAATTCCAGCACATGACCTTGTCAAGAACAAATGCTTAAAGAGTCCCATCACAGTCCTCTCGAAGAAGCAATACTTTGAAGATGTGAGGGGAAAGGTATCTGGAATTATCTGGGCCAATCCAAACATAATTGTGTATTAAACAGGAAGAGAAAGGCAAAAGACTGTTTGACAGAGTTATGAAAAAGGAAGAACTTGACCTCCATTGGTGCCTTTGAAGTTGGAGGAAAGAGTCCTGAAACAGCAATCCAAAGAGTCTTTACAAACTGACAATGGCTCTCATCTGACAAGCAGACACACAAAAATAAAAACCCAAGAAACAAAACAAAACCCTTCAATTTCATCAACAACCTGAAGAGAGGAAATGGAGAATTCAGTCCTTTAACTTGAAAGAAAAGGGTTCTTTTTAGAGTTGTTAGGGAGGAATTTAGTCCTATCAGCTCTTTAACTTAAGTCATTGAAATCTGCCTTATAAAACTATATACTCTAGGCTTGTTTTAAGCCTTTACAGATAGGATCATTGGTTACAGCAGTAATGAAAAGTGAATACACTGTGCACTAGGTCTGGACTGTTGTACCTTAATCAGCGGTAAATGACATTATTTTCCTGCCTCTTCACAACATAATTCAATGTGATGCTAGACTTTGAGATTTTTTGATAATCTGAACAGTGAGAAATTGCACTTCAGTGTGATTTCAGTTTGCATTTCTGTTGTGAATGAGACTGGACATCTTTGCATTTATCTTTACTTGTATTAATTATGTACAGTTCATTTGTGTTTGCTATTATTTCTATTCAAGTGTTGTTTTTGAACAAATTCTATATATATATGTATATGATAGGAACCTTACTTGTGATAGGAACTGCAAGTATTTTTCACATTTGTTTGTTTTCCAGGTGATAAAGTTTAGTCTTTTTATTACTTTATGAATTTTCAAAAACAGTTTGCTTCGGCTAAAATATCAACAAATAAATCAATGTTATACTGTGCCATTATTGGGGCTTGAAGTTATGGCTTTTCACTCTTGCTTATCTTTATTACTCAAATCTGGTACTCTACCACTTGAGCTACATCTCAACATTTAGCTTTTTGGTGGTTAATTGGAGACAAGAGACTCCTGGATTTTCCTGCCCAGTCTCTGGAGTAGTAAGAATTGCAGGCCTGAACCACCAGCATCCAAGAAACAAATTTGGTGGGGTTAAAAATACGAAGGGGGAGGAGAGGCAAGAATGAACAAACAAAAGAAAAAAGAAAGGGAGGAAGGGAGGAAGGGAGGGCACGAGAAAGGCAGGAAAGAAGGGAGGAAGGGAGGGAGATAGACATAGAGAGATACAAGAAAGAGGTCATGTGAAGAAAGACTGAGAGTAAAGTTAAAGGTAAGAAGAGTAATCCAAAAATTTGTTTAGCAGTTTTTATCTCATGTCTTTTACTTCTTTCTTAGAAATGAAACCATAGAATGAACTTTATTTTCAAGGTCATAGAGTTTTCACAATGTTACAGCAAGATCATTGTTTATTCCATGTCACATCTTCATATGACCACGTGCTAACATGTGCTTACATTATTTTACGATACTGTTAGTATAATAATTGTTTTAGGTTTTTCTGATTGCTGCTTATATGATTCACTAGCATTTGCTTAATTCTTTGAAATTTTAATAGGAAAGCAAAAGCATTCTATTGGACAGAATTAGTTTTTGAAAGCCCTCGTGGAACTGGATTTTGTATATAAACATTCACAGATACACACATGATGAAATGGAGCGCACAATTCAAGAACAAATGCTTAAAGATTTCAACCACAGCCCTCTTGAACGAACAGCACAGCTTATTTCTCCATAAATAAAAGACGAATTCATTCTCAGTGGTGCACACGGTGGAAACTAAATACCTTAACTTGGAATCTGCACGTGGTTCCCAATCCTAGAGTGTGTACCATGAGGGCAAAAACAAACACCACACTGTGTCATGATGGTGAAGTCACAACAAGTAGAATATTTGTAGCACATTCTTCCTTGAAAACTCCCCTCCTTAGTCTTAAAGCTCTCTGAGAAGCATGTCAGCAGAGGCATGGGTATTGTTATTTGCAGTGAGAAGCTGACAGGCCCTGCTCTTCAGTGTCACCAGTGAGCTCAGGTTATAATTAGCCCAGTTATATGGTTCCTTCCCAACCCCCTCCCCACTATATGCACAGCAGGCCAGCGCTTGCCTAGGAGACAGATTTGTGTTTATAGCCAAAGTGTTACTCCTTTTTAATTCAAACCAGGTTTGCTGCTAGCTAGGAAGTAGGGGGGGAGGGAGGGAAGAGGGAGTGGGGAAGAAAAACTGTTATAATTAGAGTATCATGAAGAGAAACAATAAACACTTAAATGATGAGGAGGTGATCACCATCTAGTCTGAAACAAGATCAGGGTTTAAAGCCAGGCATTTCTGACAAGGATATCAGTACTAGGTTCATTAACTGCCCTTAGTGCTTTGGAATATTTTAAATGTGGCAATTTACATTAAAATGGATTTAGTGACACCATCTTCTCATTACTGTCAGTTTACATTTGGGTTCATAAACTATAATTGTAAATAAAATATGCTTTTCATTACAATGTCTATTTAGTAGAATATGGTAGGAAATTAGAGGCATAATCATGATCTAAATTATTAATTCCAAGATATTTTTCAGGTGCCATATGTAGATACTTCACAGTGCATAATGAATCTGTGCACAGTGGATAAATGAGGTCTAGATCTGTGGGCCAGCCTCCCATTCTCATTCTCCCTCTGCTTTGCTTTTGACTCTCCACCTTTTCACAATAGGACACAGGAAAAGAAGGGTTCTCATCCTGCTGCTATTATGCTATTATTTTAATTTCATTTATCTTATTGAATTTCAAAGGGCCCCCAAATAAATGACATTCCTTTTCCTTCCCCATGTTCTGAATATGTAAAAAAAAAAGAAAGGAACAAAGACAAGGAGATCAAAATATCAGCTTTATGCAAAGATTAACTTGAAAGGTGCAAATACTATAGGGCATAGAGAGGAACTATGAGATTTCTGTTTATTTTGATCACAATTGCTCTTGTACACTAAAAAGTGACTCCCCCAAAGATATCAGATCCTGATGTCCACAAACAGTGTATATTTTCACCTGGTAAAGTCTTTACATATGTGGTTAAAGGTAAAGAAATTGAGATCAGAAATTTTTTTCTGGATTAGCAAAGTGAACCTTCAATGTTTTTAGAACGGAGACTATGTTTACCTTTAGAAGTGTCCTAGGAAGAAACTTGCAAATGGAGATTGGACAAAAGAGGAAGAGGCAGGGTGACCCCAGAGGCACCAGAAGAAATAATGCTGTCCCTCAAACCAAAGAATGCTAGCAGTTGCTGGAAGTTGGAGGAGGATGGAAGAATCTCCTCTAACTCCTCTAGAGACTCTTGAGGAGAATGCCTTGTAGCCATCCTGATTTCATCCCAGTGAAACTGAGCTTGAACGGCAGGCCTCCAGGACAGAGGAGAGAATGTGATGCTTTGGTTTGGGGCAACTAAGCGGAAGGCAATTACAGTCACCAACTGTGGTTGTGATAAGGCTAATGGCTCTGAAAGGGAACAGCTGGTGGGGATACCCATGCTCAATTTTTGCTTCCAAATGTACCAATTAGATGGCCCTCCCATTTTTAGGGAACATCCTGTATGAATCACCATCTATTGCATCAGGTCATAGAAACATGCAAATTATTAAGAACTGGTAAAAGTAAAGCTGTAATTGAAGGAAACTTTTATATCAAAGAGCTTGGAAAGCCAAGTTTATGTTAATAGAAGAACCAAAGTTGTCCTCAAAGTTAAAAGTTCCTTGTTTTCTATCTGGGTGCTGGTGGCTCTTGCCTGTAATCCTGGCTAATTACTGTTTATGAACTAATTTGTTTCTGCTATTTCTTTCACCAGCTCCCAAACTATTATGAAAACAACAACAACAAAAACCTTCCTTTTTATTCCCCCCTACTATAGTCATGGAATATATAGCTTTTTGGGCCACCCTGGAAAGGTTTTATTTATGTTTATCTTTCTCCCAGAGATATTTATATGATGCAGTTCTGTCAACATCTGTAATGTTTTGATTAAAAATTGAGCTTTTTACTTTTTGGTAGCAGTGTGGTGTGACTGAGGTCACAAGTTGGAGTTGAGTGACCCAGAGAAGACAAGTAGAACTGCCCTTTCTTCCATCTATGGTTATCTAGAAAGGGAGAGTTACTTTTCCCACTTCTTCTCACAGCTCCTAGTTACTCCTTGCCCCTGTAATTTGGTTATCAAACACCATTCAATTAAAACTGCTATGCTTTTCAGACATCCTGCTCTGATTGATATTGAATTGTGAGTTCTCTTAAGTGCAGGGATTTTGTTGAATGTCTTATTCCTTCTCAGTGGCAAACAAAGAGATAATCCCATACAAGCATTTGTTATAGGAATGAATGTGTGATCACATCTTTTGAAACCACTGGCAAAGCTTCTGTCTTCCCTTTCTCTGCATATTTTTTTCAGGATCCTTTCTTTCATTGTCCCTTATGGATCAGGTTTCACTAAGTTTGTATCCTAAGTCTACTTTGGTTCTCTGCTCACAACCAACCCTACCCACAGATATCAAGTGACTCCCCTCTCTTTAGCATTTCAGACTTTCTCAAAATGTCACTTACTCACTTAGGTCACTTAAGTACTGATTTTTTATTGATCTTAAGAATGCAGTGTCTATGTATCCTTGTCTCCTTTGTTGTGGGGTATCCGTTCAACATATTCAATTATTGCCTAAACAGTGGGTAAAAGTTTGGACACACAGGAAGAGAACATGAATGGTTTACTATCTGAAGGAGGTGATTACATTACTTAAAAAATACATTTTTCCTTTAAAATTAAACAACTTGCACAGATTGTAAAGCAAAAGTAAATAGCACATGTCTACCCTAGAAAATGGTTAAGTCTGATATCTACCATCTAAACCTCATTCATTATCAGATTCAGGAAATCATGGGCATTTCCACCTCAAAAGTGGTCATTTATAAGTGTTTTATGTCACAAATGCACAACTTTGCTGATACATCCTGTATTGGTATATTGATATATAAAATGGTTTGAAGTTGAGCTGTTAATGCTGTATAAAATAACTTATAAGAAATTGATTTATTTGAATAGTTGTTTGTAACCCAAATGCTCATAAGCAAATAATAGAGATGAACTGGTAGTTTAAAAATAATTTGGACAATAAATGTGCTTTTCTATGCTCAATCTCTTAAGGAGGGCTAAAGAAACATACATAAAAAAGAAACAGGCTTTGCCCAGTGTGCAGCAGATCAGTCAATGGAGTGGAAATTCTGCTGACTGCAAAAGTGCTTTAAAAACCACTGGTCTACATCTCTCTGGAAGTGCCTGCTTGTGATTTCACTGTGGGAGGAGAGGCTGACAGTCATTTGTAGATTAGGAACATATGGGTCTCATTTCAGGGCTAGTGAGACTAAAGAGTTAATTGTGTATACATGTCAGTCATCATCAGTCAGTCAATCAGGCAACTAATACCTTTAGGGGTCATGAATATAACAAGACTGAAGTTGATGGGTAAGCTGACAGTCTAAGGCTTGCCACCTAGAGTGCAGGTTGTACACACCAAGTGATTGCCGAGGCAGCTGGCACCGAGGGAACTTAGCTTCTGAGTACTCCCAGCTCTATAGCTATAACAGTTTGCTGGAAAGCAGCAAAGCACTGCTGGCCACAGCTCAATCATTTCCCCTGGGGCCAGAATGCAAATAGACTCACCTACACCAACTCACATCTAAACCAATCATATCAGGAGACCCAGACCAAGTGCCATAGCTGTGTTGAGAACTTGAATTTCTGACTCACAAGCCTATCTTCTTACATTACATACAATAAAAGATGTAACTTTGTATTTACATCAGGAAATTTACATCTGCTTGCCAACTGATGAGATTGAGAAGTCCCATTTTGTTAAGTAAACTGAATATAGCAATCAGGATTTTAGCATGACATTTATTGAAGTGGATCTTTTATTAGACATTTCATCCGTGGAAAGCATGTAATTGTCTCCAGAAATATTCTTCATAAATAGATAGCAAATAATTAAGGAAAATCATAGCAATAATATTTTAAATAATATATAAATATCATTATATGTTTTCAAGTATTATTGTTATACATTTAAATATATGAAAATAAATTATATACATAGGTATACATTTATCTGTATGTCTGTATGCATTGCATATTATATATACATATATGCATAGGTGTATTCATTATATATGCACATTGGTATATAATTTATATTACATATGCAATATATATGCTATATATATGTATGTATATATATAGATATATATATATAGCATATATAATCTTACTCCATTGGTTCTCCAGCAAGGGTTCATTGACTGAGTTTTCTAAAGTATCCATATTGGGTCCCCAGCACAGACAACCACACAATTGTATACAAATATCTAAGCTTGGATACTACATATGTTGTATCTTTTTAAGAAGTTCTTCATATAATTTTAGTACATAATTTATGTCAACCCAGTGGAAAATTTTCCTTTACAGACACTGCACAGAGAAATAAAAATGACAATATTCCTACTTTGGACAAGTTTTGAAACTCTCTTCTCCTACCAGATGTTCAACTACTCCAAGCACGTTAGTAACTACATTGTATAAAATGGTCTAATTCTGGCCAGATGCATATACACAGTGCAGTAATATTTCTTTTTCACCTTTCTTCTCCCTCCTGTCCTTCTTTCTTTCCTTCCTTCCTTTCTTCCTTCTTTCCTTCCTTCTGGCCTTCTCTGCTTCCTACCTTCTTTTTAGTGCTGATACAGGGGCTTGAACTAAGGGTTTCTTGTTTAGATGTTTTTCCCCAAGATTGGCAATCTACCACTTGAGCCACACCTCCATGTCCAGCTTTTTGATGGCTGATTAGAAATAGGAGATTTGTCTCTGCAGGCTGCCTTTGAATCAGAATCCTTAGTTCTCAACCCCCTGAGTAGCAGTGCCATGAGCTACCAGCACTTGGCAAGCTATTGTATTTCAATTATGACTTTGTAATGGAAATGATTAGATTAGAGGAAAGAAAAAAAATCCATGAAAAAATTCTAAAAGATTATGTTAGAATGAGCTTTCAATAAACCATCAAAGCCACTGTCTGTCCCGTTTACAAAGAGCCATTCTGGTTTGTGTAAGTCCTATATTGTTATTCCATTTGGCACAGAGTAAATTATAAAGTCAAGCTAATATAGCAGGAGTGAAAAGAAAGGACCCAAAGGTCCAGAATATTTATAAAGTGAATAATTAATCCTTGAGGATGCCAGTTTCCTAAGAGGTAGGAGAGAATTACGGATCTCCAAGAATGGAAATGACAACTGAAAATTTAGAGTGCTATTTGTGTATCTGATTGGTAGGGAAATAGCTCAAACTTCTTTTCTACTGAGCTTAAAAATAGTATTGCTTAACAATATTATTTTAGTAATGGACAGGTTATATGGAGGTTTCCAATTTTCCTTTTCCCTCCTCTCCCCTTCATATTCTTCCCTCCTCTCCCCTCTCTTATTCATTATAGAAGTCGACACAGCCCTGAAGACACAAACTTCTCCCGTTTTAGGTTCACAAAGCCAACTTCCAGTAACCATTAAGTATAAGCTAGAAGCTGTATGTCAGAAAGATCACTAATTTGAAGACTTAAGCTAATCCCCAGCACTGTCTTTTCTCTGTTTTATCCTCTACCTTAGTGACCTATTTACAGGGATACAATTATCTTGCTTATGGCAATAAAAGAAAAAAAAGAGGAAATACAACCATTCCAGGGTTTACTTGTTATAGCTCAGTTTGGTTTTCTCGCAGGTATCAGCAACTTTTGTAACTCAGGAGTAACTCAATTCAGCCATGGCATTTGTTTTCCTGTTGGGCAGAATGCAGTGGGAGCTCACTGCTTTATATTTGGCTTCTTCTTTAATAGGCTCTCCTTCCAATGACATCATTCACAGCCCTGAAATATGACTTCACTTCCCTAGCTCTCTATTGGTAAGACAAAGGTTACTTCATGGGGAAGTGTTGTCATCAAAGGGTTCTGTTTCACAGATGTGACAGCTCAGTGAATAAGCTCTCCATGCTCTGGGGTGTGGAGTGGGGTGTGACCGAGGGAGGGGGAAGGGGGGTAAAAAGCAAAGCAACCTTTACAATAGGGAAGCCAATGTGACAGTAGGATATAAACAGCCTATCTACTGATAACTGGTTGGAGTTTCTGTAACATCATCTCACAAACAGTGAGATGCTTTGTCTTTGATTCGTTCTTTGGGATTCAGAACAAAACAATTTAAATATCTACTTAGCTGTTCATAAATTATATCTGTTTCTGTAATGATTTGGATTTTATGGCCAAGTGTCTTGGTTTCTTTTGCTGCTAAAACAGAATATCAAAAGACTAGGCAATTAATAAAAAAGACTTTATTTTCTACAGTTCCAAAGGCCAGGAAGTTAAAATCAAGGTCAAGGCTCCAGATGAGGATTTGCTTGCCACATGAGAATATGGTGAAGGAATCGTATAACTAAAAAGCAGGGTATGTTTACTTATTGACTTTTATAACAAAGCCAAAATAGACCCACTCCCATCATAAGCTCATTAAATCATTCATAGGGCAAAACTTCCAATACTTAATCACCTCCTGAAAGTCTCACTTTCCAGGGGAAATTGATCTAGATGAATTATACATATAAACTGATTTGTTGAGTTGAAACTATTTTGTACAATTAATTAATGATAATTTAATAAAATCCAATCTTCCAAAACAAGCTAGGAATTCCTAATTTCAAATCTGTAAAGCAGAATCTAAATATTTATTAGCACCAGAATGATCATACAAGTAAAGCATTGTGTGCTTGACCTCTTGGGACATGTCTCAGTCAAAACACAGGCACACTAAACATAGTGTATAACGTTATCTTCAGGCTATATATCTATGAGACTGAACTGAATTTCAGGCTGACTTAGATCTTGTACCCTGGGTATTTTCATTAGGTATATTCAAATATTTCCAAACCTGTAAAAATGGCTAATTTGGAATATTTCCAAGCCCAAACATTTTGGATAAGAGAAACTCAACTTGTACTGTCAGTGTGCCAATTGCGTTTTAACAGGGGTTTTGGAAAACACATTTAAGCTGTCGTGATCACAAAACTGCTTTGGTAAAATCTGAAAGATAAGCATTGTGAGAGTTTCAAAAATTAAAGGAAACCGAATAGAGAACATCTCAGATGTTCATGAAACTAGCCTTCTGCGTGTCACTATATTGTGTTAGTTGGAAGGGATGTGATTTCTGATTGATGGAAGTGACAAGACTCAAGTTGTCACTTGCAGAGAAGCCATTTTGTCCCTCAAGCAATGATACAACTTCTTCCTGGCTAATGGAGTTCTGTATGGAATCACTCTTTGAAAGGAAGCAAGGTGCCTAAGTGCTTCCAAACAAAGGGGCTAGAAAATATTGCAGAAAGTACTTGTTTCTTTGCTCATTTCATAGGAAATGAACGTCACATTTTTAGCACTCATGAAATCTCTTTGCACAATGAAAAATTTTTTTAAAAAAAGAAACATTCCAAAGCATATTTGTTCCATAGCACTGTGCTGAGCAGCCTTTTACACACAGACAAGAAGGCACAAGGGTTGCACAAATGTAATAGCGTTACAAAGAAAAGGTGGGAAAAGTAACATGTGAAAGCATGTGGCTCTAATGATTTTATAGGAGAGATGAGGAAGAAGGGAGAAGTTTTGACCTTACAAGAGCACTGATTGGAACTGGTGCTATGTACTGATTTTGGGGGGATGGCTCTCTCTTCTTCCATTGAATTATCTCTTAACCTTCCATATTCTCATTGAATTCTTACCTTTTGCCTCCAAGAGAGCTACTCTGCTCTAGACTGAAGAGGGAAAAATATGTCTTCTGGCACTCCCTTCTCTTCAGCCTCTTAGTTTTCCAAACTTCATGTTACTTTGTCTGAAGAAGTATGGTACCAGGAAGACTGGATTTGGGATTTAGAATCCTCTGGGGCAGTTTTCTTTGTCTTTTTATTGGCTAGTCATAGGGATTGAACTTAGGGCCTGGACACTGTCCTTGAGCTTTCTCAAGGCTTGCACTTTACCACTTGAACCACAGCACCATTTCTGTTTGTTTGTTTGTTTTTTTCTGTGTATGTGGGACCAAGGAATGGAACTCAGGGCTTCATACATGTTGGGCAAGCACTCTACCACTAGGCCACACTCCTGGCCATACAAATAAAAACCCTGTAACACTCTAAGACTCCAATAACCAGGACAGGACGCGGAAATGTTAACAATGAGTTATTTTGATGAAAACTGAAATAATGTAGATAAAATGTATGGAAAGTAATGCATGCATCTCTTTCCCTTTTCTATATTCTGTAACTGGCTCTGTTGTTTTTGTTTGTTTGTGTGTGTGTGTGTGTGTGTGTGTGTGTGTGTGTGTGTGTGTTTAGGTGTGCTGGTAGTTTGTGCCTATAATCCTAGCTACTCAGGAGGCTGAAATCTGAGGTTCATGGTTCAAAGCTAGGCTGTGTAGAAAAGTTCCTGTGAGATTCTTATCTTTTACTAATCACTCAAAAACTGGAAATAGATATTTAGTGCAAAGTGGTAGAGCCCTAGCCTTGAGCAAAAGAGCTCAGGGACAGTGCCCAGGCCCCAAGTTTAAGCCCCATGACTGACAAAGGAAATTTTGATTAATGTGTTTTTTTTTTTTTTTGGAAGATGGCAGTATTGGGGCCAGATAGCTTGAAGGGGACAGAGGGCTTCTCTTTGGAAATTTATTTGTCTTTCCTTTAATGTGATTCTGCTCTTGGATTGTATTATTTTAAGCTGCACGATTGTAAGGTAGTTTCAGCAGGTTTTAACCAGTAAACTTTAGAAATCTAGAATTTGAGATGGCTTAAATTAAGTGGAAGTCTTAGCTTAGACCTCAAGTTTTAGGAATTTTCTCTTGTGCTGCCTGAGCAAATTTGCATCCTTCACGGGAAAATTCATGTTTCTGTCTATTGTGGCAGACTTGAAGATGAAGAGCTCTTTCTGATGGAGGTTTTCAGCATTTTTTCTTTCTTTTTCCAAATTTATATTCATTTAGAAACACAATTTTTAACAAATGTTCTCTTCACAATCATCTCGGTAAACTGTAAAAGACTCTAATCTTATGTGAACTATGGCATTATGTATACCTTCTTTGCTAAGTGGAGACTTAGTATTGGAGTTTATAGACCCTGTGGTATTCCTCTATAGATCAACAAACTCAGACAGTGTCAGAACTGAATGTAAGGACACATGTTTTTAAAGTCCTTCCAACACTGAAAATCAATGATCTTGTATAGGTGTTCTTGGTCCTGAAAGAGTCTAAGTGGTCATCTTTTTTTTTCTTTTTTTTGTCAGCCCTGGGCTTGAGCTCAGGGCCTGAGCACTGTCCTTGGACTTTCTCAAGGCTAGAGCTCTACCACTTGAGTCTCAGCACCACTTCCGGCTTTTTTCCATGTATGTGGTACCGAGGAATCGAACCCGGGTCTTCATGCATGCTAGGCAAGCACTTTAACCACTAGGCCAAACTCCCGGCCCTTAAGTGGTCATCTTCATAATTAGAGTGTGAAGTCTAATCTCAAAGTCCTACTCAGGCATGGCCCCAAGGTGATTTCCTTTTGTCTTGGTGCTGTTTTTGTGTTCCTCTGTACCTTAGGTTATCTTTTTAATTATTTCAGTATATACACATAGAAAATGTTATTAATAAATTGTAGTCTGGGATCAATTCTGGAAAAGCCCAATACTGGGATTCTCTGTGGTGAGAGTTGCGTCCTGGCTGGTGGGTGGTGACTGAGTCAGGAGGGCCAGGGCTCAAAAACGAAAAGATTCTTAAATCAATCATAGGTAAAGGGCACAAACTCAGATGTGGGGTACCAGCATTTGGTCCCATCACTTGTTGCTTGTGTGTACTTTGGTTTGTTCATAATCTTTGTTCTATCAAAAAGCCTAAGAGATCTTTTAAAAATGCAAGTCATTCTTCTGCTGATAATATTCTAGAATTCTCATTCTACACAGAATATGATCTAAATTCCATCCCACAGACAGGAGCTTCTGCTCACTATTTTATTGTTGGGGTGATGTACAGAGGGGTTAGAGTTACATTCATCAGGTAGTGGGTACATTACTTCTTGAACATTGTTACCCTTTCCCAAGTTTTCCTCCCACTTTCTCTCCCCCCATCCCCTCCCACTCACCTTGTTCTTCTCTTACCCTCCCTTTTTCAAATAAACAAATAAAAATGTATATACAATATACCAGATATCACATTCAGATACAATAACAACATGAGATAAACCATAAGGGGAAATGAAGGGAAAAGCAGTAACTTCACGTAGTGCATTAAGAAAAACATCAAAAAGCTTAACCTCTTGTTTCTCTATCCTGGAGTTCATTTTGCTTAGCCTCATCCTATATGGCCATATGGACATAACTTTTGAACTATTATTATCTTCTGTTAGGGGATCCTACATGTTTATAAATAGTTACAAATGAGGGAAAACATGGAGCCTATGTTTCTGCTTACTTTTTGTCCCCTGCTTCTAGTATACCAATTGCCTTCTGCCCATGGGTAATGTGACATCACTCTTAATCCCTGGCTTTTGCTCCTCTCCTCTGGGCTGGGAGGGTATTTTACTAGTCAGAGGAACTTATTTCGAATTCCAATCCAAAGCTGCCTCTGCCCTCTGTTTCCTTCTCATGTAATTTAAGTGCCATTTGTCACATTCTCAAATCATCATTTGTATTTTGACCTCTCCCAAACCAATAGACTTCCTTCCCTCTTCTTTTATGACTTGCACAAAACTGTATCTTCAGCATACAAAGAGCATTCCGGGCCCACAGCTGGTCCATGGTGCTTCCTTAAGAACAGAAGAACAAGCTCTCCTATTGACAGACCGACTAGCAAACTCCCTTCCCCTCAGGCCACAGTTCCATGAGTTGTGCTGAGATATTTTGAAACAAATGCTCTTGTGCTCTGCTTCCATGTAATTGCAGGTCTCCATAGGTGTGCAGGCAAACAGCAGGTTCAGTTTTAGCTCTTGCTTGCTCAAAACACTGGTGTGTGTGTGTGTGTGTGTGTGTGTGTGTGTGTGTGTGTGTGTGTGTTGCCAAATTGCTCGTAAATATTTGTTTCCTAAGTGAATTTGATGGGTCAGTGGCCATGTTTATCTGGGGTACACTCTCCCAAGTCTAGATACAGCCCCAACCCCAGAGCAAGGGTGTGCTATGCCAGAAAAATAACAGTTTTCCACTACACAACAACATCCCGATCTGTAGTAGTGGTTCACAAAATTCCTAAAAATAAGACTTGCCCTTTAGAAGCACACAAGGCCATAACTGTATTCAAGGGCTTATTTCTGGGTACTTCTCTGGGTCAGAGAAAATGACTAGAGATATTTGCACAGAGCAGAAGCAGAGGCTGTTTATACACTCTGTGTGGCAGCTTCATGGATGTGAGGACCAGGATATTGCTTATCATTCAAGTGGAATGGCGACAAACACCTTGAGGGGGCTTAGAAAGTACACAGGTAAATAACAAAAGTGAAGCTGATATTGTCAACTCATGCACCAAGTGTCACTGTCATTGTCTGTGAAATTAAAAAAAAAAATATGGACTACATAGTCTCCCATTTCAACCCAGCAGACTAGTGTTCTATATACTATGCACAAAATAATGTATAGAAAGCGAAGATGGAAAGAGGCAGAAAATTCAGTGTACAAATGAGTTTGTATATATATTATATATATGTAAGTAATATTATTTCAAACTTGTCCTTTTTCTTGCATCAGGATTTGGACTTCAGTTCTGGAATTTGTTCTCTCCTCTTACTTGCTCAGTTAGGAGTCTACCATGTAGATTATGCATTCTACAGCCCCACTTTTTCCCTTTACTATTTTGGACTTTGCTGCCTCAGCTGGCTTTGAAATTTGATCCTTTTTATCTTAGCAGGCTGAATAGTATCACAGGCAAGAGCCACTGACTCCTGATTCTTTTCTTTTTCTAGTAAATAAAATTATTAAAGTTACATTTACCCTGAAGCTGAGCTTTTCATTGTGTATGTGTGTGCATATGCAGGTTCTGGAGCTTGAATTCAAGGACTTACAGTATCATTATTTTTCTCATTACTATTTGAGTCATATACTTCTGCTTCCAGCTCTTGGCTGCTTAATTGGAGATAAAATTTGTCTGCCTGGGCAAGCTTAGAATGTGATCTTCAGATCTTAGCCACATGAGCATCTGAGTGTACACTACCAGTGTCCAGTTACCTAATGCTTAAGGACTTTTCCACCACCATCTACACTATTACTACGTTAATGAGAACCCAATTCTTGTTATGTTTTTCTTTCAATCAGAGTTTGATCATTGATTTTTCCTCTTCTCCTCACACCCCCTTTTACATTCTTTTGTTTGATTCTGAATTTAAGCAAAAGTTAATTGCCTGCCCAGTAAAGCAAACAAAATCTAAATCTAAATCATCAAATTGGAGAAATAGAAAACACTGTCCTCAGGTATTCCATAGCAACTTTAAGAGTTAGAATTGCTGATGTTGAGCTATATGGCTTTTCTGGGAAAACACCGGTGTTGAAATGATTACTACTCTCCTGTCCTCCCTTAAATCACTTGAATACACATCCAGTTCCCCACAGAAATTAATGTGCATCTGGGTAGGAAAGGAGCCCCTCACAGCAGCCTTTAGACAGAGGATACCAAGTTCTAATAGAATCTGTCATCGTAACATGCACCACTGAATCATGTTTATATATAATTCGCATATTAAAAAGCAACAGCCAATGTCAATGGTGCGATATAAAAATATCTTAATAGCCGGTAACTGACTAATGAATACTACTGTAATAACAGTTTAATTTGAAGAATTCTGACAGCTGGTTGCTTTGATGAGAGCAGTTTCCAAGGAGTTCTCGTACCATGCCGAGAGCCTCACCAGTCTGCTGATTTACAGCAGTGGTGCAGAACTGTTTAATGCCCCACCTCTCAGCTAAAGTAATAATAAACAGGAATGTTATGGTTTATTTTTCTGTATAAATTGTTCAGGCTCTGTATGGTAAGTACCAATTCAATAGTAGAAAATAGCTGCCATCCCCGTGGGAGTTGTAACTGGAGGTATGCTTTTTTCTTTCTCTTTCCGTGTTTCTTTCATTTGCTTCCTTAAAAAAAACAGCAGAGTTTATATATCAGGAGGAATATAGAGGTTTTTGCATTTGTGATGGATTTATTTTATTCTTTTATATAACTCTTATTCATCCCATTCTGCTTAGCAAATGTAATTACTCTGGTTATGATGTAGCTGCCCTATTATTTCAGAACTTCCCAAGATAGTTGAAACAGACGGCAAGGGCATGAAATATATGGTTCTACAACTATCTTAATTATACTGTGTGACTCTGTGTTTGATATGGAATAGCAATGTCTGGGAAGTGAGTTTAATCTCTACAGATTTAGGAAGATTGCCAAGAAGATTCATTGATTCTATTTTTTTCTAGACACAATCTTTTATTGTATAAATGTCAGAAGCTTCAAATTATTAGGAAATGTGTCATGCAGCTCAAGGTATAATAACATTCTTTACAGAGCTTTTTTCGAAGACCATGCAATGAAATCTTCTAAGCCAAAACACGTCTTAGGTTCTCCGAGAATAAAATGCTGGGACTGATTTTAATTTGTCATTTTGAACAGGATGAGACCTCCGCTGTGTCCTTTGATGTGAGAGCCGTGGGATGACATATAGCTATTCCCCAGTCATTCCTTAGCCTTTATAAGCCCTGGATTACAGAGGCATCACAGGCCTGGGTGAAAAACAGATACTGACATGGAATTCAAAGTTTCAGAACTGAACTATAGAAAAAAAAATCACTAGGTTTTGTCTAGGTGAAAAGGTTTGGAAAAGGGAAAAAATGAGACAATATGTGATGCATTACCTAGTAAAGTAAGAGTTTCTAGTTCTAAAATCATGGCTACATTCTTACCACTGGATGATGTATTCCTTAGGATGATTTTAATTGAAAGTCTGTTTGTTACCTTTGTGTTCCTCTAACAGGGAAAACACTGCAATGGAGAAAAGATTTATTTTAGAGGTTTCAGTCCATTGCCACAGGGAAGACATGACAAAGCAGAGAAACTTACATGGTGGTAGTCAAGAAAGAGGGAGAGAGGGGAGGGAAGCATGGCTATACTCATGACTTGTTACGTCTTCGCCTTTCATTTATTGATTCCCTACCCTATGAGAAAATGACACCCACAATCAGAATGGGTCACATCCCTTGGTAAGTTATTTCTCAAATGCTCTCATAAAAGGAGTGCTTTACTAATCTCCTAGGTACTTCTCAATCAGTTAAGTCGATAATCAAGATTGACTATCATCACATCAAGTAACAGAAAACACACTCATCGTTTCTTTAACAACAAAGGCAATATATGTGGATCTATGAGCTTTAGATGCTGGATGTGCTTCCGATTTGTGAGTTTCAGAGGTGATGGACAGTCTGAGGATTTGAGCTCCTCATGGTATTCTTCGTTGTGCTCCATGCTGTGTGTTGGGTTTATTCTCAGGAGATGTTTCTTTGGGTCTCATATCTATTATCTACTTTTCCTTTGTCTAAAAATCTAAGGGGAAAACTCTATGGTGGGTGCAGAATCAATTGTCCCTTATGCCAGAAAGTTCCAAGTTACTGAGGCTCAAGTGGTAGAGTGCTACTCACGTAAAAAAAAAAAAAAGGCTACACCTTTGAGAGTTTTCGACCTGTGCCAAGGAGCCTTAGTGTATCTCCTATTCCTTCTTGTAAAGTTTTCAGAGTATCTGCTTGTACCATTTGGAATTGATTCTGCTGCTGGGTGACATATAAGGATTCAACTGAAGTTTGCTGCAGGTGTTTAACCAATTCTGCCAGCACCATTTGTTGAAGACTCTTTCTTTCTTCTATCCACTTTTTGCTCTCTTATTAAAGATTCGGTGAGGATAGGTGTGCTGGTTAATTTCTGGGTCTTCAGTTCTATTCCATTGATCCTCAGACCTGTTCTTGTGCCAGCATTGAGCTTTTTTTCATTACTATAGCTTTGTAATAGAGTTTAAAGATTGATATTGATATACTTCCAGCTCTGTTCTTTCTGTAAAGGATTTTTTTTTTGCTATACAGGGTCTTTTATTATTCTATAAGAATTTTTGAATTGCTTCTCTATTTTGTTAAAGAGTGATGTTGAGATATTGATGGGTGTTGCATTGAATTTGTAGATAGACTTTGGCAGTATTGCCAAAACAAATCCTCAAAGAAACAACCATCCCATTAAAAGATAAGCTAAAGACTTTAAGAGAGACTTCCCTGAAGAGGAAATAAAAATGCCCTATACACACATGAAAAAATGCTCAACAGCTTTGGCTATAAAAGAAATGCAAATCAAAACAACTCTGATATTCTACCTTACTCCAGTTAGAATGGCCATGACCAACAAATCTAATAAGAACAGATGCTGGCCAGATCCTTGTGGAAATGCTGCTACATTGTTGATGGGAATGTAAACTTGTTCAGACACTCTGGAAAGCAATGTGGTGATTCCTCAAAAGACTAAATATAGAGCTCTCCTATGACCCAAAATTCTACTCCTGAGTATATACCCAAATGTCCAGAAACAAGGCCATACTAAACACACCAGCACAACCATGTTCACTGCAGCATTATTTACCATAGCTAAGATATGGAACCAACCTAGATGCCCCTCAGTAGAAGAATGAATCAAGAAGATGTGAAATTCTATGCTGCCATCAGAAAGAATGACATCCCCCCATTTGCAAGAAAATAAAAAGACTTGGAAGAAACCATATTAAGTGGAGTACGCCAGACACAAAGAAACACAGGCTCCATGCTTTCCCTCATTTGTAATTATTAAATCTAGGATTTTCCTAGCAGAGGAGTACAATAGCTCAAAAGCTATGCACATATGGCCATATAGAATGAAGCTAAGCAAAATGAATTCTAGGATATGGAAACTAGTGCTTTCTCTTTGTGATTGTTTGTTCTTAAGTTCTTAATGTACTATGTGATGTTATCTCTTTACTCCCCCCCCTCCTTATGTTTTATTCCCTGCTGTTGCTGTATCTGACTTTGGCACAGGGTACAGTATATATATTTGTTTATTGAATCAGGAGAGGAGGGACAGGGACAAACAAGATGATGAGATAAAAGCCAAAGGATGCCAACCATGGTGGCACACACCTGTAATCCTAGCTACTCAGGAGGCTGAGATCTGAGGATAAAGGTTCAAAGCCAGCCTGAGCACAAAAGGACCTGAGACTCTACCTCCAATTAACCTCTAGAAAATGAGAAGTGGGGCTTGACTCAAAGGTAGGGCAATAGCCTTGTGCTGAAGAGCTCAGGGACAGTGTCCAGGCTGAGTTCAAGCCCTGCAACCCACAAAAAAAAAGCCAAAGGATGAACCAGTGTGACAGCAATATTCATAAGGCAATATATTGGAAATGTACTTTACAACTTGTGAGGAGGTGGGGGGAGAGAAAGTGAGAGAAAAATATGGGAAAGGGTAACAATGTTCAAGAAGTAATGTACTCACTACCTATGACTGTAACTATAACCCCTCTACATATCACACTGATCATAAAAAAAGCAAAACAGCAACAGCAAAAACATAAGCCTATGTCTAGACCTTGGTTCTGAGTTCAAGCCCTAGTATTAGTATTCTTCCCTTCACCCCAAATAAAAGTATGGCTATGTGTAAGAGAAAAGCCCATGTCCTATGTACTGATAAGTGACTATTAGCTCTATTTTCCTTTTACCTATAGAGGTGATGAGTAGACATGCTCAAAGTGTAGATCTATAATACTATGCATACACATATATTCTATATTACTTTTGGATTTGAGATTCAATATCATGGTGTAAAGAAGATTAAACTTCAGTATCACCTCCTTCCAGAAGTATTCCAGTAACATTTTATTCTAAATTACTTTTTCTTCTTTGCTGAGTGAAGTACTCACAACTCAGTTCACACATCCCACTTTTCTGTATTAATAAATAAATACAGCAAGATCTATGGCCCATTCATTTATATATCTTTAGGTTTCAAGGCAGTATCTGGCACTCATGGATTCCTTGTATTATTGCAAACAAATATTTGATGTCTAAATTCTGAGCAAAAGAGCATGTCACTTCACTCAATTATATCACCTATCTCAGATCTTCAAGATAGTCCAATATTCTCTCATTAGAAGAAACCTGTGAATCGGCAAAGCAAGACCAAGAATGGCTGTACCAAGTGGGAGCATACCCTCACTAATTCTCATCGTCACGTCTACATGACATGTTTCTACTGTGGTCAGTAGGAAAAGAATTGGTAGAATCCCATACAAATGAATAATTAATATGCTTTAGGTATAGAAAGTGTGATGGATGACGACAATCAGATATACTTTATGATGGACAAAACTTATTACACTGATGTTTGATATAAAATGCTAGATGCAAAGATGGGAAATGCAGATGATAATCCATTATATATCCTACAAAATTAAGAAGAATTAGGAAAGAGGTGGTTAGGAAAGGGATGGGTGGGAATGTGAAATTGATCAAGATATATTATATTCAAAAACTCCTTTGTTAAATGACAACAATAACATTAGCAACAATAGTAACAATAACAACAATAGCAATAAAAATGGTAAAAACATTCGATGCTCTCGCAAAGAGAGGTGAGGGAGATGTAGAAATAGAAAATGGGAAATGTTCTTAAAATCTATTCTGAACTCACAGCTTGGTATGGTGGCATGGGCTTGCCATCCCACCTGCAATGGGAAAGGTTAGTAGATAGAAAAAAAAGGAGGAAGGAGAGAACGAGAGAGAGAGAAAGAGAGAGGGGGGGAGGGAGGGTTAGAGGAAGGAGAAGAAGGGAATGGAGAAAGAGAGAATGATACAAAACATTTAAAATTACTTTAAAAAGTTCCAACCTCTGAGTTATATGCTTGTACTCTAGAGAAAATCAATTCTAAAGATTTTTTAAAATTATAGCATATATAAATCAACTCATTTTTTTGTCAGTTGTGGGGCTTGAACTCTGGACTTGGGTGCTGTCCCTGAGCTCGTCAGTTCAAGGCTAGCACTCTACCACTTGAGCCACAGCACAATTTTGAGCTTTTTGGTGGTTCATTGGAGATAAGAGTCTCATGGGCTTTAGTTCTGGGGCTGTCTTTGAGTCGTGATCCTCAGATCTCAACCTCCTAAGTTACAGGAATGAGCTACTGACACCGGGCTTATAACTCTACTTTTTATGTATAGAAAATGAACAATTGCCTTAAGAATTTCTGAAATCCAGCATTTGAGGAGTGAGCATAGATAAAAATATACCTATCTCTACAAATGAGCTTGAATTAAAATTCAGCATCTTGTGGTTTCCATGCACTCCAGGTCTCTAGGTCTCATTCAATGTAATTGGTAAAAGGAAAGCTTTGTTCCGAGTGTCTTAAAGATGCCTTCTAATTTCAACTTGTATTATAAAAACATTTTTAAAATATTTTTTAATTTCAATATATAGAGGGATTACAGTTATATTTGCCAAGTAGAAGGTGCATTACTTCTCACAGACTGATATCCCTTCTTATGTTTTTGTCCAACAATTATTTTTTTTTGCCCAACCTACTGCTTGAACTCAGGGCCTGAGCACTGTCTTGGAGCCACAGCAACACTTCCGACTTTTTCTGTGTCTGTGGTACCAAGGAATCAAACCCAGGGCTTTGTGCATGCTAGGCAAGCACTCTACCACTAGGCTACACTCCCGGCCCAAAACAAAGATTTTTTTTAACATGATTTTTAAATAAGAAAAGTAAGACATATTGTAAACAAAGAAAAAATTCAAGGTGTAACAAAGCAATTAAATATAATCAAAGTCCCCAAATACCAATTTTTGCAGAAAAGCCTCTTCACTCCAGATGCCTAACTGTATTGAAGATTTCTCTGAATACACATGAACACAACTTGCATAGACAAAATAATGTGAAATAAAGCAGAATAATTATATCATTTTAATGAAAAAGCATTTATAAGTAAGTGAAATATTGTAAAGGACAAGAAAAGGCAAAGCCATACCTTTATGTATTCCGGTTTCATGGCTTTAATAAAAACGATGAATGAAAAGTGCATATGATCATATAAACTGATGCTTCTTGAAATGCTCTCAGTCCCTAACTTATGTAACTGTAACCCCTCTGTACATCAACTCTATAATAAGAGTTTTTAAAAACTATATTAAAAGCAAAGACGCTGGCTCAAGTTGCTAGTGGCTCACACTTGAAATTCTAACCAGGAGGCTGAGATATGAGGATCAAGTTTTGAAGCCAATCCAGGATGGAAAGTCTGTGAGATTCTTATCTTCAGTGAATCACCAAAAAGCTAGAAGTGGAGCTGTGGCTCAAGTGGTAGAGTGGCAGCCTTGTGCAAAATAGCTAAAGGAGAGTCATGTGTTCATGCCAAGTGTGCATGTGCATGCACACTCATGTATGCACGCCCACAGACATACACAAATTGCTTTTTACTTGGTTGGCTACATTACAAGTCGTTTGTAATGACTGACATCTATTGTCAGCTAATTTGCGTAGAAGCTCTCACTCTTCCTACTAAAAACAGCACATTTTAAAAGTTTGACTTTCAACATGAAAGAGATTCCACAGAGCATGTGTTCGAATTCTCCTCTGACAGCCTTGCAGCTCTTAGTGGGAAAACAACAACAACAACAGCCCTACTCTATCGCATCACAAATAACAATGAATTTGGCTGTGTCTGCCATGAAATTCTTGGGAAAAGGAAAATATTCTTCTCCTTTGTAAGACACACATTACTGAGCACCATAGCGCCTATCAACTTAGCAACTTGGGAATTTGAGTTTGGGAAGATGGTGGTTCAAGCTAGCCTGAACAAGAAAACGTAAATGGTCTCTTCTTAACTGGGCCATAAAATAGCAATGCACACTTGTCATCCAGGTATTATTCAAAGAAGCTCAAGACAAGCTGATCCTGGTGTGTACTGTGCAAAAATGTAATACCCTATCCCAGTATCACAAACAAAACAAACAAAAAAATACCTGGAGGTGTCACTCAGCAGTAAAAATTTCTGCCTAGCAAGCAAGAAACTCTCAGTCCTTCAAATCCCAATCCTTCCAAGTACCTCAACAATTATTTATATTTATAATAATTGTATAATAGTTTATAATTTTCAAACAATATGTTATAATAATTATATATACGTAGTTATACATACACTAAATGAAAGAAAAAAATATCTAAGACTGGAAACCACAAAGTGCTTGGATCTTATTGGACAGACAGAAAAGTGTGTGTGTGTGTGTGTGTGTGTGTGTGTGTGTGTGTGTGTGTGTCCTTGCCTGTACTGGGGCATGAAGTCAGGGCCTCCTTGTCTCACTTAGTTTCTTTCCACTCAAGCCTGGTGCTCTACCACTTGAGTTATACCTCTACTTATGGTGTTTAGCTAGTTAGTTGAATATATGAGCCTCACAGACTTTTTTCTTCCTGGACTTGCTTTGAACTGACATCTTCAAATCTCAGCCTTCTGAATAGCCAGGATTACAAGCATGAGCCTCCATGCCTGGGTCAGTATGAGAACTTATTGTTAGTAAATTTGCATCAGATTTCTTGTCTGTGAATAGAAGTGTAGGCTACCATTGTTAGGCTCAGTCTGGGAAGTCATTGCAAAGCAAATACACTTCGTTTACATTCCACCACCTAATAAACAGCAGGAACCAAAGGCACAAATTAACTTTGCTGCCAAAGTAGTCGTCTGTGACTGGACAGGGCCATGTTTCAGCTATGCTACTGCCAAGGAGATTTCAAGGTCAGAGTCAAATTACACAGCTATTATGTTGTAGAAGACAATATGGAAGATAATTTATTTATCAATGGATACATTTTATCAAAAGCAACATTTAACAGAGGTCAGAATACATGGAATGAATGGTGTCTAGAGAGCGGTTATTTCTATGGCAAACTGCAAATATATGAGTCTAGGGTCAATCATCTCAAGCTCACATGCAGACTTTCTTTCATTTTCTAGAAGCCATGCATATTGCAGATGGTCAGTATCTTTAGGAATGTTAATAGAAAGTTAGTAATGAGGTGTTTGAAAGAATTACATCGAGACAAACTGGATTCCAGACAAGTCATCCAATTTATACTTAATGTTAAAAAGCCTGTTAGCAATTTCTTTTTTTTTTTTTTTTTGCCAGTCCTGGGCACTGACCTTGGACTTTCTCAAGACTAGAGCTCTATCACTTGAGCCAGAGCACCATTTCTGGCTTTTACCCTGTATGTGGAACCGAGGAATTCAACCCAGGTCTTCGTGCTTGCTAGGCAGGCACTATACCACTAGGCCCCATTTTTTTTTTTTTTTTGACAGAAAGAATCTGAAAGATTTTTGAATGGTTTTCCCAAAGAAAGGACGAATAAAAGTCCTTTCTATCTCTCTTATCAGATTAAGCAAGATTCATAGCTAAAAACCAAACAACAATGCTAAACCCTGGGTGGCTTATGTCTACCGTTCTAATTACTCAAAAAGATAAGACCTGGAGATCACAGTTCACAGCTAATGTGGGCAGAAAAGTCTTCTAGATTTCATGTTCAATTAACCAGCAAAATGCCAGGCTAAAGGCATAGCTCAAATGCCTGCATCAATAAGCAAACTGAGGGAGAGTACTAGGCCCTGAATTTTAGCCCCTAAACTGGCACCCAAGCATGCACACAAACACCTCCACAATCTCCCTCCACCCCCTCCTACACAGACAACCAAAACCAAGCCACAAACATAAAACTACCATTAGAGGATTCCTCTAATTGAAAAAAAAATTCTGTCTGGTTGGCAGGGCCTGGAGACTTGCCTCTCTTCTTTCAGCCCAATCCTTGTATACAATCAAAGATGGAATATGAAGGATTGACCCCCAATTTATTATTCAAGAAGCATACACCTGGTGGCTTAGATAAATATTCCATTGTGAGCCCAACCAAAAAGCCCCCCACTCTCCTAGACCTAATGGATTTTTCATTGACCCCTGTCTCTTTCCTCAGACTACATACAAGCCTGACCTCAAATCCAAGGCCCCCCACACACAGTCCTTGCCCGTTTTTGTTCCTCAAGAAGACATTCCTAGCCTATTGAAGATGGATTCCAGCCTGTTTGTTTTCTCTTCCATTTTCCTAACAGGGATCACCTTAAATAATTGTTTTGACAAAGAACCTAAGGGGAACCTAAGAAAAGAACTTTACATTGCTTTTGTAGTATAGCAAAGTTCACAATTTAGACCTACTTTCAATCTCATTGCTTACAAGGAATGAGATTAAAATTTCCTGCGGCAAACATTAATACTTGAATGTAGTTTTGTAATAGTCTTCACATATTTCAAACATGTGAGAATCTATCATCTGGATTTGATTTTTTGAAAAAGATACTTATAGATATTTTTTCTGAAGTGACCCTTTTCTCCTTTTTCCAATATTTTGTGACAAAATTTGAGACATAAAGCAAAATTTAAAGAATATTATCGCATACATCTACATAAGTATCACCTAAATTCTACCATCAACATATACTTGTCTTTCTTTATTCTCTCTCCATCTGTCTACCCATCCCTGTAGACGTTGATCAAGCCATCTTATTTTTTCTGATGCATATGAATGCACATTGCATATGTCAGTATATTTCCTGTTAAATATTTCAGCATGCATATCATTAAGTAGAATTCATTTAGTTTTATGATGTAAAATTGCTTTACAAAGAAAGCCAGTGTCTTTTTTTCCCCAGTATTGAAAAGCAAACCCAAGAACTCAGTCTTGCTAGACAAGCACTACCACTTCATCTATGCCTGTCACCAAAGGTGGCCATCTGCAATGTGATAGTTTGCATTTTATAAGACATGCCCACTATGTTATCAGAACTCCTGTGCTAAGTCTGGGCCCTTGAGTCGTTCCACAAGGTCTAGTAGTAAAAGTTTAGTTTTCTCCATTATTCAGAGGTGAAATCCTCAAGAGATGGGACCAAAGAAGGGAGCAAATTCAGGATCTTGGTTGCATGGCTTTGAGTCAGTTAGTGGTATTCCAAGCTCTGCTTTTTCTTCTGGCTGTGAGGTGGTGGCTTTGCTTTGTTACAATATCCCTTCCAGATCTTCTACTTTGACACAAGCCCAAAAGCATCAAGGCCAACCATTTAATGACTGAAACTTCCCGAAACTATAAGACTAAATACTCCTTTCCCCTTTTCAGGTTGAGTACCACAGGTACTGTTTAGAGTAACAAAATGCAAAGTCCCACATCTAGCAGAATATCATATTTTACTTTCATTTTAGAATTTCTTCAGTGCTTTCTGGTTCACAGTACCTCCCTCCTCCTTGAAGCCAGCACCATTCTTGTTTTTATCCATATCCCAGAAATTTTCTCTGGAATATTATATAACAGAACCATACAGAATACATTCTGTTGTCTTCCAGTCAGTCAGCATATTGTTTAATGCACTAGTTATCTGTTGGTTTTTATTTCAAAGGAATGATCTCTGCTCGTTATACTATGGTTATTAATTTGTGTTTCTGGAAATTGGGCTTATTTTTAATTCTTGAGTAGCACAGACTAAGTTTCTGTGAATATTTCTCCATAGATCTCCACATTCTACATCTTATATCAGGTATTTTCAGTGTTTCCTTCCTAAAACTGCAGTCCCTTGGACTTCTGTGTACTTTAGATTACTTAGTAAGTTTCACTTTCCAGTCTTGCTTGGACTTGATACATTCTGTGGAATATTCTGTTTCCTTTGAGCATTGAGCACAATTGGAAAGAATTTTTAAAAAGGAAGAAATGACCTTAGGCATATTCTTGAAGTGTGAACACACATTTTTTTTCAAACAACTTACATGTAAAATATCAGTTTGTATTCTAGAAGGAAAAATGTTTTTTTTTAAAAGAATGCTGTATAATCTCTGTACTTTCATAAAGATTGACTGTGACTTAAAATAGCCTGGAGTTATTAATGTTGTAAATCTTTCAGAAAGAGATTTTAGTGCTCATTCCACTTGCTCTCAAAAAAATAAATCAGCATTTCATAGAGCTCAACATAAGTGACACAATTTCAAATGCTATCAAGATTAGACTATTACTAATACCCAGGGAGGAAATGAATTGGAGATTTTAAAAATATTTGTCTAAATAACTAAATACAGTCGTGGCAGAGCTGTATCATTTTAGCTATCCCTCTCAGAACTTGAACCTTTGATTAAAAAAAAAAGAAAAACTGGGTGAGGATAAAGCTTGTATTATTGATTCGGAGTCTTCAAAAGAATTGGAAAGAACTAATTGTGTATGATGATAAATTGCCAGAGGAAGTTGGGTAGGTATGAAGTCAGACAGTTTTATATCAAGAGCTACTGAGGCGGCATCTTAAGTATTCTTTTCTGGGAACTTATTTACTATATGATTGCATGACTCAAAATACCCTATACATGTCATAGAATGATTCATCTTAAGTATGACACCATTTTTAATAATAAGGTTATACACATAGAGAATTTATATTTATTTTATCTACAGAAACAAAACAAATCTAGTCGTTCTGTTTCGTATCTGTTTCTCATCAAGTAATTTTTTTGTGTAAAATTATTGTTTTTCAGAAAGAAAACCAAACCTTATAATTCAAGATATTTCAACAGAGATAAAGTTGGGCTGGGGAGGTGGCTAGGTGGTAAAGCACCTGTTTGGCAACTATGACATCCTGCGTTGAACCACAGTACAGTCAAGAAAGAGAGGGTTGGGGCAGAGTTCGTTTTATTAGGCAACTATGATAACCATGAGGGACTTGCATAATGCATGGGAGATACAGAATTATAAAAGCCATTATCTCATTGAAATAAGCATCATGACAGCATTTGAAGTGCAGTAGCAGCAGATCTTTCAAATTTTTATTTTTATTATCTTTTTATTGGTGGAAATGGGAAAGAAAGGCAGGGCAATGTTTCCTTAGCTATCTGGGTCAAGAGAGCCATCTGGCACTCATTTAAACCACTATGAGAAAAACAATAAACCCTTCACTAATATTCCAATCTCTTCACTAATTGCGATAATCAGAACATCTGGTTAGGGTTTCCCTTGTCTAGAGTGTTCCGTTCCACATAGATTGTATTGGGCACCAAAGTTCCTTCTGAATGTGTTGGCGCTCCATGACAGCTTCTCCAACCCATCTCAGCCTGGCTTTAGCTGGCTATGCCATTTTGCCTCTTCTTGTTGCTTGGGGTTCTGAGTGTCACTTGAGTTTCCAATAGAGAAATGACCTCAACTTCTATTAAATAATAATCATAATATTACTGTTATTATTATTTCTATAATATTGTTCCTGTTTCCAAGCTGTGTGCTTGGACTCTTTTTTATCCAAATTGTATCTTGGAGTCGATTACTGTATTAATCAGAATGCACTTTGGTAACTGACCCTCAGGCTTTCAATCTCCTGAAGATGTCCTCTCTCTGCTTTCCAATATCTAGACTTGGGTTTTTGTCTCCTTATACCATTTGATGGGTTTTGACTGGAACCTACACACAACAGGGATGTATACACCCAGACACACTCAATCCCAGACTCCTGTCAATCCCAAATTCCAATGTGATAGAATAAAACAGGATCAGAATATCAAGATATCTTCATTCTAATTTTTACTTATACTAGTTAGCACTGAAATTTTTGGAGATTTTTCTATTCATTTTACACCACGAAGAATCCAAAATACAAATTTGCTTCCAGTTCCAGTATGCCATAATTTTATAGCTTTTGTCATCTTGATAGGTATAACCCATTGCATATTAATAAGTAGGTTGAAAGGCATTCAAAGTTTTCCAGGTATGGTTACCATCTTAAAATAAATAGCAGTAGATTATTGTGATTTTAACTTTGACTACCATGAAAATGGAGAGTAATTTTGCACACTATACTGCCTAAGTCCAATGTGAACCAACTATATTCTAACCCTGAGAGCAGAGCCCATGTAATTTTGTAAACTCTTCTACATGTGTTTCTAATGTGTAACTAATATTATATACCACAATAATAGTCAATATGAGTCAATGGATAGCTGGAAAGGTGTTTTAGTGACCATTTCAAGCAGTGAATTTGGTATAATGTGTCATAGAAGAATAAGACACAGAAATAGACAATAGATATTTATCTAATCTGAAAATAAAGTATGAGGGCTGGGAGTTTGGCCTGGTGGTAGAGTGCTTGCCTAGCATGCACGAAGACTCGGATTTGAGTCCTTGGTATCACATACACAGAAAAGCCAGAAGTGGTATTGTGGCTCAAATGGTAGAGCACTAGCCTTGACAGTGCTTCAGGCCCTGAGTTCAGTCCCCAGGACTAGCAAGAAAAAAAAAAGAAAAGAATATATGAATTTTTATCTCAAACTTGGGCTTTCTCATGTACATCGGTGGAAAAATCACTCATTGATCTTTTTAGATGAAAAAGAAATGCTTGTCTTTTTGACACTGTTTCTTTTCTCCATTCTCATCTGGAATCTGACACGGATTCTTATGAATCAAGATGTTATCAGGGGCCTGATTATGGGGTTCACAGCACAGACTCACAGACAGCACTGACTGGAACAAATGCCTGGGTTTACTTGGTTGATAATGATTTGACATCAGATGCTCGCACGGAGATTCACACACATCCACATAAGAGCGAAACAGTAAGAGCAGAAGACAAAGCCCACAAGTAAGATAAGATGGGTGACAGAAGTGAGCACCCTGTATTACTCCTGGAAAAATCAATAAAGCAAATATGCTATTGTTTCTAAGTGTCATATTACAATAATGTTTTCCTAAAGACTGTTGTCAGCATCTAATTTAAAAAGGCATATGCTTGTGTTTGCTTAAAACAAAAGGGTGGTTGACTTAATGAATTATTTACAGGCGTGCAATATGGCAACAGTGTCATTATGAACTCTCTTCTAAGATCTCCTCTGGCTACTGCTGGCAGGGTGTCAATTTGCTTGTTTCTACTGTAGGTGCATGAAATTGTAAAGCTATTCAGAGCAATGAGATTCTACCATTGGACTGAAGAATGTAGGAAAACCCAGAAAGAAAACCATGGCAACAAGAGTCCCTCCAACATTTATTTGGTCTTAACAATGTGTAATGTGGAGTTCAAGTTAAGACAAGAGGATTAGAATTACAGAAGCTGAAAGCAGTTCAAAGAAATCAGAACAGAACCCCATGAACCACTAGAAGCAAAAGAATAGAAACCTCTTTTCTCTAGCATGTATGCTACCTGACAATACTTGCTTGGGCAGGAAGTACGGACAGTCCTTATATTTTGGCACCACAGTTATGAAACAGGAGAAATTCAAAGAATTTGGGCCTTTTAAGAAAATAACGTAAAAAGATTTAAGAAGAAAAATAATGGATGGCGTTAAAGTCCATTTTCTTTAGGATGTCCTGCCAATCAAATATTTCCTATTTAGGGAGTGTATCCAGATAGAATCTGTGAATTCTGTGAATGCAAGTGACCATTCTTTGGAAATATGTTAGAACCAAGCACGACCAGGGAGATCAAATCTCCACAGAGATGGTGAATGATCCTCAGGTCAGAATTGTTTGTAACTTGTAACGTTATCTTGTCTCTAATCACTGATCAGAGACATTGGCTGAGGGGGTGATTTGAACTCAGATTTCAGTTTTGTAAAAATGGCCTTGTGAGAAGATTTTGTAGATAAAAACCCCAGCTTCTAAGGACAGTGTGGGAAAGAAAGAGGCCATGGAGACAGCAAGTGGGAGCATGCTCCCTAAGCTTTGTTGTTTTCTTCTTCCAGAACAGAGTGCTGATTATCTGCCTCTTCTGAAGCCCATCCATACTAGATGTTGACATCTGTGATTACAGAGGTTGCACTGTTTTTGACTTCAATATCCTGGTCTCATGGGAAATTTCCACTTGAAAGTAGGATAAGCTGGAAACACCGGTGAACTAATATTTTGATCTTAACATGTTCATTATCATGTTTATCATACTTTAAGGGTCATAACAATTTAAAGTTGTCATTTGATATTTTATTTCAAGATTCCCAAAGATAAATGTAGTGGATTTTCTTATTAACTCTGTGAAAGAAAAGCTCTTAAATGCAAATGAGAATGTGCGTAAATCTCATATATTCTTAATGCTCAGATGCCACACTTTCTCGTGATGAAATGGAAGCTCAGAGATAACACTGAGTCCAATAGAATTACAGTTATAGCATATTCTATTCTGAAGCAAGGGAAGAATGAAGAACATTATTTCCCACCTCTTCTCTCCTCTCCCCACTGCTTCTCACAAATGCAGGTTTGAGACTTTGTTCAACGGAAGTGAGAAGTGAGAAATCACAAAGCCAAAGGGGCACTGAGATCCTCTGGTTCTCCTTCCATATTAAATTCACCAAGTGCATTTGCTCCTTTGTAGTCCTCAATAAATCGTTAAAGTTTGGATGATAAAATCTCGGTGGTATGTCTTTCTGGTTTCTATGCTGAGGGCAGCCTTTCTGAGCCTCTCATTATGAAGCTGAAAGTATTGAGAATCACTGTAAGCCCATAGATTGTCATGGAACTTAATATCATTAATATAAGATCATTAATATAAGAGTTCCTCTTGCAATAAGTATAGAACAAATTCAAGAATTTTAGATGCTGTTGTCACTATTTTAGTTTTCTGACCAATGACCTTCTGGTCTTCTTTGAAATTAGCATTTATTTATAGTATTGAAGTGCTTTCATTGTGATATTTCCATTTATGCACACTGTATTTTGAACAAGTTTACCCCTTCTTCTACATTCTTATTTCTCCTTTCTCTTCCCTAGTTTTTAGTGTTTAGTGGGTTTCATTAACATTGTCTCTATAGAGGACTTTCACTTTAGAGGGTTGTTAAGGCTCAAGGACCAATAGCAAGGAAGAGAAACTAATGAAATTTCTTGTTTTTTAATTGGTGAGATAGAAGACTGTAATGTTTCCAAATAGCCTAAAATTAGCTGAGAACTCAAAGTGTGTAATATTCCACAGAAATATTTGTGTGTCATATCCTCTGATACAGGCTTCCTGGATTCTACTGCTGGAAAACAGAAGTGCTATTTCTCCACACTTTAAGTTCTGAATATAGTTTAATTTTCTTTAGAAAACCCCATCTGACTGATGATTAGATCATTTAATTTTAATATTTCTACTGAGATGACAATGCAATATTATTAATAATGCTTGTCATGTAAGGCCTATAACCAGCAAATAGCCAGAGGAAGGAAACAAGACATGCTCTATGAATTCTTTTTTCATAACTTTTCAGTTAAATTTTAAAGACATATGTTTTAAAACAATCTGCCTAAAATATATTCATAGACTATTGAATTTATGTTCAAATTCATAGAAATTTCTTCCTTCCTCTCTCCCCTTCTTCCTTCCTTTCTTCCTTCCTTTTTTCCTTCCTTCCTTCCTTCCTTCCTCTTTCCTTCCCTTCTCTTTCGCTTCTTTCTTTCTTTCTGTCTTTAATTTTTCCTTCTTTTTGGGCTGGTACTGAGACTTGAAGTCAAGGCTTTGTGAGGGAGCTAAGATTTTTTTCTTTCAAGGCTGTCACTTATACTACATCTATAGCTCCACTTCTGGATTTTTAGTAGTTCATTGGAGATAAGAATCTCAAACTTTCCTGCCCAGGCAGGTTTTGAACCACAGTTCTCAGATCTCAGTAGCTAGTATTTTAGGCTTAAGCCAAGAGCTCTCACCAAGGTTTCATATTCTTCAAGTGTTCACAAATTTCACCCATTATTCACCTACTATTTCAAACAATTCAAACAATTATCATACTAAGTTTATTACTATTTTTATTAAACAGATAAATAAACTTATATGTAGCTAATTCTTCTTATAGCCCAAAGTTAATGACAGGATTAGGAGATAGACTCAGGTATGCTGAGACCAAGCTTCCAATCTTCTTTCATCACAAGGCAGCTGCTCTTTTGTTTTTGTATCAATGGGGAGAGAAATGTTGGTTTTCTATTTATTTTTAGGAGAATTCACTTTCTGAATGAAATATCATGTTGAGAATTGGTGCACCTGATAAGTGAAATTATGTGCAGAATCTCTAATGAGTTCCCCAGCTCTCTCTCACACAAACCTTCGCCTTCTCAGGGTGGAGGCGAAAGACTTCATCTTAATCTATGATTTCACTTTTGAGCATGAAACGTATGTGGAGAGGATGGGTGGCAAAATAGGTATATTCATACTTGGTAACTACTCTACAGTGGTGACAGCATAGGGCAGCTGTTCAGGGCTGTATGCCACCATGTAAGTCACCTGTCCCCAGAGCCAACCCTGTGTGTAGACTGGGATAACTTTAAAGCCTTTTGTGCTAAATAGTCTCTAAACTAAAGCAGACATCTTTTCTCAATGGCCCTTGCCTAGGTTGTATTTATATTTGTATAGGAATAGTCACCAAGGCTGTTAAATTACATTGTAATGGGTTAGAAACTTTAAAAAATTCCCGCCTTTGTACTTGCATATCCGATTTTCACATTAGCTCACAGTAAGAACTGATATTTCTCAGGGAGGGGTGAGGGCAATTAGTATTTTCAAAGAAAAGTAAACTGAGGCAAGGTTGTAGCTCTGTGGTGGGGAACTTGCTTAGAATGCACAGGGCTCTGGATTTGATCCCTACTACCTTAATAATAACAACATAAACAAGAAATGAAGGAATATTGAAGTGAGACATCGCAGATGCATCGAAAGAACTGTTGTTGGTGTTTTGTGGGGTTTTCTGCCTTAATTTACATTTGGGTATCTGAGAGGGGCCTTGCACATCAATCAAGGTAGGTCACGTCAATCTAGGAGTGCACCAAGTCCAAACAGAGGAATTCCTTTTCCTTTGGTTTTCTTGAACTTCCAAATATTCCTAAATTGTGTGGACCGAAAGTTAGCTATCAGGGTGTGAATGGAGAGGAGGCTGGGGGGCTTGCTGATGTGGGAAGGGGGCAGGCTGGCTCCCTTAAAGGGGCAGCTTAGGAAATAACCAAGATGGAACCAAGGAGCATTTCAAGAAGTTGGTAGAAAAATAGAAGTCTGAAAGTGGTCATCAGAGAGTAATGGGAAGAGCTAGATTGCACACTGCCCACAGCCACAGAATTTAGCTGCAAACACCTTTAGGATAAGCACCACATGTATGGACACAACAGAAGTGACCCTAATTTAACAACACTTCTGGAAAGTCTCATACAGCCAAAGTGCCCATTCAAAGATGGATAGAATCATCCTCAGAGGACAACATGCTTGCTCTGAAGACTAAACTCGTGTGTGTGTGTGTGTGTGTGTGTGTGTGTGTGTGTTACACCATCAGAACAGGTTTCACTTTAGGCAGAACTAGACTCTTCACACGTTTTTCCTGGTGGAATGTAAATTAGAAGAAGATGGAAATGTCGGTGAGTGGGGTGGGCATGAAGAAGCCTTGAGGGGTAGGGCACCAGTGGCTCACACCTGAAATCCTAGCCACTCAGCAGTCTGTGATCTGTGGATCCTTGTTTGAAGCCAGCCCATGCAGAAAAGCCCATGAGACCTTTATCTTGAATTAACCAGTAAAAAGCCAGAGTTGGAGGGGGTGGCTCAAGTGGGACAGTATCAGCCTTAAACAACAACAACAAAGAAAGCCAAACAAACGAAAGTGCAAACCTCTGAATTCAAGCCTCAGTACTCAGTACTAGGACAGAGACAAGCAGACAGACAGAAACAAAGAAAAAAGGCATTAAAAACTCACATGGTTTTAAGTAAAATATGAGGTATCTGTGTTTTGGTTGCAGCTAAGTTTTAATAATGTATACTTGGTGACTCTTCCATATGTCAATGAAATAAGACCAGCTTGAAGTTCATTGTTAAACTTCCACATAAGTGTGTATCCTACTTATGAGCAAGTCTAGCTGTGACAGAGCTTTCCGCATGGATAGAACTCCTGATCTTCCTTCAGTGGTGCCCTGAGTTTGAAAAGCATCATTTTTCCCCACTTCAATTCTTTTGAAATATAGCACAGAAAGCACATGAAAGAGTATTTGGCTTTTTTAAAAAAAAAATGTTTTTTCTTCCCAAGAATTACCCTGGAAAACTAAGCCAGCCAAGAACAACATGAGAAGCATCAATTGACCACAGTGATAACAACATATCCAGAAGGCAGGCTGTCTGACATGAAGTCTCGGAGGAAAGAAATTGCTGCACTGTGGAGAGCTTGAGGAGTTCCAGGGAGGTGGCCCATTGTCAGTAATCATGGTGGCACAGACAAGCCGGGTGTGGTCCTTTAAACCCAGTGGAGGCTTCCTGAGTCCTCTCAGCCATCTGGCTTTGCTGGGTCACTCCAGAAAAGAAACCAGCCTTACACACTAGAATAATGCAAGTGGTATTAAGAGAACAGCCATAACCATAAGTGACAACTGCGCTGGCTTCCTTCCTCATATGTGGCTTTACCTTTCGTTTATCATTTACTCCTTTCTTTCGATTAGCTCATTATATACTTGATTTCTTGTGTCAAAAATAGTAAAAGACAAGCTCTTAGAAGAGCAGTTAATGATTCTCATTCTGTAGTGGCTTTTATTTATACTCAGTTGCTTTAACCGAGTCTTGTAAACAATGCTTTAGTATACCAGCATGGCCAACTGTGGTTTTAAGTGGTCGTCTGAGAGTGTAAGCTTGAAGAGTGCAGAGCTGAAATGTAAATGGAAGGTAGAGTAACCTGCATAGAGCAGAATGTGTGGGCTGGTTAGCTTGCATCTGTGCCTCTGGCACCTGTAAGGTAAATATTCCTGTCAGCTATCTGGGAAAGGCTAAGAGGAGTGTGGACAGCTTTGGAGATGGGGTATAAAGCCCTGAAACAGGTGATAAAAAGAAGTGTGAGACTGTCTAATTCTGGAGAGAAATGTCAATTTTCAGACTTTTCTTCTCTTTGCCTTTATCTGGAAATCTGGTGAGAGAAGGAATGGAAATTCAACATTGATTCTATGACTCCATCCAAATCTGTGTGAATTAGGTGAGCTACTACTTGCAAATAACCCAAGCCTTGATCTGCTCTCTTACTGGTTGTTCAGTATTAGTTTTCCCAGCCACAGAGCTTGTTGGCTCCCTCAGGACAAGGATGCCATCTCAGGCAGGGTCCCAGCTAGATGCACAGTGAAAACCTTGAATGTTTCAAGGGAGGTTTTAATAAGGGGTCTGGTCAGAAAGGTGTGGGCAGCAGTAACGGAGACCATACAGGGTAGCCAAGAAGAGGAAGCAGGTTTGTTGTCTCTTCAGGCCCAGGGACCATAGAGGAGGGGAGCTCTAGAGATAGGATCAGTGACTTTCAGGGAATGCAGAGGTGAGCAGGGTGCAGAAAGAGCCAGTGGTCCTTCTTCTACCCACAGGACCCTGGAGGGCTGCTTCAGAGGGACGGGGCTCCTGGAGAGACTAAGAGCTTGGAATGGAATCAAAGAATAGCTGAGAGTAGATCTGAGAAGAGCACAGGCTCCTCAACACAAAAACATTCGCTGTCTCTTGAAATCCAGTCTCTCTCAGAAGGCCTCCACAACCAGCTATTTAACAAAGAGGGTGCCCTTAGCATCGTAGTGCCTTTTCTTCCTTATCCATGTAGCTCATGTTCCTGTTCCCCACAGGACAGGAAGACCTCTTGATCGATTTCAGGTGCCCTCTGAAAGTCTGACTGTAGACATGATTTCAAAGCATAATTTAACTGCAAGCAATAGCAGACCTCTAAAGCCCAGATCAAGAGTTCTAAATAAATCTTCCTCCCATAATTGCCGGGACCTGGCTGTGTCTTCAATTTTATGAACCAACCCTCACATCTGAGTTTACATCCCCTCCTAGATCAATCTTCGGTAAGGAAGTGGCTTCTCTAATAACATGCTTCTCAACATCAGGCAGGTCCCAGAATGACCATGAAAGTGAGGCGATGTGAACAGCTGGGAGTAGCTGACGGTAGTAAACACAGATGTGCCTGACAGGACATTAACTGCTTAGCAGGTTGATGTAACTGACTTCTCCACATTCAGCAAAGCTTGGTAGTCCCTGAGATGCTGCTACACAGGCATAATGATTGCTGCATTTCCCTCCACTCCTTGGCAAAGGTATTTCTGCAAGGTTGATGCATGGCTTCCGTTCGGTGATAATTATGAGGTCAGCTCCAGGCTTGTGATTTACAGGCTGGGCTCGGAACACTTTCAATAATTCAGTTCCCGTAAGTCCGTGTTATTGGCCCCTGAATGCACTTGCTTAAGCTAATTAAAAAATAAGCTGAAGAAATTCATTTCTTATGCAAAATTAAATCGGATATACACACTTCCTATCACACCTTGTCATGTTCATTTCTAGCTCAATTCTCCCTTTCACTGCTCACTTTTCAGCTTGAGAATTCTCTCTAATGCAAACATTTGGGTTCTCAGAGAGATAGAACTGGTCTTTTCAAAAATGTTGGGCTATGGCACAACTTTAATAAAGTACAAAAAGAATGTTAATTTTTTGTTTGTGGAATTATGATCCGGTGTCACTGCTGTGAGTCTGGCAGATTGATTCTCTAGTGTTGGGACAGGAGTCATCCAGGGAAAATGCCACCCTGTCTGTGGGAAAGGAGCCTGAGACCCTGACAGGAAGAACTTGATGGAGCCTCTGAGATCTTTGCCAGCAGATATCAGTGCAATGGACACATTCGTACATTGGTGAGATGAAGAGCAAGAGCCTATGGATCTTTCTAGATTAATAATGCAAACGAATATAGACAGAAAACGAAATACATCCTGTTTGTTCACATCCGGTGTCCAGAGGTGATGGAGAGCCATCTTTAGATGCAGGCACTTGTTCACATCGCTAATCTAGGTCAACTCCATCAAAGGCATGTTTCCCACACAGAGTTAACTATGCAACCAAAGACATTGCTGGTCCAACTTTTCAGTGTTTTCTTTTGTTCTGATAAGCCTTAAACAACTGTCACAAGGAAAATAGTTTTGATATCACAGAAGATATTTGTAAAAACTTGGAGAAACACTCTGTCACAGAATTGCTAAAGTCAGAATGGCCAGTAGACCTTATCTTGCAGATTTGGTCATTCTGGTTTTCATTTTAACTTCTGGAGAATTCTTAGATATCAAGAATGAAAGATTGAGCAATGCAACTTGTCTCCTCAAAAGTTTTCTATTGGACTTTTTATTCTTTCTTTTTCTTGTCGATTTTTTTCTTAAGGATATCCTAGTATTAACAATGGCTTTCTGAATGACTCAGAATTATGTGTGTGTGTGTGTGCATTTTTTATTAAAAATTTTATTAACATTGATTTTTACATCATATTTCAAATGACGTGTTTAACAAGTATTCAAGAAGGGAATCTCTATATACAATCACCGGCACATAGATTTTAGAACATAATCAAAATTAGGCTAAGGGTTTGTATGTCATAGATACATATTAATCTATGTAATAAAACATTATGTCCATAGAGTCATAAGTTTTTATGTCTATGTAGTTGTGTTTATATTTCCATTACCATGTCCATAGCATTGGGTATGCAACTATTGAGTCCTCGCTCTTGTACTGTTTGGATCTAATAGCCACATATTAAGGATACGCCTTTTGTTCCTTTGGTCTTGACTTGTCTCACTCAACATGATTTGTGCGCACCATTTTTGAGACTCAAACTGTGACAACTTGAAACACATTCTCTAAACACTAGGCTTGTCAATTCAGTTGAACCAACTTAGAGTCAATCATGGAAATCTCTCTGATTCCCCGTTCTACCTCACCCACCGGTACTTAGAATTAGGAACCAATATTCTACCATTAAAAAAATACAGCCAATGATTTATTAGATTGATTGACCTTATCATTGCTACATATCAATTCCAGAACATGCAAAAATCTTATTGTACTGTACATTATGGATTTATTAGTTCAGCAGGACAGTGGATTTTTGCTTCATTCCTTTCCCCATTGCCATAGAGTAGACCTGGGAGGGTCATTATCAGTATCAATACACAGAGAATATGAATACACAGGAAGTGTGAGTTAGACCACAGATTGAATTATATAGATGAGCTTTCAGACCTAAAAAACTTTGAGTCTGGAGGAAGTTTCAAAAATCTCTTGCATTCATGAATGCTTGTTTTCTGAGTATTACTTCAACAAAACAAAATAAAAAAATAGCTGTCAGTGGTGTTTTATTCACATTTCTCTTTCATAGTACTGCATAGCAGTCCAGTCAGTGTGGCTCTGAGTTGTCGACTTAAAATAAAAATGGGACTAAACTTACATGATTTCAATCTAAAAAAATGCCTTCAGAGATAGGCCTTCCTATTGTTTTATTGAAAAGGAATTCTATTGCTTCCTTGATTTCCTTCTAATAGAGGTCCTGATAAAAGTAAAATAGAAATGGAAGATGATAAATGACTCACAGGTAAATTATTCAATGAAAAGAATCCCCAAGAAATAGAAATAGAAATATTAATCACTGCTCTGAGCTTGTTCAGTGCTAAGCTATGGAGTATAATATATCCCACAGTTTAATTATTATTATCATTATAGACATAGTGGCCCACAGTATTTCTGGTAATTGCATCAATACAATCTTTTCCTAAAGTGAGTTCCACACAGCGCTGTGTGATGTTTTTGCCAGGAGAACAACTTTGTATTTATGAGAGACTCACATTAATGTTTTGAGCAGTGCATCCTGGATCTTCACTGCTCTTGATGCAGAGTCAGAAACATCTGTGTTCAGTTCCAAGTTGGACCTTAGTTTTATTCTAAGCGATGTTCCCGCTCACACCAAAAAGGAATTCAATTAAACTAAGCCATGTGATGCTACATAAAATCAAGCCTGCTACCAAAAGAAATAGACTGAAACAAATGCTTTCATAAGAATTGGCACTATTAAACAAGACATAAAAGTTGTTTTTCCCCCCTCATGGCTAAGATTAGTGGATTCCAAAGTTTTTTTAAGCCTGATATTAAATTTCAAATATAACTTTTCTTCAGAGAATTAATATTTATTTAATGCACATAAAGACACAAAGAAAGTCATCAAAATTTCTCTTTTAGCAATAAATTTTTAGAACTTAATTTAATATAGTCATAGTTGTAGGAAAAAAAGAACTTCAGGGAAATTACACCAGAGAGTTTCTTTCCCACTTGGGATGTCATATTGTCAACATACCGTCTCTAATAACATTATTTTCTCCTATGTTGTGAAGCTATTTCCTTCAAGGTTACTTCCAATGATGATAAAGTAAGTGTTCTTAGGTCAAGAAAAACTTGAAAAGAGTAATGAAAAACCAAGCTTTCAGTCTTCAGTAAGATCTTTGTACATACACATAAATGCACTCAAATATTTATTTCACTTAAATAGAATTCTGGCTGCAATTATCAGATTGAAAATGCTGACTCAACCAGGAGATAAATTTGAAGCAAAACATTATCTTTCTATTCAGTATTATTTCAGACTTTCCACTCAGAAAAATATTCAAATTTATTCTGAGATTCCCAAAGATTTTGATTGGCATCCCTCTGGCTTTTCGCCGATCTACATTTTTCTACGCTGTGTGGTTTCAGCAGATATGATTTTAAAATGATAATATAAAGTGAATTATACATGAATGAATTCCAAAAGGAAATATGGTAGAAATCTTGTATGTCAAGCCCTTATCTATGCAACTTGTAGATGTATGAGCTTAAAGAAAAAAAGGAAGGAAGAAAGAAAGATGGAAGGAAGGAAGGAAAGAAAGAAAGAAAGAAAAAAAGAAGGAAAAAAAGATCAACCATCCAGATGTTACCTGTGAAAGAACTTTCACTCTTGAGCTGGTGTCTGGACATTATGTCTCAATAGTACAGCCTGGTGTTTCTGATTATATGACTCTGTACACTATGTGGACAAAGCAGATGAATAACTTGATGATTCTTTCTTTTTAAATACAAATCTTCTCTATCCTACTGACAAAGCCTTTCCACAGTCCCTCATAGATTATCTGTAATAAATGCATGGATAAATACAAGAGAACACAATGGATTTTTAATTTTCCCACATAAATATTATTAGTTGGTTTATATATTAATAGTTAGAGATGATATTAGGACATACTATTTAATATACTCACACAATCTGAAATTTCTTTCAGACATAATTTAATTTCAACTGTTCTTGATGGGGGGTATACCAGAACCATCATATATTCTAAGCTGCTTTGAAAGAGACAAGATCTTCATATACCTGAAAATTGTAAAGATTTATAGCTCAAGGGATTCTTTTGTCTATCCACAGTAATGGCATGAATCACATACAGCAGGGATTTTAAGCGAAGTGTATTCTTTTGCATTTCTACACAGGCTTCAATGTATAATACATATTGGGATAATATATATCTTCACTTTTAAGAATCTTACATAGAATGGAAACCATTTTAACATGAAATAAGTAAATGCATTGTTCTCTGAGATTAGGTCAGTGTCTGAAATGCACTATGTTAGAATGTTAATTGAGTTTGACATAAGCATGGATATAAAATGCATTGCGCCAGTCAACTTAGCAGCAGTGAAGCTGATTACCAATTCTAATCATCGTCTGCATGGTGACAGCATCCTGAGATGGAGATGTTGAATATTTTCACTTGTGATATTATCATGGTTGTTTAAAGTACTGACTACGTGTTTTGCAACTAGTAGATGTAATTGGTATGCATGTTGAAACTAGCAGGCTGAGCACATCATTTATTTATAGAGACTTTTGATGTAACACTATGGGGGGAAGTTAATAAAACATGGCTCAAAGATAAATTTACACTTACTGCAGTAATATGACATAAAGCACAAATTATTGTATTGAACAAAAACTGTTTTCTAGTGAAACATGTTCTTTATTCCTTCTGAGGCTATGTCACCAAAGCAAGAAGGAAAGAGCCCAGAGGAAAACAAGAGGCAAACAACTATTTTTAATTCTTTTACACTTTTCTAAAGCAGCTTGTGATGATTAAAAGCTATGTGTGAACAGAAAAATCTCGAGGTTTGGCAGTTCCCTTCCCATTTCCTCCAATAGACAAGTTTGCCATGCCAGAGAGTGGGTTCCCTGAAGGACTGACGACACATTTAAGAAGTCAGAGCAAGGCAATGGTTCCCCTGAACTCAGCCTCAATGCTGTCACTGAGTTCTTCATCTCAAAGCTACCACCCTACCCTTTAGCCAAGCCCCATTTCCCATTTTCTAGAGGTTAATTGGAGATAAGAGTCTCAGGTCTTTTTGTGCCTGGGCTTCTTTGAACCTTGATCCTCAGATCTCAGACTCCTGAGTAGCTAGGATTACAGGCGTGAGTCACCACACCCAGCTCAAATGACAGATTTTTGTATGTGAATGTATTTATTTATTTTCCAAAAAGAGTTTATGTCAGAGTTAATGTCAGGTCTTGATCCTTATCCTGTTTGTCTACGGCTACATGAAGAAACCCTATACCTTGTGTCTAATGTGTCAAAATGATGGTTTGCACAGGGCCCCTCTGGGGATGTCTTATCTCTAGCTGAAGAGGGTTTGGCTGGGCTATAAAGCATGTACTTGAGTCTTTGACAAGGCCACTGGAGACTGTCATATTCCAGAGGGCCTGACTCACATGTGCAGAGCCGTTGGTTGGAGCCATTGTCAGGATGAATCTGTTCTTTTCTACATAGCTTCTCTAGCAGTCTGCTATGTAATTCTTCACATGGCCAGGTGATTCCAAGAATATGAAACTAGAAACTCTAAGATCTTTTGAGGCCCGAGCTCAAAATTGTACAATGTCATGATGAAGATTCATTGCACACATAAATTGATATAGTTGGATTGACACTCCTTAAAATAAAAAAAAAATGTACAAAATCACTTGCCACATTCTAGTAATCAAGTGGATGTCATTTTTACAGCCTATTACAGTTGGTGGGCAAAGAGGCTCTGTTTCTTTGTGGGATTAACTTCATTTTAGCCTTACGTGTAATGTGCTCATTGCCCTCTGAGTTCTAAAGCTGATACCATCTACTTCAAATGTTTAATTCAGCAAGAGCTACTTCTAGTAACTGTTTCTCAGTTAAGGAATCTATTATACGAAAAGAAAATATACTGAAATGTTGTGGGAGATATAATGTCCATCAAGTTTTATACAACTTACTAACCAGTGGGTAAGATATCTAGCTAAGACAACTTCTCTCAGCTCTGTATGGTTGGAGCAGAATACCAATACATTTGTGGTCTCCTGGGTAGATTGGTATTGGAGCTGTGGATTGCCTGACTTATGGTTCCAGCCAATGGCTTCCTTGTTAAACAGGATTCTATGGTTCTTTCTCCTTAGCCTAATCTAGCTTCTTCACGTGACAGCTAGATTCCAAAAATGTAATAATTAAAAACTATAGAGAACATTCAAGGCTTTATAGCCAGCTAGTGGATATGTCCAGAGAAATTTTTTTTCATGCTTAGATGTGAGGAAAAATAGTTATGCCCAAGTAGGTAGAGGAAGCACACAGTGAGCACTGGAAAGACCAGTGGCTCAGCAATGAATGTTACACAGATGTTTTGATCACCCAAAGCTAAATACCCAATTGATGAAGCGATGTGTATTTTTTATCAGAGTTACATTTAAATGATAATCTTTCTACTGTAATTCAAGGCTGATACATATGACCATATACCCAAAATTTAATTATGCTTTATCAGTGTTTGCCTTCAACTCCTTGAAAAAATTTATACAATTCTTAGATATCAAATAATCCTTTGGTAGTTTGTCTAGCATGCTAGTAGGGCATTTTAGGTTTTTCACACTGGGATTGTAACAGTCATATATTTACAGCTACTCAAATTATTTATTGTAATGAAAACACATCCTGCTAAAATAAATAGATAATAAATCAGATAAAATGGAAATATCAAGAGTTGAAGAGTGTGAACAGCAACAATTTTGTGTGTGACAAATTTTTAAAATGGCCCATGTCAACAAGATTTCCAGAAATACTTCATAAATAACCTACACAGGTGTTTCTCAGCATTCCTGAATGGCAAGAATGACAAGAGGGATGAGGTATTTGCTAAAACGGACAAGTTCCCAGGCATTAGCCTAAGACAGTATATGTGATGTCTGTTCAAGCTAGTTGCATGTCTCCTAATGGCCTCTGAGAATTTCTATCAGTTGGGAAGTATGATTTCTGGAGTACACATCTTCTAACATTTCATGTGTGTCCCCACCATAATCTAGCTGTTTGGGGTATCAAACTATCAAAGAAAAGTTAAGAATTCAGTTGGGTATAGAGAGTAAACACAAATACACACTTCTGTAAGTAAAGATTACATTGTTCTCTAGGGGAAAGCATGAGAAATTTAAACCACTATAGGATTCTAATGAGTTTGCTCTCTAAAGAAGGAAAAACTATGGCAGAAAGTAAAAATAGTTTTTGGGTTTTTTTTTTTGCCAGTCCTGGGCTTGATCTCAGAGCCTGAGCACTGTCCTTGGACTGTCTCAAGGCTAGAGCTCTACCACTTGAGCCTCAGCACCACTTGCAGCTTTTTTCTGTGTATGTGGTACCAAGGAATCGAACCCAGGTCTTCGTGCATGCTAGGAAAGCACTCTACCACTGGGCCAGACTCCTGGCCCAGAAAGTAAAAATAGTTCTTACAAATAAGTTTCAAAATTGTACATCCTCTCCAAGTCAATATAGTCAGGCTGACATTGTGTGGACGTTCCATTCTTCACTCATTTCGCTGTGCGAATCACTTTCAAGGAGCTTAATTTGAAAGAGAGATTTTGATTACTGGTATTTCACTGAAATTCACTTAGCAAAACTTCATCAAATGGAGCGACTTTTTCAGAACTAATAAATTTAATATAAGAATATTTTATTATTTTAAAACTGTACAAGTATTTTATTAATACCAAGAAATCAGTAAAAATATTTAAAAAATTAAATGAAGTGTATTTGTTAAGCAATCTAATTGACAGGTGCTATTTTGCTGGATTAAATAAGTTAGATATCAAATATGTACAAATAGTTCATACATACATGTTTCCAGGTAATACTAATAGTCTAGATCAGGGGTTGCTAAAGTTTTTCTGAAAACAGTCAGGTAGTAAAGGTTTTGATGACCATAATTAGTCAAATCTATAATTATGAGATGAGAACTGCCTTAGGCAATATGTAAACAAATGGCTGTGTGTTCCAATAAAACTTTATTTACAAAACAGTTTACTCTTCATTGAATGGGATAAAAAGCAATTTTGAGATGTTTAAAAACAAGTAAAGACATATGAGATACCTAGGCCTCAGTTTGCCCCATTTCGCCAGTGAAAAGGTGCACATATTTGCCTTGTTTGTGAATTTTGTTATACCCCAGGATATAACTGGTACAATGGCATCTTCAGAAGTTTTGAAACTTCTGTTTCATGTCTTAATGGACTGACAGATTCTATTTTCCTCCCTACCCTTGAACCAAGCCCCAGTTCCCGTTTTGGGGGGGGTTAATTGACGATGTGTCTCAGGTCCTTTTGTGCCTGGGCTGTCTTTGAACCTTGATCCTCAGATCTCAGCCTCCTGAGTAGCTAGGATTTACAGGTATGAGCCACCGGGCCAGGCTGGATCCCAAATATTATAGAGAAACCATGCCCAAGAGCACTGAGGTGCTGTGGGTGGCAGAAAAGCAGTGGTTCCAGCTGACTGTCAGAAGCAAATGACAGCCATTAGAACACTCTCCATAAGAACTCCCAGATAACATGGTATCCTCAGGCTCCATTACTCAGAGCAAAAAAACCCTGTAACTGAGAGGGGCCAATCTTCACTCACAAGTCACAATGTAGCAGTGGTTTTAGGTGCTTGGGGATGGTTTGTGGTACTTCTCATTACAGATGGCATGCCTATCAACAACTTGGAATCAAAAACTCTCACAACTGTAAATACAAAGTTGTGATCGTGGTAAGTCACTGCCTAACTGCTATTGAGTTTTTTTGTTTTTTTTTGCCAGTTCTTGGGGGGGAAGTCAGGCCTGAGCCCTGCCCTTAGCTTTCTCAAAGCTAGAGCTCTGCTGCTTGAGCCACAGCACATCTGACTTTTTCTATGTATGTGGTACAGAGGAATTGAAATCGGGTCTCCGTGCATGCTAGGCAAGCACTCTACCACTAGGCCAAATTCCCAACCCCTGCTGCTTAATTTTATCCTCAGATTTCTGAACAAATGCAATATCTTTCCAAGTATTTTAACTGTATATATAACTGGAAAGTATAAGAAACTAAGAGTATAAATGACCACTAAGCCATAGAGTTTATGATCTGATGTCTTGGGTTTTTCCATCTACAAAAGATATAGAAGGTAATGGAACAATCTGGAAATGTTTTCCTTTCTTGTGTATCAAGAAACCTAGTAAATTAATGTAGACACACTGTTATTTTAGGAATTTAGTTGTGCTTTTTCAAAGCCCATGTAACATTCATAATGAGCTACAATTATTCCTACTGGTATAGATGGTAGGCGGTAGTACTTTTAGGACCAGATGTCATGCTTCTGCTTCAGTGCGGTTACCAGGCATATGGATCTACACTTAGCTACAGGTTGAGATGGGGTCTGGAGAGCTTTTATTTTCCATCCAGGCCTTGAGCTTCAACTCCCTGGTCTTACACCTTTCACATTGCTAGGATTAACAGGCTTGAGCCACCACATCTGTGGTGTGTACTCAGGAAACAGAGACAGGGAAAATTGAGGCTCCAAGTTAGATGGGCCAGAAAATTTAGCTAGAGTCCAGATCTAATGTAGTCAGCAAAAAGTAGGATGGAAGGTATGGTTCAAGCGGTTGAGCACTAGCTAAGCAAACCAGCAGGCTGAGTGGGAGGCTCTGAGTTCAAACCCTGGTACTGGCAAAAAAGAAAAGAAAACAAGAGTAGCGTGGGTGGGGTTTGAAGTGGCAGAATGTCCATTCTTAGCAAACACAGAACTAGAAATGAAAGCAATAGGAAACTGGTTGACATTTCCCCTTCCTATTTGAATGGCTCACTCTGCTACAGCTTCTTTGCTATATAATGATTCACATCCTATCACATCAAATGTTCCTGCTAGGCCCTAAATGTATCTATTCATAACTTTCATTATGACTTACGATGACAAAGATTAGTGTAAAATAAACAGCCCAGAAAACTATGGCTATTGCAAATATGACCAAGTAATGATCAAACTTTATTCAATGCTGGATATTAAGAGGATGAAAAAGAACTGGGGTCAGATGAGTATAAACAGGAAGGCACGGAAATAATTCTTTTCATCCTCTGAGTAGAAATAATACCAGTGTACCGAGAAATAGAGGGTAGCTATCTGGTCTGGGGCCTAGACTCTGGGCCTAGGAACTGTCTCTGAGCTTGTTTGCTCAACAATCACACTCTACCACTTGAGCTACAGTTCCATTTCTAGCTTTTTCAGTAGTTATTTGGAGATAAGAGTCTCACCATCTTTCCTGTTTGAGCTGGCCTTGAATCATGATCCTCAGATCGCAGCCTCCCGATTATCTAGGATTACATGCACAAGCCACCCACATTTGGGACCTTTGAGACTTTTTGATCCTGGGCCACAGAGTTCCCTACAGATGCATTTTCAGGGTTCCAGGTAGGCCTAATATAGACTCATATACTTTCAGACTAATTTCAAAGTGTGGTTATATATATTTTTTATCTACTATTTATCACTGGAAATGCATAAAATTTAATATATTAGAGAGTAACTTATCTCCATTGAAAAAACTTATATATAAGACTTTAATAGTTGGGCAGGGGTTGAGTGCTTGCCTAGCAGGCACGAAGCCCTGGGTTCAATTCCTCGGTATGACATGCATAGAAAAAAGCCAGCCGTGGTGCTGTGGCTTAAGCGGTAGATCACTCGCCTTGAGAAAGCCCAAGGACAGAAAGCAGGCCCTGTATCAAGCCCGGGGACTGTCACAAAAACAAAACAAAACAAACAAATAGTAAAAAAAAAAAAAAAAAAAACCGAAAAACTTAACAGTCTTTTAAAGTAAGAACAAATGCTGAAGAAGCACATAGTCAAGCCATGCTATTGGTTAAGATGCACTGTACTCTAACTGACATGTCAAATTGAAATCCCTGTACAACTACTCAAAGATAATTTATATGGATATATGGATATGGATATATTCGCTTACTGAGCAAATTGAAGACATGAAATGTTTCAGTTATTTGAAAGAATTTTGTCTTCTGAACTTGAGGAAAGCAACACAACATATTGCCAAAAGTTGGGGAGGAAAAAAAAGTTGGGGAGTTCCTCATCTGTTTTTGTTACTACTTTCCCTTATTCTCTTGATGATTTTCTTCCTTTAGTTTCCTTGTGGTCATAGTGAACTGAATTTGGAGCTTCTTTAAGGAAAGATAGCATGTCATAGAATATATAATTCTATCCATCCATTGTATGTGAATGGAATCAGATAATGGCTAAGCAGGAAGCTGTGGATACAGGAAAGTCTGGTTTTCACTGATGTTTCTTGGCTTTCCTGTTTATACTCATATGACTCCCAATGTGGACAATACACAATCAACTGCTCAGGGCTTCAGAATCAGGGAGTTGTAACTGATGAATGGAAAAAGCAAAGAAAACTAAACAAAATGCAGACAAGTCATTTCAATTGAGTGAGAGGGAATTTCCTGGTAAATTTAAGCCAGTAGTGTGGAAAAAAAAATCTATCTAAAACCTTTCTCATAAAAAAACTGCTCTAAATATCCATTTTATACTATCTGCCAGATGCTACACTACATGTTCACATACATATTTCATTTGAAACACAAAAGAACCTTCTGGTTTTCAGACTCGGGGTCCAGACCTATTTATAAAAACAGGTGAGTGGATTATGATTAGTATTAAAAACCAAAACACACTGAAAGCTATTGAATAAAAGGAAGTAGGATAGGCAAAGAGTAAGCTCAGGGGCCAAACTGATGAAAGCATTGTATGTGAGCACGTGTGAAATACTACAATGAAACTCTTTGGACAATTTGCATATGCTTATAAAGAATGAATGACAGGAATGCATTAGGTATGGGTATTAGTGAAAAATAATGTAAGGAGAATGGAGACGGTGAATATGGTCAAAATATGTGTATGTGTGAAAATGGAACAGCTTGTTGTGATTGGTTTTGGAACGGGAAGGACGGCAGTGACTGAGGAGGTAAGTTTGAGCATAATACATCATATACATACATGGCCATGTCAAAATGAACCCCCTGGCACAAATAATTGACATTAATAAAGATTGTCAGGGGAGAAAAAGGTTAGATTTAAAATTTTAATTCTACATATAATAATGACAAGTATAGCTTCCAAAAGTATCTTAGTGTTATTGTGTTATTGTGTGTATGTCATTGTACATATACATGCTCTTATGCAAGGATACTAGATTTTAATATAAAATGTTGTGTGTGTGTGTGTGTGTGTGTGTGTGTGTGTGTGTGTGCTGCTACTAGGGCTTAAATTCAGGGCCTAGGTGCTTTTCTTTAGCTTTCTTCACTCAAGGCTATCATTCTACAACTTGAGCATACCACTATTTTTGGCTTTTTGTTGCTTAATTGGAGATAAGAATATCATGAAGTGTTCAGGCGAGCTTAGAACCGGAGGCCCTGTCTCCTGAGTAGCTAGGCTTACAAGTGTGAGCTACTAGCAACAGCCTTAAATGCTATTTTTAATTTCTTTTTTTTTTCCTTTTTCTTTCTTGTTTGCAAAACTTAAAAAAAAAAAAACCACTAGGCCTGTAAAGTACTATTATATTAATTTTAGGGAAAAAGCAAATCGATCCAGTTTATAATTCTGACTTGTAAAGTTCCAGTTGCCTTACTCTGCAGAGAGCTTTTCATGGTGGTAAGCTGACATTATTGTTACCCCTTGCTTCCTGTCTCTCTCACTCACGCTTTGCATTTCCTCATCATCAAAGCAGCCCTAGCAAGGCTTAAATCTCCTCAGATCAGGCCATCTGTGCCATTGACTAAGTGTGATGCTTCAAATCAGTGAATGATGAATTCCGTTCCAGACTGTCCCATAAAATTATAATAAAAATAATAATGAAGTGCTCTGTAATAAAAAAGAAAGTCGTTACAAATACCGTGCTATTGATTTCAAAGGGCAGTAATTTCTGAGCAGTTCTTTCATCTGTGTTATAAATCTCAGCAACCAGGGGAGAAAATGTCAGGATTTTAAAAGCAAACAAATAGGAAAAAAAAATTTTTTTTTTGCCTCCCTACTCATCTTTCATGCTGTTTTGAGTAAAACTAAGGTAGCACAAATATTTAAACAGATGGCCCAATGATATGCTTTTTTTTCCTTTACTAATCATAGTTATTAAAGCCCTCACTTTATTTTATTGTGTTTTAAATGGCAGAGAAAATCTGAGTCTGATAATGACCTTTGTACATCATCCTGCAAATTGATTTTGATGACCTTTCACTCTGTGATAATTAGGCTGGCTTCACACACATTCATCTAACTCTTCCCCTTTCAGGCTTCATGGCACAATGTGTTTTCTTGCTGCCCTTTGGAGGCCAGCTCTCCTCCCCCTCTGCCAGGTTATTCTCCCACCAGTAGGTAGTTTCCAGCTCCTCTGAGAAAGCCACAAATTCTTAAAAAATGACTAGAGGCATTTAGCTAAGGAAAAAGGATAGTTATTTCACTGATGTTTTGAATGCTCAAATATCTGGATTGTCATGTCACTGTGATCACTACAATGATGTCACTGTCCCAGTTATTTGGCCATTGTGTACATTATTACCATGTTGAATTATAAATGTGATAATTTAATGAATTTTAGAAGGGTGTTTCTTTGTGGCCAATATGAACAGATGGCAGGAACGGAAACGAAATAAACTATGCTTCATTTTCCCTGTACATTTTCTTAGTTATTATGCATGGAAATTAAGAACATCAGACTTAGCACACATTTTATGTGCATATTTTAAAACAGAATCTTTTAAAAATGCATAATAGCAGCTATCTTCAAACTCCGTATTTCCTATGTTCTTTGGCCTTTTCAAAAACTTATTTTTATAGTAAAAATAAATAATGTATCATTTACCATTTTAATCATTACTAAATGTGAATGCAGTGGTTTAAGAGCATTTGAAATATTATATATATTATGTTAATGTTATTTAATATACAGACATATATACATGAGTGCAAACAATAGAATAAAGAAACATCTCCTAAAATTTACTTAGAAACATACTATTCTCTTTGTCTTCTTACTTTTTGTTCATGTTACAGTAAAAGCCATTTGAAAGATCTTTTTAAAAAGGAAATATTATACTGTATTTGTACTGAAACCATTTCTAATACTTTCCCGTCATCCCAAGTCTTGAAACATGTTTCCAACAACCACATTTTTAGTCTGTTTTCCTAAGGTGAGATTTGATAAGTCATGCTCTGAGGTTTATTATCAAAGATTTCCTCAGCACTGAAGGATTTAAGAACTGTTTTGTGAGATACAGGAATACAAAGCCTTGACAAGTGATAATAGTAGCTAACAAGGAGTATTTGTTCTGAGTGAAGCACTAGTTATTTGTTACATTGAAGTGGGGAAGGTAAGATAATAAAAGGCTGCTTAAAACAGTCTTTAATCCTCAATACCCATCCCCAAGTTTTGTAAGGCAAAGTGGATGTTATTATGATTAAGCTGACTTTTCAAACAAGTATCTAGCAATTTTCTTTTTTTTTTTTTTTTTTGCCAGTCCTGGGCTTGAGCTCAGGGCCTGAGCACTGTCCTTGGACTTTCTCAAGGGTAGAGCTCTACCACTTGAGCCTCAGCACCACTTCTGGCTTTTTTCTATGTATGTGGTACCGAGGAATCGAACCCAGGTCTTCATGCATGCTAGGCAAGCACTTTAACTGCTAGGCCAAACTCCCGGCCCCATATCTAGCAATTTTCTTCTCTGTTTCTTCATGGGGCAGCAGCCTCACTCTCTTCCACTTCCCCTGGACACTAACTCTATACTGGGCATTCTAGCCTTCTTTTAATATTAGCTTATCAGGGATTCTGATTTTAGTTTAGAATTTCCATTTATTAAGGATTTATTCAAATTTCCTTGGTTTTAATGTGTAGTCTTCAAAGTAACTTAAGGTTATTTCTACATTTTGAAACCTATTTTTAAGCTGAGCACTGGTGGCTCATCTCTGGAATCCTAGCTACTCAGGAAATGAGATCTGAGAATCTTGATTCAAAGCTAATCTGGACAGGAAAATCGGTCTGATTCTTAGCTTCAGTGAAGTAGCAAAAAGCTGAACGTGGAGCTGTGACACAAGTGATAGAGTACCAGCCTTGAGCAAACAAAGCTAAGGGATAGGGCCTAGGTTTGGAGTACTAGCACACACACACAAGAAATAAACAGCAACCAAAAAGGAAAAAAAAATCAGTTTTGAGTGGTATAGTAAATAGTATTTGTTATGTTCATCTTCAAAACAAATTCCCAAAGATATTCACTTTTTGCATTGTTTATCTTTGCTTGGATATGTTCCATGGAATAAGGCTGTGTATACACTCCACACAGGACATGTGAAAATGGCGATGTATCTGCCTTGACATCTTTTGGACCATTGTGATTGGATAAACCATCCACAGAGCATATGATAATTCACTGTTCCTCTAGATAGGTAGTAAGGAACCCTGCTAATAGCTAGCCTTGCAAGCATGCCTTCTTGAAAAATAGTCCCTTCAAGCTGGGTGCAGTGGCTCATGACTATAAATCTAGCTACTCAAGAGTCTGAGATCTGAGGATCATGGTTCAAAACCAGCTCAGGTAGGAAAGGCTATTAGCCTCTTATTTGCACCTAAAATATGGAAGTGGAGCTGTGGTTCAAAGTGGTAGAATGCTAATCTTGAATAAATAAAGCTAAGGGACAGCACATAGTCTCAGCCCCATGACCAATGATAACAACAAAACAAAACAAACAAACAAAATAGTACCTTCAGCTTAATCTGGCCTTTAAAATGTTGTCACTCTGGATGACATCAAGATTGCAATGCCTTCAGAAGTCCCAAGCCTGAATCAGTGCTTTAATTGTTTCCAAAATCTTGACTGTAAAGACTCTGTGAGTTGAAAACTCTTAAGAGTATAAAGCAATTTGTAGGAATTTACTATGTAGCAATATAAAACATAATGCAATTTAATTTTCTTGTAAGTGGTTCTTTCAGTTATATAAATAAAGCTTCATTTTTCTTTTTCATTAGCACTAATATGATTTGAACTCAGTGCCTTATGCCCATTCACCTGCTTGCTCACAGTTAATGGTCTACACTGGGCTATTTGGGAGATGTAGTCTCATGGACTGTTCCCCTCAAGCTGGCTTTGAATCTTCATCCTGTGGATCTTGGCTACCTGAGTAGCTGAGATTACAGATGTGAGCTCAAATTACACTGCCCAGCTTAAACTGATTTTGGTATATTGATTATATATCCCCTGACCTTACTGAGTTCCTGTATTAGTACTAGAAGATTGCTTTATAAGTTAGTTTGGGTTTTACAAATGTAAATAACCATTTACAGATAAAGAGTTTTACTTCTCCCAACTGTTATGCCTTCTCTATGTCTTTCTCCCTTCCTGCTGTGTGCACACCTCTTGTGTGCAGTCTTGATCTGATGTGGTCAGGACTGAGGGCCTAGCTAGGCCTTGCTCCTGATTAGAAAATAATGCAGTCTGTTCATAACGGGCTGAAATTTTCTCCCGGAAAGAAACAATCGCATTATTGACTTTTAAAGAAATTACAAAAAGGAAAAAGCATATTCTTGTGTGTTTATCCAGAGTTGACCCATTTCCAAAATATTTCATTATTTCTTCCCTCAGGGATCATCTTCCATCATTCTGAAGGGCAAATTTTAACTACTGACAAGTTGACAATTGATTTTTTTCTTCCAAGGTTTCCTTATCTGAAAAATGTCTGTTTAATGTCACTTAAAAAAAAAGTCTTCTTAGAGTACTTTACATTATTTATTTTCTCCCATTAGAATGTGTGCTTTATGGGAGTAGAAGCTTTAACTCTCTTATCTCTTCTCTGATTTGTTTCACCTGATGTGGTTATCATGCAGAGTTGGGGAATTTGAAGAGGGAGGAGAGAGAGAGGGAAGGAAAAAGAGAGAAGGAAAGAGGGGGACAAAGATGCAGCAAAAGAACAAAGGAAATAAATAAGGGTAGAAGGGCAAAGGAAGAAAGAAGGGAAATAAAACTAATTGGCATGCCATCCATGGACTTTATTAAAATGTTTAAATTGGGAGTTTTTCTTGAAATATCTGTTGTATTATCTCTGATGTTTAAGTGCTGTGAAATAGCTTATTTAAATAGCAATAAAATATTTGTCAAGAAGAGATAAAGGAAAAATTCAGTTAGTTTACAAGCCTTCAAAAACATATATCACATTTTCAAGTACCAAATAGAAATTTAGGTCTGCTGATCTCTGAAAAGGTGTCAAGGTTACACAATGGGGGAAAATATACATTCCCTTCAATAAATCGTACTAAGGAAAAGGATATCATCTCATGGAAGAATAAAATTGGGTCATCTCATCCCATATACTAAAGTCAACTGGAAATGGGTGAAAAACCTAATGGCAAGACCTCAAATGGTAAATCTACAAGAAGAAAACACACGAGAAGCACATTTTAACACTGGTCTTGACAAAGACTTATTTATACAGGCAAATAAAAGCAAATCAGGACAAAAATGATTTCAGATTACAACAAAGAAAGAATGAAAAATTACCCCTGGAATGGGAGAAAATATTTGCATTCTATACATGTGATAATGAATTTGTGGTGAAATATCTAGAGAAGTTAAACAGCATTAACTGCCGAAGAAAAACAAAGTCTGAAACAAAACACTAGTTGTTTAAAATATGTGTAAATGGCCTAAGCAGATATTTCTAAACAAAAAGACATACAAATGGCTAATGAGAATAAAAAAAGCTCTGTAAACTGAATACCAGAGAGATACAAATCTAAACCACAGGGAAATATTATCTCACACCTGGAAAAAATGAATTCTATAAGATATATACATGTATATACATGTTGGCAATGACAAGTAGAAAGGAAAATCATTATTTACTTTTGCTGATTGTAAATTAGTACATCCATTATGGAATAATGTACGAAGGTTCCTCCACAAATCAAAAATAAAAAGCCCTGTGAGTCAGCATTATCCTTTATGTCCCCAAAAGAAATAAGTCCATAAAAAAATGTTTTCCTTTTCATGTTCATTGTAAAATTGTTTGTACCAGCCAAGATATTAAATCTACTTGACTTTCGAATAGCACATGTTGAAATAGATATAAACAATGAAATTATAAATATAACCAATTAAATGCTGTTCAGCCTTTGAGTCCTCATGAAAAATCTTGGAGGATCTTATGCTAAGAGAACTAAGCAAGATATAAACAGATAAAAGTTGTATTATTTCCCTGACCTGTGGAATTTAAAGACATACACACACACGCACGCACACGCCACCACCACCATCACCACCACCACCACCACCAACAACAACAACAAGAAACGCAGGGTAGAATATATATGTCTAAGAAGTGTATGGAGTAGATTCCATGTTTTATATGGCATGTGACATATTTATTGAAATCATGTAAAAACAAAAGAAATAATGATTTGTATCATGAAAACTTAATACTAGTGTATACCATCATAGTTAAAAGATTATTTGTATTTTTGCAGAATGCTCTCACTTCGCTTTTGTATTTAAAGACAAAGAAATACACACATGCTTTTGAGTAAAAAAAAAAAGAGGAAGAAAGCGAGGAACAAAATGACTAGTTTTCTATAAGAGACAAACAAAATAATAGATTTTCAGAATGCAGTCAGTTTATGGCATTTTTGATACGAACTATTTTGCAGATACATACAATTGTTAGCAACTACCTTGTTCTGATGATGATTTATCTTTAGCATATGAGAGAAACCCAACTTGGATATATCATACAATTGTTATAATGTTGATTGTAAATCAACCAAGAATGCTTTAGTCCTTGAAACAATCAGAAGAATTATTTATGCTTAAGAACAGAAAAATATAATTCCTTGAAAAGAACTATGGAATTCAAATTATAAAGTTAATGGAATAATAACTTTCCTCTTGAGGAACAATATTCTAAGAGAAAACTGGGACCATAGAGATTTGGGTCATATTAAATAATGCCAGGTAAAAGATTATAAAATAAGCTGTTAGGCCACAAGAAGGTATATATTTTATTATCTGGTACAACTTTACTCTTCATCCTGAGAATATTTTTAGCTAGTTTGATGTGTTTATTTTCTAGGCTAATCATTTTGTAAATTTTAGGCCTTTAAAAAGGAATAGATATTAATATATACTGTGCACTTCTAGAACAAGATCATAATTTATTGAATTTTTACTACTAAGTTAGTAAAAGAGTCCGAGGATGTTTTACCTTATAATGCCTTTATACATTCCTTATAAGCTTTGTTTCTATAAATTTTATGATGATAGAATGCTGGCACAAAGACAAACTTGGTTTAAGTAAAGAATGACTTTCCCTCCTCATTTTCCATGTAAAAGCTGGTTTAAGAGGGTTACTTTCAGAAACGATCCAATTTCTACACTAATGTTATCACATTAAAATATGAAGTGAATGCTATAAATGCTATACGTATGTATACTTTGTTGTTTGACTTCACTTATTTTCTGGATGAAGACTATTGTGTGAAGTACACATTGACACATTATCGTCTTATTTATTGTTTTAAATATGTATTTACTTTTATTAAGTAGTTATACAAAAGAGTTTCATTCCAGAATTCATATTATGAGTATTGCAATGCATCTTGCTCAATATCATCCTTTCAACTCATCTCCCTCATCTTATCTGACTTTTGGGAGATCATCTGGAATAATAGGTCAGCCTGGACTTGAACTCCTGATCATCCTGGCTCAGCTTCTTAGGTGATGGGTGCCAGGCTTGCACCACTCCCCTTACCTGATTTTATGTGTTTGTTTGCTGTTTCAAAACTCAATTTACAAGAGTTCTTTGTAATACAACTAGATTGTTTTCATGATGTTTGTTTGTTCATTCACTAAATATCTCCTCTGTTCATATTTTAAGCTTTGCTAAGATTCTTTAAGTAGTGTCAAAATTTGTCAGAGTTATGGATTCTGAATTTTGAGTCTTCTTAGAAAGACCAACCCTATCCTCAGGTTATCAGTAAATTTAGTCACAGTTTCATTCAGCATTTTTATGGCTACATTGTTTACTTTAAATCTTTGATCCATCTGGAGTTTATTTTTATGTAAGTACTGTTTTGGAGATATGGTATTGCTTTTTTCAAATGACTATACAGTTATCACAGATTTATTGAAAAATTCACTTTTATCCCCACTGGTTTGAAATGCAATCTTTATGGTAATGTCCATATGTATTTTGGTCTGTTTCTGAACTTTCTCTTCCACTGATATTTCAATGTATTCCTGGGCCAGTATTAAAGTGATATGAATTACTGTGTTAGCATATGCTTTAATATCTGGTACAATGTTACTCTCCAACCTGAGAATTTTTTTTAGCAAGTTTCATGTGTTTATTTTCTCAGCTAATAGAGTAATATGCCATCATTTTTAAGTTTTAGGTTTTGAAAAGGTATAGATATTAATGTACACATTGCACATCTAAGAACAGGATCAAAACTTATTGAATATTTATACTAAGTTAGTAAAGAGTCTGAGAATGTTTTACCTTATAACCCCTTTATACATTCCTTAGAAGCTTTGTTTCTATAAATTTTCTGTTTGGGAGTACAACTGAGACATTTTTCCACTGTTTTCTAATTGATTATTGTTTGTATGTGAGAAATTATACATGTTGACCCTGAAAATGTTTCACTTTCATTTATAAAATTTCTAGTTTATTCACATGTAATTCTTTAATTTGTGTGTAATAATACTATATGAAAATAATATTCATCTTTTCATTTTAAATACTTATATTTTCCAGACTAGTATACTTGTTACAATGCTGTTCATTTGGGCTCAAAGTTAAGCATTACCAAATTAATGATATATTCTAATTCTTCACTTTCTCATCATGCCTGAAATGGTATTACTCACTTACTAAGAATAATGTAAAGATCCAGATAGAAAGGGAGCCATTCAACAAATATTGGAATGAAGGCACAAAGAAATAACTAAACTGAAGAATGAATGGACTCAGAGGAATACATTTGGCAGGTTTCATAGGCTTCCTAAATATGCAAAGAAACTGTTATTTTATGCTCAGAAAACAGGTAATGGATGTCACCTTCCTCTCTTCCTCTTTTATGTACTCTTCCTTAATAAGAAAAAGGTATTTAAAATACAGCTACCATGTGCAAAATAGACCAGAGATCTGAAATTTTTTATTCTCCATCATCAAAAAAGAATGATTTTCCATTCTAAGGCACATGGTGTTAAATCTTTCTCTAATCAGCTGTTTGTTTCCTTTGCACTCATTGTAGAAGCTGTACATACCTTGTTGCTAACTGTAAAACCTGATTTATGTGCTTTAGCTAAATGCATAGGTTTCATTTATGAATGCTAGTCGGTGATTTATTTCACTGTTCCCCTTATTGGACAAGGCACAGCAGAAAAAATATTTTCAAGTAAGATAGTGTTAACCTTTCCTGATTACAAAGTCATTCGCCTGCAGTATTAATAATACTCTGTCATTTCTGCCAGTTACTTTATTACATTTGATCAACAAATAAATAGGGCCCCACATATCAAAACACTGAAGTGACTAGTTCGAGGATTCACCCTTCCACAATCATCTTGAGCAGATTATGGAGCCTCTGTAATATTTCAAAGAATTGGCTTGATTCCAGAGGATGCTGAGACTGGGATTTGAGTTAATTGCCAAGGCATTTCCAACAACTGAGCAGGTGCTAGGAGAATGAACATAGCCAGTATTTGCTTTGTTATTTATAGTCAGAGCTCTTCTACTCTAAACCCTTGAGCTGGTTTTTGAGTCCACTGTATAACAATTTCATTCACTTTCATGTCAACAAGCTCTGGCTTGATAAATTAAAACAGAAAAATGCTGGCTAAAGCTCCATGGCCCAAAATGATTCATTTTGCTGTAAGTTCCTGGCAGCTGGCCAAGAATGACCTGATATCTTCCCAGTGTCCTTATCATTTTCCCATCTGGAAAGGGCTGAACCTTGCTGTACTCTGGGAGTTAAAGGCCTGCACTGGCTGCATTCAAAGGCCATTAACAATCATAACTCTTACCATCATCACCCATCCCAGGCCAGTGTAACAGTAGTCTACAGTTAGACAAGAAGGTTGATATTTTACTATTGATAAAACACATACAAAGAATATTACAACATTTATTTAACTAAATAGGATGTCTTACTCACTCAAATCTACATTGTCAGACTTTTTACCTTCCTTCAAAGGTAATTTTGAGGAGTTGGTCCTAAATTTAACAATTTTATAACTGGATGCTGCTGGCTCATGCCTGTAATCCTAGCTACTGTAGGAGGCTAAGGTCTAAGGATTGAGGTTCAGACAGGAGAGTTGGGGAGACTCTTATCTCCCAAATAAACCATCACTAACAAGAAGAGCTGGAAGTGGAGCACTGGCTCAAATGGTAATGCCAACCTTGAGCTATAAAAGCTGAAGGACAGCACCCTGACCCTGAGTTCAGGTCTCATTATTGGCACACACACACACACACACACACACACACACACACACACACACACACGTGCAAACAGAGACATATGAAAGAACACTTCTTAGCTGTTCATTTTCTGTTGAACAAAATAATTGATTTATATTTCTTATATAAATTGGATTTATTTTAAGGATCTTAGGTAAAATGGTTTCTGTATTAAATATTTTAACTACTACTAAAAAGATGCAAAATTCATTTAAGGAAGAAAAAGTAAATGTTTTTAAAACCCAGAAGCAAATTAAAGCATGGTCCGTGTAAAGCTTTAAAATTAATAAGCAGTGCTTATTGAGTAAGACTATATGTAAACTAATTATAATTTACTAATTACATTTAGAAACTTGCTGATTAAGTGTTTACTACCAAAGAATGAATGACAGTCTGTGAATTCTAAACATTTATAGATTTTTAAACAATGAAAGCTCAATTACTACTAAATACTAGATACCTAAATAAGAAACTTAAGTTTGTTGTTGTTTTTCTCAGTACTTGGGTCTGAGCTTAGGGCTTCATGCTTGTTTGGTTTAATTGTTTGTTTGGCTGATATTCTACAACTTGAACCAAATTTCCAGCCTTGGTTTTGCTGGTTCTTTTGGAGATATAGAATTGAGGACCTTTTCTTCCTGGGCTGACATTGAACAACCATCTTCCAAATCTGAGTAGCTATGATTACATGCATGAGCCACTATGCCTGGCTAATTTAAGGACCTCTGATGGCTGCCTGAGAATGTCTGTAAATGTTAGTCTTGTTTCCAAGATTAAAGTAGTTATAGAAATTACCAGGCACTACCGCTAATTAACAGTCAAGATCAAATAAATACAGTGGATAACACCAAGCAAACTACTCTTTTTTTTTTTTTTTTAATGTGCTGGTTCTGGGACTTGAACCAGGACATTGGCACTGTCCCTAAGCTTTTAAATATCAAAGTTAGTGCTCTACCACTTGAGCCACAGGTCTACTTCTGACTTCTTGGTGGTTAATTGAAGAGTCTCACATGCCAGCTTTAAATGGCTGTGCTATCTATCTCACACTACTGAGTAGCTAGGATTATAGGCATGAGCCATCAGCACTTTGCAAAATACTTATTCTCTAACCAAGAATGTAGCCAATGTCAACTTGATTTTACTTACATCTTGTAATGATATTCAAAGGCTGCTCAGTGGTCAGAGAAGTCAAATAATTGTACCTGGCCTATTGTCAAGCAAATGAAAAAACAGGAGAGCACAAGTGATGAACGGGAAATGCAATTTCAACACTTGCATTAAATGCTTGAATTCAGGCTGGGAGTTTGGCCTAGTGATAGAGTACTTATCTCGCATGTACGAAGACCCAGGTTTGATTGCTTGGTATCACATATATAGTAAAAAGCCAGAAATAGTGCTGTGGCTGAGTGGTAGAGCTCTAGCATTGTGAAAGCCCAAGGATAGTGCCCAGGCCCTGAGTTCAAGGCCCAGGACTGGCAAAAAAAATGCTGGAATTCTGGTTAGGAAGCTACTTATTTGGATAGGATTGAGGGACTGTAAACTAAACCTCCAATGGAATCTGGTTGAAATCAGGGTAAAGCCAAGATGTCATTCCAGAATGGAAAGTGAGGGTGAAATGTCTGTGAATAATAATGAGAAGGGTTATACTGATTGCGGGCAGAAATGAGATAACAAGAATCATGGCATGTTTTGTGGGGCCAGTCCAAGTATGACCTCTGTGAGACTAGAGCTATTTGGGGTGTGGCCCTGACTCCGGATATGAAGACATTCAAAGATCTTCTCAACTAAGAGGAAAATGTCCTGAGTTTCTTAACATGATGCATTCTGCTGAATATTAAAAGCATTTAATCATGCAAACTCCCTACTACAAAGTGAGGAAAGTATTTCTTTACATGATAGCAATAGCTATTCAGAAAAAAACGGCCAAAACAGCCTGGAAAGGGTAACCAATAGCCACCAAAGAAAGGCAGATGTAACGCGATTTGAAGACAATATAAGAAAGGCATATACAAAGTACTAACGACTAGTACTTCTTTCATAACCATCTAGGCCCATCTAGTGTCTGAACAGTGTCTGTGAGGTGCCCTGAGACAAGGTTAGGATACGTTCTTCTACCATCTATACTCGACCCCATCTGTAAAACGTGCTGATAAGAACCCTCACTTGAGAGCAGCGTTTGAAAGGGTCACCTGTTGGAGGCTCCCCATAGAGAAGGGTGGTAGCTGTCAGTCGGGGGCGGGGGGGGGGGGGCTCGCCATCGAGGTCGGGTTCCCACAGCTGTGTGGAGATTTAACCATCACCGTATTGAGAAAAAGGGCAAAGACCCAAACCACTAAGAAGCGACCTCACCGAGCAACAGCTAATGTGTTTGCTATGTTTGACCAGTCCCAGATGCAAGAGTTCAAAGAGGCTTTCAACAGGATTGACCAGAACCGAGATAGTTTTATCAAGAAGGAAGATTTTTGCAAGGTATGCTTGCCTCATTGGGGAAAAATCCAACCGATGGGTACCTGGAGGCCATGAGGAACGAGGCTCCAGGCCCCATCACTTAACCATGTTCCTCAGACCCTGAAGAGGTCATTAGAAATGCTTTTGCTTGCTTTGAGGAGGAAGCAACTGAAACCACACAGGCGGATTGCCTGTAGGAGCTGCCCTCAACCATGGGCTATCACTTCACAGATGAGGACCTGGAGGAGCTGTACTGAGAAGCCCCTGTGGATTAAAAAAAAAGGCAATTTCATTTACATGGGGGTCACACACATCCTCAAACACTGAGCAAAAGACAAAGATGACTGAAAAGAACTTCAAATTCCAGCCAAAATACTCATTATTGCAGCTCTGGGTATTTCTGAGATTTTCTCTTAGAGGTTGTTGCATGCCCTTAGCTATAGAGCTTTTGCCTTTCTTGTTGGATTTATTCTCAGCCATTTGGGCACATGTATCTTTATAATCAGAATCTGGACTTTTGTTTATTTTCAGAATAGAAAATGGGTTAATTTAACTTACCAGTAGTCCCCTCCCCTCCCCTCAGTAGCTGCAGTCTACACAGAGTCAATGTATTTTTTCAGAGAAAGTTAGTCACTCATTTTTTTTTTCTGAATCATAATTAAAACATCATGGTTGGAAAAAAAAGAACCCTCACCTGGGACATCTCAGGACCCTCTGGCCACAAGTCAATTTGGGGAACAAAGCAAATGGCTTCCATTTGCTAACTCAGAATTTCTTCAAATTTAGGATTATTGGAGTTAGGACTGAGGAATGGTACTGATACGTCCTCATTTGTAGGAAGAGCAAATTGGGGTTTTTACCTGTCAAACATGTACCACTAACTTGGGTTTGAGCTATACTCAGGGTGTATGTGTTGGCTGTGCACTCCATAATGCTGCTTCAGCACACAACCTAAATAGGCATGCCATGGCTGTTAGTAAACCTTGTGTGTACCTCAACCAGTGGCACAAGGGGGTCAATTTACACCCTCATAGGCATCATGGAGAGTCATGCTTATCTCCGTGGAGAGTGGACTAGAACTGTGAAAAGTCAATGAGCCTTGCAAAGGACAGCTTCACCAACTTGAGGGTTGGTGAACTTATACTTTTTTTTTTTTTGCCAGTCCTGGGCTTGAGCTCAGGGCCTGAGCACTATCCTTGGAGCTCTACCACTTGAGCCTCAGCACCACTTCCGGCTTTTTTCTACATGTGGTACCGAGGAATTGAACCTGGGTCTTCATGCATGCTAGGCAAGCACTTTAACCACTAGGCCAAACTCCCGGGCCCCGAACTTATACTTTTACCCACCCTGGTTTATCTTAAAGGTTTCCCACAGGACAGACTCATTTCTATGAGAGAGATTGGCTTTCCCCTTCTTTGTGGATCTTTTATCATTATTCCTGCTGGCTGTGAAACCAGGAAGAAGTTGACATAAAAATAAATTACATTATAGGAGGGCTCTGTTTATAGTCTCTAGAGATGTTGTCAGAAGATCTGTTATGTTTCACATTGTAAATTTTATATGATCAATTTAACAGGACTAGGAAACTCAACATCGTTCACATTTTGTGCATATTCTAGTTATAGTCCTATTGTGTCCATCTTCAACAAAGCTCTGTAAGAACATTTGAAAGGGTTACAGGAAGCAAGAATTTGCAGACAGGAAATTGGTTGTGCATGACTAATGTTGCAACCAGCACTGAATAAATGATATCAGCTACTTGCAGCGGCAAGAAGAACCACATAAAGACATGTGCTTTTCAGGGGGAATGTAGGGGAGATTAAGTGTATTGCTATATCTTTTTTTACACTGGGAGATATAAAATTAGACAAAAATGACACATTTGATTATATCCTTTTATTATCAAGAAATGGTCCTGGGGCCTTTCATCTTTTGAACCCTACTTGGTCTGTCTCATCTTGAAAAGTTATTGCTGAAGAATCATTTTCTGTGACCCGACATTTTTAACTTAAATATAATCCTATTCACATCTTATTTGTTGTGTAGAAAACAATGCAGTCTTTATTGAGGGGCTAATTGAATGAATCCTTAGTCATGTTAAATATGTTAAATCGGCAAGATAAATTAGACTTTTCCCTCTCACAAACAAAAAATAATGAACTAATATCCTGGGTGTTCATATTTACAATCCTAGCTTCTCAGGTGGTTGAAATCAAGAGGATGACAGCTTCTAGCCAGTCTCTAGAAAAATACACAAGTCTCTAGCTCCAAAGTAACTAGTAAAAATCAGGGATGGAGAATTAGCTCAAGTGGTATTACCAACCATGCCAGGAAGTGAAAGGCTTTGTGGGCAAACCCCACTACTGAGAAAAAATTTAAATTAAAAAATTTAAATTAAAAAAATCTGCCTTCTTTGGGCATTTGCATCACTGTGTAGCAAGTAGTAATATTTTCCTTAGTAAAAATGACAAAAATGCACATTTAATGTCTAAACATAAGAACTAGTCACCAAATAAATTGCTTGCTTTAATTCACAGCTTTGCAACCATTTTCTCATAGGAAGATGAATTAACCATGAAATAGCTTTAGATCATATGATACTATTTGGCATGAAGCCTCCCCCCCTTTTTTGCCAGTCCTGGCCTTGAGCTCAGGGCCTGAGCACTGTCATTGGACTTTCTCAAGGCTAGAGCTCTAGCACTTGAGCCACAGCACCACTTCTGGCTTTTTCTATGTATGTGGTGGCCGAAGAATCCAACCCAGATCTTCATGCGTGCTAGGCAAGCACTCTACCAGTAGGCCAAACTCCTAGACCTTGGATTTTATTATTTTTTATGATCATATACACATCACATAGCTATTGAGCCTTTATGGTCTGCTTTAATGAATATTCTCTTTGCTCTCACTGTATGACTGTCTAGAGACTTGTATAATTTATCATGTACTAGTATTGGTTTTATTCATTCAGTGTGTTTACTTGTAGATTTGTAGGTACATTCTAGTTACCACAAATGAGGGAAACAGTATTTCTTTGGGTCTGGCTTATTTTGTTTAGTTTTTCCAAGTTTTTCATTTCCTTATGAATGCTATAATATCATTCTTTTTGATGGATGAGTAGAATTACATCGTGTGTGTGTGTGTGTGTGTGTGTGTGTGTGTGTGTGTTTAAATTCATTCATCCACTGAGGGGTATCTGCCACACTAAAGTGACCAGCACAACCATAGTCATTGTAGTCATTGCAGCACTGAGGTAAAGCAGTTTCAATGGTTGTTCTAGGTGTGTCCATCTAGATGCAGAGCTCTCTATTCAGGGCTTCCTGCAAAGAGAAAATCCCTGATGCACATAGTTGAAAACCTGTTACAGCTGATCAATAGCCAAACATTGGAGGCATAGATCAATGCTGGGCCAAGGCAGAGGAGGATTCTATATAAGGCAGTTGTAAGGGTCTTCATGCTGCCTGATCTCTCACTTTGATACAGCTCTGTAATCATTAAGGGATTTTTTTTAAAAGAAAGGAACAGAAAACATTGAACCTCAAATTAAAAAGAGAAATATCAATTCTTTTCCCATCTGTCAATATAAACCACAGCATCACAACCAACACATGTAAATAATTGTGTGGCAGCAAGCTACATCTCTAAAGGAAAATCATATGCCTTTAACCTGTGTTTGTGTGTGTGTGTGTGTGTGTGTGTGTGTGTGTGTGTGTGTGTGTCCAGAGATTTGAACTTAGGGCCTGGCGCACTATCCCTGAGCTCCTTTGGCTCAAGACTAGCATTCTATCACTTGAGCCACATCACCACTTCAGACTTTTTCTAAGTGGTCTATTGGAAATAAGAATATCACAGATTTTCCTGCCTAGGTTGGCTTTATACTGCGATCCTCAGATCTCAGCCTCCTAAGTAGCTAGGATGACAAGTGTGAGCCACCAGCACCCAACCACTTTAACTACATTCTGTTTTGCAATTGTATCTCAATTTTGCTATAAATGACTTAAATATCTTGCTTTTGGGGAGGAATGTAAAAATTAAAGGCATTAGTTAAAAGGAACTTTGGTAAAAACAAGCCATCAGTATACAAACTTCAGACAAAATAGAGACATCATTATTATCTGTGCATCAGTGAGATGTATAATTATTAAATTATGCAAGGAAACAGTTGAAGAAGACTATACAACATTCAAAGAATTTTCTAATAATAACATATAAAAGAAATATCAAACTGAAGCCCGTTAGAGCTAATGATTCAAAATCTTACTTAGGCTTTAAGTGAATAACTTTATAATTATACGTTTTCTCAAAATTAAAAACAACTATCAGAATTTTAAAAGCCCTTTGGAGACTTTATAAAATAGTGCCAAAAGTTAAAGAAACAACACCATGAAGTTAATATTGTTCTTATATTTAAGGACTCAAATTTCCAATATGTAATATTTGAGGTGAGGCCATAGAATCTAAAGCTTAGGAAAGGCATATTTGTATTCAAAGAATGAGCAGAAAAATTAAACCAATGGAGGGGGGAAAAGCCAACAGGAAATAAAGTACAACAAAATAGAAGTGTGCTTCATAAAGCAAATAATGCTGCTATATTGTTTGGCAAGAAACACTGTTTTTTGGGAGAGAGGTAAATGAACTATGACACTTATAAAACTCAGAGATGTTCACAGCAGTTACATATAAGAAAGTAAATTTAGATACTTTGTATTGTATGTGAGACCTTACCAAACTTTCAAAGTCAATCTTTTTTTTTTTGAGGGGCTGGGGCATAGGGGTTGAACACAGTTCCTGAGTTCAAGCCCTGTGACCAATCACAAAAACAAAACAAGCAAAAATCAGAAAGAAAAGAAGTTCCTCAACATGGTCTTCAATAGGTCAAGGCAATTCAACCAAGAGAACTTGGGAAATTAAGTCTGATGACACTTTCACGAATTTACAAGTTCCTTAGCTGCCTTCCACTTGCCAAGCAAAGCCATAAGCCAGAAGGCAAAGTTGTCCACTGATTTCATTGGTAAATAGCAGCTGCTTAGACCAGAAAAGGATGCATCAGATGGGAGAGTGGATTTGCAGAGGCAAAGATGTGCTAATACACAATACACATCACTCACTCATTCCCACACCCTAGTAAGAAAGACGTGATTTATGCCTGTCATTTCTAGTTAGCAAAGCAAATTCACACAGTCAAAGGAACCTATACAACAAGAAGGGTCAAGACTGAAATTTAGTTCACATTCTACAGCTTTTTGATTTTGTTCATAATCTACTCCCTGAATCATTTGTGGAGAAGTATCCAAGGATTCAGGGTGTGATGAGTAGGAATGGAAAGCACAAGGAATATAAGAAAATCACAGAAAGAAAGACCAGTTAGGCACTGGTGGGAGTTTTTGTGATCAGAATCCCAAGAATTCTCCATCCAATGTGTAGATTACACACTGTCATCCTACTTTTACAGTTAGGAGTCAGAAAGAATTGTAGCACTTAGCAAACCATCAGTAAGCAGTAGAAGACTCCAGGCTTAAATATATGTAGATTGTGAGCCTATATATTTAACAATGAAATCATGAATGCATGTAGAAGAAAAATAGTCAAAACCATAACCAAATAAAAGTCTAAGTGTTTGGGACAATTGGCTCCAACTTTTAGTTGTCCTCAATACTTTTTCTTCATAGAGTCACAACACTATTTATTTCCTTCTGGTGTTTTGTTCTTTGTCTATTCGTTTTGCAGTTCATGTTGTAATATCGGTGGTGATCATGGTAATAAGAAGGAAAAGAAATAAACTCAGCTCAAGCGAGTTTCTCGTTTAGGGACAGCCTTATATATCTGAGAGGCATATTTGAATCTGAGTTTACTACATTCGCTATTAATCACTCTCCTCTTACATGCCTTCTCAGAAAATGGAAAATCTACTTTCCCTCTTCACCTGAAACCTGCATTATTAACAATATTAGCAAATCTTATAATTATTTATTGAATCCTATTTGAGGTATTTAATTATGTATTTATTTAAGTTGTATTGAAGCTTTAACTCAGGGCTTGAGAGCTGCATTTCTGGTGCTCTAAGACTCCACTTTTGATGTTTTGCTGGTTAAGAATATCATGAAATTTCTTGCCTTGAATGGTTTTACACCAGTCCCTAGTAAGTGATTTTATGTATGTATGTATGTATGTATGTATGAATGTATGAATGTATATATGCATGATATATGTGTGTATGCATTTTTTATGCCTGTCCTGGAACTTGAGTTCAGAGCCTGGAGGCTATCTTTGAGGTTTTGTGCCCGATTAGTGCTCTACTACTTGAGATACAGCTCCAATTAATTGGGAATAAAAGTTTCATGGAACCCAGCATTCTACCCCCAGACATTCATGCAATTGAGCGCAAACAAGGCCACACTTAAGCTACCAGCACAACCATGTTTTTTGCAGCATATTTACCATAGATAAGATATGGAATCAGCCCATATGGTCCTCAATGGATCAAGAAAATGTGGTGCGTGTGTGTGTGTGTGTGTGTGTGTGTGTGTGTGTGTGTGTGTGTGTATGCATTCTATAATTAACTGAAATATAATCCATTCTATGGAGAGCACAAATAATGTAAATCTTTAAAAAGAGAAGTCAAAGCCCAACAAATAGTGGCAATGGGTAGTTACAAGAAGGTAGGGTGGGAACAAGGGGAGAGGGGTAGAAAGTGGAAGGAGGAAGCAGGGAGAATGCAGAGTTGAGAAATGTAAGAGGAGGGGTGGGCCCAAGGGAGTCTGAAGATGTTGAAGTGATCACACTGCTAAGGATGTATTGCACACATAAAGTATTTTGTTACAAGGCACAAAAATTAAAAAAATTACTTATTTAAAATTAAGAAAAGTATGTTGGGTGAGAATAGTGAAAGGAATGAAAGGGATCAAGATGCAATGTATTCATAAACTGCTTTGGTGAATGGCAACTCCTTTGTATAGCTACTTACTCCAAGAGAGTAAAACTATTCCAAAAACGTTTCATGTACTTCTATTCCGGAGCCACGATCCTCAGTTCTTAGCCTCCTGAGTAGCTAGGATTATAGGTATGAGCCGCAGGTGCCTGGCAAATGATTTATTGTCAAATGGCTCTATGTCATTTTATAAGCAATGTATCCCTCTTTACAATTGAGATCCTGGAGATACACACATCCAGCACTGTGCATTGTGCAGTTGCTTTTTAGTATCCAGCAGCGTACCAGGTATGCGGTATGGAGTACCTCAGTAAATGGAAATCAGGGGCTCTGTAGATTCTCTGTCAGAGGAAACATTTTTTTAGATAAACTTCTATTCATTTGAATTTTGTGTAGACTGGTTTATCTATTTGTAATTTCTTTTAATCAGCAAACTTATTTGGAGATTCATTTTCACGTATGCAGAAAGTGTTCTCCCTCTGTCTTGTTAAGTATATTGTACATGTTGCAGTTTGTATAGTCCTTTACTCCCTAATGTACAATTTAAATGATTGCCAATTATTTACTATTGCAAAACTAAGATACTTTTATTATTTAAGGTATTCATGTAAATGATAAAAAATAAGTTATGACTAACATTGCAGTTGCCATTTCTCTAGGGGGTAAATCCACATCTCTTCTGTAGAGTCATATATAAGTACTGATTTGTTTCCATTTCTTTCCATGTCCTGCTATAGTTCATACAGAGCGGTGGCTTGAATTTTGATTGAGTTGGAAAAATGAAATCCCAAAGAATTTAAAAGTGGTACAAATGTTATGTTATCCCAGAGCTCTAGTAGTTAAGCACCTAATTAATCTCTCTGCCTAAGGAAGAGTTATCACAAGACTTTAAATTCTGGTAGACATCTAGGATTGAATGTCTTTTGTTTCTTCTTCAAGATTTTGCTGTCAAGGTAAAAGGAGTCAGGTAATGAGCTCACTTCCTTTCAAACAGTGTCATCTCTTCCCTTATTCTCTCCCAGTTTCTCCCCTTCTCCCAAGTTGTATAGTTCATTTCCAACACAGTGTCTAGTGAGTCGCTGCTGAACTGGTTCACTCTTTGTCCAGAGGAAACATCTGTCTTGTGGTAGCAGGTGAGAAATGGGTACCTTGGATTTAGAGCCTCTCCTTTGCAGCAAAGGCCAAGTAAGGCTGTGATTGCCTGACTTCCTTTGGTTTTCTTTGAAATCCTCCCTGATGGAAGTCTTGCTGTTCTTCAAATGTCAGCCTGACTTAGAGCCACTTCTTTGATTTGCTATTTCCCGGGGTTTGCAGACACTGAGTTAGGAACACTTTGATTCTGTGTTTCTATTTCTGCAAGCTCACTAGAAAGACCTGCGTCAGAAAGACTTCAAGGTTAACTGACATCTAAAGGGCATTTTCCATCATCAAGACTGTATTTTTGAACTCTCAAATGCTTTAGGCCCTTAGTCAAAACAGCACTTATTCCTATCATTAGTAGTGATGCAACACCAGAGATTTGGCAAATAATACTTGGATAAAAGATACTCAAATGGAGTTTCTCTAAGGTCATTGAACCGAAAGCTAAGTCTAGCTCCCAAAGTTGATTCACACAGCTTGCTCTGGAGGAACAAGTGTTTGGGGCTTCCCCCTGAAGGCTTTGACTGTTACAGTAAATGCTGGGTACCAGGGCAGATTTAGAGATGCTTTTTAATCCTTCTTGTGTTCTTCTATTTAAAAAGTAATTGCATTTAGTGCTCAGTGTATCCTTCAACTAGCTATCTCTATAGACAAGAGCTTAGCCCCGCTTCCATGCTGCCTGGCCACCATAGCTTTCATGTTTAGTGGATTGTTTTCTCTGCCAGCAACCTCTCGTGTTGAGTTGACACGCCTCTGTTCCCTGCTCTCAGGGTCATTCATTCTATCAGCATGGGTAGCAGCTGTAGCTTCCTGCGATAGAAAAATCTCCATGTTTGCCTTTAACATGTCATTCCTTCACCTCTGGCAACATTCAGACTCACTCATCAGTTTGTTCTAGCTGCCCTCGGACGTGTTCAGAATAGAAAAGACAGTTTAAGCACAGCAAATCAACCGCAGTCAAACCATCGCCAGCTCATGGGGCTGTTCTTTCTGAACAAGTGTTACACTGTCATTTCAATGTGATTCTGGCATCGGAGACACTGGCTGTGTATCTGCTATGGCAAGAGCATATGTCATGGTTGCCAGGCGAAGGGAGAACAAGACTAGATGGAGAAGCTGTGGAATGAGCTGTCACTTGGTGCCGCTTTCCTTTTGTTTTTCCATTCTTACTGTTCGCATGGTTAAGTTGAGCCCTATCATGGTAAAAAAATCAGTAGCATTTCTCTTCCATTCCAAATTCATTTTGTACACTTTGACCACAGGATCTTTTGCTTGCAATTTTCACATTTCCTGTTTTATTTTCTTTAATAGTAACATATGATTAGCCAAGCACTGTGGCTTATGCCTATAATCTTAGCAACTCAGGAAGCTGAGTTCTGAAGATCAAAGTTCAAAGCCACCCTGGAAAGACAAATCTGTGAAACTCTTATCTCCAATTAACCATCAAAAAGCTGGAAGTAGAGACATGATTCAAGTGGTGGAGTGCCAGAAGTGAGCCTAATACCAGTGCAATCATGGAATGCCCTGAGTTCAAGTCCCAGTTCCAACATCAAAAACAAGTACCTGATTATGTCAAAAGAAGTTGTTTTGTACACTGAAATGTGAAATAATACACAAAAATATCCAGCAGAAAGCAGGCTAGTATCTTACCTAGAAGGCAACATTTACTATTCAAATATTGCATCTACTACAATGAGACGAACTATGTAGCATGGTATACTTTTTTTTTCCTTTTAGTATTTTATTGTCAAGCTAATGTTACAATTACATTCATCTGATACTGGGTGCATTACTTTTCAGGCCTGGATACTTCTCATGTTTTTATCCCCATACCCATCCCCCCTCACCCCTCACAATCATCTTGTTTTCCCCCCTTCCCTTCCCTATTTCAAATAAGCAAATAAATATATATACAATATACCAGGTAACAAAGTCAGATAAAGCATTAAATCAGCTTATTAAAATGACATCACTAAAAAAATGGCATAGCTGCTTCATTTCCATTACAGCAGGATTTTAAATTATTTTGCTGGTATCTAATTGATGAATAATGCAGGTACTTTTCCCTCTGTGTGCTCTGTGTTCTTCATGAGCTATTTGTCTCATGGTTAGCCAGGGTCCAGAGTTTAATCTGTGGCCAAGAGCAGGGTGAAGCCACATGATCCATTTATTCATTAAACCCATTGCCTCCACATCATTAGAGAGAACTATCCACAAGCACAGTCACTATAGTTTCCATCCTGATGAGCTTAACTTTTGAGACAGAGGAAGTTGAACATTATCCTAATTTAAAAGTCTAGGTCATTCTACAATAGACAACTGGTTCTCTTCATTAATGTGCTGGAATAAAAACATATTATCCTGATTTTAATTGCAGGCATTGTGTATTTATTGTACTAAAATATTTTACTTTAAAAAGACACTAGATATTAAATAGATCATTCTTCCCAAATTCTAGGAAATAGCTATGACTCTAGTAGTGCAGTAGGAAAACTGAGGTACACAATTTGTTTGTTTTTAGGTACATCACAGTGGATACAGAATAAATGGGGGGATAAAGATTCCAGATGAAACTGTAGCAGCTTAGACGTTATGCATCTCATTACTATATTATGCTGTTTACTGTTCTCACTGACCCTGAACCATTACCATTGGCAAAAACAAGCAACTAGACCAACATTAACTTTCTTTTCCTATTTTTGGTCTTGTTTATAAGCATCCATGCACCAACTCAGTCACTTTGCCTGAAACGTCCAAAGAGTAATTGTAATTATATATCACTACTCTCACATGGCTTTATTTGTTCATATATATACTTTTACATGTTTAATCACATATTTTATTATAGCATATATAATTATGATTATATAATTATATATCATATATTTTAATATATATCTTATTATAATCATATTTAATTGTGTGAGGGGGTAGGTAGGTGGATGTGGTTGTGTATGTGTGTGTTGGTTTGGGGACTTACATTCAGGGCCTGGTTCACTTCCTTAGCTTTTACACTCAAACTCAAAGCTGGCAATCTATTCACTTGAGCCACAGCTCCACTGGAGGTTTTTGCTAATTAATTGCAGGTAAGAATCTCATAGACTTTCCTGTCTTGTCTGGCTTAAAACTGAAATCCTTAGATTTCAGCTTTGTGAGTAGCTGAGATTATAGGTATGAGCTATCAGCACCTAGCTGTTCTGTATTTTGACACCTTATAAAAATAAAAGCATTTATTACAAGCTAGAGTCACCTACATATTTTGTGAATCTATGGTACCTGTTCTATAGGGGAAACTTGATCCTGATTTATAAAATAGGTCCTCAGTATAATATTTGATACTATTAGTTTTTATTGGATTCTCAAAATTCAAGCCTTTGAAAAAAAATTTAGAACGGAGTATTCCTATATTATAAGCTATAAAATAGTCACTGAGCCTATTAAACATTGAGCTAGTGGTAAAATTATGGCAATGGTACAAAATCTTTAACTCTTGATTCCAAAGGGATCATGAAGAAAAATAAAATTTAAAACTCTGGTAAAGGTGTTTTTCTTACGTACATGAGAAATATTGGAAGCTATTTCAATCTAAGCTGGATGCCAGTGGCGGGTCACATGTGTAATCCTAACTATTCAGGAGGCTGAAATCTGAGGGTAACAGTTCAAAAATAATGTGAGATTCTGATTTCTAATTAACCATCAAAAATATAAATAGTTATTCTATTCTAGTCTGGTTATGAGGTGTCACAGTCAGACCACTTAGTTGAAAGTGATAAGCTGAACAATAATTTGTCTTTCCCAAATGCAGCTGTCCAACTATGAAAAGGCATAGTGTCTATTTTGCTCTGTTCTCTCTTCAATTCTGTGCCTCATTTCTCTTCAGGTATACAGGCAAGATCATAAACATGGTGTGTATTTCCTGCATTGCTGTAAATTCAGAATGGATAGCCTCAGGAGTAGTATTGGCTCTGTAGCTATCCGTTTGTCATCATTCCAAGTATAAACATTTCTTCCCAAAGGGATCCATAACAAAATTCTAGAAGTCCCTTTCCCTTAAAGACATGATGAATTTATCCTTAAGGATATAATTTGCAGTAACTCTAACTTGTTTAATGAAGGGCTTTTAACTTTCTCCCTTTTTCTGTATGTATTGCATTAGCAAGATAGAAATTTCAAAATATATTCTAAACTTGATTAGTTTTAAAAGCTGGTGAACCATTGAGCCATTGCGATCTTCTGCTAGGACTACCCTAGACATATACAAATTATTAAAAAGAGTGTAGCTTACTTTACTTAATATGATTTTCTCCATGTCTTTTCATTTCCTTATGAATGGGGTGATGCTATTCTTTCTGTTGGACACATGCTACATTTTCTTAATCCAATCAAGTAATTAAGGGCATCTGGCTTGATTCCATATCTTAACTTCTATGATGAACATAGTTTTGCTGGTAACTTTAGTGTGTCCTTGTTTGTGAACCTTTGGGTAAAGGGCCAGGTGTGGGATTGCTAGGTCATAGGGTAGTTTTATATTTAGTCTGTTGAGAAACCTCCATACTGTTTTCCAGAGTGGATGAACCAATTTTCATCTCCACCAACTGGGTAGTAGCATTCTCTTTTGGTGACATCCTGGCCAGCATCTGTTAATTTTTATTTTCCTCATAATGGCCATTCTAACTGGGGCGAGATGGAATCTCAATGTGCTTTTGAACATTTCTTCCTATGTCTGTTGGCTGTTTTCATTTCCTCTCCAGAGAAGTCTTTTTTTTAATACTTTATCACACTTACTAGTGGGATGATTGTTCTTTGACGATTTTTTATTGGGGTGTTTAGTTTTTTGAGTTCTAAGGATATTTTTAATATGAGGGTCTTACCTGTTGTATAGCTGGTGAAGATCTTCTCCAACTCTGTAGGCTTTCTATGTATCTTGTTAACTATGCTCTTTGCCATGCAAAGAGCCATATAAAAATTGTGCTAACCAAAATGAACTCCAAGATATGGAAATAAGAGTTATTTTTAATGTACAGTGTGATGCTATTTCTTTTTTCTTTCATTATTTTTTCCCTTTGACTTATCTCCTGTTACCTGTTATTACTGTTTTTCATTTTGGTACCCTGTGTTTATCCAGTTTGGGGAAGGGAATAGGAATATCAAAATGGTAAGACAAAGGACAAAGGGCAAACCAAAACAACAGTGATAGGCACAAGATACTTGGTTGCAAATGAACTTTACAACTTAAGGTGAGAAGGGGGGTAAAGTTAGAGAAAATAAGGGAAGAGATAACAATGTTGGATAAGAAATGTAATCATTACTTTATGTAACTGTAACCTCTCTGTACATGACCTTTGCAATAAAATGAAACAATTTTTTTTAAAGCTGGTTAGTTGTTTGTCCAGAAGCTGGAAATTCATGCCTGTAATCCTACATACTCAGAGAGCTGAGATCTGAGGCCTGTAGTTTTGAAGACAATCTGAGCAGACAAGTCCAAGTCTTATCTTCAATTAATCAGAAAAAAAGCCAACCGTGTCACACCCTTTCACATGTCTTGGTTTTCCCCCCTTCCCTATCAAGGGTATCAATGTATGTGAATTAATGCACCTTCTATCTGGCAAATATCATGTAACCCTTTTATTAATTACAATAAAAATATTTTAAAAAAGCCAACCGTGGATGTCTCCTTTAAGTGATAGAGCCCTAGCCTTCAACAAGACACTAAGGAAGAGTATGATGAAGTCCTGACTTCAAGCCCCTGTATTGTTAGGGGGGAAAAAAAAGAACATTTCCTGGCTATTTGATCTACATCTCTCTCCTGAGCCTGTATTTGTTCTACAATATCTTCTGTAATTTGCTTTGCTTCTATTTTTTCTTCCTGTTTTCTGTCCTATAACAAAAATAAAGTGATAATATGAAATTGTAAATCAAATCATCTTATTCTTGTTTCTAATCCTCTATTAACTGTGACAGACTCTGGAATCATTAGTTTAGTCACACACATATTCCTTTCAAATTCTTCTAGCACTGTATCACTAGTTTACATTGGAGGAACCCTGGCTTCTATAGTGATTTTGTTGTTGTTGTTGTTGTTGTTGTTGTTGTTGTTGCCAGTACTGGGACTTGAACTCAGGGCCTGGGCACTGTTCTTGAGCTTTCTCGAGGCTAGCACTCTACCACTTGAGGCACAGCACCACTTCCAGCCATTTCTGTGTATGTGGTACCAACGAATCAAACCCAGGCTTTGTGTATGCTAGGCAAGCACTCTACCTCTAGACCACACTGTCAGCCTATGGTGATTCTTTTTTTTTCATATATTTTTATTGTAATTAATAGAAAGGTTATATTATAATCACCAGATAGAGGGTGCATTACTTCACATACATTGATACCCTTTCTCATGTCCCCATTTCCCTCCCACCATCCCCGCTGCTCCCGCTTCCCTATCTGATTTCAAATAACCAAATACGCATATATACAATATATCAGATAACAAGATGAAACACTGTAACAATATGAGATTGCCAAGGCACAGAAAAAGAGATGAGAGATAGCATAGTACATTAAGGACAAGAATCACTCATTATATGGCTTTTGTTTCTATATCCTGGAGGTCCTTTCATTTACCATCATACTATATGGCCTTATGTATCTAGGTTTTGTTCTATTGTAAATCTCTGCTAGGAGAGCCCAAGGTTTCTACTGATTATGAGGGAAACCATTGAGCCTATGTTCCTTTGAGTCTGGCTTACTTCACTTAATATGATTTGTTCTAAGTCTTTCCATTTCCTTACAAGTGGGACAATGTCGTTCTTTCTGACTGCAGCATAGAATTCCATTGTGTATAAATACCACATCTTATTGGTCTATGGTGATTCATGAACATGCCAAGCACATTCATTTCTTTTGCTTTGTTTTTTCTTTTTCTTTGTTTGTCATAGTTTTTTATTGTAATTAATAGAAGGGTTAGTTATATTCGCCAGATAGAAACCAAGGGACAACAAAAGAGGTAAGAAATAACACAGTACGTTAAGAACAACAATCACACATTATATAGCTCTTGTTTCCGTATCCTGGAGGTCCTTTCATTTAGCCTCATCCTATATGGTCTTATGTATCTAGGTTTTGGCTTATTTCCAATTTTTGATACTTGTATTCAGTCTGCAGCTGGTGTTTCCCTGTGTACACATTTATGGTGCTCATCCTGCATAATTTGTCACATGTCAGAAACCACTGTGTTCAAAAGTGGCCCTCCCTGTCACACTCTATTTCTTTGCCTGCCTCATCATCATTACTGTTCTTTAATTTATTTGTTTATTGCCTCACTTCTACTAGAATATGAATGCTTTGAGATCAAGGTCTGTTTTGCTCATCATTTTATCCTGAGTAGATAGATTGGGCATACAATAGGCAATCAATAAATAGTTGTTGAGTGAATGTAATTCAATTTGCTTCTGAATTTGTGATATTAAGTTCTAAGCAGCAGTTCTGCTTAGTACTCTGATTTTTTTTTAACATCTCACTTTCAGCAACCATTAGTCACTTTTTAGGGAAATTCATGGGAATATTCATTTATTTAGTGTTTGAAGAATGCTCTTGATTGAGCAGGGGAACAAAAGATCCTGTGGATTAAGTTGTATGTTCACAGCAGTGAGGAAGTGACTGAATGAAGGCTCCTTATTGTTTTTGCTAGCTTAAATACAAATACTCTATGGACAACTTATATCAAGATCAAGCGCTTTATATGCCTTCTTTGGAAATGTGCAGATTTGAGGGAATGACTAACACTTTGAGCTATAACAAGATTTGAATATTTGCACTGCTTTTGGAAGATGCTATCTGATGCTGGGTGTCTGGGCGGGACTTAGTGAAGGAGATGAATGGCATAGAAAGTACACTGCACATTTTCATGTATGCACTTGAGGCATGGTGCAAGCTAGAGGCCTCCATGTCTTTCACTTTGCAGAGTTGGCTGTCTTTCAGCTCCACATGTGATGATTTATGGAACAGTTGTGTCAGCAGATTCAAATTCCACTCACAGAGTTCAAATCTTTATTTTGAGTAACTCTACAGCATAACCACTTGGTGATTTCCTAAAGGAAGCTATTTCATAGTCTCATCATATCATGTACCACAATGTCATCTCTTTGGAAAGCACAGCTCAAATATGAGTTGACAATATCCTACTGCGCTGACCCAAGCAATGGTGTTGAAAATAGCTGAGCAATTCATTGAAAAACCACAAGACACATTTTGCACTGCAGATTTGATAGTGGGTTTTGGTCCTTTACTACTGAACAGAGTCATATAATATTGAAGTGGTGGGAAACTGAACATTGTGTCTATCCAGAGTCTTGCTTTACAGTTAGCAGGAAGTTGTTCTCAAACAGGGAAGTAGCCACCTATGCTCATGAATTGACAGGGAGGAGAAGACAGTGGTGTGGTCTTCTCCTGTTTTACTGCACAATTCTCTGGCATATAAGGTAGAATTTTGACTGTCATAACCTTCACTTCTTGGCATTATTTCTATTATACATTGCTTTCCCCCCACATGATCTAAGCTATCATTAAGTTATTCATAAACTCACTTTCCTGTAAGGAAATTATCCTATATTATCGAGTGTACTTAGCTTAATGACATGGGGACCTAAAACAAGAAAAATCAGAGAGATGAAAAACACAAGAGGGACCAAGAACTTGATCACAGAAGAAACAAAGCAATGGAACCTCACTTCCATAGTCACATGGAGGTAAATCTTGCTGTCACCTGATGGACCTGAAAGTGGCTTTTGCCTAGAGCATTTAGAAGGACAAGTTTTAGTAATACCTTGAGCTCAGAATCCAGCTCTATCATGGAAACTGAAATAATAGCTGAATGCTAATGCTTGGTAATTAATAATTAATAATCAGTAACAGTAATTATCAATGATAGTTTATAATATTTTTCTTATAATTTTATATCAGTAATAGTAAATTAAATGCAGTTTGTCAACATGCTTCTCCCATATTTTGTTAATTTTTAAAAGAAGATCTTGTACAACATTTACTTCCTTAAACAGGGATGTGTTTGTGCAAATTCTAGCATGCATGATGACCTGCAGCACACACTAATAGGACACTATGTGTTATGTATCTGAGTTAAGTATCCTTCAGATACCTTTGACCATCTCCAGTGGAATGGATCACTTATGACCTCATACCAATTGCCTTTGTCTCCTTTTCTTCAGCCAATCTTGTTATTTACACTGCTTTGCGAATGCCCTGGGACACTATGCCAGGTCTCTCATCTAAGATAATGGAGGTGCACAATGTTGCACTCTCAGGAAGAAGGTACAGGGATACTTCAACACAGAGACAGACGAAATGCCTACCTCTACCTCCACCCAGTCTTAGTCAACTCTCATTTTGCCAGTAGATCTCGTAAGATTTTTCTACTTTCGGTGTGAATCTTCATGAAGGTTCTACATGTTGAAACCTTCTTTGTCTTTCACTTCGCATCATCTCCTCTGGGACAGAGAGTAAAAGTCAGTTTACTTTTTCCCTGGTTGGCTTTTTTCTTCACCTAGGAAAACAGAAACAAATCATCTGCTCTAATACAGCAAAGCTGATAAGTGTGAATTTGTGTGTGTGTAATTATCTAGAGATCAGCACAATTATTCCCTGAAAAATCTGTGAATATAACTCATTTGCATTTGATTAAAATAAATCATGCAGTACCTATACACCCTCACAGCATGTTTTGTTAGTAGACAATGTAATAGACTTTTTCTTAATCCCTCCCCAAAATATGTCTTTAGTTCTAGGGGTGTGACTTAAGTACTGGAGAAACTATCTAGAAAGCATGAGGCACTAAGATTAAATGCCAGTATTAAAAAGAAACAACAGCAACAAAAACTCTATGGATATTTCTATATATGGTAACAGGAGTTAATGTTGTTTGAGATGAAAACCAGCCCTAGAGTATCTAAATGAGACTTAAATCCAAAGACAAACGTCTGTCATAGGGAAAGAAACATCACTGACCACATAGGAGATAACAAAACCAGAGGAAAGGTGACCTTGGAGACTGATAGTGGAATGACCCATCCATAATCCAAGGAATGTCTGCATTCCATAGAAATGGAAAGAGGCAGAGAAAACATTCTCTCCAAACACCTGTGGAGGGAAGGCAGCCACATTGAGGATTTTGGATTTATGGGTTCTACAAGTATAAGGAAATAAATGTTTGTTATTTTAAGCTAAAGTTATGCGAAGTTGTCATGTCAACTGCAAACTGAAACAACATATTCTTAAATTTCAAAGTTGTATGATTTATATGAAACTTCATGGATTTAAAATGCTTGATCAAGCTGTGCATGTATGTGTTAATTGAGCTTTACAGTGTTTATCTGCAAATTAATAAAGTCATCTCATTAAAATGAAAAAAAAATCTTGATCATAAACAGAAGGGCTCTACTGCCTCCAAATGAGTGCTGACCATTTCATAAATTGGGGTTAGACTATTAGGTCAAATTATTTGTCAGTGTGCTAGTTCTCTTTAAAAGCCTGTAATATTGTACTACACATTGTTAACCAATTTGTATGATTGAAAGTTTTTCTGAGTCAATCAAATCAACACATCACCAACCATGGGGGACAGGAAAGGAAAACAGTGGAGAACATAATTAAGGACACAGTAACACATAGTACTGTATTTTGTATGTGTCAGCTAGAAAGCATGTATTACTTAAGGCTTTTACATATAGCATCTAAAAGTGTCCTAACATATCTATTAGATTCTTTCACTATTCCAGGGAGTATGTGTAGGCACTGAGCAGCTAGACCATCAGCCATGTTCTTGAGCAAGTGGCGGAACTGGGAACCACTGATTTGACTGTCACTGATTGGGGTGATGATTGAGAGAACTACAGCTCAGAGGACAAGCGATCCACTAGAGAAACTTTAAGTTGCTATTGAATAGTTGAATGGACTTTAACAACAAAAAATACCACAGACTGTGAGATAAATTCCTTCTATCCAGGACCAATTTGGTGAGTCCAATTCTTAACGGATATCATAGTAACAAAACTGCAACTATCTTCTCTTTTCCTCAAAGCCAGAGCTGGAAAACTGATGACAGAGGGAAGAGAGCAGCATCTATCTTCTGTCTTTGTTTTCCTGGATGTCAAGGGCACCAAGCCAGTCCTAGTGTTCTCTGCTTTATCCAGCTTGATCCAGTCTCTCTTTCCACAAATAGCTTGCATAGGAGAATGAAACAGAGACTACAATCTTTGTTCCTGGAAGGATTTCTTGCCAGTGAGAGAATGGAGCAAAGGAGAAAGAACTGTGGTGTTGTTTTTCCCCCTCTTAGGCCCTTATTGGCAATCGTTTCGGAGTTCCTGGTTTGGATGCATCATTGTGGACAGATGTGTGAAGCCCTGTCTTCCATAGATGTGAAAATAGCAAATAACTTTCTCTAGAGTATCTCCTACTCACCAAGTTGATATACAATGAGCTGCTTGTAAGTTAAATCTGGGCAGAACAGCTGCTATCTTTTGCTGCCAAAAGAGACAATTCACAGGTGAAGACTTGGGATGTGTGGAATGTGTGCCAACATAGTTACCGGGAATTATGAAGAAATTCAATTTATATTGTTAGAAGAAGAAGGATGTGAGGAAATTGAGCTTCCAATGAGGTCTGATAATTAAACTCAAGAGTCCTGACAGAGTGGCTGAACACAACAGATAAATAACTACTTTGGGGTAATTATAAGGCAGAATGGTAACAGATTAGAAAAGCTGGTTCACTTGGTATATTTAAGGCTGACATTTTGATTCTAGGGGATCTTTGAATCTGTGCTAGCAGATTTCTTTCTCTCTCTTTCTGCTTGTTTCCCCTACCGGATCTTCATGCTTGCTTAAAATAAAATGTGTCACTTCTCAGCATGTGCCCTGCACATCACATAGCAGACCTCAAAGCCCACTGCTGCTTAACAACTACAGTGGGGTTTGGGTCTCTCAACATCGTAAATATTATGGAAAAGATTTTAATCAGGCTTCTCATAAGAGAAAGCCTGGTGTGAATTACAGATTTCATTTGCTATCCCTCCCTGAGTCACAGACAGCTAAAGCTTTCCCTACTCCCTTCATGGCAAACACTTCATTTCACAAAAGAGAAATAGAGGCAGAGAGCCCTTTTCGAACATAGACTCTTTTCAATATGCATACAACACACTTTAAATCAAGGGAACAAAACCATTCTCTCCAGTGAATGGGGATCACACAGAGATACTCAGTTTTCTTCCTTTCTGAGAACAATATTAGAAAATACTTTTTTATGAGCTGAATTTACATAATAGAATAAAGATTCTGTCCTATTCTATGTGGTATGAAGACTGGATGGATGCCATGGTCTTTTGCAAGACATTTAAAAAATAATACCTTTTTCTGTGATCATCCCTGAAGCACTAAGAGATTCTGAGGGCGTCTCCAGCTAGAGTGGTGTGTGCAGCTTGAGGTGTGACTCAGCTTCCACATGAATGGAACTTGATTTTGTTAACCCACACTTCCATGTTTTCCCTTCCTTTCTTTCTTCCTCCCTCCTTCCATCCTTCCTTCCTCCCTCTTTCCCTCCCTTTGTTTAATTCAGTGATGTAGTATCATAATTTCTTAATTGGTGCCAGGAAATGAACTCTCTGTGTCTGTCCTATTGCCTGGAAGACAGAAATTTCCCAGCTCTGTCTGAGAAATTACCCTTCCCACTTGGCACTGGAAGAGGCTGAAATGGAATATCTTTTGTTATAAACACCTAATTTGTTCATTTTGAACTGTCTGAGTAACTAGATCAAAGACTAGTGTCAAATGCCCAAAGCAGTGTTTGTCAGCAGTGGACTTTTTATTCTTCTTGTTCTAAAGCAACTGCAAGGGGGAAAGACTTATACTGTATTTCCACAAAAGCATAGGAAGGCTTGTCTTGGCAGAATGAATACCCGCTACTGAGAACAGACCATTTGTCTCCTGATTACAACAGACCCCAGGGGAACTGGTGTTGTCTTTGAATTCCACCTCTTTTTCTGAGAGTCTCCTTCTGAATGTTTCACCCCCACCCCTCACAGCTCAGAACCCTGGGGACTCAGATCCCCTCTCAGCTGTGGGGTTTCTTCTGCCTTTTAAATTCAAACAAGACCTTCTTGTTTGGAAAGTGTGAATGTGTCTTCAACAATCATATATATTTTATTCTTATTTGGAATACAGCAAAGACCATAATGAGTGCATTTATCATTCATGGGCTTTACACATGTATGATTATAAAAACTGCAAGGTAGAGAAAGTAAATAAGAGAAGAAGGGCCTAAAACAGTATCTAGTTCATTCACTAGCTTTGTGTGTCTGCTTAGTTTTGCTTTGTTAATTTATATGGGATCATGCATATTTTTTTCCTGTAGGAATATTCATTTGAAATGGGGGTAAAATATGCCTTTATTATCCATAAAAAGTACAGTGGTTCAAGGGTTTTGAAGCTATCTGGAATGTGTTAGTCTCACTCACACCTTTCTCTGAGATTCTTTAGAAATTGTTCATGTATTTTTAGGAAGCAAAGTTTAGGCAGCAAATTCTTTTCATACTCAGAAAAAGTGGCAGTGATTAATCTTGTCTTTCGCTTGTGTAGTTTTGTTTTACTGTTTATTTCCTTGAAAGGAAAGGAAAGCATAAAATATTTGTGAAAGCTGCCTCTATTTTAGACATCTACATTTGTATTAAACAATCATCTTTGTATTTTCCTACATGCCTACTTGATTTCTTTTCTTCTTTGCCTGCTATTTTTCCTAAGAAGCAAAGGAAGAGTAAAAAAGAGGAGGAGGAGGAGGAGGGAGGAGGAAGGGGGAGGGGGAGGGAGGAAAGGGAGGGAGGAGAGGAGGAGGAGGAAAAAAGAGGAAGAGGGAGGAGAGGAGGAGGAGGAAACAGGAGGAAGAGGAAGAGGAGGAGGAAGGGGGAGAGAAGAGGGGAAAAAGGGAGGGATGAGGCTGTCATTTGGTAGCTTTTCCCCGGTATATTATGTTCTCGCTGCTTGGAAATGCTGGAACAAAGGCATCCAAAATGCCTCTGAGTGGGAATCAGCATCCAGCCCCTGCTGGGGAGGCTGTAATCAGCTTGTCTAGGATGAAAATACAGGCTTTGCAGCACTGCTTGGAGGTTTTGTATTTGTCTTTGGAATGCATGCTTAACCAGAGCAGTCATGTGAAGTGTTACTGCCATGTCCTTACATTGCCCCCCACATTCTGTGGCAGAAGAGCAAAGAGCACATGCAACCCGTCAGCCCTAAATTGTTATGAAGTAGTCAAACACATATTTTTAACACAGAGATTCTCAGCTTGTGCCCTCATCAATTTCTAATATATGTATACACACACACACACACACACACACACACACACACACACACATATATTAATCAGGCATTTAGTTCCTGACCTGATCTGAACATTTGAACACGGGGAAGTTATACTACTTGGCTGACATGTCATGAGGGAATTGTTTGGGGAACACAGGTGAGAAGGAAGTAAGAGGAAAATGCATTGGGCGCCCTCAGTGCTGGAGAGGGGGGTCACCTAGGTTATATTCATGGTATACTCCACATGCTAGTCAAGAGACAGAATGCTTGTCACCCAGGAAAATTCTGCTATGCCCCTCCTTAGTCAATCTTCTAACACCCTATAGGCAACCACTTTTCAGATTCCTATGTTCTCAGGCTAGTTTACCTTTAAACACATGGGCCTCCAAATGGTCAAGCAGTAAAACATCATATAGTAAAACAGAAGAACAAGCTCTCATCCTTTTGTATTTGAAGTTTCAAGTCTCATTTATGTGACCGTTTCCATTCATCTGATACTATAAAATGTAACCTCTGTATTAAATGTTTGCTGAGAAATGCTGTCTTTTTTAAATTACATTTTTATTATCTTCACATAATTGTACAAAGAGGGTAAAATTTATGAGCACCGGGCACCTTGATCAATATTAGTTCTTTAATTATTCTTCTCCATTCAAAATTGCAGAAACCCTCTGTTTTCATATTTTCATAGGATTTACAGTGACTATTATAATTGCATTCTTCCCCCATTAGCTCTTCATTTGTATATTTGTCTGCCTCCTCTTCCTCCTCTTTGGCCTTACCCATAACTCATACTGCAAGTACCAGCTTTCTGGTGTTCATTTTGCTAGACTGTGAGTTGGTTGTTCAAAGGAGTTAGACCACTGGAATTCTCACCTGCATATACCATACTTCAGTTAATATGTTGACATAATATGTTTACAGTTAAATTTTTAAGCTAGACCTAATTTCTACCTATGAAAGAAAATATCTATCTCTAAGCTTCTTCATTTAATCTATTTCATTTAATATAAATTTTTCCAGGCCCATTCATTTCTTTGCAAATGATGTAACATCATTTTTCCTAACAGATGAGCACTATTTTTTTGTGTATATAAATTACATTTTCTCAATCCATTCATCCTTTGAGGGGTATCTGGGCTGTCTCTACGCTCTGGTGATAGTGAGCAATGCAACAATGAATATGGTTGTGCACACATCTTTACTGCATCTGGACCTGTTATCTTTTGGATAAATGACCAGAAATGGTATGAATGGTATCACTAGCTCCCAGGGTCATTTTCTGCCCCCTAAACTATTTAATATTAATGATTTTGTTGAAAAATGGATTTGAGGGGTAAGTATTTGGCATATAAACTATTAAACTATAAATTATCTATTAAACATGGATCGCCCATGTTAAAGTTTGAAGTGATATAAAGATTCCAAGTAGCAGAGCATAATCTCTACTTTTTACCTCATGGGATCAGCCTAAGTCTTTCTTCTTTCCATAGAGTACAAGACCTGACATCTGTGTTTCTGTAAGGGTCTAGTTAGTGGACTGTTTATAAATTAGCCTATACATTTGCTCCTTCTGTTGGACTGATGCCTGTCAAGCAAGTATTTGTTTAGCTTTGTACAAGTTTGAATTTTTTATTTTTATATATTAATTTATAAATATTTTACATTTATTTTATAAAAGTTTTATTTTATACTTTTATTTTATATTTTATTTTGTAAATATTATACTACATGGTGGTGACTCATACCTGTAATACTAGCTACTTGGGAGGCTAAGATCTGAGGATCCTGATTCAAAGGCATTTGGGACAGACCAACCCATTAGCTAGCAAAAAGCCACAAGTAGAATTGTGACTTGAGTGGTCGAATGCCGGTCTTGTGTGAAAAAGCCAAGCAAGAGCGCGAGGCTCTAAACTCAAGCCCAAGTACTACTACAAAAATCAATAAACATATAAAAATTAAATATTACACTAACTGGTTCAATAGGAATATCTCAAGCATGATATATTTCTCTAGAAATAAAGTTGATTGCTTTTCCTTTGCCTGTCCTCACACTTGAATTGAGAGCCTAGGCACTGTCCTTGAGGTCTCTCTAGCCACAGATCCATTTCTGGCTTTTTCTGTGTATGTGGTACTGAGAAATTGAACCCAGGCCTTCATGCACACTAAGCAATCACTCTACAATTAGATCACACACCTGGCCCAAAGTTGATTTTTTTTTTAAAGATATCCAATGAATTGGATAAACCACTACATTTAAATGGTGCAAAGAAAAGTCTATCAGGGGAGTTTTTACTTATTTTTAACTTGTTTAAAGAAACAAACATTTATCTAGATCCTTCAATATGTTGGTAAAATATTAGCTGTTTTTGAAATATCAACCCCATTAATTCTCCTAACTACTCTTTATGGTCGTTCATTTTTCAATGTGGCAAACAATGAAACTGAGGCACAAAGGAGAGACCTAACTACCCAAAAGCCACACAGGTAGCAAGAAGCAGAGATAAAAGCCTATCAGAGGCAGATCAGCTCTTAATTTGTTGTCTTCCCACACTGTTGCGCTGGATCTCTTTAGGTAGAGTAGGCTGTACACACATGTATTTGGAAGACATGAGAAAGGGTATCAATGTTTGTGAAGTAATGCACCTTCTATCTGGTAATCTGGTAATGTAATCATTCTAATAATTACAATAAAAATATATGAAAAAAATGAAAATGGAAAAAAATGACAAAAGAAGCAGGGTTCCAGTGGCTCATGCCTGTCATCCTATCTACTGAGGAGGGTGAGAGATGAGGATAAAAAAAAGAAAGAAAAGTCCTAGTCTTCCAATAACAGACTGAAAAAGTGAATGAATGTATAAGCTTAATTCATGTTTTAGTTGAGTTAAAATGCTTACATTACCTGTGTTATTCTCTTTCTGAATACTAGTTTTACCCTATTTTATTGACTGATGTGATTCAATTGGACAAACAGGCTCTGGTCTACAAACAATGACTTAACCAAATCATTTGCCAGCTAGTCTCTAAGCAGCACGTTTGTTTATGGGATATTTTAGTAAGGCCAAGGTTATACCAAAGTGAAAAACACAAATTTGATGATTTATCCAACTAATAGTTTATTTTATGACCAAAGATGTATATACCCTTGATCTTTCTTGTCCATTTCAAAATTGGAAAATATAGAAAGAAGGTAGTACAATAAACCAAATCATCTGTAATCTTGGCAAAACAACCACTGAGAAGTCATCTTTTCATGTAAAAGAACACAGTCCCTCTATCCCTTCTATTATTTCTTAAATTAATGAGTACTTTATGGAGAGTGAATACTTAGATTATAAGAGCCCAGTTCTATGAACTTATTAATATAAACACCATTGAACACATGTGTGAGTTATATATAATTTCCATATCCAGGAAAGTTTTCTTGTTCCCTTTCTGATCATTTGTCTCCTCACCTATATGCAACAACTGTTCTGCTTTCTTTCCACACAGATTAGTTTTCATGTGAATACACCTGCGTTTGAAACGCCAGAGTAATATAACATAATACAGCACATTAGAAAAACAAATAGTACTGCTTTTGAGATTGAAATATTAAATCTAATTTATATAATATGTGGATTCACCTGACAGTATAAAATGCAATCTAGAAGTCAAATAATAACATTCCCATTCCATCACCTGCTGAGATTATTGATTTTAAAAAATATTCTACGAGAAGCAACAATAAACCTAGAGATGCCAGGCTTCCAGGCTTTGTCACCGAGTTTATAGGAATTTCTAAAAAGCATTGGTGTTCTCCATTCCTTTTCTTTACTCACATGGAAATTGAGAGTTGAACTAGTCACCTCCAAGAAGGGCAATCTGTCATATTTAAACATGTTTGATGCTGTATCCTTATTCAGAGCACTGCTTTTAAAATACATTGCAAATTCAAAATAAAAGTTATTATTTCACAGGACACTGATTTCTCACACCTTTTAATTCTAGCTAGATCCAAGGGATTGTACTTTAATGTTAGCCTGAGTAGAAAAGTCAACAGGATTCCATTTAAAAAATAACCAGCGAAAAGCAGAGCTGGAAAGGACCCAAGTGTTAGAGCACCAACAGAGCAATCAAAGCTGAGCATGCATAAAAGGTACTATTTCAGCCGGGTGCTGAATTAAGGGCTCACGACTGTAATCCTAGCTACTCAGGAGGCTGAGATCTGAAGATTGTGGTTCAAAGCCAGCCCGGGCACTAAAGACCCTGAGACTCTTATCTCCCATGAACCACCAGAAAATGGAAAGTCAGGTAAGGAGTTCATTGCTTTTCGGACCATGTCACCTTTTCCCTTGCCCTCTCCCAGGTTTTGCCTCCCATTCCCACTCACAAATTGTACAACTCATTTGCAGCATAGTGTCTAGTGAGTAAGATCGCTGCATTTGGTCACCCTTTGCCACTCCATTTCTGTGTCACCCCCTTACACTCTGTTGAGATAATTTTTAAGAATTTCCTCAGGTCCTCAGTTCTGCTTTAATTTCCTTTCTCAAGGTTTTAAAGTTTTCATCAAAAAGGTCCTTTACATTCTTAGTTAATTCCTAGGTACTTTATTTTCTTTGAGGCTATTACAAAAGGAGTTTCCTGATTGTTGCCTTGTTCCTCTCACTGATGGCATAGAGGAAGGCAGTTGATTTTTGAGGGTTAATTTTATACCCTGCTATATTTCCAACGTTGTGAATCAGCTCAAGGAGCTTGGCAGTGGAGTCAATAGGGTTCTTTAAATACAGAATCATGTCATCTGCAAAGAGGGAGAGTTTCACTTCCTCTTTCCCTATTTGGATCCCCTTTATGCTTGCTTCTTGCCTTATTGCTCTGCTTGGAATTCTGATACTATGTTAAATAGGAGCGGAGAGGGTGGGAATCCTTGTCTTGTTCCTGATTTTAGAAGGAATGGCTTTAGCTTTTCACCATTAAATATAATACTAGCTGTGGGTTTGTGATACACAGCCTTTATTATACTGAGGAATGTTCCATGGATTCCTAGTTTCTCCAGAACTTTCAGCACAAAGGGGTGTTGGATTTTGTCAAATGACTTTTCTGCATCTATTGAGACAATCACGTGATTTTTGTCCTTCCTCCTATTGATGTGTTGAATTTGCTCCTGGATTGGAAGAATCAACATCGTGAAAATGACAATCTTGCCAAGGGCTATCTACAAATTCAATGCAATACCCATCAATATCCCAATGGCATTCTTTAAAGAAATAGAAGAGGCAATCCAAAATTTCATATGGAATAATAAAAAACCTTGTATAGCAAAAACACTTCTTAGCAGAAAGAACAGTGCAGGAAGAATTTCAGTACTAAACTTTAGACTCTATTACAGAACTATAATAATCAAAGCAGCTTCTTACTGGCACAAGAATAGGCCTGAAGACCAATGAAATAGAACTGAGGACCCAGATATTAAACCACAGACCTATGGCCACCTAATCTTTGACAAGGGAGCCAAAAAAATAGAATGGAAGAAAGACAGCCTCTTCAACAAGTGGTGCTGGCAGAACTGGTTAAGCACCTGCAGAAAACTAAAGTTGGATCCTTCTTTGTCACCTTGCACTAGAATTAACTCCAAAAGGATCAAAGACCTGGAGGTAAAAGCTGACACACTGAAAACTTTACAAGAAGGAATAGGAGACACACTAGGCCTCCTTGGCAAAGGTTGAAACTTTCTCAATAAGGACCAAGAAACACAACAAATCAGAGAAAGGCTGTATAAGTGGGACTGAATTAAACTGCAGAGCTTCTGTAGGGCAAAGGACATAGCTAGTAAATTAAATAGGAAGCCTACAGAATGGGAGAAGATCTTCACTAACCATACAATGGACAGAGGCCTCATACCTAAAATATATCAACAGCTCAAAAAATTGAATCACTCCAAAACTAATCTCCAAAGCAACAACCATCCCATTAAAAGATGGGCCAAAGACTTAAAGAGAGCCTTCTCTGAAGAAGAAACAAAAAGGGCCTATAGACACATGAAGAAATGCTCAACATCTCTGGTCATAAAAGTAATGCAAATCAAAACAACTGTAAGATTCCACCTCACTCCAGTTAGAAAGGCCAGGATCAAGAAATCTAATAACAACAGATGCTGGAGGGGATGTGGCCAGGAGGGATCACTGCTACACTGTTGGTGGAAGTGCAAACTCATTCAACCACTATGGAAAGCAGTATGGCAGTGCCTCAAAAGACTAAACATAGAACTCCCCTATGACCCAGCAATTCCACTACTTGGCATTTACCCAATCGTCCAGAAACAAGGGCATACTAATTCCACTAGCACAATGATGTTCATTGCAGCACTATTTACCATAGCAAAGATATGGAACCAACCTAGATGTCCCTCAGTTGATGAGTGGATCAACAAGATGTGGTATTTATACACAATGGAATTCTATGTTGCTGTCAGAAAGAATGACATCGCCCCATTTGCAAGGAAATGGAAAGACTTAGAAAAAATCATATTAAGTGAAGTAAGCCAGACTCAAAGGAACTTAGGCTCAGTGGTTTCCCTCATTTGTCATAATCAGTAGAAACCTTGGGCTCTCCTAGCAGAGATTTGCAACAGAGCAAAACCTAAATACATAAGGCCATACAGTATGATGCTAAGTGAAAGGACCTCTTGGATATAAAAACAAAAGCCTATAATGAGTGATTGTTGTCCTTAATGTACTATGTTACCTCTCATCTCTTTTGCTGTCCCTTGGTTATCTCATATTGTTACAGTATTTCACTTTGTTATCTGATATATTAGATAAATAGGTATTTGGTTATTTGAAATTGGATAGGGAAGAGGGGAAAACAAGATGAGGGGTGGGGGTAGGGGGTTTGAAATGGGGACCAAGACATGAGAAAAGGTATAAATGTATGTGAAGTAATGCACCTTCCATCTGGTGAATATAATGTAACCCTTCTATTAATTACAATAAAAACTTCATGAAAAAAAAAAAGACTTTCCTCAGGTCCACGGATTCTCCTCTGGGAGAGCTCAAACAGTGTAATCCCTTAGAAAGTCTAACTCACTGTTCAACAAAATAAACACCAGGAAATAGGTACTGGAAAGGAGAAGGGTGAAAGGGTGGGGGAAGATAAGGAGAAGACAGGAAGAATGCATTAAAAAAATCCAGTGCATATCCTGCAAAATTAAGAAAACTGAGGGAAGGATTGGGGTTGTTAAGAATGGGGAAGAATGATGAAAACGGGGACACTGGCCAAGATGCATTCTATCCATGAATTCCCTTGTTGAATGGCAACTTCTTTGCCTAACTACTTAAAGAAAATTAAAAAAGAATTACCTTAGGTCCCCAAAGTTACTATGAAAGCTATTAGTTTGGTTGGTCTGGTTTTTAACTATGTTGGAGAATTTTTTATACCATAAATTGTCTTCCTGCAAGATATATATTTACTATTTTATTTTATGATCCACAAATTTGAACTGAATCAGAAGTAGAAATGTTAAAGTAATTACATGGAGAAGTCAATTTAATGAATACTCAATATGTGAAAGCAGTATTTCTATAATCCTTTTTACCACCCAATTTATCATTTTTATTGTTAATTTACTTATGCTATATAGTTCTGGAATGAATTATAATTTCCACCCCCTCAGATTTCCAAGAATGATCTGATATTCACAGAAAACTTTCATTTGAATAGTTTTTATACTTGTTAAAGTGAATCTAATTATGACTGATATGCTTTGGAAAAGTTCAGTAGTCTTCCTCTAATTATATCATGCATGTCTTTAAGCAAGCACTCACTGCTATGTTATCCAATTCTTTCACCTTAAATCGTCCAGGGTGGCCCCGAAACTGGAATTGTGCTATTTACAATCACTTAATGGCTATGGTCCTCAAAGGACAGAATTCTGAGTAAGAAAACAGTCTTTCCGGGCGGGGAGTTTGGCCTAGTGGCAGAGTGCTTGCCTTGCATGCGTGAAGACCCAGGTTCGATTCCTCGGTACCACATACATAGAAAAAAGCTGGAAGTGTTGCTGAGGCTCAAGTGGTAGAGCTCTAGCTTTGACAAAGTCCAAGGACAGTGCTCAGGCCCTGAGTTGAAGCCCAGGACTGGGAAAAAAAAAAGAAAAGAAAACAGTCTTTGCATAATACAAATATTTTATGTTTCAGATACTGTGAAGAATCTATAGAGACTTATAATAAGTATCATTTCATTATTTTGTTCACATTGACCCCAACTTAGATGCAAAATAAAAACCAACATGCATGTTTAAATTTTAGAGTAAGGTAAGTTAATTTTTTTCCTTTAGAATTTGCAGAAAAATTCCTTTAGAATTTTTGTTAAGAACAATAAAATGGGCCAGGAATTTGACCTAGTAGTAGAGTACTTACCTAGCATGCACAAAGACCCAGTTCGATTCCTCAGTACCACATACATAGAAAAAAGCCATAAATGGTGCTGTGGCTCAAGTGGTAGAGCTCTAGCCTTGAGAAAGCTCAAGATCCCAATGATAGTGCCCAAGCCCTGAGTTCAAGTCCTCGGCCAAAGAAACAAAAAAGCATCTGACTTTAAAAGTGAGCTTCAACTTTTATTAAAAGTTTCTTACATGTGTGTTTGGCTTAAACTTTATATTTTATGCTTGATACAATAACCTTCAACTAAAGCTTTGCAAAAATACTATTATGGATGCTTAAATCATCTAACAAATCATGAATATAAACAGAGAAATGGTCCTTCAAGTTTGTCTTATACAACTGTAAGAATCATGGCATTTTTAGGTTTATAAAGATAGTAATAATTTTTCCCTTTGAGCAGGAGCTGAGACAATTTGAAAGAAACCATAGCTATCATTCAAATATTGTCCCAAATATTATTAAACCTATTAAACAGTGAAGTATGTCTGATTGATGATGTCACAGGAAAGAAGAAGGCTTTTCAATAAACTCCAGAAGAATAAAACTTTAAAAATGAATAAATCTTTGGTATCATTTTAGTTTGACTTCCAGTTTGGCTTTCATTAAAATAAATTTTATTACTTTAATGAATTAATAGAGCAACAATTATTAATAAAATATTATCTGACACCCTGTAGATTTTTAGATGTTAGAAGCCTGGATGTGTGGCTCAATAGTAGAGCACCTGCTTTGTTTACTTTGGAGCTAGAGATGCTAGGGAAGGAAGCCAGGGCCATGTGAATGTTAGGCAAACACTCTTCCACTGAGCTATCCTTTATCCACTTTTAGCCTTCCAAGTAGATGGGAAATAATCAGTAGGTACAGGTTGATTGATGACTTCCTTACAGACATAAAGTGCTAATATAAAAATTGGGTTGGAAAAGAATCTGTATTGTATCATGATTTTAATTGTAAGCTATAACTTAAGCTTGTGTTTCTATAGGAAAGCTATATTGGCATGGTGTGGACCAGAATTGGCTTGATCCTTACTGTCAACAAGTTTAGTTTATTGATATATGATTCATTAGTACCCATAGTCATGAATTCTATTAGATGCTTTGTAGTTAGGTAGCTAGTTTTGGTGGTTTTCATGACCCTGCGGAGAACTATCTAGTTGCTCTTTATAAAAAATAAATGTACAGGATGGCAAGGTCATTGGCATAACATATGTCAGCTTTACTCTGTTGGGAATAAAAGCATGTACCATAATCTTGGTGAATCGGAAATGTGGTCTTCACACTTAAGGGTTAGCAATAGTGAAAATGATAGCATTGCAGTGTGAAAATCTTTGGAGACTGTGTTCCTCATTTCGATTCTTATTTGGATAACATGCTGTCGTAAATTATTCCCAAAGAAGGAGACTGTTTCCTTTCCGCTACCAAAACCAAGGAATGTACCATAACTCAAGGCTTAGCAACCGAAATAGTGTAGAAGGAAACAGTTTTCCTGGGAACTAGGTGATGGTGATTATATGTGACTAGAAACCAAAGAAAAGCCGAAGAGAATAATGCCCTGCCTGGGACTTTGTTTTTTGTTTGCTGATTTATTTATTCATTCATCAAAAGCCACACTGCAGGAAAGAATGCAGGGAGGGAGAGAGAGAGGGAGAAGGAAGGAAGGAAGGAAGGACGGAAGGAAGGAAGAAAGGAAGGAAGGAAGGAAGGAAGGAAGGAAGGAAGGAGAACAAAGAGGGAAAGTAGGGAAGAAAAGAAGGGAGGAAGTAAGGAAAAGGAAGGAGAAAATGAGAACATAGCATGTTCTTGAGAAGCAGTTCCAATACATAGGCCAGGAGGTCTTTGAACTCTTGATACTCCTACCTCAGCCTCTTCAGTGCCAAGAATTAAAGGTGCATACCTCTATATTTGGCAGATTATATGCTTTTTATAGATAATATTGATACTATCAAAGAAAGTGAGCCACAGGTACAAATGATTACAATGACCCTTGGAGCCACTGGGTAGAGGTTGTAAGGTAGAAAAAGTAGACATGTTAAGTAGTGTAGGGAGAAGAACATTCTCTTTCATTATTAATCACTTAGAGATGGAAGAGACTGTCACTTCATGAAAACATTTACACAGCATGTTTGAGCTGCACGATTAGTGCTATGGCTTCCTGCTAAATTTCTTCCTGAATTACTGCCTGACACCCTTCAATAGGAACTTTGGATCTGGCTAATAGAGGTCATTTCCCAGTTGCTGTGTAGGGACTGCATGTGATGCAAAATAAAAGCTTAAACAATTCAAGCTGGGCACCCGTGGCTCAAACCTGCAATCTTAGCTACTCAGGAGGCTGAGATTTGAAGGATCATGACTCAAAACCAGCCCAGGAAGAAAAGTATATGAGACTCTCATCTCCAATAAACCACTCAGAAAAAGCCAGAAGTGGGGCTGTGGCACAAGTGGTAGAGTGCTAGCCTTGAGTACAAAGAGGCCCAGGGTCAGCACTCAAGCCCTGAGCTCAAATCCCAGAACCAGCAAAATTAATTACCTAAAGTAAAAAAAAATAAACAACTCAGTTCTTTGGATCATGATGATAACACTCAAATTATTCTAATATTAATTGTAATTTAGGGAAATGACCTGTAGAATAACACTCATTTTTCAACTTTAGTTTGCTTTCAGAAACAATTGAGTAGTAACTTTCATTATAAAAGAACCTCAAATGTAGGTTTTAATGAATAATTCATGTAGACTACCAAACGGATCTCATGCCTACTGCAAATTATTTCATCTTTTAAACTTGTATCATCATGAACATAAATGGCCAAGTTACATTCTCTTGAGACGTAATTTGCTAGATTGATATTCTTCTCTGTCCAATCCCTTCCCACTTCTTTTCCCCTCTCCTTTCTTCCATTTCTTCTTTCATTACAAATTAAATTCAAGAGTTATTCCTGCTTTTTTTTCATTTTCTTCCTTTATCCTTTTCTTCCTCTCTTTTACAATTTTTTTTAAAATTTCTTTATTTCTTCTGGTGCTAGGCCCAGGGCTTGAACTCAGGCCCTGAGCACAATTTGCTCAAAGATTGTGTTCTACCGCTTGAGCCACAGCTCCACTTCTAGAGGTTTGTTTGGTGGTTAATTTGAAAAAAGAATCTCATGAATGTTCATGCCCAGGCTGGCTTTGAATCTTAATCCTCAGATCCCAGCCTTTCAAGTAGTCGATTTTTGGTAATTGAAAAAAGATTTTTGGTAATACAGCATATAAGAAACTCAATTCCCTAACAATGCATCTAATGCTAAATTGCATTCAAAATTTAATTTTAAGAGGGCTACTTTTTATACATTGGGAACTCCAGAGCACCGAAGGTATAGATGTAGGGGCTCTAGATTGCAGATTATCCTGAAATTCTGCCGTCAATGGATAATGCAATAGAGACATACAAAAGGATAATAAATTCTAGGTTCAATTCCTATTTTTTGAGGTGGTGTTAAAAGGAGGAATAAGTTGGTTTCTTTCTATGCTTACATGAGAGGATTATTCTTGAAGCTACTGAACTGAAAAACAAAACAACACAGACAGCCCAAGTAATGTCAAGTCAGCAACTGGAATGTCCTTGACAGTCAGGAGGGGGAGAGGAGGGCAAACTGCCTCCATTTCAAATGCATTTAAACGTTGAAGTTATTTTTATTTATTGTTTGGAGAAGTCTCACATCTAAAACAAAAGACCTCAAAGCATTGATCCAGTTTAGATTTTTGTCAGAGAATTAAAGTTATACCACCACCTTCCATAAGGTTCATTTGCTGAACGAATAATGGCTTAACAGGAATGGGTTTTTCAATCCCAGTGGGTTTCTATAGGCTAATAAGTCCAAGAAATGCTATTTGGATGGTAACGTATGATAATCATATGATTTTCCCCCTACCCTTTCCATAGTGTATGCATAAAAATTTTAAAATGCACAGGTCTTAGACAGCCCTTTATTGTATCAAATTAAATTGGATTTAATTCCTGGTTGTGTGTCATCCAGCTTAGACCCATTTGTACAAGGCTGGTACAGATGAATGAATAGCTTTCTCATTACTTCACCCTCATTCTGCTGTCTCTTTTCCTGTCCTTTGTATTATAATGGAGGACAGCTGTGGTGGTGACATGAATATTAACTAACCTCCATGTCTCAGCAGATTGTGACTTTAATCCCTGCAAATACTACTAAAATCAAAATTTAATTACACTCAGAGTAGCTCTGTTAATGCCTGAAAAATATTTAACAATTAGTGGTTGGCTTAATTAAGCAAACTGCCTTTCACAAAGCAACCTGAACCTGAACAGAACATGCCCTTCCCCCATCCATTTTTTCTTTTTCTTTTCTTTCTTTTTTTTTTACTCACAGACTAATTAGTCTGATGTAATCTCACAGCATTTCATTTACTGTTACTGAGTCTGCTGTTTAGACCATGAAGTCTGAGTGCCTAACAGCTTGTAATAGAAAGAGAAGTTGTAAAAATAAAGAAGTTAGGTTCACTGCTCATACCTATTTGATAATTTAAAAAAAAGTCCATTCAATAAACCATCAATCATTCATAATTTTTCCTGTGTGTATGTGAGGGGGGCACTCAGATGTATATATGAGAATTCAACATCTCATTGATAGTGTAAGTTTTAGAAAATTCAGGAAAGCCAAATAATTTAATATACACTTCTATGAAAAGGAACTCCTTCTCTGTTTCTATGGACTGGAAAACACTGTTCACAATTAAACTTGAAAGGAAGGAACAGTTTATATTTTTGTCTGCAAACTGAACAAGACAAGTAAAGGGAATAAAAACAAATTAGAAGTGATATAAAAGCTGTTAAAATTATAGCCTACTCTCTGATTGATATATAATACTCTGGACCTACGTGGTTATGGTTGATTCACTTGTCTGAGTCTATAACATTTATTGGAAATTTAATGTAAGTTGCTAGTTGATACATACATGTAACTATAAATTTTTATATTGGTAAGTATGGAATGCTTTTAAAAGTCACAAATGGATAGATTATATTATTTAATTACCAGCCATATTTTGGATTGAAAAAGTCTTGCCACTAAATAGTGAGACTTGAAAAGAGGTTACTTAATTTAAGAAAAATAATGTCCAAGAATCAGAGTATAACAGACATTGAAAAACTGCCCACATAAACCAAAATTCCCAGCACTACCCCGGGGCAGGAACACACTAGATCCAATCTCATGTGTTCAAAGAGAAAATGGAAACTGAGGGAACTGAAGGAATATTTTGCAGAGCCATATGAAGAACTGTTATCCAGTTCATTGGGGGTGTCATAGACTCTCCAGGATCCCATACAGACCTGCTCCCTTTTATGACATTAGAAATAATTATAGCAAGAGGAATTACATGCTTCATGAAATTGCAGCAGATTAGAAACCACAAATTAGGGGGCTCAAGGAGATGTTTAGAGGCCTAGTGTTTTTCATATTCAGATGCTTTGAAACCAAGACACTTGGTAAAAGTTATAAACTACTGGGGTGTGGAGTTTGGCCTAGTGGTAGAGTGCTTGTCTAGCATGCACGAAGACTCAGGTTCGATTCCTTGGCACCACATACATAGAAAAAAGCTGGAAATTGTGGCAGAGCTCTAGGCTTGAGAAAGACCAAGGACAGTGCTCAAGGCCCTGAGTTTAAGGCCCAGGACTGGCAAAAATTTAGAAACTACTAAACAAAAAACATATGTGCAAAAAATTGTCTCTTTGTATTGGTCAAACATATGGAACAATGTAAGAAAGCATTTTAACTTGACAATGCAGACCTGAACTGCCCGTATTTCTCTTATTATATGGGTGAGCGACAAGCAATACACAAAAAAATAAGGCAATAAGCTTATAATTATTTTATTTTTGAAGCCATTGAAAAGAAAACATATGCCTTTTTACCAATACTTTTTCTGAAATAATCATTTTTTTCAATCTACAGTAGGTTCATTTGTTCTACAGGGCATGTTCATTTATTAGTCTATGGAAAAACAACTGGGAACCTCATGATAGGGATGTTTTTACCTGTATCGAATTTATTCTTCATCACTTACCTATTATTTCTTATTTTAGATAGTTGCTTTGTATGTTGGTGATTACTTAATTCAATAATTTAAGAGAAGAGAGCAAATATTCGTATATGTTTGTGTCTGAAAGGGGGTGCTTCGTCCACTTCCACCTAAGGCTGCCAACAGTCTCTGACACCATATAATTTTGTCCATTTCTACTTAATTACCAGGCTCTGCTTCCAGTCTCATGGTTGGTTGGTGCTAGAGGATGAAACGGTAGTTCACATATGGGTTGAGTGAGACACATAAGGACTTTGTAGCATCTGGCAGGTGTATGTACAAATCCTGCCAGATTTAAACCCTTATGATGGAAGAAATTCAAGTTTTAGCAGTGGAGAAAACAGAATATTTTATAACTGGCAGCTTTAAAATATATATTGAACAATAAAAAATAGAAAAAATATATATTGACATAATAATATAAGTTGATGCAAGATCTTTTTATGAGGTTTCCAGGAATAATTGTGGTATAGGCAATTTTTTTTGTTGCACATTTTGTGTTGATTTGTTACATACATATATCTTTATTTCTTCCACACATACACAAACACACACACACACATGCACACACTACCCTTCCTGTAATCTTTTACTATTGGTGACCCAAGAGAAGAGAAATTTAGTTAAGCAACTAAATTTAATACTTGTCATGATTCCAATTACAGATGATTAATGTTTCACTAAAGGTGTTTTTTTATTACAGGGATCTTATTAAAAGAGATCTTAATAAATACCTAAACTATACAGCAAATAAAGTTTCAAGGGCTAATAACTTTGGAAGGACCTAAATAATGCAACATTCTTAGCTTAGAGGTATAGTATGACATGGAGGACTGTTTTGCTAATCTTTACATATTTTATATTCACATATGTAAAATTTGAAGTGTAAAAATCCCTCTGGCCATACATTACTCAATTTCAAAAATTATGGAAGTATGCCATTGTTCTTAATTTATATACCAGGATATCTCCCCACAGCTATGTCTTGGATTGTTTTGAAGTAGATTTTGGACAGTGCATCATAGCGCCAGGCTTTTTGTTTTTAAAGGACACTATCAAGTAAGTACAAACACAAGCTATTGAATAGGAGATTTCTAGTAAATTAGTCCCTGTAAGGGTTTAGAATCAACAATACATAAAGAACTCTTCCAACTCAACAAGTAAGGACAGATATCACAATTAAAAATGAGAAAAGGATTTGAGTAGACATAAACCCCTGGAAAAGATACAAAAATTCTAATTCTATTAAGAAAAATTCAATTTGATACAACTCAAAGCAATGAGAGGAAACTTTATACCCATGAAAGTGGTTCTAATGGGAACAATGGACAACCACCAGTGGGTCAAGGTAGACAAGTCTAAATTCACAGACATTGCTTACCAGAATAATGCCTCAGAATACATTTTTGCAGCTTCTCCAAAAAACATACTTACCATTTCTACATAATACAGAAATTCTACTCATAGGCATATGCCAAGAATTTTGAAAACATATTTGCACCAAAAGTTCTACACAACATTCATAATAGCATTATTCATAACAGCTTAAACGATCTCATCAATTAGTGAATAAATACACAGTGTCTTATAATCTTGAAATGGAATGTTATTCATCCATGAAAAGAAATAAAGCCATAAAATGGGCAAAAAATTACAAATATTATGTTATGCAAAAGAAGAAAGAATAAACTGTCACATACTGTAAGATTACATTGTGTGAAATGGGAAAAATTCAACAAAAACAAAAAGTGTATTAGTAAGCTAGGAGCTTTCAAAAAAAAGGAGGAATAAAATGTGAGTGCTACTTGGTAGAAAAGTTTTTATATAGGGTAATGCACATATGTTTGTATCTTGGCCAGGTTTCTCTTTCCATACATGTAGAAATACACAGTATTACTCTCTGTATTCTCTCTATCCTATTTAGAAAGAAGACAATTAGAACACGTAGAAAATATAGCATAGAACATATAGAATATAAATTTTAGACATACCTCATTATTAACTGTAAAATGTTAATTCATTAAGTGTGTAATGTATGTTTAGCCGACATAATCCATGCTCATCGCCTTTGAGACCCACTAGATCTAGTTCTTAAAGCTCTCGGATATTCCACTTTAACATTACAAAATAGGAACCAATACCAGAGAACTGGGGTATTACTCTAAAAACAGCTCCAAACCAGGAAGTCGTTTTGAACACAGCTAATGAGTAGGGGTGGAATGAGTTTTGAAGTGAGTGAAGGAAAAGCTTCTACTGCATGAGAGAATTAAGAGGATGATTCTGGTAAACAAGCAAAACAAGAGCTGTAGTAAAACCCTAAGTGTCTAGAAACAGAATGGTGTAGAAATAAGGCCATTTGGTTGCCATATAAAAATAGAGAATGAGATTCTATGACACTGGAGCAGAGGCCATCTTGTTTACAAAATAGGGAAACTAGCCAAATTCAGTGCCATTCCTTGCTGTTTTATAGAAAGAAGTTGGAGTCAATGGTCTATGATATTTGTCAGAAGATCAATCCAGTCTGCAAGCCTCACCTGTCTGAGGTAAGGAAATGTCTGTGCTCAGAAGTGAATGCTTCTGGCATGGGTTAAGAGCTTCATAATACTTTATACTTTGACTTGGAAATTAATGCTAGATTGGGTTAAGAGTGTGGATACTATTGGGGTGGAATGAATGCACTTTGTAATGTGAAATGGGTTCTGTGTGCTAACAACATAGTTTTAAAAAAGTACAACGAAATGCTGTATTTTTGTAAAACTTGATTTAAAACAAAAGATAGTATTTCGAGCTGCACAGTCACCGGAAGTACACGTGATTGAAAATACACAGACTTCATTTGGCATCTCCATTTTCTGCAGGGTTATTCCTAACCTTGCCAGCATCGGCTTTCTCCTTCTTCCCTTTGGTACCTTCTCTCCCTTCTTTGCAGGGACTTGTTTAGACTCAGGCTCTAGCTTTGGAAGAAGAGGTTTAGCAGACACCCTGGAGGATCTTCTCTGTGGCTCCTCTTTCACCTTTGCTTTATCTTCTTCAGCATCAGCTTCAGCCTTTCTTTTGATCAAGGTGGCAGAAGGATGGAGACACTGGGCAAGGATGGGAGGCTTTTGTGGGCCCACAGGTCATTCTGGCCTCTTCTTCACACTGCTCCCAGCACTGAATTTCTTTTTTTTTTAAATTGTAATTAATAAAAGGGTTACATGATATTTGCCATATAGAAGGTGCATTAGTTCACATACATTGATACCTTTTTACATGTCTTGGTACCCTTTACCCTTCCCCCACTGCCCCCTCCATCTTGGTTTTCCCCCCTTCCCTATCAATTTTCAAATAATCAAATACAAATAAATTCAATATATCAGATAACAAAGTGAGGTACTGTAACAATATGAGATACCCAAGGGACAGCAAAAGAGATAAGAGATAACATAGTACATTAAGGACAACAATCATTTGTTATATGGCTTTTGTTTCAGTATCCTGGAGGTCCTTTCAATTAGCTTCATACGACATGGCCTTATGTATCAAGGTTTTCCTCTATTGCAGATCTCTGCTAGTAGAGCCCAAGGTTTGTACTGGTTATGACAAATGAGGGAACCCATTGAGCCTAAGTTCCTTTGAGTCTGGCTTACTTCACTTAATATGATTTTTTCTAAGTCTTTCCATTTCCTAACAAATGGGGCAATGTCATTCTTTCTGACAGCAGCATAGAATTCCATTGTGTACAAATACCACCACTTGTTGATCCACTCATCAACTGAGGGACATCTAGGTTGGTTCCATATGTTTGCGATGGTGAATAATGCTGCAATGAACATCGTTGTGCTAGTGGATTTAGTATGTCCTTGTTTCTGGGTGGTTGGGTAAATGCCAAGTAGTGGGATTGCTGGATCTTAGGGGAGTTCTATGTTTAGCCTTTTGAGGCACTGCCATACTGCTTTCCATAGTGGTTAAATGAGTTTGCACTCCCACCAACAGTGTAGTAGTGATCCCTCCTGGCCACATCCCCTCCAGCATCTGTTATTATTCATTTTCCTGATCCTGGCCATTCTAACTGGAGTGAGGTGGAATCTTAGAGTTGTTCTGATTTGCATTTCTTTTATGACCAGAGATATAGAGCATTTCTTCATGTGTCTATAGGCCATTTTTGTTTCTTCTTCAAAGAAGACTCTCTTTAAATCTTTGGCCCATTTTTTAATGGATGGTTGTTACTTTGGAGATTAGTTTCAGAGTGATTCAATTTTTGAGTTGTTGATATCTTTTAGATATGAGGCCTTTGTCCATTGTTTGGTTGGTGAAAATCTTCTCCCACTCTGTAGGCTTCCTAATTAATTTACTAGCTATGTCCTTTGCCATACAAAAGCTCTGCAGTTTAATGCAGTCCCACTTATCCAGCCTTTCTCTGATTTGTTGTGACTTTTGGTCCTTATTAAGAAAGTTTTGACCTGTGCCAAGGAGGCCTACTGTATCTCCTATTCCTTCTTGTAAAGTTTTCAGTGTGTCAGCTTTTACCTCCAGGTCTTTGATCCTTTTGGAGTTAATTCTAGTGCAAGGTGACAAAGAAGGATCTGACTTTAGTTTTCTGCAGGTGCTTAACCAGTTCTACCAGCACCAATTGTTGAAGAGTCTGTCTTTCTTCCATTCTATTTTTTTGGCTCCCTTGTCAAAGATTAGGTGGCCATAGGTCTGTGGTTTAATATCTGGGTCCTCAGTTCTATTCCATTGGTCTTCAGGCCTGTTCTTGTGCCAGTACCAAGCTGTTTTGAGAATTATAGCCCTGTAATAGTGTCTAAAGTTTGGAATTGAAATTCTTCCTGCACTGTTCTTTCTGCTAAAAAGTGTTTTTGCTATACGGGGTCTTTTATTATTACATATGAAATTTTGAATTGCCTCTTCTATTTCTTTAAAGAATGTCATTGGGATATTGATGGGTATTGCGTTGAATTTGTAGATAGCCCTTGGCAAGATTGTCATTTTCACAATGTTGATTCTTCCAATCCAGGAGCATGGGAGGTTTTTCCATTTCCTTAGTTCTGCTTTAATTTCCTTTTTTAGGGTTTTAAAGTTTTCGTCAAAAAGGTCCTTTACATTCTTAGTTAAGCTAATTCCTAGGTACTTTATTTTCTTTGAGGCTATTGTGAAAGGAGTTTCTTTCCTGATTATTGCCTCATTCCTCTCACTGTTGGCGTAAAGGAAGGCAGTTGATTTTTGAGGGTTAATTTCCAGCACTGAATTTCTATAGAGTATTAGGAGACTTGTTTGATACATGAAGTTAATTTGTACATGTTTGAAACAGTAGCTAGTGTATTTTAAATGCAATAATAAATATTACATTTATTATATTTATCTGTTGGCTTTAGGAATTAGCATGTATCTTTTTCTGCATAAAAATATTCTGTTCATTTTGTTTCCATAATTAGCAATACTTTAAAGTTCCTATTTTCTGCAAATTATTTTAACCTTTGCCATGACCAAAATTTAGGATGATGATTTTTTTTAAATAACACATGAAATGTTTTACTCAATGGCCATCAATCAGCATGATTGATGCTAGAAATTGTTTTTGAAACCATCAAGGTGTAAGTAGAAAGAGTTCAGTATTACTACACTGGTGTGGTCACAAGCATGTTTGACTTGAAGTTATTGAACTTATAAATAAAAAACTTCTTGCATCAGTCTTCAAATACTGATGTTGAATAAGTTTCGAAAGTGGGAGAAAAATGAAGGAGGAAGTAACAAATGTTTGAAAAGAAATGTACTCCCCACCTTAGGTATGTAACTATAATCTTTCTTTACATCACTTTTACAATAAAATTAAATTTAAAAAAAATCTAAAAGATTGCGATGCACAAGTTTTTACAGCAATTTATCTTTGAAATTAACTTTAGTAACTCAATAGCAAAATAGAATTTGTTTAGTATTTATTAATTGCCTATTATGTATGAGGCAATGTGCTCATTACTACACATGGTTCGATTATCTAATTATCTGAAGGAGCCTTTTCTGTAGATGCTAATACAGCCTGATTATAGTGAGGCATCCTCAGATATAGAAAATGTTTCAGCAAAGATTTGAAGTGAAGTTACTGGCTTATGTTCCTGTCTTCTATAATATTATACTACAGGGTTCTGATCATTACAATTGGTTTGTTGTCATATAACAAAATCTGACCACTTTTATTTTATGGAGAAATTTGTGTCTGGTTTCCTATTCAATAGACCTTTTAAACCTAAGATTCTTTACTTATTCACAATTGTTTGCTTTAAAATAATAACTCTTATTTACATTTATAATCCAGAAATCCTCACAGAATTTTTCACATGTGTATTGTGTGAAATATCCGTAATGGGTAGTAAGAATCTGTTTTCTTTCTTAGAGTATCAATCATCCCAAATAATTTTTTGTTTATATATTTGCCAGAACTACTAGAAATGTCATTTTCTCTCCCTCCCTCCACTCCTTTTCTCTTTCTCTCTTTCTTTCTTTCCTTCCTTCCTTCCTTCCTTCCTTCCTTCCTTCCTTTCTTCCTCCCTCCCTCCCTCTCTCTCTCTCTCTCTCTCTCTCTCTCTCTCTCTCTCTCTCTCTCTCTCTCTCTCTCTCTCTCTCTCTTTCCTGCTTTCTTTTTCTCAAGACTAATGCTCTACTACTTGGGGCACAACACCACTTTCAGCTTTTTCTGTGTATGTGGTCCCGAGGAATCAAACTCTGGGCTTTGGGCATGCTAGACAAGCACTCTACCATAATGACATACTCCAGTAATGTCGTTTTCACCTTCAGTAATTGAGAATGTGTTTGTACGATTCTGATCTTACATTATTTTGTTAATACACTGTGATTTAGTACGCCTTTATCATTCAGTTCTAGCTATAAATGTCATAAATTCCCTTCAAAGAGGGAAAAAATCCACAGCACTATTCTTTTTTTTTTTTTTTGTTGCCAGTCCTGGGCTTGAGCTCAGGGCCTGAGCACTGTCCTTGGACTTTCTCAAGGCTAGAGCTCTACCACTTGAGCCTCAGCACCACTTCCAGCTTTTTCCTATATGTGGTACCGAGGAATCGAACCCGGGTCTTCATGCATGCTAGGCAAGCACTTTAACCACTAGGCCAAACTCCCGGCCCCACAGCACTATTCTTGTTTAAATTATCAGATTATTCTTAAATGTTTTAAACTTAAATAAAATCAGTTAGTTTTTACATAATCCTTTCTTTTTATTCTTTCATCTGTGATGACTCAAGTGTTTGGCTTCCCATTGACTTGTGGTGCCCAAGAGAGATTTTGCAGGGTTACTGTTTAAAATTTAATTTTAGTGTCAGGGTGATGTACAGTTACATATGTAAGTTTGTGAGTACATTTCTTATTAGGCATTGTTACCCCCTCCCATTTTTTTCTCACACTTTCCCTCCCTCTAAGTTGTAGAGTTATAGTGTCTTGTGGTTTCACTGTTCACTGTCTTTTGTCTCACTATTTTGTTATTCTCCTTCCTTCCCTAATTCAAAGAAACATATATACAATACACTAGGTACCAAAATGGGATACAATGACAACAGGGAATAAATCATAGGAGGGGAATTAAACAAAAGAAAAAGGAAATAACTTCATATAGTACATTAAAAATAACAACCACAAAGAAAAATCTCTTGTTTCCATCATCTGGAGTTCATTTCACTTAGCCTCATCTTATATGATTATACATACATAGCTATTGAGCTATTGTGATACTGTTAGGACTATTCTAGATATTTACTAATTATTGCATATAAGGAATGGGTTCATTCCCCATTTTCTTCTTGGTATTTTGGAATCAGAGACATAAATATCTTTCAATCTCTATTTCCTTTGGTGCTCCCAGAATGACTGGATTCTTCAATTTGCTGAGAACTTTATAACTTCCACTGAGTTTTACCAGCTTGAAAGGTACTGAGTGCTTTCTATTCTTTCTCATCATATCAGCTTACCCTCTGTTCTCTTGTAGATTTTCAACATCCATGAAACAAGTTCTCAGAACTAAACAATCCTCGTTTGTAAAAGAAAGAAAATCAAAACAAAAATAACTGCAACAAAACAAACAAAGCCTTGCTATCTGTTTTCCTGCCTGTGCTCTGGATTTATATTCAGTGTCTATTTCAAGACCTACTAATAGTAACTATGATATTTTAAAATTTAATAAAATTTTTGTTTGTTGTTTTGTCAGTCCTGGGGACTGAACTCAGGGCCTGACCACTGTCCTTGGGCTTTTTCCTCAAGGTTAGAGCTCTACCACTTGAGCCACAGCACCAGTTCTGGCTTTTCTATATATGTGGTACTGAGGACTCAAACCTGAGTCTTTGTGCATGCTAGGCAAGCACTCTACCACTAGACCAAACTCTTGGCTCTATGGTTGTTATTTTTATGGTTCAGTATTTTGAGTAATACTTTGAATAGCCAAATATTTCTAATTCATTATTTTTATGTCATAAAAATCCTAAAACTAATAAAAACCCCTTTATTTTGTCCCCAAATTTTAGTGATTCCAGATTACTATTTTATCTACATAATCAGTTAACATAGAACGTATCTGCTATGCAAAAGTGTTGGTTTTCTAAATATTAAGTTCAATTTGCACCTATTTGGGAAAGAAAGATAGTTAAAATAGCTTATTATTTCATTTGATTTTTTTGTTGTTGTTGTCGAGGTAATGTATAGAGGGGTTACAGTTACATTCACCAGGTAGTAGGTGCATTATTTTTCACACGTGGATATCCTTCTCATTGTTCCCATTTCCATCCTCCACGCTCTCCCAATCATTTTGTTTTGCCTCCTTTCCTTTCCTATTTCAAATCAATAAATAAACGTATATACAAAATACCAGGTAACAAAGTTAGATACTGTAACAATATGAAATCAACCAAAGGGCAAAAAAGAGAAGAGAAATAACATGATAATTAAGAACAACAATCACACAAGATAAAGCTCTTTATTTGAGTATATGTACACACACACACACACACACACACACACACACACACACACATATTTGTTTTTGTTAGTCCTGGGCTTGAACTCAGGGCCTGAGCACTGTCCTTGGGCTTTCTCAAGGGTAGAACTCTACTACTTTATCCACAGCACCACTTCTGGCTTTTTTCTATGTATGTGGTACCAAGGAATCGAACCCGCATCTTTGTGCACGCTAGACAAGCACTCTACCACTAGGCAAACTCCTGGCCCTGATTATATTTTAAAGGACTTTGTTAGACCAGAAATTAGTGGATCTACTGAGGAGGCTGAGATCTGAGGAGCAAGATTTGTAGCCAGCTCTGGCAGAAAAATCCATGAGACTAATCCCTAATTAACCACCAAAAAATCAGAAGTGGAGGTATGCTTCAAGTGATAGATTGCCAGTCTTGAAAAAAGTAGCCACACAAGAGCAAAAGGATCTGAGTTCAAACCACAGTGTGCATTCTGTCTCTCTGTCTCTGTCTCTGTCTCCCTCTCTCTCTACACACACACACGACTTTGTAGTTCACATCCACCAGCCAAACCAAAATTGATTTATGTATATGTATGATGAAAACAGAACAAAACAGGAAAAATAAGATATCTGTATAGCTTAACATGTTCTAAATATCATAAAATTGCTTTTAGTTTTAAAGAGAACAGATGGGACACTCATGTGGTATTATTTTTGTACATAATTCTTGTACAAAGCAGATATGTAAAAACAGAAGAGTCCTAAAATTGGATTTTTTTAAAAAAATCATGTGTATTTTGCAAATTCCAGTACCTCTACAGAGATAAATAGGCTGGGATTAAAGGACACTTAATCTAGAAAACAATGTATAGATTAAAATTTCATGTGTATATAGTTATTACTTATAGCCATCATAGACAGATATGTTAACAGGTTTTAATGACTTGTGTGAAACATTAAGAAATAATTAGGGAGACAATTAAAATCCAATCACCCCCATAACACATCCAGAAATTTCATATAGGACTTCTATATAATTGCAAAGTTTTCTCATTTCCTGGAAGCAGGTCAGCTCTTTGAGTAAATGTGAATACGTATACTAAGCATCACTTACTCATTCTCTTGTTACTTCTCTAAAGAATTTTCTGACTAGTTATTCTATGCCATCTGCCCTATAATTGGTGATTTTTAATTTAAGCCTCAAATAAAACCAACTGATGTATTAATCTTCAAGTCTTCTCTCTGACATCGAATGTATCTAGTATTTTAAAATTGAATGAGTGGGTAATTTTTCCACGTTTTATACAGTTTTTGTTGTAGGAAAAGGTAATTCTTAATGAAACAAGTTCTTCATTAGAGATCATTTGCACTTGCTTATAGTATAAATTATGACCTCAAATAACTCACTATAATATAAATGAAGACACAGAGAGAAGTCTTGAATACAGAAACATTTTCAAAACCCTTGAAAATGGGATGAGCATTTTATTGTAATCGCTATAACATTAGAGATAAATGGTGAGGCCATTAATTTAAAAGCAATTTGTCATGTAGTTCTTTGAATGCTTCCTTAAATCCCACTAACAAAGTGAAGTTTGGAATCAGGTAAAATCCATGGTTATCCCCACTATTTTTTTTTTTGTTGTTATTGGTCATAGGGATTATACTCTGGGCCTGAGCACTGTCTCTGAGTTCTTCGGCTCAAGGCTACCTCCCTGCCCTTTGAGCCACAGCACTGCTTCCAATTTTCTAGTGGTTAACTGGAGATGAGTTTCACAGACTTTACTGCCCCATCTGGCTTTGAACTGCAATCCTCAGATCTCAGCCTCCTGGTGCCCAAAATTCTTGTTTTTTTATTGATTAAGAATTTTCCTTTTATTGTTTCAGGTTACTTTTTATTGTAATTAGTAGAAGGGTTACAGTTATAGTCACCAGATTGAACATGCATTACTTCACATACATTGATACCGCTTCTCATGTCTTTGTCCCCATTTTCCTCTCCCCATCCCCTCCCCTCATCTTGTTTCCCCCCTTCCCTTTAATATGTGTCAAACCAACAAACAATATACCAGATAATAAGGTAAGATACTGTAACAGTATGAGAATAACCAAGGGGCAACAAAAGAGGTGATAACATGGTACATTAAGAACAACAATCACACATTATAAAGCTCCTGTTTCTATATTCTGGAGGTCCTTCATTTAGCCTCATCCTATATGCCTAGGTTTCTAGATTTTGAGCTATGTAACCTTCTGCTGGGAGAATCCAAGGTTTGTACTAATTATTACTAATGAGGGAAACCATTGAGCCTAAGTTCCTTTGAGTCTGGCTTACTTCACTTAATATGATTTTTTCTAAGTCTTTACATTTCCTTACAAATGGGGCGATGTCATTCTTTCTGACAGCAGCATAGAATTCCATCGTGTACAAATACCACATCTTGTTGATCCACTCATTAACTGAGGGACATTTGGGTTGGTTCCATATCTTTGCTATGGTAAATAATGCTGCAATGAGCATTGTTGTGCTAGTGGATTTATTATGTCCTTGTTTCTGGAGGGTTGCGTAAATGCCAAGTAGTGGAATTGCTGGGTTATAGACTATGTTTAGTCTTTTGAGGAACTGCCACACTGCTTTCCATAGTGGTTGAACGAGTTTGCACTCCCACCAACAGTGTAGTAGTGATCCCTCCTGGCCACATCCCCTCCAGCATCTGTTGTTATTAAATTTCTTGATCATTGCCATTCTAACTGGAGTGATGGGAATCTCAAGGTTGTTTTGATTTGCACTTCTTTCATGTCCCAAGAATTTCTTCATGCAGCTTCCCAAAATTTGTATGCACAGCTCTGCCTTTCTTGGACTAGTAAAGCCAATATTAAATGTTAATATTAAAGTGGTCTAAAACATTCATATCACATGCCCTTATATTAAAAGTTAATTTGCTCATGAAAGTAGTTTCTTATAATTGAGTCAAACCATTTATTTTACATTACATTACATCACAACCATCAACTAACTTTGAAGAAATGACTATCACTAGGGAATCAACAGTTTTGTTTTGTTTTTTCTCTTTTTTTAAAAAGATTTTATTAACATTGATTTTTACATCATATTTCAAATGACATGTTAGACAAACAAGTATTCAAGAATGGAATCTCTATATACAATCACTGGCACTTAGATTTTAGAACATAATCAAAATTAGGTTGAGGGTTTGTATGTCATAGAAACATATTACTCAATGTAATAAAACATTATGTCTATAGAGTTATAGGTTTTTATGTCTATGTAGTTGTGTTTATATTTCCAGTACCATGTCCATAGCATTGGGTAGACAAATATTGAGTCCTCACTCTTATACTGTTTGGATCTAATAGCTACATATTAAGACTACCATGTGCCTTTTGTTCCTTTGGTCTTGACTTGTCTCATTCAACATTATTTGCTCTAGATTCATCCACTTCCCTGTGAATGCCATTATTTTATCTTGTCTGTTGGATATTTAGAATTTCATTGTACCACATTTTCTGTATCCATTCATCTGCAGTAGGGCATCTGGATTGTTTCCATTGCCTGGCGATTGTGACTAGTCCAGAGATAAGCATGACTGAGCAGGTGTCCTTATCGTATCTTGGGTTATGGTGTTCAGGATAGATGCCCAGAAGTGGTATGGCAGGACCATAGGGAAGGTCAATTTTCAGTTCTTTAAGAAACCTCCACACTGCTTTCCAGAGTGGCTGAACTAGTTTACATTCCCACCAGCAGTGTAGTAGGGTTCCTTTTTCTCCACAACCCTGCCAGCATCTGTCATTGTCTGAGTTCAAAATCTTGGCCATTCTTGTTGGGGTAAGGTGGTATCTTAGGGTTGTTTTTATTTGCATTTCCTTTATGACCATGGGTGAACAACATTTTCTCATATGCTTTTCTGCCATTTTGATCTCTTCTGATAAGTCTCCCTTTAGTTTTGGGGGGATTAATTTCTTGAGTTACCTGTAGATATTGGATATTAAGCATTTGTCAGATGTATTATTGGTAAATATCTTTTACCAGTTGTTTGGCTGTCTCTCTACTTTTGTGGCTATGCTTTTATCTGTGCAGAAACTTTTTGTTTTTTTTTTCATATATTTTTATTGTAATTAATAGAAGGGTTGTTGTGACCCTGGGATTCTGTTCAAGAATTTTTTGCCTGTATCTATGAGTTCCAGTGTCTTTCCTACTCTATCATGTAGCAGGTAAAATATTCTTATTTAAAAATCTGGGTTGGAATATGAACTCTACTTTTTTTGTCAGTGATGAGGCTTGAACTCTGGGCCTGGGCACTGTCCCTGAGCTCTTCAGCCTGAGGCTAGCACTGTACCACTTGAGCCACAGCACCATTTCTTCAGCTTTACTTCTTAAAGGTCACTAAGCCTCTCTAACCCTGTCTCCTCTTTTGTGAAATTAGGAAAATGATGGCATTTCACATATAGGGTTTCTGTGAGAAGTAAATTAACAAAGAAATCCATGTTCAAAGAAGGAAATACTCAATAATTTTAATGTTTATGCTTCCATTTGGAACTAACAAGTATGCACTCAATTTACTTCACAGTGAATCATCATAATATCCTAAAACAACTTTATAAGAGATTATTTTAAATCATAAACATTAATTGCATGGTTCTGATTATTTTATATTAGGTTCTTTTTATGTTGGTGAATGATCACCAGAATCAATGGTTTGATTACACACAAAATATCTATATCTATCTATCTATCTATCTATCTATCTATCTATCTATCTATCATCTCTCTAAATAGGTAGATATACCCATCACTACACAATAGTCTAAGAATAAATGCAAAAATAACAAACCCAACACACTTTTAGATTTAATTTACATTACCACAGTCGTTAAATTACATTATATCCAGATGACAACCATTAAGAATGAACTTAAACAAGATTTAACTCTATGGCTTAACCAATGATTTAACTTAACCAATGATTTAATTCTATGACTTTGGCGTTGTGGTAAATGTAACTATATTTGATTGTAATAAAAATAAAAGGTAACGTTTTAAATAAGATCTGGGAATACTTGTGAGTGAAAATCTAAGCATACCTAAAATGTATAATTGGATTATTGTAATAATTGCTAACATTTATTTGAAAGCTTCATTGACTAAGAACACTAACACTATAAAACCAATGCTTTTAAACTCAATAACTCCTAAAATATCAAACATATTTTCCCAATGATATTTGTTTTTAACACTGGCTAGTTCTTATCATCATGTAATTCTTTTAAATGACCATTTGGAGATATGAACTACTTGCTATTTTATTTTACATGATTAAGTTGTCATAACTTTATTTTTCAACTGAGGAATTGAAAACATATCTATGCAGTATAACAGATGACCAAACTCTATTAAATTGTGTCCCCCACCCAAGGGGACAGAAGCATTGTGCTTGTACATTTTTATTGAAGCAGAAATGAATCCAAAATACAATCTCTTGAGTTCAATTATGTGGCCCATATGCTTGAGTGAGTGAATACAAAAATGTGCAACTTCATTACACATTACAGGCATTACAGATTTCAGCTTTGACTCAAAATTTTTAAAAAAGCTACTCAGGTCCCTAATATGGCGTATATTGCTAAAAGGCTAGTATCATGGCTGTTTGGAGTAATATGAATGGGCAAGTGAAAACATCTGTATTTTCTGTTCTTTAAAAACATGACCTTTAATCCAAGGCATATCTGCATAGAAGATAAACCTGCAATAATAAAAACAAATGTTTGTGTTAGGGTACCTCATAGAGAATGAGAACAAAGATAATATACAGGACCTTTGAAATGAAACAAGTGATTGCTTAGCCATTGATGTCAATACAAACCTACTCTTATGATCAAACATGTTTTTGCTCTCATTTTAGGATAAATTAAATATAAAAATATCTGGGCAGATCTTTAGAAATCTGAAAAGGGTGCTAGATCTGCATTTAAAATCTACAAAAGAGACGTAGAACAAAGTCTATAAAATCTTTAGGTTTATGAATCTGGTGACATATCAAGATGTGATGATGAAAATGCACTTAAACTTTGCATCAGTTGTTACTGATTCATTTTCAGTATTTACTGTATGCCTAGAATATGAATATCAGTGAGATGCCTGTTGCTTACACCTGTAATCCAAGCTACTCAAAAGGCTAACACCTGATGGATGAAGGTTCAAAGTCAGTCCAGGCACAGAGTCAGTCTGAAGGGATGGCTCAAGTGGTATAGTGCTAGCCAAGTAAGCAATTTCAGTAAGCACTAGGACAATGAGTTCAAGCCCTGGGACTGGTGGGGGAAATGTATCTAGTGGTTTTGGATTTTATAACCTATTTTCCAGAGGCAACTACTATCGCATTGGGATCAATGAGAGGTTGAAACTGGAGAAGTTCCATTGTAGCTTGATTATGTGGCTTTAGAATTTAAAAAGTTAAAGGATCATATGCCTGTGTGAGAAGTTAAATACTTTACAGAACCACCAATATTTAGTAATCTGTGCAAATTATCTTGAAGCCTATAAAATAACACTTTCTAGATGACAAGTATTCTTTTGTATGTTTCCTATACCCATTAAAAATATATACTGTGGTAGCCAGGTTTTACGATCTTGTTATGATCGTATACCATCATTCGTGTTTCAGTTAATCCCCATGACTTCTTTGTAAGAAAGAAATGAGACTTACTTCCAATTAATGGAAAGCAAAAAGGTAACAACACAGAAACAATTACAGGTGTGAGATTACATGGCTAGAACACTTCTGCCTTGCTAGGTTTTCTGCTTCCATTACTGACCGTGAAGAAGCAGCTGCCATGAATCCTATTACTACAAGAAAGTAAACGTTTCCCATGAGCTGAAGGTACATGGAAATAGATCTTTTCCCAGATGTGCCTTTGATGTAAAGCTAGTTTAGCTTGATATGGTGATTGCAAAATTTTAAGGCACTAAGCAGAAGAGGGCCTAGATAATTTGTCCTAGCTGTATGTCATACAGCTAAGTTTGTGGTCATTTGTTGAATTGGAATAGACAATGAACTTATAGATCATACAGCTAAGTTTGTGGTCATTTATTGGATTGGAATAGACAATGAACATATAGACATTACGTGAATTTGGGAATAAAGTACATCTACGTAATTACGTATGTAGTACATATGTATGTAAGTATATATGGCTTGTTTAGGATTTAGTAGGATTCTGATATAGCTCATAACCAATTTCTGAATGGTAGAATTATTGCTAGCATCCCAGTGCTAACCCATGTAGGAAAGAAAGTCAATGAGACTTTTTTTTTCCAGTTGGAGCTTGGACTCAGGGCCTGAGCACTGTCCTTGGACTTTGTCAAAGCTAGAGCTCTACCACTTGAGCCTCAGCACTACTTCTGGCTTTTTTTCTATGTATGTGGTACCGAGGAATTGAACCTGGGTCTTTGTGCATGCTAGGCAAGCACTCTACCACTAGGCCAAATTCCTGGCCCCTCAATGAGACTCATCTCCAGTTAAATACCAAAAGCCAGAGCTACAGTCCAAATAGTAAAATTCCAGCTTTGAGAGTAAAAGCTAAAGGACAGTATCAAGGCCATGAGTTCAAGTCCCAGTAGCAACACACAGAACAAAGCAAATTGTGTAGGAAAATCTAGTAAAAATAGTGTAAGTGTTGCATTTTATTTCATTTGTGTGTTGTGTTGAAAGTAATGTCATTCCACCAATTTTGTGATTGCTTTCCAGCAATATTGGTTGTTTGTGTTCAGCAACAAGAAAAAGTCGTTTCCATTTTTTTCTATTATGAATCTCTGCTAGTAGAGCCCAAGGTTTCTACTGATTAGGACAAATGAAGGAAACCATTGAGCCTAAGTTCCTTTGAGTCTGGCTTACTTCACTTAATATGATCTTTTCTAAGTCTTTTCATTTCCTAACAAATGGGGCAATATCATTCTTTCTGACAGCAGCATAGAATTCCATTGTGTACAAATACCACATCTTGTTGATCCACTCATCAACTGAGGGACATCTGGGTTGGTTCCATATCTTTGCTATGGTAAATAGCGCTGCAATGAACATCGTTGTGCTGGTGGATTTAGTATGTCCTTGTTTCTGGATGATTGGGTAAATGCCAAGTAAGGCCACATAGTATGACGCTAAATGTAAGGACCTCCAGGATATAGAAACAAAAGCCATATAATGAGTGATTGTTGTCCTTAATGTACTATGTTATCTCTCATCTCTTTTGCTGTCCCTTGGTTATCTCATATTGTTACAATATTTCACTTTGTTATCTGATATATTTTATATGTGCTTAATTGGTTATTTGAAATAGGATAGGGAAGGGGGAAATTAAGATGAGCAGTGGGAAGGGGGGAGGGAAATGGGGACCAAGACATGAGAAAGGGTATCAATGTATTTGAAGTAATGCACCTTCTATCTGGTGAATATAATGTAACCCTTCTATTAATTACAATAAAATATATGAAGAAAAAAAAAGTTGTTTCCATTTAAATGAATGATTTGTAAAATGAGTGCAATGAAAAGAGAGAAGTTAGAGGATTGAAGGTATTTTAAAGGAAGAATTTCAATGATAGCCCAGGAAAAAGGAAGAATGTGAGGTGAAAAGTGGTGGCATGATTGATGAGGTAAAACTTTTTCCAAGAATGATTGTACAAAAATAAAATGAACTACGCTGTTAAAGACAGATGATGCATTTGAGACAAAAGTTTGGGTGTGAAAGTGGAATTTGAGTTTGGGATAGGGACAGGCAGTCTAGTAAGGTAGGTTGGGAGTCAATGCTTAGTGGTGTTAAAATGGGGATTAGAGGGGAAAATCATTCTTGAAAAAAGAATACTTGCAGAATTTTTATATGATCAATATTAACTAACTTTAAAAGTGCAAAGACTTAGGATACTGTAGTATTCTTAGCTGGTATAGTTCAAAGCCTCAGAGGAGACTAAAGCATGTGGAAAGGGTCATGTTGGTGTTGGTAATGGAAACCAATCCTTAATTTAATGGCATTTGACTGAGAAAACTCACAAGTAAATGGAATCCACAGTAATGGAAGTGAGGACACATGCTTTCCTTTAGTTTAACCTTGGGTGACAGCTTGACAAGCGGTTTGGACTCGAAGAATGGTTATCTCAGGTCTCTGCATTTGAGTCTTTTGGGGCTACTGACCAAACCTTTGACTTTTTAAAAGTGAGTCACTCTTATTGCTCTTGGCGGCTGCTCTGAACCATGGTAAATTTGCTGAATTTTGGAACAATCCATCAAGTCACTAGTTGAAATGCTTCCATGCCCTTTACTATTTGCCAGCAAGTTCGGGCTGCCCTGGAGGTGGGATTTGAAATAGCTGTCAATACCTAATATAGACTTACAGCCATAGTGGGCATTCAAAACTCTCTGAGATGTTCATATTTATAGTTAAGTGTAGACTGGTAAAGCAATTATTCTCATTCTCACTGGGGATATACCAGAACCTACTTGACTATTATAATAATAATAAAATATTAAAGTAGTGAAAAAATGTATAAAAGCAACAAAAGATACATTTGTACATGATTCCCTTATGAATTAGGAAAAATTAGATATAATTGAATCTCTTTGCCCTAAACCCCAATCATTTTTTTCCTAGAAGTAGCTAGCGCATTATCTAATCTTGATTAAAATTCTACAAATGTTTCTATAAGATTTTGAGTTATACATACATAAACAAAATGTCCTCTGGTGACAAATGTTTTTCAGATATGCAAATGGCTTCATATTAAGCAATTAACAAATGGTAGGTATCACATTTTCTTAGCGCCTCAGTGTCTGAAGCGCAACTCCAAGTCACATAGTATTTTCCCTTGAATGACAGGGAAGGTTTGCTGGTGTGTCCCAGGTCAGTAATGAGTGGTCTGATCTTTAGATCTCTATCACAACACAGCATGGGATGTCTTTTAGGTATTTATTTAAAGGACTGTGAATCACTCATCTGGACTTATTCTCACTGGTTCTGTTCTTTGACCTCAAGGTAGAGCTGGAAAATGTGTTATTCAAATCATGTGGCAACTTATCCATGGAAGAGATCACAGAGTTAAAGAAAGTAGCAAGGCAACATTTTTTTTTTTGCCAGTCCTGGGCCTAGTGGTAGAGTGCTTGCCTAGCATGCACAAAGATCTGGGTTTGATTCCTCCGTACTACATACATAGAAAAAAGCCAGAAGTGGTGCTGTGGCTCAAGTGGTAGAGCTCTAGCCGTGAGAAAGTCCAAGGAAAATGCTCAGGCATTTGCAATGTTGCAATATTCAATTAAAACTTTCAGACTATAGGCATGGAACTATTTTGAGTATTACATAGTGCTTTAAGTATTTTAAATATATGATCATTGTCTATCATTTTAACTAACCTTAAGGCACTATTTTTCTCATTATATCTAGACATTATTTAGAATATTTAAGAGGACTTATCATTGTCTTTTTCTCTTTGATAACCCTTTCGGTAGATTCATCAAGACCATTAATGTCTTCAGGCAATAATGTAATAGGCCATTTGATTGGAATAAAATTATTTTCCAAGATAATTTTTGAGCTCCATTTTTATAAAGTAAGGTACCAGGTGGTAGCATTGCCTTTCCACAATTTCCTTAAAGAATTATTTCCTGATATAACATGAAGAAAATTTGGTGAGACTATTTCACTCCTCTGAAGTACACTTCTCCCAACATGGATTTTGGGGAAAAATTCTCAAATAGCTCAAAACTTATATTCAGACAAAAACCATTCAGTGAAATTTCTGTAATTTTCTTGAGCTGAAATGGCTTATAGTACTTATTGCGTTTTTTTTCTGAGGAACTCCATTCTTATTAGAAATTTTTCTCAATTAGAAATACACAGTAAAAGTAGCATTGAAAATCTGGTTTTCATTTTCATTTCCTGCCATGCTGAAGCTTGAAATTCTGTAATTAGGTGTCGACATTCTCAAAGACCAGAATAGCATTTGAGGAACAGTTTGTTTCACCATGAATTCAACTGTTTATATTTGCAATATTCACAGCAGAGGTGAGAAGTGACTTTTCTTGGCTCTCTCATTTCTTTTCTTCCATCTTTGTCTTGTCCTGAATAATTGTAGGAGAAAGGAGGAACGTATGTCCAGATGAAACAAGCTTCCCTTATTCATGATCCTTCACCCATCACAGGTTTTGGACATTCAAGATCATTCGTGCTACATAAATAATTATGTTACCTTTTGTAGATTTGGAGATTTCCATATTACAATGCATTTTCAAAACTGTTAACAGTGGCTAAGAAAACTATGAGCATCATTCAGACACTCCAGACAGGCTGACTTCACCATCTTGATAGCTGAAGAATACTGAGAAAGGGAAACATCTTTCCATGTGGCATTGGTTCAAAGGAGCACAGACACAGATGGAAATACTACTGTCACAAGATAGACATTTTCACCATTTAGGGAGATCTGAGGGAAAACAACAAAGCCACACAGACAGTAAGACAATTTTTGAATTAGTTGGTCCCCCAGAATAATAATATTGAACAAACTATCAACAAAATTCTCCTTGGTAACTCTACAGCTAGGAACTGGAAATCTCAACTCTCTCTGGTTCATTGGGGATTCCTTGAAAACAGAGCATCCTTAACAACGAAGGGTTTTATTACGTCATCATGGCAGTTCACATTTAATGAGAGGAACATAAATGTGCTCCTGAAAGAGTTAATTCTGTATCTCTTCTTATGCCTAATTAACAGCAGGAAAGCTTTAGGCAAAAGAGAAAATGGGACTCTTGGGAATAGGTAATCTCATCACTGACTCCAAGTAAACCCGAAGAATACCTGTCAAACAGATAGAAAGCAGGAACAGATTACAAGTTCTTCTGTGAGGAAGCAGATGTGAAGGGGAGAAGGAATTTGCTCCAGTTAAGCTTCATATTTTTAGAGAGCTGTTAAATCAAATTCTCAATTTCTGTAAAATTTAACAAGTATTTGCTTTTGCATTTACTAAAATCTCACTGATTTAGACTCTGAAGAAGAAAAATGTGAAATTAAACAATATCTATAAAGAAATGATGAAGACTTGAAACAATGTAAATAGAATGTGGCTTTGGGGGATTGAAATAGCAATTACTTGTCAGAATATCAATATATGCTTATATTATTACTTGTTGATAAGGGCAAGAGATATTTTCAGTTATGTGAAGGCCAACCTGTTGTGCACGACTCTGCAAAACACAATTAAAATTTTGGGGGTTGGCATTTTCATGAGCTAAGGACTTTGGCTCTCTGCTAAATGTGAATTTCCTGATTCCCAGGAGGAAGTGAGCCACCTGCCATGTAAAATAGTCCAAGTACCCATGGGCCATCTGTATGGGATATTGGATAAAGTGTTCTTTCATTTGGTAAGTTTCCGGATCAAAATCATACTTTGAATTTTTCTGCTTTGCAAAGAAATATTTGATAAACTGTAATGCCACTGCAAATTTTAGTGTATAAATGAATGAGTAAAAAGCTGATATAATTGTTCAATGTGTTTGGATTTTCACTGTTTGGAAAGAATATACATGTCAGGTTCATGTCGCTTTGTTTCAGTCTCTAAACAGAGAACAGAGAGAAATCTTACTCCTGTCATAGAGTCAGAGACCAGTGAGACCTGTGATATCATAGTATTAGGAAGAATTATGCCACTGGTAAAACAAAGACAACAAAAGTCAATACTTTCTCAGACTTTGCTCCATAAACTTATTCTTTCTACTAAATACAAGACATGCCAATTTTACCTTACCAGGAAACTAAATGAGAGTTTTACACGGCTGACAATGTCATGCATTAATTATGGGGATTTTTCTAGACAGAGGTTTAATCATCCTGATAGCCAGCCTGAAAGATGGAGCATCTACTAATTCTTGTCTCCTGGTATGCATACCCTAGTGTACCTTGCAATCTGAATTAAACCTTCTCAATGAAATGTTATGAAAGGATTATGTGTGAGCTTTCAACTTGGACTGTGAGTCACTTTCTTTGGGGATGCCAGTGCCGTAGCATATGCACACTTCAGCAGTTATGGAGAGAAGCCCAAAGACCAAGTTCTGAGGTTGTCTGACTTGTGCCTGAACAGTCTTAGAAGCTGATCTTCTACTCTGGACTGATTTTCAAAACATTGCATGCAAGCCAAAATATGACACCCTGGATGCCTCCAACACCTAAAGCCAGAACAACTCAGCACACATACACCAAGTGACTTAAGAAGCAATGAGACACTATTTATTGTCACTCCAATTCACTGTTTCTTCTTTGTAACTTATTAATTCATAGTAATTGTATGTTTTTATATATTTATGTTGGTCCAATCAGATTTATTAGCATATCAATCACCCTTACTACTGGTCATTCATTAATTTATTAGTTTGTTACAACCCTTTTTCTTTTTTGTCAGTCATGGGGCTTGAACACAGGGCCTGATTAACACTCCATCACTTTTAGTTACTGTGCCACTTTTGATGTTTTGGTGGTTAATTGGAGAGAAACATCTAACAGACTTTTCTACCTGGGCTGGCTTTGAACCACACTCAGATCTCAGTTTCCTGAATAGCTAGAATGACAGCAGGGCCCAAATACTATTCGGGTTTTTATTGCCATGTTAAAAAAAAACACAGCTTGTATTGTATTATTATATGATTAGAACAATAATTTATAAATATCTATTTTCTATAGTTTTTTTTCCTTTATGGTACTAAAATTTGAATCCAGGGCTTCTTACTTGCTAGATTATCTCTACCACTTGAACCATGCCTTATCTTTTTATTTTATTTTTTTCTACTTTAGCTATTTTACTGATGGGGTCTCATTCTTTTTGCCAAGTCTACCCTGGGGTTTGATTCTCCTATTCTGCTTTGTGTACTGGGATGACAAACTCACATTACCACAATCCTTCTTGCCTGGGCCTTGAACAACAACATTCCTAATTTCTACCATGTGAGTAACTGAGATTATAGGTGTAACCCCCCTATGCCTGGACATGATTCTCTTTAACTCTCAAGATGATTGGAGGAGATGACATCATTGACCTGTAAGTTCCAAAGAATTCCTCTCTGCCCCCCTCCCTCCCTTCCTTCTTTTCTTCCTTCCTTCTTTCCTCCTTCCCTTCTTTCTTTCACACTCTTTCTCTCCTTCTTTGTCTCTTTCTGTTCCTTAAACCTCCATAATAACCACAGTTCATATAGATTCAGTCTAATTTTTTTTGTATAGGATAGAAAATAAACAAGATGAGTATTTTCAGAAGTTAAAACCAACAAGGTCAAATTTGGCCACTTATTAGCAATTTTATTGCATGCTTCAAATTTTCACTTAAAAGTAAATACTTCTCTAAGAAAAGTAGAGACTTTTCTAAATTATTCAGTTTCTATGAAATATAAATAGCATTGGTATTTCATTCAGGATAGGCATTTCTAATGTGGTAGGATTTAAACCCAAAACTATTTAGCAACATATGCTTTCCCCTCTGCCTGAAATGACCTTGCTTCCTTTCTCCAGGCTAAATTTTTTGACCTTCAAAGCTCAGAGTTGTTCACTCATCCCTCCACAGAGGGTGCTCCCATCCTTTGATTTTTTTTTGTCTCAGTTGCTGTCATATTGCATTTGAAAGAAAGGTATACTCAATTTTCAAAATAATTTTATTATATTTATAAAAATAATAGATAAATTTAAAAGAGAAACATGACAGTGGTAATCAAATTATTTCCTATGATACTAAAACATTTAAATCATCCTTAAATATAAGTCCTTACCCTAATAGGTTAAAAAGGAGAAGGTGTTATGTGATTGTGCTCACACAATTTTTTTGCAAAAATACCCCTAGAAACATTACAGATACAAAATAATTGACATTTTCGAGGCAAGGATTCACCTAAACCTGGAGACTCATCCAAAATACTGGTTAAATTTCAGCAGGTGTAGGAAAAACTCCCATTATGTCATGTGAATGACATTTCTGCTCTGAATGTGTCCAGTGTAAACTCACAAACATTTTGCAAAAAGGAACAAGCACTTTTTGCTATTCATGTGAATTGGTGATTATATGACTTGCTGATTGCCTTAAAGAATTTATACTCAGGATGCCATTATTATTTAAGTAAACAAGCATTTAATGAGTACTTACTAAATGAAGTTCTTATTTAGTGAGGTTCTATGCTAGGAACTAAGGAGAGATGAGAGTAAAGCTTATTACTTTCAAAGAATTTAGAGTTTAAGTAATAGTAAAGAAATGTATCAACAAGTTCATCTATCATTCAGCTACCTGTGTACCCTCTAAGATGTAAGTCAAGCAAGAGATTTTTACCTTCTCAGAAAAGATCTCAAAGTAATTTGTAACTAAGTCTTATTGGAAAATTGACAATCACAGGCATTCACCATGCCTTTATAAAGCCTGCAAATATTTATGTGACTATTTAGTATGATAAACTTGAAGGTATAAATTTGTTAATAAGAATTAGTCCTTTTAACTTTCTGACTAGTCAAGACAACAATAAAGGCCAGAAAACACCCACTTATCCTTAATGTGTGACTTCACAATGAGCATCTCTGTGCTCATTTCAGATCTGAATTGACTTTACCAGTACTCAACACATTTGGCTTGGGTTTCCTTTTGTAGCTTGGGCATTAACAGTAGAGCCAAAAAGCAAAGTCATAACAGACCACTTGTCAGACAAGGTCAGAAGTAGGAGATAAAATGGTGATTGGTGAATGCTGAAATATACCACGGACAATATGGCAGGTGGAAAAGCAGATAAAGATAGAATTGGTAATACTTCAGTTTTGTCTGACATTCTGAACTGTGATTAAGCTATCACGACTATTACAAACCACAGTTTTAAAAAAAGAAAAACAACAAAACAGAACTCAAGCTTCTCTCTCTCTCTCTCTCTCTCTCTCTCTCTCTCTCTCTCTCTCTCTCTCTCAAAACAAAAGCATATGTAATTCAGAAACATTTCCATTTGTTGTACACAACATATATATTGGGTAGTCGAAAGGCTACAGGCAGATGCCTGTTTCTTATTTAGAAAATCCTGTTCCACAGAGCAAAAGAATTCTGCATTTACCATTATAACAGAGCCAATAATCATCATTCTTAAGTGGGCTCTTTGTACTACAGGCTTATGTTCACAATTTGTCATGAATGAAAAACTTTCCTTAATATCTAGGGAAGAAAAAGTTTCAGGGGAAACAATCAGTCTTCTATCTTTATTTTCACAGGTATAAATTGATGTGCACAGTACTTTCTATCTTTCACCTAAATTGAATTTAATATGCAAAACAGGATATTTGAATAAGGAGCTTGTCAGAAGGAAAGTAGCTTGTCAGGATGAAAAAGGTAGCATGGACTCTGATCACTGCAGAAGAGAGGACATTAGTCAAATTGTAAATCATGCAGTCACAAGCCACTGTAGCTCTACAATATAGACATACGAGATTTGCTCAATGTATGTAGTCATTTAGGCTGCTAAAAAACAGAAACGGAAGAAAAACACAGAGCCTACATTAACTGTGCAGAGTTGGCACTATCAAAGTACTTCTAGATTCATTTTTTAAATGTTCAATATCATAATAAAGAGCCTCATACTTTTAGGTGCTATTTAATAGCAAATATTTTATTCAGTAGTTCTGATTATTGAATATCCCTCCTATATTGATTCCTAGATGCAAAAAAAGCAGCTTGAATTCTATACTGTGAACTTGTTTGAATTTTCATCTTGGAAGGAATAGTAATATCATGGTTTCCCAACCTGTTCTACCACAGATGAGGTTCACAGAGGTTAAATGAAAGTCCAAAGTCAGTGGCAAATCGGTGCTAGAACCTGGGGCTTTTCCATTATCTGAGGCTTGATCTCAGGTCAGAAAGACCTAAGTCAATGTACATACAGCTCTGTTTTCTATTGCTGGAGCTAGATAAAGCTACAGTGCTTGTTCTGGTTTATAGCAACGAGACCATCTGAGGTCACTCTATTTCGACTTCCAAAGCTTTGGGGATCAACACACTGCTGAATCGATACTAGACTACAAGAGGTGGGAAATCACAGAAAATGAGAAATTAATTGCTTAGGGGAGAAAAAGGAAAAAGACACGGTTCTCTGATTCAACGGAGTTTTCATCAGCCACTGAACATGCCCTACACAGAAGACAAGTCATGTTCCTGGTGAGATCACTATGTGGTTTTCTTCTCTCCATTATGTGTTCTTTGAGGGATGCTGAATTCAAAATTGCCTGACTCCAACATCAGTCAGGGTGGCAAAGGCAGAATTTTTAAAGAAACAATGGGAAATTGCTGCACTGAAGATTCCAGACCCTGGTATCTGCACAACTGCAGACTTCAAGCCATTTAACAAGGCCCTCAGTTTTGGTCAACTCCCATTAGTGAACCTTGTCATATATTCTATGGTGAGGCAGACGAACTTTCACACACTTAACAGTAGACTTGCCCACTGGGTGGCTTTTCCCAAATGCCCCTCCTTTCCCAATTAAAGAGCTGTATTTAGTTTGGGCTTCTTTAAATGGTGCTCTTGTTAACACTCATCAAACACAGGAAAAATAAAACAGCAATTTAACTGTGCTCGCAGTGTGAAAGACTTGTGCAAATAACTGGCACATTTCTAACTGGTTAGTAATAAGGGAAGTGGGGGAAAAAAAGACCAGATTTATACCACTGGACAGGTCTGAAAGCAACATTACAGCGGAAATATATTCATTTACAATTTCAAACCAGCCTTTCAGTGCATAATTGTTTACATAATAGTGAGGAGCCACTCTGCTACACAACTGGGACCCATTTACAATGTGTTAACCAAATAATGCATGTTTACAAAAGATTTAGAGTTTGTTTTTGGAGAAAAGAATCATGGTACCCTGGCCAACAAAAGCAGAGCAGTATGTACAGTTAGTAAATCTTTTCTTAGCCTGCAAAATTAGTGTCACGTTCCTTGAGCCTGTAAACGACGTCAGCTGAAGTCACTCATTAAATTGATGTGTAAAGGTAGTATTCTTAAACAGCAGGTTGCTCTATTTTTTTTTTTTTTGTAATAGGCCAAATAATGAGTTGAGGGTAGAGTTGCTTAACTAAGCCAATGGAAAAAGAAAGCAGAATCATCTTAAAACGGCCATCCTGGGTTTAATAGCCTACAACAAAAACCCTAAGCAGGTCAACTTCATGGTTCAGTAGTTCCTAAAAGCCTTGTCTACTTCTCTAAAGCTTGTCCATGCCGGCTGGTGCCTAGGAGCCTCTAGTGAGACTGATTTACAACACTGAAGGGCTTGGCGATGACAAAGGCAAGCCAAGTCCCTCCAGTGCTTTCTGTATTTTTTTTTTCTGATCCCAGAAGATGATGTGGTCCCATGAGAGGAATCTCTTTCGCTTTGGCACTGACATAAACAGGTCAGAGGGCCTGCAAAGCATATGCAGGAGTCAGAGGCTCTCTCTCTTTCCCTTTCTCTTCCTCTCTCTCTCTTTCTAGGTCAGTCAGATTTTATCGAGTCAAGCTATCTAATTGAACACAAACCATGTGATAAGATCCAAACAGAGTGCATTAAAAATGAAACAGAAAGACTCAGGTTTGTCTCAAGCTAGGGCTGTTAAAAGGGTAAGTTGCAGACATCTCCTGAATACAGAGAGATTTTTATTGTCCTGCCTAGACAAGAGTCTGACTTTGGAGGAGAGAGAAGGGAGTTGAGGACAAAACACATGCATGCAGACACATACAAATCTCGTTTCATGCAAGATGCATCTGTTATGAAGCAATACGTTGGCTAAATAGGGAAAGTCAGGTGAGTTAAAGTCTAGTGGCAGCCTGACTTAAACCATGACGACACACACCAGAGCCCTGTCCACATCTCAGGAAAGTGAATTATATATAATAACACTTACAGTTTCCTAGTACTATTAGATTTGCCTTCTTACATCAATGCTCTACGTTATGATAAAAAACAGGGCCATGTCAGTTCCTTTCAGTCTCAGCACATTCTCTATTAGCATAAGAAATGCTGCTTATGGCAGAGCCAGCCGGGCTTGAAATTTCTGAATTAATGGATTTGATTTCCTCTTGAGACAAACCATCAGCCTTGTAGTAATGGAAATAGATATAGTTGGTAAAACAAATAAAAAAGCTGGCATGCAGATAAAATGGGCTTCAGTTTAAAATAGTAATGTTGTAATTGAAATGAACAATTACGGGGTTGCTCCTGGGCACAAAAGAAATACCAGGAAAATGAAGTAATGTTTTCGTTAAGTATAGTCATTTCATGAAAGAGTCGAGCTGCAGATGTCATTGTCTGCCAAAGGGAAAACTATACTTATTCTTCTATATCGAGATCATTTAATAACATTTGGCTAATTTTAATAATAATTACTAATATTAACCCTATGTTTCACTGGGAGTTAGGAGACAAAGGCTCCCCAACCCCGCCCATTCTCTCCCTTGCTTTGGGAGTGAGCCAAAGAGAGCAAGTTCCTATAAAAAGCTCTTGGCAAGAAACTCTCTGAAGTCCCCACCCCTAACAGCAGCCTTCTCCTTTTAATGTCTTATTTCTCTTTCTTTGTCAAGCATCTCTTAGCAGGAAAGAAGCCTGTTAGCTGGCGACTGGAGGTACCAGAGGGGAAAAAGAATAAAGGGGTGGGACAGAGAGAGTGAGACCCCCAGGATAGGAAAGTAGGCTCTGGAATGTTCACATCTGATCCTCTTTGCGATATTTTTCCCTGATTTTTTTCCCTTCAGTTTGTCTGCGAGCCATATGAAATTCAGAACAGAAACTTCCATTTTTAGAACTAGAAATCTTTTCATGTTCATCCACATGTACACACACAAAAGGGAGGCAGCCAGGGCTGCAGGAAGTCACCAGAAACATAAGTGCCTTGTGGACTGTGAGAACACAGTGACACAAATACACTTCAGCTAAATGTTCAATGGGGTGTCAGCCCTCATTTTGCCCCTCCCTTTTCCTCTTCTGTTTCATGGTTTTGCAGGAAGAGACCATCCCCCAGTTCCTTCCTCAGGTTGTAGTAATTAAAACAAGATTGCACCTCTGTGAAATTGTATTTAGAAATCCACTGTGCTTTGTTCCCTGCAAGGCAGACTGGCACACACACACATAGACTGCTTGGCTCAGCCTTGCATCTCTTGATCCTACACAAGAGCTTTTCCTGAGGTTGGGGGTATGTTTCCAATCACATCATTCACAAAGCCACAGAGGAATAAGAAAATGAATGTTCTCTCTAACAAAGAATTGAGCAGTGACTTCCTACGAGAAAAGGTTAAACTCACCGGCTGTGCCTCTTGGAGTGAAACCAGAGAAGTTTTTAGGCTCTCTCCCTCCCCACCCTGTTCGTCTCTATTCAGCCAGTTAGAATCATTCCTTCCCTGAGGCCACCTGCCTGTGACAGTCACAGGTGACCTCCCAGCCACTAAGCTCCAGTGATTTCCCCTTCCCATTGCCCAAGTACAGCTCCTGCCAGAAGACAAATGTACTGCGAGGTGAAGACGAATCTACTGTGAAGGGGAAAATCAGCCTGTCTACACATGTCCTTGGAAAGCTGTGTGGGAGTGGAACATTCGCTGCACTCTTTACACGCCTACTCTTACATAAACACACCCACGCACAACCAGGAGCTCCTCAATACTCCCCAGCCTTCCTCTTCTATTAGGAGACATTTTCAAACAAATTAGCACCCTTGCCTAAAGCCTGTGGGCCTAAATGTGTTTATGACATTGTTTGCTGTTGTTAAATCTCCTCCTAATGGCTTCCAACAAAACTGGGGAGGCCCTCTCTGGTAAGGAAGGTAGTCCTCTGACAAAGACCTATCTTCAAAAAAAAAATCTTTTCCTAGTTCTCTTGACATGGCTGCTGGTGACACTTAAATGTACTTTTTTTTTTCTTTTGACATAGTAATAAAAATCTCATTATCTCTGAATAGGCAGCAATTTCGTTATCTAATCTTTTTACCAAAAGGTTAGTTAATTAATCAGAAACAAATCCTGATGATTATTTCAATAGAATTAGAAAGACAAATCACCAGAGTGCAGCTAAATAGGGCCGGTCTGTGGTTTTCACCTGCTCATTGCCATGCAGGACTTGTGGCTGGGCTGTCTGGATCCCTCCAGGCAGCCGGCCTTGGAAAGGCAGCCGGCAGATGGCTGCTGGGAGCAGGAGCGGCCAGCCCAACTCTGCCCTAATGCCTGTGATCCCATTACCTCACTGAATCCGTTTCCAGGGTAACTGTTAAATTGCTGTGAAAGGCATGGTAATAAAGTAACCTGTCACATTGGCAATAAAAGGAGCAGAATTTTCCTGTTCACTGAACTTTGCAGCTCATCAATACCCACTTGATGGAGAAATTCACCAGGACTCTCAGGTCAGCCACAGGGATCTCTCCATGAGGTTGCTGAAATGCAAAGGGAAGCCCATGTAAACACTGACAAGGTGGAATTAAAACCCGCAGTGTGTGCTGCAAGCTGCAGGAAGCAAAGGCTTCTCCTCTCCCTTCCTCCCCCCCCCCCCCACTATGGAAAGGGTTATGGAAGCTGGAAGAAGATCCCCTTGCTTTCTTTGTTGTTGTTGCTGTTTTAATTTGAAGCATGCTAGATAAAAAATAACCTTTGCTGGTGAAAGACAGCTGTGATTAATTCAAGTGTGTATGGTGGTGGTGGTGGTGGTGGGAGTTGGGGGGGGCAGGGAAACAAGAAAAGGATAAAGCAAATCCCCTTGTTCTTAAAAACCTGTCTCTCTTTGGCAGATTCTATCATATGGGTTGTTTTCATGAAAGGGTCATGGTACTTTAGAAGTGATTCAAGTTTGAGCCTGAAAAGGAAAATTATGGAAAGAATAGAAAGCTTTGGTTTTCACAAACATAAGGAGTAAAAGACAACAAGCGTCCTTTCCCTGCCCTGCCTAGACAGACTCCATTAGTGGTAACCAGGAGATGAATGTGCCCTGAACTGTCTCGGGGCTGTGGCCTCTCCTCCTGTAAATACCTTTCAAAGGTTCCTGTGTCATAGGCTCTAGGGGATGACATTAGCAGGTGTGAGATTTGCTACCATTAATCAAGGTGCTTTGAGGTAAGAAAGGGGAAATAGCTAGATCCTCTTAGCGTTCAATGAAAATAATAGGAAATAAGTAGAACAACCCCGTTTCGTTCAATTACATTTTTTCAGCCAGACCTATGAACAGACGTGGAAAATGGGGTATATCTATCTGGCCCTCATTATTAGGCATTTGCAGACTTCACGCTTTGGCTCCATTCTGCGCTGCCATTAATTAGGCAGTATTAACCTTCCAATACATTGCTTGCCTATTGAAATGACTTTATACATGGATCTTTCTTCTCCCTCCCTCCTATGGACTTTGGAGTGCCTGCTTACAGCTTGTTACAAAAACAAACAATAAAAGAAAAAGGACAATATTTCTTGGACAAGTCAGCAGCAGACATGGATTTTGCCAGTAGTAACTTCAACAAGGAAAATACAAGCCTCTAAGAGAAGCACTGCCCTCATTACAAATAGTAGCATGGGTTCCTGCAGTCTTGCAGGCTGGCTGTACCAGCTAGGGTCTTAGGTTGCCATCTTCGACATGTTTATGTGTTTGCCAATGGCTGACAAAATGGCTGAAAAATGAATGAATCAGCAGAGTGAAGGCTAGGACTTCCTTATACCCCAACTTGTTGAAAATTCAAAATTATTTCTCCTGTTGAAAAGTGGTCAAAGTCATTGTATAAACATACACATATATACATACCTATATATTCACAATATGTGTTGTAAGACACATACTAAAGAATTTAATTAAAGCCTTCCTTGTAATTATACATACCACCCTTCTTCATTCTGATGCAGTACCTGAGTTGAAAAGTCATGATTTTTTTAGTTTCTTCTTTTTAAAAACACCAGTAATGTGATTTTTTAAAAATTATAACCTAGTTACCTCTTTAAACCCTTTTTCCAAATATAGTCCCTTTCTAAGGCATTAAGACCTCATATGAATTATATGGAATGGGGTGAAATAAGATTTAATTCATCTCACCAATTTAGGCAGAAACAGACTTAGTTCTGAGATGAGTCTTGGCAAGGGTGATAATTATACTGTGATTATAATGAGAAAGGCACAATTTTGAGCCTTTGCAATTTATTATTCTCACAGAATACTTATGAAATAGGTAGCATTAATATTCGTAATATACTCATGGAGTACCTCGTTAGGGTTTGAATATAGTTTTGTTTTTCTCTCTGAAACTTTTATTGCTATTGAATCCCTACTATGAGAGATTAAGAGGATATAAACCTAATCTGATAATGATTACATTTTTAGATTCAGGGACTTTGGAAGTTGATTAGGATTAGACAGAATTATATACTGTGGCTTTAGAAAAAGAGAGGAGAGTAAGGAGGATGAAGGAAAAGGAGGAGAGGAGGAAGATGAGGAAGAAGGAAGAAGAAAGTAGGAGGAAGAGGAGAAGGAAAAGAGGAGAAGGAGAAGCAGAAGAGGAAGAGGAGGAGGAGGAGAAGGAAGAGGAGGAGAAAGAGGAGGAGAAGGAGGAAAAAGAAACATACACGTATATATCCTTATATGTGCATCCTGCCTTTGGATGTATTACACCCTTAAGCCACTTTCTATTCTTCCAATAAATATATAAGATTCAACCCCTCTCAGTCTTGGATGAGATCAGTGAACCAAAATAAACTTATTTCTTTTATGTATACTAAGTCTTTGGTATTGGTATTTGCTATTTAACATAAAATGGCTTATTGTAGAAAATTCATATTAAAGAATAGGTATGATGGAAACAAGATGCCTGAGAATAGAGAAGTGGCTTTTGAATGGTGGGTAAGTGTTCAAAGAAGCAGGTAGAAGGATTCTAGAATTCTGTTAGTAGAGAGACATGGCTCCAGAAGATGAGAAGATTAGAGAAGCAGTCTCAAATGGAAATGAGGATTCTGTTGAAATCTGGAGTACTGGAGACACTTGTTGGGTTATTGCAAAAAAAAATATACATTAGGTCCATGTTCTAGAGCTATCTGGAAGGTAAATTTTAAAATGATAGATTTGTTCAGCATGGATAATAATGTATTCTTGTCATCACATTTGCAGTGATACGTTAGGAACAAAAGGATGGTGTGAAAAACTTTAGAAACTTGTAACAGGGTGAAGAGGAAGATTTGGAGCTAGAATTCTGATGCAACGTTATGGCTGAGCAGCTTCTTTCTCCTGAAAAATTTAGGATGGGCAAATGGGAGCCAGTTGATTTGCAGTGGGACAAGGGACAGAGGTCCAGAAAGCATTTCAAATTTGGAATGCCCCTTCTCTCATCACAGGTTCAGGGGCCTAGAAGGGCAGCATTGGTTTACAGAAGCCCAGAACCCTTGGTTTTTATAGTTCACAGACTTGCTACTGAGGCCTCCTTGACATTCTGTTCCTTGTTCACTGCTCCACAGCTGATGCCATAGTTCAAGATGATCTAGATGATCTCACATCAGTGATAGAACTAGGTTATAATCTATGTGATATCAGGCCTGGCATAAAGAACACCAGACTTGGTGGATCAGGTGGTATTCCTCTACATTGTCAAAGAAAGTCTGCAAAACCAGAGAGAAGTTTGCTCAGGGCTGGAGCCTTCACAGATGACCCCAGTGGGATAATGCCCAGCTGGGAAACTGGAACTACAGTCACAACCACATCCTGCCAGGAAAGCTTCAGAGAGCATGCAAAGGAAGTTCAAGGAAATTAGCATGTGTTCCTACAACGACTACAGATATAGAGTAGGACTGACCAGTCCCTGTGGGATTATGTTCCACTTCAGTGTGAATAGATGTCAAAGTTTAGCTTCAAGACTTAATGCCTGCCCTGTTGGGTTTAGATCATGTTTTGGAGCAAATTACCCATTTGCCTTTTGAAATAGAAGTGTTTATTGTATGCCTGGCCCTCAGTTGTACCTTGGTACAATTTATGTATAATGTACCTTATGTATTATTTTATTTTGTATCTCATTTTAATGTGCCTTGAGTCATGATAAGATATTGAATTTGGACCTATGAGTGATGCTGACATAGGTTAAAACTTTGGGTCTATGGGAATGGAATGAATATATTTCACATTATGAGATGAGAAGCTTGGACACAAAGACTGAATGCTGTAGTGCGGACACAAGTGCATTCTCTGAAGTGTCATGCAATAAATGTTTGGTGTCCAGTGTGGTGATATGAATAGTGGCATTATTACAAGGTAAAAATTGAGTGTGTCTTAGAAGTGTGAACTGAAGCTCTCATGGAACTCCTTGGCTCGTTCTTGCAAAAGAGTTGTTAAAAAAAAGCCTTTTGACTTCCAGTCTGATGATATGGTCTCTTCCATTGAAATGCTTCCTGCCATCAGATATCAAAAGAGCCTATAAAAGAGCCAAATCATGTTGGTGTTCACCCCTTAAAAAGTACAAGAAAACTCTTTTCTTTATGATGTTACTCAGCCTACAATATGAAATTATAATCATGAAAAACTGACCAATACCATTGGAGTTTGAATCTTGAATAAACTCCCGAATCCATTATGTTGAGTATGTTGTGGTACAGTTTGGGACCTTAAGTAGGTAGCCACAGCAGTAGGAAGTAAAGCATTACGAGCTTATCTTTGAAGGAGATATTGATATCTCAGTCTTCTCTTGTCTCTGCTTCTCAACTATAGTGAAATGAAAAGCCTTCCTCCCTTCCCCATTACATCCTCCTCTCCTCCAATGATGCTGAATCTCATCACAGACCCAAGCAACGAGACCAAGAGGCCATGGAATAAACTTCTGGAACCAGGAATCAAACTAAACCTTTCCCCTTATGAAGTTGCTTATCCTAGTTTTTTGCCACAGTCACAGAAAGCTGACTTGAAGGCAGAATAAATTGAGTTATTCTCCCTCAAGTATATAGTACAGTTAGGATTGTACTCAGCTATATTGAGTTTCTGTTTTAGTTTAATAGTTGGAAAATGCCCCACTATAACCTTTAGACCTGTAGAGCTTAAGACACAGACAAAATGAAAGTCAGAATATTTAAATGTTCAGAAAGAGATCAATCCTAACAGTATCAGTTCCATAGATGCACACTTACCCTCACACTCCTAAGTCAGGGCTCTTTCCTAATGAGAAATAACAAAATATTCTTTATGAACTGGAGAATGTCCTGAAACTGAAGGAAAGCAAAGTTTCACTGCATTCATAATAACTGTGAGTCTACCTCAGCTATCAAGAAAAAGGTAGAACTTTTCCGGAAATGCTAAAATTTATGTTTATTTTTGTTTGTTTTGGTTAGCAGCAATACTGTTTATCTATTTAGCCATTGTGGCATGAAAATTAAGTCTGAGAAAATAAAAGTCTCATTCTGTAAGTTTTCTAGGTCTTTAAAGAAATAACACTACATATCCAAATTAGGAAAGAGGCAACTTGGGATACCAGGACCCTAAGACTCGGAGCTATCTAAAGAATAAGGATACATATGTGAAATATCAGAATATTGTGAGAATTGAAAAGCCAAGTATGGCTTTTCAAGACATCTTCCTTTCACACTCTCTTTTTCTTTGTCTCTTTTAGGAGGGGTGTCGATCGTGGGGCTTGAACTATGGGCCTGGGCCCTGTTTGTGAGCTCTTCAGTTCAAGGCTACCATCCTAACCCTTGAACCACACCGCCATTTTCTGTTTTTAGTGTTTAATTGGAGATAAGAGTCTCATGGACTTTAGTGCCCCAGCTGGCTTTAAACCTCCATCCTCAGATCTCAGTCTCCTGAGTAGCTAGGATTATAGATTATGTGAGCCACTGCACCTGGCCCCTTTCATATTTTTTGAGGAATGAAAAAATAATAAGCCTATTTAGGCTCCATAGGGTCCATTATATCTATTTAATTGATTTGCCTAATCAGACATTTTAGAAAAAAATAATTGATTAAGATGGAGCTTTGGAAACTTATGCATATTTGTTTTTACTGGAAAGACTTGAGAGGCACACACTTTCTGTTCCTTATATTTCTATACTGTTACTGTAGCAGATATTATTTTCATACCTCAATTTCATATAATTTTCCCCCCTCATGTGCTTACATGCAGTGGCCAATGTTTTTGGGGAGCCTCTGACTCTAAGCAATTTGAAGCTATAACAACTAAAATTATTATCACAAATAGAACTAGCATCATGCTTATGCATACCAACATAGAATAAATTCTTTTTATCTTTAACACAAGAAAAGATATTTGATTTACTAATAATTATGTGAGCATCAGTTTCAGCATTCCACATAGCCGAAATCTAGCCTACATCTGAGAAGGAAGGATGAAAGAAAGTAAGTAGAAATGACCATTGACAAACCACATTAAAGCTACCAGTACAACCATGTCCATTGTTGTATTGTTTACCACAGCTAAGATATCGAATCAGCTCAGATGCCCTTTAGTAGATGAATGCATAATGAAAACATGGTATATGTACACAACATAGTTCCATACTTCCATCAGAAGGAATCATACTGTCCCATTTGTAATGAAACAAAAATAACTTAGAAATAATTATATTAAGCTAAGTAAGCCAGAACCAAACTTAGGCTACATGGTTTCCCTCATTTGTAATAACTTGACTATGTCTATAACATTCTTAGCAAAGTATCACAATAGCTGGGTACATATGACTGTATAAAATGAAACTCCAAGAAATAGAAACATGATGTTTTATAATATACTGATTTCAGTTATTTCTGCTCCCACTACTTTGGTTTATACTCTTTTGTCATTTTTTTAAATTTCTGTACTCTCTGTCTTGTATATAAGTTTACTTGATTTGCAGAAGGGAAGGGGAATCACAGAAACAGCAGGGTGGAACGAAGGGTGAAACTGTGCAACTGTGATATTCCTTAAACACTATAATGGGAATTATCTTTATAAGGTGGTTGGGAGGAAGTGGGAGAAAATGAGGGAGGGTTAATACTGTTCAAAAAGAAATATACTCGTTATACTTATGTAACTGTGACCCCTCTGAACATCACTTTTACAATAAAAAAAGTAACTTGGAACTATTTGATTAGATATATTAACTTAAGGAATTCAAAAAATGTGCTCAAATTTTTTTTTGCCTAAAGTCCTCTTTGAATCAAGGCATAATAAAGAAAATTACTAGTGCTTAAAATACTTAACTTGAGCAAGGTATTCTCCTAGTCTATTCTTTTTTCCTTCTAATTTCTATTACTACAACTTGATGGCAATCACAAGATGTGATATTAATTCTGGTGCTTTGGAACAAAACTAATGGTGAAACATTCTAGTGGCCTTTGACATCAGCAAAAATAATTACGCATTCACTCAAAATAGTTATTGCTGATATTAATATATGCCTGTTATGTATATTTAGAAATAAGATTAGACAATATGAAATATTATTTTATTGCCTGATTATTTCTCTATAGCAGGATTATGGATAAATTTTATTCTGTATTCATTTACTATTTCTAACCACTAGTTGAAGAAGTGTGGTAAAATCTCCAACTTTTTTTTTTTGCTAGTCCTGGTTTGAGCTCAGGGCCTGAGCACTGTCCTTGGACTTTCTCAAGGCTAGAGCTCTACCACTTGAGCCTCAGCACCACTTCCAGCATTTTTGTATGTATGTGGTACCAAGGAATCGAACCCAGGCCTTCGCGCATGCTAGGCAAGCACTTTAACCACTAGGCCAAACTCCAGGCCCAATCTCCAACTTTTTAAATTCATCAGCTCTTGCTCCCATCTGGATATACTTAACTGAAAGTTTGGATAAACACAAAATATTCCAAGAAGCTCCTTTGTTTCCCATATTTTTGTTTTTTCAATCCATTTCTTTTCAGATCTCAAAGCTGACAAGTAAGGTAATTCTTAGTTTCTGGTCTCTTGCTTCTCCTAAGTCATCAGTCAAGTCTAGTGGGTACCGTGATTTCAAGGTTGATAGATCCATTTCCTTTATCCTCCATAGGATGTACCCAACTCTCAGTTACTGCATATGCTAAAAGTTCACAATAAGCAACTCATAGCTTAGCTCTTTTTTTCTTCTTGTCAGTCTTGGGATTGAACTCTAGGCCTGAACTCTGTCCCTGAATGCTTCAGTTCAAGGCTACTACCACTTCTAGTGGTGAGCTACAGCACCACTTCTAGTTTTCTGGTGGTTAATTGGAGATAAGTGTCTCATGGACTTTAGTGCCTGGGCTGGCTTTGAACTGTGATCCTCAGATCTCAGCCTCTGGAGTAGCTAAGATTACAAGTTTGAGCCACCGTGCCTGGCTCATAGCCTAGCTCTTAAAACATATTACTCCTCTCAAGGATAGTTTTGTGAAAGGGGTCTTGAACTCATGTCTTTGCCCTCTTACTTGCCGTTTTCTCTCAAAGCTGGCACTCTACCACGTAAGGCACATCTCACGGCTTTTTGTTAGCTAAATGGAGATCAGAGTCTAATATTTGTCTGCTTAGTCTGGCTTTGAATCACAACCCTCAGAACTCAACATTCTGAATAACTAGGATAACAGGTGTGAGACATCAGCACCCAGCTCTTGTAAAGATACATGTAAAGGGTTTTATACATAGTACTATAACAATCACAAGGTAATTATTTATATCATGTAAATGATTTATTAGGTATGCTGAATAATGGCAGACAATGCTCCTGCTCTGTAAATTACTTTTGTGAAAAGTACTTTGGTGTATAACTTTCATATATATAAAATTCAATTCCTCATAGTAAAATTGGCTATACCTGTTATTCTTAATGTGTTCTTTTATAGGTTTTCACATTGTTTACAAAAATTTATCAATACAGTGAAACCTAGCATTCACCATAATTAGAATTCTTTTAGTGGCTTAGTAAGGGAAGATGGCTTTACTGGGGATTGACTATGGGCACAAATAGATCAAAATGGGGCATGCATATAGCCAAGTTTCTTGAGCCACACTGGTAGCAGACTGTCTGATTAATATAATTTTTATCCATAAAAGTCATAGGCAGAATTCTTAACCTTTCCAGTGTTAATGACAAGGAACATTAAAAAAATAATTCTTAGCCAGGTGCTGATAGCTTACACTGTAATCTTAACAGCTTAGGAGGCTGAGATCTGGGGATTATGGCTTGAAGCAGCCTGAGCCAAATCTGTGAGACTCTTACATCCAATTAACCAACAAAAAAGCCAGAAGTAGAGATATGGCTCAAATGATAGGGTGAGAGCTTTGAGAAAAAAACAAAAACAGAAACAACAACAAAATAAACAAGAGGGCAAAATCCTGAATTAAAGCCCCAGTACTAGTAAACAAACTGGCTGTATCCAAATAGTCCTTTCTCTACATTAGTTTCGGAAAATATTGGTTAGTTGTTATGTTTATGTTTTTATCTATCTAATAGAGAAAGTTGAAGTTCACAGATTAAAGCAATTTAGACCCACAAGAAAGATTTTCATATATCCTAGGAATGAAAGTAAATTCTATTTTCTCCACACAGCAGTAAAGAAAAACATTGTTTTCCTTCTTTTGACTTTTTCTTTTAAAAAGTACTTGGAAGTCATAAGGAACAAGGTCAAAAAAGGAATTAAAATATCTCAGCTGAGGGAAAGTCTCTTCATTTACTGAATTCTGCACTTTGCATTGAAAAGCATAAATGGTGCCAACCCCGACTATGGATGCAAACTATTTATATTTTTATATCCTATACACAAAAAAGAGCATCTGTACTTTTTACTTACTGTTCTGTGTTAATTTATGTTCCTGTTTTGCATTCTACAAATGAAAGCACATACAATGCCTCAGGCTCAAAAAGAGTTTTGCTCATTCCTTATGATTCTGTGTATTTGCATAATATTCAGGATTGAACAGAAAAAAAACCTCATATATATTTTTTATTGGTTTTGCTGTTTTGCAATACAAATTCAAGCTCTCAAAAGAAGTGAGATGGGTCAAGTAGTGCTTTAAATGCGGCCTCCTAGAAATGTAGGAAATGATTATTTCAGCAAGTTTTAGTTTTCAACGGAAACATATGCACTGGCAGCTGAGCACTGGAGCTTGGAGAGCAGGCAGCTCTTGGAACCCAATAAGGAAATTGTGACTTGCATGCAAAGTGTGGAAGAGACTTCAAGAGGACAAAAAAAAGACAAACATTGTCTTTCCAGTCTGATGAACTTGAACAGAAATCTAAGAAAATTAAGATGAAGTTAATTATAGCAAAAAAAATCCATATGCTAACTTCAAATCCCTCAAATCATATTGAAAAGTATTTTCTGCAGTAGGTAGTGTTAGTGTGTAATTGGGTGTCTTTGTTTATTAAAATATTTCATTTTTATTGTGTCTTCTCAACATGGTCAAAAATTCAAGGCCATGAATCAAGGAGAAAATGTATTCCTCAGGTGCTAACTGTTCCAAAGTCACTCAAGCATGGCTATCTTGCTCTATGACAATTTCAGAATCCTCTGTTGAATTATAGGCTGCAGCCATAGGAGATCGTGTTTTAATCTGTGTATAAACAAAAGGGTAAAATAAAATCATCACATTTACAAATTCTAAAGATGCTGCTTTTTATAAGATGATACTGGGAATTATTGCTGTCATTATACTTGCTTCCTGTACATCTGTATGTAAAACCAGACAACACCATCCCAAATGACACAATTAATGTGAAAATCACTACCCTGTACTAGCAAAAGGGAGAAATCTAAAACTGCTATACAGGTATTTAACGATAGCTTTCATAAATGAAAAGATGAACATTTGCATCGCCTTTCCAAAGAACCCAATTAATTTTTGTTTTGCCTAAAGATAAGGAACCAAAAAAATGAGTTCAGCTTTCTAGGCAAGGTCTAGTATGATTTTAGGGAATCTAAAGAAGCCACTATAATTCTGCATGTTTTTATTTTTTTAATGGAAATTGCTTTAGGGAAGAATGTTTGTCACAGTCAGTATGCCAACATCTAGATGCAAACATAAGCCCATAAAATTGCTTCATGATCTAATGACTTGTGGTAACCCACCTGCCAGCTACCTGAATCATTTAGTACACCTCAATAAAAACGATATTGCTTTGACATCAAGTGTGATTAAGGCTTTAAGCTTGTATTTAATTAAGGCTCTGAGTTTCATTGTTGCATCTTCTCTGAGCATCTATTTTAAACATTTCAAAAAACAAACAAGCTAATTTATGACATTCAGAAAGCATACTAGAAATGGTACAATAAGATGATTTTCAAATTAGCTAGAGAAAGACAAAACCCTTTCTGGCTTCTAGTTCGGAAAAATTCTAGGTGATGAAGAGGTGTGTTTTTGTTTTTGTTTTTGTTTTTTTTACCTGAAAATGATGTCTGTGGTGTTAGATAGTGGTCTTTGAACATAATAGACAGAGGAGGCTGAATTTTACATGACTCTTACTCTCTCTCCAGTAGTGATATTAATTTTTATTCTCATCAAAAAGTCCATGTAATAAAGAATCGATTTGTGTTTGCTTCCTCAGACTGCACTAAAACAGGAACAACTCTGTTTATTGAGAAATAATCAACCTGATCCTTAGGAGAGGTAAGTCATTGTTATAAACTTACATCTGTAACAGAGACGTAAGAATTCATTTGTAGTTGGCTGAAATTCTATCGATGCTTAAATTGATACTCAAACAGATGGGAACAGGCAGACATGCTTGATGGAGCTATCATCTTTTAGTGCCTTTTTTCCCTCTATTTTTGACAGTGCTGGGGACTGAAGTTAGGGTGTGACTTTACTGACCTTGCTTGCTAGTCTGGTGCTTTGTTTGCCATTTAACCACATTTGTGGCCCTGATTTTTGCTAGGAATTTTTTTTTTTTTTGCCAGTCCTGGGCTTGAGCTCAGGGCCTAAGCACTGTCCTTGGACTTTCTCAAGGCTAGAGCTCTACCACTTGAGCCTCAGCACCACTTCTGGCTTTTCGAGGAATCGAACCCGGGTCTTCATGCATGCTAGGCAAGCACTTTAACCACTAGGCCAAACTCCCGGCCCCTTTGCTAGGAATTTTGAAGATGGAATCTTATGAACATTTCTGCCAGTGCTTCAAACGTTCATCCTTCATATCTCAGCCTTCTGAGGAGCTAGGATTGCAGGCATGAGCCACAGATGCCCAACAAAAGCTTCACCATCATTTGATCATAAGATGTAACTGTGGGGATTATGGATCTTATCTAGCGCTGGTCAGTTCAATTAGCTAGGCCTTATTTGCTTTGCAAAATTAATCTCAGCATTCACTGAAACTTTCATTTGATTTCCAGTTATAGGGGATGAAACATCTTGGGAGATTTTCCAGAGAGATATTTTGGTGCAAACTACTAAGAGATGTACTTCAAGCAAATACATCCTGCTTCAAGATATTTCAGTGGGTGAAGAGAGATGCAATTCATTTATTTAATTGTATGAGAAATTGAAATATTTTACCACAGAACCTAGTTTTCTTATATTTGCATCAAACAATGCTAAATAACAATAACATAATTACATAAATTAATATAGGCATAAATGATTATTAACGCCTATATGGGATAGAGAAAATGAGTGACTTAATTTGCTTTATTGATTGGTTTACAAATTATGTTTGCTGTCATATAGAAATGGTGGCTGCCTTGAACATGGCTAGTTAATTTGCGCCATTAATCTTAGAGTTACAGAGCTTAATTTCTCAGTCTCATTCAAAGTAAACACATCTAAATTGTCTATCACTGTGGTAGTTCTGAAAGGTTTAAACATCAACAAAACTATTAATATCTACTGTCCTAAAACGAAATTATAACATAACTCCCCACTAGTAAATTTAATTCATATTTTCAAGTAGAGAAAAGTATCTTGAAGTATAACTCAAACCTGTGAGCATTACTCAAAAAAATCCTTGCTAAAAGTCATAATTATAAAGTGCAAATTCAAGATCTGGATATAAATATTTTATGCCTGTCTTATCACCAGATGGAGTAAGTAAGAATAGGGGGTGTATGTCTGGTGAAGTGTGCTTTCAAGCTGACTATAGTATATAAAAGCCAAACCTTTCTTGGCAGTTGGAGTGAACCTCTGACAATGTTGACTTACAAACAACTGGAAACCTTGGCCCTTTCCTTGGAAAACTTCTGTAGAATATGCACCAAACCCCCACAAACTGTCATCAAAAACGGAAACTCCTGAGCGTTGCTCAGGAAAATGCAATCTATTTATTTCAGGGCTGATGATTTATTGATAAAAATCAGAAGCGGAGCTTAGATGAACTTATAATTCATTTACCATGCAAAATGTTGACAAAAGCTCTGGTTCAACACCTTGGATTCTCCCCTACTCCCTAGCCCCGCCCTCTCCTCCCCCACCCCCCAGCTCAGCTGAATACAAATAGTTCCCAGTGGCAATCATGCTGGGTCATGAAACTAATTGTGCTCTGTGAGGGTGACAATTCTCCATTTGAGCAGGGGACACCACTGTATGACGGATGGGTGTTAGAAATGTGGAATGCTGGCCTCTTTTATCTCTGTCACTGGCTATTTATTCTGACTCAACTTCTAAATTATTCATTTTCTTTAAGCAATCAATATTAATAATCTGATTTGCTCCCTGGCATTTTTAGTCACACTTCTGTTTAACTGACTGTAAATAAAGGTCACTTGGAGGCTTCCTGCTGCTGTTCCGAAGGTCCTTGCCTAATTAATTCCCTACATTTTTTTTTTCCCTGTGACTGTGATTAGCAGTTGCAATCAGGTTGGGCAATTAGCTACCTCCTTGCACTGTGATTTGCTCTGTGCAGTCCCTAAGATGAGGTTCTGTTCAGTGATTCAGGATTCCCTCTAAAAACGAAACTTGAGTACAGAGGATTTATTATTCACTTCAAGGTCTGCAAGCTTACAGATAATTATAGAGAACTTGATTAAGCCCATCTGCCAGCTGCTTTAGGAATCTCCTTGTTTAGGGGTTGTCAAGTCCTGAATACCTTGGGTAGAGGATAGTATGTGCTCTGGAACCTGAAAGGTTGGGGTTCCAGTCCATCTTCACCACAAACAAGCTCTTCGACCTTGAAGGATTTATTCTCCTTGTCAGTGAATAGCACAATCTTCTCTGGGTTTGGCATGCAGATTAAATGACATGAGAGTCACGAATGACATTAACACATGTTTATTAAGCAGAGAGTGCTAACACTGATGGTTGATGCCTATAGTTGTAGCTACTCAGGAGCCTAAGGCTACTCAGGAACCTAAGGTCTTTGCATCTTTGAAACCAGCCAAGGCAGGAAAGTCAGCAAATTCTTATCTCCAATTAACCAGACAAAAGCCAAAAATGGAATTATGGTGAAAGTAGTAGAGCATTGTTTATGGTTTCCTCTTGTTTAGCTATGGCTTCCTTTATCTCTTTCTTTATGTTTCCACACACTTCATTAATGATGTTTATCAATTGCATTTGTATAGCACTTGGAAGACTCTCCTGTAGATTTGCCACTGACTGCTCCATTGCCTGTTTATATTGGGTAAGAGATGTTATTCCTTGATTTGACATTTTTCTTGAGTTTCTTGTTCTGCCCATTTGAAAATGGGAGCAAGATTAATGCTAACAGGATTATAATTTTTCAGATATAACCAACCTAGACCTCTTTAGCTGGCTGACAATAGATGTTCACAATTTTAGATTGGTATTATCACTCTCTCTTTTTGTGCACTTACATACAAATGTTATCTCTCATCTCTTTTGCCATCCCTTGGTTATCTCATATTGTTACAATTTTTCACCTTGTTATCTGATATGTTTTATATGTGCATAATTGGTTATTTGAAATTGGATAGGGAAGGGGGAAATCAAGATAAGTGGGGGGAGGGTGGGAGGGAAATGGGGACCATGTCATAAGAAAGGGTATCAATGTTTGTGAAGTTATGCACTTTTTATCTGGTGAATATAATGTAACCCTTCTATTAATCACAATAAAAAATCTTAAAAAAAAAACAGTAGTAGAGCATCAGACTTGAGTGAAAAAGCTAAGAAATAGCTCAGACCCTGCTCTGAGTTCAGGCCCCAGTACTGTCATGCACACACACACACACACACACACACGCACGCACGCACACACACACACACACACACACACACACACCACAGCAAATACATTCTGAGCAGACAAATTCTGGGCATAGGCTGTACTGAAAATACAAATATGATTAAGGTGAAGGATAAGAATGAATATAAATAAACAAATCTACAACTTGTGACTTATCAGTTGGAGGAAAAGCACTGAATGCCATAACAGAAGAGTTATCTATCATTAGGCAGAGTGGCTCAGGAAGGCTTTCTGGAAAAAGAACATTAACTTTTTATGTGTCCCAGTGTTCTTGTCAGTCTGTAGCACAGTGTATCCTTTCAGCAATGCAGAAGGAGGGAATGATGGTTCTCTCAACTAGCTCATCTGTTCCAGGGATAGCAAAGCAGTTTGGCTGGATTCAAATGGCATCTTCATAATTTTTTAAAGTCACAATACTGAGAAAATCTCTTAACTGGTTCTTACTTTCTCTTTCCACTTAAGATTTTCAAGAACATTAAACAAAATATTCACATGGAAAACATTTAAAGGACACTTGAAAATAGTAAGCATCACTAATGTTAGCTATTGCCACTATACACTGATAAAATATTTGTATTTCATTGAATATGTTGAGAGGATTCTGGAAGGTTTTAAAATACTTTCAGGTTGACTGAAGAGTGAAAAGGAGTATTGACAGTGAAAAATGTTTTCTCAGGAATTCTGATTGAAAGCCTACTTTGCAAGTTCAGAATCTTAGTCAAGATTAACAAGGATGGATATGAAAAGATGTGAATAGAGGTACAGAAGATCAAATGTACTTGTTATGAGTTATAATACTGTTATAAATACTGTTATGATTTTTGCCTATTTTCATGGATATCCTTTTACTGGGTGATTATAAACACAGCTTTTTCCTTAGATTGTGTGCTGCTTGATATAATAATAACACCACCATCATTTAATTATTAGTGTTTAGTTATTCTATGAAGGTCAGACATATGAGTGCAAATGAATGACTATTAATTTGAATAGGTTCCTAAATATAAAGGTTTTTTTTTTCTTTTTGTCAGTTGTGTGAGCTCTGGGCCTGGGCTCAGAGTGTTTCAGTTCAAGGCTACAACCCTACTGCTTGAACCACAGCACCACTTTTGGTTTTCTGGTGGTACATTGGAGATAAGAATGTCAAATTTTTAGTGTCTGGCTTTGAACAGCGATTCTCAGATCCCAGCCTCCTGGGTAACTAGGATTACAGATGTGAGCCACCACGCCTGGTGAGAGCAATCTTCTGTGTCATGCCAGGTTGTGGCTCACAGTGAGGTATGTCAAAACTAGTAGGGTGAGTCAGGCGCACACCAGTAATCCTAGCTACTTAGGAAACTAAAATCTGAGGATCAAGATTCAAAGCCAGACTGGGGAAAAAGTTTGTGACACTCTAAACCAATTTAACAGAAAGGACCTCCAGGATATAGAAACGAGAGCCATATAATGTGTGATTGTTGTTCTTAATGTACTATGTTATTTCTCATCTCTTTTGTTGTCCTTGGTTATCTCATATAGTTACAGTATTTCACCTTGTTATCTGATATATTGTATATATGTTTATTTGTTTATTTGAAATAGGATAGGAAAGGGGGAAACAAGATGAGGGGAGGGGGCGGGGGAGGGAAATGGGGACAAAAACATGAGAAAGAGTAGCAATGTTTGTGAAGTAATGCACTTATTACCTGGCAAATATAATGCAGCCCTTTTATTAATTACAATACAAATTTTATCAAAAAATCAGAAGTAAAATTATGGCTCAAGTAGCAGAGCACAAGCCTTGAATAAAAAAGAAATGGAGGCCCTGAATTCAAGTCCGAGTGCCAATTTGCAAACACACACACACACACACACACACACACACACACACTGCATGTGCATGCACACATGCACACTAAATAAACAGTTTGCACGATGGACATGACTGAAAGCCTAGGGAATGATAAGACTGGATCTGTCAGATGTGATCTCTAAAGCAGAGAAAGAAAGATCTAGATTAGGACAAGACTCAGTAGATTAGGGACATTGAAACCCAGGAATTAAGAAGATAGCTTATGAAGAGCAACTCAAGTCAAAGCAATCTGGATATAAGGTTGATATATTACGCTAGTCACTATTGAACAGTTATTTATTGACTGCTTAGGGAAATCAGACACAGGAACAGGAATCTATAGCTTCATGGAACTTTCATTCCAGAGGGGGGGAACTGACTACACAGGTGATAAATCAGTGAATCACTGTATTAGGAAATAATAAGGAAAATAAAATGGGTGTGGAGCCTTATATGGTTTTCCTGTGCTCCAGTGAGACGGAAGCTGTTTGAAGGTTCTGAGTTCAGAACAGAGTGTGGAGACTCAGTAGATCAGTGAGGTTATTGCAAGACTGTGATGAGAGAAAGTGGTGACTGGAGCATGCTCTGGACATAGTGGAAGGGCAGAGAAGTGGTAGGATTCTAAATAGGGTTTGTAGGTTGAATATACCCAGGAATTAATTATGAGAGCTAAAAAGGGAGGAGAGTTTTCAGGAGTGTACAGGAACTCTCAAGTTCAATTTTCCATGTCTTAGGGGGTGGGAGATTGAAATTTCAGTCATTTGTCCCTATTCAGGCTTAGAAGCTGAGGTTCAGATGAGATCAGGTGGAGGAGGGGGTCACCTGGAGAAAGAGGCTTGAGGACTGGCCTGCAGAGCAGGTGAATATCACCCTGTGAGGAGAGACCATCAATGGAGACCAGGAAGCAGGACCTATAAAGAATGCCCAGTGTGGGATCCCCATAATGATTTTAATCATTTACTACATCATACTTTGATGGGACTGAATAGGAAATAAAAATATGATGGAGTTGGAGTTGACTTTGAAGGTAAATGTCTCGGTTCTCAGAATGAACGAGAGAGAATGACATCCCAAAGGAGATACACATATCCAGATCGGCACTGATCAAAACTGAAGCAGCTGCAAAGAAATTCAGACTTCCTTAGAAAGCACAAACTGAAGGGTTTGTATATTAATAACAGCAATTTGGACACAAAGCACATTTTCTTTGGTTAAATATTCTCATCAAACGGTCTAAATGGGTAATGCCCAAGGAAATTGCACTTTGCGAAGAAAATCTTATCATTAAATACCAGTTTCCACTGCTCACACCAGAGTTCCCTCTTTCCCTAACAGCTGGGAGCCAAAGCAAGCTTGCCTCTGTGAGTGCAGATTTCCTTTTGCCTTTCTGTTCTGCTGAGCTTGTTCATTTCATCTCGCAGGGGATCTGACAGCTTTCTCCAGCTCCTGAAGCATTTCTTTAGCAGTCCTTGAAAATCACAGTGAGAAAGAAGAAAGGCCACTGATGGTGGCTCACAAGCAGAGATCTACCAACAGTCTATGTGGGCAATGTCTGTCTGCCTCTCAATTAGGTCTGGAAGTGACACTTCGAATACTCTGTCTTTATGACAGCTCACCTAATGGATGCAAATGGTCAGCATAACGCATTTACTGGACAGTGGATGATTCATGTCATTGAGATGTATTTTAGACAATGTCAAATATTTTAAATTTATGAACTATATATACCACTAAGGTATCTATATTCTTCTCTTGGCATACAGAACTGGTGATATAAACTTTTCCAGTATATCCAGGGTAGACGGGAAATACATTTTGACAATCTACACAATTTTACCTACCAGAAAGCTCAATTTGCATGTGTGTATGTGTGTGTGTGTGTGTGTGTGTGTGTGTGTGTGTGTTCAATAGGAAATCAAAAGATTCTGTTTATCCAGCCAGACTTTTTCCTCAAGTGATAATACAAAGCAAAAGATAGTCAAGAAAAGTTATCACCTCTCCACCCAACTGTCCTTAGAGTCCTTTCCTTGGGCACTAATCACTCAAGTTTGTCTATTTCAGCTTTCTCTTCCTGGCAGACATCTGCCAAGAACTTATTCACCTTTTCACTTTTCCTTCCTAATGAAGCCTATACTGCCCTGTGATCAAAGGGAAATAGGCTGATTTAGATGGTATATTCCAGGGCTAACAGAAATTCCTTGTTCCATACTATTTTTTCTACAAGGCTAAAATTTTTCTGTTTGCATTATCCAATACGATAGTCACCAGGTACCCAGGACTACTAGGAAATTGAGTTGTTTGAGTTCTATATTTTTCAATACTTTCCTTTATTATACTGAAATAAATTTTATTTTTGTGTCAGTACTGGGGCTTGAACTAATGGCCATGAACTTTTTCCTGGCATCTTCACTCAAGATTATTGCTGTAACATGAGTAGCACCACTAAACTTTATGGTGATTAATTGGAGATAAGAGACACATACTTTCCTACTCCAAATGGCTTTGATTAAGGATCCTCAGATCTCAGCCTCCCGAATAACTATAGGCACAAGGCACCAATGCCTGGCTTTAAATTAAAATTTTGAATGGCCACCTGTGCCTAGTGGCTTTTAGATTAGAAAGATTGGTTTAGATTAGAAAACTAGATAGATACAATGTCTCCAAGGCCTTTTTTCTGAGTCTGGAAAGCATATTTCACTTTTTTAATGAAACCATATCTTCAAGGCATCTCTTTAGACAACATTTAGACTAAGAGAAAAAGAGTGAAGTACGCCAGATTCAAAGGAACATAGGCTCAATGATTTCCCTCATTTGTCATAATCAGTAGAAACCTTGGGCTCTCCTAGCAGAGATTTGCAATAGAGAAAAACCTAGATACATAAGGCCATATAGTATGACGCTAAATGAAAGGACCTCCAGGATATAGAAACAAAAGCCATATAATGAGTGATTGTTGTCCTTAATGTACTATGTTATCTCTCATCTCTTTTGCTGTCCCTTGGTTATCTCATATTGTTACAGTATCTCATTTGTTTTCTGACATATTGAATATATTTGTATTTGGTTATTTGAAATTGGATAGGGAAGAGGGAAAACAAGATGAGGGGTGGGGGTGGGGGGGGAGGGAAATGGTGACCAAGACATGAGAAAGGGTATCAATGTATGTGAATTAATGCACCTTCTATCTGGCGAATATATGCAACCCTTCTATTAATTACAATAAAAATATATGAAAAAATAAACAAAAAAAATTGTGTTTCCACAATTTGTGATATTGTGCCTATTAAACATATCTCCTTGGTAGCATCCACACGTGCATCTAAATTGTCCTAGTGCTAGATTAAGTATTAGCATTAGAATTCTGACTCTCAGAATCTTCATTGTTTTCTTGTTGTACATTGATAAGCATGATTCTGCAAAACATAAATGAGGATTCTCTTGGGACCTGCACCTATTTGTATAGATGGCAAATGTTTGTATATATGACTACTTGACTTTTGGTACTGGCCTGGGTTTTAGCTAAGGACATGAATCAGTGAAGAAGAAAAAAATCCTGGGAAGAAGAAAAAAGTCCAGGGAGAGGATCTATATGGACTATGATCTCACTCAGAAAGCCTCCATGCTTCTGTGTATGTGTGCGTCCTGTGTGAAGCTTCAACCACAAAAGTCTCAAGATAAGATTGGTGCTGGATGCTGGTGTCTCAGCCTGTCAGCCTAGCAACTCAGACCATTTGAAGCCAACCCTGGCAGGAAAGTTTACAATATTTTTATCTCTAAGTAACTGTCAAAAATATTAAAAAAAACAAACAAACAGGTGCCAGGAATTTGGCCTAGTGGTTAAAGTGCTTGCCTAGCATGCACGAAGACCCGGGTTCAATTCCTCGGTACTACATACATAGAAAAAAGCCAGACGTGGTGCTGAGGCGTAAGTGCTAGAGCTCTAGCCTTGAGAAAGTGCAAGAGCAGTGCTCAGGCCCTGAGTTTAAGCCCAGGACTGGCAAAAACAAAAAACAAAAAACCTCAGGGACAGCTCCCAGACCCTGAGTTCAAGCCTAAAATATGTGTTGCCAAAAGGAGACTGCCACGTGGTTTAGACAGAAAAGAGTTTATTTGGGAGAGCCAAACTGCCAGACTGCACTTGAGAGTAGGGTATAGCATGGACTAATGGCAGAGAGAGATTATATAGGGAAAGGCGAGGAGAAAGGGGTGTGTGAGCACAGTAAATGAGAAAGTGACCTCAGAACCTGGGGTCCTTTGGCTCACTTACAGTCAATTGATTGACAGTTGCAGGAGATTACTAGTTTCAGCTAGGTGATTTCTTGTAAGGCTATGAACCGTCTTTCATGAAGAGGAAGGGTGTGTGTCTTCTCCCGGATGGATCTAACAAAAATAATATAAAATAAAATAAGATTAAGGCACACCCTGGAATCTTCATAGAATTTCCTATTTCCTGAGGCCAGTCACTGAAACTTTTAAAGGAAATATCTCTCTCAAATGTCCTTGTCTTATAGGCTCATGGGGAGAAATAACTGCTTTGGTAATCATATCCTCCTGAGTTTTGTACTCATAGATTTTCCATTTCTTGGGTACCATAGCCACTCTAAACTTCAAATAATCAATGAATGTGTAGTATTAATACATATATCAGCATGAAAAGAAAGAGGTCATCTGCTTTGTTGGTTCTTTTTTTTTTTTTTGCCAGTCCTGGGCTTGAGCTCAGGGCCTGAACACTGGCCTTGGACTTTCTCAAGTCTAGAGCTCTACCACTTGAGCCTCAGCACCACTTCCGGCTTTTTTCTATGTATGTGGTACCGAGGAATCGAACCTGGGTCTTCATGCATGCTAGGCAAGCACTTTAACCACTAGGCCAAACTCCCGGCCCCTGTTGGTTCTTTTTAGAAGCAAAACTATGCCTCTTTAGGATTACAATATGATATCAAGAGGCAAGTGGAGAAAGAACCAGAGGAACAGAGAACTACACTTTCTCTACCTTCTCTATTTCTTTGGAACAACAATGGTGGCTCGATCAAGAATTTATCTAAATCCCATGATACAAAAGTCCTTCTATCCCTCAAATGAGTTATATGAATTTGTTTTCTTTATAGATTGACTGAAAAGGACATTAGGAACTTTGGATTCATTGTCATGCAGTCCTCTAAAGCTCAGGAAATCTGCTTGTGCTGGATGGAGGTTCATTTTGCTAATATATAGAGACATCCTGTTGTGTATGATGAAAAGAGAAGAACAGCCAAACAGTCCAGCCAACTGTTCTGGCAAGTTCCTCCCGTATCTTCAGATGCTGTATTCCCAGCATATTCTACAAGTCATTCATAACGATACAAGTGAGAAACAGGGAGGAATAGGATCAATTTGGGGCCATCCAGAAAGCCTTCTGGCATAGCTTTTCTGGGGACCTCGACAGCACCTTTGTCTACTTTGGCTAACCTCTTCAATATCTCTATCAGCAGCTGTTCTTCTCAATTCTCAACTGCTTTGACCCAGGTGATGTGGAAGGGAAGCAGGATGAGACCAATGTGGTGACTTGGGCTACTTAATCTCCAATTAATCTTAATTTAGCACTGATTTTTGCCTTGGCAAAAATACAAGATACATTACAGCTGTGGTGAGGAGCTGCAGATGATCCCAAAGGAAATAGTCCAAGGTTTCTCCAAGCAAATATAAAAACACAAGAAAGGGTCTCTGCATTCATAGTCGCACTGCATCAAAGATAGGATCTTTTCCCTTGTCCTCAAGCATAGCTGGAAAAACTTCTCTGGGTGTCCTTCTCCAGAGAGCAGTGTCATGCCTGATGACAAGAAGGTGCTATCCTTTTGCTAAATGAGAAGCCTATGAGCATTTCATTCAAGGTGACATCAGTGTATTTCACATCATCTTGATCACACAATGAGATGAGGCTTGAGCCAGGATTTGTGTAGGATTGTGGGATGTGGGGTAAACATGAATAAAGAGGTATTTTTCTTCTTTTCCCCAACCTGGGCCATACTTTCATCTCTTTATTTATTTAGCTCTTTTCTACTTACTTTACATCCAGTTCTTCTTTTCTGTGTGTAATACTCAGAAAACAGGACTGTGTATATTCTCAATACATCTTTTGTTAGCTCAAAGAATCGTGTCCTGGGGTCTGATATAAACAAGCCAGGTCTCATGTAAAAAAACCTATGTATTCCATGGATGAAATGATTGTCTTCACAGACAAATAGATAAATCTCCAAATAATTCTGTTCCTTCCTTGGTTAGATCAGTGTTTCTCTCCCTCTCTCTCCCTCCAGCACATCACATGGACACTACAAGCAATGGGTGTCCTGATCTGTGTCCACAGATCACCAACTAGGGTTATCAATGTAGATGTTACTGGGATTTGTATTTTTGGTAGGAGCCTGAACTCTCCTAACCCTCTCAGAGGTAGGCATTTATGAGATGGCCTTGGCTAGAAATCAGTTATCCGGTCTCTAGCCTTGAATCCAATTTTTCTATTATTGTTAAAGGCAAAAAATTTAAAAAAAAACAGGAATTTTTAGCCAAACTTGAAGATAGCATGTCTTTCCTTCCCACCCATCTTTGCTATGATTTTTCCTTTGTTCCCACTTTCTATATTCCTTTTTGCATCTAAGGAAGACATAACAAAATACAGCCATTGCTTTACTAGCATTCTCATGCTGGGTCCATAATGTCTAAATTCAGACTAGCCATGTAAGTGCAAATACATTATTGCATATGTATTATTGATATAAGAGATTCGGAATCCTTGGAGGGAGAAAGGGAGATAAATATACATACTTATGATCTCTTTTGACCTAAAGTATAGCAAGGGTGGAAGAAAGACAAATGATAAATTTACATTTCGGCTAAGCTAGAAGTTTGAGTCCACGGGAAGCAGAGGCTCTTGAGAAAAGAGAACTATCTCCCACCACAGGATCAAGGGTCTCAGAATTCTCTGTACATTTTGGAATTTTTGCCTATCAATTTCCATTTTTCTGTTTGTGATTTGTATGAATTCTTTCCTGACCTTTCTAGAAGCTAACTGAAGAATTTCCGACATTGTTTTATTTCTGATTTTCTCTTTCTTGTAAGAGGTCTTGTGATCATGTCTTTAATTTCTCTCTACAGTAAGCCCACAAATTCTGCTAGAGAGGATTTTACAATGGTCTTTTTTTGAGAACCATGATTGTATTATTAAGAAAAACATAGCGTTTAGAGCATATGCTAATTAATCTGGTGCATATAGAAGAATCTAGAAAAGAGTGACTATCTTCTAATACCAGCCTTGTAACCTAAGTTGCCTTTCATAAGACAAAGCTGCCCAACAGGAACTGACCTCTTTCTTAAGCACACATTCTTGGAGGCCCAAGAACCCAAACCTAGCACCTAAAAAGGACACTGCTTTAGCTGTGGTTCTTGATTTTTGTGGCTTTCTTGGGCTCCCTATCACAGTCAGGGATGTGGATGTGGGCTGTGATGCTCATCACTCTCGACTGCTCTGGTACAGAGAAGCTTGTAAGCACAGCAATGGCCATTTACTGGTTTTACGTTGGCCAAGAATTCTTCCATGTGCTCACTTGTCTCCCATACCTGGACCTAGGCACTGTCTCTTATCTTTTTTTGTTCATTGTGGACAAACCTATCGCTTGAGCCGCAGCTCTAGTTCCAGCTTTCTGGTGTTTAGTTGGAGATAAGAATCTCCTGGACTTCCTTGTACACAGGTAACAAAGTTGGCAGCCTTTTCATTGCTGTTTATTTCCTTACCAACAGCCTCCCCTTAGTTCTTGATTTCAAATGAACTTAACCCTGGACCCTACTTCTCCTAAAGGGGGTCCCTCTCTTTCATGAATGCCATGCATTCGTGCTTCAACCTTTCAGGTGTGGCGCCACTTATATACTGATTCTGATCCTGATTTCACTCCGCTGTTCATCTGACACTCTTCAACATCTGAGTAAGTACGAGGAAAGCTTTTTTCTCTCTCTCTAAATGTACAGGTGAGGAAAAGTGCCATAAAACTCCATTACTGAAATATTCAAAACTGTCAATACCGTGACAGAGCTGTCCACTATTTCTGATGACTAGGAATGAGAAGAGACATGATAAGCTACCATGGGACATGATTCTAGTCTGGAACCAGCATGGAGAAAAACTAGTTCTACAAATATACACTGAGAAGCCAAACATAATTGAAACAGTTGGCACATTAAAGTTCCATATTAATGTTGAATTTAACGAGTGGAGTGTAGTCAATATAACTATAACATGCTGTGTGCATAAAATATTTAAATAAACATATTACAAAGTTACATCTGGGCATACAAAAAATAATCTGAAGTAAATTTGTTCAAACCCACCAACTATGGCTAAGTATATCCCACATATACATGGCAACAGAACTATTTTCCATGAAGTAAATGTTGAAGGGCAATATGCATCTAAAAAGTCAAAAGGTAGCACAATTTATTTTGCTTCCATTTTTCACTTTGAATTTTAGTTGGATATATTTAGACTTCAGTTCCTCAGTCATGCTGGTCATATTTCCAGCATTCAGTAGGATGAGGAATGTGTTAATTATGGCTCCATTGTGAAACAGAACATAAGAGGAAGAAAGGAATGTAGACCTGGACTACTTCTCTTGTTCTTATGTGATAAAATAGTCAAGATGGGAGAGAGCATAAGGAAGTTTCTGGAGTTGTGCTTTATGCTCCTATTCACACTTCTGATAAAGAGGAGGAAAGGGAAACCCCCCTTTTTCTTACATTATGTGCTACATCAATAAAAATCTGGCTTTTAATAATCACTTGCTGGTCAGTCTTAATAGTCTGGCTTAATCTATCTCAGCTCTGCGTATTCACAAAGATACCATATTTGTCTGTTATACTCTACAATGAAGTACTGTTGCTCAAAAGCAACACATACTACATATTCTGATTATTTGCTAGTTATAACAGCGACATTTTTCCAAGGTACAGCTTTTATTTTTTAGCAGATGTGATACCCATTACTCAATAGTCTTTGTGTTCTCTAAATTTCATTTCATTGTGTGTTTTTTAAATACATAGAATATTAAGGAGAAGCCAAGATTAGACTCCCGATGAAACAAATATTATCATGTCAAATTTGCTATATTTCTCTATTCTTTTACTGCTTATTTTCTTCTTCTTTTTGTCGCTGTTGTGTCTGCTCTGGGCTTGAATTCAAGACCATGTCATTGTCCCTGAACTTCCTTTGCTCAAGACTAGTGCTCTACTTGGGCCACAGATTGACTTTCAGTTTATTTGGCAGTGTAGTGGAGATGAGTCTGCCTGAGTTGGCCTTAATCCACAATCCTCAGATGTCAATCTTCTGAGTAGAAGAGAAGCTCTGCCATGTACAGCATGCTTCCTCCTCCAGTGAGGTAGCCATCACTGTCAAGCTGGTAAAGAAGACAGGACCACATGCCATTGAAGAGGACACAGTCTCCTCAGCCAGTGAGGACACTTATAAACTCAGAAATTAACATCTGTTTTCCTAGTGAAATATAGGAGATTGCAGAGAGAGAGTTCAAATAGTAGAATTCGTTATAAAGGTGGAGTCAAAGTTCAACTAAATAAACACCAGCAAATGTATACTTAGAAGGAGTAGAGCAGTGGTCAAAGGGAGAGAGGTAGATGAATAAAAAAGAGAAGGAAGGGGGAGAATGCAGTCAAGAATTCACTGTAGAGCCTATGAAAGTAAGAAAAGAGAAGGAAGGGGGTAGGTTGACAGAGACAGATGAGAGTGATGAGAAGGTGACATTGATGGAGATGCTTGTATTTATAAAATGCTCTCTACTAAATGGCAACTCCTCTGCACAACTACTTCACGATCATAAAATAAAATGAAAAGAGGGAGGGTCATAGACTCCAATTCATATCAGACTCAGGCTGTGAGAATATTTATCAGAGTTTCTAATATTCTTTATTAAGCATCACATGATATTAACTATCATTATTATGTCTAGGGCAAACATACATATATTAATTAAAGTTTACGTAAAAGGTAAACATGTACCTTTTCTTAGTCAACATTTCTTCTCTGTGAGATACCTTTGTTGACACACTCAGTGAATTAAATATTACTCTTCTTAACTCCCTACTGAATGTTTATATCATGTTATTAACTCCCCATTGACTGCCATTTTCCTTTGCCCATAATTAATTAATAACAAAGAAATGCATTAGTCAAAAAATATCTTGAATATCAAATTAATTAGTTTGATTAAATAAAACTCATTGACTAATTAAATTAATTAAAATTAATTACATTAATTAACTAATATATTTATTTTTGTGACTTATAGGGGTTTTAACTCAGGGCCTGAGTGCTGTCCCTTTTTTGCTGTTTTTTCTTCAAAGCTGACACTACTACTTGAATCATAACCTCCACTTTTTGGTCTAATAGTTGTGTTAGCTATTTCCTGGCATTTTTGTGCACATTGAATTCTTCGCAATGCAAAAGCCAGAGCTCTTTCCCACCCCATAGGCATTAGAAAGTTGTTACAATGCGTGGACTTGTTCTATATTTAAGACATAGACTCCTTTCCTTGTGGAAGTCCTTGTGGAAGAGATGATGAGAAGACATCTGTGCTGAGGTCTGGGTAGAGGTAGCTCAGGATACCATTTTTTCCTTTTGTAAGAGGTGCAGATGGCAGGATCATACCACATTGAACATCCAGTGGAGAAAGACAATAGGGTTGAGGAGGTGTTTTCATTTTTTTAATTCTGTAAGTGGTACTGGTAAGTGATATACCATGTATCTTGGAATTCTCCCAATTTGAAAGAAAGGGATATTACTCAGGCTTCAAGACAATATGGAATTGGCAAGATGCATTCTAGTGAAAGAGGGATTCAGGAAAAAGAGAATACTTTGCATACAACTCCATATTTTCATGACTTTTCCTTCTTCCTACCAGAGTCTTAAGTTTCCACAGTATTTTCTCATTTAAGAATCCTCCCCTGCTGATTTCAGGTATCTTCATATTGAATTTATTTGTTATATTATTAGGTAAATATCCAAAGGTACTTTGCCTGTAAAATTGATGATGCAATAGCTCATATTGAGCCAGCTACCAATAACTACTGGAGCTGATTAAAATAAAATCCTTCTACTCTGATGAAATCTTATAGCAATTATGACTTAAAAGTTAAATATTCTGGAGAAGTTGAGTGCTGGTAACACATGCCTGTAATCCTAACTATTCAGGAGGCTGAGGTTTTTGGATCTCAATTTAAAGCCAGCCTAAGCAGGAAAGTCTTAAGTAAGACTCTGATCTTCAATTAACCACCAAAAAGCAAGAGGTGGAAATGTGGATGAAATGACAGAGTTCAGGCCTTGAGCACAAAACTCAGGGACAGCACCCAGGACTGTCACCAAATAAAAGGGCCTAGGGAGAAGAAAATTCTCATTATGATGATTACAATGAAGACATTTTGCAGTGTTTTACCCTTTGAAACATTTTTTCTTCAATGTATAGGTATTGAAAAACTACAAAATCTACCAAAAAAAAAATACCTAAGGATAATCTAGATGCTGGTGGTTCACACCTTTAATCCTGACTGCTAAGGAGGCTGAGATCACAGATCAAAGGAAGTTCAGGGAGAAAAGTCCATGAGACACTTATTTCTAGTTAGTGAACGAAAATATGAAAGTCGAGATGTGGCTAAAATGGCATAGTGCCAGCCTCATGCAAAATGGCAAGTGAGAATGCAGGTCACTGAGTGTAGGCCTCACTACCAACACTCACACATGTGTACACATATACCAAACACACACACACACACACACACACACACACACACACACACACACACACACACTAATAGATAAATACAAAAATCTTGCCTGTTGGCTACACTTGAGAGAAAGGCAAAATATACTAGGATACGACCCAAGAGTGGTTTCATAAAATTGGTTGCATGGTTTATTTCTTAAACTGGATTGTGATTACATGCCTCATGAGTTAGTTATTTTTCTTCAAATTTTCATATGAATCATTTGCACCTCTGTTTACCACAAGGAATAAAAAGAAAGGAAATAAATTCCAAACTAATAGCTCTTATCCAAAATGCACAAAGTCCAAATGATTTTGAACTAGAGTGACTTCCTCTGAGAGCTGCTGCAAAGCCTGCTTCTTGTTATACCCAAGAGAAAAAAAAACAAATCCACACCAGCAGCTGCATGTTTCTAATTATTGGGCTTTCATCCTTAAAAATTCATTCACTGGCTAGGCACTTGTAATCCTAGCTACTCAGGAGGCTGCGATCTGAGGATCAACCATCAAACCCCTCCAGGTAGGAAAGTCAATGAGACTATTCTTCACTTAACCACCAAAAAGCTGGGAATGAAGGTGTTGTTCAAGTGGTAGAGTACTATTCTTGAGCAAAGCTCAGGAACAGCACTCAGGACCTATGTTCAAGCCCTGAGATCAGTACATGAGTGAGCTTGAGCACACGTGTGCACGTGCACACACACACACACACACACACACACACACACAAATTGACAGAAAGAATGTTGCAACTGTATGTAGTGCCTCCTTCTTGGAAACAGGAAATAAACAGATTAGGAAGGAGATAATATCTGAGGAGGAGAATAAAAGGAATCTAAGTAGTTTGTACAGAGAAACACCAGCATATAAAAATCTCTATTAGTGTGGTGGTGTGGTTCCAGTGGTAAAATATCAACCTTGAGTAAAAAAGTTAAGAAATGGTCAGGCCCTAAGCTCAACTACACCCATGTGCTAGCATGCACGCACACACACACACACACACACACACACACGCACACACACTTAGAAGTTAAACTACTTCGAAACAAAAATATTTACAGTAACATGTCAATATACATGTAATCATACATGTATACATTTCATATCCGCATAATAAGTTATACTATGAATACTAGGGGGTGTTACTGGGATGAGAGTAACATGATTTTAGGAATAACTATTGGTATGATATTTGAATTTGTGAATAGACGTTTGTGAGCAAAAGACATTAAGCAGTAAACAGGAATAAGTCACAAATACAATGTAAGAGAAAGAGTCAAGTAATTAACAAGGTAAATATCACTTTAAGGGAAACCTCATCTAGTACAGATTACCACTAGAAAGAATAGGGGATTCAAGGTTTTGTACTACAGGTCTTGCTTTCCTTACAGATTTCCAAACAGTTTTTCATTCAGGTCATATTGTATATAATCTGAGGGAAAAATGGCCATGGGAGAAAATAGTTTTCAAAGATAATTTCCTTTTAACAGGTCACATAATTAGGCAGACTCCAAGTTCCTGTTAATATTGTTGCTTAATATACAATACCTCAACAAAGAGGGCGTAAAGCATATTGTGTAAAGAAAGGGACAATTGTATATGTCATCTTTAAGAGTTTCTCAAAAATAGAAATGCTTGATGGTAAAAAAATAGCAAGAAGCAAAAACCATATCTAATATTTTGGATATTTTCTAGCAACCCCTAGGTAATTAAATATCTAATCTGACAAAAATCAGTATTATTCCTAGAGAGAATATTATGTGACTTGAAAATATAACAAAACTCTCCTTCTCTGAATGGCTCATGTCCTTGAAATAGGAAAACACAGAAAGCTCCCCAAAGTGAAAACAATACCATGAGGATATCTTTTTTAATGCAGCATTAAAAATATGTAGTGATTAGCCTGGTGTTGGTGGCTCACTCCTCTAACCCTGGCTTCCTAGGAAGCTGAGATCTGAGGCTTACAGTTCAAAACCAACCTGAGCTGAAAAATCCATGACTCTTAGCTACAAATAACATGAAAAAAAGCTAAGAGTAGGAGCAATGATTAAGTAGTAGGCTTCACCAGCATTGAGAGACAAAGCAAAGGGCTAGCACCCAGATTGTGAGTTCAAGTTCCAGTACTCATACACACACACATACACACACACACACACACACACACACACACATGCACACACATACACACACTCACCTTATATAGGGGTGGACAGGAATGCACTAAGGTTTTCCTCTCAATAGTAAGATCACTGTTCTGATATTGAACATGAAGATTTTACACAAAAAATAATAGATAAAAAGTAATACCCTTTCATCCATTCTATATTTTTGGCTCCCTTGTCAAAGATTAGGTGGCCATAGGTCTGTGGTTTAATATCTGGGTCCTCAGTTCTATTCCATTGGTCTTCAGGCCTGTTCCTGTGCCAATACCAAGCTGTTTTGAGAATTATAGCTCTGTAATACAGTCTAAAGTTTGGTATTGAAATTCCTCCTGCGCTGTTCTTTCTGCTAAGAAGTGTTTTTGCTATACGGGGTCTTTTATTATTCCATATGAAATTTTGGATTGCCTCTTTTATTTCTTTAAAGAATGACATTGGGATATTGATGGGTATTGTGTTGAATTTGTAGATAGCCCTTGGCAAGATTGTCATTTTCACGATATTGATTCTTCCAATCCAGGAGCATGGGAGGATTTTCCATTTCCTCAGTTCTGCTTTAATTTCCTTTTTCAGGATTTTAAAGTTTTCACCAAAAAGGTCCTTTACATTCTTAGTTAAGCTAATTCCTAGGTACTTAATTTTCTTTGAGGCTATTGCAAAAGGAGTTGCTTTCCTGATTGTTGCCTCATTCCTCTTGCTGTTGGTGTAGAGGAAGACAGTTTATAGAATGTAAGAAAGATAGCCTCTTCAACAAGTGGTGCTGGCAGAACTGGTTAAACACCTGCAGAAAACTAAAGTTGGATCATTCTTTGTCACCCTTCACTAAAATTAACTCCAAATGGATCAAAGACTTGGAGGTAAAACCCGACACACTGAAAACTTTACAAGAAATAGGAGATACACTAGACCTCCTTGGCAGAGGTTGAAACTTTCTTAATAAGGACCAAGAATCACAACAAATCAGAGAAAGGCTGGATAAGTGGGACTGCATTAAACTGCAGAGCTTTTGTATGGCAAAGGACATAGCTAATAAACTAATCAGAAAGCCTACAGAGTGGGAGAAGATCTTCACCAACCATACAATGGACAAAGGCCTCATATCTAAAATATATCAACAGCTCAAAAAATTGAATCAATCCAAAACTAATCTCCAAAGTAACAACCATCCCATTAAAAGATGGGCCAAAGACTTAAAGAGAGTCTTCTCTGAAGAAGAAACAAAAATGGCCTATAGACACATGAAGAAATGCTCAACATCTCTGGTCATAAAAGAAATGCAAATCAAAACAACACTAAGATTCCACCTCACTCCAGTTAGAATGGCCAGGATCAAGAAAACTAATAACAACAGATGCTGGAGGGGATGTGGCCAGGAGGGATCACTACTGCACTGTTGGTGGGAGTGCAAACTCCTCAAAAGACTAAACAAAGAGATCCCCTATGACCCAGCAATTCCACTACTTGGCATTTACCCAATCATCCAGAAACAAGGACATACTAAATCCACCAGCACAACAATGTCCATTGCAGCACTATTTACCATAGAAAAGATATGGAACCAACCTAGATATCCCTCAGTTGATGAGTGGATCAACAAAATGTGGTATTTGTATACAAACGGAATTCTATGCTGCTGTCAGAAAGAATGACATTGCCCCATTTGTTAGGAAATGGAAAGACTTAGAAAAAATCATGTTATGTGAAGTAAGCCAGACTCAGAGGAACTTAGGTTCAATGGTTTCCCTCATTTGTCATAATCAGTAGAAACCTTGTGCTCTCCTAGCAGAGATTTGCAATAGAGCAAAACCTTGATACAAAAGGCCGTATAGTATGATGCTAAATGAAAGAATCTCTAGGATATAGAAACATAAGCCATATAATGAATGATTGTTGTTCTTAAGGTACTATGTTATCTCTCATCTCTTTTGCTGTCCCTTGGTTATCTCATATTGTTACAGTATCTCACTTTGTTACCTGATATATGGAATATATTTGTATTTGGTTATTTGAAATTTGATAGGGAAGGGGGTAAAACAAGGTGAGGGGGAGGGAAATGGGTACCAAGACATGTGAAAGGGTATCAATGTATGGGAATTAATACACCACGTATCTGGCAAATATCATGTAACCCTTCTATTAATTACAATAAAAATATATGAAAAAAAGTAATACCCATATATGCCCACAGAGGAAGGGCTTCAATGGTTAAGTTCTAGAGAAAAGTTTATAGTAAAAGTTTATTCTCACTGTTTGTCTCATTGGACACTTGCTAATAATTTCTACCTATAGCATCTCTTTTTACATACCATGGATATTCTCTCCTTGCTTTCTTAGAAACCCTGAGCAAGAGCAAAGCAGCACCTCATCTACTCATTAAAAAAGTTATAACTTTGTAAAATATTTTAACAGCTGTAATAAATTTCCTTAGTGCTTGAAATCAATGTAATTAATTTTTATTTAACTTTAAAACATTTGAACTATTTGCTTTATCATTCTTTCGGCTGAAAGATTATTTATTGTATTTTTAAAGATAAAAAGAAATGCCTGCAACATACTTAACCATCTAATCCCAACTAGTACCAACTTATAATTAGATCCAAAATATATCCTGCTTCCTGCTCTGTTTCTATTTTTTGTCTGTCTGTCTGTCTGTCTGCCTCTCCTTCATTTTCTCCAAGTTTTGTACTTGAACTCAGGGCCCTGCACTCTCATTCCCCTTTTCCACTCCTTGCTGAGGCTCCATCATTTGAACCATGTCTCGAGTCCATGGTTTTTTGGGGGCTAATTGGAGATGAGAGTCTCCCTGGTTTTCCTGCCGGGCTGATTTCAAAATATAATACCCCAGATCTCAGCCTTCTGAGTAGATAGGATTACATGTGTCCAGGTAGGTCACTTATATAGACTGCCTGATGAATATGGCCTGCTTTCTCTATCTAGAACTTCTACAGCTACTGTCTGGTCTCCCTGCCTTTTCTCTTGTTTCTGTCAAAATAAGAATTTGAAATATAGGCATAGTTTATACAAAATATAAAGAGATATAAATTTTTCTTCACATAGCACCTAATGAATATCATAAAATATAAATCAGGCTTTGCTCTGGACTCCTCTTTCCATTTCCCCTCTTATCTTTCCTACACATTAGACATAATCTGTATTCATCATGTTATTGCCATGAACAATAAAATTGAAATTCTTTAGAGGAGGTATTTCTATGCCTCTTATTTATTATGTATTATAAGTATTTCATCCAATATATGACAAAGTATGTATTTAACAAATTTTGGCTGAGTGAATTTATAAGCAGTTAAATTTAGCTGCTTTCTTTTTCATCTCAGTATACTATATGTATGTGAAAAGCATGCATAGTGACATTAACTTGCACTTAGAATCAAATGCGATTCCTTTACTATAGTTTCAGATTACATTAAGATCTCTATAATCTACCCCCAGATTTATTTCTGCCATTATTTATTTTTTTCCACTGTATATCAATTACACTTGTCCCATTCCTTCCTGATTTTAGGATTGTATTTATTATGTAAGAGTACATGAAAATGTACCACCAAACTTAGTGGATTAACAATGAAATCTCTCTTTAGATCATCCGTTGGTGTGGAGTGTTTATCACAATTGTTCTGGTTTGGGCTTGCTCAAGATATTGTACCATGAAGTTTGCTAGTGCAACGATCATTGGAAGCTTGTCGTGCCTGGTAGATCCCTTTTGAAGATTGTTCACTCACAACTCCCTAGACAGCTGGCCTTTCTTTTCTCATCGATTGTTGATAGAAGGCTTATGTTCTCTGCCATATGGCCTTCTTCATAGGGCATTTTGAATAGTCTCATATATTAGTACAAGCTTCTACAGAGCAAATGATACAGAAGGATAGATAAAAACCGAAATGGCTTCTCTAACCCAGCCTCTCTCTGGCCTCTCCAAATTACAAAGTCCTAATCAGTATGGGAAGGTAATAAGGGTGATCTTAAAGGCTGCCTGGAACAATCTGTCCTCTATCTCAGAATGACTCCTGTAATTCCAACCTGCTAAATATACTCAGCAGCTCCCAACAGGCTCTTCTTCAAACCTATTCATACAGTACTAGTTCAGACCCAGAATTTTGTCTAAATAGAGTAGAACTCCTATGATAGAAATTCAGTTGGTCTTAAGATTTGTGAGAAGCAGGGAGTTTTCCAATCTCCCACACTTTCAGCATACATGAGTGACTGAAGACACTTCCACTCAGAAAGGGAGAAAATGTGAGGCTTATAGGAGCCATTGAAATGCCCCTGGATCAGCTGTGACAGCTCCTTTATCAGGATACTTGGCTCTTGTCTGGGAATAATTTTTCCTGGCCTTTGCCTTTATTCTGTGGATTCTTGGATCCATCCTCTCAATTAGCTTTCCATTTTCAACAAAAATCACCTATATTTGCAATTCAAGAAATTGTGCATACACTATGGCTCTAAAACCATCCCTTAATTTTAACATTGTTTTACACCTGGAAAAGGATTAATATATTTGAAATCACCAAGATTTCTTTTAAGGATTCTCTTACCTTTTAGTCATCTGGAATAAGTTTGGGAATTCTTCTAAGCAACTTGATTTATTATTCATTTTTCTTTTTTTCTGTATGATATAGAGTAATAATTTTATTTAAACTTTTTACTAACACACAGAAAGTTCTTTTCCCTTGTCTTTTAAATCCGCCAAGGCCACTAGCTACCTGTATCCATGGGGTGTTCTTGACAGGGTATTAAGCCTATCAATCCAATGCCTGGAACTGGGAGTTTCCTGTGACCCTGCCTCCTGATCTGAGTCTATTTAGACCCAGATCAACTCAAGGGCCAGTATGCCATGTTACATGTCTCTGTGATCCTACCCAGTCTCTTCTCTGGGCACTATGGCATCCCACTTCAACTCTCTATTGGAGTTGAATTGGTTTGTTGGTATGTTTCCCCCCCCTCCCTCTCCCTCTCTCTCCTTCTCTCTCTCCATCGTTTCTCTTTCTTCTTTCTTTCCTTCTTTCTTTCTTTCTTTCTTTCTTTCTTTCTTTCTTTCTTTCTTTCTTTCTTTCCTTTTTTCTTTCTTTCCTCTCTGACTTTCATGTTTCCATTTCCTAACAGTGTTAAGTGCATTTTCTGGCTTGGCTGCTGGTCAACCAAGAGTCCATCGTGTATTTACTTTTTTTTGCCAGTCCTGGGGCTTGAATTCAAGGACTAGGCACTGTCCTTGAGCTTTCTGAAGGCTAGTGTTCTACCACGTGAGCCACAACACCATTTCAAGCTTTTTCTGGCTATGTGGTACCAAGGAATCAAATCCAGGCTTCATGCAGGCCCAGTCCTCTCTGGCCTTTTAATAAAGACTACAAGATTCAGCCTCTCAAGATGTGGCTTCTCTGTTTTCTCACCTCATGATACATTTATTTCCTTTTATATTTCATTTTATTCCAAAGTTTAATTGCAAATTAAACTAGTTATTCAACTGTACTTCCATTCTACTTATTTATTTAATTTTTTATACTTTGCTTTCTACCACTGCGGTATAAATTTCCTGAAGCAGGAACTGTCTAAATTTACTGCTCTTCCATCAGTGCTTTAAAGAAAGGCTAATACATATGTGTTAATAGACATTTGTTCAGTAAATAAACAAATGCACCCCTCATGGATTATAAATTATTTGCTTGTTTCCTTAGAATGGTCTATTTCAAGAAAGGATTTAAGCCAGTTTAAATGAATATGGTGTTATCTCATCTACAAAAACATGCAAATAACTAGAAACAGATTGTATGCTGCTTGGGAATAGAATATTTTATAGTTATGTAGATTTTTTTCATGGATAGTTTTGTCTTCAGAGAAGCACATAGGAATATTTAGCTAAGCAGTATTTGAAAGGCTTTGCCTCCTACCAAAGGGTAAGAGAAATAAGATAGAGAGAGCACAGGTTACAAACTCATACACAGCCTCACAGGCATAGAAATGGGACACTGAAGATAGCTTTAGTAAGTTCCAAAAAATGTTTGCAAACTACCCAAAAGCTTTTTGAATGCTTAGCGACAAAATACAAAGAGAATCAAAACAGTGAAAACTCCTCAATAGCCATGTGATAAGGTCAAGGATCTAGCAAAGAAGAGAATTGAGGGAAATTCAATACCATCTGCTTGATAATTTCAGTATCAGAGAGGTTAAGATTTTCCTGTTAGTAAGCCTTGAATACAATTCACAAAAACACAACTAAAACTACATTAAGCATATATAATTTTTTTGACCATTTGGAAAACAACTAAAGTATCTCTTCAGCGAAGAGAAATTTCCTAATAGAAATCAGACTGTCAAGATTGTACCATGACACTTCTGGCCACTGATGTTTGTTGTGTCTATCTGCTTTTGTTATATGTTTGGCTTATGTTTTCTCTCTTCTTCAAATCCCATAATATACTTGGTGAATTATGTTCAGAGCTCTGAGATCTAAATAACCAGCCAAGTGGCCCTGACCTTTCTTTCTTTCTGATCTGTCAGTTGTAAAGCTTAACAACCTAGTGTCATCTTAAAAAATTGGAAATGATGAAACTTTGTTTACCATGCTTCCAAGTATGTTGAATTCCTGAACTTCGAAGTCATAAGACTGTAAACTGAATATTTTCAACTTAAATGGAAGGAAGGCAGAGACTTTGACAGAAGACAAAATGAAAAACACATTCTGATTCATCTGGCATAAACAGTGGAATAGTATTCACAGCAAACGCAGCTACAAAAACTGGATAATATACAATTTAAAAATTAAGCTACCAAAAAGCCAACCCTTAATGAATCAATCTCCATAAGGCAGGAGTCACTCACTGAACAAAGCAGGATTCTATGGTGATTCTTTTATGCCTCAGTTTACCTGCTGAATTTTAAGGCACATTGACTCCTGGTTGTGAACATCAAGAAACCCAAATTGTCTGGGGAACAAAGAAACTGAATGTAGGATTCAGCAGATTTGTGAAATTGGGAAGAAAAATGTGAAGCCATATATTGTTGATAGAACCATTTTTTTCTAGCAGTTTCTACTGAAACAAAAAATTTATGACCAATGACAAAGATTTCTCCTCCCTAGAATGTGCAAAAAAACACATTAATAAATGACCAGACACATCATTGAGAATCTGAATAGAAATACTCTTTCAAGTAGCCACAATTTCTAAACAATAAAATGGATAAACTGTACCACATTTATTCAAAAATATTATGCAGCAATAAAATCAAAATGGACACCCTGACAATAAAATATAATTATTAAATTATAACATTGTGGATGACTCTCAAAAATATAATATCAGGTGACAGAAGTCAAATATAAGAACACTATATTGCAGACTTCCAGTAGAAATCTACCTTTAAGTCTACCCTTTATGAAATGGTAAAATAATCCCATATAGCAATGAAGATGTTTAACCTTGTGGAATTGCGTCTAACTATAAAACCAAGATTTATATATACATATATATGTAGATATATATTGCTCTCTCTTTATATATATAAGAGAGAGAGAGAGAGAGAGAGAGAGAGAGAGAGAGAGAGAGAGAGAGAGAGTAATCCTTTCATTTACCAGATAAAATAAGTAAAGTAGGAGTAGAAAAAGTAAAATTCAAACCAAATGAGTCTAAAGTAAGATCCTTGATATTCTTGGACATAGGGACTTTTATTTGTAACAGGATTCTGCTGAATAGTACTAGGTTGTTATTAATTTTCCACCTATTTGTTAGATTTTTTAAAAAATTTATTAACATTGATTTTTACATCATATTTTAAATGATAGGTTTAACAAACGAGTGTTCAAAAAGGGAATCTCTATTTACAATCACTGGGACTTAGTATTTAGAACTTAATCAAAATTAGACTAAGGGTTTGTATGTCATAGAAACATATTAATTTAGAAATAAAACATTATGTCTATAGAGTCATAGGTTTTTATGTCTGTATAGTTATGTTTATATTTCCATTACCATGTCCATAGCTTTGGGTATGCAGTTATTGAGTCCTCGCTCTTGTACTCTTTGGATTTAATAGCCACATATTAAGGATACCATGTGCCTTTTCTTCCTTAGGTCTTGACTTGTCTCACTCAACATGATTTGCTCTAGATTCATCCACTTCCCTGCGAATGCCATTATTTTATCTTGTCTCTTGGCTATGTAGAATTCCATTGTGTATATATACCACATTTTCTCTTATGTTTTTCTGCCATTTTAATCTCTTCTTCTGATAAGTCTCTCTTTGGTTCCCTTTCCATTTAGTGAATGGTTTATTGGGTTTGGGGTGATTAATTTCTTGAGTTCCCTGTAGATACTTGATATTAAGTATTTGTCAGATGTATTATTGGTGAATATACACAAACAGAAGGCCAAATCAAGAAAATGATCCCATTCACAATAGCCCCCAAAAGAATAAAATACTTAAGAATATACTTAACCAAAGATGTAAAAGAATTATTCAATGGAAAGTATAAAAGCCTAACAAAAGAAATTAAAGAGGACACTAAGAAATGGAAAGATATCCCATGCTCACGGATAGGTAGAACCAACATAGTGAAAATGGCTATACTGCCAAAATTGATATACAAATTCAATGCAATCACCATCAAAATCCCCAAGACAGTCTTTACTGAAATAGAAGATATAATTCAAAGATTCATATGGAACAAGAAAAGACCTAGAATAGCCAAAACAATTCTAGGCAAAAAGAGCAATGCTGGAGGTACTACAATACCAGACTTCAAACTCTACTATAGAGCCATAATAACAAAAACCGCTTGGTATTGGCAGAAAAACAGACCAGAAGATCAGTGGAACAGAATAGAAGACCCAGGAAAAGAACCACATACCTATAGGCAACTTGTATTTGACAAAGGAGCCAAAGATATACAATGGAACAAACACAGTCTATTCAATTATTGGTGCTGGCAAAACTGGGCAGCCACATGCAGAAAACTAAAAATTGACCCTAGCCTTTCACCATGCACAAGCATTAACTCAAAATGGATCAAAGACCTCAACGTCAGACCGGAAACAGCGTGATTGGTCAGGTATAGTGCATGGAGTTCTGAGTATCTAATCCTCTCAATTAAAGAATTTTATTTTGGGAACTGGAGGAAACATCTGACAAGTCAGAAAGCATGCAGAGAAATTTAAAGGGTCCATGATAAGAAAAGTTGATCTTTTTTGTTTTGCAATACAAGAGTTTGAGCTCCGGACCTTGCACTTGTAAACAGATGCATGTCTGCCGAGCTAAGTCTCCAGCCCTATTACATAATTGTTATTTTTGAGGTTGAGTATTATTTCCTGTCTAGATACACAAAAATACCATGATTTTCCCAGTTTTTGCCTCCTCTAATAGCTGAGATGACAGAGTGTACCACCTCTCAGATTCCTTCATTGAGATGGAGTGTCATTGACCATTCTGCCTGAGCTAATCTAATAGGAAAATCCTCCTAATCTCAGCCTCTCACGTAGCTATAAGATGACAAGTGCAAGACAGCAGAGTCTGGCCCTTGATTTTTAACCTCTTAAAATGTTATTTCCCCCCCATCTCTGTCTCTCTGTCTCTGTCTCTGTCTGTCTCTGGTGGGTCATGGAGCTTGAACTTGGCCTGGGTGTTGTCCCTGAGCTCTTCAGCTCAAGGCTACCCACCTACCCTTTAGCCACCCCCACTTCCCATTTTCTAGAGGTTAATTGGAGATAAGAGTTTCAGGTCCTTTTGTGCCCAGGCTGGCTTTGAACCTTGATCCTCAGATCTCAGCTTCCTGAGTAGCTAGGATTACAGGCATGAACCACCATGCCTGGCTTATTTCTCTCTCTCTCTTTTTAAAGATACTTATTAACACTGATTTTTACATCATATTTCAAATGTCATGTTTAACAAACAAGTATTCAAGAAGGGACTCTCTTTTTGCAATCACTGGCACATAGATTTTAGAACATAATTAAAATTAAGTTGAGGGTTTGTATGTCATAGATACGTAGCCAAAAAAAAAAATAGAAAAGAACTCAAATGAAAAGAGTAAAATTTCAAGGCCATTTGACCTATCCTTTAAAAAAAACAGACTTTTGATTGTCTCTTCTAACTACAGTAAGCTCTAAGAGAGTGGGAACAAAATGTGTTACTTCACAGTTGTATATTCAATGTCTTGGACAGTACTTTTACACAGTATATCCTTACTAAATAGTTTTTGAATGAAAAAAATGTTATTTCTCTTTGTCCTAATCATAAAAGCCCATGTAAACTATATAATTCCACAATTATGGGATGAAGAACTAAAAAGAGCATGACCTTGGGCAAGAAGTGAATATCTTCACCCTCTATCCTCATTCATGGGACTAAATGTGTCATCCCTGAAAAAAGTATTATGCATCCTTTATTTGTTTATTAATTAAAAAGAAAGTATGATGGTTGCAGGGTTCTATATTACAAAAAACAAAATATACAATTGTCTAACTTCAAAAACCAGTGTTAAAAAAGCAGTTTCAAGGATCTAAATAAAAAGACTTGCGTTTCATCCAATCCTGCACATATAGTCATAGCACTGGATCACCCATGTTAACTCTGAAGCAAACAGCAATGGCATGGTATGGGAATCTGAGAGCAGAGGGACAAAGGAAAAGGCTATCAAGAAGTAAAGGGATTTCCATTGTTTCCAAGAAAACTGCTAAAGTCTATGTTGGCGTAAGTGTGTATTCTATGTTTTTCTTGCATGTTTTCAAGGCTTCATTTTCAATTTCTAGTTTTTTTTCTCCATTTTCCATCTCACTCACTCATTGCTAATATCAGCAGGTGGAGTTCCTTTCAAAAGAGACAGCAGTACTCTACAGAAAAATGGAGATTTGCCTGCAAATGGGAAACTATTACTGCATCCAGCTTGACTAGGTGAGTGTGCTGAAATGCTGAGGAGAGTCTCTTAGCTTTTTCACTTAAGAGTGGTGCTCTACCACTTGGGCTGCAACTCAGTTTTCTTGTTTTCTTTATTTCTTTTTTTTCATATATTTTATTATAATTATTAGAAGGGTTACATGATATTGGCCAGATAGAAGGTGCATTGATTCACATTTCTTTTTTTATGCTAGTTAATTGGAGTCAAGCATCTCCCAGATTTTCCTTCCTTGGCTGTCTTTGAGCCCCAAATTTCAGATTTCAGCCTCCTGATTTGTTAGGATTATAGGAGTGAGTCACTAGTGTTCATGTCTTTTTTGATTCTTTGCTTTCATTGTGGGAAATAATACAAATAGAAAACCTTGGTCAATGTGTTTGGGATAGAACATGTTGAAGTTTCACTGAAAGGGATAGAGAGAGATCAACAGAATATTGGCTATTGACTATTCTTTCTCCTCATAGATGGTCAGCTCCATAGTATGAATTTAAAATAAGCTCGCTCTCTCTCTCTCTCTCTCTCTCTCTCTCTCTCTCTCTCTCTCTCTCTCTCTCTCTCTCTCTCTCTGTGCATGTATGTGTGTGTGTGTGTGTGTTTGTGTGTGTGGTGTATGTGTATATGTGTGTGTTGGATAGCTCAGCCTGACAAATAAAGGGAAAGAGGGTTTCTACTTTATAAATGATTTCAAATAAGATAAACTATTAACCCCAGTCCTATAATGTATTCTAATGAAAACAGGCAATATTGATTATGTCAGTCTGTCAACCATTTTGGCAAATGGGAGCTAAGTGCTGCCTAGGTTTCGATTGTTAAATAAATACCTAGAAATGAGGAATAAAGTATAATTTCCCAGGTGTGCTTATAACCCAATGTGATGAGCTACAAGTCCAGGCTCTACAGTGTGGGTATTTCAAATGTATGGCATCCTTATTTCAGATCTTTAATCTTAGTCTTAAAGATCCTCAATCTTTAATTCATTAAATAATTGTGTGTGCATGTGTATGAGAGAGAGATAGACAGAGAAAGAGACAGAGAGAAATAGAGAGAGCGGGAGGGTGAGAGAGAGAGAGAGAGAGGGAGGACGAGGGGAGGGAGATTTCTGGGGTTTTAATATAGGGCCTAGCATGGTCCCTTACTATTCCAACTGAAGGTTAGTACTCTACTTCTTGAGCCACAACTCTACTTTCAGCTTTTTGGTGGCAAATTGTACTGAGTCCCATGGATTTTCCTGTCCAAGCTGACCTCAAATCTCAGTCTACTAAGAAGCTAGGATTATAGGTATGAGCCAATAGTGCCTGGCTTCCTGTTGCTTTAATATAAAGCTTGCACAGATAAATTAAAATGAAGTGAAGTAAAAGTAGTTTGCACTCAAGAAGGGATCTCTCTCCTCAGACTTACATCTGTCTTCCAGGAGATGTAATCTTGGCACTCTAAGCCTTCTTTGAATTCCAGTTCTTGGAGTCCGCTCAGCTGACATGTGTAGACTTACACATGTCTCAGGATTTTAGCTAATTACAAAGCATTTATAATTCTGAGTTGCAATTTTTGAAGACTATTCCTTACAATGTTCCATTTACATTTGTAGTCTCTTCAATGGATTATTTTTTCAGACCTTTCACATATGAATCAGCAAATTCAACAGTTGGAATACTATATTGAAAACAAAGTGTTAAGGTAGAGGGACCCTGATTCCCTTTTTGTCTTCCTGGTACAGAAAATTACCTCTATTAGTCATTCTTTGCTACCTGTTATGTTCAATCTCCACCTCACTTTTCTGGAAGGTGTATTAATTTCTTCTTTGTTCTATAAGCTGTTCAAGCAATAAAGCCCTCTGATGACAACAATCAGCAAGACAAAAGAGAGGGGAAACATGAAACCAGACTGTGCTCTGGTTGTGCTTATACCTATGTGAAGACATGTGAATCAAAGAGAGCTATTAACACTCTCTAGTTTTTCTTCAAAACCCACACATATTTCTTTACTAAAAATTCCTTTGAAAGATATTTATGCCTTAATAAGTATTATTTTTAGATAAACTGTTTTGAATAATAGGCACTAAAAAGAACCATACCTACCATGCCCAAGAAATCCTTTGCTGAATTTGGGTGACAGAACTGTGCCCATCTGATTAAAAAGATAGTTTTTCTTTAAAACATGCTAAAATGACTGGTTTTAGACTATAGGCTATAAAGTAAAAGTTAATAATGTGGTCTCCTTACTTTAAAAATGAGACATTCAATTTTGGAAAGAGAACTTTCAGCGAAGATGTAGAAAATTGCTAGATAAAAAAGCACAAGAATAGTGATTGTCATTTTTTTTTTCATCTCTTTGCGTCACTCAGTGTCTCTGAAGCAGCAGACAGGCCTGGTTCTATCCATCACTGCATAACTGCAGAAATGAACTCAACTGAACCACAGTCTGCTCTTTCCTTCTGTAAGCTATTTTATTGCCATCATAATCTCGCACAGTGACCCTCTCTTCCATCTGTTGATTTTTTTTTCTTTGCTGAAACAGTGCTTAGGTCTCAAAAATACTGATCTCAAAAATCATTAACCTAGAAAGAACCTGGCCTTCTTTCACTCTGTTTATGGGATGTTGAGCAGTCTCCGGGGCTTGCTAAAATAAACTCACGGGCTGCTGCAGAGAGGAACATGCCATCTGGTCAAGCCAGTGAGGCTGAGAACAGATAGCCTACGTAGTTCTTTTAGGTGAATCTATTACAAAACATGGAAATGACACAATATTCAGAAGGTTTCTTTACTTGGCTTCTGAATCTTTCCACAGTCTGAGTGTTAAGAGTAAGAAAAAGGGTTCCAGGACTAATTCAGAGACAGCAGAGTGTGGGAGATGGAACCAGGGTAAGTTAGAGCAAAGATTTACACTTTGGATTGATCCTTGCTACTTAATAAAGACTGAAATTCTTACAGTTTATGGCACTAATTTGTGGAAAGGACTATGTGTGAACAGTGAACACGCTTTCATTTATCCAATCATTCTGTACACTAAGAAACTGAGTAATAGAAAAGGACATTTGAGGTGACATTTATCCATACCTCACCAATTTATGCTTCCTGTGATACTGTATTCTCTTCCTCTGCCTCTTTGTCCCTCCTTCTGTGCACCCCTTCCTCAGAAAGAAATTTCTTGGACTTACGTTTTAGCAACTAAGACATATTTCTTGAGGCAAAGCAGTTATCAGTGGGCCAATTTATTTTTGCTTTGGAGAACTAGGACAGAGCTGTACCCACATTGTTTCCAATTTCTCATCTTCCAGCTACTTAGCCCACTGTGACTAAGCTTCTGCCCCAGGCTTCTACTGAAATAATTGCTTCAATTTCACTAAATAAAAACATATTCACAGTCACCGCACATTACCTACCTTCCCAGAATCACTTACTGTAGTTTTCTTCTTAAAACATGGTCTTGTGTCAGCTTCCAGAGCTTCTTAGCCACTCACTCTTCCCCTGCTGGCCTATTTAGGTTTCTATCCTTTTTTTTACACCCTGAACAGCAGTTCTCTCAAGACTAGTTGATACGTCCTATTTATTCTATCACTTGGGAATCACCTTTTCTGATGACTTTAGACACTATAGCTATATATAAAATTGAAATGGTGATGTGAAACTTTGCAGTCCCAAATTTTATAACATTTAGTATGAAAATGTGATGTGTCTCCAAGCTGAATCCACTAACAAGAGCTAACAGAACTGACCTAACCTAAAACAGATAGTATCAAGATTCACTCCTCTATCACGATTGTCAAGAGTTTCAAGAAACTAAAGTTCCTAAGGGAAAATATTAATTCCTAGTATATTCCTAGTGGGACAAAATTCCCCAAAATTGCAATTTTAGGTGAAATAATGGATCAGCTCCATGGTCACCAATGTCTGTGAATACCAGAAAATTAGATATTTCTGCCAATTTGGTGGAAATACATAGCATTACCTATGACCTATTCTTTATCAGAATTAATAAAATTTCAACCTAGTTTCAGAAAAAATAAAACATCCTATAGATCCAAGCAATTTGCTTATAGGAAACAGTGCAGAAAGAGAAAACAATCATGGGATTCACATCGTGGTGATTTCCACACAAACCTAAATCTTTAAAGTGCTAAGAATTGGGGCTGGGAGTTTGGTCTAGTGGTAGAGTGCTTGCCTTGTATGCAGGAAGACCCAGGTTCCATTCTTGCTACCACATACATAGAAAAAAAAAGCCAGAGTGGTGCTGTGGCTCAAGTGGTAGAGCTCTAGCCTAGAGAAAACCCAAGGACAGTGCTCAGGCCCTGAGCTCAAGCCCAAGATTGGCAAAAATAATAAATATAGTGCTAAGAATTACCTCATCAACACTGTAAAGACATAGAGTGAAAGGAAAACCAAGTGGTTAAAAGAATTGTAGAAAATCAGCTAATTATATGTACCTTATTGAGTTCTTGACTTAAAAACATCTTAGCCATCTATGAACAAAGACACCAAAAATATAGATTGAGTCTATGATAGTATTTGGAAATCATTATTACTTTGTTTTAGCTGATCTTTTAAAAGTCTAAACAGGTCTATACATGATGGAAATAGTAGATCTAGGATTTGCTTCAAAGTAATGGAGTAGTGTTAACAGTGGGGTATATGGAGGGGCTAAGCTCATATAAGAATAGTCAAATTGAAGGTAGATTAAGCTGGGTGAAGGATACCTGGAGATTCATTGTACTGGTATCTAAACTTCTGTATGCCTTTTAATTCACAATAACACATTTGAAAACACTACATGTAGTGTTGAATGAATTTATATCAGTTTTGGTCTGATCTGAGCAGAGAAGTTATATGTGCTTATACCTTGGCATGTACATATGGCTGGTTTACTGAAATTTTATACTTAATGTATGCAAAATACATCTAAAATTCCACAAGGCACACTAAAATGAAAACAGCAACAAGAGCAGTTACACCTGTTTTCTACTAGTCTTTCCCAGCTCAGTTATTTTTTTTTCAGCATACTCCCAATTGGCTCATCCAAGAAACCTGGATATAATCTCAGTTCATTCCTCTCCAAAGCTCCTTCATCACTCCATTATCTTGAGTTATTAGCTCCATGGCTCAAAATAAATCCAAATGTACATCTTGAATATAGTCTATAGTTAGGAATTTCATCATCTTTCACATCCATAGCCAAAGGCTATAAACTCATCTTTCAAATTGTATACCTGTGTAAGGGTAGAATAGTGAGGACCCAGGACAGTGCCCTGCCTGGAAAGTGAAAATCAAATAGAAAAATAGATTATTTCAAGAGATTTCAGCAGGGAACAAATCTTCTTTCCTTGACCACTTGTAGTTGCTCAAGTTTCAATAACCTGGACAAGGTATTTGCAGAGGGAGCCCATTAGGAATTAATGCCCTACCAGAAACTCCAAGGAACTGGGCAATAAGAAAAAAAAATCACCTTTCAAAACTCCAAATTATAAAAGGGACAACTAATCAGAGCATAGCCCAGATATTAAAACCATAGACTCGGCCACTTGGAGATGGAGGCACAGTATTTTTGACATAGATACTTCTCTCCTGAATAAAGTTCTCCACCTCCCCCTTCATCTTCTATGGACTCCCTTTGTTCAGTTCATGAGATCACAAGCCCCTGAGGAGTCAACAGTGGCAGTGGCCAGCCACTGTTGCAAGAATGACAGGTGTTATTAGCTGGTGAGCTGGCATGTGTCTTGGAAGCCTGATGACAACCATGGATGGGCAGCTGGCATCAGAAATAAGCAAGCCTTAGGTGACTTGGGCCTGACTTTAACCTGACTTCGTGTAGCATCCTCTTCTCAAAAGGTTCCAGATCACTTTTGGGGGCCCACACTTTCCCAAGTTATATCATAATAGTAAACACAGAGTCATGTTCATATTAGAATCCTAATTCTCCAGGTATGTATATTCATCATAAGCTGCAGGAAAATTTCAAGGACACATCTAGCTGAGCAAATCATCTTAGTACATTTTCTCTGATGTTTAAAACAAGTTTTTTATACCTATTTATCAAAGATCCTTAATTACAACTATTTACATTTCTCAAAGGTATTGTTTTTCCAAAATAAGCTTAGAAAAACATGGCTGTAAATATACCAGATTAAATTAGTTGCTTACAGAAAACAAAAAACAATAATAATAAAAAAACTCATAGGCTAAAAGCTAGGGCCAGGGATTGCAGTGTATGTGAGTGAACATCTGAAAGTAGTTAGCTAAGCAATTAAATATTAATATTCAGTGTGTAATGAGACATTGATGCTCTTAGGTATGAAAGGCAAGCAAGTCTCAGATAGGTTAAAAGATGGTCGGTGGCCTGTGCCTGTAATTGTAGCTGCTCAAGAGCATGAGTTGGAGATGAGAGCCTTTCAGATATTTCCTACCCAGGCTGGCTTTGAATCGTAATCCTCAGATCTCAGCCTTCCTTTTGGAATTCTTTTATCATCATATTTTCCAATATGAATAACCGTGAATTATATGCTGGAATATAAAAGCTCTTATTAACCTTACTGGGGGTGCATGCTGTTGCAAAGTGTCCACAGTATGCCAAAGACAGCAAATATGGATGTACATGCATTTATGTGTATATGTTTTGTTCTGTTTGATCATTTGCTTTGATGAAATTAAGTAGTTGTTCGATATATTTGACTTACTTTGTCCTATGTTTTCAGAGGCTTCATCTCATTTCAAATGACAGCTTTTCCCAAAGGATGTGTCTCCTTTCAGGATATCATAATAAGCTAATGGACTGAGTGATCAATGTTGTGTGTGGTGGGACATTAGAAATGTGCCATAAACTATGGAGAACAATGTAGCTGCTCTCTAATGCAGGCAATTCTTGTAAAAACTATACATGAAAAACATGTCCCCAACCATTTTTTTTCATGCCTTGCGACAAGATTAGATGCAATAAAATCCGTGTCTTAGCAAATCAGCATGTTAGAGGAGGCTGTCAGCAATAACTTTGCAAATACATGTCCATTACCAAAGAGGGGTATTATCCTAAATTCACTCTCATTGAAGATTGATGTCTGCTATAAGCCGCCATCTGTCTCTAGATGTGATGGCATTACAATGCTGTCACTTCATACTGTGCAGGTGCTTTGTGGCCTCTTGTTTTCTTTATTCCTTTTCTTTTTAAATTTCAAGGTGAAGAGGCAACTGTTAGGACAAAAAAACATAGAATGAGACAAAACATTAGATTTCCTTACCTAACAAATAGAAGGTATCTGGTGAATTGTTTGAGGGAGCACAGTTACTACAATGATTTATACCAGTAGCTTATTAGCTACTTTTTTTAAAAAAAGAAAAATGTGTCCAACACATCTAGTCACCTTTACAAATGCCATAAATTAAATAACTTGGTGGCATTTTACCATGCTGAGCCAATAGGATTTAATTCATTTGACTGCATTTTTTTAAAGGAAGTGTTCAATGGATTGGCCATTGTTAGATGCTTATTGAAGACAGTATCAGTCTCCAATTTTCTCATTTTTCTCTATTATCTATTTTTCAATATTGTCCAACTGTTCTGTTCTGATAAATGCTTATAAGCTCAATAAACAAATATAGACATATACTAGCATACTTATGCCTGGGTTATGTACATCATGAAATACATACTATATATATATGTATAAATATCCAATGACAGACTAAAAAATAGTATATATACTTTTGGTGACATATTCTATACCATGAGACCCATCCAGTGGACTGCTGAGGTAGATCCCAGGGTAGTAAGGCTGTGTTGAGAATAGTAGTCAGAAGTTCTGTTTCATACTTATTTATTAAAGGTAAGACTTGCAGTTACAAGAGAGTATACCCAGTTAATTATTGGTGGGGCAGACATAGATTGAAAATAAAACATCTATTATTTACTGAAATTCAAACTTCATGAAGCATCTTGAGTTATTTATTTCTTTACTGGGTGAATTATCCAACTCTAGTTGTATCTAATTGGCTGAAGATCATTATAAAATTTCCTGTTTTCTCTAGGAAATTTTCTAATTTCTTCAGGAGAACTCTCTCCTGACATTTTACTTGGAGAGAAAGGAATGACAGCAATTTTATTTAGTTAGAGAAATTTGGTGAAACCAACAAGACAAATCAAAATAAACTTAAATTTGGGCTAAATAAACTTTACAGTCATCTGATAATCCACTAGCATTAGTCATGACACAATAATCACATGTAAAGCATTCCATATTTTATCTTTACCCAAGCCTATCACTGGCACGTAGTGGCATAAGACTGACAGAAAAAAGACCAGATATTTTCTTATAATTTCCTTAAATATTGTTGTCTGGAAAGGATTCTGTGTTTCCAGACTTATCTTACTTGGCATCTATCTAAGTAGAGTACCATAAAAACAGTCTCTGCATACATTTAAATTGATTGTGCTGGTTTATCCATCAATCATTTGTTCAATGCCAAATATATCTTAGACACTGGGTCCAGTACTTATGGTATTAAGACGCTTAAGACATGATTCCACCTACCTCAGAGTAAAAGCATTCTATAAATGTTCCATGTGAATTTCTCATGAATTTCTCATGCCCCTAGGGCAGTTACAGAAATCTCTTCCAGTTTTCAGGCCCCAATCTTTATCTGATTTTCTCAAATATTTATGTTTATTCTCAAATAATAATTTTTAAAAGCCACTTTTCTAAAAATGGTACTTTTGTTTATACTTATTGTCACTTTTTTCCCTTTAGAAGTTTCTGCCAACAAAGATGAAGACTGGTGGCTCATGCCTGTAAACTTATCTATTTAGGAGGCTGAGATCTGAGGAATGGGTTCTAAAGCCAGCTCAGGCAGACAAATACAAGGGATTTGTATCCCCAATTTACCAGCAAATAAAGCAAAAAAATACTGTGTCTCAGCTCAAGTGGTAGAGTGCCAGCTTTGAGTGTAAAAATTAAGATAGAGAGAAAGGCCCTTAGTTCACACCTTAGTAGCAAAAAAAGAAATCCTTCTCGTTAACTCTACATTTACCCTGTTCAATGTCTTTGGATCCTCCTGAAATATAGATTCCCCAAGGACATGTGTTTTCTGTCTTCTTCAGAACTCTACAACAATGTCAGGAAGGGTACGTCTGGCACATGTTCTAAGATATTCTTCTCAGCAGCTCATTGAACATTCTCCAAACTAGACCATCATCTAGGTCATAGAGCAAATTTAAGAAAACTGAAATAAGTCCATGTACCCTGTCAGACCATAATGTAATAAAGTTAGAGCTTAATGGCAGAAGAAATGATGGAAAATGAAGACAGAGAACAATAGTGAATGGTCATGAATAATGAACAACATATTGTAAATGATCAGTGGATCATGAAGGAGATAAGCAGTGAAGTCCTGAAGTTAGTAGAATGTAATGAAAATGAAAAGAGAAGGTAGTTGAAATTGAGACATAGCAAAGGCAATTGTAAGATAAACAGCAAAGAGAAAGCTGAAATTAGTACCTCTTTGCAAAAAAAAGAAAATAGCAAGCCAAAACTATAACCAGAAGATAAAAAGGAACTAATAAAGATCAGAAATAAGTGAACTAGGTACTGAAAAAAGTATACAATGAATCAACAAAACAAAAAGTTCAGTTTTGAAATGACAAAAATCAATAAGCCCTTAGCTTATCAATTATCATGTCTTACTAGGCCAAATGGAGAAGAGCAATCACCTAAATAAATAAAATTAGGGACAAAAAGAGGATTATCACAACAAATACAAGTGAAATGCAGATCAGTATAGGAGACTACTTTGCAATTTTTACACCAACAACCTTGAAAGCTTGGTAGAAAAAATGAATTTATAGATAATCTCAGAGGATTAAAATTGAGTCAAGAGGATATAAACCACTTAAACAGATCTATAACAAGGAATGTAATTGAAATGACAATAAAACAACCTAGCAGGTCCTGTACTGGTGATTCATGTCTATAATCCTAGCCACTCAGGAAGCTGAGATCTTGAGGATCATATTCCAAAGCCAACATAACCATAAAATCCATGAGACTCTGATCTCTAATATACTAGACGCGAAAAAATGTCAAAAATGGAGCTGTAGGTCTAATGGTAGAACTCTAATTAGCCTTGTACAAAAGAAGCTCAGTGCTAGTATTCAGGGTCTGAGTTCAAGCTCCAGGACCAACTCACACACACACAGAATACCTCCCAACACAAGAAAAGTCCATGTGCTAAAGAACTCATGGCTGAATTATGTAAGATATTTAAGAAAGATTAGAACCAATACTTCTCAAACTTTTCATGAATTGAATTAGAAAGGGAGGGAACACTACCAAACATTCAATGAGTCAGACTTTACACTCATTTCAAAATCAGATAGGCATTCAACAAAAAAAAAGAACTATAGATGAGTGTACCCAATGATTCCTTAGGGAAGGGGGAAAAACAAGATGAGGGGTGGAGATGGGGGGAGGGAAATGGGGACCAAGACATGAGAAAAGCTATCAATGTTTGTGAAGTAATGCACCTTCTATCTGGTGGATATAATGTAACCCTTCTATTAATCACAAGTAAAAATATATGGAAAAAAATAAAATACTTACCAAACTCAGCAACTAATATCCAAGGTATACAAGGCCAGTTCCATATATACAAATCAGTAAGTCTAGTATAGCACATTAATAGAACCAAAAATATGAACCATATAGTCATCTCAGTAGACAGAAAAAGCTCAACATCCTTTCTGATAAAATTTCTGGAGAAACTAGAAATGGAAGGAACATACTTCAAAATAATAAAGGCTCTACCTCTTTGAACAATAGGCTCCAAATTGCCAAAAACAATTCTGGGGGGAAAAAAAAGCAGTGTGTCAAATATCACAGTTCCAGATTAAAAAAAAAACTTTACTACAGAGTTGTAGAAACAAAATTAAATGTAGACACAAAAATGTGCCTAAAGATCAATGGGTCAGACTATAAGTCCCAAAAATATATTTACATATCTATATTTGATGTATGTATGCCTGTGTGTGTGTGTCTAGTGTGTGTGTGTGTCTTGGATAAAAGCCTTCCCAACAAATAGCATTGGGAAAACTGGATACCCATATGCAGAAGATTGAAAATAGATCTGAAACTGTCGCTTCATATATATTCAAAATGAATATATGAATCAAAGACCTCACTGTAGATCTAAAACCTTGAAATTGTGTGATGGCATAGGAGACACACTAGAACTTGTTGGCATAGGCAGAAACCTCCTGCGTAGAATTCTAGGAGTTCAGAAATTAGGGGATGGAATTTCCAAGGGGGACTGCATCAAGCTAAAAAACTTCCATACGGCAAAGGACATGGTTATCAAGCTAAAAAGGCAGTCTACAGAATGGGAGGTTATCTGTGTGAGGGCCTAATATCTAGAATATACAAAGAGCTCAAGAAACCAAACTCTCAAAGAATCCACAGCACAATTAATCAACCGGCTAAGAAGATAGACTTCCCAGAAGTAAACACAGCTGATAAACACATGAAAAAAATCTTCAACATCTTTCAGTAAAGGAATTGTAAATCAAAACAACTTTGAGATTCCACCTCATCTCAATAACAATGGCCTTCCTCAAGAATATAAACAACAAAAGCTGACTGAAATCAGAAGTCTTGAGCTCTTGTTTTGGCTGTGCCTCGTACAAGTCAGTGTCAAGTAATATAAGTATTCTGGTTGCCAGTCACATCAATTGTAATCCAAAGTCTGAATTAACTTCCAAATCCCTTTCATTGGAGAGATTTTATGAACTTATTTAATGAACCTTCTTCTGGCTACTTTCCTCATTTGCTTTTGAAAGCTACACAGATCCTAGATTTAAGGCATATATTAATGGCTTCATTTGCTGGTATGAAACAAATGACCCTTTTCTTTGTGTTTGAATTATTCTCATTCTTCACAAGTACATAGTGGTCAGATTACTTAATGTATTTGAACTGATATTGATGGATATGAAAGGCACAGTGAAAAGGCAAAAAAATGTGAATTAGTATATTTCCATAAGTACATATATAGCTTTTTGCATGAACACATGGCCTGTATTTACTTTGTAGAACAGCAATCATGTTTTTAATTGATGCCTTGAAGTGCCCTACAAGCTTTTTCTCCTTGAAGACCTCTACAGTTTCACCAAAGGAAGCTTTGTGAACTTATGTCATCTAGAGATGGATTTTCTTCACAGTTCAGGGTCAGAGGTACAGCCATTCACAGGGTCTTAGCTGTGTTGCTGCATGAATTAAAATGGAGCAATGAATTCATGCTGAAGCCCATGGACTTAAGTTAGAATTGACCTTTGAATCAGATTTAACAGAGGATAATCATAGGTCACAAATCAAAAGAGTTAAGCAATGTTCTCTTTTATCAAGGAAAACTACAATAATCTGATCTGATTTTATGTGGTGCTCATAATTTTGGGAGAGCCCCAATATCACCGAGAGTTTTCAGAAATCTTAAAATATGAATACATGAGAGCAATATATATATATATCATGCAATGAATATATGTTTATAATTGGAGGAATTAAATGAAATAATGCATTATATTGAATGTGCTTCAGCAAACTTCTTTAGGGAGAAGAGTTCTGTTACAAATTTGATATAATAGTTACTTTTACATTATAATAAATTATCCAGTCTCCATTTATTTGTTCTATAAGTATGTTGTCTGAAGTTCAATGTTTTCAGAGTAGGCTAATACCTTTCTCTAAGCTGCTTCCTTTAATTTTTTTTGGAGGGGAAGAGGAGGCCCTGGGGCTTGAACTCAGGTCCTGGACACTGTCCCTTAGCCTTTTTACCCAAGTCTGACACTCTAGAACTTGAGCCACAATTCCACTTCCAGCTTTGTGGTGACAAATTGGAGGCAAGAGTGTCATGGACTTTCCGATCTAGATTGGCTTCTATCTGTGTCCCTCAGATCTCAGCCTTCTGATAGCTAAGATTGCAGCTGTGAGCCACCCATGTTTCACCTTACAGGCCTTTCTTAATTCCTCTGGCCTCTTCATTTCCTGCTTTATGAGAGAAAAGTCGGTAGCTGTCAAACTATTACTTGGAGTAAGTTTAGACATCTTAGATTATTATTCAGTGTAACCTCCAAAAAATAAATAAATTCTTTCTCTTGTTTTTATTGTGTGGTTATAAATATTGACCACAGTGTCACAAATTCTCTGATTCTTGGATAATAATAAGGTGTCTGCATCTTTGCCAAAGATTCTCATTTTTGTCAAAGGAAGGAAAGGAGATTGAATACTCCATTTTGTCATTTGTTCACAATAAATCTATAGTATTTGGATTTTTATATTTCATTACAATAAATTAACTTTTTCTCCTTATCATAAAAGTTAACAAACCACAACACATTTTAGGAATATATTACTCTACCCTCTTGTTTTGAATAGTTGAGTTTGGGATTAGAGATGTGTTATTAATATGACATTGTTACTATATTTTTGCATTTGTGTTTGTGTTTAAACATAATCTAAAGAGAAAACGGTACCTAAAAGATTACTCTCTAACTATTTCTTTGGATATATGTTTTCACAAAATTATTTTATCCAACTTATTTTAAATCATGAACTAAATCCTATCAACATTAACTACTGCCTACTTTTTAAAAGCTGTTAACAACTAAGATAGTTCAAATAGTGCACTGAACAACATTTTTATAGCCCACAGGAATTAATACAAAATAAATAATCCCAATCAAGTAAACAAGCTTTGCAGGGGAACAAAAGAGCGTTATTAGATTAACTGGAGGTCTGGAAGCCTAAGAGGAGACTTGGTTTTGTTTATTCTGTTTTATTTTTTATTTTATGTGTTATATCATAGGCCTGAGAAAATTCCTAAAGGGAGTGGCACAGGTCAGAAGGTGAGTAACCGATTCAAGTAAGAAAGCAAGTAATAGTTGGATGGAGTTCCTTTATTAATTGGAATGAAGATGAGATCAAGAGTCACAGAGGAGGATTAGTCTTGGAAGGCTAATCCAAAAGGAGAGATTAGTTGCTACGTGAAGAGAGAAATCTGGCTTTTGTACAAGTCTCCACAATAATGAGCCCATAGTAAAGTTTATTGTTTCATATTCTGTACAAGCTCAGAGCACCGAAAAAAGACCTGTTAGTTCTATGCAGCTTTCAGCACTTTCCAAGATGTACCTCCAGGCAATCTTACCTGTCCATAAATAGAAAGAATGGTACTATGTTCTGGTTGTTGTCACATTCCAGGAAAACATACTTGGCACATTGTTACAGAAAAGATCCAGATATAGAACAAGGAAGGGATATGTCAGCAAGGAAAAGGCTTTCAGTGATTAGCAGAGAATCTCAGAGCGCCAGGGGAAGAGCACTTAGTCTACTTGTGATAGATAACTTTCTGCAGTCCTTGGGAGAAAAGGAACCAAAATGTAAGCAGGAGGGTGAAGTTTAATCAGCTGGATGATAAGTGGGTATAGCAGCAAGTGAAAGCAAAAACAAAACTAGAAAAAAAAATGATGACCTGGAAGAATGGAGTTAAAAGGTGAAAATTCCTAATATCTCAAGGAAGATAATGTTTATGAAAATTTTACATGAAAGGATTTTTCTCATGCTTATCTTGGAAGTTCAACTTACAAGCCATCATTTCTTAGTCTGTTTGACTAAATATCAGGTATTATCTAAGAACTTATATGGTAAATTTATTTGTCAAGGGTTAGTTTGGAATAACTCTGGCTTTGAATCACATTAGTTAAATTCTGATTTAGGAATGAGGCTTTATGAACAACAATCCGAATCCTTTGTTTGGAAAATTATGCCTGTCTTTCTTGAGTCTTTCCCCCCATTCTTTTCTTGTTTTCTTGTGAGTGCTAGCTATTGAGTCAAGGGCCTTGAGTATGCTAAACTGGCTTTCCCTACCAATTAAACCAGAACTCTAGCCTCACTTTTATTTTTCCCAGTCCCAGTGTGTGAATTCAAACCTGGATGCTCTTTCTGAGTTTTTGAGGGATGGGGGTAGGGGGAAGGGAAATGGGGACCAAGACATGAGAAAGGGTATCAATGTACATGAATTAATGTACTTTCTATCTGGCAAATATAATGTAACCCTTCTATTAATTACAATAAAAATATATGAAAAAAAAGAATAGCATTCTTCCACTTGAACCACAGGTCTACTTCTGACTTTTTTGGTAACTAATAGGAAATAAGTATATCAAGGATTTTTCCATCCCTGCTGGCTTCGAACCACAGTCCTCAGACCTCATACTCCTGAATAAACAGGGTCACAGGCTTGAGCCACTGATAGCTAGCTCCATCCTCACTTTTATATTGGAGATGGAGTCTCACAGGCTGCTGCTTCTTCTTTTCCTCCTCCTCCTCTTCCCCTTCTTCCTCCTCCTTCTCTTCCTCCTCTTCCTCTTCTCCTCCTCCCCCACCTCCTCCTCCTTCTTCTTCTTGCCTGAACTGATTCTGAAGTGTGATCCTCCAGGGTGGCTAGAATTACAAATGAGAGGCACTCGTGCATATCTCCCACTCATATAGCTTGGGAGGCTTTTTTTCTTTAAATTTAGTTCCTGATACTTTGTAAGCTAACTGGAAATCAAAATATGAAAACAAAACCTCAATGTCACTGATAAAACATGTTGACAATTGCATAACACTTAAGCTGAAAATACACTTGACCCATCTCTAAGTTAAAAATATTTTCTCAGCCTGAAGTGGAGAGAAATGAATTTGAGTAGATTCTTTCTTTCATCATTGAAACACTGTTAAGTCAGCTTTCAGCTTCTAGCTGAAGACAGAAAACTGCAACAAAGAACTGTAGTGAAGGGGGTGGATGCAGGAATACTTTACCTAAAGAAATAGTATACTGAGGTCTTTCAGCAAGAATTTTATCTCTTCAAAGTAGTTGCTTGTGGAGCCTGGCACATGGACACAAGGGAAAACATACCTTCACCCTTCCATCATTAATAAAATTTTGTGTAAATACTTCACCTAAGAGACTAGATTATTCATCTAATGTAGATAACATTTGATATTGTATAGAAACCAATTAGCCTAATTTTACAGATAAAATACAGGGTCCATAGGATAAAAGGCTATAGAAAAATCGCTCCTTCTTAAATACAGAATCCTCATATCCACAGTTCTATAGATAGCACTGGTCAATCTTCAAATAAATAGTATGAGGATAAGATAAGTGGAAACTCTACTCTTGTAATAGGAATGGGCTTGAGTGTCAACATGGAACCAATGTGAAATGAGACTGGAGCAGACCATGCTGAGGTTTGTCTCCACTAAAGACAGAAATAAGTATGAATTCGAATCATAAGGTGCTGGGCTATATATGCCTATGTAAGAAGATAAACACTTGGTAGAAAAAATGGACAGTTGCTTCGGGCATATTGTTTTCTGACTTCACTCTCACTGAGCTCTTTTGTTTCTTTTTGCTCCAGAAAATTTGTCATTCATCCAGTAGTTAAGGGAGGTAATATTTTCCTGATCATTTCAATAAAGGCAAACTTTTTGTCTCCTCAGAGCCAATGGAGATTTCTGTGGAAGACAAAGGAGGAAAGGAAGAAGTGGAGGATCTAGGTAGCTTTTTTGTTCTTACAATACTTATCAGACATCACCAAATGTCCACTGTACAATGTTTATATGCAATCTGTACCATAATTCCTTATAAAGAGTTACTTTCTGGGATCAGGATTGACTCTCATAAGTTGTTTATGAACTTTACATCTTGGAAATGGGTGAGGGGAAGGACAGTAGGAGAAAGTCCTAGAAAGAGGTAACAATGTTCAAGAAGTAATGTACTCACTACCTTACAAATGTAACTGTAACCCCTCTTAAATAAAATTTAAAAACATAAAATATGGGGAAAAAAGCAGACCTTTATGCAACATGGGACCTCTAATTACAAGTTCCCCTATGTTTTTATGAACAATCTTGTTCATAAAAAGAAAACTGTTTGGGAAACACTTGTGGATTGGATTGGAAAACATGCCAAACCAACCTCTCCTCTTGTCACTGCTGATTACTGCTTATTTTGCGTTGGCATCTCACCTTCTTTTTTTTCAAGGAACACAAAGTTTATTTCAAAGATATAGAATTTCTGCATGACTCCCCCTCATCAAATGGATAGCACAGTGCACTCTGAATTTAGCCCTAATTTAGCCATCTGAGACTCTTATTGGAGATTCAGCTTTTCTTTTCTTTTTTTTGCTTAGATTAAAATTTAATTGGCTAGAAGCTAATAAGGTCTACCAGAGATTATAACTAAGTATGATATTGAAATATATGTGCATACAAAGAATTTGAAACAAAACATAGCCAATCATCTTAGAAATTAATCTACCTATCTGCAAATTAAGGATAAATGAAATCCGTAAGGTACCATTTGTTGGAAGCAAATGTGGTCATTATAGTCAATGTACATTATATAAAAAACAATGAATTATGTAACTGCAGGGTAAGGATGGGTCCTCTTGGTCATAGGCATCTCACCTTTTAATGAAAATTAAAGCTAACCATCAGGTGGTTGTTCTGAATAGTTTGGATGGAGTTCTAGTGTTTTTGTTTTTTCAGAAAGGATGCCTCCTTAAATCCATACCTAGTTCACAGACCAAATCTGAACATACTCCATGTCTCTTTCTAGCCTGTGGAATATGACTGCCCAATTGCTAAACACTATCTTTGACAGTGAGACACACCCTTAGTACTCCTGAGAATTCTCTTTCCAGCTCTCTTTCCTTGAAAGAACAGCTCTTTGTGGTCTATAAGGAAATGTAGCTCTAGAAATCTTTGGTGATTCTTTTGTAAGAACACAATTTGAAGCTTATCGAACTCTTACAGAGATTATAATGTTCTTTGAAACTAGCCTATTTGGGGATGATAAATGGGTACCCCGTTTTGGAATCATTTATTTTAAAAATCATTTACTTGTACACTTAAATTGGGCGGATTTAATGATATATAAAGTTATGCCTCACTAACACTGTTTTAAAAAAAAGTAATTTGTCATTATTGCCTCCATATGTTCTTATGTTTTGATTAAATCCATGCTTAATATAGGTAGTTATTCAGAAATAACATGTTGAATTTCATTTCCATCCCTCTTATTAGAGGATTCCACCAAACAGCCTACAGAAAATAAAGCTTATTAATATTCTGATGTACCATGGGTCTCATAGAGCACAAACTAAAGTTTCTAAATTAATTCTGGAGTGGGGTGGGGATGAGTAAACATTTCCTATTTAAATCAATGATGTCACAAGAATAAAATGACAAGTCAGACTTAAAGAGAAGAATATAGTAACTCAGTGTGTTAACTTGTATAATTGCCTCTGTATCGGAGTAAATATAGTTTAATAGACTAGGCCACATTGGGATGTACACTCACTAGCCCATAAATAAACATTTGGAGAATATGTGATCATCAATGTACTCTGGCCACACACAATAAGCACATGTCCCAAGAGACAGGTAATTGCTGTCAGGTATATCCCAAACATGCTCAAAGGTATATTGTTGGTATTTATGAATAAAATTTAACTAACTAATCAGTTTACTAACATTGAAAAAGTGACTAAAAATCAAAACAGGAAATTATTCTCAATCAATTAAATACTGCTCAGAGAAATATGGTGTAGCTTACTGGTAGAGAACTTCACTAGCATATGGGAATTCCTAGGTCTGATCTCCTGTACCTCAAAAGCACCAAGAACTGGATTCTAACACTGGGACAGAAGGTTAAAGTGTATTAAGCCACAGGATAACCTAAAGCTGTTTTGCCTTGAATATTTACCTAGAATTTCTTTAGTTCTCACTGATTTATTTCAGAATCACAGCTAGGAGTTAAGGTAGGAGATAAGTTGCCTCAGCAATAGGAAAGAGAGAGCTATGATCATGTGAAGTCCAGTGCTTTCTTAGATTACCTGTAACTAGACTGTGCAAGCTCTCAGTTGGAGATTGGGGGACACGTAGGTTGTGAAACCTGCTTTCCTCTTGGCCTTTCCCTTTCACAGAAATTAGAGCGTGACTGTTCTCTCCTTTCTTGACACATTTTGTGGAGTTTGAAGTAGTGTTTTCTAACATGGACTTGATCGCAGCACAGTATGCATTGCAGAACACTTTTCTGTAATGCCTAGCTGAACATGCTCCTGACTTTCGGACAATTGGGAACAAGCTATCCATGACATGGTGTTCACTTTTATATCTAAAACCCAAATTTAATCTATTAGAAAAAATCAGGAAATAGATTATAGGGACTGGCAATCTATAAATAAAATGAAAGAAATTGTTTGCTCCTGTCTCTCCAGGGACACACTTAGATGGGATGATAATAATGAACTTCACCTAATACAACTCTTCAAGCAGACCTATCTCTTGTAACTGAAACGTTACAAGATTAATTCAACAGTCTAGTGTTGTGCCAATTGTAAGCCAAACAAAAAGGAAAACTAAACTCAGAGAATGAAAATGTTACATACTTCCGGGCTGTGAGTCCTCCAAGCCAGAATGAAGATTCGTAGAGTGATTGTCCAAAAACAATTCCACGAGTCAATACCATAAATCAGGCCCAGATGTCACAAACACAATAAATCAATGGAAACTGCCAAACCACTTCTCTCTATCTACTGGATTTAATTAAAGTCACCACTGAGTTTATGAGAAGCCTTCCAGTAGAGCAGATAATATCACTCAAGCTCAGCTTCCACCCAGACTTCATGTGTGAGACATATGTTCCATTTTAATCTCTAGTCCTAAGAAGCTTGACAGCATTAAGCACAGTGATGCAGTGAGTCTCTCTGTCTTCTACTCTCCCTTCCAAATCAAAACTTAAAACAAAAAAGTATCACAGTGCTTGGTGATTTTTAATTATTTAGTGAATCTGTTTCAGATATCCCAACCCTAGTTCATTGTCTACAACAATCTGATCCCAAGCATCTCATAAATGCCACTGAAGAGAAAGACAAAAAAAGAATGGAAGGAAAGAGAATAAATACACAGCACTATGGAATCATGAGGCAGCTGGAAGACACAGAATTGAAGGCCTAGAGTTTAGAAACCTCACTGGTCCTTGAATAGAAAGGATCTCTCAAGTTTACTGCAGACTATTATAATTTAAAGTATGGCCTTATTCATCATGAACCATCTCTAAAATCAGTCAGCAGAATTCTTTCTCACAGTTTCCTTGTAGATTCTTGGCTCCCTTTTATAAATACAGAACAGAATCTGTTAGGCATTTTTTGCCTGGAGTTATTGACGTGTTTTAAATTATGCTGTTTTATGTCCATTTTTAATAGAACAGAAATGTGCTACAAATGATCTTTATTAAGAGACTGCCTCAGGTGCTGTGCAGGCTCTTGATTTAACAGCATCTCCAAGCAGACAGGCAGAGCTTGTTAATAGGCTTTTCCAGACCTTTGGCTTCTGTGAGATGTAAGTGGATTATTTAAGTTTGTTTGTCAGGCTATCATCTTTTTACATCACTGTTTGAATAATCACCACAAAAGCCCATTGCTCGGGCCTAATTAACAAAATGTACAAAATCCTCAGCATAGAGGTTTTATTGATTGGTCTTCTCCGTATGAAGTGTATGAGCTCCAGGGCTTCCTGTCTGAGATAGATTCTCATCTTGGTGTTACATAGGAATCGTCAGTGTGTTTCCACCCCAAAGGCTTGTATCAGGTCTTTCAGCTACTAACATACCAGAAGGAACCTCATTTATTGGTGTGGCTTAAATATCAATACGATTGACAAGACATGATTCCTTAAGAAAATTTCACTACTCATTATAAAACTGCTCAGATACTATTAGTTCCTGGTCTTTTTCTTAGAACTTGATTCTTAAAGAGGTAATTTCAATTAAAAAAACGTAATGATCAGGAAGCAGATGAAAATAAGTTTTACCTGTATGAAGAAAAAAATGCTAGAATAAATATATGGCTGGAAGTGTGGAAAGGAAATAAGTTAATGTATCATTTGATTTTTCATTAACCAAGGTATCATTTGGACACGTATTTCAGGGTATGAGCGAAAGTATTAGAATAAATAGAGAAACAGTCCTCACGTGTCACTGTTCACACAGAGCTTTAAAATTAAAGATGGCACCCTTTTCAGAATCCCATGCATTAAAGCTAAACAACTACTTCCACTATATAGCATGATGAGCTTTTCATAGGATCTCAGTAAAAATCACACAGGATAAGAAATTCTGTTTGATGACTTAGCAAGCTTTTTATAATGTTTAGTAGGTAAATATTTAAAGAAGTGCTTTAGACATGTTTGTTCCAGCACTGGGGTTTGAATATAAGGGCTTGTGTGCTTGCTTAGCTTGTTGTTTTTTGTTGGTTTTTTTTTTTTTTAATTTTTTGCTTAAGGCTAGCCCTTTACCATTTGAGCCACAGTTCTAGTTTGGCTTGGTGGTGGTTAATTAAAAATAAGTATTTCATGGAATTTTGGCCTGGGCTGGCTTTGAACTGAGATCCTCAGACTTCAGACTCGTGAGTAATGATTACAGGGATGATCCACCCGCATTTGGCACAGCTTTTTAGAGCTTGTTTGGTACAATATTTAGTCTTAAAATGGCTAGTATAAGACAATTTTTTTTCAATGTACTAGTACATATACAGATTAGAAATTTTTTTGTAAGTTTGATATTTAAAAAAATTCATGGTTCTAATTAGGAGATTACTACATAAATAACAGAAAATTAAATTCAGACAGCTACATGAACATTACTTGGGCACTCAGCCAGAACACCTACGAAGAAATGAATTCACTGAGAAAACTTAAAGGTCCTAGTTCTAAGAATGAAAGGAAGCAGTTATACGTATTTAATCTGAACAAATTAGCTTTTTATTCTAGTCAGAGATCTTTGCTGAATTTGGGGATCATTTCTTTCTGGAGCAAATTGCCCATGCAATGACAAGCACACACACATAGGCATTCACCAACAGAAAACTGAATCCAGAAGAAATGTGACAATCACCTGTCATGTGTCAGCCTTTCTATTCCAGACTAAATTCTCTAGATGAGTGTCAAAGCATTTGTCTTAATATTTTTATAAAAAATGAAAATAGAGTGGAATAGAGCCAAAGGGTTAGCTAGGTCAAGTCCAGGTCAAGTCCAAAAGGCTGAATAGGATATGAAAAATACTTTCTGGGTATTCTTGAACTGCTAAGCATAGATTATGCCCCCAGAAGGAATCTGCTTCCTGTACAAGCAGCTCCTTCCATGAGCCACAGGGGAATTGAAGTCTTCCTTAGAGTCAATAGAAGTAATAATAGCAACACCAGTTCTTAACACAGACCAGTGTTGTGAGCTTGCCTTGTTTCCCATGCCCTTAATTAATGTGTTACTTTCTCCAGGTTCTTCCATTTGAAAACACCTCAAAAAAGAAGCGAGGATCATTATTTCTATTTTACTTATGTCTAAAGACATTGAGATTAGCAATTATTGCAAAATTTCCAAATCATAAGAAATAGACATTTAAACCTAAAAATAATTTGAAATCAGCCCATGATCCACTGCAGTAAATATACCAAGTCCATGACGAATGCACAGATAGCTTGGGTAGTTTTTGAATGAAAGAGGTGGAAACCTGTCACTTTTTACAGTCTGTTGTTTTCTTGGGTTTTGCAAGAGATGCTCTTTAAGGTAAGCTTGTTATCACTTGCCTAGACACCAATGAGCTACAATTATTTCTTTATTAAGAAAAAAATTCAGTGTGTTGAGGGAGGTGTCTCTCTCTGAAAACATGCCAACCCAAGAGGCCTTGTCAGTTTTTTGGCAAATAGACATCTAAACACATAAAAACATGTTTAAACACTATCATTTATGCATAATTCTTTCTTGGCGTCATCTCTCACTTGCCCCAATTTGAAGCCAGAAAACACTTATTTTTCCTTTTTTTATGCTCTAGAAATAATCCAGCTTTAAGTGGATCTAATTCCTTCCCAGAAGAGAAACAGCCTTGTCAGGACTTGGTGGTGTGTGCTGTCTTTGAGACATCGCGGATTCCATTTGCACACAGCTGCAAGGGCTCTGCAAGCTGGTACTCAGCCAGAGCTCTGTACCCGCTGAGAGCTCCAGTCTGGAGTGATAAACACACAGCTGCCTGTGGTGAGGGCCACAGGCAAAATAGATGGCCACGTCTCTACCAGAGTCAAGCAAAGTCTCCACAAATCATCCATCCCACTGCTTCCATGCTAAATATCATGGAATCAGTGCAACATGGTAGGTTCTCTCTATGGAAAGGGAGGGGGAGGCAGAAGCAATTTAAAGCAAGGGGAGAGAGTAAGTGGCTGTAAGTCCTTTGCATAGTCTTGCTTGAGGGCTGATTTACTGCCAGGAAGCCCTCTTGTTTCAAATAGTTCATAAAGCCTATGACCTGAGTACTTGCCCACGGGACCACAATAACATTTATCTAGCGTAAATTAATGTGTTTCAACCACTAATTCAATTTGGCTGTCTCATTCTTTTGGTTTTGGCAAAGCCTAGCTGGCTATAAAGTCACTCCGTGACTCACGAATGACTGTTTGTTAAGAAGTCACACACCACTAAGAACAAAGAGTGCTATTAGTTGAGTAGTCATAAAAATATCCCTCCAGAGCACCTTTGGAACTGTGCTAATTGAAACTTCCTCTTTAGAGGAGGCTGAGCAAAACCAGCTGTGGGAGCCAAACAGAAACAGATTTCAACATCACATTCAAAGCCTAGCAAATTCAGAATGAGCTGCCTATGAGAAGAGAGGGCATTCCAGCCAGAAAGAAGGCTCCCACCAGCTCTGCCCTGCTGCTATCAGAGCATATGACCTGAGCTCAAGGAAGGCTTGAAAATCAAAAACCCATACTGCAATCCTCCTAAAATTCCAGACCTGCCAACATTCACGAGAAACACGCAAGCAAAATCCACAAATGTTGAGTGAATTTACAAAGATGAAGTGGTACATTATTCTAAAGGGGTAAGCAATAGGTAAGAATAAGAGCGTGTTTTCATGGAGAGAGCTTTAGAGGACATCTTTTTTTTTTTTTTTTTTTTTTTGCCAGTCCTGGGCTTGGACTCAGGGCCTGAGCACTGTCCTTGAAGTTTCTCAAAGCTAGAGCTCTACTGCTTGAGCCTCAGCACCACTTCCGGCTATGTGGTACCAAGGAATTGAACCCTGGTTTTCATGCATGCTAGGCAAGCACTCTACCACTAGGCCAAACTCCCAGCCCGAGGACATCTTATTGGTATACACACACACACACATGTACAAACACATATACACATATTCATGCACAGATACACATGCATACACACAAAATATACATACATATATATACACATGCACATACACAAAACACATACATACACACATACATACAAACATAAGACACATATACATTTGCAGATGAGCAGATAAAAAAATCTAATTGAGGAAAAAAAAAAACCTCTAGGACCACCCCCCCCCCAAAAAAAACAAACAACCCATAACACAACAAAAAGCCTAAAGGAATGGAATTATCTAATCCTGCCTCTTTTACCAGTTAGGAATCTTTTTCCAGGACATAAGAGCTACATTTAATGTTTATACAAAATGGGGAAGGGAAGGGGAAAAAGAAGATGATTGGAAGGGGATTGGGGAAGGGAAAGTGGGAGAAAAACATGAGAAGGGGTATCAATGTTCAAGAAATAATGTACCCACTACTTGATGAATGTAACTGTAATCCCTATAAATGTTACTCCAACAATAAAAACACAATTTTAAAAAAGGGCTGTATTCTCTTAGTGGTAGAGTGCTTGCCTAGCATGCACAAAGACCCGGGTTCGACTCCTCGGTACCACATAAGTAGCAAAAAAGCCAGAAGTGGTGCTGTGGCTCAAGCAGTAGAGATCTAGCCTTGAGAAAAATCCAGGGACAGAGCTCAGGCCCTGAGCCCAAGCCCAGGACTGGCAAAAAAAGGACTGTATTCTGCCAATGTATGTAGCAGAAAACACATTATCGATTTTCAGAAAACGTGAAATAAGCCTGAGTTTTCTACTTGCTTTACTATGGGGTGATTTAGCCATTTGAAAATGAAGCAGCCATTGATAAACAATACATTTTACCTAAAATTTTTTTTTCAGGTTCTTTTTTTCCTTTTTTTTAATATATTTTTTTGTAATTAATACAAGGGTTACAGGATATTTGCCAGATAGATGGTGCATTAATTCCCATACATTGATACCCTTTCTCATGTCTTGGTCCCCATTTCCCTCCCCTCCACCCCCACTCGTCATCTTGTTTTCCCCCTTCCCTATCCAATTTCAGATAACCAAATACAAATATAACTGATATATCAGGTAACAAAGTGAGAAACTGTAACAATATGAGATAACCAAGGGGCAGAAAAAGACATGAGAGATAACATAGTACCTTAAGAACAACTATCATTCATTATATGGCTTTTGTTTCTATATCCTAGAGATCCTTTCATTTAGCGTCCTACTATGTGGCCTTAAGTATCAAGGTTTTTCTCTATTGCAAATCTCTGCTAGGAGAGGCCAAGGTTTCTACTGAGTATGACAAATGAGGGAAACCATTGAGCCTAAGTTCCTTTGAGTCTGGCTTACTTCACTTAATATGATCTTTTCTAAGTCTTTCCATTTCCTAACAAATGGGGCAATGTCATTCTTTATGACAGCAGCATAGAATTCCGTTGTATACAAATACCACATCTTGCTGATCCACTCATCAACTGAGGGACATCTAGGTTGGTTCCATATCTTTGCTATGGTGAATAATGCTGCAATGAACATTGTTGTGCTGGTGGATTTAGTATGCCCTTGTTTCTGGATGATTGGGTAAATGCCAAGTACTGGAATTTCTGGGTCATAGGGAAGCTCTATGTTTAGTCTTTTGAGGCACTGCCACACTGCTTTCCATAGTGGTTGAACAAGTTTGCACTCCCACCAACATTGTAGCAGTGACCCTCCTGGCCACATCCCCTCCAGCATCTGTTGTTATTAGTTTTCTTGATCCTGGCCATTCTAACTGGAGTGAGGTGGAATCTTAGAGTTGTTTTGATTTGCATTTCTTTTATGACTAGAGATGTTGAGCATTTCTTCATGTGTCTATAGGCCATTTTTGTTTCTTCTTCAGAGAAGACTCTCTTTAAGTCTTTGGCCCATCTTTTAATGGGATGGTTGTTACTTTGGAGATTAGTTTTGGAGTGATTCAATTTTTTGAGCTGTTGATATATTTTAGATATGAGGCCTTTGTCTGTTGTATGATTGCTGAAGATCTTCTCCCACTCTGTAGGCTTCCTGATTAGTTTACCAGCTATGTCCTTTGCCATACAAAAGCTCTGCAGTTTAATGCAGTCCCACTTATCCAGCCTTTCTCTGATTTGTTGTGATTCTTGGTTCTTATTAAGAACCTGTGCCAAGGAGGTCTTATTAAGACCTGTGCCAAGGAGGTCTAGGGTATCTCCTATACATTCTTGTAAAGTTTTCAGTGTGTTGAGTTTTACCTCCAGGTCTTTGATCCATTTGGAGTTAATTCTAATGCAGGGTGACAAAGAAGGATCCAACTTTAGTTTTCTGCAAGTGTTTAACCAGTTCTGCCAGCATCACTTGTTAAAGAGACTATCTTTCTTCCATTCTATTTTTTTGGCTCCCTTGTCAAAGATTAGGTGGCCATAGGTCTGTGGTTTAATATCTGGGTCCTCAGTTCTATTCCATTGGTCTTCAGGCCTGTTCTTATGCCAGTACCAAGCTGTTTTGAGAATGATAGCCCTGTAATAGAGTCTAAAGTTTGGAACTGAAATTCCTCCAGCGCTGTTCTTTCTGCTAAGAAGTGTTTTTGCTATACGGGGTCTTTTATTATTCCATATGAAATTTTGGATTGCCTCTTCTATTTCTTTAAAGAATGACATTGGGATATTGATGGGTATTGCATTGAATTTGTAGATAGCCCTTGGCAAGGTTGTCATTTTCACAATGTTGATTCTTCCAATCCAGGAGCATGGGAGGTTTTTCCATTTCCTTAGTTCTGCTTTAATTTCCTTTTTCAGGGTTTTAAAGTTTTCATCAGAAAGGCCCTTTACATTCTTAGTTAAGGTAATTCCTAGGTACTTTATTTTCTTTGAGGCTATTGTGAAAGGAGTTGCTTTCCTGATTATTGCCTCATTCCCCTCACTGTTGGCGTAGAGGAAGGCAGTTGATTTTTGAGGGTTAATTTTATAGCCTGCTACCCTTCCAAAGTTTTGAATCAGCTCAAGGAGCTTGGGAGTAGAGTCTATAGGATTCTTTAAATACAGGATCATGTCATCTGCAAAAAGGGAAAGTTTTACTTCCTCTTTCCCTATTTGGATCTCCTTTATGCTTGCTTCTTGCCTTTTTGTTCTGGCTAGGAATTCTAATACTATGTTAAAGAGGAGTGGAGAGAGTGGACATCCTTGTCTCATTCCTGATTTTAGAGGGAATGGCTTTAGCTTTTCGCCATTAAGTATACTACTAGCTGTGGGTTTGACATATACAGCCTTTATTATACTGAGGAATGTTCCATGGATTCCTACTTTCTCCAGAGCTTTTAACAGAAAGGGGTGTTGGATCTTGTCAAATGCCTTTTCTGCATCTATTGAGATGCTCCTGATGAGGTGTTGAATTATATTAATTGATTTGCGTATGTTGAACCAGCTTTGCCTCCCTGTGATGAATTCTGTTTGATCATAGTGTATAATTTTTTTGATAAGTTGTTGTAGACAGTTGGCCAGTATTTTGTTGAGAAGTTTTGCATCGATGTTCATCAAAGAAATAGGTCTATAGTTCTCTTTCTTTGATGAATCTCTGTCTGGTTTGGGGATGAGGGTTATACTGGCTTCAGAGAACGTGTTTGGTAAAGAACCTTCGTTTTCAATTTCGTTGAAGAGCTTGAGGAGTAATGGTGTGAGCTCTGCTTTGAAGACCTTATAGAATTCAGCTGTGAATCCATCTGGCCCTGTGCTTTTCTTAGGTGGAAGGTCTCTAATTGCCATTTCTATTTCAGTGCTAGAAATAGGCCTGTTTAGTTGGGTTAGTTCTTCTTGGTTCAGTGTGTGTATGTTAATATTGGCTAGGAAGTCATCCATTTCTTCTAGATTCTCAAATTTGTTGGCGTAAAGGTTTGAGAAATATTCCCTCATTATACTCTGGATCTTGGTAATTTCTGTTGTGATATTACCATTTTCGTCTGCGATTTTGTTTATTTCGGTATGCTCCCTTCTTTTTTTGGTAAGATTTGCTAAGGGTTTGTCAATTTCGTTAATTCTTTCAAAGAACTAACTCCTTGTTTTGTTGATTCTTTCTATAGTTTTTTTAGATTCCAAATCATTCAATTCTGCTTTGATTTTGATAATTTGCTTCCTTCTAGTAGGATTAGGGCTGGTTTGTTGCTCTTTTCCAAGGAGCTTAAGGTGACACATTAACTTGTTGGTTTGCGATTTTTCCAACTTGTTGTTGTAGGCACTCAGAGCTATAAATTTTCCTCTGAGTACTTCCTTTGCCATGGCCCCAAGGAGCTGGTATTTTGTGTGCTCCTTTTGTTAAATTTCATAAACTGTTGGATTTCTGTTCTGATCTCTTCGATGACCCATTGGTGATTCAACAATGTGTTGTTCAATCTCCATGAGTTACAGGGTTATCGTTGGTGGAGATGGGTGTTCAGTTCCAATTTGATGCCCTTGTGGTCTGAGAGAGTGCATGGAATAATTTCAGTGTTTCTGAATCTGTCCAGTTTTGTTTTATGGCCTAAAATGTGGTCTATTTTGGAAAATGTTCCATATGCTGCTGAGAAAAACATATATTGTATTGTTGCTGGGTGGAATAATCTGCAGATGTCTGTTAGATCTAGTTGGTGTATATAGTTGTTCAATTCTAAGGTTTCTCTGTTGAGTTTTTGCCTTGTTGATCTGTCCACAGGTGAGAGTGGTGTGTTAAAGTCACCAACAATCACTGTGTTTCGATCTATGTATGGTTTCAGTGAAAGTAAAGTTTGCTTGATGAAGTTCAGAGCTCCGGGATTCGGTGTGTAGATATTTAGGATGGTTATGTCTTGCTGGAGGAAAGATCCCTTTAGTAGTATGTAGTAACCTTCTTTGTCTTTTCTCACTAATTTTAGTTTGAAGTCTATTTTATCTGATATGAGGATGGCAACTCCAGCCTGTTTATGGGGGCCGTTAGCTTGATAGAGTTTATTCCAACCTTTCATTTTCAAAAGGTGTTTGTATTTTTGGGTAAGATGTGTCTCCTGAAGACAGCAGAACGATGGATCTTGTTTTTTTGATCCAACTAGAGAATCTATGCCATTTAATTGGAGAGTAAATTCCATTGATATTGAGAGTCAGGATTGAGAAATATTTATTAGTTCCTGACATTTTTACAAGCTTTCATTAGGGCCTGTGTCTTGATAGTTTTGTGGTACTTAGATGTTATGAGTTTTAGGTGCCATGTCTTTCTCTGTATTACATTTGTGTTGGTTTTCCATGTGTAGAACATCTTTGAGAATTGTCTGTAGTGTTGGTTTTGTTGCTACATAATGTTGAAGCTTTTCCTTGGAATGGAATGTTTTTATTGTTCCCTCAGTTATGAATGAGAGCTTATCTTGGTACAGTATTCTTGGTTGGTAATTATTTGACTTCAGGGCATGGTATATATCGTTCCAATCTCTTCTTGCTTGCATGGTCTCTGCTGAGAAATCTCGGGATATTCTGATTGGTTTGCCTTTATAGGTGATTGTTCTCTTCTCCCTGACTGCTTTTAGGATCCTATCTTTGGCCTCTATTGATACAGTTCGGATTATAATGTGGCAGTGGGATGTCCTTTTCTGGTCAGGTCTGTTTGGGGTTCTAAAAGCTTCTTGTATCTGGATGGGCCTGCCCTCTGGATATTTGGGAAGTTCTCTGAGATGATTCCCTGAAGAATATTTCCCCCAAAATTTTTATTTAATTTAGTGAATTCAGTGCTCAGAAATATTTCAAGCAAGTTTTGCTTTATAACACCATTGTACAGCATATGAATTTGGAAGGATTACGAGTCTCTTTATTTTCTTATGTGTCTGTTTAATGAGGTTTGTAGTTTCATGTTAAAGGCATCGTGATTCCTGAAGACACTGACTGGGTGGGGTGTTTTATTTATGTTAGTGTGTAGCTTATGGTGCAAAGGCAAGAGGAACTCTATGCATTCTAAGAATTATCAAGATTGTTCTAGAGGATGTTTGGACCCCACTTTGTAACAGCATTAAAGCTGTCAGTCCACTTCATGTTCACCTTCTCTTTGCAATGAAATTTCCCTTTTATCACAAATAGAACATATGAAACATTCTCATTGTATTGAAACGGAAGCTGAAAATGAGTTATCCTTGCAGAAGCATTCATGTGGTCATACATACTTATTCAATTCTATCTCTGCTGCATTTTTTGCTGAAAAATTTACATCTAGAGCTTAACAGACTGATGAAAATATAGCCTCTGGTGCTTAGCATGTGGTGTTCTGAATTTGCAAGATGACCAGAGCAGAGTGTTTTGATTGTTTTATTATTTGTATGGCTTATCCTACTCCTGAATCATCACCAATATACTGTGCAGTTCACATCCCAGAACTCTGTTCCTGATTTCACTGATCTCATTTGCTCTAGTGCTAGACATATTTGAAGGCTTACATTAGTAACTTTAGACCTGACAAAGAAGACCAGAAAGTTGAAAGACTTTCCATATGTAACAAGTTATGCTAGGCTACTGTAGTTCATGCTTGTATTGAGTAAGCTGAGATCTGAAGATTATGGTTCAAAGCCAGGCCAGGAAGTCCATGAGATTCTTACCTTCAATTAATCATCAAAACCCAGATGTAGAGTCATGGCTCAAGTGGTAGAGTTGTAGCCTTGAGCCAAAAAGTTCAGGAATAGCTCCCAGGCCCTTGAGTACAAACCTGACAAAGAAAGATGGGGGTGTGGAGAGAAAGAGAGAATGATAGAAGGAATTAAGTCAGGAAAAATTAACATATAAAACCTGGACAAACACAATACTTCAGTGCTATGCCACTTGAGTCATACCACCAGCATAAATTTTGCTGGTATTTTTTTCCTTGTTGTGTAATTTGGAGATCGAGTCTTGAATTACAAATCCTCTGGATTTCAACTTGCTGAGTAGCTAGGTTAACAGTTATGAGAATATCAGAATGTATCATAGAATAAAAATTCAAACTTTTAATCAAGAAGCAGTTTATTAATTTTTCTCATTAGTTCTTGCAGGCACTAGAGAGTACTTCCCTGATACTCTTCCACTTAAGTCACACCTCACACCATGATTTTTGCTAGTTATTTTGGAAATGGAGTCTTGTGGACTCATCTGCCTACACATCATGAAAACCTAATATGCTTTCAGTCTCCCGAGTAGATAAGATTACAGATATGAGTCACAGAGGACCACTTAAAATATTCTCTAAAAACCCCAAAGAGATAATTTCTTCTGTTATTACCCAAACTAGTTAATCAGAATATTCTAACATCAGTATTCTCATACTAGAAGTTTTCAGTTATGTAAGAATTCAAACAACAAAAAGGTAAAATTACATCTAGGTTTCATATGCTCACAAAGAGAAGTCATTCCCAGGAAAGTGGTTTATAGACTCTCATTTCTTCCCTCTTGCTTCATTCCTCAGAAAAATGTGCATTCTAAAAGCAGTCAAGCAGCTACTCCCAAGATGGAAGCAGCTAATCACAGCCTTCTCCTTGCTCTCACGTGATAGATAATCACTTTCCATGAACACAAGCTCACAGAAATCCAGGGTCAGGCTGCTTCTGAAAGATGCTGTTCCACATTCAAGAAGGAAAATCCAATATAAGTTCAGGACTAAACAAAAATTCACCTCTAGCCAGTAGGACTGTGGCAGACTATACCTATCAACCCTGGGAATTAGGGTAAGTGCGTGAGCTCTCCAGGACAAAGACTAGGCCAGAAGTCATGTAATCGCACACAAAATTAATTCATATAGTGATCACTTCTTTCTTTCTTTCTTTCTTTCTCTTTTTTCTTTGTTTTTCTTTTTCTTTTGTTCTCTATTTCTCCTTTTCTTTCTTTCTTTTTGCTCTTTTATCTCTTTTTCTTTATATCTTCATCTTTATTTTCCTTCCTTCCTTCCTTCTTTCCTTCCTTCCTTCCTTTCTTCCTCTCTTTATTTGAACTCAGGATTTGAAGTTTGCTTGGCTTTCTTAGTTGACTGATGTCCCACTATTTAAGACATCATTCCAGCCCAGATTTATGTTGTGATTTTGGAGATGGAATCTTGAACTAGAATCTCCTGGATCTCAGCCTCTTGAGTAGCTTGGATTATAGATGTAAAGAGTTACTATAGGATAAAAATTTTTAAATTTATTATGAAGCATATGACTTCCCAGAGCACTGAGCTCATGAACTTTAAGAACTAAAATAATATATTTCAGTATTGCTTGACTAATAAGAAGAGGTGACATCTCTTTCTTTCCAGGCCATGTTTCTGTATCTACATTTCTCATGCTTTTAAGACCAAGGTTTTGTCAATGAAAGGAAGCTGATAGATGTTGCTAGATGAAAAACAAAACAAACAAATACCCCTGACCCCAAAATGCACAATTATGTCCTGGCCATCTTTCACTTCCTTAAACATAGTTAAGGGATATAAATAGAAAAAGTAGCAAGCTCTTATGTCTGAGGATGGAAGGGGAAAATGAAATCCCACAGTAAGCCTGGCAAGGAAATTTATTTTTATCATAATTGTTATTGAATTTTTCTGAAGATACTTGATAGAACAATAAAAATAAGATTAAACAAAGACTAGAATCCCAGTAAATGAAGCTTGGTGATCCTTCTAAGGACTTATCATGATATTAGAAAGGGAAGCTAAGTAGCTGAGCAGAACTTGCCATAACTTTACAGTCTAGAGACCACCAGAATTGGACAATGTGTGCTGAAATTCTTGGGCTCCATTTGAGTAATATTAATTTGGATTTAAACCACTTTTGTAGAAACAGCCACAGGTTCAAAGCACTTTAATCCAGCTTTAGTGATTCCAGACATTCCAAATTGGTCATGCCATGAGGTATCCACTAAAAGAAATGAAAACAAAAAAGTATTGTAGTCATCATTCACTGAATTTTTTCCATGTGAAATTTAATGAGATGCAACTTACATTCAGTTCATATTTCACAATTTTTGTATAATTGTATGAATTTTAAAGAGGACATACACTCATGTAACTGCTACCATAAGGAAGATACAGGTTCCTTCTTCTTTATTCCTCTTTCTACTTCTCCCCTTCCTCCTCACCCTCCTCCTCCTCTTCCTCCTTTTCTTTCTCCTCCTCCTACTTCCTCTTTTTCTTCTTCCTCTTCCCCTTTTCCTCCATTTCCCCTTCTCCTTCTCTCTTCTTCTTTTTTCCTCCTCTGTTCCTTCCTCTTTCGTTTATACAGAACCTCATCCATGATAAGCAGGCACACAATCACTGACCTACTCTCTCATGCTTCTTATGATTAAACCCCTTCACACTCATTGGCCATAGAATATACTGATATAATATTAAAGGAACTCTGATTAGAGCCAACACTATGATGTTTCAATTTTCACCCTCCAAAATGTGAGTTAAATAGACTTCTTTTCTAAGTCTTTCCCTTTCTTTAAGAATGAGGTGATGCCATTCTTTCTGATGGAAGCATACAATTCTATTGTATGTATGTATGTATGTATGTATGTATGTATGTATGTATGTATCACATTTTCTTGATCCATTCATCTACTGAGGAGCACCTGGGTTGGTTACATATTGGAGCTATGGTAACTAATGATAGACCCAAAGAAACATAGGCTCCATGATTTCCCTCACTTGTAGTAATAGTTCAATAGCTATGAACATATGATCATATAAAATTATGCTAATCAAAATGGACTCCAAGATATGGAAACGAGGATATTTTTTAGTGTACTATGTGAAGTTGTTTCTTTTTTATTTCATTTTTCTTTCTTTGATTTATTCACTTTCTGTCACTGCTTTTGAATTTGGTACTTTGTGTCTTGTTTATCTGATTTGGGGAAGAAAATGGGAATAACAAAATGGTGAGCCAAAGGACAAAGAGTGAATCAATGCAACAGCTATACTCACAATACACTTCATTAGAAATGAGCTTTACAATTTGGTTACAGAGTCGGGGGTAGGCAATGTGGGAGAAAAACGAGGAAGGAGATAACAGTGTTTGACAAGAAATGTACTCACTACCTCACTTATATAACTCCTCGGTATCATTTTTCCAGTAAAATTAATTTAAAAATTTTAAAAACTAAGAGGAAAAAACCTCTTTTTTAATACTTATATAGCCTCGTGAACATTTGATGTAGCTAGATTCCTTTTCTTTCTTAAATTGTAAAACAAAGAGAAACATCACCATCTAAGTGTGTAATTGTATCCATTTCCACTTTTAGTTTTCAATTTCCTCAGAACAAATAAGGATTGTCCATATGCATTTTTTAGAATTTTATTAAAGAATTTATTAACATTGATTTTTACATCATATTTCAAATGACAAGTTTAACAAACAAGTGTTCAAGAAGGGACTCTCTATATACAATCACTGGCACTTAGTTTTTAGAACTTAATCAAAATTAGGCTAAGGGTTTATATGTCATAGAAACATATTAATTTATGAAATAAAATATTATGTCTATAGAGTCATAGGTTTTTATGTCTGTATAGTTATGTTTATATTTCCATTACCATGTCCATAGTATTGGGTATGCAAATATTGAGTCCTCGCTCTTGTACTTTTTGGATTTAATAGCCACATATTAAGAATACCATGCACCTTTTGTTCCTTTAGTCTTGACTTGTCTCACTCAACATGATTCGCTCTAGATTCATCCACTTCCCTGTAAATGCCATTATTTTATCTTGTCTGTTGGCTATGTAGAATTCCATTGTGTGTATATATATATATATATACATATATATACATATATATATTTTTTTCTGTATCCATTCATCTGCAGTAGGGCATCTGGATTGTTTCCATTGCCTGGCTATTGTGAATAGTGCAGAGATGAACATAGCTGAGCAGGTGTCCTTATCATATCTTGGGTTATGATGTTCAGGGTAGATGCCCAGAAGTGGTATGGTGGGATCATAGGGAAGGTCAATTTTCAGTTCTTTAAGAAACCTCCACACTGCTTTCCAGAGTGGCTGAACTAGTTTACATTCCCACCAGCAGTGTAGTAGGGTTCCTTTTTCTCCACAACCCCACCAGCAACTGTCATTGTCTGAGTTCAAAATCTTGGCCATTCTTGTTGGGGTAAGGTGGTATTGAAAAATCAATTTACTTCTTTAGCTATTCAACAATTCTATTCTTAGTTATTTTCTTATTTGGTTATGAGAGTTCCTCATGTGTCAGGATTCGAAGAGATTTGGGCAAATGTTTGATCATAGTCTGTGGCTTGTCTTTTCAAGGACTAGAAAATTTTCCTTTCTGGAATCCTGTAGGGCTTCATATGTTTCCCCAGGGAATGCCTCATGCCACGATCCACCAACCCACACCTCTGTACTATCTGAGACTACACTGAACTTACTAGAAGAGATGAGATCTTCTCCAAAGTGCCACCTCTGGAGAAACAGTGAAGTAGATATGAGATCCTACATTGGCTCTTAAACCTCAGTTATTTTTATATGATCACCTAATACAAATATTTATTTAAAATGATAATTTACTTTTTGAATTGCATTAGAATCACATATAATATATATTCCCATATATATGTATATACATATATATATATATATATATACATACATACACGTGTGTTTGGAATCCTTAGTGCTTTCCCTTGGGATATTTGCTCTTTGTTTTACTTGACTCCCTTAATTCTAGATTCTTACGTAGGCTTCAGCTTTGATTTGATTCACTTTAGAATGAGGGGATATTCAATTTTTTTTCACTCAGGTAAACTTCATAAACAGCTTTTATTGGATCTTCGCATGAATAGAAAAGATCTTTGGCATTTTATCATGATCGCCTCAAATATCCTGAACATTTCTGAAGAAAATTAGCTTAACCATATTGATTTCCTCAGTCCACGAGCAGCATTTCATACTTCTCAGTTTCTAAATCTTGTCCATATTTTATGAGGCTGAGAACAAAATATTTCATAATTTGGGGTTATTATAAACAGTACTACTTGATTTAATTTGTTTCTGATTTCTCATTGCGGGTATATTGAAAAACATTGATTTTTATATATTGACTTTCCTTTCAATAATCTTGCTAAGTTCACCATTTGGCCCTAATAACTTCGGTATAGATTCTGTAGGATTTTACATTCAGATCCTCATGTCATTTGGGGGTCTTTTTCAAAGCAAAATGCCTGCCTACCAATTCTTATTACATTAGCTTGGACTTACAGTGAACACAAATAGAAACAATACACAGCTGGTTCCACTATTAAGGGTAAGACATTCAGTATTTCTCTAAAAAAACTGAAACGATGTTAAATCAATGTCCTTTATCTGGTTGAAACGTTTCCTTACTGCTTATTTAAAGGAGACACTGAAAAAATCATTAACAGATACTCAATTTTATCAAAAGCTTCTTGTGCATCTATTGAGAAGGTCATGTGAATTGTTGTACTGAAACTATTTTGTGTCTGCATGTGAGGATGTGTACTGGTCCCAGGGCTTTTTTTCAGCTTTGTGATCCATGATTGATGCTCTATCGGCTGATTTCAGCATTTTGCTGATTAGTTAGAGATAATGTCTGCACAGGCATAGAATCTCAAGATCTTCCATACCTCAGCCTCCTGAGTAGCTAGGATTGTCAGAGTAAACTAATGACTGATGATTTTTGAACCAATTTTGCACATATGGAACATGTGATAGTATGTATTTTCTTATGTTGTCGGGTTGGTCAGTATTTAATAAAAATGTTTACACGCAAAGAAAGACTTCCCCTGATGAAGATGAAGAAAAGAAGACAATGAAAACAGACTCATTATTGCTTCTCATTTTTTTGTTAATAGGTACATAACTTTAAATATCCCAGTGTTAATAAATTATTTAATAAAAAGTCTATTCATACTATTCTTGCTACACATTAAGAATAATGTTCAGAATTTTTTAGGTAGCTGAAGGGCTATAGATCTGTACTGTTTCTTTCTAGTTACACTTTTGAGTTTTATGTTACTTTCTCTGTCTGTCTGTCTGTCTGTCTGTCTGTCTGTCTCTCTCTCTCTCTCTCTCTCTCTCTCTCTCCCTCTCTCTCTTTGTCTCTCTCTCTGTGTCTCTGTCTCTCTGTTTCTCTCTCTGTCTCTGTCTCTGTCTTTCTCTCTCTCTCTCTCTCCCTCTCCCTCTCTCTCCCTTTGTCTCTCTCTGTGTCTCTGTCTCTGTTTCTCTCTCTGTGTGTCTCTGTCTCTCTGTTTCTCTCTCTCTGTCTCTCTGTCTCTCTCTGTCTCTCTCTGTCTCTGTCTCTCTGTCTCTCTCTGTCTCTCTGTCTCTGTCTCTGTCTCTCTCTGTCTCTCTCTCTCTCTCTCTCTCTCTCTCTCTCTCTCTCTCTCTCTCTCTCTCTCTCTCTCTCTCTCTCTCTTTCTGTCTCTGTCTCTCACTCTCTTTGCCAGTCCTGGAGATGGAACTTATGGCCTGGGCACTGTCCTTGGGTTTTCTCAAGGCTAGTGCTCTACCACTTGAGCCATATCACCATTTCAGATTCTTTCTATGTATGTGGTACTGAGGAATTGAACCCAGGTCTTCATGCATGCTAGGCAAGCACTATACCAAATTCCTGGACCCAGGGTCTTGCTCTCTTGACTTGTTCAGTTGGTTCTCTACCACTTGAACCGTGCCTCTAGCCCAGCATTTTGCTGATTAATTGAACATGGATTCTTGCAAACTGTATTCTCCCAGCTGGTTTTGAACTGTGATCCTCTATCTCTCATCTAGGATTACAAATATGAGCTCCTGGATCCTGGCTTAATATTGCTTTTAGCCCAGGTAGGACAAGACTGATTACATGGAAGGCAGGCAAAGACTGTCCTAAGAAGAACTGAAGAGAGGAGTAGAACTTGAGACCTTGCTTCTCTAACAATTCTATTTTCAGTTGACTTCTTGGTAGGCTGATTTTCTGTCCTGCCTTGTTCCCGCTGTTGCTCAACACAGGCATACTTCACTCCCCTCCCAAAAGGCTCAAAAGTTTAAGGCCTTGTGTGTTTTTAGTTTCTGTTTTATTTCCTTGCAGAATTAATTTGAGAAAGGCAAATGAAAATGGATAGGCTACATCTTGCTAGTTCCTGAGGTTTCTGCACATATGGACTGGAATATTTCATTTGCAAATTTACAGAAAATCAATTGCTGATAAAAATATTTGTTGATGCAATAATTTCTCAGTTTTCTTCCTTAATAAATGCCTTTCATATTTGCAAAGTGTTTTCTGTGAACATTTTTTTTCCATTTGATGAAATCCAGATTGACTACATCTAATCGGAAGATCCCTGATATTTTAAAAGTTAGTTGATTTTAAAAAAAGTATAACCTAAAAATTTAACTACAACTAACTCATGTATTTGAAGGAGGTATATATTTACTGTAGATGAAGGCTGCTTTATTCATAAGATTCCCAAAAAGTGATATTGAATGTGGTATGGTAATAACAGAGACAAAATAAAATTAACAACAAAAGTGTGGTAATAAAGATGGCCAAATAACATTATAAAATGATGACCAAATAATATTTCATTGCCTGAGTCATCTAGATAATACATAACCAAATATGAAAATAGCAGGTGTGGTGGCTCACACCTATAATCCTAACTATTCAAGAGGCCATGATCTGAGGGTCGAGGTTCAAAGCCAGCCCAGGCATTAAAGAATGAGAGACACTTACCTTTAATTTATCACTAGAAAATGGGATGTGGGGCTGTAGCTCCAGTGGTAGGGTAGTAGCCTTGAGCTGAAGAAGTCAGGGACAACACCCATAACCGATGCAAAAAAAATATTTAAAGGAAATCAAAATCACCTCTTAAATAACCTATCAATTTGCAAACCAATAATGTAACCCAAAAATACCACTCATATAAATAAAGATGTTAAAAATATATATTTTTATTTTTTTGCCTGTCCTGGGGTTTGAACTCAGGGCCTGAGCACTGTACTTGGACTTTCTCAAGGCTAGTGCTCTACCACTTGAGCCACAGCACCACTGAGTTTTTTACTATAGATATAGAACCAAGGGCTCGAACCCAGGTCTTTGTGCATGCTGGGCAATCACTCTACCCCTGGGCCAAACTCCCGGCCTGATACATCTATAGATGTATAGCCTATGAAAAAATTATAATACAATGCTAGAAACAATTTTTGCAAGCTCAAACTAAAAAAATTATTACACTCATGATGGGAGGATTTGATCATTATAGATGAATTTGTCCCTAAATTAGTGTATACATTTAATGCATTCCACAAAAGTCAGCTATTTCATCATTATATTAACTTGTCAAATTAATTAAAATATTCAGATATAAGAAGAAAGGGCAAATGAAGGCAATTTTGAAGAAGAGTAAGAATGATCATTTCCTTAAGAAATACTAAGATTCAGCAAAAAGTTATTTTACTTAATATTCCAGGTTCTAGGATAGGCACACATGAAAGGGTTCAAATATAGGAAGACAAAGACAGACTTGATTGAAAACTTATGTGAGAGATGTGGAAATGACTGCATCCTCAGAAAATAGTGATGAACCTACGGATTACTAAGACTGAAAAAATAAACTTTTGGGCAGTACTGGAGTTTGAATTCAGCTTTTCACAGTTGCTATGCAAGTATTTTGGTGTTTAAGCCATTTCCCCCAGCTCTGGTTACTATTTTTGAGTTAGGGCCTTGCTTTTTGCTTGGTCTGTTCTGGACATGCAGTTGAAGCCTTGCAAATATAACATGGAGTAGCAAAAAGAGAAAATTGTCTCAGCACCATATATGTCTGCTGTGCTGACACTAACATCTGAACATGAGAAAAGACCACACAGCCATCAGCATCTGATGAAGTTTATAAAATAGAAGGTTAGTATCTCTGCACCAACCCTAGAACTGTGAGCACCTCTGCAAAAGAGAGACAAAAATGAGGATGGAGTGGTGTTAGAGGACCACAAAGTCTCCCACTTCTTAGTATAGACTTCTCTTGTAGTATTCTTGCTTTCATAGAAACACACAGCAATAGGGCAATGTTTTGACAGTTGTTATGTGTGGACAGTAAGCGAATGGGTTTGTGCTAAATATTTTCATTAGTGTTTGGAATGCTTTGAATCAGTTATTAGAAAACAGGGTAACTCTACATTTAAAAACAACAACAACAAATTTCAAATGCAGTTTTTTTTTCTATCAAGAATGTACCTTTGACTTGTAAGTAATCACTGACAGAGTTGAGCCGCTAGTTGGAGGATATAATTGGTTACTTCTCCCCCTTTTCCTCTTCCCCCTCTGTAAGGACTCTAGCTAATCCAGCAATTCATGGACCTGGGCTCTTTGCTGCAGCTGTGTGCTAAGTCTACACTAAACCCCTCAAATTAGTAATGGATAATAATACGCTAATTAAAACTAAACACAAAGAACAGTTTCTCCAGAAGTCATATGAAAAAAAACCTCACTGATTATTTTCTGTGTATACTATCACACTTTTAGAGGCTCATTACTAATGCTTAGAAGAAAATACACTAAGATAAACATGCTTTGAATTGTTTCCTAAGTAATATTGATTTCACTTCTCAGCTTTGGAACAAGTACAAATATCACTTTTTCTCGATTGCTCATCTCTCCCCCTCCCCTTGTCCCAAATCCTTCAACAACTTAACCACCAAAATGAAATAAAAGAGCTAATACATTTAGAAAGTTGGTTATATTCTCATTACAAAATCATCTCCTTGGGCTACTCTATTTCTCTTTCCAAAGCTATTTGGCATTTTCCCCATCCCAGGTAGATAAAGTAATATGAGCTTCTTTCTTAAAATTAAGTAATCATAAGTTGCATTAGTTCTTAAATTACTGAACAATGAACATAATTGAGATCATTGTATTTATCAGTCTTAAGTAGATACAAATATAAATTAGAAAATCTTTACATATTTATGACTATTTAAGGCTTATATCTTTATTCAATCAAGTAAAATGATATACGCATTCAGTAACATAAGCATTATGGCTATCTGTTTAATACCATACTGTGGCTGATTTAAAAATATCCAGAATTAGCAACACCGTTTAAACTTCAGGTTATGTTATATAGAAGGATTGCCAGATCCACTGAAACTTATACCAGGAAATCCCCCTGGATGCATAAAGCTCTTTTTATTCTCTGTCTTCTGTCTCTCTACTTTCTTCTTTTATTTAACCATAGTTTTGGAAACTCTGACTTCATTCATTAGACAATAATAAAAGAAGGTCTGTATTCTTGAAAGAAAAAAGAAGCAAAAGAAAGAAGGGACTTGGGAAGGGAGGGAACAAAGAACAAATATTAAAGGGTTAAAGAAGCCTGAAAATGGCCTACACCTTTGCTGACAGAGATAAGAAAAGTGTGCAGATCCAAGGCCAGGAAGTAGGACTGCTGTGTGTGTGTGTGTGTGTGTGTGTGTGTGTGTGTGTGTGTGTGTGTGTGTATGTGTGAAGTGTAAAAAGAAATAGAGAACTTTGCTTTAAGAAGATGAGTGGATGAAGATATGGTTGACTGAACAGAAAGAATAAAGAAAGGGAAATGTCAGTAGACTATAAATCCAATTTTAAGATATCTTTCAAAGTATTCACATGACATTGTCAGCTAAGCAGTTGGATACAGGGATAGGTGGGACTACAACTCTAAATCTGGAAATCATACTACAAAGTGATATTTAAAAGGCATGATCCTTACCATCTCTCTGGACCAACTCTCTGTGACAACTTTTGATAGAGAAGGAGAAGTCAGAACATATATTAATAAACTGTTATGTGGCCCAGTACAAGAATGGCTGAAAGGAATAGGAATGTGGATCAGTAATCCAGTATTACTATCAGTGTTTAAACATGGTGGGCTTACTGTAACAGCTAGAAAATAGGACTTACCTATTAGATGAGATATACAGTTTTTCACTGTAAGTGTGAACTGATTTCTGGTGAACATAAAACCATAGATCATTAGTCTCAAATATTGAATTCATTTTGATAATAATTTTTTTCTTTTTCTTTTATTCTGTTAGTAAGTTCTTTATTTTATTTCATTTTTTTATTGTATTTTATTGTTGGGGTGATGTATAGAGGGGTTACAGTTACATTTGTCAGGTAGTGAGTACATTACCTCTCCAACATTGATATCCCTTCTCATGTTTTTGTCTTCCTTTCTCTCCCCCTCCCCCTTCCAATCATCTTGTTTTCCCAGTTACCTTCCCAATTTTAAACAAATGAATGTATATACAATATACCAGGTAACAAAATCAGATACAATAACCACATGAGATTAACCATAAGGGAAAAAAAGAGAAAATAGTTCACATAGTACATTCAGAACAACAATCACAAATATAAACCTCTTGTTTCAATATCCTAGAGTTCATTTCATTTAGTCTCATCCTGTATCACATATGTACACAGCTTTTCTCCTCTGCTAGATGTGTATTAATTATTACAAATGAGGAAACCATGAAGCCTATGTTCCTTCGGGTCTGGCTTACTTTTTTATTTCTTGTGTGCCAGTCATGGAGCCTCAATTCAGGGCCTGAGTACTGTCCTTTGGAGTTTTCTTCATCATGGGAGCTTTAGTTCCAGTTTTTCTGGTGCTTATTAGAAATAAGAGTTTCAAGGACTTTCCTGCCCAGGCTGGCTTTTTATCATAATCCTCAGATCTCAACCTCCTGAGAAGCTAGAATTACCAGTGCTCTACCAGACTGTGCCCTTTTAATGTAATATGTGCATTATTCTTCTCCTATCATGTGGGATAATGGACTGCCACACATTAGTAAACCTCTGAGATTAACCCATCACAACTTTCTGTCATGTTAGCATTAGTAGCAAAGGAGAACAAGAACCATGGGCAGAACAAGGTTTGGGGACAATCATAATCAATATGTTGATGTATCTAAAATAAATAGGAAATCTGTGAACAGTGTTTTTATTTTCTAAGCCATGAGGCAATTTACAAATATCCTACTTACATGTCTGGAGCAACGACATAAATAGTGCTTGAAAAATAAGAAAAAAGACAGCAAATATGCCATTTATTTGCTTAAATCTACTGGTCTCATTAACCAAAAGACCTTTCTTCTTTCTTTACCCACGCTGGCTGGAATAATAAAGCTATGTGACCTTTAACATGTGATTGCTCTGCTACCCACAGATAATTCTGCTTCTGAAACTGACTGACCAGAGAGAAAAGCAATCTGATGAGAATGCAAAGCATAATGCTCATCACTTGAATTTCTAGCACAGATAGCCTTGGGGTTAAATGCTATCATACACCAACAAGAACATGCTGAAAAGTATGAAGGTCCAAGTACTTAAACTTTTATTTGAAGCCTTTCTGAATTGTTCAGTGGCCACGTGACAGTCCACGAGTTGGTAGAAATACAGCTGCTGTGTTTTCCTTGGATGGGCAAAAATAAATTGTAATTAGGGGGAAATTGCTTTTGTGCATATAAATATATTGCTTCTTTGGGAATGAGTTTCTCCAAGTAAGTGAGAAGCATGCAGATTTCTGTGTTTCAAAAGCTAGCAAACATGATTCATTTTGATGTTATCGTGTAAATGATGAAATAATAACCTTGAATGGAAAAATGCCTTTAGAGTTTAAACTTTATATGACAAATTGGGTTTGGAGCTATATGTGTTTCTCAAAATTCTTTACACCATGAATTTGTTTTAAATCTCAATTTCAGTGGTTTACTTTTATGCAACAATACAAACTCCAAATAAAAGGTTTCAAGAAAGGATTTCTGAGTGTTCAATTTTATTTTGAGAAAAACAAATAGGAAAGTAGGAAGCAAATGATAGCCTATGTCATCAATCACTTACGTGGCTGAGCTCTTCCACTACTTCAAGATCTGGCTAGAATTTTAATGGGCTTCAATTTCACTTGACCTAATTGATCCATTTCCACTAGATGTGCTTCTTCTTTACCCATAGAATGAATTGTAAATCAAGAGATTATAAAATTATACTCTGGCATTTTTAGGAACTACATTTATTCCACTTTCTGCCTATAAAATGAGGTCTTGAAATTATCTTTTTTATTTTCCATGTGAAGAGCTATGTACTTTTGACTCATTTGCATAGTATCTAAGGAAGACTCTAAGTCTAGATCTCTTTTTGAGAATGTTCTAGTCTAATGGTCTTGGAATTCTGGGAACTACAGAATCTCTCTGCCTCTGTCTGTCTGTCCCTCTCACTCACTCTCTTTTGTCTCTCTCAGTCCACAATCAGTATTCTTCAAATTAAAAGTTAGATCAAAAGTGAAAAAAGTGGAAGTAGATCAAAAAGTGAAAGTAGAATAATGTTATTAAGAAAGGAACAAAAAGAAATTAGAAGAAAGAAGAGAAGGGATTAAAAGCATCTCTCTCTCTCCCTCTTGCATATCATCAATCAAATAACTTTAGGGAAGCTAGCATTTAACATCATCTTCTATGCACCAATTTCATTGATCCAGCAAATAACAGAGAGCTGATATTAAAATTAAAAAGTGCTTCTTAGGCCAGGTGTGGTGGAATATGCCTGTTATTTCACATACTCAGGAGCTACTTTGAAGTGTAGGTCAAGATGTTCACAGTTGGAAATCGGGTTAGGTAAAATATTAGTAAGACCTCACCTAAGGGGTAGGGGGTGCATCTATGATCGGACATGGCTGTACAGGCAGGTATAGGGAGTTCCAAGCCAGCCCTGGGCAAAAAGGCATATGACACAAAGTTCAAAAAAATATGGGTTGTTATGTGGCTCAATTGGTAGAGCAACTGTCTCATAAACGTGAGTCTCTGGGTTCAATCTATCATAACCCAAAAAGTAAAATTTAAAATAAATCACACTCCTAGGATTTATTTTCCCTGAAACTAGTTAAGGAACATAAGGAATACTGAAATTGTATTATCCCTATAAAACATACTCCCCTCTTAAGTATTTGCCACAGATAGCTCACTAAAAGCTCTAAGAAGCTCTGTGGTAAACCCTTTTTAACTGCTTTTAAGATAGTTTCCTAAATGTATCTCAGGAGAGAGAGCCTTTTTAAAAAAATCAATTCTTATTAACATTCACTACACTAAATATTGGACTAGAATTGTGCTTTGCAGACTTTAAATCAGTGTAAGAATCAACTAGATACCATAGGGTGCTTATTAAAATTTATAGAATATAACTTCAGAATGTCTATTTTTTTCCTTTTGCATCTGGAATGGAGGAAAAGGCTTATTTTTAGCAAGCCTTCCAGTAGGTTCTGATGAAAAACCTCTACAGGTCCCACATAAACAAATGCTCTTCCAGGAAACAATTTTTCCCTAACTTTCTCTTCAGGCACAAAGTCAATGATTAAATAGAAACTGACCATGTAACTGCTTTGTTCTTTATGGAGCAGAGTGGGAGCTTCAGTTTTTCTTGGAATAATCCATTTTCCATTAATGGTGCCAAACACGAATCTTCAGGAAATCATGGCCCTTCTTATGTCACTTTGTTCCTTCCCCTAACTAGCCTTTCTATGCACTTGTCATTTATCTGGACATATGCCATACAATGGTACTGAGTAGCATCTATTGTTGTAAATATTATATTCTGTGTAGTAGGCACACAGAGGTAGAGTAAAGCAGAAAAGCAAAACATTATTATGGTATGGTCCTGAATTCCTATGATGCTTGAGGCCCAAAAACAGACTTGAAGAAGGAGGCAAATATCTTTTCAGTCTAAGGACTGGAGGAAACAACACTGTTATTCTGAAAAAAGAAATCACCCAGGGCCTTATTCCGAGGAAGAGTAGATTCTTGAAAGTCTAGCATAGGACTTAGATGTCAGATTATGGACAGGACGAGCTGTTTCAGGAATATTCGTGGGATGGTGAGAAATTGGTGGGAGATGAGATGTTAAGCCTCTACTGTGATCAACACCGAATTTAAGTGCAGACATTAATGAGACCTGTGACGAGCAAGTTGAAAGTAAAGGAGGGTCTTACTATGCTATATCTTACCAAATGATAGCAACCCCAGTCATTTTAATGGAAAAGACAAGATAAGTTAGAATACTATTACTTTTGTACTCAGATTTAAATAGTAAAGCTATGGGCTAGGTAAGCCTTTGAGGATCATTTCTGTCTCTGAGATCTATGAATAGCAGTCTTTATGGTGTGATTTTTTTCTTGTATATGTGAATGATCTCCTCTGCCGTGGATGAAATGTCCTGTGAATCTTTTTTCATCAGTGAGGATGAATATGGCCCAAGCACTCCGCATGCAGGTGGGGAGAGGGTGAGGGAAAGTGTAGAAGGAGGGAGCTCAATGGGGTATACATGTTACATACGGAATGTTACAGTGCTACAATGGTTACCACTTATGCAATGAAGGTATATGAATAAAACGTCTTAAAATATAGGGAAGAATATGATATGGAATTACCTCTCCAGCAAAAAAAATCTGTTTGGATTAAAAAATTTAGATTTAATAGGAATATTCTGAACATTTTGGTTAAATTTTTAGGAGTTAATGTTTTGTGTGTGTGTGTGCCAATAGCGGGTTTGAACTTAGGGCCTCTCGCCTACTCAGTTTGATTGCTTACTTCTAGTGCTAGCACTTGAACTAAATCTCTAGCTTCTGACCAGGCTGGATTTGAACTATAATCCTGCAGATCTCAATGCTCCTGAGTAGGTAGGATTAGAAATGTAAGCCATCAGGCCAAGAGTATGGCCTAGTGGTAGAGGGCTTGCCTAGCATGCATGAAGCCCTGGATTTGATTCCTTGGTACCATATATACAGAAAGGCCAGAAATGTGCTCAAGTGGTAGGACGCTCACCTTGAGAAAGCTCAAGGACAGTGCCTAGACCCTGAGTTCAAGCCCTAGGACTAGAAGAAAAAGTAAAGAATTATGAGCCATTGGTACCTAGCTTGACATTATCTTTTTCCACTGTTTCAAAGAGTTAAGATACATAACTTTGATGAAACTCTAATGCTGAGGCAATTGATATAGTTGAAATAAAAACAAGAGGAGGGGTGGGGGGAGAGAAATGGGGACCAAGACATGAGAAAGGGTATCAATATTTTTGAAGTAAATGCACCTTCTATCTGGTGAATATAATGTAACCCTTCTATTAATTGTAATAAAAATATATGCAAAAAAGACAACGTGGTAGATATACTAAAATTCATCTATTTCTGTGATAGAAGAATAGTTGATAAAATTTAACAGATATTTACTTATTCAGTAGAGTATACCAACTTTGAGAGTTGACTAGACCAAGCAATTATGAAATACACTGATCATTTTCCTTTCTCAAATAGTTAATAAAAGTTACTATGATGTGATTTATTTTGTGGATAGAAGCACAAATATGTCTTAAATACGACTCCTCTTCCACAGTTTCAAACCTGGCAAATAAGCGAATAATATATGATTAAATAATACCTATCAATGCAGTTGTAAGTAAATGGCCAATAATTTTTAGCTGTTGTGCAATCTGCTGCTGAGAAATTGATTAGGTAATTACAGAATAGATCTAATTCAGAAACTGGTTGATATTGTAAGGCTAACTAGCTGGTTTCCTGCGCTGGTTATTCTAATAACCTTTTCACCAACTTGCTTGTATATGGCATTAATTTTGTATTTTCCCTTCCCCCCAGGATACATAATTACTCTATCTATTCTTCTACATACAATCCTGATTCTTAGGAAGCACACTTTACTTGAAAAAGCTACATCGTACTATGTACATTTTAAAGCCCTTCCCAGCAATCACACAGATATGAAGTTGAGTCAACGAATGATAAAATTCATCCTGGCTGGATGTGAACTTCAGCTTCTCTCTCCACCAGACAGTCACCTACTTTTGAACTCCAATTCTTTATTTTTTAGATAGAGAAAACAGCAGTACCTTACAGGCTGTTGGAAGAAACACATACAATAGTTCCACTGAAGCACTCACATTAAGTGCCTTGAAAATAGTAACTGCTCATAAAAGATTAACTTAAGTTAATATTAATATGCTTTTTCAATGGGAAAGTTATGTTTATTTGGAATATAATGACACCATAAATTCATGATCATATGTCCTGTCTGACCAAAAATCAGTCTCCTGACTCTATATACTAGACTTCTATCAAGGAAATGAAAGGGGAAGAATGTAAATCTGGATGAATTTTTTGTTTCTATAATTCTTTAATATTGTTATAATGCCAAAAGAACTTTGGGAACATAATGCAAAAATTAATTTGAAACATTTTTATGTACAGTATTATGAAAGACACATAAACACTAGAGATATATAAAAGATGTGAAAGAAATTTCAGATACCTATAATTTAGGAAAAAGGAGACTTTTCATGACTAAATTGGCTTTTATCTTGCAGTTCAACTCTAAGGAGTAGATGAATACATGCGTTCTTTGCAATGGATTTTTTAAAACTTCCTTTTAGTCCAGGTATATTCTTGGCTAGTTGCCTGGATAGATTCTCCATATACTTGAATATGGAAAATGAGAGCACCTTACCTGTAATAGGTCTCCATTATGTCAACCAGGATTTCAACGTTCATGCTTTTCTTTATTAAATTACTTCAATGAGAATACAAAAAGTATATGATTTTATCCTAAGAGAATAAGAAAAAAATCTGCCTTAGCTGGCTTTAAAATGTCTCTGTACATTGTTTCCTTATTTGACAATGAAATCAACCAGTGCTCTTCCTTTCTCTGATCTAAACAGTTTCACACAGAATACCTTGCAAATGTCCCAGGAGATGAGCCTGCTCACAGTGAAAAATGTACTCAGCAGGAAATTCACTTAATGATAATGATTATTCTTCTATGTAATGGACATTTCATTGTCAGTAAAGTGTAATATTATTCTGTTGAAAGCTGTGAATACAAAACTAGCTCCGAAGGCACGCAAGCTTAACGCGCGGCTCTTCCTTTCCATTCGTCTTCTTGAACATTCACTGGCACTTTTTCAGACTTGTCTTGCTTTCTGCCAGTATGTGTGGGTTGTGCTCATGGGAAAGATTCATAGTAGAATGAGCCTCTGGACCCATACTTATCACAGGACTTTTGGAAGTGCAGGTGGTATGTGTTGTTTTGCTATGCATTTGTTTAGCATTATAATTGACACATTTCTCATTTTTACAAAGGCAACTTTAATTTGCTCAGCAGAGGTGTGAGGCACAGTTAGGTATTTGGAAAGCTGGCTAAAATATTTCCCTTACATACATAATGTAGTCTCTGTAGTGGATTTTCCAAGGTTTGAAACCCCATAAGGATAATTGCTTGTGAGGTTATCATTAATGGCATTCTTTCTCTTCAAACTATAAAGACCCTGAAATACCAAATTATGTCACTTCCTTATTCCTGCAAAGCAAGATAATCCCACACATCATTTCATCATGAGCAAGAGGCTAGAAGAGAATGGAGATGTGTTTAAGACTCAAGCTTTGAAGACAAAGCATGAATCCATGCTAGTCCAAACATTAAATCAGGGAGGTAAGCCTAACAGCAGATTAAGAAATGGGTCATTTTTCTGATTTGTATGAAGTTCAAGCAGAGGAATATAGGCAAGGTATTTGTCTATGGAGGTTACTCAAGTCAGTAATTTGCCACATCTAACCTCAGAATAATATATGCAGATACAATGCACATGTCCAATCTATTCTATCCAAAGCACAGCTGCAGGGATAGTTTGCAGACACCAATAACCCATATCTATGTAAGTACTGCCAAAAATAAGAGAAACAAATAAAATGCTATGATTCATAACAAGTTTAGACATGCAATAATTAAAAGGAGATTAAAAAACATAATTTTAGAAAGATGAAGAAAGAAATGTAAGCATGTAAGCTCTTTTTTTGTCAGTCATGGAGCTTGAACTCTGGGCCTGGGTGCTAAGGCTATAGCCCTACCTCTTGGGCCACAGCATCACTTCCAATTCCAGTAGTCTAGTGGTTAATTGGAGACAAGAATCTCAGGGTCTTTAGTGCCTGGGCTGGCTTTGAGCCGTGGTCCTCAGATCTCAGTTTCCTGAGTAGCTAGAATTACAGGCGCGAGCCACCACGTGCAGCAAAATGTGAGCTTTTTTACTGGATAAAATTTCTCAGTAATGTCACTGTATAATCATTTGGCTGGAAGTGAGATAATAAAAATGAGAGGAATGAAAGAAGAACATGTTATTAACCACAATTTAATCTTTTGAAGAACTAATTTTCTTCTAGACTGAAGTCTGAATTTGTGGTCTTGAGTTGTCACTTGGCTTTTTTTTACTCGAGGCTGCCTTTCTACCACTTGAACCATGCCTCCAATTCCAGCTTTTGGCTGGTTAATTGGAGATAAGAGCCTCAGATTTGTCTAATCCAGCTGCCCTTGCACCTCTATTTTCAGATCTTAGCTTTCTCAGAAGCTAGGATTACAGAAGTGAGCTGAAAGATCTCTCAGCTCATGAGAAGTTTTAGTGTTAGATATGAACCAGGATTTGTGAAAATAAGTGTGAGGTACAGCTATTTTCAAGTCTATAAGTTACCATTTGGAAACTCTACAGCATTAAGAAGTGTCATACTGAGGGTATAATGTGTATTAAAACAAATGTTCTGTTTTCTAAGAATTATTCAAGTGCATTTAATTATTAGTTAAACAGTACGTAGTTGGAATACTAAAATGTATCACGAGCTATGATCTAAAATTGGATTAAGGTTGAGAATAAGATGTTTTCAGAAAAGTATATTATGTGAGTAATGCTAAAGAGCATTTCTACTTTGATAAAATTAGATAATTTAACCAGTATAGACCAAAATAAATAAAATAATTAGTGTAACAGAGACTGGCTTTTACTTCAAAGACTGGAAAATAACTGCTTCCTAACTTATAATCATAGATCAAATATCATATATCCTGAGCATTATTATTTTATTTCCTAGTATTTTTAAAAATAGCATGAATTTTATACATTTTTTAAAAATATGTTAAATGTATTTAGCATTTCTTTATTTTATTCCAAATGGTGAATATCTTTATGAAAGACTATAATAAAAAATAAAGGACTGCTTCAAAATATGTAGTTAAAAATTCCTCAAACTATTCTGCATCAACATGATAACTAACCCCGTTATGTTTATTCAGACATTTCTCACTGTATATAAATCTGAACTACTAGTTCATAAACTAAAAATAAGACTATACTATTTTTTGACAGTCCTGGGGTTTGAATTCAGGGCCTGGGCACTGTCCCTGAGCTGCTTTTGCTTAAGTCTAGTGCTCTACCACTCTGAGCCACAGCACCACTTCTGGGTCTTTTTGTTTGTTTGTTTTGTTAATGTGCTACTGAGGAAGCAAACCCAGAGCCACATAAGATTGTACTCTTGTTATAGAGTCTTTACCGAAGTAGACTGAGCAATAATATTTTATGTTTGTACATTGTTTTCTCTCCTTCCCTCCCCACCCTCCCTTCTTTCCTCTGCTTTCACTCCTTTCCACTTTTAGTCACCATTGGAGTTTTTTTTTATTAAGAAAAATTGTGTAATTTTATTTAGTTATCATAAACTGAATATGGCTAATTATAATGATCCCTCAAAAATACAGTGATGCGCCAAAATCTCAAGGATAATTTTGCATTAAGCATTATTTTTTTTATTTAGATTTTTTTAAAAATTTTTTATAGTAATTAGTAAAAGGGTTACATGATATTTGCCAGATAGAAGGTGCATTAATTCACATACATTGATACCCTTTCACATGTCTTGGTACCCATTTCCCTCCCCTCCCACACCCCCCACCCGTCTTGGTTTTCCCCCCTTCCCTATCAACTTTCAAATATCCAAATACAAATAAATTCAATATATCAGATAACAAAGTGAGGTACTATACCAATATGAGATAACCAAGGGACAGCAAATGAGATGAGAGACAACATAGTACATTAAGGACAACAATCATTCATTATATGGCTTTTGTTTCAATATACTGGAGGTCCTTTCAATTAGCTTCACATTATATGGCCTTATGTATCAAGATTTTGCTCTATTGCAAATCTCTGCTAGTAGAGCCCAAGGTTTCTACTGATTATGACGAATGAGGGAAGCCATTGAGCCTAAGTTCCTTTGAGTCTGGCTTACTTCACTTAATATGATTTTTTCTAAGTCTTTCCATTTCCTAACAAATGGGGCGATGTCATTCTTTCTGACAGCAGCATAGAATTCCATTGTGTACAAATACCACATCTTGTTGATCCACTCATCAACTGAGGGACATCTAGGTTGGTTCCATATCTTTGCTATGGTGAATAGTGCTGCAATGAACATTGTTGTGCTAGTGGGTTTAGTATGTCCTTGTTTCTGGAACCACTGGAGTTTGAATTCAGGGCTCCTCTTTCTTTCATTTGACTTATTGTATTGCAGCTGGTACTCTGCCACTTGAGTTATACTTTCAGCCCAAGTGTTTGCTGGTCATTTTGGAGATAGGACTATTCCTTAGAGGATGTCAGGTTTTTATGTGCATTTCTTCATTTACAAAATAAAGATAGACTTTTACAGACTAGGATTACAGAAGACTGAAAGAGATACAAGATGATGACATGTTTGTGAGGAAAATAAGATGGAGATACATGTTAGTCATGGCATACTGGAGTGGGAAATGTTTGTTCTCTCCTTGGCTGGTTGGACATGTATAACATCATTGGAGGACCATAAAAATGATCAGTAGTAGCAGGGCATGGTGGTTCCCGCCTATAATCCTAGCTGCTCAGGAGACTGAGATGTGAGATTGAAGTTCAAAGCCAGCCTGGGCACTAAAGTCTGTGAGACTCTTATCTCCAATTAACCACAAGAAAATCGGAAGTGGTGCTACAATTCAAAAGGTAGGGCAGTAGTCTTGAGCTGAAGAGCTCAGGGACAATGCCCAGGCCCTGAGTTCAAGTCCCTTGACTGACCGACCAAAAAAAAAAAAAAGGAGAAGATCAAATAGGCATCCCATGATAAAAAACTGTGTCTGACCTAGGGGCTAAACATTCCTCACCACTGAGAAAGAAAAATATATTTTGTTAGGAACCATTCAGAGAGAAGGATGACCTAGCACCCATATTTTCCTATGTTCTGATCCTAAATAAAGGATTATTTCCAATGTAGTATCTCATAGTATCATTGTTGCATTAGTTCATCCTTGGTTCTGGTGTTGCTGTGATTCCCTTTCCCTTCCATGATCAGATAAACTTATATATAAGACAAAGATTATAGAAAACTAAAAGAGAAAAAAATAAAAATAAATATGTTGGAAATGACCTTTACAACTTGATGGGAGGGTAGTGAAGTTGGGTAAGCAGGAGAAAATGAGGGAGGGGATAATAGTTCAAAAAGAAATGTGCCGGGAGTTTGGCCTAGTGGTTAAAGTGCTTGCCTAGCATGCATGAAGACCCGGGTTCGATTCCTCGGTACCACATACATAGAAAAAAGCCAGAAGTGGTGCTGAGGCTCAAGTGGTAGAGCTCTAGCCTTGAGAAAGTCCAAGGACAGTGCTCAAGCCCTGAGCCCAAGCCCAGGATTGGCAAAAAAAAAAGAAATGTACTCATTACCTTACGTATGTAACTAAACTCCCTGCTCATTACCTCTATAATAAATATGTATTTTTAAAAAAGGACAATTTCAGTAGATGTAAATGAACAAAAGGCTCTAGGATGTATACACACAGGATTGTGTGGGGGGGCCTACAGATTACAGACAACCTATACAATTGTCTAAGAATGATGTGCCCAACGTAAGAAAGTGGCATGCCCATAGTTCAATGGTTGTTAAATTGCTGTTGTTTTCTCTTTAACAGAAATTGTTTATCTATCTCTTGCTCAGCTACTGGAAAGATAGGATAGTACAGAGCTCCTTGGTAATTGACTTGGACCTTAGTGTTCTTCTATTGTTAGTGGTGATGTTTTCTTTGTTGTTATTGTTGCTAATGGTTGTATTTATATTTTTGTAGGGATCTTTACATAGTATAGAGAACTCTTTATTTTATTTTCATTGTAAAGGCCAGATTTTCGTGGAGTTGCTAATTCCAGTTTAAGTTCATTATACCTCTTTGTGTTTATTATTTCACAAGTTTTTTGTTGTTATTAGTGTCTTTGTCCCTTTAGCTTTATAATCTTACAGCTTCTTTCTTCTGACATACTTCCTCCAAAAGCCAACACCTCAATCTGAGAAGGGTGGGAAGTGGATTCTGACTTCAGAGCTTCTGAGGACTGTTGACCCCCTTAGTTTATAGTCACTTTGATAATTGAAGTCCATAGAAGCATAGTGCAGATTACAGTTTAAGAGAACTCCACAGAGCAAAAGGACTCGTCCAACTCTGTGTCACCTGAAAGACTCCAGAGGTTAGAAAAATCATTCAGCAGATTACCTTCAATCCTCTGTGTGATCAAGGATTAGGAAAAAATTGCAAGGTACTTTTTCTTGTTTGGATTCCAACTGCCACGTAGTGATTTTGTTTGATTTTGCTCTACCGTGTTTGATTAGCATTTCTGATTTTTTTTATTATCTTGAAGTAGTTGTAAAAGGAGAATTTCTGATTTTTGACTAAAATATTTTAAAGCAACTCTCAGTTACCATACACTTCATTCTCCATGCAATTTCTCAAACTTTATTTTCCTATATTGCTTATATTACATTCCCCCCTAAGAAAATTAAGAAATATTCCTCAATGAAGGTTCATGAGCTTTTAAAATTTTCAAAATTTCTTTTAATTTCTCAATCGAGTGTATGACTGGAGTCTGCTCTGTCTTGAGTCTTATGTTCCATACCAGTAACTTCTCTTACTGTTTGTATGTCATTTGTTAAAGAAATTGAAGTAATAGTTTTCAAATCACAGTTATCTATTCTCTACATTTTCAGACCATAAAGATTCTGCTTTGTTTTTCCTTCTGTAGAGCTGGAATTGCAGATTTGCACCATGTGCCTTGCTGATTTGCTGAGCTGAAATCTCATAGACTCTTCCATCCCCATTTATACTTCAGGTTGGCCTTGAATCTTGCTCCTCCCTATAAGCTGCTATCAGAAGCTCGCACCACTATGTCAGGCCCGATACCTTTTTCTATCATTTGATAGCTCTTAACAGTCCATTGTAAGATGTCTTTCTTAAAAGACATGGAAGTTATTTCAAGTCTTCCTCTATTGCGATTAATAATTTCACCTGGCAATTTTCTGCTGTGGAGTTTAAAGATGTGATATTACAACAAAAAAGTAATCACTTCGTAAAGTGGTTAATACTGTGTATTCTGACCAGAAAGTCATAGGAGTGTGTATCACCCTCTAGTCTGCCAACTAAATATATTGTCACATTGATAATTATCAGCTAACCTAATGTACTGATATTCAGATAATGTTTTGAAGTACTTTTGCTTACAAGGTAAATGAAGAAGTTTTTCATACAGTTAATAGCCATTTTAATGTTTTCTCTTATGAACATCAAGTTTGGCTATTTTTCTACTACTGGCATAGCTTTCTTGTTCACAGTTTTTAGGAGCTCTTTGCATATTAAAATGTATCTCATTGAAACATGTTGATGAATATTTTCATTTGCCTGCTGTTCGTGTATTACATTGTTTCATTCACTACCTTCCTCTGTCCCTTACTACCTACCCCCTAATGTTTCTGTTATTTTTTTTTCTTCTGGAGCACTGTTCCTGGAGGCACTGTAATTCCTGGTGGATGTATGGGTAGAGAAAGCTCTTGTTCTATCTCCCTGCTCCAAAACTCCACTTAAAACATTGGCCTCAGAAACTGATGTGAACAGACCCTTACCCACCATCTTTGCCAAAGGGCAGAGAAACAAGCTATTTTTATGCCACTCAAGAGCTAGTTAAGAAACATTTATGTGAGTAAATAGGCTAATTCTTCCAACTTTAGACTTGCAGATCTTAAATAGAAAAGTCCCCTTCCCTCCCCATCCAGATATTATTATTCACTTCTGTGTTCCTGTAGGGGAACACTCCCTAGACCACAGGAGATCCACACACTCATGTAGTACGTCACCAGACAGACACTAATGATGCTTGCCAGCCACTGTGTGTGTCTGTGTGGGTAATTCTGTATGGAACTCAAATGATGCTATGAATATAAAATGGCTCCTGGCATGGTTCTTCCTGCTTGCTAGATCATGTTCCCTGCCTGACTGGTAAAGGTGGAAGGCAAGAGTCACACAGCCTCTTTCTCCTTCCTCAGCAGCTGTGCCAACTTCCACCATCAACAATTACAACATTCTCCTGCTGACCAAAGAGGCAGTGTTGTCTCCTACACTAAAATTTCAAAAATAATTGACAGCACAGTAATTCTAATTTCACAATCCTTTTTATGGTGAGTCTATTAACAGCATTTAAAGATCCTTTGACTTCTATTATGCTTTGATTATTAAAATCCTCCCAGAGAGCAATAAGAGAGCCCCAATGTCTTTGAGATATAGTGATTTGCACTGACCTCAAACCCTCATAATTTCATAGCCAACGTAATTGTCTTTGAGTTATTTGCTGGGACGTAGTCTTCTGTTTACATGCTCTGGCCTCTTCCAGACCATGTGGGATGGCACTCAGCAAATCCCACAGTTTCAGCTAAGGACAAAGGGAATGTCAGCCTCACACAAAGTTAACAGACAGAGCTCAGTGCATATGTGCTGAGGTTGTGACTTGAAGTGTTCCATAATAGTGGCAAAGCACATAGACAAGAGTTCTTGTTCTGTAAAGACAAAAGCTCCCAGATGTTATATATCTTTTTTTCCCTCCTCTGCTTTGTCATAACACTGGAAAGCCCAAGAGAATGGCTACAGAGATCTAGCACAGGTTTTACCTGTTAGTTGCAGTCCTGGCGTGTCATCAAAAGGGAAGTAGAAGTAGCTGCATTAAAAGGAGAAATAGCATATTGAACATCATTGAACAGTATGAGAAAAGTTCTCCAGGACATTCTGTCAAACTACAGCTTCAAGTCACGTTTCCCCCAACTCACAGGGAGCAGGTGCTATTCCTCAGCAAAGCACCATGAAACAAACGATTGCCTTCATGGGCCAAATGTATGTAGAACACATCACACAGATGTCCTTGGGGATTCACAGTGCAATTTTTTTCATGAAGACATGCAAAGAAAACAGTGTTTCTAACCAAACCTACGGCCCAGTGTTCCACATATTTGCCCCCCCTTTTTTCCCCTTGTTTTACTTTTTCCTTTAACCTCCCATGGATCAGAACACAGAAAGGAGGTCATGCAGAACATGTTCTGAAAAATATTAGGTTGGAAATTTTCCCAAATTAATAACTTCCTGAAGTCTTATGGCTGCATGCTATCCGTTTTGGAGGTGTTGCTGGGTATTAATTAAATCAATACTCCTCTGAATTGGTCTTTTGAGCAGCTCAGGAAGTATTGCTACAACTCTCAGCTTAATAAATCAACAGCAACATCTGATTTCTTGTTATTATCAAGTCCTAAAAGTCAGTCTACAGCTACAAAGCTGCAAGTGTGGCTAATGACCAGTGTCATAAAACTTTATTGTAAAGCATAACATTTCATCTAAGTTAGCACTGAGTGATGCTACATCTTGACTACCGGGAAAGCAATCATGATTATACTGAGAGAGTCAGTACAAGCTCTTTTCTCGAATTGTCTCAGAGATTCTTTGCAACCACCCAATCTAGGGTTTATGCATATGTTTGTAGGTGTGTAAAATATGTCTATGTATATGTCTATGTGTAAAATACTTCAGTGATTCAAAGACAGCTTTAATTCTTATGGTCCTAAGTGGTCACAATGGATATTTCTCCTCTCTCTTTTCTTTCCTCATGGGGAGAGAAGGCTTATATAAAGAATATATAAACTAGATAATTTATAACAAATAGAAATTTCTGTTAGCTCATGTTTTGATTGCTGTGACATCCAATTCAAGGAACCCACCACTGGCCAGGAACTTCAAGCCCTATCACAATATGGCAGAAGGGAACAGAGAGAAAAAGAGGTAGTGAAAGCCACTGTCCTGGCAAAGTCCCCTCATATTTACACAGCAACAGTGGGATAAAGATAACACAGTCCTCCGGAGCTTCATATCACTTCCTATCTCCTAATACTGTTACAGTGGCAACTAAATTTCAGCAAAAGTTCTGCCAAGGGGACAAGCATTCAAATCACAGCAACTTCCAACTAATAAATGTCATTTGCTAAAATGTAAAGTTAAAATTGCAAGGTCATTGTTTTTTCTTCTTTGGAAATTTGATCTTGATTTTCAAAGCTCTTAGGAGGAAACAATTGTTCATTTCTTAGTATGCACATTTGTTTTACAGTTTCATTCATTAGATAGCGGGTACATTACTTCTTGAACATTGTTAACCCTTCCCATGTTTCTCTCCCATTTCCCTCCACAATTTCTCATCTTGGTTTTTCCATTACCTTCTCTTTTTCAAATAAACAGATAAATGCGTATACAACATACCAGGTACCAAAATCAGATGCAGTAACAACATGAGATAAATCTTATGAGGAAAAGAAGAGAAAAGAAATAGTTTCACAAAGTACATTAAGAACAACAATCACAAAGGTAAACCTCGTGTTTTCATATCCTGGAGTTCATTTCCCTTAGATTCATCCTATATGGCCAAATGTACATAGCTTTTGAACTATTATGAACCTGTGTTAGGAGAATCCTAAACATATGCTAATTATTACAAATGAGGGGTTTTGTGCCATTTTCTTGGATCCAGTTTTGCTTTGCTTTACATTTTTCTTCTGCACCTCTCAAAGTTTTCAACACTTTCCAGTAGCTCTGAAGTAGAGAACAAGTTTTTACTTGTTTGGCTAAGTTTCTGAATTGCTATGTACATTGAAAAGTATTCTGTAGACGATGACATCATATACAAATAATAGTGTATTTTTCCTTTCCCAGGCTTCATATCTTCTCTCTGTTTCCACACTGCATCAGCTTCACAGTCACTTTAAATGTGCCAGGAAAAATGACTATTCCAGCTTTCCTGCCTTGTTTCCAGTGTTATGACATTTACTGTATTCCATAGTGAAATGAAATGCTTGCTCTAAGACTTTTGAAAATTCAGATTAAAGATTATTTTTTTCCCAATTTCAGGAAATTCCATCAAATCTTTCCCCCTTCATCTTTTCTCACATTTTGTTAATGTGCAAATCATACTAATGGAATCTTGATTATTAAATCAACCTTACTTTGTTATGATAACAAATTTTGATAGGAGGCTTTTTTCAAGAATTTCGCAATGTAAATTGCCTTTGAATCTTGTCTTCAAGTGATATCTTGGCATGATGTAAATATCAAGGTTATACTGGCTAACAACAATCACCTCTGACACTTGTCTTCTAATGCTATCCTTCCCTCTTTGTCTCATTTTTGTCTTTTGTATACTTAGCAAACTATAATTGATCATGAGAGGTTTATACGTGAAGACTCCCTAGGGTCATTGTAGTAGACACATTGGGAACAGATCACCTTAAATTTACTAGGGATAATGTCACCAATGGGTGACATTACACTTTTCATTACACAGCCCTTGCTGTATCACTCTTCTGGAATTTCAATGTCTCTCTTCTTTGGAAGATGGTAGTCTTCATTCTTTCTTTGACACAGAAGGGAACAGAATCCTTATTCGGCTTTCCAAAAGCTTTTTTCTTACTTTTTAGAAACACTTTTCCTCTGTAACTGGTAAATGTATTGGGGAGGAACATACAAATTTGAGATTCAGCTCTGTCTCTCTTCCTTTTCTGTGGATCACAGTCACCTAAGTCTGAAGTATGTTGACAGTGTCAGGCTCTAGGTATGAACTGTTGTCTCTTTAACTCTGAGAAATTGCCAGAGGACTTGCTGCATCCTTTGATTCTCAGCTGTAGATTCATATCCATAATCTCAGCTGCTCCATCTTTGCCAAGTATCCCCAGGTGCTGCTATGGGAAAAGTGGCTTTTACAATGCCATCTTCCCACTTTCTGATTCCTACCCATCTGGAATCTTGGCTCTCTGTTGCCTGGTTCCCTCTGCATGTCTCTGAAGCCTTTATGCAGAAGATTTCAATCTGCTATTTAACGTGTACATTTACTCTAAGAAGAAGTGTTCGTCTGCTGAAACTTACACATTTGCAAAGTAATTTAATGTTTTTCTCAATAAATGCAAATAAATAGTTGTTATTGATTGTACTGATTAAAATCCAGATAATTTTAGGGTAGGATTTTATCACATTAAACATTATGAGATATAAAATATCCACTTAAGAAAGAAAGTTCTAGAACCCAAAATTAGTATTAAACCCTGAGTAGTATTAAAGAACTTCTTAGACTTTTGGAAGCATTCATATGCCTTTATTTCCCCAGCTGTTCAAAGGCTGTCTTTCCCTCAGTTATAGATCTTTAAGTAGCAGCTCAACAACAATTTTAATATCCCTTCCTCCAACAAGGAAAAAATGGTTTTATAATACTACTTTACATATTATATCAACAGTATATCAACAGTACATAGATGTGATATCTCTCCTCTTTTCTCTTCTCATGATTTTCCTAAATAGAAAAGATGGCCAACATATGAATGCATAAAATAGCTATAGAGGAAGTGAAAATGAAGGTAACAAAACTGTTGTGGCTGAATGATTACATTTCTTTCTTTCTTCTTTTTTTTTGGGTACCAGTACTGAGACTTGAATTTAGGACCTTGTTTGGCTTCTTCATTCAAGGCTGGTGATCTACTATTTGTGTCACACTTCCCGTCTGATGAAGATATTTCTTTAATAAATTAGCAAAATGGGATTATCATTTTAGCAATGTCCCATATGTATGTGTATATGTAATTCCATACACACACACACACACACACACACACACAATACACCTTCTTGTCATGAAGTTAACTATCTTAATTTTATTTTTTTTTGCCAGTCCGGGGGCTTGAACTCAGGGCCTGAGCACTGTCCTTGGGCATTCTCAAGATTAGAGCTCTACCACTTGAGCCTCAGCACTACTTCTGGCTTTTTCTATATATGTGGTACCAAGGAATCAAACCCAGGTCTTAGTGCATGCTAGGCAAGCACTCTACCAGTAGGCCAAACTCCCAGCCCCTTAGCTATTTTTATACTAACTCAACATAGAAGTATTCACATTAATATCTTGAACTACAGCATCACTTATAGGCCAAAGACGCTGGTAGTTATCCAAAAGACTAAAGAAAACAATTTCTGGGGAATACAAGGAACAAGGGAATTCTTGCTAACTCTCAATAGGAATGTAAAAGTTTGTAACTGTTATGGCAAGCAATATTTCTACAGGCAAATTACTAGTAGCATACAGAATTTTCTGAAAAAAAAAAAGAGCTGCTTTATAATATAGCAATTCCTCTACCCAAAGAAAATGAAATCTGTGTGTCAGAAGAATCTACTCTCCTATGACCACTAGAGCACTAATCACAATAGCCAAGACATGGAAATGATCAATGTTTTTCATCATATACATATATTCCAATCCTGGGGTTTGAACTCAGGGTCTGGGCACTGTCCTTGAACTTCTTTTCTTCAAGGCTAGTGCTCTACCACTTCAGTCACAGTGCTACTTCAAACTTTTTCATTGTATATAGTACTGAAGAATCAAACCCAGGGCTTTGTTCATGCTAGGCAAGCAGTCTACATTAGGCCACACTTTCATCCCAATATTTCTTTTGTGCCCGTCCTAGGGCTTGAACTCAGGGCCTGAGTACTGCCAATATGCTTGTTTTTAAGTGTGTCCTATGTGAAGCCAGTCCCAAGCATATTTTTATCCTTTTGTCTAGGCTTAATCTCACTAAGACATGTTATTAAAGAAATATTTCTTTCCAACAAAAAATTTTCATTTTTGTCCAGAATGTATCATAAACGTTAATTCAGAGGTTTCAAGTAGAAGTTAAACTTATGTGATTGGAACACTGGGGAAGTATATCCAATCCACCCAGAAAGTACAATGAATAGATTAACATGATTTTAAGGAAGAAGTAAAGCAAATTCTTGGTAACTGATTTTGAGGAACTGAGAAAAGTGTTTAGTAACTATGATTCCATTTTCTGTGAAAATCAGCATTGGCTTGGGGGCTAAAATAAATGTTATTGTATTTACAAAGAACTAAGCTATCTACTCTTCTTAGTATACGTCTACCAATACCAATTAAAAGAGTATTACAAAGACAATCATATTATAAAAATAAATAGGCCATCATTTTTTATTGAATAGCTGAAAACATTAGTAGTTAAATATCAAGACAAATTAAAATCAGGAGCATAAGGATGGGGAACAGTAAAATGGTGAGATAGGAGACAAAGGGTGAGTCAAAGCAACAGTGATACTTACAAGACAATACAGCTGGGCAGGGGGCATGTTAGAGAGCAGGAAAGTAGGAGAAACATGAGGGAGGAGGTAACAATGTTCCACAAGAAATGTACTTACTGTTTCACATATGTATCTGTAACCCCTCGGTACATCATCTTGATAATAAAATTAAATTAAATTTAAAAGAAATAAAGCACAAAAAAGATTATTACATATAATTGTAAAACATACAGTAAGGATATATAAAATAGCTTGAGATTTCCAGTTAGAATGACAAAAAGAACATCTTTTTTTCTCATCTGCCTCAACTCTTGCCACAAGAGAAAAACAACTGAAGAGAGAAGGAAGCTTTCTATCTCCTGGAAAACAAGAAGCTCTCATAAATAAATAAATAATAAAACCACTTGCCAAATATTGTTAAATAATAATCTAAATAAATGTTGAGGGATAGTGGATGTGTTTCCTTGGAATTATGATGATGTCAACCAATCATGATTAACTAAGATAATGATAAGGTGAGCTCTAGGAGTTTCCAGCAAGATGATGTAGTGTAATATCTAAGAATAATACAGAAGTGGGGAATAAATAGGAGCATCATGGACAAACATATGAACATCAATATTAAAGACTGCTTCTTTTCCATCCCCTTACACCCCGGTGATAGATGATAGGGAATACTTCACCTTTTCAGTTTGGGAACCTAACTGTCAATTACCCACTAGCTGATATCAATGGAAAGTTCTCCCCCAGGGTATGAAAAATAGTCCTACACTGTGTCAAATGTATGCTTCCCATGCAATTAGCCTTTGCTTTCTAAATACTTTTGCGTCCACTATATGGATGACATTTTGCTAGTGCATAAGGATGTTATTACTATACAAGCCTGCTTAACACTACTTAAAGAAAACCTCACAATATTGGGCCTCCATATTGCACCTAAAAAAGTTCAAATCAAAGCCCCTTATGCTTATCTCGGATACCATCTAGATCAAAATATTACCCCAAACTGGACAAAAATTGCTATTAAGCCCCAATATTCCTTAACTGAATTGCAGCAATTATGTGGACATATAAATTGGGTGCGTGACTTTATGCATCTCCCTACCCAACAGCTCCAACCCTTGTTTCAATTACTCCATGGACCTTCTGATCCAACCTCTCTTCGCATACTCTCCTCCGATGCTAAACAAGTCCTACAACAAGTTGCTGACCAGTTATGGTCGATCCCCTTATTGTTTTTAGATGCCAATCGAGAAATTACCTTAATTATAATAAATAACAAAGGCCTAATGGCAGCATTAACACAAACCCATGGTATATTGCAATGGATACACTTGGCCACTTCCCATTTACCAAAAATTAGTATGTACATTATCATGCTATGCAATTTAGCCATTAAAGGAGCAGAATGATGCCGTCAAACCTATGCCTAATTCCCTAACCATCTTATCTGGCCCATTGAAAAGACAATTTTTGATTTTCTAACGTCCAAAGAAGAATTACTCTTAAAAGACATCCACTACTATTTTAACATTAATAATCATATGCCCAAAAATCCTGTTTTAAAAGTTACTCAAGAACTCCCACTTTCATGGGAGTGCTCTGCCCATCCCAGAGGGAAACCCATTCCTCGAGCCATTGTACTTTTTAACAGATGCTAGCAAAACTGTTTATGGATTTTATGATGCCAATACTAAAAAGTATATACTTCGACGACACTCCCTGTCTATCCAAACTGCTCAATTGTTGGCCATATTGTCTGCTCTTACATTCTTTCCCACTGAACCTCTTAATATTTTTTCTGATAGCTTATGTGCTGTGCAAACTGTCACTATTTTACCAGGTGTGTTATTGAAGGACAATGGTCAGGATATAACACAGATAATGTATAAAATTAAAACTGTACTAGATAATCATGTCTGGCCCTAGTATATTCAACACATTAAGTCTCATACTAACCTCTCCAGACCTCTAGCTGCAGGTAACAAATTATCGACCAGGCTGTTACTCCAATGATTTTACTTACCAATACATCCATAGACCAAGCTCGCACATTGCATGGTCGCTTCCATTTACCAGCAACCACTATCAAACAGCTATTTCCTGATTTAATACACCAACAATGTAAACACATGGCTTGCTCTTGCTCCTCCTGTGCACCGCTTCTACCCTTAGGGCCATTACAGTCTATGGGAATAAATCCATGAGGACTTAGACCCAGTGGCACATGGCGAATAGACATAACCCATGTTCCCCAATTTGACATACAAAAGTAAGTCCACATATGCATAGATACATTTTCAGGTTTCACAACGGCCTTGGCCCTCACTGGTGAAATGACGAGGCATGCCATCAAAGCATTATTACATGCCATTGCAATTATGGAAGTTCCTTGGACCCTTAAAACAGACAATGGCCCTGCTTACACATCCAAATCATTTCACGAATTTTGTGTCCTTTGGAACATTACACACCACACAGGTATTCCATATAACCCACAAGGCCAACCCATTGTTGAACTTACTTGTAAAGAAATTAAGACCCTCCTTTTAAAAGAAAAGGGGGAAATGGAGGGGTTAGGGCTCAAAGAGCCCCAAACACAACTAAATTACTGCCTTATAGTAAAAAATTTCCTGACACTTGCACCTGCCACACGCAGGTCCCCAGCAGCCCTACATTGGGGCCTCATGAAAACACCTACTCCAGTCCCCTTGGTTAGATGGAGGGACCCCATCACAAGAAGGTGGGAGGACCCTGCTCCTCTAATGGCACAAGGGGGAGAATTTGCTTGTATCTTTCCAGACACAAGTGACAAACCTATTTGGATTCCAACTCGAGATGTCCAACCAGCCGTCACTGCCCATGAGAGAGATGTGTTGACTGCACTTGGACAGCCCATTGGACAGCCCGTGGAGAAGAAGACTTAGACCCTGAGTTAGAGCACATGCCATCACCTGGGGAGATCTGAAGGGATTGGTAGAACAGGCTCAAGCCATGGCCACAGACCCAGATCCAGGGCACAGTACTCTATTCCTCCTTATGTGTGCCATTATTACAGCCAATTCCCAATCTGCTACAGGGCAGGGTAAGATAACACTAGTACCCAGCCTCCAGATCTTGATGATGGTGGGGGAAGATACCACCATTTTCCCCCAAATGTTCTCTTCCAATGGCACAGTTGGCCTCCCTTTTTCGGCAGATGGTTTATGGCACCAAAAAACAAACCTCACCTTTGAACTGGAGAAAGCCATTTCCTTTTGGTTTTCAAACAAGTCAGTTAGGCAATTTGATGGCTGTACTACCACCCTTGCCATGGTGACTCATGGGACAAGATGGTGGAACTACACGGGACCCTACCCTGTTTGCTCCACTGAGAAAAATTGCACTCATGCTACTGATATACCCTTTCATATGCAGCTGTGCCCCTGTAGGGAATTTAATAGTTTTGGCAATGTTTCAGTTCCTCTCGAGAATTGGTGATTATTCTTTGTGTCAACTCCTAGCAAGGCAAAACATTTAGAAGCCTTGCATTGTCCTTGTTCCCAGCCATATACAACAGATCTAAAGAGAACCCCAAATCTCAAAATCTAAAAGATTTTTACAACTCCTCATGGGGACGATTGGGAGACCTAGAACCCCCCATGCCAAATGTCTGTTCGTCACATTCCTGTCTTGATTTATCTCCCCTCATATTGGCCAACACACATCGCTGCAACCGCAAGGCATGCGACCAAGTGTCAGGGATGGTAATGGTCAGAGCCCTGTTCTTTTTCTGCCTAGGAGACAACTCCTCTGATGCCTGCACACTTAGTAATCACTGGAAACCAAATGATACTTATTCCTTTCCAGGTTTGATACATGTTCCCCCCTTTATTGTTTTGGCTACTAACGACTCTCAGTTTTCTCAGGTTCAACTAATTCATCCACATTGTAATAGAGCATTAGGATTAATCATTGTGATTGTGTCAAAGATCATCACCTCAGTAATTTCTGCTACCATGGCCGCCATATCATTGTCTCAGAGGGTGTCCACTGTACAACAGCTAAATCAGCTCATCCCTCAGCTGTCATCCATAGAGCTGCAGCACCTGCAGGTTGCCAATCATCTTAAAGGAGGCCTCCTCGTACTCCAACAACAGACAGATTTGCTCCAAGAACAGATTACGTTTCTTTGGCTGCAACAAGGAGGACTGTGCAATGCTCTGACTACTTCTGTCTGTCAGCTTCCCACTTCTGTGCCCAGTATCTCTGAACTTAGTGACTACCTCAAAGGCCCTTGGTCCCTTAATTACTTAAACTTTACTCAGCGCTTACTCCATGATATTACCCTCCTAAATCAGACTACCATACACCTTGTTCCTACTGCCTCTTTTTTAGAAGATGTACTTAAAAAAACTGCAATAATGGTTTTCGACATCCTCTATAGTTACCTGGGGAAGCATTGTGCTACTAGGACTTGTTCTTTTGGGAATTATTAAGTGCTTGCACTCCCGGCAGCGACGCCTCCAACAATGGGTTACCACAATGACGGTGCTTTTAAAAGAAAAGGGGGAATCTGTGGGTAGAGCCGGTCAGATCTGGCTGAGTCAGCTAGAGCAGCAATACAAGCACACTTCCTGCTCATGGAGACGTGACCCACAGTCACGTCTGCCTAACTTGCCAGCCATGAGCTGTCCACGCTCCCTGCACTCCCCCCAAGGACCAATCGGTAGCTGCTTCAAGTGCCTTACATCAACTCCCTGCTAGGTGATTGGCTGGGGGAGACTCAGGAGGTTGAGGCGCTAGGGCTATATAATTCCTGATCTGTGTAATAATAAATGAGACCTGCGCATGCTCATCCTCCCAGTGTGTGTACTGTGTGTGCATCGTTCACACTTACCTCCTGCCAGAAATCTAGCCCCACACAATTATTGTATTGTATTGTGTTAGCCCAAAAGTATCCATATCATAGTATATAAATCAAGCACCAGAGCTGAAGTTTCAGTAATAGGCTTTCATAAATAATATAATTGGGATTCAAATAACTGTCTATGTATGACTTGTTCTTTATCATTTTGTCAAATACGAATATAGAAATGTGTAATGATGTTGAGGAAGTGCATATTAAGGGCCCTGGAAACAGCTTTACATGCTAGGAATTCTGCATGGGCTCAGATAACAGAACTACAGAACCATCTCTCATCCATGATGCCAAAATGGAGAGGTGCCACATATGTCTTATCAATAATAACTGTATAAGACTCAACTTCTTAACACATGCTTGTCATTGAAGATTAAGAGAAATTAAAAAGCAAGAAAAAAAGGAATAATGTTAAATTTTAAAGAGCTATGTATAAAGCCAGGAAAATAAAAATTATACAGGATATATTTTTAAATTTTAAAAAGTGGAAACGTTATACATGTTTTAAAAAGGAATGCAGTCCAATATTTAATACATGTCCTGTGAAAAAAGGAAAAGTGAAGAAAGGGGTTGATTTAAGAGGGATGAGGAAAAATGATGTATTCATCATAAGTACAATGAATCCTATTTGTGAATTGATTTATTGAATGTATTCCTTTGTAAAACTACTTTAGAAAAAAGGAAAAAAAATGGAAAGACTTAGAAAAAAATCATATTAAGTGAAGTAAGCCAGACTCAAAGGAACTTAGGCTCAATGGTTCCTCTCATTTGTCATAATCAGTAGAAACCTTGGGCTCTACTAGCAGAGATCTGCAATAGAGCAAAATCTTGATACATAAGGCCATATAGTATGAAGCTAATTGAAAGGACCTCCAGGACATTGAAACAAAAGCCATATAATGAATGATTGTTGTCCTTAATGTACTATGTTATCTCTCATCTCCTTTGCTGTCCCTTGGGTATCTCATATTGTTACAGCATCTCACTTTGTTATCTGATATATTGAATTCATTTGTATTTGGTTATTTGAAATTTGATAGGGTAGGGGGGAAAACCAAGACGGGTAGGGGGTGTGGGGGGGAGGGTAGTGGGTACCAAAACATGTGAAAGGGTATCAACGTATGTGAATTAATGCACCTTCTATCTGGCAAATATCATGTAACCCTTTTACTAATTACAATAAAAAAAGAAAAATAAATAAATAAATAAAAAAGGAATTGAGAAGACAAAACAGAAAGTGAACTTACAGATCATAGGAAGTAAACTTATTGTTTATCTATAAACAATAGAAACAAGATGGTTCTGAAAGCCATGTTAAAATTAACACAAAAACTAACAATATCATCGGTATTAGGCAATACCAAGATTGCAGTGTATAGGCTAAATAAATTATATAAATTTTGATTTTATTTGGGTGAGACTTAAGAGTAGTGAAACTTGTATGTTTAATATATACATTTATATATGCAAGATATACTTATAAATGATAGAGATTTTAAAATATATTAGCATAGATTAATAGTAAAAGAGGGCTTCATGATTATTCTGTAGTTAAAATTTTAATTGGCATAACAATATTTATGTTTTTTAGAGCAGAAATGTGCTGCTGCTAAAGATATTATGGAGTAGTTAAGAGAGCTCTAGGAAGTGGAAGGTTCATGGTTAATTCAAGAGCAACAAAAAAAAATGCATAGCCATATCAAAGATTCAGTTTGCCTAGGTGCTGGTGATCATACCTATAATCCTAGCTACTCAGGAAGCTGAGATCCTGAAGATACAGTGATTTTATCAAGCACAATCAGAAACATATGTGAAACCCATCTCCCATTGACCATCAGAATGTCAGACTGGAAGCAGTCTCTAGCTAGTAGAGAATAAAAAGTTTAAATAAATAAAAAGTTGGGCACAAAAGAAAATTTTAAGTAATATTCAGAGACTTCCTCCAAAGAACTAGTCAGTTGTATAAGTGGTATAGAAATAGCTACGAATGTCTGATGACAGAAAGTATTATCACATATGTATATCTACAAACGTCTGAGAGAAAGTATTATCTCATATGTATATCAAATGAAGTTATTTTTCATAAAGAAAAAGGCAGAATTTCTTACTCTTGCATAATGAAAATTAGTCAAAATAGGAATAGAATTGAATAAAATAGAATCAAATATAAAGAATATATTATAGGAAAACAGAAAGTGAGTTAATTCAATTTAGGTCAACAGTGAAGACTGAAGGACTAAATAGTTACAGAACAAGGGAATGTTACTCTCTCAGAAATGTTACCATGACACTTTCATTAAACATGTTAGCTGAAACAGCAAATGTAGTAGGAAATACAGATAATATTTTCCTTATAATTTTAGCAGAGGAGTCAAATATTTTCCAACTGACATACATACTTAGAAGTAACTCTCTTTAGACATGCAAGTGCTGAATATTTCCTGTCTCATGATCCGATTCACAATATGTATTGCTGGGCATGTTCCATGAAAAAAAAAGAGGGAAAAAGAAATCAAAAGGAAAATGTTAGATCAGGAACCCAGAAGTATGCAATGAATCATTATCATCAATCACCAGTGGGTATGAAGGTTCTTAAAGCTTAAGTTCCCTGAAGACGAAAAACATCTTCCTTGAGGTAGAAGAAGACACATTGGCTTCTCTCCTTTCCTTCTAGTTCCTCTACAGGCATATAGCCAGTGGCTATTGTACAGAAATTTCCCATGAGCACTTTGGAAAATCTCCAAAGCAAGAATTGTAGCAAACCCAGCTGTGTTTACTTATATCTCTACTGCCAATGTTTGATTGGTTGGGTTTGAGTGGATGGACAAAGTAATGTCTGGATCTTACTAGTAGTTGTCATCAACTAACATTTCTAAAATCTTGATGTAAAGCACAATAAATTTTATTTTTATTTTATTACTTTTTTATGCCAGTATTAAAGTTTGAATGCAGCCTCATACAACTGCTTAAAGACAATAAAATTTTATATCTGTGTATATATTCATGTACATATATGAAATGTATGAATCGGTCAATCAATACCAAAATTGACTAGTGGGTGGAGAAATACAGAGTAAGTGTTGGTTCTCTTTTCTGTCATATTTTTTGTTTACCTCCTTTCTTTTTTTTACTTTAAAAATATGTATTTTTATAAAGGTCAAAAGTGAAGATTGAACTATTTGTGGGCATTTAAAAAATAAATTCTTCAGTATTGTCTTACACAGAATCTATAAGGGTATGGTTGTGAGTGTGTAATGGTGTCTATCTTTGTATGTGTTTGTGTTTTACTGATGGAGCATTAGAAACTAGTCCACCATTTGACTATTATACCATTATTTATTTGGCTCTCACATTTCTGAGTGGAAGATTTTTAAAATACAGATTATTTCATGTGACTATTACTTATCACATGAGAAATAAAAACCCATCTAGAAATATGTATTTTATGTGGCAGCACATTTCAGAAAGAAAATGAAACATTTATACATATTGTTCTAACATCCAAGATTTCCTCCTCATAAACTAAAGCAGTAAGAGAAAAAATATATTTACTTTCTTTTTACTTTCCAACACATCACCAATATTCTCAGAGCTTTATCTCTCATAGTAATAAGCAATGCTAAGTGCTCCTTATCCCAGAACAACCTGAAAGAGAGATTGCTCTCTAGGTAATTATGCAAATAGATTTTTAAAGAAACAGTAAAAAGCAGAAATGACAATATGCTAATATGAAGGCAGAATTGAGTATGATGAAGAATATTTAAAATGAAGTGTTTGTTCATGCCCAGAGCCTTTTTTAAACTTGATATTTTTTCATGACACATACTTCCCAAGGAAATATTCAAGAAAGAAAAGCTTCCAAATCATAATTACCATAATTATACTTTTTCAGTTTTAAATCCTTCATTCAGCCTTAGAATAAATATTTCAAGTGGTCTGTAGTCTCATTATTAAAGTAAATGTTCAAAGAAATGATGAATTGATGGCTATTCCCTACATTAATGTAAAAGAAACAGTATATATATATGGTGTTTAACTGTTATTATTATTGTGATTATTATTATTATTATTATTAGAATGGTGTCTTTACTACTATTATTAGCATGGTGTTCTTTACTAACCTTAATTTAAAGTCCTTATAAAATGACTCTAACCTATTGCATAGATTATAGAACAGAAATACACACAAAATTTAATATCAAGCTGAGCTCTGATAGCTTAGACCTGTAATCCCAGATATTCAGAAGGCTAAGATCTAAGCATGGTGAACAGGAAAAATCTGTGATATCTTCAATTGATCATTTAAACACTAGAAATAGAGCTGTGGCTCAAGTAGTAGAAAATCATTTTTGAGTTTAAAAAGGCCAATGGCCCAACTCACATAAATCCCATCCAAGCACACATATAAAAATTAACAATGAAATGCTGAATAATTTAACTACTTACTAAAGATATATGTTAACAAGAAAGCTTTCAAATGGAAGTAAAAGAATGCCAGAGGTTTTCAATAGCTGCAAGCTCTTGGCTCAGACATGCAAATGTGTTGTTTGACTATGGTTCAAGTACAGTCTTCAGCTACTTGACCACTGTGGGTTATTTTTCACATTTTCATCTAACAGATCATGCGAAGCTAGAGCAAGACTTACACAAAAAGCTAATAATCACTTGCCTATAGTGTCCTGAGAACATCAAAACAGGAAAGAAATGGGCAACAGGAGGTCTTTGGAACTGTTTGAATTAGAGTTCAAAGAGATTCAATTTTTACTGTAATAAAATCAAATGTAGGCTATTTTGAGTAAGAAGGACAAAGTACCTTATGGATCTATATCTATGGGAAAAATTCTTGACCAAAATACAAAAGTGAAGCTGTCCTTGAGTTGACAATATCCCTCCTTCAGCTCCTAGCTGAATGTATTATACAATGAACCTCGATAGAACCTCATCTGTGACTGAAAAAAGAGCAGAAATGGACAAAGGAATTGGAGAGGCTAGCCAATCTAATGGGTGTTTGTTTGAATGGAAGAAAAAAATTATTTCAAAAACCCAGTATTTAAATTATTATTCATATCATATAAAGTGACTTTATTCCCCCAAAGTAAGCAACTGTTGCATGAATAATCCATTTTTTTTGTCAGTCATTGAGCTTGAACTAAGGGCCTGAGCACTGTCCTGAACTTTCTGGCCAAAGCTATTACTCTACAACTTTGACCCATAGCTCCACTTTCAGTTTTCTGGTGGTTAACTAATAAGAGTCTTACAGATTTTTTTCTTTTCTTTTCTTTTTTCTTGCCTTGGCTAGCTTTGAATCACAATCTCCAGATCTCAGCCTACTGAATAGGCAGGACTACAGGCATTCTTCCTCTCTTTTCCTCTCAGTACTTAACTATATGTTTTGTGGTCAGTTAAGCTTCCATTCCTTTTCCCAAAAGAAGTGGCTAATGAAGATATTCTGGGAACTAAAAATTCAACTATTCTAAAGTTGGGAAGGTACCTGCAATTCATTTTTCTGTTCTCTTACAACCTTTCCAATCATGTTTCCACTCTTTTCAATACCCAGAATCTACTCTTAAGATAAACAATGTGGTGTCCTCTACAAGGTCATATACAATGATCCAATTTTTGCTTCTTATGACTTGCTATGTCTAGTCTTATTATAACAGATATGATAACAGTTCTCCTTTTTTTCCTCTTTTTCCTCTTTCTCTACATGTACAGATTAACAACATCCAAAGCATTTTTGTTCTGACAAAAATGAAGCCTATGCAAAAGAAATAGAATAATAGAACAAGAAACTAACAAATACCTATTACCCAGTTTCTATAACGTCACCAGTCTCTCACCTTTGTATTACTTTTAGTTCTACAGATGGAGTGCTACCCTCATTATTGCTTTCTGATGCTTTTGAAGTAAAATTCATGTAATTTCACTCTACAAGTTATAGTTGCACAATTTTCAAAGACATACCTGCAGAAAGAGAGTTTTCTCTGAAGAAGAAACAAAAACGGCCTATAGGCACATGAAGAAATACTCAACATCTCTGGTCATAAAAGAAATGCAAATCAAAACAACTCTAAGATTCCACCTCACTCCAGTTAGAATGGCCAGGATCAAGAAAACTAATAACAACAGATGTCGGAGGGGATGTGGCCAGGAGGGATCACTACTACACTGTTGGTGGGAATGCAAACTCGTTCAACCATTATGGAAAGCAGTATGGCAGTGCCTCAAAGGACTAAACATAGAACTCCCCTATGACCCAGCAATTCCACTACTTGGCATTTACCCAACCATCCAGAAACAAGGACATACTAAACCCACTAGCACAATGATGTTCATTGCAGCACTATTTACCATAGCAAAGATATGGAACCAACCTAGATGTCCCTCAGTTGATGAGTGGATCAACAAGTTGTGGTATTTGTACACAATGGAACTCTATGCTGCTGTCAGAAAAAATGACATCACCCCATTTGTTAGGAAATGGAAAGACTTAGAAAAAATTATATTAAGTGAAGTAAGCCAGACTCAAAGAAACTTAGGCTCAATGGTTTCTCTCATTTGTCATAATCAGAAACCGTGGGCTCTACTAGCAGAGATTTGCAATAGAGCAAAACCTTGATACAAAAGGCCATATAGTAGAACACTGAATGAAAGGATCTCTAGAATATAGAAACAAAAGCCATATAATGAATGATTGTTGTTCTTAAGGTGCTATGTTATCTCTCATCTCTTTTGCTGTCCCTTGGTTATCTCATATTGTTACATTATCTCACTTTGCTATCTGATATATTGGATATATTTGTATTTGGTTATTTGAAATTGGATAGGGAAAGGAGAAAAACAAGATGGGGGGTTGGGGAGGATGGTAATGGGTACCAAGACATGTGAAAGGGTATCAATGTATGTGAATTAATGCACCTTCTATCTGGCAAATATCATGTAACCCTTTTATTAATTACAATAAAAAATGGGGAGCAAAACATGATAAAGGGTATCAGTGTTTGTGAGGTAATGCACCTTCTATCTGATGAATGTAATGTAACCTTTCTATTAATTACAATAAAAATATATTAAAAAATTTTAAAAAAGATATACCTGCAGAGTTTCATACCCCAATTTCACATAGAGCAGCTTTATGTCTCCCTACAGAGAACCCCTGAGTTCTCAAGTTAAGCTTCAGCCCCAAGACAAGCACTTGTTGGATTAGATATAAAACAGTGGAATCTTTTGTTTTGCCAGTTCTGGGCCTTGAGCTCAGGGCCTTAGCACTGTCCTTGGACTTTTTCAAGTCTAAACCTCTACCACTTGAGCCACAGCACCACTTCTGCCTTTTTTCTAGGTATGTGGTACCGAGGAATCAAACCTGGGCCTTTGTGCATGCTAGGCAAGCACTCTACCACCAGGCCAAACTCCTGGCCCCCATCAATGGAATCATTTTGACTGCTCTAAAATTTTGTATGAGGCCTGGAGTATGAACTCTATCAACCAGGCTCCCAAGTACATCCTAGTACCTGTTACCTTCACCTATGTCCTCCTATCTATCAATATTATTCTTACAGTGGAAGAAACATTCATTGTGTTAATTCATCACACTTCCTAATAGGGATATTTGAGTTATTTTTTCTTTTTTCATTAATAAATAAAGCTACTATAAACATTTTTGTTCAAGTCTTTTTTTACTTTTTTGTTTTGATTTAAGAATATGTTTATACTCAACATTGAAGTAAACTATGAAAAGCCTTATAGAAGTGTTTTTACTTCTCCAGTATTCTGTATTCCCAGGACTGATGCATGAGACAGATACACAACTCCAACATTTCTGTTTGTAGTTGAGTCTCAATTATGGAATATAATTTATACACTGTAGAACTCATCCTAAGAGTTTTGTAAACAAAAAGCTTTGTGTAAGCACTTCACCACGTGGAATGGAATAGTTCCACTTCGCAGTGTCCGTGAGCTCCTGTGTAAATGTGTTCCAGTGGCATCCAGAATCCAGCCAACCCTTGATAATCTCCCAGTCCCTGGATTTATGTGTCATCTCCAAAATTCCATGGAAATGGAAATGTATATTAGGTAAAATGTTTGTTTCTGGCTTTCTGCATTTAGCACAGCACAGTATATTTTGCCCCTTATTTTTGTTGATTTTTTTCCAAGTAATAGTTATCTGTTCACCTGTTGATGGACATTTGTGCTGTTTCCAGTTTTTACCAATTATGAATAAGCCACTGTAAACATGTGTTTTCAAGACTTCCTAAGTTTTCATTTCCTTGGATAAATGCCTAGGACTTGATTGTAGGTTGTGTGGTAAGCATATGCTTAACTATATGATAAACTGCCAAACTGATTTCTAAAGTAACTTCCAAATTATACTTTCACCAAAGATGTGTGAGGTTTCAGTTGTTCTGCCACCATACCACCACTTGCTTAGTCAATGAAATTATTTTACTAAACTGGTAGTGATTTTAACAGACGTAAATAGAATCATATTATGGTTTCAATTCTCCAGAAACTAATACTTAACATCTTTTCATGCTTTAAGTACTACTTTCATGTTTTCTGTGTTGAATTATCTGTTTATGTCTGCTGCCCATCTTTATTGAGACTTTGTTTATTCTGGTACATTATGGTATATTACATAAAACATTTCAATCTAGTCCATGATCTATCTATCTTTTCATGTATGTATGTATGTATGTATGCCAATCCGGAGGCTTGAACTCAGGGCCTGGGCACTGTGCTTGGACATTTTTTGTTCAAGTTCAGCCCTCTGCCACTCGAGCCACAACACCACTTCTGGCTTTTTGTGTGTATATGGTACCAAGAAATCAAACCCAGGGCTTAATGCATGGTAGGCAAGCACTCTACCACTAGGCTATACTCCCGGCCCTGATCTTTTATTTATTTATTTTTTTTTAATTTTATTTATTTATTTTTTTTTTGCCGGTCCTAGGCCTGAGCTCAGGGCCTGAGCAATGTCCTTGGACTTTCTCAAGGCTAGAGCTCTACCATTTGAGCTTCAGCACCATTTCTGGCTTTTTTTTTTTCTATGTATGTGGTGCCGAGGAATCGAACCTGGGTCTTTGTGCATGCTAGGCAAGCACTTTAACCACTAGGCCAAACTCCCGGTCCCATTGATCTATGTTTTTATATGTGAAGAGTATCTTGCAAGTTAGGACTCCATTGAATCTTAATTAACCAGTTTCTCATGCTATGGGTGTATTTTCATTTTGTGTTGATTTTGTCATTTCTAGAAAGTGACAAAAAGAATAAGGTACTTATTTTTCTTTTGTTTCCTATTACTTTTATAGTTTCAAGTTTTAGATTTTAGTCTTTTAACTCTTTATTTTATTTTATTATTGTTTTTAACAAGTTTAAAAATTCTGTGGGACAATGTTTACTTTCCTGCTTGTTGAGTGTTCAGTTGCCCCGACATTTGTTGGTTCACTCAAGGGTATTTATCAAGATGACTAAAAAGCAGGCCATTCAAACTACCAGTACAACCATGTTCATTGAGGCATTTCTTACCATAGCTAGGATATAGAATCAACCCAGATGCCCCTCTCTGGACAAAAGGACCAAGAAAATGTGGTTTACATATACACAATGTAAGTCTACTTATCTATTAGAAGAATGGCATTGCAACATCCATACAGTAAAGGAGAGACTTAGAAAATGCATATTGTGAAGTAAGACAGATTAAAGAAATGTAAGTTGCATGGTTTCTCTCATTTGTAGCAATTAGAATGTGTCTATAAATCTACAAGTAAACACATGGATGTTAAAAGACAAAAAATTACAATTAGTTGTGGTAATCAGAACTCTAAACATTCACGCAGTGAGATCAAATGAGGATATACTTAGAAGAGGATCAGAAAGCTATGTACATTTGATCATATAAAATGACGTTTATCAAAATGACCTCCAAGAAATGGGAAGAGGTCTTGTTATTTTACTTTTTTGTATGGTTCTCATTTTTTACCTTTGGTTTTCCTAATTGTTCACTGCTTTTATTTTATTATTTTATTACTGATTATTTTATTTATTTTTATTAATTATTTTATTTATTTATTTATTTTATTTAATGAATTTTTTCTTTTTTTATTGTAATTAATAAAAGGGTTACATGATATTTGCCAGATAGAAGGTGCATTAATTCACATACATTGATACCCTTTCACATGTCTTGGTACCCATTACCCTCCCCCCACCCCCCCCACTTTGTTTTCCCCCCTTCCCTATCAAATTTCAAATAACCAAATACAAATAAATTCAATATATCAGATTACTGTTTGCCTTGTATGTAAGTTTTTTCTGATTTGGGGAAGGGAGGTGAAAGCACAGAAATGGAGGAACAAAGGGTGAACTAATTCAGCAGGGCTGCTCACTGGACACTATGTTGAAAATGAACTATACAATTTGTAGGGCTGGAGGCCTGTTCGAAAACAATGGAAGAGTTGACAGAGTCCAAAAGAAAAGTATTCCTCTGGATATCATCTTTACAATAATAATAATTAAAAAACACATCAAAACATTTGTTGGGAACACTAGCTTTTCGCTTGGAACTGCCTTTTTACCTTTGAAAATTGAAAAAAAATTAATCACCCATAAGTAGCACAACCTATTTTTAGTTTCTATTCTAGCACATGGTGGTACCTACCACCTCACAGAGAATATGTTGCTTAATATTTGTAACTTTATGCTAAGTCTTGTTATTAAATATCCAAATTTTCAAATGGCCCATTTTGTTTAATTTTTCCTTCATTGATTTTCTGGCACTATTTTCTTCATCTTTGTATACAGTATATTTAAGTATTAGCTTGGTGATTTCTACAAAAATGTCCTCTGCTTTTAGGTACAGTTGTGCCACAACTTCAGATCAATTTGCAAATAAGTGATAGCTTAAAAATATTGAATAGCTGGGGCCGGGAGTTTGGCTTAGTGGTAGAGGGCTTGCCTAGCATGCACAAAGACCTGGGTTCGATTCATTGGTACCACATACATAGAAAAAGCCATAAATGGTGCTGTGGCTCAAGTGGCGGAGTGCTAACTATGAGGAATAGGCCCACGGAGAGTGCTCATGCCCTGAGTTCAAGCCCCAGGACTGGCAAAAAATTTTCCATGTTTATTTTGTTTTGGTCTTGTATGGTTTTCCTTATCATTGCTTTGAAGTTCTCAGCATAAATTCTGGCTTCTTGATTCTATTTTAAATGGTAATTGTAAGATTTCAATGTGTTCTTGTTCATTTCCATTATATAAAATGTAATTCTGAAACTATAAATGCATTGGCTACAAAGTTATTAAACAATTGTATCTAGGAGCTTTTCTAGACTGTTTTCTGGATCACATATGTAAAAGTTTCCTTGCTTACAGAACTGTGATACTTTCTTTTATTCCTTTCCCATCAATACTGCAAAATGGGTCCCTAATTTTAGGGTTTTCACAGAAAAAAGGATTCCCATAACCCTATGCTCCACCATGAAGTGCTCCTCCATGACTGATTTTGCTAGTTAAGTGAAGGGCTCATCTCCTAAGACAAATTGGGAAGTAGAATTCTGTGTTCCAGTTTGTTTGAAACAGTGTAAAGAAGCCAAAGAAGGAAGAATACCAGAAGCATAATGCCTTCATGCGTGTGGAAGCTCAGAATAATAAACTGGTAAAGGCAACACATTTTGCTCACAAAGGAGCAAGATTTTGCCATCAGAATTCATAAACTTAAGACCATAACACAATGAGATCTTTAAAGTAAGGAAGAACTACAAAGCCAAGTGGGCATTCTCTTTCTATGAACCAGTCTTTCAACTCCAAAGAAGAAATGAAAATTTGTTAATAAAAGAAATCTGAAAATTCACTGACAGAACCCCTCAGAATTCTATCACCTTTGAAGTATTTTTTAAATTGTAGAGGTGATATACAGAGGGATTACAGTTATGTAAGTCAGGTATTGACTATTGACTACGTTTCTATTTGAACAATGTCGCTTTTGTTCCCTGAATCTCTTCCATCAGAAGGTGTATAGTTCATTTCCAACATAATGCCTCATAAGAATTACCCTTTTTAGCACTGTTTCTTGGTTACCCTTCTCCTCCCAACCAGACAAAGTTACATACAAGACATAAAGGACTGAAATGTAAAATAGTGACAAAAGGGAAGAAAAAAACAAAACAGAAAAAGTTAAGATATAAACATTTATCTTCATTTCTTGGAGGTCATTTCAATAAGCAACATTTTACATAATCATATGCACAAAACTATTGAGCCATTGTGATCCTCTCCTAAGAATGTCCTCCTTATGCCTGACCAGTGTCTCACACCTGTAATCCTAGCTACTCAGGAGGCTGAGATCTGAGGATCAAGGTTCAAAGCCAGCACAGGCACAAAGGGACCTAAGACTCTTATTTCTTTCTCCAATTATCCTCTAGAAAACAGGAAGTGGGGCTTGGCTCTAGGGTAGGGAGGTAGCCTTGAGCTGGAGCGCTCAGGGACAATGGCCCAGGTTGAATTCAAGCTCCACGACCCACAAAAAAAATAAAAATACCTAAAAAAAACAATGTCCTCCTTGGGCTGTGAATTTGGCCTAGTGGTTGAGTGCTTGCCTTGTATGCACAAAGATTCGAATTCCTTGGTACCACATGCATAGAAAAAAGCTGGAAGTGCTGCTGAGGCTCGAGTGGCAGACTACTAACCTTGAGAAAAAAGCCCAAAGACAATGCTCAGGTCCTGAGTTCAAGCCCCAGGACAGGCAAGAAGAAGAAGAAGAAGAAGAAGAAGAAGAAGAAGAAGAAGAAGAAGAAGAGAGGAGGAGGAGGAGGAGGAGGAGGAGGAGGAGGAGGAGGAGGAGGAGGAGGAGGAGGAGGAGGAGGAGGAGGAGGAGGAGGAGAAGAAGGAGCAGGAGAAGGAGAAGGAGGAGAAGGAGAGGGAGAGGGAGAGGGAGAGGGAGAGGGAGAGGGAGAGAAAGAGGGAGAGGAAGAAGGAGAGGAAGAAGGAGAGGAAGAAGGAGAGGAAGAAGGAGAAGAAGAAGGAGAAGAAGAAGAAGAAGAAGAAGAAGAAGAAGAAGAAGAAGAAGAAGAAGAAGAAGAAGAGGAAGAGGAGAAGGAGAAGAAGAAGAAGAAGAAGAAGAAGAAGAAGAAGAAGAAGAAGAAGAAGAAGAAGAAGAAGAAGAAGAGGAAGAGGAAGAGGAAGAGGAAGAGGTAGAAGAAGAAGCAGAAGCAGAAGCAGAAGAACAAGAAGAAGAAGAAGAAGAAGAAGAAGAAGAAGAAGAAGAAGAAGAAGAAGAAGAGGAAGAGGAAGAAGAAGAAGAAAAAAAAGAGTTACTTTGTGAATACTAAGAGGTCCTTTTTAATGTATGATGTCCAAGTGTAATTTTTATCTTTTACTATCCATTAAATTTATTAATTTACTTATAGGCACATTCTAATGATTACAAATGAGGGAAACCATGCAACTCACTCTTCTTTGGGTCTGGTTTAGTTTGCTTAATGTAATTTTTTTCCAAGTCTTTCCATTTCCTTACAAATGGAGCAATATCATTCTTTCTGATGGAAGCATTGAATTGCATTGTGTGTATATATCACATCTTGTTGGTCCATTCATCTACTGAGGGGCATCTGGGTTGTTTCCATATCTTAGCTATGGCGAATAGTGCTGCAATGAACATCGTTGTGTTGGTAGCTTTAATGTGGCCTTGTTTGTGATCATTTGGGTAAATGCCCCGGAGTGAGATGGCTGGATCCTAGAGTAGTTCTATGTTTAGTCTTTTTTTAAAGAACCTCCATATTGCTCCCCAGAGTGCTTGAACCAGTTTACATTCCCACCAACAGTCTAGTAGCACTTCCTTCTGGCCACATCCTCACCAGCATCTACTATTATTTGTTTTCTTGAGAATGGCTGTTCTAAGTGGGATGAGATGGGATTTCAATGTGGTTTTGATTTGCATGTCTTTTATGGCCCGAAATGCTGAACATTTCTTCCTATGTCTATTGGCTATTCTTATTTCCTCTCCAGAAAAGTCTTTTTAAAAATTATTTAGCCCACTTATTAATAGGGTGATTGTTTCTTTGAGGATTTATAAGGGGGGCTAATTTCTTGGGTTCTGGGTATATTTTTTGATATAAGACCCTTATCTGTTATATAACTAATCCCCTTTGTGGCAAATTGTGTCTGTGTCCAACCATACCTGGCGGGGCTCCTGCTTTCTCCCCTGTGGGCTCTTTAAATTCTACAGTGAAGATTCCTGCAGAGCCCCAGGCTTGGCCCCTGCTCTGCTGTGTCTGTGGCTGTGCCTCCTGCACTACAAACTGGGCTGACTTCTGTCTTCTTATGTAAGCATTTTATAATCTTTTTCCATACCCACTGCTGTAGAATAACATCGCACTTGGTGTGACTCTAGATGTGGACAGCCTGAAAAGGCTTCTTCCTGGAGAGAGCTTAAATTGTTCCTTGTTTTCTTTTTTCTCCTGCCATCTTCCCACTTTTTTAAAAGGTGTTTTTTTCTTTTTCAAAATGCATTTTTTGCAAAATAAAAGCTTTTATTTCCCATGTAGTTTTAAGTACTAATATTGTGTTATTTTGTGTGTCATTTTTCTTGCAAAATTATGTTGTAACATTATAACTAAGCGGTAGTGAAACAGTCCTTTATGAAAGGATGTATCATAATTTTATTTTTTGAGCACACTAACCTTTTCCCACAATATAGCCCCTGATAATAATATATATGCTTTTCCTATTTTGACATATAAAAGTATTATAAATTAGTACACATTTCAAGACTGATTATTTTCCACTGAGCACAGATCTCTTAAAATTCCTCAAAGTTGTTGCATATATCTGTGGGTACTTTTTATTTTTGCTTCAAAATATTCTGTACCACAGGCATACAGATTTAACTTAAACATTCACTTGTTGAAAGACAGCTAGGCTTTTACCTAGTAGTTGAGACTACTTTTTTAAAGTTATTTTGGACAATTAGGTATGGTTGTTTATGGGATCATAATTGTATTTCTCTGAGACAAATTCTCCAGAGATCAATTGTTTTTATGGTATATCTTTACTTTATACTGTATCATTAAGAATGAAGTAAGTTTCTGTGAGCCTTACATGATTGGGTTGTGTTGCTTTATGATATATTTTGGAAATCTTTGCCTGTTTTGGGCTAATTTGGCAATTTACCTGTAAGACTATAATATTCTTGCATTGAATTGTTGTTGTTGTTATTATTAGTGATATTAATGTTTAATTCTACTAATTGTTGGTTATTTGTTTCTTCTATTTCTTGTTCTTATTCTCTATTGTATTATTTACCTGTCAGTCACTTAAATTGACATTATTTATGTTATTAGGTGTATTGTTTAGTAAGTTCTTTTAAGCTGGTTGCCTGCATATTAGACTATATCAGTCTTCTGGTATCAATTTTTAGTAGTTTGAATGGACTGTGGAAAGCATAGCTTCTTTTAGCTTCATCTGTGACTCTGGCATTTAAACATGAGTGTATTAGATATTAGGTCTCAGGAAGGCATGGCTATGGCAGAGACTATTGGCATCGAAAAGAAGCAAAGTATTTTGTGCCAGGACAATAAGAAGGATGATTTGAGCACGTGTCAGAAATCAGCAAGACCCCACTCCTTGTAGGCTAATGTACACAAACATGAATTCCTTTGAAAGACTTTCTCTGGACACAAAATGTCTGAGTAGCCTGCTTATATAGACTCATCTAGAAGATTATTTTCCCAGGATGTTTTCTTTATGATCAGCACATGGAGATTGTTGCAATTGTGTTCTAAGGGATCATGGGCATTGCTCAACCTGGCTGCCAGACTTGGCATTATCCACTTGATGCAACTTTTACAGATTAAAGAATGCAGTTGTTATGCATAATTCAGAATGAGTCCTGGAAGCTTCCACCCACAATTCTCAGGAAATCATGAAACACTAGGCAATATAATGGCTGGCTAGATTCCCTGCAGACATCTTTTGAGAGGGGATGAGTGAAAACAAAAATTGGTGGAGTCTCTACTAAGATAGAGGTATCAGGAACATGAAGTATCTACCAGGAATAGGTAAAGAGAGCCATAAACAGCCAGAGGTAGGTTGACCAAGCTCATGGGAGCTCATATCTCACCATATGATTTAGTTGATAGATATGGAGCTATTGGATTTAATGTTTTCCCAGCTGGATCATAATTCAGTTGTGCTCTGATCCTTCCTTGCTATAATCTTATGGAAATGTTTATCCTATAGCACTGTGTGCTGGAAATACATAACTCACCTTTTGAATTTATAGGGGACTACAGATACGAGTTTGCCTTGAGTGTTAGGGGAAACTGCAGATTTTTTTTTAAGTAATACTGGAACTATCAGTATTTTTGAGAAGAAATTAGTAAGCTGTGCTTGTATGAAGGATAGTTATATTTTGTTGTGAGAAATTATAGCTTTATTATTGCCCACTTATAGATGTTGATAGGGATCAGGTTGGGTGTCAAGTGGTGGATTTGGGATGATTAATCATAATTATTAACTTGATTAGTTGACTAGTGCCTAGGAGTTTAGTAAAGAATGTTTCTGTGTGTCTATGAGTGCACTAACCGTAAGACTCAGCCCGTATTTGTGTGGCAGCTTCCAGAAGGCTGTGGGCCTTTTCAGAGTTCTCCTCAACTGTCTTAGGTTGCTTATAGAGTTTGCTGTTGTGGTTAGCAAAGGGAAGCAGGGAGAGATGAGCATATGCTATCTGGCATGGATTGGCACTATGATATTTACTATTATCTGTCACTTGGTGTCATATTAAAATTTTATATGTACTTTTTAATTTAAGTGATGATCAAAGTATCTAATAAGATAAAGTAAAACAGAATCAGATAGCACAGTTGGGAATGTATCCTTTCGTTTTGATCCTGCTGAGTTGTGCCAGGTGGTTATGAATTGATCTAGTTGTACTATTATCATTACTGGTTAGTGGGGAGGGAGAAGTCTTAACTTCAAGTTGACCAATAATTTTCCTCAAGGAAAAGTGGTTTTGAGAGATACTAGTGAGGAGAGAAGTTACTGAGCTCTCCTAGGGTGTGTCTAAGAGAGGAGATTGGTTTCAGCATTCTTTCCCTATAGCTAACCACCGGCCTCATCAAATCATTAAAATCTAAAATTCTCTTCAAGTATTAAGAAAACTTTACAGAATGCCCTGCTGAAAATGTAGCTACAGTATTATTTGATTGAATGGATTTGTTTTCATTGTCCTATTCAAGTAAACACATATCTTTTTTAAATGTAACGCATTCTAAAGTTCTGTTTCCAAACCAAAAATTGTTACAAATGTATCACTTTTCTGAAATTTTCCAATTCCATCTTTTATTTCCTTTTGAAATTTTGTATTAGTCTTCTGATTGTCTTTACAACTTCAACACTCTGCTTTGAGCATTTATGAGTAAAGACAGTCTTCCTATTAGATTTTCAGATTCCTTGGTTTGGGGAATGTCATTCTTGAAAGAAATAGAGATGTGCTCTAATCAAGTCCATTTATTAGTTGCAATGTTTATCCTGTTATTGATATGTCTTCTTTAAATAGCACATATTAGCCAGGTACCAGTGTCTCATATCTGTACCCTTAGCTACTCAGGAAGCTGAAATATAAGGATTGCAGTTCAAAGCCAGCCAGAACGTACTTTCAATTAACCACCAAAAAAGAAAAAGCCAGAAGGGGAGCTGTAGATCAAATGCTAGAGTACCACCCTCGAGGAAAACTGCTTGTCAATTGTGTCCAGGCTCTAAGTTGAAACCACAGTATTGGCACACAAAAATAAATAATTAAAAATCAAGAGTATGTTTATTCTGCTTCTTTTCTATTTTCAAAATCACTCTTATTAGTTAAACTTTCTACTTGTGTGATACACTACACAGGCGATAAGGCCCTGCATTCACCCCAGGAAACACAAAGGTGAAAAAAAAACCAGCAATCTGACCTTCTGTTCATATAGTGCGTTTTGTGTACACATTGATCCCATCTTGTCTTTCTCTGTTCACAGTCAGATTCTGAACATTCCTAGCAAAGGCTTTTCTCATCCTTAGCAGTTTCCACAAGCCTCAGTAACTCTGGTCCCCTAACCTCCTGACTGAGCTCTTCTTAGTCCAAGCTGCTGCTTAATTTTTGTTTTTCTTCATTCAGTTGATTCCACATGTCTCCTAAATTTCAAATTCTTGAAAAGACTTCCTATGGAGCTTAGTTCTCTTAGTATATTTCTCTGCATTGGAATGGAGATTGTTATAAAATGCATTTAAGTTCATCTCTTTGAGCAGCATTCCATGTAAGACTCATAAAAAGGCTGAACCTACTTTTACCGTTTTGCCTTCCTTCCTTCCTTCCTTCCTTCCTTTTTTCCTTCCTTCCTTCCTTCCTTCCTTCCTTCCTCCCCTCTTCATCCTTTCTTCTTTCCTTTCTTCCCTCCTATATCTTCTCTTTCTCCTCTCTTCTGCTTGCTCCTTTCTTCTTTCTTCCTCTTCTTCTTCCTTCCCAGGACTGGTTTATAGTGAGCATTTATTTTCTTCCAAATAGCAATCTCCAAAGTACTTATCTACTTTATTCCTCATCATGGGTAGCAAAGTCATCACTTCATTTGCTTTAGCAAAAGCAAAAACATTATTTTAGTTCCTTTCTTTTCACTATCCCTTGGTTTTCACTCCAAGCAGGTGTTCTACCACGAGTCACAGCTCGACTTGTGGCTTTTTGGTATATTTGGAGATAAGAATCTTATGAACTTTTCTGTCTGGGTTGTCTTCGAACCACAATTCTCAGATCTCAGACTTATGTGTAGCTAGGATTGCAGGCATGAGCCACTGGCACCCAGCTTAGCTCCTTTTTTAGCATATATTGAAACTATGGAATGTAGTTGGAACTCATTATTTTATCCTAAGAATGTTTTTACTTTTATAGTTTCAACTATTAAAAAATGTTCCTACTGTTTATAGTAAAAAATAAGCAAAAAGATTTCACAATTGGTTTATTTCTTCCAAATGCCTTTTTAAGTTTAAGACATATAAACCATACTTCCACCAGTTTGCTTCCCAAACATTATAATATTTCCACAAGTGCCAAGAGGCATGTCTTTTCTTTTGGCTCTTACAGCAACCCAGCTGTCTGAAGAACAATCAGCAGGGTTTATTTTTTTTGGCTCTCATGTATACCCCTAGTTGATATGGGTTTCATTTCTCCTTGCTGACAATTTCAGATAAAGTAAATCAAATGTGCACAGAGAAGTCCATGAGTATGAGGTTGTGTGCCACTAATTTCCTTTTGTGAACATCCTGGAAAGAACTGGTTCAGGTACCAGCAACAATTGTAAATAACCTACACTGTACAGTGATATACACAGAGTTATCCAAGTGACAGAAGCAGCCTGTGATTGCAAATTAGCAATATGAAATAATTCCCCAGGACCACCAAGCTGGTTTCCCCTCTCCCCCGGTGCCCCCTCCCCCATCTGCCAGCCTCTCATGCATTTACATTGCCTCAGACTTGTTGCAATGTTTCCGTTAGGGATCCTTTTGTGTTTTTTCTAGTTTTTCTCTTTCCCTTCAATTTACAGTAATTCAAACAAAAATTAACATAGAAAACCATCCCACTATTATATCTATGCATGTCTTCCCTTTTTGTATCGCTGAAGAATCATTTTGTTCATATCACAGTGATACTTGCACTTTGGGATTCATAGAAAAATCACTTGGAGGACTTATTAAAAATGCAGATTTCTGAGGCCCCTGCTTAGAGATTCTGATTCAGCAGGTTTGGGGAGCCACCTGTGATTCTGAATACCTTTATGCGCATGGTCCTTGGACTGCTTTTGAGAAACATTAGAACAGAACCATAATTTCTTCTTGGCTTAAATGATATGTATAATTCTATTTTCATCTACTTTCTGTTTGCCATTGACAACATTTTTCATAGTGGAGACAGTTTTCTTCGGTTCTCTAACTGTGGTTTAACTGTGTTGAAATGAGCTCTCCTGAGATCTGAGCCTACTAGCATTCTGAGGAGGAGGCAGAAGACCAGAGGCACAGAGCAGAATGGAGCACAGACTAGGCAGTGTTATCTTCTATTCTGTCTGTGTTGGAGCCTGCTTAGAATGCAGCTGAGCCTGCCTTTGATAACAGCAACATTTTGCTCTTGAGAGATTCCTCATTTCCATGCTTTATATCATATAAGATATTATCTTTGTGTCACCATATTTTTCAAAAAAAACTAGCATGTCCCTATAAAATATTTAAATACTATTGAATTTATTAGGAAACCAATGCTATGGCACCTTAATCAAAAGCAAAATACCACACGATGAAATGGCGTGACTTCCAAACACACAGGGACAAACTTTGGCCCTGACTAAATGTCAGCAGTAAAATACTTGGTAATGAAATGAGCAGGAGCAAAGGTCAGGCTTCCATAAAAATCCCATTCTAGCTCCAGCTTCATTTTAAATCATTTCGGATTATATATGGTAAATCGCCTGTACTTTTAAGCAAGATATCTTGTGAACTTGAGGCTGAGTATTATTTACGACAGGTGGAAGGTTGCCTGGGAAACAACCAGGAATGTCCCTTTACACTGTTTTCCTTCCTGTTGTCCTTTCCACTTGTAGAAGTTGCTCTTGATGATTAGATTTCTTTTAAAGGTTTTTCAAAATAGTTTGTGATCTTTTCTATAAAAAAATAGCTGTAGTCTAATGTGGCTGGCTTACCAAGGAAAACCCCAGGTAATGACCTGCTGTAGACAAATCATAATCATTAATAACTTTTAGCTTCTATTTTATCTGAAAAAAAATGGCCAGATTTGAGTTATACATCATATGAGCCACACTAGTTTTGTTCAGTATTAAGTCATTTAAAGTGCCAAGTATTTATTTCTGAACTGGTCATGGAATGCATATTAAGTACACTGAGCTAGGGAAAGCTAGTTATCATCATTATTTGATCATAGAGCTTGACCAAAGTTAGACTTCTTTGCCATGTCATACAAAAAGAATCATACAGAATTTTAGTTTAACTTTGTAAGATGCCAAGATTGAGTTAGAACATGACATTCTTTTGTTGAGAATCATTTATATCAGTTGTTCAAATACAATATGAATCACAATACGATTATTTATTGAAATACAGACTACTGGGTCCCATAACTAGAAAATCTGGTTCAAGGTAGAAGTTGAGAAATTTTGTTTCTAGCAGACGCTGCTGCATAGGTTGAAGCAGATACCATACTTTATAAAGCAGTAGTCTAATGTCTTCCTGTTTCACATCATGAAACCAAAATCCTTCTGATGGATTTTGTAACCTGGCAAACTTCTACATAGTCAATCTTTCAGGAAGCAACATTCTGATAGTGTTCTTTGTTCTTTTCTGTCTGCAGTGATGTCCTCCAGATGTTTCAGTGATGCTCTTCTTTGCCACCATCAGATGTCTCCTCACTCTTAAGAAGGCTTTTCCTGACCTCCCTCAATGACATCACAACCCAAATCCGAGCTCCTTTCCTTGTTCCCATTTCCCTTTGTTTCTTTTCAATAAACCAATTTCTTTTTTTCCATATATTTTTTATTGTAATTAATAGAAGGGTTACATGATATTTGCCAGATAGATGGTGTCAAATAACCAAATACAAATATATCCAATATATCAGGTAACAAAGTGAGATACTGTAAGAATATGAGATAACCAAGGGACAGCAAAAGAGATGAGAGATAACATAGTACCTTAAGAACAACAATCATTCATTATATGGCTTATGTTTCTATATCCTAGAGATCATTTCATTTAGCGTCCTACTATATGGCCTTTTGTATCAAGTTTTTGCTCTATTGCAAATCTCTGCTAGGAGAGCCCAAGGTTTCTACTGATTATGACAAATGAGGGAAACCATTGAGCCTAAGTTCTTTTGAGTCTGGCTTACTTCACTTAATATGATCTTTTCTAAGTCTTTACATTTCCTAACAAATGGGGCAATGCCATTCTTTCTGACAGCAGCATAGAATTCCATTGTGTACAAATATCATATCTTGTTGATGCACTCATCAACTGAGGGACATCTAGTTTGTTTCCATATCTTTGCTATGGTAAACAGTGCTGCAATGAACATTGTTGTGCTGGTGGATTTAGTATGTCCTTGTTTCTGGATGATTGGGTAAATGCCAAGTAGTGGAATTGCTGGGTCATAGGGGAGCTCTATGTTTAGCCTTTTGAGGATCTGTCATACTGCTTTCCATAGTGGTTGAACAAATTTGCACTCCCACCAACAGTGTAGTAGTGATCCCTCCTGGCCACATCCCCTCTGGTATCTGTTGTTATTAGTTTTCCTGATCCTGGCCATTCTAACTGGAGTGAGGTGGAATCTTAGAGTTGTTTTGATTTGCATTTCTTTTATGACCAGAGATGTGGAGCATTTCTTCATGTGTCTATAGGCCATTTTTGTTTCTTCTTCAGAGAAGACTCTCTTTAAGTCTTTGGCCTATCTTTTAATGGGATGGTTGTTACTTTGGAGATTAGTTTTGGATTGATTCAATTTTTTGAGCTGTTGATATATTTTAGATATGAGGCCTTTGTCTGTTGCATGGTTGGTGAAGATCTTCTTCCACTGTGTAGGCTTCCTAATTAGTTTATTAGCTATGTCCTTTGCCATACAAATGCACAAGAATAGGCCTGAAGACAAATGGAATAGAACTGAAGACCCAGATATTAAACCACAGACCTATGGCCACCTAATCTTTGACAAGGGAGTCAAAAAAATAGAATGGAAGAAAGACAGCCTCTTCAACAAGTTGTGCTGGCAGAACTGGTTAAGCACATGCAGAAAACTAAAGTTGGATCCTTTGTTGTCACTCTGTACTAGAATTAACTCCAAATGGATCAAAGACCTGAAGGTAAAACCTGACACACTGAAAACTTTACAAGAAGGAATAGGAGATACACTAGACCTCCTTGGCACAGATCGAAACTTTCTTAATAAGGACCAAGAATCACAACAAATCAGAGAAAGGCTGGATAAGTGGGACTGCAATAAACCAATTTCTAACATTCACATTCCATTTGTTGTCTATGTCCAGTATCCTAGTGTAAGTTCTATGAGGATCTTTGTTGACTGAAATGTCCCAAATATCTTGATGAAGGTCTACTGCATATATGGATATATTACATATGTTTATTGAATAAATTAGTACTTCTCTAATTTTAGTTACAAGGTTGACATTAAAGGTAAAGCATGGATTAGAAAAAGGACTAGTAAAGAATGCGCGCGCGCGTGTGTGTGTGTGTGTGTGTGTGTGTGTGTGTGTGTGTGTGTATGTCTGTCTGTCTGTCTGTCTATCTGTCTCTTTATGTGTGTACTTGGGCTTTAACTCAGAGCCTAATGCTGTCACTTACCTTTTTCATTTAAGACTAGTATTCTACCACTAGAACCACAGCTCCAGTTTTGTCTTTTTGGTGGTTAATTAGAAGTAAGAATCTCATACACTTTTCTAGCAGGACTAGTTATGAACCATGATTCTCACTCTCCTGAAAAGTTAGGATTATAGGCATGAAACTCAAAATTTTTAGATTATGTGTGTTTATATGTGTGTATACACATGTGTGTAAAGCATGTAACTATTTTCGTATCATAATTCAATGCTCAGAATTGACTTGCAAGATGGTTACTCTTCACATTCATCTTCTATATATGAAATTTCTTTCAGTGTTCTATCCTTTCTGTGTAAATTATTTATTTGTAAAGTTCACATTCTTCTAGGTCCCTTGCTCCTCTACACACAACCAAGAACTACATTTTCAAAAACATTAGCTGTGTAGAAGGTAATAGAGATATTGTAAGGGACAACTTAAATCATGGTCTTTCTTTTTTTGTGTGTGGGGGAAGTAGTGCCAGACCTGAGGCTTAAATTCAGGACCTGGCAATTATTCCTGAGCTATTTTTGCTCAAGGCTAGCACTTTATCACTAGAGCAACTTTTGGTGGTTAATTGGATATGAGTCTTAGGAACTTTTTCTTCCCAGGCTGGCTTTGAACCAAGATCCTCAGATCTCAACCTGCTGAGTAGTTAGAATTGCCCTACCACAGCTGGCTTAAAAGATGCTTTATTCTAAGTCCTCTAAATTAACTAAACCTGTTTTCCAGGAGCAAGGAAAAGAATTACTGATACCTATCTTGTATAGAAGGCAAATGACCACTCAAACAAGCAATGTCTTATTGTTTAAAAGAACACAGGTGCAAACCCTGGAGACAGCCTTGCTCCTGCTCTGTTATAATAATGAAGTGATACACATTTTCTTTGAATTCCTCCAGAAACAGAAACTGAGATAATGGTCAACTAGGACAAAATCTATTATTTGGGATTCACAAGGCATTCCTTTCTTGCCTCCTGCCCCAATTTTTCCTATTTAACCTTGAAGCCAATGCCTGAACCTCTAAAGACAGCTGAAACCCTATTTTCCCATGAATGTCATGTAATAAACATTTTTTCTCTTCCCTTTGCCATATCTCTTTTTATTTCACATGGGGGCAAGTGGCTAGACCTAATTTGAGACTTTTGACTTTGGACCTGGAGTCTAAAAATCTGGTTTTCATGAAAATCTGAAAAACATTAAAAGAGAGGAGTGGGGAGAGAGAGACAGAGACAGAGACAGAGAGAGAGAGGGAGACAGAGAGACAGAGAGAGAGACAGAGACAGAGAGACAGAGACAGAGAGACAGAGAAAGACAGTCACAGAGACACAGAAAGAGTATAGGAAACCAAGATCACAAAGTATCACTTACATTACAAAAAAGTAACTGATTCTGTGAATAGCTCTCCTCCAAGGGCTAGAGAGTTAGGAGGTTAGAATAATCATTCATTCATCAGAGAAAATGATTTACACGTTTGTAAATGAATTTCACTTCTTTTGTGAGAGTCTTTGTAATCACTATATTTCAAGCACCCATCTGTCTTTTGATTTGAGTTAAAAAGCACTTCCTTTTTATCTCAAAGTCTCTGTTGTGGTGAACACCCTCATTATTCTACCTTCATATTCAATGGTGCTCAGCGAAAAAAAAAGTTCATTTTCAATTTCTCTTTCTCTTCTTCTGTGTTCTGACATGTACAGCCAAGTTATGGGCAGGAGTTTTTGAAGTGTATTCAGTTAATATGGTGGCCCTTTAAAAGCATGTCATTTTTCTATCATTTTCATCAAAAATTTATCACTAGGTTTCTTCTGTATGTTTCATAGGAAATAAAATTCTCTCAAGAGATTCTGCAACCAATCAGAAGACCATAAATGTTGCAATTATAGGCAGAGAGTCTTCCTAAAGGAAAGAGACATTTTTCTGTAATAGTTCAGCTGTTGTCATCAATTATTCAAAGACCAATTTAGATGTTGTTGTTCTTTAAACCCTACTGGTTAACTGACTGGGGATTCGTGTGTTAGCACTGACCATAAGCTACCTTGCCCTGTATTTATTGTAAACTGCTCCCCAATCCAAGGGACTGAGTTCCCCTGGCTCTTAATTAATCTCTCTGACCATCTTGCTATCCCAAGCAGATGATTAGTTCCACAGTGGAATACCAAATTCATAAGTGGCTCTTTCTTATTCAGTATTGTGGTTTAAGAATCCTACTGGGTATTTCCAAACCTATTTGAAAGTAATTAAAAGAGTTCTAAATAGTTATTGCTCCAAGAAAAAATTATTAATACAAACGTGAGAAAAGTGTTAAAAATTGGTGCTTGATGAAGATTCAAGGGAAGACAATACATTAGGGAGAAACTGAATCTAAGAAATTCAGGTCTCCCTCTCTGGTACCCTGGCTAGTTGAACCACACCTGGTACCTGCTGCTGAAATATTTGTAATGGTTTCAACTGCCTACTGCTTTGACTCTCAATTAGAAACTCTCTACTACTTTAGCCTTTCCATATAGATATTTTACTATGGTCCCAAATATAAATATACTTAATTATTGTGATGTTGATAATATTTCCTTTCATTATTAAAGGAATTGCTGAGAGAGGGAACTGGTTCTCACATATGCAATCTTAGCTACTCAGAATGCTGAGATCTGGTAGTTTGAAGCCAGTTGGTGCAGAAAAGTCTGTGAGACATTTATCTGTAATTAACCACTAAAAACTTGAAATAAAGCTGTGGCTAAAATGGTAGAGTACCAGCCTTGAGAGAAAGTGTTAAGGGTCAGTGCCAAGCTCTAAGTTCAAGTCCCACCCAAAACTGGCACAATTAAATAATTTATTAGTTATAGGAAATATTAAGTGCCTGATACTGCACTTAAAGTTCTGAGTGAATGGATGAGGAACTGTTTATCTCATTTTTCTTTCCTTCAAATTCCATAAGTATAGCAAATTGAATATGGTTCAGGGAATAAATAGAATAAATATTATTAATATTAATATTAACATTCTTACACAGTTGCTGTTTTGTGTGGCATAAGTTTATTTATTTCAGTGAGCCTTATGATTAAAAATGTAAGGTTAATACAATAATTTTAGTTAAGCTGCTACTATTCACATTAGAATTTTGACTTAATATTCTTTAGTATTTCTCTGCTTTGAGTTACTCATTTCATATAGTTTTCATATATTTTAAGTCTCTTTTAGTCTGGAATATTTCAATAACCCATAGTTCTCTAAAATTGCATTGACATTCTGAAGAGCATGGTCTTATCTCACTGTTATTGAACTTATATGTATATATGTGTAAATACAAGTGTATAGATAAATATACATATCTTGTTGTTCAGTTTGTTTTTAGCATTGATTTTAATGTTAACATTAATTAGTTACACCAAAGTATTTCAGTTTGTCATTTCTATTAAGGCACGCAGTGCACCATGATCAGACTCACCTTATCCAGAGTCTTCCTCCTCTCCTTTCTAAACCAATCTCTGCAAGCTTCATTGTTCCATTTTTATGCATGGCCATAAAGTATTTCCACCATATTTACCTCTTGATCCCCTCAGTTTGTCCCACCTCCCCCTGCTTTATACCTAAACCTGTGCCAGGCTCAACATAACATGGAGTTTTGTTAAGAGTGTATGTTTATTGTTCAACATACAAAGGATCCTAACCATGTCTGACACTGGTATATATCATACTGTGATCAGAGTGTACACATGTGGATATGTTTATAAGCTTTTGAACTCAGAGCCTTGTGTTCTCTTCTAGCCTTTGCTTTTTTACTCATGGCTGATACTATTATCACTTGAGGCATGCCTTCAGTTGGAATGTTTTCTAGTTATCTGGAGGTAGGCAGAGTCAAGAGAACTTTTCTTTCTTGGCTAGTTTTAAACAATGATCCTAAGAGCTCAGCTTCTTGAATACCTAAGATTACAGACATGAACTATTAGCACCAGGTCTTCATTTATTATCCTAAAATAGTAAATATTTATTAAACAACTAGTGAACACACTATTTACAGCTGTTCATGGATTATTTTATTATACTGAATATAATACATGTTCTCAATTTTAAAGAAAACTGAATTACCGAGAGAACAAAAATAACCTACTAAATGATAAATTACAGAGCCCAAATATGAATCCTGATAGATAAACCCCAGAGTACATGATCTAAACTCTACTTTTATATTAAAACAAATTAAAGTACTTAAAAACAATACAAATTTAGGGGCCGGGAGTTTGGCCTAGTGGTACAGTGCTTGCCTAATATGCACAAAGAACCAGGTTCGATTCCTCGGTACCACATACATAGAAAAAAGCTAGAAGTGGTGCTGAGGCTCAAGTGGTTGAGTGCTAGCCTTGAGAAAGTCCAAGGACAGTGCTCTGACCCTGAGCCCAAGCCCAGGACTGGCAAAAAAAAAAAAAAAACAATACAAATTTATTAGCATATATTCTAGAAGTCAGATATCAGATGTCTAAGGCAGAGGTTGTTTTCTTGTCTTTTCTAGCTTCTAGAGGACATCTGTGGTCTTCAGCTTGAGGCTTCTTCATCAATCTTCAAAGTAGGCAGGGTGTTATCTTTTTTTTTTTTTTTTTTTTTTTTTTTGCCAGTCCTGGGCTTGAGCTCAGGGCCTGAGCACTGTCCTTGGACTTTCTCAAGGCTAGAGCTCTACCACTTGAGCCTCAGCACTATTTCCGGCTTTTTTTCTATGTATGTGGTACCGAGGAATCGAACCCGGGTCTTCGTGCATGCTAGGCAAGCACTCTATCACTAGGCCAAACTCCTGGCCCCAGGGTGTTATCTTAAACAGTCTCTTTTTACATCCTTCCTCACATCAAAACTTTCTCTCTGTAATTTTTATGGTCCTTCCCAACTTGTGTGAGAGAGGACTATACTGTATCCATTAAGATATTCCAGAATGATCTTCCTAACTCAGAATCTTTACCTTACCCACAAATTCTACCATGTAAGGTGTTCTACTCCTAGGTTTGAGGTATTGGATATAGATAGCTTTCCGTGGGGCACCATTTTTCCCTCTTATACAATGAATCTCAATTAATTAGTCTGAAAAAAAAGGAGTATCTGAATTTCACATGAGACTTGTAAATAAATGATGTTCGATGTAGATTCCATTCTTCCACTACTTTTTTACCTCTGAACTATAAACACTTCTTTGCCTATTTTAATACTTTATCTCTATCTTATGAGGAAAAACATTGTCATGAGTTCTGTGATAGCATGTATGCCTTCATGAGTGTGATTAGTTAAAAAAATAAACTTCATGACAGAGATTAGTTAAACAAATACTTTTGCTTACTTCTGCAAACAACAGTCAGTCCCTACATTAAAATTATATAGACAAAAATTCTGACTGTATATAGAAAATTTCAATGTGAAAATAATCTGTCAACATAGACCCAACTCTAGACATGCTGACTCACCTGCTGAGCCTGTAAACAGTCCACAATTAGGGATATTAAAGGCTTAAGACTAAAGACAGACATGTAGATGATGGAGAGAAATTCCTTCTTTATGTCCTTTCATGGTCATAGGTAAAAAGTTTTGAACACCAATTTGAGAGATGGATTGGCATATCAAGAATTCAGCATAATATCACAGAGGAAAATAAAACTAAATTAAAACTAAGCTCTTTAATGATTAGATATTAGAAATTTACTTCTTTAAATATAGTAATGGCCTTCCTTCTTGTGTTTTCAGCAAAGACTAAAATTAGCGTACTTAACCAGATTGGAGAAAAGTGGAGGGAGTAGAGAATAACTATATCAAGCAGTATTATCACCAGCCCAATGCTATTGTCTCACGCCTTTAATGCTAGCTACTCAGAAGGCTGAGATCTGTGGATCAGAGTTCAAAGTCAGCCAGAGCAGTAAAGTCCCTAAGACTCCCTTCTGATTAACCAGCAAAAAGCCAGAATTAGGGCTATAGCTCAAATAGTAGAACATCAGCCTGGAATGAAAACTCTAAGTAACAGTGCCTAGACCCTAAATTCATGCCTGTAGTATTATTGCAAGTTTACACACACACACACACACACACACACACACACACACACAGCATTTTCTGCCTGTGACTTCTATAAATACCTTTTAGTAGAGAGAATCATGGGCAGCTCAATATTACCTCATGTTCCTTTTACTAGATAATTAAAATTTTTACAGTAGAAGAGAGTATCTTTATGAATGCACTGATGTCATTGTTGTGCTAAAGGAGTATGTATCTGCCTTTCTCGTGAAGTTAATATTTCAAAACACTTTTATTTTAAGCTTTGGAAGACCAGTTAATTACTCTAAATAAAGGCTTCTTTGAAATTTCCCTTGGTATTTTAACATGCCGCTTCAGAAAACCACACAATTGCAATCAGAGCAAACAAAGACAATTTGCTTTTCCAATGAAGTAGCTTAATGCTTTCCTTAAAGGTGTAACTTGATTAATTTCTTTTACTAGGCTAAGCAGGGTGATCCAAGAAGAAAGGTGTCATGTAGCTACAGAGTATTATTATCCATTATAATAAAGACTGTGATGATAACCACCCAATAATAGAATACTGTTCATAGCCATGGCAAAATGGAATTTCCAACTGTCAAGCCAGCATTAAAGAAAATAAGAGATCTCTATGGTAAGAAAATGAACCCTAGTTTATCCCAGGGAAGATAAAATAAAGATTGGCTTTAGTAAACAATACTGTGATGAACATGGTTATGCTGATACATGATAAATTATATTATATATATGAATGTCTTTAGTCATTCACACAGAGTGAAACCAAAGTAGAATATTCTTAGGAGAGGTTCACAAAGGCACAAAATGTATGTGCATCTGATCATATATATATATATATATATAATATTTACCAAATGAATGACAGCAAATGCTAACAAGAATAATTCTTTTGTCCTTTTTGTTGCTGCTTTAATTTTCTTTTCCTTTTGCCTTTTTTGTTTGTTTATCTGTCTTTGGCATTGTAGAAGGGGACAAAGATGTGATGGGACAAAGGGTGGACAAAAGGAGCAGTGATACTCATAAGACACTTTTGAAAATTGTAAAACTGATAGATGGGGAAAGAGGGCAAGTCTAGGAGAAGGGGGAAGGGGTGACATTGTTTAAAAAGAAATGTACTCTTTATCTGACTTTTGTAAATGTATCCTATCTGCACATCACCTTTACAACAGCCATAAATAAGTTAACAAAATAAATAAAGATTTACCAGCTTTCAGTCTCGTCTAGCTTTAAACTCACATTACCAGGAGAAGCTCAGGTCTGCAGAAGACACAGGCCCATTCCCAATGTACACAAAAAGAAATTACTCCTATGAGGTGGTGTTTAACATGATGAATCTGGTTTGTTTGCCAGCACCATGATTCAAAACAGTGAACAGAGATTTGGGAATAGTTTCTGTGATTTGGGAATAGATTGGAGTATTTAGACAGCTTTCATGTCCAATCTAACCAGCCTTGATGAACATAAATAAAACTTGAAAAAATTTTCCAGATTTTAATGCATACTCAGAGTAAGATCCAGGGAGATCAGTCATTACCTGTGGAAAAGTTTTGTGCCACAGATATGTCACCAGAGTCTGCATAAGCAATCTTGTGGGAAAATCTTTTTCTTATGTGTGAACAAATTTAATAATAATAATCCTAAATAAAAATAGAGCTCTGTGTTGGGGAAATTTACTCTGTCTCTTCCTCCTGGGATACTGAAAAGCTACAGCAGGGAGGCACAATTTATTTATGTACAGGTGTTTCATCTTTGCTGGCCAAATGCAATGGGAAATTTTCTTTATTCAATAACCAAGTTCTTCAATAGTGTTTTGAGTGTCACTCAGCAACTGTGCTTGGCTTAGCTTTAAATTTACTCTCTCTGGTTATTCAACACTCAGTAGGTTGGGTATTATGAAGGTATTGTGCTACTCTGTGTGTGTGCGAATGCATGCGTGTGTGTGTCTGTGTGTCTGTGTGTGTGTTTGTGGTGCGATATTGGACCTTGATCCTAGGACCTGTGGCTCATGTTGGCTTTTTCCACTCACAGCTCACACTCTTACTTGAGTCACAATTTCACTTCCAACATTTCGTTGGTTAACTGAAGACAAGAGTCTCATGAATTTTTCTGCCTAGGCTATGTTCTCATTACTATCCTCAGATCTCAGAAATGAGTATCAGAGCCTGCCTATATGCTATACTGTAGTAAAACTCAGTTGACAGCAAGAACCCCAAAAGAACTCAATCAAAAACATTCTATGCCATTGCCCACAAATGTGACAGAGTTGAATACAACACACTTAGTGAACAACAGATGATTCATTCTTCCAGGTCTGGCTACTAGAAAGAGAGGTTAACCATGTACTGTAGGAACTGAGTTTTGTGAGATTGCTAAAAGCTTGATAATTGGACCAAAGGAGCAAAGAATAAGAAAGTATTTGGGTTAAAAGGAAAAATCAAGAATGTGAACTATTAGAATAGTTAATACAGGAATTATAGCCAAAATGGGGGAGTTAAGAGAGGTTGAAACTAAGAGTGCTGGCTAGGAAAATATGCTAAGAAAAATCAGGCCAACAAGACTTTTAAAATTGCTATGGGATTATTCTATTACTATTGGATTTAGTTTCAATTGTGAATCAGTAATGTTTGTGAGAACGGAAAGTGGTTAGATTGTGAGGTGATGGAAGGAGGTGACAAAGCAGTAGGAGGAACTACAAGAGAGGATGAAGCAATTAGGAATAAGATGCAGTGGGGAAAAAAAGAAATAGACATGTTAAAGATGAAATGAGGAATATTTAAAGAAGAATTTGAAGTTTGCTTTGAACTTATGACTGTGTGAGCATCACTGCTTTTAGGGGGAAGGTGGTGGAGCGGTAGAGAGATGGTAAGGAAATTGGCCTGAAGCAGGTCAGCAGACAATGTGTAGATGGATATGCTTAGAATCAGGTTGAGCTGAATTTGGGTTCAAGGATTAGGTGTCAACAGAGATGTGGTAATGTGCTAATCATGCCATAAAACAAACTGGCTGGAAACACACATTGGCAACAAAAATCGTGGAAAGTAAAAACAAGCCAACACATTTGTAAAGCATGTTAATTTTGCTCTGCCCATTATGTGTCACTACCATTCAATGTATTTACAAAGAAGTATGGCGTGAACATAACTTAGAAAAAATGCTGAGTCCTTCACTTCTTGTCAATTACACAAATGATGCCAACAGACCAGACCAGACTAAGATGTTAAAAAACAAATTTAAAAATATGTTGGATTGGGCCGGAAGTTGGCCTAGTAGTAGAGTGCTTGCCTAGCATGCATGAAGACCCGGGTTCGATTCCTTGATACCACATACACAGGAAAAATCCAGAAGTGGTGCTGAGGCTCAAGAGGTAGAGCTCGAGTCTTGAGAAAGCCCAAGGACAGTGGTCAGGCCCTGAGTTCATGTACCAGAATTGGTAAAAAAACAAAAAAAAAAACAAAAACAAAAAAAAATATTGGATCCACCATAATTCAAGGAATGCATTTTGTTCATAAATTGCCGTGTTGTTTTGAAACCCCTTTACTCACCTTTACTCAACATCTTAAAGTCAATAAAATAAAGTGAAAGGGAGGAAAACTTAAAGAAAATCTCAGTAAAACAATCTAAAATCAAATCTTTCATGAAGTATATTCTGTGAATGGCACCCTAATTCCTAACCTTCTCAATACTGACCAAGTCTGTCCCAAATAGACTGATAAACTTTAAATTACATATACTGCCTACTTCCTTAAAGTGTCAATCTTCTAGGAATACTTTCTCAAAGCTTTTTTTTCTTTTTTTTTGTGAGTCATGGAGTTTGAACTTAGCCTGGATGCTGTCCCTGAGCTCTTCAGCTCAAGGATACTGCGCTACCCCTGGGCCTGGGCACTGTCCTTGAGCTCTTCAACTCAAGGCTACTACCCTACCCTTGAGCCAAGTCCCACTTCCCATTTTCTAGGGGTTAATTGGAGATAAGAGTCTCAGGTTCTTTTGTGCCCAGGCTGGCTTTGAACCTTGATTCTCAGATCCCAGCCTCTTGAGTAGCTAGGATTACAGGCTTGAGTCACTGCACCTGGCCTAAAGCTTTTTTGTCTTTCACACAACATATCTGGGTTGTCCAGTCTAGCTAGCATAATGAATCTTATGAGACTTATATAAAGGAATCCAGAGTGACCAAAACTGTCCAAGCCTTTTCTCCTTCAATTTTTCCTGAAATTTTGGCATACATGTGTCTTTCATTCTTTGTGTGTCATGTGGTTAATTGTTAACGTGAGAGCGTTCATTTACAACCATCTCCTAAATTACAAATATCAGAAAATGAAATTTCTTCCAGCTTCACTAAAAGTTAAGGAGTATGCCAAGTCAACAGACTGTGAAGAATTAGTCCATTTCAAGAGCCAAAACTGAATTTTATGAGGCATGTATTCAAGAGAGGGGAGTGCAGCAGGGAGAATGAATAATGGCAAACTGGAAATAAGTTGCAGAAAAGAACTCCTGTGGGTCTCTAGGCTTGTTAGCGCAATTCCCAGGAGTGTTTGGGTAGCTGACTCGTGTTCTTGTCTCCTGCCTCTGACTTCAGAAACATGTCATGCTCGTACTGTAATAGCGTGAAAAACTGAAGATAAAGAATGAAAATTGTGTTAATGCCTGAGTGAAACCAGCATCCTTTTTCTCTAGTCTTCATATTATTTCTAGGTAACACTGATGTTGATGTGGATACCTGGGATGCATGAGGTGATAAAACAGGATAGTTTTCATAAAGCTGCATTTGGGTGTTCAATTAAGTTCCCGAGAACTCTAACACTCATCCTCAATTTCAGGCACTCTCATCAGATGGTGTCTTACAGAGTTGGTACATTAACTTAACTTGTGCTGTTCTTGTAGGTTTCTGATCTTGCCTCATATCCACATATTCATTTCCATTCTTAAAACCATCTACTTAAGTGGAGTCATAGGAACTTTTTTATCTATCCAATTATCCTGCTGATAGTTTTTAATCCAGTAAAAACCAGGTTCTAGTAGGGTGAGGCATATTTGGAAGTCCTAGAGAGATAGAAGCTAGTGGGGATAGGAATTTCCTCTTGTCATATATTCTTTCTTTTTTGGCAAGTACACTCTTCAATGAAACACCGTTGGTTTACCTAGTGAATAAGATTTTCCTTACTCTCTGGTATCCTTGTCTTCTTTCATTTGGAACTCAACTTGTCTTTAAAGAGGAGATAAAATAATGACTTGTTATATGTTCATAAGAATGATGGCAGGACACATAGTTTGGGGACAGAGAGGAGGAGAGAGAGAGCACATGTAAATACCAAGTGAGTTATCTATCTGGCTCTGCTTCCATTCTGATTGGCCAACCCCAGAGCACTCATATGTGAACATCATATCCCATTATTTCACACTGAAAGCCCTAAATACTATCCTGTTATGCTTCTCTCCCACTCTCTTTCTCCTCACTACTGTCCAGATCTAGAAGGGAGAAGTGTGCCTTGGCCCTGGCACTGACCTTTAGGACTCCCTGAGCACTGCAAAGTCTGCTCCTTGTCCCTTCCCCACTCCCCTTCTCTGCTCTGGATGCTGGACTGTCACTTAGCTCCCTGTAGTAGTCACATCCATAGCCCTCACTGCCATAAGATGAAATGTCAGGGTCATGAACAGATCATCCATAAAAAGCCTAGCATAAAACTATACACCCAGCTGTTGATCTGATTCCTGATAAGCAGCTTCAGTGTTCCATAATTTCTGGGCTACATTCTTTAAAAAAAGACAACAGTCTAGACATGCTATAAAAAAAACCTCATTCTCGAATCCTTTTGCCTGCTGGGCCTATAAAAAACACACTTTTCATCCTGATTGTCAATATGTTCTAAAACTTTTGTCTCTTTCTTCAACTGGAATCACCTGTTTGCTTTATTGTCTCACAAATAAGCAATGGTCAGCTAAGCTCATTCCCATTTTCTTATTCAAAATATGCTTCTTATATGCTCTCACACATTTTTGTCCCTCTCAATTTCTCTACCAATATTTCCTTAGTCCTATCAAATGGCCCCTGATGCATGGAGAACCACTCACCTGACTTTTCATTCCCGACTCTGATGACCTGGCCATATGATTTCACCCTGAACCTCCCTTTCTCTTCTTTCAGAAACAACTTTGTCGGTTGACATTTTTTTAACTGAATCCCAGTTCTTGATAGTGTTGGAAATCCTGGTTTGTTTTTGATGTTCTGATGATAACTTCTCTTTCAAAAGAAAGACATCCCGACCTGCAAGTAGCTGTTAACCCTGAGACACAGTAAACCATTCCTAGGTTTGTTTTCCTCAATGTTTTTAGCCACTGAGACTAACACAGAAAGTTGATCTCTTAGGCTCACATTTCAATTGCAATAGATCAGAAAGTACTAGAATAAAACCGAAACACAAATCTATGGCTCTGTGGTGCTTCTTGAACTAAAAATATCAGATTCAGATTTTTTTTTATGCTTGGAAAAAATATCCTGTGCTGGCAAGGGTAGGTTAGGATATCTAATGGATATTTTTGTCAGCTGTCATTTGTTCCTACTGAGTGCAACCTCCCCTTTACCATAGATGAATATTCTTTATGTCTACCAAAAGATCCAGGGTGGCTCTGGGTGTGTTGTAGGTATTTTCAGAGTCATTCCTCTTCCACATCTCTGCCTGTGTTATTCAAGTGCCTGTTTTCAACTTGCAGTTGTTGCTGGGAAAACGTTTTGATTCTTGATTTAAAATGTGCACTCCTCAGAAGATTCCAAGAGGGTTTCAGGCAGGAGATACAGCCTGTCTTTTTATGCCTTCTCTGCAGCATGCACTCTGTGGCAATAATGCACACCTCACACTGTGCTTAAATCCCTGGTTTTATGAAAGTCAGTCCAATTCCTATTCCATGGGTGTTTTGACAGGCAAGTAACTGTTCCCTGAGGAAGAAGCTTGGTACAGCATGTTCATGCTTTCTTTGTTTCCTGCACCATACATGATTCTTAGGGAAACTACTTTAAAAGGAAAAGGAGAAACTGAAATGGTAATGAAACAGTCAGCTGTATGCAGCATATCTGACACTGCTGACTAGAGTAAAAAGCTCCTATTTTATGAAGATAGTAAGTCTTAGCTTTGGAGGTCTAAATAGAGCACAAGATACAGCCAAATACTAATGAATGGAGTCAGGACTGGTCTAATGCCGTTCTTCAAAGAAAATGGCATTTTTTTTCTATTAGGTCTTGCTCAACTACGTTTCCTCTCTTAATCTAGGGCTCCAGCCTCTGTGGCCAAACTGCAAATCTCAATCCTCCATGCCCCTGTGCTGCCCTGAACCAGGCTCTCCTCCCACTACACAGCCAGTAAAAATCCCTCAGCTTGTAAGACAGGTACCCTCTCTACTTCTGTACAAAGGACACCTTTCAGGTTTGTCTCCAATGAACCCGCTTTGGCCATAGAGTTTGTCTGTATACTCCTATTGTCCTCTCTCTACTCTGTCTTCCTAGCACCAGGTAACAGGGTTCTAAATTATTTAGGGAAACTAAGAACATCTCCCACACTGCTCCCCAGTAAATAGAATCTCCAAATAAACCAGGCCAAGAAAGCTGAGGGAAAGTTCAGATATATTATATGTTTAGGCTATTAACCCAAGAATATACGGTCAGATTTTGTCCATAGCCAGAGGGCTTTGATCCCACCTCAGAAACAGCCTCCCTTCTAGCAAAATACAGAAAAAGCTTCCAAAAATTGTCCTCCTGTTGCCAAAATGTGTCTTTCATTATGTTTAGCAAAGAGCTGTAAACTTGTTGGAGCAGAGCTTGTCTATTTATGCAGGATGTTGTCACTGAGATACTGGGTATTGCTATATTTTATTTTACAATCTCACCAACCCCCCTGCCCCCAATCAAACAAGCTGGATTGAATTTCAAAAATGGAGTTTGTTAATGGTGGGCGCTTCGGGGGAGGGGTGGAGGGATGAGTTGTAGAGCATCAAATCAAAATCTAATGAAGTTTCTAATGATCAAATAAATAATCACTTGACATTTATGGCGATGTTTGGCAATCTGCAGAAATGGGATAGAGCAGAGATGCCTAAAGCCCCATTTCCCATAGATTTACATTATGCTACCACAAAGAATTAAGCTGACATAAGCTCTTTAAGACCCACTAAAGCAGCAGATTTTACACGACTTGTTTCGATTGTTGTTGTTTTTTCTTCCTTCATTCTCCGGTATCCCATACTCCCTGAGTAACTCTTTCTATCCATTTTCTATTCCTTATTCTTTGGAGAGTCCTGCTGGAACCTTCCCTTCATGTCATTTCAGACTATAACCCTGCAGTTGGAGTTTATCTTCGCTGTAAAATGCAACAGTAATTTATATGCCCCACACTTCTGCCTCCTCTGAGGCGCTGGCTGCCAGCTGTCTACCCAGCAGTTTAAAGAAAGAGCGGTAACGAGCCCAGCCGAGTGCATTCCTCCCAGCTCCTCCCTCTCCCTTTCCCCATCACACTAGGCAGATGGAGATAGGTTTCCTTGTTGCTTCCTTCCATTCCTGAGTCATGGAGGACGGAGTGTGATGAATCTTACCTGAAGCAGCCGAATGCAGGTGCACTGGGGAGGAGTGGTGGGTTAAGAGTGACAATTTAGCCCCTCTGTTACAGCCTCCGCAGGGATTCCCAGCAGCTTTATGCACTCTGTCCTCTTAGATGTTTAACTGGGCTATTGAAGTGGTATTTATTGATGTGATTCAGTTGATAGGCTCTTCTCTTTATGAACAGACTCCAACGCTAGGCGTATGTACCCAGAACAGAACAGTCTCTTTTTTGTGTATACAGGTCCTGGAACTTGAACTCAGGGTCTGGGCACTGTAGCTGAGCTTCTTTTTTGCTCAAGGCTAGCATTCTTTCATTTGAGCCACAGCTCCTCTTCCACCTTTTTGAGGGCTAGTTGGAGATAAATCTAGACTTCCTTGTTTTGACTGTTTTCAAACCAGGATCCTCAGACCACAGCTTCCAGGCTTAAGCAACCAGGGCCCAGTGAGACAAAGTTGTTCTCGTCTCACCTCCAAAATAAATTCCTCTTTGTCTCCACAACACTTCAGTAGGCATATGCCTTTTCATGCATCGGAATGCACACAACTTTGAGGAATGACATTCTGCCAAAGCAGCTTCAGGTTCCTTCCTGTACTTTTAAAATCATATCACTAACTTCTACTAGCGTTCTGGGGGTGGGGGGAAGTCCCAGCTTAACAATGAACAATAAAGGTTTAACTGTACAGATGTTTACTATTAAAGTCAGGCCTGTACAAGAGATAGAGATGTGTAAGACTTAATCTGATTCCTCTTCAGTGATACTTCTTGACGTGTTGACTATTAACATCTCCAAAGAAATCTTATCACTATGGGATCCACATTTCTCTTTTAGTTCTAGAGAATCTTGAGTTTTATCCAGACCTAGTATATCTTGGTAGACACCAGCAAATCAAAAACAAGCAGCTGTGTTAAAGGAGATCCTGGTCAACAGATGCAGAGTTAACTCTTGCCAGGGTAAGGTATTTCTTGATTATTTCACAGCCAAAAGGCAGTATCTGTCCTAGTAGGTTTCCTTCCATGTCTAGTAACTCAATTATACAATTTTCTAACCTGATAAAGACTTCACATATCTTTTCTCCACTCTAATTCTCATTATCTACTATTCTATATCTGGACAAATGTAGAAAATATTCTCATTTTTAGAAAATGTGAGTTTCCCTAGGTTTTCACAGCTAGTATGAGAATAAAAGTATCTTCCTGACTGTTTAACATAATAGTATCACAATGATTCATTGTATCAATAATTTAGGTTAAGGCACTTACAGAAAGTAATCAGAAGAGAGCTAACTGGAGTGTATTCCCTCTGTCATTCCTGCTTGTTACAAAAGAACTTTGGAGTCATGCCAGCCTTTCTCTTTGTTTCCTTTCCAAATGAAACCACATTTGTGAAGAAGAAAAACAGATCAGAAAGACTTGTGTATCTTTGATGCTTTCCAAAGACATAACACACTGCCAGTTTACTACTGAGAAATTATGATATATAATTATTTACTAACTGTAAGGTCTTCGAAATTAGAAGATATAGGCAGCTACTTCCAGTGTAAGATCTTTAAGAAATAAGACAAATGTAAAGAAATTTAAGTCTATTTGCATATTGGCCAAAAATCCAAACAGAGTAGAGTAGCTAGAGAAATGTAGGACAAAGGAAAGGTAGGCCAATTGGGTATATCCCCTTTAGGAAAGTTTCTAAGTCTCAATCATAAATCACACAATAATCCCAACTCCTCTATTTTCTGGGCGTGAGTTGGGGCTGGATCGTAACAGGATAACAGTGCTAGGAGATCCTTCCCTTAATAATAAAGAGATGATTTATGTTTAAACAATTACCTTCTTGAAGAATTGTGTTTTTCAGTAAACAAAAATGTTTAGCTCTTTTATATTTTTGACTACTTTACAGAGTAGCTAAAATAAAGTCTTTAATTCCCTCTAAAACTGTAAGTACAATCATTGTTTTCTAGCAGGAGATTTGAGGGTAAGAGTAGAAGTTGTTTGTTTGTTTAAGACAAACATGCTGCAGATAAAGAATATAAATCTAAAAGGAAGTCAGCAGTAGATTCTACTTCCGGTACATGGTTGAGGAACTGAATGCAGCAACTGAACATTTTCAAAACTTGCTTTCTCATTTGGTTTTGAGGTTTTGAGTTGGATCCTTAGCAACTTGACACAGAAAATGGCCCCATCCCTCAACAGTAGTGAATGACATAGGCTCTGGGGAAAATTGACATACTAATTATGTCTCTTCTCCACTTTATTTTCCTTCGTGTAGCAATTTATGCTAGAAACAAAAATAAACCTCTAAAGCAATAATCATGTGTCCATTCACAATCAGAAACTTGCCTGTTAGGGTGAACAATTCACTTTACCACATTCTCATTGGACTTAGTAATCTGAGTTAGCCATTGCTGGCTTCAAGACCCAGCTTTCCTGTCAGTGATATTGCTATCAGATGCCTCCCTCCCATCAAGAAATAACCTAACTAACATGCAGCAGTCATCACCAGCTCCTTTCAGACCTGTCAGAATTTTAGTTAGCTTTTAAAAACTCAATGCAAGGGCTGTGACTATTGCTCAAGTGATAGAATTCTAGTCAAATGAGCACAAACTCCAGTAGCCAATTTAAGAAAGAAGGGAAAAAAATGATAAAACTAACTACTCAGGGGGCTGAGATCTGAAGATCACCATTTGAAGCCAATTGGGGCAGGAAAGTCCATGAGACTCTTATCTCCTCCAAGTAACTACCAAAACAGCCAGAAAGGAGCTGTGGCTCAAGAACTAGAATGAGAATCTTGAGTAAAAGAAGTTAAAGCCCAAGGACAACACTAGGCCATGAGTTGAAGATCCAGGACTAGCACATACACACACACACACATACACACACACACACACACACACACACACACACACACAAAAACCTACTAAATAGATATGTTTGCAATACACCCACACATCCACACTCACACACACACACACACACAATCACACACATAGCCTAACTTTGAAAGTACCTGTGAGATGGAAATTTCATTTAATACCTAAGTTAACTGAACAGCCACATGGATCAAATGATTTTCTTTTCCTCTGTTTAGAAATGTAGCAGGTAATAAAGCTGTCTTTGTAGTTAGCTGAAAACTCACTATGTAAAAAGCACTAATTTGGTGACTATGTTAAACATACTTCCTTTTAAAATAGTTCCGGCCCTAGAGGAGCTTATAACTAGTGAAGAGGGAAAAAACACTTCTGAAATTTGGAAAGTCTCCAAAATCAGCAACAAGTGCTGGCTGAGTGATGAAAATAATAAGGGCTCTCAGGCTTCAGAGGAAGGAACCATTGTTTTGGCTTGGGGAGGCCTGGAAAGCATTTATGTAGCTGGCAACTAATAAGTTAGTAAACAGACTGTGTGTTGTGGCACAGGACTGTAATCCCAGCACTTGAGAGGCTGAGGCACAAGGAAAACACATGCACACCACGTGTGCGTACACACACACACACACACACACACACACACACACGTTGAAAAATAACAAAGCCCAGGTGTGGCACCAAAGACATGTGGCACATTTCTTAATGCCATGCATTTTGACTCAAAACCCATCCAAAGCATGTAACTATTGCCCAGAACTCTAGGACACAATTTCTTATTATTGAAATAAGATTTACAGAAACCATCTAAAATATCTCATGGTCTTCAAATGATAGTTGCAGAACAAACATATAAGAAGTTAAAGGCAAATTAGTAGGCCATATATAAGTGGCTTTATTTGCTTGTTTGTTTTTTCACAAGTGAGATCTTCAAAAACAAAGATCTACTTTGTTTAGCAATATGGCAAGATTTGGTGTGGGCCCACTTGACATATGAAAGTGTATTTCAAAATAATTATGAGACCTTTATAATAATCCTAATTCAACACTTACCTCATTATGCAAAATATTTGAGTGACTGAGGTAAGCTGTATAGGCCCCAACATATTCTGTATTTAACTCCTGGGAGCAAAGAAATGTGGACTTTCTTCTCAGCAGGGAACTTTCTTTCCTGGCTAGAACTTAGATCTCAGAGTCCAAATCAGAGCTAAATCAATAATAATAATAATAATAATAACCACCTCTACATTCCAATTTCCTTGTTAAGGGAAAATGCAAGAGAAAATGAGACTCAAGATTTATCTTTCTCTTTTTGAAAATATGATTTACTTTGGTATTTTCTAAGCTATTCCTTGGTTTTCCTCCTTTTTTTGGGGGGAAAGGCATGAGCCATCTTAATATGAAATGATAAGACAAACTAGGAAAATGGTACTGAGATTGACAAACACAATACTATAAGACGTACATTTTCACAGGTGAAATATTCATGGAACAGCATTGTCCTCTTGACACATTTCCTCAGTTCTCAAAACTGTCCTGGGAGTAGTTCTTGTAGGAGGAGCAGATGGCGTGCAGGCCCTGTCATTTGTTTTGGTATATTCCTTGCTTTTCTTGTTTCTCCTATTCCAAATTCTCTCACTCAATAGTTTCATTAGTCTGTGTTTTTGGTAGGTCTTCAAAATGTCTTTCCTCTCCTTTTCTAGATCTTCATAATCTTCATGGGACCCAATGGATATTTTTATGTATGTACATTTGTATGCATGTATAAATACTTGAAATAAATACTTCAGGAAGTAGAAGTGGGACAGAGTCTTCAGGAAATGGAAGGCATACACATGTTCTGGAAGAGTCATTGTCTATTGATGAGTAGATATTGACAGAAGTTGTTGGCCTTAAACCAGCTGAGGGCTAACTGTAGACTCAGGCAGTATTCTTTCAGAAAGCATCAGAAGCATTAAAAAGTTCCACAGCTTCCCAAATATCTAGGAGTAAAAGAGTGTACAAAAGTTTGAAGTTTTTGGACTAGGAGTTTCACCTAATGGTAGAATGCTTGCAGAGCATGCATGAAGATCAGGGTTCGACTCCTCAATTACCACACACATACAAAAAAAGCTAGAAGTGCTGCTGTGGCTCAAGTGGTAGAGCTCTAGCCTTGAGAAAAACCCAACCAAGGACAGTGCTCAGGCCCTGAGTCTAAGTCCACGATTGCCAAAAAAAAATAAAGTTTGAAAAGTTTTTTTTTTGTTTGTTTGTTTTTCTGTTTTTACAAAGGACAGGAAGCAAAACTTCAGAAGAAAGTGAGATTAGGTTACCAGAGACTCTGATCCTTGAGGCTCAAGAAGTGAAATCAGGCAAGCAGATGAACAACTTGGTTTAGAATTTCTCTGAATTCCTTTAATCCCTTAGGCCAGTTAAAGGGAAATGATCTGACATCTGTTAGTGATTGAAGGCAAATGGGAAACACTGAGTAAATTCTCAACCAAGAAATATAAGTGGGCATGGTTATTATGAATGTAAATACTGCAAATCACAGCTGCCCCAATTCAACTAATAAACACCTCCAACATGTGGAGGGAGCACCAACAGCGTAACACATAACACACAGAAGATATTCAATGCAGACCAAAGGAGGTGGGGAAGGGGGGGGGGCGTGGAATGTGAGTGCCATTTCCTATAGTTTCTGCCATATTTAGTCTGTTATGAAGAAGAGAAAGTTAATTTTTCAGTGTTACTCCCTTGAGAATTCCCTTATACTTCCCTCTGGTTTAATTCTCCAAACATCTTCCAAGGATATTTTATGTGATGACATAATAGAAGTCTGATTATTTGGGCATTTAAAGTCCCATTCATGGCAGGATGCCTGATCACATTCCCATAGGGCTTGTAATGAGCTATGAAGTAAAACTGAAATTGGTGTTTACCAAAGGGTGTTACCCATAACAAAAGAAGGCAAAAGTAAGGCCAAGCAATTTGGCACTTCCCTTACTAGATCATTCTATAAATGGCTGCAAGCCTGGTATTTTACTTCTTCTTAGAGTGTTCCTTTTTTCGCTGTGAACCAACCAGAAAGGGCAGCTCTTTAAAGGGAGTGGTCATGTGACACAGGCAGCTGAGGCAGTTGTCCTGGTTCAGCAGGGAATTTCCCATCCAAGGGCTGAATGGAAATCTTTATTTAAAGCCAAATGTGTCCTAAAGCTGAAATTTCTTGGGCTCAATTGAAACTTAACTGCAAATTTCGGCTTGCCTGATGAAAATGGAAAAAGCCAGAGAGGGGGATTTGGATTGAAAAGAACAGAAGGAAAAATGTAGGCTGTGGGAAGAGCAGAGGAGGAATGTTCAAGAAAAAATAGAGTTCATTTAAAGAGACTAAAGACATAGGTGACTTACAAAGTAGAAATTGTAAATTGACTTGAAATTTACTTTTGTAACTTATTTTCACATTTTTTTCTTTCTAGATCACCAGATACAGAGTTTATTCAACATGCATTTCTTGTGTACAAAGACAGGAGGCCAGTATAAAGTTTTGCTTTAGTCTATCAAAGCTGGGTTTTTTTTGTTATTTTCTTTTTTTAAATTTTAATTAATTTATTTATTTTGCCAGTCCTGGGCCTTGAACTCAGGGTCTGAGCACTGTCCTTAGACTTTTTCAAGGCTAGAGCTCTACCACTTGAGCCTCAGCACCACTTCCAGCTTTTTTTCTATGTATATGGTACCAAGGAATCAAACCCAGGTCTTTGTGCTTGCTAGGCAAGCATTCTACCACTCGGCCAAACTCCTGGCCCTTGTTTGTTTGTTTTTTTCTGGATGATTAACCCTCCAAAAAGATTGTTTTTGCTTGGGAAAAGAAAACTGGCTTGCCTTCAACTTTTACCCTAACCACATTCAAGAGCTGACTTTTCTTGAATAATTTCAAGTCCAAATTCTTTGAGTGTTTTTCAACGAAAATTTCAAATGTACTTTTCCTGTCTGAAGACTGATTGCATTTGAATGTAAAGCTAAGATATTATTTCAATATTAATGATTTTAAAATAAAGTTTTCATGATGATAAAGTAGATCAACCTGATGGAAAGTACAAGAATGCTTAAAGTAATACTAAAAATGTTTTGCATTTTTTCCTAAACAGTTTCAATAACCGTGTCAAGGAAGCGAAGAAAGAGTAATAATAAAAGGATTTGTTACATTCATGTTCATGTCACATTCAAGAGTCTGTGAAATTGTTTTGCATGCGAATCTAAAATGCTAGACTCGTTCTTGGCATAACTCAAAAGTAAGCACTTACTTATTCACACTCCTTGGTCTTTTCCAAATATAACAAGAGCAGCTTTGGAAACTCTTATGGAAGAAAAATATGTTTGAGAGAGAAAAGAAAATTCTCAATTTTATTCTAGCTACAGGACTTACAGCTGTTTGTAGACATCTGAGTCTATTACTGATGGTATGTTTTTACTTATGAAATAGAAGTTTTATCAAATGAGGTTTTTTTTTTATGTGAAAGGGTATCAATGTATGTGAATTAATGCACCTTCTATCTGGCAAATATCATGTAACCCTTTTACTAATTACAATAAAAAAAAGAAATAGAAGTTTTATTTTGAAAAAGATGGTAGAAATTTGTCTTGCTTCTATGAAAAGGTATCACAGAACAATGCCCTCCACACAATTCAGGATCCATGGTGTTCATGCAGGGAAAATAATCTATGGGGCAAAGAGGTACCAGTAGCTAAAACCATTTATTTTCTATCTCTAACTTTTCCCTTCCCATAGGGACATTTAAGCTAAGAAGACAGCTCTTCCCTTGAGACTCAGATAAAGCATAAACTTCCCTGTGTTATTTTTAGACAGTTAATATGTGAAATCTTAGGTGTTAAAGTAGTTTAATCCTTAGCAGTTAACAATTTCATACTTATTAGTTAACAATAATAAATGAGCACATAGTTATAAGAAGTATAAATAGCATGTTATATAAACACCAAACCCATGAATGGTTATCAAATGATGTCTGCAATCAGAAAAGGAACATCAACTTATTTTCAAACAACGTATTGACGTTTTGTCAAGACAAATATCAATTTGTTGCATATTTTAGCTTTGTTAGATCAACATACTCCCTTTTCCATTATTAATGTTACAGTTCAATCTTTATTATCTCTCAGATTTCTACACTGAATCCTAACACAGTTGATGGTATTAGGTGATGAGCCTTTAAGAGGGGATGAATTAGGTCAATGAGGGCAGTGAATGCTCTTATTAAAAAAAAAAAGACTCTCGAATTCCCTCACTCCTTGTACCATGTAAACCTAGAAGAGAAGGTACTGTCTGTGGGAGCTGATCTTTCTCCAGGTCAATGACAGTTCAGGATATTGGCTTTTTCACCTTCTAAAATTGTTCAAAAATTATTTGTGTGAGTTAAGCAGTTTGTAGTATTATATCATAAGTGACTTAACCAAACAAAAGACAGCTGGTACATGATGTAAACAATACACACCAGTGCTCCCTAACACTAGTATTTTCCTTCTTATCCCTAGAGTAAAAACCAAAATTCCCATCCTTTAAGATGATCAACACTTGTTGACTGAGCTCATTTTGATTCTCATCACCTTTAAGATATTTTTAAGAAGATAGGAAGAAAAGGAGATAAAGGCATTGGGAATTATGGTTGATAATAGGTAGGTATTATAAGCTTGTTTTCAGTAATTGTTAGGAGACCAGAGCTCTTGTTAAAATTTCTTTCTTCCCTTGGCCCATCCTTCAGTGACACCTCACCTGATTCTACAGTCTTTGCCCAATGAAGTGATATAAAACTTCATTCAGAAGGAATCTGCCAGAGTGGAAACTCCAGTCTTCTAGAAAGGAGTCCAGATTTCACACCAAGAGCAGCATTTCTATGCTGTTATGTGACAGCAACCCAACTCCTACTGATGACTGGAAAAGTAAACATACTAACCTTAGTAAGCATAGTAACCCTCTATTTGTGACATGTGCAGTAGCCAGAAGTGGTCTCAATACCAATTCAACAGTCCCATTGTTATGTCCCTTGGTGGAAACATTTGGATATTAGGGCCTGCTATAAAGACCAAACATTTACTTCTGATAGTTCATCCAATGAAAAGCACCCCAGCATATAGTAGCAATTGTCATTGTCACAGAATGACTTGCCTTTTGCACAGACCACCAAGCGGCTTAAGTGATATTGTGATTAGCATCCTCAACCTACCATATCCCAAGTAAAGATTTTCTAACATTCAACTCTGGATACTGATGTCATAATCGATGCATATCTACTTTTCCCAAATTTCAGAATGGTAGTCCTTAGCTCTGCTTAGTCCTTAGCAGTACTCCTCATGCAAATTTTCCAAATTTCTGCTGATATACAGAAGAGAAATCTCACCAGGGTTTGGATATGCAAGTTGTCTTCTCCCAGGTTTGTAAACCGGTGCTCTGGAGCTTCAGTTGTGTGTGATGTGAAGTGGGAGGGGTTTGCCTGAGAAGTGCAAGATTCCTCTTCAGAACAACAGATTTCAGATAAGGTCAGTTCAAGGAGACTGAGACCAGAAGTTGGAGCAAAGTAGAAAGAGGCATTTAGGGGCATCATCAGAGCTTTGGGACTTGAAGTATTTTGAGTTAGCCAATGTGCCTCCATTATACCACATTCCCATTATTCAGCCATAAGGAAGAACTTATCAATGAGAAAGTCAATTTATTATATGCTTATTACTATCATATATAGGTAACAGAGACAGCAAACGTTATTGGTGACATAACATTCATTATAGTAAATGAAAAATGCTCTTGTATTCTAAGAAACTTCTATATTGAACAAGTCCTTCCTTTAATATTATTAGACTTACAAAGCAAGTTTATAAATATCTAATACATTCACAACATGGAAGGTAAATGGTCCTATTAACTCCCCACTTCTGAAGCAATTCTATGAAAACTCAACTGCCAGAACTATTTTATATAGTGGAAGGATATTGAGTTTAATGTCATTGAAAAATTAAGTTTCCAAATAAAATTTCAAATTAAATAACCATATTATAGTGACAGTAGGTGACTCCAGGGCATGCTTTGCTGGGCTATTAATATGTGCCAGAAGCAGATGAAGGCACCCAAGGCATGCATTAATAGACACTGAAACATACCCTGTCACTTTTTAATGTTACATTAATTAAGCAATAATGTGACCCATATGAAGGTCTTTCCAGGACCAGCAATTGGAAAAAATGAAGGTATTGTCAGACATTGATTGACCAAGCCATTATTAGTCTGCATTAACAAACTGGAAAAAACAGGTCTTTTCTTTGATTGTGTTATGATCTGAGCTTGTTGTTATTGCCTCAAATTTAGAACACAGCAAATGAATTTTACTACATTTAGGTCACAGTCTTAATGACTGTTGAAAGCATTATTATTTTGCCAGTACTGGCAAAACTCAAGGCCTATGTACTGTCCCTTAGCCTTTTCCTCTCATGACTTGCATCCTACAACTAGAGTTACAACTCTACCTCCAGCTATTTTAGCAGCTGATTGGAGATAAGGGCTTCACAGACTTTCCTGCTCAGGCTGCCCTGTTTGGGTAGTTGATTGGAGATAAAAGTCTCATGGACATTCCTGCTCATCCAGGCTTTGAACAAAGATCCTCAGCTCTCAGCCCCCTAAATAACTTAGACTGCAGGTGTGAGCCAACAGTGTCCCACTTACATTTTTAATTTGAATATCAGATTAGCAGATCACAAAAATAAGTTCAAAATATAGAGGCACTTGCTATTGAAAGCAAGCTGACTACTGAGTTTCTACTCTGCACTTACAAACTCTCATTTTTGCTTGTTTTTATCGAGTTCCTTCAATGCTGAAATTTTCTAAAGTCATCTGTAAAAAGGTAACTAGTGAGAAAAAGCTAGATAACTGTGCTAGTAAGGAAAAGCTCTTAAACATTTTAGATGGTAATTGCTTTGTGAATGTAGATGCCACCCTTTATGAGAAAAGAAAATGGAAAAATTATGCACTAGGGAATACATTTAGTATATAGTATAAAATACAAAATTCTGCTTTTCCCCTATTGGAAACAAGATGGAAATTTATTATATTAGTAAATGTAGCACACATAACTGGAAAGAAAAAAAATCAACTAAAACACAGATAGCTGAAACCTACATGACAGATTATTTGTCATTAAAATTAAAATAAAAGATGCTCAGGATGAATGACACTGTAAGTCAAGTTTAGCACTAGAAGTCACAGAATGGAAAAAGTAAGTTGCAATTCAATAGACTCAGATCGAATATTCATAGTATATAAACAATTCCTCTAAACTAATATAAAGAATCCAATAGAAAAGTGGAAATTACATGGAGAAGTAATTTATAGAAAGGAAGCCTGGATATGCCAATAATCTTATGAAGAGTTGTTCATGCTCACTGGTGCTCAGTCCAAATTAAATCAAGAGGAGAGCATTTGGTATTGATGTGAGGAACAAACCTGAAAGTATGATTGCTGATGGGAAGATCCAACTGTATCTGAGATAAATTAGACCATTCTTACTGAGCTAAAGATGTATAAACCACAGTCTTACATCTAGATATATCCAATAGGAAAAAATCTGAGTATAGTGGATCATGTGTGAGGAGAATCATTTTGCATATATTCTAAGTAAAAAACTGAAATAAAACACAATTGCATAAATAAAGATTAGCATTTAATTTATTACATATCTTCAAAAGCATGTATAAGCAACCATTTTATGACATCTATAAAATTATAGGCATTTTCCATTCAATGGAGGGATGTGACACTCTGTTAGGTTAACAGTAGACCTGAACAGTTCTCTAGAGAAATGCAGTGATAGAGTGGAGAATCCACCCTCGTAACCTCAACTTGCACAATGAGAGCAATAGAAGCATCTTTAAAGAGGAGAAAAATAATGGTTTGTTATATGTTCATAAGAATGACGGTAGGACACATAGGTAAGGGGTAGAGGTGGGGAGAGAGAGAGCATACACATGTAACCAAGTACATTATCTATCTGTCACTAGATCAGGTGCAAGGATAGTCCCTCTACCATATTATGTGAAAATCAAAATACGTAAGTATAGAATCAGTAGGAAAATATTAGATGGGATGACATTTATGCAAGCTTTCTTTTGATTTCTTTAATTTTCTTAGGTAAGTAGGAAATAAGGTACCCAGCTGTGAGTAAAAGTAGAGGAAGAAGTGTTAGAGATTAGAAGTGAGAGGAAATTAGAGGCATTATTTATCTAGGCTGGCAGGTGAGTGAATAGGCTATTGAAATATAAAATTGCTGGTCATTATTAGGGAGCAACTTGAACTAACAATCACAAATTTGAAGTGAAATCAGGCAGCGTAGTTATATTCTTTTTGAGTCATTCTCAGCTGTAAAGATTCAGGGAGTTTTGTTGATTTTTCACATTTGTTTATTCCCTTGCCTGCTTTTGAGATAAGGTCTTGCTATGTAACCCACACTAGCCTCAAATTCACAGTCTTCCCATCTCAACTTCTAGGTGCTGGGACGTAGGATTACATGTGCACAGCACCACACCCAGCAGATACAGTTTTATTTATTTAGAACTGTGTTCACTGAGTGATTGTGATGGAACAAAAGAATAAAGAAAATTGTGAATGTCCCAGGAAGTCATTCAAATGCTTAACCATAGAGGAAATGAAAAGCATCATGGGATGATGAATTGCCATCACTGGTATAGTAAAAGGGAGGTGTGAGTATGTGTAATGTATGACTTTGTGTGTATGTATGTGTGCAAGAGAGACATATGAAGAGGGATAAGGACATGGAGGTAGAGGGACAGAGAGGTGGGGAACAGAGGCAAAGAGTAAACTGGGAATAAGTGATATGCCCATCAGAGAATGAGGACATGTGAAATTTACTGAGAAGGGATGGACTTATTGTAATAATATAGCCAAGACACGGACTGTAAAATCATGAGGCTGTAGATGAAATATAGAGCTGTGACAAAGTCCCCTGAGAAAAGCACAGTCAAAGAGATGAGGTATAGAAAGATGTTTATTCCTCTGACAATTCCCTCTGGGAAGAGGCAACTCTTTCCACATCGCAACACAACTTCCATGGCCTCTCTATTAACATTTTCTCCTCTCATTGACAGAGGCTCTCAGGATCAAAGCAATGAAGAGGCTGCTATTACCCACAGGGGAAGTAGAAGAATAAGCTCAAGTATCAGGATAGTTAAAAGACTGCCCTTGCTTCTCCTTACACTTTTGTCTGCCTGCCTTCCTACAGTGATGCTGGAAGGCTGCTTGGAGAATGTTATTGCTACCTTTGCATTTCTTGGAAAAAAGTTTTCTATCATTAGGCTTGATACATAAAAATTTCCCTCACAGTTGTCTTTTGAAGCACCTATCTTTTAAAGTGAATGTAAAAAGAAATTTGAAAATTTAGAGAACAACCTGTCACTACCTCTAACGAAAAGTCCATGCTTAATTTGGAGACCTTCAGATAAGATTTTCCTGGAACTAACACAGCAATGAAATTTAAGTCCTCATTGTTTCTACAGAAATATTAAGAACCTTGAACCTTTGATTTCCTAGAGTAAAAAAGGTTCTAGTCCTACCTGATATGAGTCTTACACTGGCACCCAAGCTTTGATCTTTACCCCAAAAGATCATGAAGAATCACTCAGTCCATTTTGTTCCAAGTCAACTGGACTTTCATCAATACAGCATTCCAGCAGTGGCTACAAAGTGAACATTTTGTTTGCTATAGCATAATACATTGACCCACAGCTGGAACCATCAACAAGGTCAGCTCAAGCTTCAGCCACCAGCCAGAATGGAATCTTAGTCACCAAAAGCCTGCAGACCAAGGTCACTTTAGGAACAGGAATTCTGTTTGGTATGCACAATTACTAAAGACACAAGGTTTCAAAAGCAGCGGAGTACAACAAAAATAAATACAATTGACAGTTCACATAGATGAAATGTAGAGAGGCAGGAAAAGACAATTTTGCAATGTACTCTAATCAACTTCCTGTGTTTAATAGATGAACTGGTCTAGTGTTCACAGATGAGGATACAAAATGTAGATACTCGTGCAGACATCATTGGCTGGGAGCTCAAAATTTCACAAAGTACCTGAATTTTAGTTTTGCCTTAGGAGACTTCCAAAGATGTTATCAACCTCAACAAGACTATGTTGAAAGGACGATTTAATTCACCTGAACAAATACAATTATAGAATCTGTAAAGGCTAAACATAGAAAATAGTCTTCAGATAAATGGCAACTAATAAAATATAGAATAACTTCTAATAGCAAAACATACTCATGACTTCTAGCTTAGACTGGCCTAGCTAATCCCAATACCATATGAAAAATCATATCACATGAAAAAATAATGTTCTAATTCTAAATGACTAGTTTTTCTTTCTGTGAAAAGCATTTGTAAAGAGGAGGGGGGAATTTCTTATGATAATAGCACATCAGTGAGCATGGACATATATAGCCTGTTCGTGACTGACCAGAGCTAACTTATTCATTTTCCATTACTGTGCACTTTGTGGCACTAAGTGTATTCTTCCCCTTCTTTCTTTTGTGCCAGTACTAGAGCTTAAACACTCGGTGTGGGCATAGTCTCTTAGCTTTTTTGCTCAAGTTTGAGCCACTCTTAAACAAAAGTCCTGAACCACATCTCCATATGCAGTTTGTTTGGTGATTAATTGAAAAGCAACAGTCTCCTGGACTTTTCTACCGAAACCATCATCTCTCAGCTTCCTGAGTAACTAGGATTACAAGCAGGAGCCACTGGAACCTTGCAAATTCTACAGTCTTTCATAGAAAGTAATAGGAAATACTATAAGACTTCCCAAGTACATTAATGTCAGGAGTATGATCACAAAGGGAACAAATTTCAGATTATAATTTATATTTATACAAACACTTATATAAAAGACAGCTAAGAGCCATGTTGTTTATCCCCAATGCTCAATAATCCTCTCTCATTAGCTTTCAAATTCATTGCAAATACCTGCAAAGAAAGGTTCATCCAGATGTGATAGTACTAGAAAGGAAGGCTATACTTCATGTTCAGCAAAGAACCCAGTCCACCAATTAGCATCCGATCCCCTTTTCAAAGTCCTAAGACTAGAACATCTTTCTTAATCATGCACTCACAAAACCCCTTATCATTTTATGTCCTATTCTTCTGAGGACAGATGTGATTAAATGGCATTTCCCAAACCACTAACATCTGGAATATTACTCCTCTCAAAATGGCTCATCATAATTGTATTTCTTCAATATGATTAATCTAATATCCTCTTTATGTTGTGTATTTACGAGCATAGTTGTTTGACAAATAGAGTTCTATAATGCTACATGAGATCTCTCCCCATCGTCATTATAAGGTATGAATTTTGTTAACATTCTTTGGTAATCTGTGACTCTTCAATGTTTGTATTCCATTTATTGTTGGAAAACGAAATTACTTTTCGGTTGCATAGTTTTGCCTAGATGCACAAGAGATGAGCATTTAACATTAAATTCTTTCTCTTAGCTCAGTAGGAATAGTTTGTCTCTCAACCAGGTGTTTCAGTTGCCATGTTCAATCTTACCAGTTCATGCAGGAGTCTTCATGGCATGTTCTTCAAGAACACAGAATTATTTGAGATAGATCTTGTTTCACTTTCCTTCAAACCTTCTCCTGGCTTTTACGAAATTTCATCTTTCATGCAACCTAGCTTCACCCTGTCTTCTATGACTCATGATTTAGAATGAGAAAATAATCAAGTTCTTTTTTTAAAAATTTTGGATTTCCAATGTTTCACTTCCTTTCTTTCTTCTTTTCCTCCCTCCTTTTTCTATCAAAATGTTATATGTTTCATTCCTTTATTTAACATAATCACTTAAGAAAGGTAACAAGCAAAATTAAATCCTCTGCAGAATAGAATCTTATAATATTTCATTTTAGAAATAGTTTTTGAGTCAGGCATTAAAAAAAGAAGCCTGCAATATATATTCAATCAAACAATTTCATAGCTACCCTGAACCAGTAAATATAAATATATTTATATATTATATATTTATATATTTTATATAGATATCAAAATATAGGGAGCAATAGTACAGAGGAACAAACTTAGGGAGAACTCAGCTTGGTGCTCTGGATTTGTCCTGTGGTAGCTGTGGGCAGGAAAAGAATGGAAGACAAACATGGAGATAAGTGAAGCCCCTATAGAAAATCCTGTAGTAAGTAGCAAGGGCCAAGACTTCCCACTCCACCAGTGAGAGAGAATGTAAGTGACAGGATGATGTCATTGCCATCGATATCCTGATGAATATGAGCTTTAAGCATATATACCTCTAGAGACCCACATGTGAAGACTAGAATGCTGAATGACTTCAAGTGAACTCACAAGTCATAGAAGCCAGGAGATGACCAAGTAAGAAATACTGTCAACTCAGTAGATTTGAGCATTGAAGGCTCTACAGAGACAGATCAGACATCCTGAACCAACAATACTGTCAAGATACTTGTACCACTTAGTTGCTGTCAACCGAGGAATGGGCTACCTCCTCCCTCACTAAGCTGTGTCAGCACCATAGAAACCTAAGAAAGAAGACGCTGGTGAGAAAATTCTAAAGTTGTGCTGAAATAACTAAGAACAGACTTAAAATCAAATGACCATGTAACTGTGTTTATTTGTAAATGAATAGGTAACATTTTATTACCTTGTGTCAAAAATGTAGCCCACCACAAAAATTAAGTATCAGTGTCTGCAACACAGAGTTGTATTTTTGTACAGCCTTGAATGTGTATCTTCTGAATATTGTATCTGTTCTGTATTAATGACAAGTGTTAATGAATTCTGTCCCGTTGTACCATTAGCGCATTCTGGGATGTGTCCTCACCTCTCAGAATTTGACAGACAGTCATCTCCTTTATCGCTTTTCCATTCAGCTGTAATTTTTTTTCATTCTGCAGCTCACAAATAGCCTACATATACAAAATGAAAATATCCCTCATAAATCTAGTCTCCATCATGCATTATGCTTTACCTCAGGCACTAGTGACTTATCTATGGAAATCTAAGATTAATATAATACCATAAATTGAATGTGTCTCCACAGTTTTATAGATTGGAGACAATGAAACAGCATTGAGAGATAAAGCCTTAAAGAGGTAATTATGAGTGAGAAGTCTGTTCTAATAAATGGCTTAGTGTACTGGGCATCAGTGGCTCATGCTGCAACCCTAGATATTCAGGAAGCTGAGATCTAAGAATCACGGTTTGAAGATAGCCTGGCCAAAATATCCATGAGACTCTTATTACCAATTAAACACCAAAAAGCCAGACGTGGAGCTCAAGTGATACAACAACTTTGAATGAGAAAGCTAGGAGATAGCACGTGAGTTTCAGTCCATAGTAGTGCACAAAAAATAACATATGCATGTATACATACATACATACATGGCTTATGGTTCATATAATGAGAACAGGTTGGTTATCTCTAAAGTGAATTTATTATAGAAGCAAATTTGACCCTTTGTTTTTCTTTCTTGCCCTTCAATGCTTTCTGTATGCGGTGAGAAAGCTAACTAAGTTCCATTGCTCAATTTTGGACTTCCCAGTCTCAAGAAGCATTAGACAAATAAATTTATGTTTATCATATACTATTCTGTGGTAGCAGCACAGAAAAACACTGAGATAAAAATGGCAAACAGCTATCTAGCCTCATTTCTTCTGTCTTTATCCTTTTAATAACTCTGATAATAACTTCAGATTGAGAAACACTGAAAAAGTTGGAGAATAAGAAAGTGACAATACCTGAGGACAAAAGAAAAAGCACTGAATGTTAAGAATAGGGTATATTCTTGATTTTCTAATCTGTATAGTTTCTAGAGCCATGGTTTGTGGGGAGTCAGGAGGGAGGGCAAACAGAATAAAGTTCTAAGTAGATAGATGATGCCAACCATATTTGGCTCATGCCTATAATCCTAGGTATTCTGGAGGTTGAAATCTGAGGATCGTGAGTTAGAGCCATGATTTGTGAGGCATTTATCTTTAATTAATTACCCCCAAAAAAGGAAAAACGAGAAGTAGAACTGTCTGTCGCTCAAGTAGTAGAGTGCTAGCCTTAAGCAAAAAAAAAAAGAAAGAAAGAAAGAAAACTTGCCAGCAAGGCAGCTGAAATTTTCAGAATCATCACACAAAACATGGGCATGCTTTGATTTTTTTAAATTCCAGCTTTATCAACTTCATGTTAGTAAAACTTGCTACAATGTTCAAAAAAATGACCTTTGTTATTCTTAGTTTGGATCTTACTAAGAATCTTCTTTCTCTGCTTTGTGTGTATTAGGAGTCAGAAGAGAAATTGAGTTAAGGATGGCTTGATAGATGCCATTTAAACTAAGACCATTTATGTCTGTCTTTTTATTACTAAGCCTCATTATTATCTTTCACTTGGTTTATTTTAGCATGCATTTACCTTTCTCCCCATCACTTTCCTCCTTGCCCCAACCCCAGCACACTCCTGCCAGGCACATTCAGTAACTGCAGCAATCACAGAAATTCTCCCTTTGCTTTTACCTGCCACCAGGAGAGAAATCAGCTTGTTCAAATCGAAACAGAAAATAAGCCAAAAATCTAGCATACCCAATCTTATTTAGAAATAAAAAACGTTTACCATTTCTCCACCCATGCTCTTCTCATTTTGCCATAATTGGGCATCTTATTAATATCCCAACACTTAAGAGCCTTTTACCCTCCTATACTTTCTTCAAGTTTGTCTTCTTATCGTAAAGATCCTTAGACATTTTCTTCATTGAGAAAATTACTATCTCGCCATCAAGATTCATCTCGAGTGCCGTTTTAAAATTATGAATCTATAAAAAGGATACAATATTTTCCCATATTTTTGATAGGCAATCCTTAGTCAAATCTTGTTGAATTCATTGTATAAGACAAATTTAAAGAGAATTCTAGTCCAAATCCTGGTTTTCCAGCTCCAGGGCTGGAGAAGCAACCAGCTGTTTTGTTTTCTTTTGTTTTTCCTGTGATGAAGACTTTGAATTTCAGTACTGGATCCAGGTTGACATTCAAACAATGGCACCAGAATTTTTACTAATCACTGTAACATAATATGCAACTTAGGAATCGTTGAAAAGATCATATTTCATCAATTATTTCATTCAGTCCCCTTGTATGGTTTTTGTTTTTAGGTGTGAGACTGGGACTGGAACTTAGTACCTGACACCTGCTCATTAGAGAGTGCTAACTGAGCCATGCCTCAAACTTCTCTATTTGCCTCTCAAAAAGTAATTCTACCAATTCCCTGCTCATACAGTTGTTCTGGTCTTCTAGTTCCATTTGGCTTGATCTTGATGAAGCACATTTGGTCCCTGGTGAATAGCTGCTGATTTAGTGGTTTGGAATCTAAATCATAATGGATAATTTTAGTGTAGGCTCACTTGGTAGCTCATGATTTGGCACTCTGTTTTAATAAACCCAATAGTAGGCCAAGGATTACTTCTCAATAAAGCATCCAAGGAAGGCTCTCTGAGGTTGCTGAGAACTTACTTGCTATGTATCAGGATTCTGATACTGAGGTGCGTCTGTCTGCATATGTGCAGGCCAGTCTACAGGAGCTAAAGAAGGGAATGCAGTGTGTGTGGGGGGGGGGGCGTTGATTCAGAGGCTGAGGGCTCTTGCTCCAGTAAATATTCCTATTTTCCAACACAGTGCCAGAGAAAAGACATGATGATATTACAACAATTGTAACATGGTAATTCCCCTCTGTATTTTCTGAAAGAGATGGTTATTTATTATGGTCACTGTACACTCACGAAGACAAGTGCCCAGTCACTTAAATGCAGAACTAGGGAGCCCAAGTGTCTTAAGAAGAAAAGTATCATCTGTGTTGATGACAGATGCCACATGGGGCTTATAGTGAGGCCCAGTTGAGAGTTAGAGCAACAGGTATTTTCCATGGCTCCTTGAAAGGGTGTCACCCATCACTGTCACTCTCAACTTGTCACTCAATAGGAAAAACTGTATATGCCTGGCTTTCTCAGAGCACAACGAAGTCCTTATTATTTCAAAGTTCTATCTGTTCCTCAGTGAGCTTTCCTCCAGTTAACTCTGCCTCACAAGAGTGAGCCATCACTAAGGTTTATAAATTTTTGATGTATAATGCTCCTCTGACGTGTGTGTTTTTAGGGACAGTCCATGAAACTTAGGAAGTCATCCACCTTTAGATAACATATCTATTCTAGCATGACCATTTCCTTGAAGTTTTCAGTTCCTTTCTCCACTATCTAATTCTAACGTATTAGTGGCATTATGTGCCATCATCAACCATCTCCTGAAGTCTTTCTCAGAATATTGTCATATCAAATTTTCCTCTATCAAAACTCATTATCTAGCCAGCCACCAATGATTTATAATCCCCAGGTACTCAGGTGGCTGAGATCTGAGGCTCCCTGTTCAAAGCCAGCTCTGTTCAAAGCCAGCAGAGATTTTTATGAGTCTCTTATCTTTCATTATCCACAAGAAGCTGTAAGTAGATCTATGGCTTAAGTGGAAGAAAGCTAGCCTTGAACACAAAAGCTCAGGCACAGAGCCCAGGCCCCAAATTCAAGCCTCAGGACCAACAAAACATAACAACAACAACCACTCACAATCTGGCCTCCTTAGTCAAGGATGGGAGAGAGCTATCTCTTTCCAAGATATGATTACTAGCTTGTACAGCTCTTCTGGGGGAAAACTTATTTGCTTCATATGTCCCTAGTTGAATTACACATTGACTTAACCCAGGTTATAAATCAACTGACTAAGAGATGGAGATTGAATAGGTCTGGAGTTTGACATTTTCATCAAGTGAAAGGGGAAGAATGCTACAAATAGCTCTTTCCCAAAGAGAAATGACAAGGTACTAGCTTCCTCCTGCATTAAAGCCTTGTTAAGGACAGATGCATCTTTGAAGAATTATATCTGAGCCAACAGTGGATCTTCTCAAGTCTCAGCTGTACTTGTATTTTCATCCAGCTTCCCCCTCACTCAGTCCTCTCCTCTTACACCCTTATACATGTTATTTACTGATGCTTCTATAATCTTCCTGCATGAGCACTTCTGCCTCCCTGTCTGTTTTCCCAGGGGAAAGTTGTCAATTTGATTTGTCCTGTTTCTTCTTCTTCTTCTTTTTTTTTTGCCAGTCCTGGGCTTGAGCTCGGGGCCTGAACACTGTCCTTGGACTTTCTCAAGGCTAGAGCTCTACCACTTGAGCCTCAGCACCACTTCTGGCTTTTTTTTTCTATGTATGTGGTACCGAGGAATCGAACCCGGGTCTTTGTGCATGCTAGGCAAGCACTTTAACCACTAGGCCAAACTCCCTGCCTATCCTGTTTCTTCTTCTCATTCACCATTGTCCTAGAGCCTCCCACAAATTATAATCAATACACTGGCATTGATTTGCGACAATACTACCATCATGCCAGCGGTCAAATAAGGAAACTGAGACAATGCACATGCAACACATTGAAAGTGAGAAGAGTTATGCAATGTTTCAAAGGGAATGCTCCTGGCAGGGTGTGCTCTGGTAGAGAGGGTGGAGGGGGAAGATAAAGGGGGATGGTGTGGAGACTGAAGAGGAGGATGAGAAGAAGGGATTGACAACAAAAAGTTTGCTGTGGCAAAACAATGGCAAAGGCTACTGGCATGCAGTGGGAAGCCTGATTAAAGGAGTACCATCCTCTTTGAGGTCACTGAGGTGGCAATGTGTTAAGAGACTGTCAGTCAGGAAAGCTTATAGGTGTTGCACCGCAGTACATTCAGCCTAGATGAGCACTGATAGAACACCTGGTGCTTTCTACTCTTGGCTGAGTCACATCACACCTCATTAATGCTGTATCTATTCCCTTTCTTCCCTCTGCAAAACATTAAAAACTTGAGATGAAAGGATGCCATTCTCAAACATATCTGGCTCAAAGAAAAAGATGCTTCCCAGGACTACAAAAGATCTTTCTCTAATGAAACTTTAATTAAACTTTGCTTTAATTTGGACCACAGTGAAGACCTTTTCATCTTGCCCCCAAGTGGGAAGTGTCTGCGTCTCCCGTGCATAGCTATTGGCATTTAAACAGTCTTGCAATCTTTCAGCAATTTGAGTCCTACTTAGAATTGACTGGGACAACAAAATAGTTGTTTGTGATTTCATTTTCAAAGGAGATGGTCACAAGTGCTAGAAATATATTTTGTGTGCCTTCTAAGGTGTTAACAAAAACAATGGTACCTTTGTACTCAGGAAACTGAGATTTGAGGACTGTGATTTGAAGCTAGCTGAGGTAGGAAAGTCCAGGAGGCTCCAGTTAGCATGAAGCTGAAAGTGGGAAGTATGGCTCAAGTGGCAGAACACCAACCTTGAGCAAGAAACCTAAGGGACAACAGTGCCCAGGCCCTTAATTCAAGACTCATTACTGGCATGTGTGTGTGCATATGTGTGTATTCACACAGACACACATGCACACACACACACACACATACACACTCCAGAAGTAGAGGTTTGCCTCAGGTGGAGGAGTCCCATGCTTGAACAAAACAGCCAACGGAGAGTTCAAAACCCTAAATTCATGTCTCAATACTTGAACACACATACACATAAGATGGTAAGCAAATAAATGGTAAGTAAAAGACACAATTTTGGTTTTTTGGTCAATTGTGGGACTTGAACTCTGGGCCTGGGCACTGTCCCTGAGCTCTTCAGCTCAAAGCTATCACCCTACCCACATCCCATTTTCTAGTGATTAATTGGAGATAAGCGTCTCTAGAACTTTTTAGTTCCCCGGCTGGCTTTGAACTTCATTCCTCAGATTTCAGCCTCCTGAGTAGCTAGGATTATAGGCACGAACCATGGTGCTTGTTTCACAACAATTTTTTTTAGGGCTCACACAACAATAACTGACATTTTTGTCCCTTTCCCCAAAAGTGACCAATAACAATGTATAATTAGCATGAAATGCTATTATTCAGAAAATTTCTTAGGAGGTAACTGTTTTAAGTTAAGAATACATTTGAAAATGTCAACTTCAGTCAAGACTGAATGTGTCATGTGTGGAATCTGGCTTGTTTCATAGAGAATGTTCTTGCTGTCAATATCACTGTCTGTTACCTCTCCACTGGGAAGAAATCCATATGTTTCACATTTGCCCTTAGCTTCAAACACTTGACAAAAAGAGGCAGGAAATGTGTGCTTATTTGTACAGAGTAGGAGAAAGTTCACCATCTTGCATACAGAACATTACAGCAGATTTGTGGCAAATGAGAAGTCTAACTTGGTCATAAATTGAGAGTTGTTGTCAATGGGCATATTTTGCCTAAACATACCTTTTCTTACTCATTTTACTCACAGAGAGAAATACATTCTAATCCAAAGAAACACTACACAACTAATTGCTCTTGGGCCAAACCTAATCTGCTGTTTTTGTCATTCTTAGTTCCTAGGAAGACTCAGACTTGTTGTATAGGTATTGTTTATGGCTGCTTTCATGACACAATGGCACAGCTGTGGATTGTGACAGAATATGGCGCACCAAGCCTAACTATTATTTGTTTTTTTTTATAAAACAAATACATAATCTACCAAAGGGAAGATAATCACATTCAAAGAGCAGACCCTGTCTATTATCTAATAAGCAATGCCTTAAGTAAAGGAATACTGAAAGGTATAGGTATATGGTACTTGTAATTTACTCTAAATGTACAAAAAATTTATGTTCAGGATAATTCCTTAAAGTACATGTACTATGTCTGTTGAATTTTTTTTCTTTTTGTCTGTCATGGGGCTGGAACTGTGGGCCTGGGCGCTGTCTCTGAGCTCTTCAGCTCAAGGCTTGCACTCTACCACTTGAGTCACAGCACCACTCCTGGTTTTCTAGTGGTTAATTGGAGACAAGAGTCTCATGGACTTTTGTGCCTGGGCTGGCTTTGAATTGTGATCCTCAGATCTCAGCCTCCTGAGTAGCTAGGATTACAGGTATGAGCCACCGGGCCTGGCTGGATTGTTTTAAATATATATCCTAATATATATTAGGATTCTAATATATGTGGAGAGACAGAGAGAGATGGAGAGAAAAAGAGAAATCCCGGATACATACCTACAACTTATAACGTGATTTGTGCACAATCACTCAATGACTACTATGCTACAAATTGTCCACACATTTGATTAACTCCCTCATGATAGCCATGCTATTTCTCTCCAAGGTACTAAGTAATCTGTCAAGCTGCAATGCTATGAGCATTTGGCTACCTAGAAGGAAAAGGAAGTTTGTAAGGCTTGAATGTGTGTGCTATGGACTGCACTCCCAGGATATCCTACCAATATTCCTCACCTGGTTGCCTCCCCTTCCTCCCCAGTTGACAGATAGGATCAATGTACTTTACAGCTACAGAGCTGCAGCTGCTGCATCCGTAAAGGTGGAGAGTAGAGCCTGAAAAATCTCATATTTGGTCTAGAAGGAATGTCTTAACTCTCATGAATGATACATCTTAGGACAGCCCAGAATTGACGGGATGTAAGAGAGGTTCTCACAAAACCAAAGGTCAGATCTCAATGGTAAGTTAATTTATTTGATCCATACTGATCTTAATATTACATTAGGCATTGGTCAGGATAAGTGAGGATATGAAAATCACATAAGGACATGGGGACCAAAAGAGGTGAGTTATAGCTTTTTGATGTTCAGGAGCTCAGAGGGTAAATTAGAACAGCGCTTCCTCCAAGGCCAAGTACATACACACTCTTGTTTTCTTCTTTTACTGCTCAGAGAAAGAGAGAAAAAAGTCAAAATGTAACTGGATATGAACTCGGTGAAAACCTTTTTACAATTCAGAACTGACCACATTTAAATGAGTGTGAATGAATTGAAGCTCACCCACAGTTGACAAAATTACATTTTCTATCACAGTTTGAATGACCTCAAGAGCTAAATTCAATCAGCACAATTTTAAAAGGCAGATTTGTGCACATGTTGTCATCCCAGTCAATGATTTTACTCCTTAGGTTTTCCACTCTTGTCACATAATAAGAATGACTCTAACCTTGGACTGAAAGTAGAGCTCAGAATGTTATGGAAGCCGAAACTAGTTAAGGCTTGTAAAGTCCACATCACAATGATATCCCTATGAACCAGGCTGGGCCCTCGGTTTCTGTGTTTGAAGAACTCTTCACACCCGAGAGGAAACACTTTCAGCCTTCTCCTTTAAGCTGTGCAGACTCCAAAGCCCAAAAACTAGAAAGGGAACTCAAAATGATTTGTTAACTCTATGTAATGAAATATACAGTATTTTCCATAAGAAAATACAAGGAAGTTTTCTCCTCTGTCCAATAATTTTGTGATGACTATTATAGTAACACCAATTATGTTTTGTTTATGCTCTTATTGGCTCTTTATTTGCAACTTTTTTTCAAAGATTAAGAATTATCATAGCAAGCACTGTAAAGATAATCTCTCAGAACACACAAGCATTTCTGGATCTGCTAATATCAGAAAGCTACACAGTGTACTCACCTTTTCAGCTATCTTCTTCCTACTGTGTGTTGGCACTTTCAGTTTAGCATGCTATTTAAATATCCTATTCTATGTGAGTCACTCTGGAAAGATGAATGGAAAATACTATACTCACCTATTGAAACAGCTCCATGGCTTTTCTTAGGATCTGGGAAACTAGAAGAGCTGAGCTCTTGGCTCATAGTAATTATGAGATTATAGATTCCAGCCACATAGGGGGTCTGATACTGCACAGTAATTTCTGCTTTTGTTTCTCTGCACACAAGGAAACTTCCTCTGCAAGTTCATGTCGTTACAGCATATTGTGAACTTGTTGTAAAAGATTCTCCATCACTCTTCATTTACATCCATAGGTCGTTATTGTCCAAGTTTATCAATTATGATATGAACTATTCCATGAAGACTTAGTAAGTTTAGGTTGCTTATTAGCCTGCTCTCTCTCTCTCTCTCTCTCTCTCTCTCTCTCTCTCTCTCTCTCTCTCTCTCTCTCTCTCTCTCTCTCTCTGTGTGTGTGTGTGTGTGTGTGTGTGTGTGTGTGTGTGTGTGTTTGTGTGTGTTGGGACTTAAACCAAACTGGGCAATTTGGATGGGCAATTTTTATTTTTGCATTTTTTATATTTTTATGAGCTACTTAGTATGTAAGAGTCTCATGGGCTGTTCTGACCCAGCTAGCTTTGAATTTTGATCCTCAGATCTCAGCCTCTTGTGTAGCTAGGATTACAGGCGTGAGTTTCAGCACCTGCCTTGAGTTGCTTTCTTAAGAAAAAGACTTCGCTAGTTCCTGGGAAATAGTATCCGAGCCTTTGAAATATTTCACCCTGTATGGGTGTCCTTGAATGCCTGATGCTTTTGAGACAGAAGATACGTGTTTGATGAGACTGTTCATGTAATTTGTGATAAAAACTTATTTTTGTCCTCGGGCCTGGAGTCTGACTCAGTCATATCAGATATGTCAGGCCTGACTCTCTGTGAAAACCCTGGCAAAGGCTCAGTAATCTCCCTACTAGGCACTACTTCACTTTACTGTATTTTTAAGTATTTTGACAACTTGAATTTCTTTCAAATATCTTCTTTATTTTCTTGCTTTGGGCTAAAAAAAAATCAGTCTCCTAGATTTGCAGTTTTATTCCCAAGTCTTGTGTTTAAATCTTCTTTCCAAAGCCCCTAATCAGGCTGAGAGTTCATGTCTTCTTTTGAGGCTCTTTTCATTAATCTACTGTTTTCCCACACGATTAAAGTGTATTAAGCACATATGTGCTGGCTTTAAGCCAAGCTCTTCACATATCATTCATAGTATCTTATACATTAACTCTTTGTTCACCAAATTTCTATCTTTGAGCCTCTAACCTGTTTGAATGTTACGTAAGAGGTTGCTAATAGTCCTCTTCCAACACACTTTCTTCTGATATCACAAACCATTCCATCCAAACATTAACATTATACTTCAGAGAATAGTTTTCTTTTTTGTGTTTTTAAAAAGTTTCTAACTCTTTATGATGATTTACAGAGGGATTACAATTATATAAGTCAGGTAATGAATATATTCTTGGACAGTGTCGCCTCTTCTCTTGTTTTCTCCAAGATTTTCCCTCCTGTCCCCCTTTCCCTACAGGTTATATAATGCATTTTTAATGCAGTGTCTAGTGAGTATCACTGCTGCCTTTATTCACCCTTTTCCCACTATTTCTATGTTCCTTCTTACCCTCTCCCAAACAGATAAAGTTACATACAAAAGGCATAGAAATCAAAAACAGTGACAAAGGATAAAACAAAGCAAAAGAACACCTTCAACATCTCTGGCCATAAAAGACATGCAAATCAAAACAACATTAAGAGGTCTGGAAAGTGGCTTAGGTGGTAGAGTGAATGCCTAGCTTGTATGAAGCCCTGTGTTTAATTCCTCAGTACCACATAAACAGAAAAGGCCAGTAGTGGCACTGCGGCTCAAGTGGTAGAGTGCTATATTTGAGCAAAAGAAGCTCAGGGATAGTGTCTAGGACCTGAGTTCAAGCCCAAGGACTGGCAAAAACAAAACAAAAAATACAGAAAACAAAAATGAAGATTATACCGCACCCCAATTAGAATAACTATTATCAAGAATACTAACACAGATGTTAGCAGAGATGTGGCTAAAAGTGAACCCTACTACTCTGTCAGTGGCAATACAAACTTCTTCAACCACACTAGAGAACACTACGGAGGTTCCTCAAAAGACAAAACATGCAGCCTGCCTATTACCCAGCAATCCTACTCCTGAGCATTTATCTAATAGACTATAAAAAAGGCCACATTAAAGCTCTAGCATGGCACTGATTACTGCAGCATTGTTTACCATAGCCAAGATAAAGAATTAATTCAGATGCCCACCTGTGAATGAATGGATCAAGAAAATATGGTATTTTATACACGAAACAATTCTGTTTCCATTGGAAAGAATTATATTTATTGCCCCATTCATAAGGAAATGGAAAGACTTGGAAAAATTATAATAAGCAAAGTAAGCCAGACCCAAAGAAAAATAGTTTGCATATGTTCCCTAATTTATTATAACTAAAATGTGACTATGAATCTACAAGTACACAAACTGAGTAATATAAGACCAAAAAAAATACAAATGGACATGATAAATTAAGCAGGTCTCTGGACATTAACATAGTGAGACCAAAGGCTGGTAGGCAAAGAAAAAGTTAACAAAGGTTATGTGCATCTGTTCATATAAAACAGTGTTTTATATGTTTATTTTTGTTTAGAAGAGCCCCAAAGCCTTCTTAGTAACTGTATTAGTTTTCTACTGCAGCTCGTTAGCATATCACCACAAGTTTAGTACCTTAAAGCAATGCATATTACCTCGCTTTTCTGAGTTCAAAGGATTGCATTGTCCTAATCAATTTTGCTTCACAAGGGTTAAATCAAGCTCTCACACAGAGAGTGTCTAATTGGGTGTACTGGAAAAGAATAATTCCAGAATTGAGTAAGATTTCTCTTAGCATAATATCTCTTCACTATTGATGTATCTGTCTTGGCCTCTGAAGGTTGTTCACTAGAAGACATCTTTCCATTCTTTCTACTTCTTGCCTATGAGTATATCTCAGCAATGGTTTCTAGAATTACTCAAATCTCTCTGACTTGTCCCTCTGCTGTTTGCATTTACTGATTCGAGCCGCAGGAGTTTCTCTGCTTTTAAAGGCTCAAGTTTCGCATATAAAATCTAGGATAATCTTCATATTTTAATATTCATAATCTTCACTACATTTGCAGAGTCCCCATTGCCATGCAACACAACATGTTGACAGATCTGAGGATTAGAGTGTGGAGCCATCATTCTGCCTATCATGCTAAATGAAAAAAGTCTAGCAAATAGATTGAGGTTTGCAGACAGCTAGTTATCAGGTCCACAAGACCCTCCATTTTGCTATCGTTTTCTTTGCTTTAGCTTCATTCTGGGGTCCTCCATACGATGAGAAAGATGTTCATGGCAAGCTCTCAGCGGATGTAGATTCAAATATGAGGTGGACTTAATATGCAATGTTTGTAAATGCCTCCTTGTGTGGTTGAACTTCCCATCCAAAGAAGTGAAAAATCATCCAATTACCATGAAGCTAGTAGTAATAGTCTTGGATCTCTGCTATTAGAGCTATAATTCACTAAGAGGACAGGAGTTGGAAGAGTATACAAAGTGGTTACGCCTGAGGTGGGAAGCACAAAAAGATTACAGATATGATTATGGAAGTGATCTATGTTATTGCTTGTTTTTCATCCAGGAAGGTAAAATTTATAGAAAACAAATTGTCTTGCTTAGAAACTAGGTGACAAGTGAAACACACACACACACACACACACACACACACCACATAAACATAATATTTCAAGTTCAACATCGGGCTGACTTGATTTCAGTATGACATTCATTATATTTTAAAACTTTAATATCCTTTAAAAGGTATGGAAAACTATATCTTGTCTGTACAAACAAAAAGCAGCAATTAAACTTCAAGTTATATATTATCCCACACCAAATGAAGATAGAACAATTTGAGACCTAAAAACATCTTCAAAGACATCTTCTTTCTATTTTGTTTTGTTCTGTGTTTTACTTTCCTAGACTGTTTAGTTTTCTTAAGCTTGTTCTTTTGAACATCCTCACACATTAGCTTATATATAGCTCAGCCCCATGAATGACATGTAGATAACAATGTCAAATAAAAATTTTGAAAATTCCTCTCTCATTTGTCTGTTTACAAAAGAGGAAACGCTTTTCAGACTTTTCTAAACATTTTCTGGCCGGAATTATGTTGCATAACCACGCCTCATCCAATCAATGGCTAGGGCGAATAAAGGGACTAACTGGCTGGGAGGACCTATCAGGATTCAACTCCAAGGCTGTTTCTCCAGAAGTGCATTGACATTCGGAATTGTAAACAAATCTAGTCTGTAAGTCACAAGGAAGAAATGACTGATAGCTGGATGACCACTTTTGTCAATTACAGAGGATAAAATAATATTTGTGCTTACTATCTTGCTCATGGATAGCAAAGATGAAAAAGTATTAGCAAAAAAAAAACATATTAGCAGCACAGAGAAGCAGTATTTACCTGTCAGTGATACATTGGCATACTTAATACACTAGAAGAAGTAATACCTTTGCAATTAGTTCTTTACATTGCATCAAAGAATAAATGCAGATCAAAGAAGACCTTAGAAGAGAGTCTAGTAAATGGGTTGGAATAAGCAGTGTATGTGTTTGTGTGTGTGTGTGTGTGTGTGTGTGTGTGTGTGTGAGAGAGAGAGAGAGAAGAGAGAGAGAGAGAGAGAGAGAGAGAGAGAGAGAGAGAGAGAGAGACAGGGGGAGAGAGAGAGAGAGAGAGAGAGAGAGAGGGAGGAGGGAGGGAGGGAGGGAGGGAGGGAGAGAGAGAGAGAGAGAGAGAGAGAGAGAGAGAGAGAGAGAGAGAGAGAGAGAGAGAGAGAGAAGAGAGAGAAGGGGGGGGATCCTCCACATAGCAAAGAAAAGTTTGCCTTATATGTTCTGCCAAATAACTGTCACAAGGCCCAGAAAGAAAATAAACTACATGTTAGCAGTATGTGTGAGGCTCTGTATGAAAGGAGTCTCAGAACAGAGAACAGTATGCCTTCATTTTGTACAGTCTTAGGATACAGATGTATATGCACAAGAGCAAACTAAGCAGCTTTCTCATGTACTATTTTACTCCAGAACTTCAAGTAATGCTTGGGTCCTATGACTGATAAGTATCTGAATAGATAGATAGATAGATAGATAGATAGATAGATAGATAGATAGATAGATAGCTAATACAGATATATAGACTTGGAAAAACTGGAAGCATCCCAATGTATAGCTAAATTAAACATAGTGCTAGTGGCGAATCTTCTAATCATTCTGTATGCTAAAGTCAACATTAAGACTGGCCATTTATTATGCATAACTGATATATGACTTTTCTAATTGTAGGTAGTTTTAAAGTTCAAACATTATTGTCAGTTTAATAGCCTAAACCATAGATTTGTATATTTGCACAGATCCCTAATTCTAAAGTTACATTTTCTTTAGTATCACAAAGGTAATGCCTTCTGTAACATACATTCCTCAGTAATTGCACTGTCCCAACTTATTCTTCGCACTACACCTGGAATATATTCAGTAAGAATCATTTTCTTTTAAAAATACAGCATTATGTAAGTTTCATCCAGCATAATAAAAAAATCAATGAAATTCCAAGCATATCTGTGGCTCTTTTTTGAATTCATCTCAGATCTCAAGTGATACAATCCAAATAAAATGGAACACTTCACCCCATTCTACAGTTCCCTCTGCAGCCTTCACAGCACGGTGAGTTATGGACCCGCTAAGAGACTCAGAAGCACAGTGCTTTGTATGGCTCTTATTTTGTTTCATGTGGCAGGTTGGGGTTGGGAGAGTCTGGACTAAATTATGACTGGCTCTAGGTTAGGAGCAGCAAGCTCTTTACATATATCAATGTGTTTGGGGGTGGTTTATGGGTATAAGGTACTTATGAGGAGCAGTAGCATCCTACCAGACCCAATGAAGCAGCCACCTGTGCAGGTTCACACTCTTGGCACAGCTCCTCCTCCATTTCCTGCTCCTTTCCTCAACACTGAATGCTGGGAAATGACAGGTGTGAATGTAGACCAAGCTGGTGCAGTATCTGACTGTTTGAATGGCTGGGTCTTACCATCTGACAGACTATATCCAGTCATGATGGATGGCGGGTAGAGGATAGGTAAGAGAAAGGGAAGCTACAAAGGAAACTAAGTGTATTACACCATGGGGGTCTGTAAAATGCCCACCTATGAAACCATATGAGAAGCTCAATATCTGACAAGAGTTGAGGGAATTAAGAGTAATTTGATTACAGGTGCTCAACTGGCATTCATTTTCCTCTTATTATCTGAGAGGCCTCCCTGGAGAGAGAGCACTAACCTTCAAAAGGAAGAGATGAATGGCTCTATTAAAAGCTCTGTAGTTTGTTCATGGCTCTGTAGCATCTGACCATTTTATGAACCCAGAGGAATTGTAAATAGGAAACAGAAGAGAGGAAATGTCTTCCTCAAACAGTGTACAGATGACTATAGCTGTCTTTAGTGATTTGTAATCCAAATAGAGAATCCACACATGGACAAAATGATGCGAAATCATATCTGCTTCTGTCTCCTTTGCCCTCACCATGAATATTTCCCTTAAAGAATAGACAGCTCAATACTATATGATGTAAATGTGGGAGGTGTTTTTATAAAACTAAACAAGATGCTTAAATGCAGCAGGCTTAGTTTTGAATGATGTGCGACTGATATTCTATATGTCTCATTTGTGTGGATTCATTTTGTCTCAGTTAAAAATAAATTCCTAGATCTTTTCCAATGTCTGCTTCCAAACATAATTTCCAGCATAATAATGACTATGAATGGAAAATACCTTTGTAACTGGTAAGCACATAAATCTCCAGTGAAATTATATTATAATTTTGCCTCTGGAAAAACATAGGATGAATAAAATTTAGTTCAAATCATATGTCCAATATTAACATTACTAGTATTGCCTCTTTAATATTTATTCATATAAAAGAATAAAGAACTTCTGGAAAGGGAAAACATAGCATAGATTTCAAACATGGTATAGATTTCAAACATAGTGTAGGTTTTCAAGGAAAAACATAGTATAGATTTACATTTTTTTTTGCTTTTAAAAATACTATTCAACTTTTGGAAAAATACGTTTTTTTGGGGTTTTTTTGTTTTTTTTTTTGTTTTTTTTTTAAATTTTTTATTGTAATTAATAAAAGGGTTACATGATATTTGCCAGATAGAAGGTGCATTAATTCACATATATTGATACCCTTTCACATGTCTTGGTACCCATTACCCTCCCCCCACCCCCCCACCCGTCTTGGGGGGGGGGGTTTCCCCCCTTCCCTATCAAATTTCAAATAACCAAATACAAATAAATTCAATATATCAGATAACAAAGTGAGATACTGTAACAATATGAGATACCCAAGGGACTATCAACACAAATGAGAATTCAGATGCAAAATATAGAAGGAAAGTCCAAAGAATAAAAACAAATTAGAAATAGGCATGCATGTAAAACATAAATAATTTTGTAATCTCATTCTCTTCATCAAGCCTGAGCTGAAAATAAAAATTAATGTTTTTTAAGATCTTTATGTAAGGGATATGAAAAGAAACTTCCTTCTTATATCAGACTACATTAACTATAAAAATCATGTGCATATGTTAACTATAAAAAGGGATTGACTTGTGTACATTTATGTACATCACAATTAATACATCAAAAATGATAATGGTATCAAAAATTCTACTTAAAATTATTGAATGATTGCATTGGCCCAAAACCTTTAGAACTTTGTTAGCATATGCAATGTTTTTTGTTAATGATATTCTGGAAATATCAAAAAGCCAAATTTACTTACTTATATTTTTGCCCAAAGAAAGAAAGAAATGTATAAAACTCATGAGGTAACTTGGGAATAGGCTATCCATCAATTTTAAACAGCAGCAACACCTCCTATTTTGAAGTGTGAGCCTTTCTAGCTATTGAATTCCAGACATGTTTTCATTAATTAATAAAATCAAAATTCAATTGATAGCCTTGAATTAGTCACTGCTTTTTATTTAAATATAGCAATATTCATGTTAACCAAGATGAGTTAAAACATTTAACCACAGTCACTTCTTCGTGATTACTACCAATAAGAGGCCATACAGTATCTAGATCAATACTTATTTCAAAAAAAATACTTATTTCAATTTGTCCCCTAATCTTAAAATTATAAATGTTCTATTTTTTCTGAATTACTCATAAACTTATTTCCTACTCTAGAAGTTTACTATACAGCAAACAGTGGTAGTGTTTGTAGCTATTTATTTATTTATTTTACTATCACTACTCCTAAACAAAGTCAACAACATTCAGAGATTATCTGCCCTGTGCCAGGGAGAAATAAATGAATTTCTTCTCATGATCAGACTTCGCACAATGATACTATCTTCATTTTACAAATGAGAAAAACTAAATCTTAAGGAGCTAAGAAGATTCCCCGGGAGTCTCCTCTCTAACCATGGGAAGGCCTTTATCCCCACCATACAGGTGAGGTTGTTCCAGTTCCCCTGGGAAATAAATGAAAGTAATAAAGTCTAACTGGTCTTTTGTTCTTAAAAAAAATAAAGTCAGACTACAATCTGGGTTTTTCTTAGCAGAAGTCATTTTTTAAAAATTTATGGCAAATGCAACATCTAAAGCTTGCATTTTTTGTGGGAGGAAAGTACCCTCTGTTCAGAAAGGTAATAGTTGGCAATTTCAGATTATTACTGAAAGTCATAGAGACCTGTCCTAAATATGACTCATTGACAAAATGAAAGACTATTGTCACCACTGCCATTTCATTTTGACCCATGAGGTTGCAAACAGGGCAGCAAATGCTTTTTCTTAAGAAGCTATGACCTGTTTCAGGCAAAACTCTTAATGACTCCAATTATTGAAAATTGAGTGGCATATATAAAAGTTAGAGGATTACTTCCAGGCAGGGGGCTAAATATGGAGTGCAAATTAGGATTGTTGCATAATTTTATTTATGATGGCAAACTCTTAGGTCTGAAATGCCTAACTTGTTGCATAATTTAAGAAAAAGAAAAGTGAAATATGCTCTAGCATGGAATCACTCCCACCTTTCGCTAGTACCTATTACCCCTTGCTCCAAGTCACTGGCATGCTCAATAACAAACCTGGGGAATGAGAGCCTATGGTTCTATGATCTGACTCCACACAGTAGTATAATTAAAAAAAAAAAAAAACTAAGCCTAAGGCCAACAAGATAAGCACCAGTCAATGGGTAAATGGGTACTTGCAAAAGGGAAGTGTGGGGCCAAGGGGATTGTGATAGAAGAATGCAGTGGAGAAGCGGGAAAATGTAGTCAAGAATTCACTGAATATACCACAGAATTCAGAAACATAAGGTAAAGGAGGGGTGGAAGGAGGTGAAGATGTTGAAATGATGACACAGATTCACATACATTGTACATGTGAACTACTTCATTCAAGGCTAAAAAAAATTCTTTCAATACATAAACTAAAATAAAGATAAGTAAAGGAAGGAGTGGGGTGGGAGGGGTGGGTGGGTGCAAATATTGAAAGGGATGACAGTGATCAAAATGCACTGAACTCATAAACTGCTTCCATGAATAGCAACTCCTTGATACCACTATTAAAGAAAATAACAAAATTAGTCAAAGAACTAGAATATGTGCTAGTGGCCAAAATGGCTGTCATTTCTGAGTAACAAATGACTAACAATGGTGTATGACACACTCTCTGTCAGGTGTGAGCTTGTCTTTTGTCTCAAGAAATTTGAATAATAAATTCATGAACAATGAAGGGTACAGCAAAGTATTGAGACTTGTTTATTTAGAAAGAAAAGCCACAATGCTGTGGCAGCAGGGATTGTTCCAAGAGGAGCATTGCTGCAGGAAAGCAATTGTCTAGAGTCTTGATGGAACTTTTGAGCCATTCAGGGAGTTGGTTTTCAGTGTGCAATGGCTAGAGGCTTATGGGAAAATTTCCTTATCAACCAGAAGGCTGGTTACTCAATGTTTGTCCCCTGAGGTTCCACCTGGCTGGGGATGAGTTTGTGCGACCTTACAAGTAATACACTACGTAATACTAGGGACCTCTATCCTAACTACCTACCCACACCACACCTTTAACTCATGACTCCAGCCCAGTTCTGTAAGGCTTTTTCTACTTGAGCACCCACTATGAGTCAAGAGTCTGATTAGAGAACTAACATTTCTTTAGTGTCAATAATGTGCCAAGCAGTTTGTTATATATTTCCTATGGACGTTAATCACTATTAAAAAACTAACTGCTGGGAAATTATTTTGAATTTCATCTTCTAAAGAACCCAAGGTCTACACATTTATAAAGTGAAACATTTCACAGAGAAATAAAACTGTATCATGATGAGCCAGGAAGGATGAACAGAATATTGTGCAGTTACTTGATGCTTCTGCTATAGCCAACAACTCCTGACAAAATATTTGTAGCATGAAAATACATATAATAATTACAAGCTGAAAGACTAATATAGCAGTAGTTTTTTCTTACACTACTGTTTTTTCTTTTATTTTCATAAGCACAAGTAAACATGTTTGTTTTTAATTTTGTTAAATTTTCTTTAAGCAGTTATACAGGAGGATTTTGTTTGTTTTTGTTGTAGTGCCTGAGCTTTCACTCAGCTTTCTTGCTCAGGGCTAATGCTTCAAGTCTAGCATTTTGCTGCTCTCACGAACTTCATATCTAAGCCTCCTGAGTAGGTAGGATCGCAGACGTGAGCCACTGGTTCATGGCAAGAGTAAATTCTTAAAATGTTCTCAAAAGTATGAAAGTAAAATAATAAAATAAACTAAGGAAGGGCAACATAATTTTCAAGAATACTTCAAGGGAAAAACCTCAGGAAATGTAATATGACATTAAATAATTTATACCATTATAGTTCCTTTAATACTTTCTTCAAAACTCTTAGCCAGAAGAAATGAAAATTTAGAACTTTTAATATGTTTTCTAGTTCTTCGCTATAGAAGAAACAGCAATAAATTAGTACATCAATCTGAGCCACTATACAAAAAGGCACACTGTTACATGTACAGGCAAATATATGAAGATAATTCAATATACTTCATTTGAAACACCTAAACGTAATGATCATTGAATAACTTACTTTAAGAATCATTATCAGGGACCAAGACATGAGAAAGGATATCAATGTCTGTGAATTAATGCACCTTCTATCTGGCGAATATAATGTAACCCTTCTATTAATTACAATAAAAAAGTAAATCCAAAAAAAAAAGAGTCATTATCAGGAGGTGGCCAGGTGGCAGGGGAGGGGAAAGAATCAATATCAATGTGCAAGAATAATGTACCTACTACTTGACGAATGTAACTGTAACCTCGCTCTACGTTATTCCAACAAGAAAATAAAATAGTAATAAATTTTAAAAAAAGAATCAATGTTGGACCGGGAGTTTGGCCTAGTGGTAGAGTGCTTGCCTAGTATGCACGAATACCTGGGTTCGATTCCTTGGTACCACATACATAGCAAAAAGCCAGAAGTGGTGCTGTGGCTCAAGTGGTAGAGCTCTAGCCTTGAGAAAATCCAGGGACAGAGCTCAGGTCCTGAGCCCAAGCCCAGGACTGGCAAAAAAAAAAAAAAAGAATCAGTGATGATCTAAGGTCCAAGACCTCTGGTTAGAGCCATAAAACATGCTTCTGAATATAATGTAACCTCTCTCCCACAGAGAATCAAAATCAGAGGACAAATAACTAGACTATCTCAGAGCTCAGAATATTCAGACCTCTATCACAGTCCAGATAGAAACAGAAAACCTGGAGCAGGAATGGTCAGGGAGGTCTTGTAAAGAAGGTCACAGATTGATATAATGTCAACTACCCTGTTACTTCAGCCAGACTCATTTGAAGCTGGAAAGGCTCTCCTCAAAGGGAAAGAAAAGACAGGTAGATCCTCAACATCTCCCATGGACACCTAGTACACTCAGTGTCTTTCCCCTGGGAAATCCTGCAGCCCTTTCCTGGTGGGGGAGATTCTAAGGATCACATAACTTTCACAAGACCAGAGGTGGATCCCAGATCACAATCCATTGATCCACACCCAGGAAGTTGCTTCAGAGTGTCGTTCTGATATTAAACTCACCTGTGACCTGCTCTCCCCCCACCCCCGGCCTGCATGCACAGTGGAGTGTTTCTGTTGTTCATGTGGGTCCTCAAAATGAGCTCTCATGTTCCACACTGCATAGGTGCCTTGCTCTTGGTGTCCAGAGGGCTCGCTGGCATACTCGCTGGGCACTGTGGAGGACCCTGATTCTGTGCCACATCACATACTGGCAGGCTCACACAATCGTGTGAGAACACTGGACTTCCAGAGTGTCTCAGTCTTACAGATTGACTAGCAGGGACCCACTCGCTGTCTTGACCATTGCCACACAATTACCTGGAGCCACTGGTGGAAGCAGCAGAGATACCACCTCTGGTGCTATATGCACATTGTCCTGATTCCTAAGCAGAGTGTACAGAATGAGGGCTCCTCCAATCTAACACTAATCCCAAATTCCTCAACTAGAGCAGGGTTAGCATTCACTGGAAACAAAGCCAAAATAGCACCAAACTCACACAATAAGAGATATAAATATATATATATATATTATAGATAGACATATATCCATATATACGTATATATATCCATATATGTATATACATGTACTGTATATATGTATATACATTCATATATACATATATATGTACATAATGTGTATTCTAGTTTTTAAAGGCATTTATCATTCTACTACTACAAAATCCACCTTACAATTAGTAGAGGCAACAGATTTTCCAGATGGGTGCATATTAACACAGCAACACAAGAAGTTAAAAAAAAAAAAAGGTAACATATGCCTCTGAAAGAACAGAGTAACTCTCTAGCAACAGATCCTAATGAAAATAAAATCAATGAATTGCCTGAAGAGGAGCCCATAAAAAGTATGAGAAATTCAGTAGAGATAAAGCCTATAAAAATGAACCAAACAATAGCAATCTTGCCGAGGGCTATCTACAAATTCAACGCAATACTCATCAATATCCCAATGTCATTCTTTAAGGAAAAAGAAGAGGCAATCCAAAATTTCATATGGAATAATAAAAGATCTCATATAGCAAAAATAATTCTTAGGAGAAAGAACAGCTCAGGAAGAATTTCAGTACCAAACTTTAGACTCTATTACAGAGCTATAGTAACCAAAACAGCTTGGTACTGGCACAAAAACAGGCCTGAGGACCAATGGACTAGAACTGAAGACCCAGAAATCACCCCCACAGACCTATGGCCACCTAATCTTTGAGAAGGGAGCCAAAAAATAGAATGGAAGAAAGACAGCCTCTTCAACAAGTTGTGCTGGCAGAACTGGTTAAGCACATGCAGAAAACTAAAGTTGGATCCTTCTTTGTCATCCTGCACTAGAATTAACTCCAAATGGATCAAAGACCTCGAGGTAAAAGCCGACACTCTGAAAACTTTACATGAAGGAACAGGAGATACACTAGGCCTCCTTGGCACAGGTCGAAACTTTCTAAATAAGGACCAAAAAACACAACAAATCAGAGAAAGGCTGGATAAGTGGGACTGCATTAAACTACAGAGCTTCTGTAGCTAGTAAAATTAATTAGGAAGCCTACAGAATGGGAGAAGATCTTCACTAACCATACAATGGACAAAGGCCTCATATCTAAAATAAATCAACAACTCAAAAATTGAATCATTCCAAAACTAATCTCCAAAGTAACAACCATCCCATTAAAAGATGGGCCAAAGACTTAAAGAGAGACTTCTCTGAAGGAGAAATTAGAATGGCCTATAGACACATGAAGAAATGTTAGACATCTCTGGCCATAAAAGAAATGCAAATCAAGACAACTCTGAGATTCCACCTCACTCCACTTAGAATGGCCATTATCAAGAAAACTAATAACAACAGATGTTGGAGGGGATGTGGCCAGGAGGGATCACTACTGCACTGATGGTGAGAGTGTAAACTCATTCAACCACTATGGAAAGCAGTATGGCAGTGCCTCAAAAGACTAAACATAGAGCTCCCCTATGACCCAGCAATTCCACTACTTGGCATTTATCCAAACATCCAGAAATAAGGACCTACTAAAGCCACTATCACAGTGATGTTTGTTTCGGCACTTTTTACCATAGAGAAGATATGGAACCAAACCAGATGCTCTTCAGTTGATGACTGGATCAAGAAGATGTGGTATTTATACACAATGGAATTCTATGCTGCCATCAGACAGAACATCTCCCAATTTGTAAGGAAATGGAAAAACTTGGAAAAAATCATGTTAAATGAAGTAAGCCAGACCCAAAGAACATAGGCTCAATGGTTTCCCTCATTTGTCATAATTAGCAGAAACTTTGGACTCTCTTAGCAGAGTTTTACAATAGGGTAAAACCTAGACACATAAAGCCATATAGGCTGAGGCTAAGTGAAATGACCTCCAGGATATGGAAACAAGAGCCATATATTGTGTGATTGCTATTCTTAATGTACTATGTTATTTCTCATCTCTTTTGTTGTTCCTTGGTTATCTCATATTGTTATGATATCTTACCTTGTTATATGGTACATTGTATATATGTTATTTGAAAGAGGATAGGGAAGAGGGGAAAACAAGATGAGGGGAGGGAGAGGGGGAGGGAAACTGGGACAAAAACCTGAGAAGGGGTATCAAAGTTTGTGAAGAAATGCACCTTCTCTCTGGCAAATATAATGTAACCCTTCTATCAATAACAATAAAAAAAGAAAATAAATGAACCAAACAGACACCTTGGAGCTTGAACTCAGTGATCCAAACTGAAAAAAAAATAGCTAAATAAAATGGTGCATAAAAGCCTGACCAAGCAGAAGAAAGAATGCTGAAGTTAAAGAGAAGTCTTTTGAAATAAGCCACTTAGAGTAGAAATCATAATAAATAGGGAAGGGGAAAGAATGGAGCTTCTAATATATAAAGCATAATTAGGTGAAGAAATGGCTACAGGTTTCCAACAGATAAATGAAAGGAAAAAGACACATAAAACCTATTCAATAAAATAATGGCTAAAAACTTCCCAAATAGGATGTAGACAATCAGAGCCTATTTTAGAAAGATTAAATGATCAAATAGATTTAGCCACACATTTCCCCTATCTGGCATACTATAATTAAATTGTCAAAGTCCAAGAAAGAGAAAGTACTAAATACAAGAGAAAAGTGCCATGTCACAGTTAAAACAATCACTTTAAGTAAAAGTAAATCCCTTGGAGAAACTGTCTAAGCCAGGAGAAAAGGATATGACAAACTCAAAATCCTAAAAAGAAAAAAGTAAAATCTGACAATCAAGACTACTATGCCCAACACAGCTGTCTTCTATACTTGAATAAGAAATGCTTTTTCAAGATAAAGAAAATCTGATGGAATTTATCACTATCATGCCAGCTATGCAAAATATTGCTCAGTTATCCTTCATCTAGAAGCAATAGGAAGGCAGCATTCATTATGAAAATATGCAACCCAATAAAATATATGTACCGTGGGCATATTGCATAAAGATAAGTGAAATTACTAAAAAAATAAAGAACATTCTAAAATAGACACTGCTTTCTGAGGCTGGAACGCTACCGTGTATTTTAGAGAGCTATTATTTTATTATTTTTTTTCTATTGTACTAGTACTTGAACTCGAGACTTGCTTGGCTTTGCTTGCTCACAGTTGGTGCTCTAACATTTGAGCCATCTCTCCAGTCTGGCTTGTTGTTGTCAACTGAAAATGCAGTCATGAGAACTGTCATGCGCAGGCTGACTTTCGACAATAATCTTCCAAGTCTTGGTCTTTTGCCAGTACTGGGATTAAATTCTGGGCCTGGAGGTCTTCCTCAACTTTCTTGATCAAGGTTGCCTCTCTACCACTTGAGCCACTCCTCCAGTCTGGTGTTTTGCTGTTCAATTGGAGATAGAGCATTACAGATTTTTAATGCCTGGGTAGACTTCTAACAATGTTCCTTGAGTTCTCAGTCTTCTCAGTCGGAAGGATTTTAGGTCCAAACCATGCTTCCTAACTGGACAGTTATTGTTTTTAATACTAGTGCATGCATTTTACTTCAAATTATGGAAATGACTTAAGTACTAAAGGACAGAAGTGAATGAGGCTGATGCTTTAAAAGGAATAGAGAAAGAAGAGCAAAGAACAGGGCAGGGCTTCTTCTTACTAATTCATGTTCCTTTCTTTTCCTAGGATTTTCATCATGAACGGCTGGAATGCTTTTGATTAAAATATAAAGTACGAACTCCACTAATGACTCTGACATTCATCTTCTAGGTAAAGGTATATTTTCCATAATCCACCTTCCTCAACTAGAGGAAGTAACCTCATCTTATATCACTGACATAGTGAAGTTTTGAATGAGTTTCCTGATTAAAATAACCTGTGTGTGTTAGTTGTTTTTCATTGCAAAATGCCAGACCAAACAACTGAAAGAGAAAAAAAGTTCAGTCAGTGTATGGTTTTGGAGATTCCATTCCATCCAGGTGGAGATGTGGCAGAGAGGCTCACATCACAGAGGACAGGAAGAAGAGCAGAGGCGCAGCGTTAAGAGGCCAACGTGAGACATAGCTCTCAAGTACATGCCCGCAGTGACCTTCCTCCTCTAATCAAGATGCCCATTTTCTATAGTCTCTTCAATGTTCACATTCTCTTCAAATCTGAAATTCATCAATGGATGAAACCATTCAGAGGCCTCGCAATGTGATAATCTGAAAATGCCCTTACTGATACAAGCTTTGTTAATGTCCCAACATTTCTCAGTCAAGATGCTAATTAATATGAATTGTCATGCTGTATATAAAAGAGAAAAGGGCAACACTTAGTGACAGATTTTTTTCGCTCTGCCACAACTTTTTTTTTCAGCATGAATCTTCATACAAAATAAATCAGGAAAATAAGGGATGGGAGTTTGGCCTAGGGGTAGAGTACTTGATAGCATTCACAAAGATTCCTGGGTACCACATAAAGAGAAGCTGGAAGTGGTGCTGTGGCTTCAGTGGTAGAGGGCTAGCCTGGAAGAAAGCCCAAGGGCAGTGCTAAGGTTCTGAGTTTTACACCAGGACTGGCAAAAACAAAAAAGGAAAATAGAAATTTCCAGCAGACTTGTATTTATTCTACTTAATTATAGCATTGCCCTTAGATTTGATTTCAAAGTTGTAGTTATGTTTTGCAACAACTTTTTTTATTTTATGTGTACAGATTTAGTCTAGCTTGTCACAGATCCATTTTGGACTTAAAATAGAGAAAGGAAGACTCAAAGAAGAAAATATAAAATGAGGGGCCGGGAGTTTGGCCTAGTGGTTAAAGTGCTTGCCTAGCATGCATGAAGACCCGGGTTCGATTCCTCGGTACCACATACATAGAAAAAAGCCGGAAATGGTGCTGAGGCTCAAGTGGTAGAGCTCTAGCCTTGAGAAAATCTGAGGACAGTGCTCAGGCCCTGAGCTCAAGCCCAGGACTGGCCAAAAAAAAAAAAAAAAAAGAAAGTAGAAAATGAGAAAGAAGGGGCTAAAGGAAAGAAAGAAAAATGGACATTTCAATTCCTACTTTTGAATATTCAGCACTTCAGAGTGAAGTATAGTTTCTCATGAGTGTGATGAACATTATGAAAGAAGCCAGGTAGCAAGTACCAGTGAGCCATTCCTGTAAGCTCAGCTACCTAGGAGGCCTAGAACTGAAGAGCCCATTTCAAAGTCAACAGGACAGACAAATCAGAGAGAAACTTATTCAAGGAACCAGCAGAAAGAGAAGGAGAGCAAGTGTTAGAGTGCAAAATTTCTAAGCCAGAATGTGAGGCCTTGAGGGCAAGCCTTAGTATACTGGCACACACACACACACACACACACACACACACACACACACACACACACACACACACACACACACAGAGTCAGGCAATAGAACAAACAAAAAATAGAGATGGCAGTTGGAATTATGCAAAGGAATTTTTAGACTGCTACTTTTGTTAACTAAAACTATAGTTTTTTTTCTCCTAGAAGAAATATGCATGACAAGCAAAAGGCATTTTAAAAAGGCATCATTTTCTCTGTTCAGTCTGGTACAATTGGATTAGAATACTTCACTACAACATACCTAAAAATAAATGATGCCACTTTTCAGTAGAGTTCCTAGGAAGAGGGCAAAGACAGAACCAGAAGGGAGAGCCCTGGCAAGGCTTTAGTTCCCCCTGAGAAATCATCCAGAGGGCGTGACGTTCTCCCTGACAATTCAGGAAGGTTTCATAAACACTTTGGGTTTCTGTAGGTCATCTGTCATTTCAGAAACACTCTCCCCAGTCTGCTCAAAAATCACTTGTCCGGACACTTGCAGTCAGAGCTGCCTGCAGCTCTGTGAGAGATGGCTGGCCTACCTGCCCCCTCCTGTCTGGAAGGGCAAAGCAGCAATTACAGGTGTCCACACAGCTGCATACTCCTTTACAACTACTTTCCCATCGCTGCCAGTGACTGTAAATTTAATGAGAGCACCTGCTGCCCTCGTGCTTAGTTAATTCACAGTGATCTGCCTGAACCAAAGGAAATTTCAGAAAAGCTTCTGTTCTTCAGTAATAAATTACCAGTCTGTACTTTGGCCTGAAGGGTCTTTGATTCATGTCATATTAGGCTTACACTAAGCACTGATGACAGTGGGTACATTTAGTTTCTCTAAGTAGTGTTGGAGCTGGGAAACAGAAAATGGCTACTAAGATTAAATAAAAATGAGAAGATCAATTGTCTGCCTGAATGTTGGCAGCTAGGGAGCTAGCCATTCCTGACCCTGAACATGAAGTATTTGTTCACTGAGAGTTAAAAGCCCAAGCTAATAATTTTTTTTTGCAATAATGATTGGCAAAGTGCAATACAAAAGTAACATACTTAACTTTTAACAAGTAATTTACAACAATGCAATGGAGCAAGGACAGTCTTTTCAACAAATAGTTTCAGAGTGACTGAACCCACCAAAATATGAATCTAGACACAGACCTTATACATTTCATCAAAATTAACTTCCAAACAAGTCCATTTCCTTCAAACCTATTAAAATGTGTGAATTTTGGTGATATATACCAGTGCAAAATTCAAAGCCATAAAAGCCCTGGAAGATAACTTATGAGGGCATCTACTTAGATTAGGAAATGAACGTAGATATACCACCAAAGGTATATTTAAGATCAAGCATCAGTAAAGTAGATTTCTGCTCTGTACATGTCACTCTCGAGAGAAGGAAAAGTTAAGCATTAGACTTAAGGAAATACTTGCCAAGAAAAAGGACTATAGCTAAAAGTATATAAAACATATACATATACATATGTATATGGGTATATATGTAATCAATTAATGAGGGGATAAAGAGTTTAACGAGTGCCACAGCAAAGAAAAAAATGAAAATAGAGAAGATGTTCCTCTTTGTGAAATGAAAATAATCAACATAGGAAAGCACTTCACATCTGTTAACATAAACCAAATCATGAGTAATGTCTGCACAAATGCTGGCTGGAACATGAAGCAACAGGAACTCTTTCCCTTGTGATGATGTCGATTTGAAAAGAACACAGTAGCTTTTTCCAAAACTAAACACATTACTCTTTTCTCAGTACTGGTACTTAAACTGAGGGCCTATTGTTTACTAGGCTAGACTCCCACCACTAGACCCAGGCCTCTACCATAGTTTATCGCTACTTATTTTAGACTTGGAGTTTCTTGGACTTTTCTTCCCAGTCTGGCTTAGACTTGTGGTGCCCTTGGTCTCAGTCTCTTAAGTAGCTAGGATGACAAGCATAAGTTACCAATACTTGGCTCAAACTGAACATATTCTTGCTGCATGACTAGCTGTTATTTGGTTGTTAATAAGTTTAAAGTGCATTTCCACAAGAGTGAAAGCCACAAAGATGTTCTTCTGATATTAAGAATGAGGTGTCAGTAGAGGTCTACCAAACACATCGTTCTCATGGGAAAGAGCTATACATATGTCTGAGGAGTGGGCATATGGAAAAACCACTACACCTGACTCACAGTTTTGCTGTGATCCTCAAGCCATAATCTAAGATAAAGTCTATTAAGTTTATAATTTGTTACTTCTAGTTTTCTTCACTTTCCAAATAGCTACATGCAATTTCTATAAGATAGATATTTTCTCGGCTAAAGATGTAAAGAGAGACTTCTCAGAAGAAGAAATAAGAAGGACCATTATACATTTGAAGAAATTGTCAACATTTCTGGTCATACAGAAATGTAAATCCAAACAAAAAAACATTGAGAACCCACCTCACCCCGGTGAGAATGGCTATTATCAAGAAAACTAACAAAAAAAGATGAGGCCAGGATTGTGGACAAAAGGGATCATAAACTTCTTCAACCACTTTGGAGGTTCCTCAAAAGTCTAAACGTAGAGCTCTCCTAGGACCCACCATCGCACTCGTGGGCACTTCTCCTATAGCCCACAAACCCGGCAACACTGAAACTCTCAGTACAACCATGTTTATTGCAGCATGGCCAAAATATGGAATCAACCCAAATGCTCTTCAGTGGATGAAATGGATCAAGAAAATGTCGCAAATCTACATAATGCAATTATACTCATTCATCAGAAAAAAAATGACATGGCTCCATTTGTAAGGAAATGGAAAGACTTGGAAAAAGTATAGTAAATGAACTAAACCAGACCCAAAGAAACATAGGTTGCATGGTTTCTCTCATTTGTAGTCATTAGAACATGACTATAAATCTATAAGTAAAAACAATAGATGGTAAAAGACAAAAAATTACAATTGGACATTCTAAATTAAACAGGTCTTTAAATATTTACATAGTGATATAAATGAAAGTTATTCTTAGGAGAGGCTCTCAAAGGCTCAATAGCTACTTGAATATTATTATATAAAGTTATTTTTATTGAAATGAACTCCAACAAATGGAAACAAGAGCTGGCCACCAGTAGCTCACACCTAATCCTAACTACTCAGAAGACTGAGATCTCAGGATCTCGGTTCAAAGCTAGCTCAGTCACTTTTATCTCCAATTAACAACCAGAAAACTGAAAGTGCCACTGTGGCTCACATGGTAGAGCACTAGCCTTGAGCTGAAGAGCTCAGAGACAGTCCCAAGGCCCAGAGATCAAGCCCCATGACTGACCCCAAAATAGCAAGCAAGCAAGCAAGATGGAAGGAAGGAAGGAAGGAAGGAAGGAAGGAAGGAAGGAAGGAAGGAAGGAAGGAAGGAAGGAAGGAAGGAAGGAAGGAAGGAAGGGAGGGAGGGAGGGAGGGAGGGAGGGAGGGAGGGAGGGAGGGAGGGAGGGAGGAAGGAAGAGAGAGATGGGGATGGGAGGAGGTAGAAAGGAAGAAAGGGAGAAAGAGAAAGAGAGGGGAGGGAGGAAGAGGGAGAGAGAGAGAGGGAAAGAGGGGGGGCGGAACCAGAGGGGTTTTGTTACTTTACTTTTTGTATTAGTTTTGTTTAATTTGATTTTTTCCCCATTTTCATAGTTATTGATTTCTGCTCTTTTTATCTTGTATGTAAATTTATCTGTTTGAGGACAGAAATGGTGGGACTTATGACAAAACTAAAGCAGCAGTCAATAGGTACCCTCTTTCACATTGCTACATGCTAAAGATGAATTAAAAGACATGAAAATAAATGTGGAATGAATTAGGGTAATTTCTAGACACAATACTACATCATTGAGCTTTAGGAACAAAATGAATGGTTTATTTATTAAAAGCTAGCTGGTGAATGCTTTATCCAGGGTTATGTGAAAGATAGAGAATGTTCTCAATTTTGTTCTACAAGAAAATGTTTTTTTTTTTAAAAAAAAAACTATAACGAGAAATGATGACACCTGATATCTTAAAGGCAGTGATGAGGAAAAAATGTGTTTCAAGTTAGCTATCTGCATTACATCACAAGAGAACAAAAAATAAAATTGATTTTTTGTGAGAAATCAAAAAAAAACCTAAAGCTCACTAGACACTATGTTGAAACTATACCTCACATGGTTGAGGAGAATCAAGACGGGAAAAATGTGGGAGAAAATGAGGAAAGAGGTACTCATTACCTGACTTATATACTGTAATCCTTCTGTACTTGGGAAATGTACTCATTTCCTGATTTATATACTGTAATCCTTCTGTACACCACCTTTACAACATACATACATAAATAAAAGCTATTTTTACCCATAATGCCGCCTTCTTGTCTGTTTGATCATATTAAGTAATCCAAGAGAAATAATAACAAATTGTACTATCACACTGAAGAATTTTCTAAATAATATTTGAAACTATTTCATTACTACTAATATTTTCCAAGTAAGACCCTCAGCAGAATTTTACTAAATCTCTAAAATAGAATATTTCTATTTCACTAAACTAGAGCATTTTTTTGCTTCCAAATGTTTTCTTTTGCTTTCCCTTACATAATCCCAAATCTCAACACCTGGTTCTAAGCAACAATTGATCTATTTTCTATCACTATTTTTCCTTCAAATTTATTTATTTTTTTTCTTTAAACTGAATTACCATAATACACGTTTTATGTATCTGACAATCAACACAATGAGTCTCCCATACTAAGTAGTGTTCTGTTGAATTAATATACTATATTTGGGTGCTTCTTGGCATTGTTAAGTACAGAGATGTTTGTTTTCTTTGTTTTTTCAGTTTTTATTATTTACTATGATAAATAAAGCTGGTGTGAAATTTTTCTTCAGGTAGATGCCTAGGAGAAAAAAATGGATCATATGTTACAAATTTTTTATAAGTAAGAAATTATTTTCCAAAGTTTGTACCACTAAAAGTGTAACAATTGTAGATACTATACTATGTCATTAAAATATACTCATATACCCATTGCATTTCAGCCATTCTAATGGATTTATAGCATTTTAGTATATATAGTCCTTTATAGTGTTTTATTTTGGTTTGCATTTCCATTTCCATGATTAATGCTTATTATCCATCCTTCATCTCAAGTCAATGTTTTTTTTTTAACTTTGGAGACTTCTAATTTCTTTTTAAAAGATGGTCAAGGTAGGAATCTACATTTTTCCAGATGACAATTTGTGTGACAAAGAACAAATATTGACTATCATTTCCTCTATACAATGTCTCTAATTGTACACAGTTTAATAGCTCAAATTTTCCATATGTATGTTGGATAAATGGTAGTGGTCTGTCCAATGGATTAAAAGAATTAAAATTATTTGTCTGGAGCTTAAAAGCAAAAACACACAAACAAATAAGAGGACATAGAAAGCCCCACGTGCTATTTAGTCTACTTGTGGAGCTGATCAGTTTTAATGCTTTGGGGATTAGAACTTTTTAACTACTTAACTATTTTTTCCCTCTGGGTTTGGTTTATTTAACTTAATATATTTTTTCAATTCTTTCCACTTCTTCAGTATGGTACATACAATATCATTCTTTCTGATGGATTGCTAGAATTCCATTGTGTATATGTATCACATTTTCTTGATTAGTTCATCCACTGATGGACATCTGGACTGATTCTGTCTTGGCTATGAGCATGGTTGTGCTGGTCACTTTAATTTGGCATTTTGTTCTATTAGAAAAATGTCGAGAAGTGAGATGGTTAGGTCATAGGGTAGCTCTATCTTTAGTCTTTTGAGGAATACTAATACTGCTTTCCAGATGTTGGGAAGTTAGCCCAGTGGAAGAGCACCTGCCTGGCAAATACAAGGCCCTGAGTTTGGTCTTCAGTTCTGAAAAGAGAAAAACATACAATGTGTTTAGAGAGCAGTATACTGCTTTACACAGTGGTTGAAAAAGTTTACATTCCCATTAAGAGTATAATAGAGACTATAGGCTATATCCTTGCTAGCATTTGTTATTGCCAATTTTCTTGATAATGCCTGTCATGTCAATGTTTTGAACATTTTTTTCTACTCAGTTTTAAATTTGATTGTGTATCTTATTACAATCTATTCTAGAGAATATAATCTTTTCACTCTATGGATTGTCTGTGTATTTCTTTAATGATATTCATTGATGAACACAAATTTATAATTTATTTTATTTCCTTTTCTTTTCTGTTTTTATTTTCAGTGAAGAGGATAAGCATGAGCCTTTTGCATGAACTCTGAACTCTGGGCCTGGGCGCTCTCCCTGAACTCTTCACCTCAAAGTTATTGCTCTACCACATTGAGCCACTGCTCCACTACCAGTTTCCTGGTAGTTAGAGTCTCACGGACTTTTGTGCCCAGGTTGTCCTCAGATCTCAGCCTTCTAAGTAGCTGGGATTGTAGGTATGAGCCACTAACACGAGGCTCAAGCCACAAATTTTTATTCTAGGATTTTTGTTCAATTTTTTTCCCCTTTGCTGGTGTTGAACTCAGGGCCAAGACACTGTCTTTGAGCTTTTTTGCTCAAGGCTATAGTTCTACCACTTAAGTCACAGCTGCACTTCTGGCATTTAGTTGGAAACAACAGTCTTATGTACTTCCCTGCCTAGCTGGCTTTGAACCCTGATCCACAAATCTCAGTTCCTAAGTAGCTAGGATTATAGGTGTGAGTCATCACTACCCTACTGGTTTTGACTTGTCAAAGTAGATCTATTGTCTATTTTGAATTCCTTTTTTACCATACACAAATCAAATTGTTCAGCACAGCTGTGGAAAAAGCATTATTTGATATATGATTTACCTTTTTAATATTAAAATATCAAATAACCATAGTGTGATACATTTCCGAATCTTCTGTAGTTAGGTATTGATTTTATATTCAGATGGGTCACTTCCCTTTCAATTGAAATGTTTTATTCATATGCATTTTAATGTAATTATTTGACCTATATATGTGTAAGTTTGCCCATCTTTGTTATATATATGATTTCTAGTAGTTCTGGGATTCTTTTGTTTCTCACTTTGTCTAGTTTTTTAAGGTTTTGAATTTTGCTTTTTTCAAAATATCTGTGCATGTGCATGTGCATGCAGGCCGGTGTTTGTATCTGATACTAAAGCTTCAATCAAGTTCTGTGTAATGTCCCTTAGCTATTTTTTTCAAGGCTGGTGCTCTACCACTTGGGCCAGAGTCCTACTTCTGGCCTTTGGTGGTTAAGTAAAAAGATTTTGAAACTGAATCCTCCGATCTCTTCCTTTGGAGTAGTAGGCATGAGACCCTGGTACATGGCTTACAGCTATCCTATTCATCTGTTGTCTATGCCTGTGTTCTATATAGTTATTGGTTGCTCTAGTACATAGAACAATGTATATTTTAGGAATTTTTTTGCTAAGTTCAGTAATATTTAACATTATAGTTTTCCCTTTCTCTTATATTTCAAAGTTAAATATTCTAATATAAGTAATAAAAATTTTGGTCTACAAAAATTTAGATTCTCTTTCATACAGTACTTCTCTCAAGCAATAAAACTCTCATCTCCAAAAGTAAGAAAAGGTGTATTTCAAGACTACATAGTGACTGCTCATTTATTTTGCTTATGTTTAAGAATAATGTTATAATCTTACATTTCTAAGGAAAATATTATGACCAAAGTGTTGACCCATGTGTGTTCAGTATGATCAAAGTATTGTAGAAGTAAATAAAAGCACTGTAAATAAAATATTGATGCTGCACTTAAGTGATTTACATTGTAAGTGTAAAGTATATGAATTGTATAAGGATACCACACACTTCAGAATCAACAATGTATTCAGAATGCTACAGTTCAAAGGAAAAATTATTGGAAAATAATGCTTAAGGAACTAAGTGGTTGCTAGTAAAGCTAAGAATAATTTTCACCAATTAAACAGTATGACTAGAGTTCTATTTAATGTTTGAAACTGATAGATGTATCAGATGGCATAAAGAGATGAGCCCCCCCCAAAAAAAATTCAATAGAACATGACATTAAGTTGGCAAAGAAAACAGGACAATCCTCAAAGAGTGGGCAGTGTTTTTTTTATGAGACATGTAACATCCGAGTACTCTCAGAAGCTAGGGCACTAATGTAAATAGAAGTAGTTAGGAGAATGATATTTTCAAAGGTAGGTGAAAGGGTGAACGTAGGGATTAGATGAATTGAAAGTAAGACTGAGTCTTTTCTGTGGGTATTGTTCAGAAGGCAGGTGACTACTCAGGATTAAAGTGGAGGAGGTTGGGATGTATAAACTGATATATGATTATTATACCTGCGGATTGTTCATGGACGACAGTTATGGGATGGGATACAATACAGGAAGGGACTATAAGTGGACTAAGCCACAACTTGCCCACAATTGCCCAAGCCACAACTGGGAAGTGATGACTTTAAGAAGGCATGCAGAAATAGTTAAAGAGGCGGGAAGATATCCAGGAATATGACTTTATTGTATTCGTCATTATTATTATTTTCTTTTGGTTTTATTCTTTGAAAGAAGGTCTCAATAAAGCATAGGCTTGCCTCAAAATCTTTTCCTTTTCCCTTGCCTCTTAAGTGCTCCACCATTCATGGATAAGGAAAATGAGTTTAAAAGAATCAAAGAAAAGCTGGGTGCATGGCTCACACCTGTAATCCCAGCTATTCAGGAGGCTGAGATCTGAGGATCACCATTCAAAGCCAACCCAGGCACTAACGCCCATAAGATGCATATCTCTAAATAAGCACTAGAAAACCAGAAGTGGTGCTGTGGTTAAAGGGCAAGGTGTTATCCTTGAGCTGAAGAGCTCAGGGACAGTGCCCAGGCCCAGAGTTCAAATCCCACAACTAACAACAATAACAAAAAGAATTTAAAAAATGAAGCAGGAAGGAAAAGAGTTATTACCAGTAATGTTATGAAATTCATGATTTAGAGATCTAGAGGCCATTGTGGACATTGTTGGAGAAAACCAAGTTACACAATGTTTGGAAATAAGACGATCAGTGTGATGAGAAGATTTAAAGAAAAAATAAAGGAAAAATGAATAGGCAATGGATACATTCAACTAAATCTATAAGGTTGGTCGGAATCTGTAAAGCTTGGCTGAATCTGTAAGAATGGATTATATCTGTAACTAGATCGAGGAAAATGTTGGATAAGAGAAGGGAATGATGGAGTAATTAGGCACCAGTATATCTAAAGGAAGAAGAGAGGATTTCAGAATGAATGCCTGGGAGGTAGGAAGAAAGAAGGACGTTGTAAGACAACTAAATGTGAAATGAGTGAATATTTCTGGAGTTTTGGCTTTCTCTCTCTCCATCAAAGCAGGAGGGAGAAACCCAGAAATTGTATAAAAGACCTAGAAATACAAAAAGTAGAGGACCAAACAGCAGGAATAGTACCAAGCTTACAAGCAGAGAAGCACTGGAATTCCATCTGGAAACTCAAGATTTAGAAACACCTTTCTCGCTATTTGAAATCTTGCCCGGTAAATATGGTGCTGCTAATGTTGCTTTTAAAATAAATACTCTTGAATATTCTTTGCCTCTCCTCAAAGAAACTAGATTCTAAAATACTTTAGAATCTAATCCTAACACTTCTAGCTTTCTTAGTCAAGATGTCTAAATTTCTAACTTAAGTAAAATAAGATTTGTTCTTGCATTTTAAACATTGTTTTCTTCATATAAATGAAACAATCTTGAATATAGAGAGAAATCTCTCTGATAAAGAAATTGAGTTTATATAGGTAAAGTTTTTCTTGGTATTTCTGAGTGCAAGTCCTGGAGCTCGAACTAAGAGCCTAGGCATTGTCCTTGGGCTTTTGCAAGGCTAGTATTCTACCACTCGAGCCACAGCACCACTTCCAGCTTTTTTTTATCCTATGTATGTTGTACCAAGGAATAGAACCCAGGGCACCGTGAATATTAGGCAAGCACTCTTCCACTAGGCCACACTCCCGGACCTTTCTAGAAATTTTAATGTATGGAAAAACTCTAGTTCATAAAATTTTAGAATTTACGTTCCTTTATTTTTTAATTGATTTTATTTTTTGTTATCTTTAAGTAGTTGTACGAAGAAGTACCAATTCAACATGTTAATTTACGAGTACAATACATCTTGATCAGGGTCACCTCAGAACTAACTTTCTAGTGAAATTTACATTTTTACAAGTAATCAAAAATATATATATTGAGCCTTCTAAACAAATACTTACTAGAGATGGTTAACCTGCTGAACTTGTGAATAAACACTTCTCTGGTAACACATGGTGGCATTCACACAACAATTGGATTCCAAAATATGTTATATAAAAACATTCAGTTTGTGTAATGAACAACAATAGTGCCAGTAATCAAAGAAAATCAGGATTGTCAACAATAAGAAATAATGTCTCCTAGCAACCAAGTTTCAATTACTCTTTGTTTGCGAACAAGCACTGCAATATTTTATGCTGGTAGCTTTATTCCGGTGAGTAATGCATTATCAAAGACCACGAAAGAGAGAAAGAGCCTGCTTTAACCCACGCTGTTTCCAATCAAATGTCTGATGATTCATTTTTACTAATGTTCTAGACCTAATTTACTTTGAATAAGCCATAATTATGATTTGTTGTTGTCATGTTCTAAAAAGAATTGGAATGTGGAATAATTATTTGTTTAAATAATGGAATCATTGGCATATAGATGTTACTCCAACAAAGTAAAAATTTATTATCATTAATAATAAGATTAAACAAAATCATATCCCAGAATAGATCCCAGGAGGACCCTTTAGCTATTTTAGTTGAACTAGAAATAATACGACTAATTAAGATCTACTGTCACAGTAGCACTCCCAAGACCCTTTACTAGTGTCTAATAAAGCCCTCTCTCACCAGGAAAATACACTGTGGAACTGTATACTCCAGCTGAAACTGATCTGAATTAGTATCTTTGAGGATCAAACTTTAAGAACAATCTTATTCAAGGTATCTGCACTAATCCGTTTATCTCATTTTAATTCTAATTGCCTCTCTCTCTCTCTCTCTCTCTCTCTCTCTCTCTCTCTCTCTCTCTCTCTCTCTCTCTCTCTCTCTCTCTCTCTCTTTCCAACACACATATATACAAAATTAGTAATTAGTCAAGGTCCACATTATAAAATCCAAACCTAAAGTACCTCCCATCCATGACTGATGCCTGTAGTCTTAGCTACACAGAAGGCTCACACCTGGAGATCTCAGTTGGAAGCCATCCCAGGAAAAATGTTCATGAGATTCTGATTAACCAGCAAAATGCAAGAAAGATGAGCATGTGTGAATCCAGTTCAAATCCTGGAACTGGAATAGACAGGCGAGAGTGAGAGAAAAAGAGAGTGAGAGGGAGAGAACGAGCTCACAAAAATTGTGTAGACCTCAATATATGTGTTTCATTGATATCTCCTTTTATACTTAATGATTATGATTATAATGGAGGAAGTATAATCCAGTTTTAATTCTATAGCTATTTAGTTATTTAAATCCTCTTTTGTAAATATTCCTGGGTAATATGCTTGTCTATTATATGATTTAACAGAAGAAAAAGATGGTGATCTGATTTAAATATATGTGAATAAATTAATCGAAAAATGTAATAATTTCTGTTTAAATATTTCTCATTTTATTATTATTACTATATATGAAATCTTCAAAGTTTTTTTCTCTTTTTCTGTGTTTATTTCTTTCTCTGTGATTACGTTCTTTCACTAAAATGTCAAATTTTCTCAATTATTCTACATACAAAACATTTGCCCATATTTTAATAATCTGTCTGTTTTGGGGCTCTTTTCATACTACATTCCATGTAGAAGGATAAATTGCAGGTTTTAATGACAAAATTTAAGCCTGCTTTTAGTATTACAATATTACATTGTGTGCTTCAGCTTACTTCACTTTGCCAAAGATGGAACTGTTGCATGTAAGAATCAATGTAAACACACCATGATTATACAAACATGAGAATGACTTTTGGTTGTTGTTTATGGGGCTTGAACCCTGGGCCTGGGTGCTGGGCCTGGGAGCTGTCCCTGAGCTCTTCAGCTCAAGGTACTGTTCTACCACTTTGAGCCACAGCAGCACTTCCAGTTTTCTCTGTCTCTCTGTCTCTCTCTCTCTGTCTCTCTCTGTCTCTCTCTGTCTCTGTCTCTCTGTCTCTGTCTCTCTCTGTCTCTCTCTGTCTCTCTCTGTCTCTGTCTCTCTCTCTCTCTGTCTCTCTCTCTCTCTGTCTCTCTCTCTGTCTCTCTCTCTCTCTCTCTCTCTCTCTCTCTCTCTCTCTCTCTCTCTCTCTCTCTCTCTCTCTCTCTCTCTCTCTCTCTCTCTCTCTCTCTCTCTCTCTCTCTTTTTTGGCCAGTCCTGGGCTTGAGCTCAGGGCCTGAGCACTGTCCTTGGACTTTCTCAAGGCTAGAGCTCTTCCACTTGAGCCTCAGCACCACTTCTGGCTTTTTTCTATATATGTGGCACCAAGGAATTGAACCCCGGTCTTCATGCATGAAAGGCAAGCATTCTATCACTAGGCCAAACTCCCTACCACTTGCAGTTTTCTAATAGTGAATTGGAGAGAAGAATCTCATGGTCTCTCATGCTCCAATTGGCTCTGAACTGTGATCCTCAGCTCTCAGTCACCTGAGTAGCTAAGATTACAGGTGTGAGTCCGTATGCTTGGCTGAGAATGGCATTGTTTAAGTATAAGCAAACCCTAGATGCTTTTAAAATAAAATAAATAGTACAATGTAGATACAGGATCTGTATTAAAGCATATTTTGGGAAAGCTATCATTTTTCTATCTTGAAGAAAGAAAAGTTCATCCATCTCAAAGAACTTAATAAAATGCTGTTTTTAGAAGAGATTGTAATTTTAGCACATTGGTCCATTACAATTTGGACGAGACAGAAAAGAGTGGCTTCAGTTTGCTTTAGAGCAAGAAGTTAGAGATTGTGAATAAATACATCAACTTTTAGGGCAATTACCTTGCTATTATTTTATAGTTTAAATGTGAAGTTTGGTAAAAGTATTCATCATTTCACCATGACAGATGGCCCATCTTCCCTTCCCTGAAACAGAAATAATGTGACAGGAAATTGCTCTATTCTTTTCTTTGAATCACTTACACAATCCAGGGAAACATTAGTCAAAGAAGATCTAAGAGATTTCTATACAAAGTAGAACTAGGTGTTTGCAAAATATATAACTTCTTAGCATGTATGTTTTGATATCAGAAAAGCAGGTATGTGTGTTTCTTGTATTTAGAACTAAATGCATTTTCAAAGAATGTTTTTATGCTTCTCAAAGGCATGAATATATTCTATGAGAACTGGATGGACCTAGAAGAACACATGACAATGACTTTTGCGACCATACTAGCAAAAGGAAGTTTTTCAAATAAATGTACAGGAGGAAGATGGAAACCCTTTCATTCAGCAATTTCCCTCTACCTGGTAAGTTTACCAGAGGGTAGCAATTTATCCACTCTGGTAAATCTGGAAGGTCAAGGTCAAGAATTAGGTACTTCATTGGCTTGAAAAATTACTTTTAGTAGAAACTAACAAGAACAGGGGTTACACCTAAATAGACCTAGTGCGTGTAGAGCAGAGTTTAAAATGCATTTCTGCCACAGGACTAGTCATAAGGCTGAGGCTTGAGCACACTGCTTTTTCTCCCAGTGATTCTGCTATGTTGTGAACTCTAACCAATGGCTTTCAGCAATGCTGTCAACAGAGCTTTGATTAGGGTCTTGGACCCCAGGGAATGAAGGAGACATGCCAAAAGAAGCATAATTATCTTACTGACGTCATTCAGCTTTCAACCCACACTCAATGTGGGGTGCATCTACTGCCTGAAACAGTGGGCTGTTTGTAGCACATTATGCAAATGATAAGACTAATCTTTTGCATTATACATAAGAGTTGCTTATTGTGCATTAACTAATTTTATCTGACTACGAAGGGGCTATGAATGCTGATTTTTTATTAAGCTCTTCATTAAGTGACAATGTCAGCCTGGCAAGTGCATATATTAGCATGTGCCGATCATGTGTGATGAATAAATACATATGCATCTAGTTACCAGCTCTTGTGGTGGTAGAAATAATCGAAGCATGAGTGCCATCAGTAGTATGTGAGAATTAAATAGTCAGAGCAAAACATCCTGTGTTGTTGAAAGTCTTCACACCTTTATTATTTTATTTTTTATTATTAAGTAATTTTACAGAGGTTCCAATTCACAAGTCCGGTTACAAATAAAATATTGCATATTAATCTATGTCATGGACCTCAAATTACTTTTAAAAATCTAGTATATGTGGATGAATGTTAGTAGCTTAAGTCTTATGTGTGTCCTTTTAGTATATTGATCAGTTTTGTAATGAAAAGCAGATAATGAACAATTGAAAAACAGGAACTAAAGCAGTTTCAGGTTTTATATTTAACTCATTTCAGTATAATAAAAGTGGAAAAAGCAAAAATAATACTTGACTAAATATCTACCAAATTAATTTGTTCCAAATCTAGGTAGAAGCATGTCTGCCTAATAATATTTTCTTTCTATGGTGTTTATTTAATTACCATATTTAACTAAGGGAGACACTGGAAGCTAACACAGGGTCTACACCAGCTATTTCTAAAACGACCAACAACTTTTACAAGAGACAAAGACACTAAAAATATGTTTTATGTGCTTGATAAAAACTAATATAGATTTACTTTAATCTGTGAATATACATCAAGAATCCTTTATACATAAATTATTATTAGGATTTTAAGATTATTGATCACTTTGAGCATATTTTACCAATGCAATTAACAGGACCAGATAAGAAGCTAGCCTGGGATTACTTTTATTCCTTCATTTCAAGGAGTAGAGGCTAGAAGGAAAGGAAATTAGCCTTGTCCTTGAAGATATTTAACAGCAAGAATGAGAGCAGCCCATGGGGGAGGGGCAGGATCTTAATACACCCTCTGGCTTCCAACTTGAGTTCCCAGTTTTAGTTCATTAAAATTAATGACCGACCACTGCGTGTTGTGCATGAGAACAGCTCATTCCTTTATCACCCAGGTAAACTAAGACATGTATTACTACACATGACACCAAACCAGCCCTGGGATTTGGCTATGAGCCCGACTTAACTGCAGAATGTTTATTAAATTATTAAAATTTATGGGTTGATAGCACTCTCAAGCAATTTATTATAGCTGTAAACCATTTTTAAGTTTTGAAAACACAATAAAGTTGATTTAATAATCCTCCTAATCTTATACACAACTTCCTCCAGAATTTTCTTCAATTACGCCTCATAAATTACAATTTATTGTGTATTAGAGAAACACTAAGAAACAAAATACTTCATGAGAGTTTCATCAGATTCATTTAGCCTGAAACATTTGCCAGGAAGCATAACAAATTCACATGTGACCCCTGCACTCCCAGGGGTTGAAGTTCAAACCAAAGCCACAATGGAGAATTTCTTTGCCAAAGATAATAACTAAAATCTTCCTTTGACTTAAGCCAAGACCTCTGCTTTAATGAATGCTGTGGCAGAGGTCAGGAAGAGAGAGAGGCAGTTTGTTCTAGGGAAAATCTCTTCACGCTTAAAACAGCTTGAATTGCAAAGCCCAGTCAGCATCCTGTCTTTGCAGGGCTTTGTTAGAGAATATGTGACTAAAAAGTAGATCACAAAGGGGGAGTAATTGCCAGGACACACTGTGCTTTCTTAAGGGCAATGTGTCTTCAGTGTATGCAAATTTACCTAAATGTAATGACCGATAAAGAAGCATTCTATGCTTTAAAAATATGATTTACAATGTTTTCAGATTTGAAACTGCTTGAAGCATAATCCCCAACTGTAGAGTGATCGGAAATCTGTTATGCGTTTTATAGTTTGATTAGAGCAGAATTCCATGCTGAATCTAGTGGGTCCTTCAACAAATAATTTTGTTTTCATAACAAATAGATATCTTAGGAAGTATAAAGGGCTTTTTGAATTAAAAAAATACCGCCCCAAAAAACAACAAATATATTCATAGTAGACAGATTTCCTGGCTAGATGGGAGAGGAAGTACATAACTGTCAGAAAAAATCAATGTGAATTCTGAAGAAATACCACATCTACATTCCTTCAGTATTTCAGGCTTTTGTGCCCGTGTTCACATAAAGAGGCTGACTGCTGAAACCCTTATTCAAGCAAACCTATCATTAACTCCAATTATGCTAAACATTCAGTTGGTGGTTTCCTGGACTTGAAAAATCAGACCCAAAAGTCTACAGGATTTCTGAGAATTTTTCAGGAGAAAGCTATTTCTTTTACAAAAATGGGATTTGTTTCTACTTACAATCTGCATTGTATTTATTTTTGTTAACCATGAGCAAGATCCTCACTGAGACGCAAAGGCAATGCAGGAACAGAAGTGAAACTTCCATTGGTTCAGTGATTCTAAAGAAGGTTTAACACAGGGAAACCTTAGTGTACCTGTGAGTGTCAAGTTCAAAAAGTCAGAACTACACGAAAGGCTTTTTTTTTTTTTTGCCAGTCCTGGGCTTAAGTTCAGGGCCTGAGCACTGTCCTTGGATTTTTCTCAAGGCTAGAACTCTACCACTTGAGCCTCAGCACCACTTCTGCCTTTTCCTAAGTATGTGGTACCAAGGAATCGAACCCGAGTCTTTGTGCATACTAGGCAAGCACTCTACCACTAAGCCAAACTCCCGGCCCGTGAAAGGCTTTTTTAAAAGCCAAGTCCTTTAAAAAGTTGATGGATAGAAGGTCCACCCACATTTTCTTTCTCATCCTTGTGCTTTGGCGTCTGGATCTGTAGCAAATGAGTCTCACCAATCTTGACTATAAAAGTTTCTTTTCTATTCTTTAAAGAAATAGAAGAGGCAATTCAAAATTTCATATGGAATAATAAAAGACCCCGTATAGCAAAAACACTTCTTAGCAGAAAGAACAGCGCAGGAGGAATTTCAATACCAAACTTTAGACTCTATTACAGGGCTATAATTCTCAAAACAGCTTGGTACGGGCACAAGAACAGGCCTGAAGACCAATGGAACAGACCTGAGGACCCAGATATTAAACTACAGACCTATGGCCACCAAATCTTTGACAAGGGACCCAAAAAAATAGAATGGAAGAAAGATAGCCTCTTCAACAAATTGTGCTGGAAGAACTGGTTAAGCACCTGCAGAAAACTAAAGTTAGATCCTTCTTTGTCACCATGCACTAGAATTAACTCCAAATGGATCAAAGACCTAGAGGTAAAAGCTGACATACTGAAAACTTTACAAGAAGGAATAGGAGACACACTAGGCCTCCTTGGCACAGGTCAAAACTTTCTTAATCAGGACCAAAAATCACAACAAATCAGAGAAAGGCTGGATAAGTGGGACTGCATTAAACTGCAGAGCTTTTGTATGGCAAAGAACATAGCTAGTAAATTATTTAGGAAGCCTACAGAGTGGGAGAAGATTTTCACCAACCAAACACGGAAAAAGGCCTCATATCTAAAATATATCAACAACTCAAAAAATTGAATTACTCCAAAACTAATCTCCAAAGTAACAACCATCCCATTAAAAAATGGGCCAAAGATTTGAAGAGTGTCTTCTCTGAAGAAGAACAAAAATGGGCTATAGACAAATGAAGAAATGCTCAACATCTCTGGTCATAAAAGAAATGCAAATCAAAACAACTCTAAGATTCCACCTCACTCCGGTTAGAATGGCCAGGATCAGGAAAACGAATAATAACAGATGCTGGAGGGGATGTGGCCAGGAGGGATCACTACTACACTGTTGGTGGGAGTGCAAACTCATTCAACCACTATGGAAAGCAGTATGGCAGTTCCTCAAAAGGCTAAACATAGAACTCCCCTATGACCCAGCAATTCCACTACGTGGCATTTACCCAACCATCCAGAAACAAGGGCATACTAAATCCACTAGCACAACAATGTTCATTGCAGCACTATTTACTATAGCAAAGATATGGAACCAACCTAGATGTCCCTCAGTTGATGAGTGGATCAACAAGTTGTGGTATTTGTACACAATGGAATTCTATGCTGCTGTCAGAAAAAATGACATTGACCCATTTGTTAGGAAATGGAAAGACTTAGAAAAATCATATTAAGTGAAGTAAGCCAGACTCAAAGGAACTTAGGCTCAATTGTTTCCCTCATTTGTCATAACCAGTAGAAACCTTGTGCTCTACTAGCAGAGATCTGCAATAGAGCAAAATCTTGATACATAAGGCCATATAGTATGAAGCTAATTGAAAGGACCTCCAGGATATTGAAACAAAAGCCATATAACGAATGATTGTTGTCCTTAATGTACTATGTTATCTCTCATCTCCTTTGCTGTCCCTTGGGTATCTCATATTGTTATAGTATCTCACTTTGTTATCTGATATATTGAATTTATTTGTATTTGATTAATTGAAATTTGATAGGGAAGGGGGGAAAACCAAGACGGGGGGGGGGGGAGGGTAAAGGGTACCAAGGCATGTGAAAGGGTATCAATGTATGTGAATTAATGCACCTTCTATATGGCAAATATCATATAACCCTTTTATTAATTACAATAAAAAATAAAGATAAAAAAAGTTTCAGGCCTACAATAGCCAATCCTGAACCAATTAGATTCCTCACCTCAACTACCTACCTGACAAGTATACACAGTCAACAGATCCTGGAGACTAAGGAGAAGACTATAAGCAGAGGGACCAACTCACAGAAGAAAAATATAGAAATCAGTTACAGAGATAAGCAAAGAAGAGAGGATATGGCTACCATAGTTATGGGAATTAGTTGTCCTCTCCTTTTCCCTTCATGAACCATATACACACACACACACACACACACACACACACACACACGCACACACACACATGTTCTTGGATCCTATATATTTTCCTGTTCTATAAACTCCACCTACAACTGCAATGAATTATCCCTTTCAAGCAAAAATATATTAAAGAGAATAGGGAATGTTGGAAGGGCACGATGGAGGTGTTGGAGTTCTACGGAAGCTGTGATTGGGTACTGGAAGAGTGGGTGGAAGGCCTGTGCCCTTGGAGAAAGCCCCATGCCAGCCAAAGACGGTGATCACGTGTTTGCTTTATTCTGTGGGCAAGTGGAAAGCAGCAAAGATGCGAGGTTCTGAATGCTTCTGTCTAAAGGCAGAGTGAATGTCTGTTATTTAGTGTGCCTAATTTTACAACATCCTGATATCCTCTTCTCTGCCTCTTGGAATCTGCACTTTGATCTGTATACTAAAACTGCCCCCAGCTAACAAGTGCGCCCTCTCTCTCTCTGTCTCTCTCTCTCTCTCTCTGTCTCTCTCTGTCTCTGTCTCTCTCTGTCTCTGTCTCTGTCTCTCTCTCTCTCTCTCTCTCTCTCTCTCTCTCTCTCTCTCTCTCTCTCTCTCTCTCTCTCTCAATTTTAGTTTGTTATCAGTGAGATGTTCTGAGGGGTTAGTTACATTCATATGGTGGAGAGTACATTGCTTCCTGAACATTGTTACTACTTCCCATGTTTTTCTCCCATCTTCTCCCTGCCCACTCCCTCCCAAGTTGTAGAGTACATTCCCAACACATTGTATTGTGAAATATTGGTGTTACATTGGTTCATCTTTAGTCTTTTGTCTATCATCTTGTTTTTCTCCCTCCCTCCCTAGATTCAAGTAAATAAATGTGTATACATTAATACATCAGAGGTTTGTCCTTGTGGTTTTTGTTTTTAATGTACTATGTGAAGTTCTTTACATTTTTTCTTTTTCTTTTTTCTTTCACTTATGGTTTGTCCTCTGTTGATGCTGTTATCTGACTTTTGTCTAAGGACTTGCTTATCCATTGAAAACTGAAGATGAAGGAGTTTGAGAGTTTGGGGTTCTGTCTTAGAACTCTCCCTCACCTCTCCTGACAACACTGATGAGTCTGGAGTAATCCATTTCTTCAACATCACAGTACCACAGTATCTAGATAGAAATGATTTTGCTCTAAAATGAAAAGATGCCACTTAAACCTGTCGGACGCAGCTAAGGAAATATTTCATGCCTGCAGTAGAAAGAAATGCCTATATTTCTCCTAAAGAAAGGAGTTGAGGAAAAGAAAAAGAAGTACAATGGAAACAACAAAGTGGAAAGCAGGGAAAAATAAAAGATAAAATAAACTAGAGAAAGTAAATGCCCTCCAAAATTGGTTCTACGAGATTTTTAAAATTAGCTGACTTGTCAGAACAGCGAGAGAGGGTGTATACTATTGATACTTCTAAGAATATCAGTAAATATGTTATAGATATTAAAATAATAATAGTGATCTAACAGCATTTATGTGATTACATTTAAATATAACAAAATACATGTAAGCAAGATTCTTTTTATCAAAAGGTACCAAAACCAGGTACCAGTGACTCACACCTGTAATCCTAGCTACTCAGGAGGCTGAGATCTGAGGATCGCTGTTCAAAGCCAGCCCAAGCACCAAAGAATGTCAGACCATTATCTCCAATTAATCACTAGAAAAGGAGAAGTAGGGCTGTAGCTCAAGGCGTAGGGCAGTAGCCTTGATCTGAAGAGCTCAGGGACAATGCCCAACCACAGAGTTCAAGCCCTACACCCTACCAAAATTCAATAGAAAAGCAATAGACAAACGTGAAAATTTTCAGATCTACTAGTAAAGAAATAAATGGCAGCTTAAAAACATTCTCACAAGGAAGCCATTTGAGGTGATTAGTGAAGTCTATAAGCACTTAAGAAATTTTCCCAATTTCTCACAACTTCTTCCAGAACATAAAAAGAAGAAAATACTACTTAAATTTATTTTATGAAATCAATGTTTTCTTGATACCCAGAGAAAAAATTAGAAAGAAAACTCCTTAGTAATATCCTTCATAAATGTAGACTAGAGGATTATGGACAAAACTTGGACATATCAAGTTTTTTTTAATTAATTAATTTATTTTATTGTAATTAGTAAAAGGGTTACATGATTTTTGCCAGATAGAAGGTGCATTAATTCACATACATTGATACCCTTTCACATGTCTTGGTACCCATTACCATCAAGTTTAACAACATGTAAATAGAAGAATATTTCATGACATTGACTATGTAAGTTTACATAGTCAGAATTAAAAACAAAATCCACAGAAGTCTACAACTAACTTCACAATACTTGATGAGGGAAGACTGAATTCTTGCGTTTGAAATCAGAATCAACTCAACAATGATTAATCTGCCTATTTCATTCACTAATAGGAGACACTAATAAGTGCAATAATATATAAACAAATAGGACAAATCAACTGAAAACAAGGAATAAATCTGTTCTTATTAGTAGATGTTATAAATTTATAGTGTCTAACAATGAAATTGGTGAGGTGGTAAAGTATAAAGTCAACATACAAAAATTAATTGCATTTCTAAAATGTAGTTACATGTAGGAATTAAAAGTTAAAACATACAAATTTATAGCAGCATCAAGAACATGAAACATTCATTTGATAAAGGATGGTCAAGTTCTATGTAATGAAAACTATAACATATTCCTGAGAATAATAAAAGCTACATAAATAAGACTTATTCATTTTGTAAAGATATTAGATCAACCTGAGTTGATCCATAGATTTAATATAAACCCAATAAAAAGCAGAGCACAGCAGATTTTTTAGTAGAAATACAAATCTTTTCAAATTCAGAGGGAATAGAATAGTCCAACTTACAAATATGGGAAAAAATATAAATTACTAACTTTGAGGTTATGAAAACTAAGTTTCTCCCCTACAGTGATGTTCATTAAAATAAATCAAGCTACATACCGGGAGGGAAACTTCGAAAAGATTATCCAGAAAGGACAAAGTATGTGCAATATACACACATATGAATGTTGTCCCCCAACTATTTGGAACAATAAGTTTATTGACACAGAAAATGGACTAGTGTTTGCCAGAGTCTGTAAGGGTGGGGAATGGAAAAGAAGGAAAGGCAACTGATTCTAATAGACAAAAATTTCTTCATATTTTTTGATATAGAGGTTTATACTATAAAAATACGTTTAATAATAGCATCTTCAAGTTATGGATGTGGTGTGAACTAAATGACATAACAATATTGAGAAGATGGTAGAGTTTTTTTGTAGGCAAAATATTTATTGAACAGTGTTTCAAATCTCAAATTTACTTTTTTATTTTTTTAATATTTTTCTTTTTTTAAATTGTAATTAATAGAAGGGTTATATTATATTCACCAGATAGAAGGTGTATTACTTCACAAACATTGATACCCTTTCTCATGACATGGTCCCCATTTCCCTCCCCCCTTATCCCCACCTCTCATCTTGTTTTCCCCCCTTCCCTATCCAATTGCAAATAACCAAATAATAATATATCAGATAACAAGGTAAAATACTATAACAATATGAGATAACCAAGGGACAGCAAAAGAGATGAGAGATAACATAGTACATTAAGGACAACAATCACTAATTATATGGCTTTTGTTTCCTTATCCTGGAGGTCCTTACATTTAGAATCATACTATTTGGCCTAATGTCTCTAGATTTTGTTCTATTGTAAATCTCTGCTATGAGAGCCCAAGGTTCCTACTGATTATGACAAATGAGGGAGACGATTGGGCTATGTTCCTTTGAGTCTGGCTTACTTCACTTAATATGATTTTTTCTAAGTCTTTCCATTTCCTTACAAATGGAGCGATGTCGTTCTTTCTGACAGCAGCATAGAATTCCATTGTGTATAAATACCACATCTTCTTGATCCACTCATCAACTGAGGGGCATCTGGGTTGGTTCCATATCTTTGCTATGGTAAATAGTGCTGCAATGAACATTGTTGTGCTAGTGGATTTAGTATGCCCTTGTTTCTGGATGGTTGGGTAAATGCCAAGTAGTGGAATTGCTGGGTCATAAGGGAGTTCTATGTTTACTCTTTTGAGGAACTGCCATACTGCTTTCCATAGTGGTTGAATGAGTTTGCACTCCCACCAACAGTGTAGTAGTGATCCCTCCTGGCCACATCCCCTCCAGCATCTGTTGTTATTAGATTTCTTGATCATGGTCATTGTAACTGGAGTGAGGTGGAATCTTAGAGTTGTTTTGATTTGCATTTCTTTTATGGCCAGAGATGTTGAGCATTTCTTCATTTGTCTATAGCCCATTTTTATTTCCTCTTCAGAGAAGTCTCTCTTTAAGTCTTTGGCCCATCTTTTAATGGGATGGTTGTTTCTTTGGAGATTAGTTTTGGAGTAATTCAATTTTTTGAGCTGTTGATATATTTTAGATATGAGGCCTTTGTCCATTGTATGGTTAGTGAAGATCTTCTCCCATTCTGTAGGCTTTCTAGTTTATTTGCTAGCTGTGTCCTTCGCCATACAGAAGCTCTGCAGTTTAATGCAGTCCCACTTATCCAGCCTTTCTCTGATTTGTTGTGTTTCTTGGTCCTGATTAAGAAAGTTTCGACCTGTGCCAAGGAGGCCTAGTGTGTCTCATATTCCTTCCTGTAAAGTTTTCAGAGTGTCGGCTTTTACCTCGAGGTCTTTGATCCATTTGGAGTTAATTCTAGTGCAGGGTGACAAAGAAGGATCCAACTTTAGTTTTCTGCAGGTGCTTAACCAGTTCTGCCAGCACAACTTGTTGAAGAGGCTGTCTTTCTTCCATTCTATTTTTTTGGCTCCTTTATCAAAGATTGGGTGGCCAGAGGTCTGTGGGTTAATATCTGGGTCCTCAATTCTATTTCATTGGTCTTCAGGCCTGTTCTTGTGCCAGTAACAAGCTGCTTTGATTATTATAGTTCTGTAATAGAGTCTAAAGTTTGGTATTGAAATTCCTCCTGTGTTGTTCTTTCTGCTAAGAAGTGTTTTTGCTATACGGGGTCTTTTATTATTCCATATGAAATTTTGGATTGCCTCTTCTATTTCTTTAAATAATGACATGGTGATGTTGATGGGTATTGCGCTGAATTTGTAGATAGCCCTTTGGCAAGACTGTCATTTTCATGATGTTGATTCTTGCAATCCAGGAGCAAGAGTGGTTTTTCCATTTCTTCAGTTCTGCTTTAATGTTCTTTTTCAGAGTTTAAAGTTTTCATCAAAAAGTCCTTTACATTTATAGTTAAATTAATTCCTAGGTATTTTATTTTCTTTGAGGCTATTGCATAAGGAATTGCTTTCCTGATTGTTACCTCGTTCCTCTCACTGTTGGCGTAGAGGAAGGCAGTTGATTTTTGAGGGTTAATTTTATACCCTGCTACCTTGCCAATGTTTTGAATCAGCTCAAGGAGCTTGGGAGTGGAGTCTATAGGGTTCTTTAAATACAGAATCATGTCATCTGCAAAGAGGGAAAGTTTCACTTCCTCTTTCCCTATTTGGATCCCCTTTATGCTTGCTTCTTGCCTTATTGCACTGGCTAGGAATTCTAATACTATGTTAAAGAGGAGTGGAGAGAGTGGGCATCCTTGTCTCGTTCCTGATTTTAGAAGGAATGGCTTTAGCTTTTCGCCATTACGTATAATACTAGCTGTGGGCTTGTCATACACAGCCTTATTGTACTGAGGAATGTTCCATGGATTCCTAGTTTCTCCAGAGCTTTTAGCATAAAGGGGTGTTGGATCTTGTCAAATGTCTTTTCTGCATCTATTGAGACAATCCTTTGATTCTTGTCCTTGCTCCTGTTGATGTGTTGGATTGTATTAATTGATTTGTGTATGTTGAACCAGCTTTGCCTCCCTGTGATGAATCCTGTTTGATCATAGTGTATAATTTTTTGATGAGGTTTTGTACATGGTTGGCCAGTATTTTGTTGAGAAGTTTTGCATCAATATTCACCAAAGAAATAAGTCTATAGTTCTCTTTCTTTGATGAATCTTTGTCTGGTTTGGGGATGAGGGTTATACTGGCTTCATAGAATGAGTTTGGCAAAGAGCCTTCATTTTCAATTTTGTTGAAGAGCTTGAGGAGTATTGGTGTGAGCTCTGCTTTGAAGACCTTATAGAATTCAGCTGTGAATAGATGGTAGAGTTTTTAAAAACTACTTTTGTAGGCTCTTGTAATATTTATCAAAGAAAATTGTACTATTAAGAAAGCATAAAAAAGTAGTAGTTCTTTGTATTTCACAATTAAATGGTATTTTCTACTTACATATTTGCCATGAAGGTAAAAATAGGCAATCCTAAAATGTTTGCCGTAGGAACTCTTAACAGACTTACTCAAGAAATGTATACCGTATTTATCCCCTCTGACCCATGGTACCAGATTTCCCAATGTAACACCTTGACCCTCTTATATGCATAAGTAGTACCCAAGCATAACTAAGGGATGGGTTTACATGTACTTCAAGCCTTTCTGAAAGTGACTGTCCCATGAGATACAAACATTGCCAAGCATTGAAAACCTGTGAGAATGCCACCCTTCCTCCAGCCATAAGTCCGTTTCCTTTTATCCTCAACTGCTTAGAAGGGCTCTGAACCCATGTGGAGTGGGAGGAGCATTGCAATGTAATGCCTAACAGCTGCTTGCCAGGTGATTTACTCAACTGTCACCACCTGGGGAGATTAGAGAGGCTTTCCCCTCTGCTACAGGCCCCTGGAATTTATGATCTTTTCCCTTTCCCTTCCCTGGTGGTATCCGTATTCTCCTTCAGGGTTGGTTAACTAAGAAGTTAGCCTTTCGAACATACACAAGTCATTTGCTAGAAAGAAAATATGCCAACAAATAAACTTATTGTTGGTCAGGTACACATTCAGACATAGATTCTAGTTATTTAACCAGCCTCCTTTCGCCTAAAGTAGTATTAGACTTTATCCAGCCCAACCAGCATTAGAGCAAGTGTTTTGTCTTTTTGAAAATCATTGAATGACCTCTTTCTTGAAAATCGTGTTCACAGTCAAAGATATATGGGACACTAATCCAAGGACATCTTAAGGTGACCTTATTTAGAAATACAGAAGTAATGATGCAGAAGTAATGAATTTAAAATTACATCATTAGTATGGGCCTAAATTCAATATGCTTTTACTTTTATGTGTGTGGGGGGGGGGTGGGGGGGAGTCATGTGGCTTGATCTTGGCCTGGGCACTCTCCCTGAACTCTTCAGCTCAAGGCTACTGACCTACCCTGGAGCCAAGCCCCAGTTCCCATTTTCTAGAGGTTAATTGGAGATAAGAGTTTCAGGTCCTTTTGTGTCCAGGCTGACTTTGAACCTTGATCCTCAGATCTTACCTTCCTGAGTAGATAGGATTACAGGCATGAGCCACCACGCACCGCTTATGTCTTCACTTTTTTTAAAATGAGAAAAATGAAGAAACAGAGGCAAATGTGAAGGCAGGGTTTGCAGTGACATACCTAAATCATTTTAAGGTAGGAGATAGGCATGAAATGAATTCTCCCTAAGACCCTTCAGACAGAATCAACTCTTCTAACACCTTGATCTCAGACATCTGGCCTCTAAAGCCAGGAGATAATACATTTCTGCACCCCAAGCTACTCTTTTTCTAGTACTTTGTTATGACAGTCCTCACTAGGCTGTGACATTCCTGAATCCCTTTGTAAATAATTATATGTTCATTTAATCTATTTTTTTTTGCCAGTCCTGGGCTTGAGCTCAGGACCTTAGCACTGGGCTTTCTCCAGGCTAGAGCTCTACCACTTGAGCTACAGCACCATTTCTGGCTTTTTTTCTATGTATGTGGTACCGAGGACTCTAACCCAGGTCTTTGTGCATGCTAGGCAAGCACACTACCATTATGCTAAACTAAATAACTATTTCAAACATATAAAATGGTGCATGAAAGATGGCAAGGGAAATCAAATATATTAAAATATTTTGTCAAGCAACTCTACATATACCTACACTTCTCTATGAGTATATTAAACAACATCTACTGGTGGTTCAAAAAAAAAACAGTGAAATTTTGGAATGTTTCTACTTTATACTCTTCTGAATGTAAAGATGTTTTGAGATCTGCAACAACTCTATCGCTCTATGAAAATATCTGTGACTTCTATGGGTCATGGGTACTTCTATTCTATTGTGTACTGCATATATTTGTAAATGGAAAAAATGATAGCTTCCAGTTCAAGATTAGTGACATTTAAGATGGAAATTATACCCTCTCCAAATTCTCTGATGACCTATTTTACTTGCATATTTTTGGGAAGGAAAAGTCAAAGGCCTTTCCATCTTAAAAACACTATATTGCTTCTTCATTTCTTCATATTCCCTAGGAAATCTCTGGTCATGCTATTTATTTTAATTTGTTTTCTTATATCTTTCCTTCCAGATTATACCTTTCATCTGTACTTTCAGTGGTAAAATTCTCCTCTGAGATCCAGCATATTCATAAATAGCACCAAGAGATAATCCTGTGGACCTGGCATTCACCATAGAATTTGCTATCCAATATTTCTAGTATTTAATATTTTCTTTGTTGAAATTGTAGAGCTTCCTACTGAAAGGAAGCTTCCAAATCTGCCTCACTCAGCAGGAAGATCTGAAGTTCAGTTCTAGCTAATGCACATCACATTTCAAAAGATCCATGCTCATTCGTCACCACATAGAAACGTGAATTATTTTTCCAGTTCCTATCTCCTTCTTTATAGACTCAATCCTTAGCTCTTCTAGCATGTGGGGATTTTCCTCTGATGTACAAACCCTTTGCTAGGAAGAACTGCCTATACAGTCTCCAAGCTAGAGCAAGTTAGGGCTGTATTGTGCATCTGAGAGCCCATGAATCCGTTATGACCATTAGCAGAGTCATCTGCTTACTGCTTTCACTTGCTGGTGTATCTTCTTACCTTCTGTCATTTGCAAACATGTTTTTCCCATTCTATTTTAGACTTTGCTTTTTTTTAAAATTGAGCAATGAGAAGAGACAACCACAGGTGAATGTGAAGGCAGACACACTGTCTTCCTACAACTTGTATGCCCATCTCCCAGGCTATAATAGTATGAGATGCCACGACATCAGTACAGCCATCTGGAATCAGATTATTTCCAGGCCCCATGGTGGTATTAGGACAAAGAGGTTACTTATGATGGATGATGTTGAGCCTTTCAATTTGTAACAAAGACCCTGGTCTATGGTTGGGAGGGATGGGGTCTAATGATCCCTTAAATATCTAGTTAGTTGGCTATTATTAATAAAAAAAAACTAATCAGCCAACTATGAACTTAGTTTACAGTATAAAACTGAAAATGTTGGGAAAGTGATTTATGATTGTAATTCTAGCTACTTTGGAGACTGAAGTTGTGTGGATTATATTTTTAGATGAGCCTGGGGTGTGTGTTTGGTGGGGGGGGGATTGTGAAACTTAATCTGCGGAGTAAAAGCTAGAGGGTTTTTTGATGCATGTCTTATCATTCTAGTAAAATCATAATCAGGATGCTTGTAGTCCAGGCTGGCATTAAGGAAAAGTGAGACACTATCCAAAAATAACTAGAGGAGTTGAGAACAGTGGTTATCCCAGCTCCAGAAGGCTGAGATCAGGAAAATCAAGGTTCAAGGCTAAACTGGACATGGACAGGAGACCCCCTGGCTCAAACCATAGTCTGGTTATGGTGACAATGCCCCTCATCTTAATTACGATGGAAAGGATATGGCTCCAAGATAGGCTGGGAAGAAAAGTCCACCAGATTATCTCAATGAACACTGCTAGTTGTAGGCTCTACGCATGTTACTCTACATGTGGTTCCATGTGGAAAAAATTGAAGAAAATAGTGCAGGCATATGCCTACACAAGAAGAAAGATTCAATCTCAAAATAATTGTGCAATCTAGGTGCTGGTGGGTCTTGCCTGTTACCATAGTAGCTCAAGAGTTGAGAAGAGATGAGAATTGTGGTTCAAAACCCACCCAGACAGAAAAGTCTGTGAGACTCTTATCTCCAGTTAATCACCAAAATCTGCCAGTAAAGCTGTGACTCAAGTGGTTGAGTGCATGCTTAAACAGAAAAGCCAAGAAACAATGCCCAAGCCTTAAGATCAAGCCCAAGTACAGGCACTCATGCAAAATAGGTAGCTACACAGAAAAGGCGGTTGGCATGTCTCAGCAGTAGACCATTTGCCTAACAAGAGCAAAGTTTTGAGTTCAAACTTCAATGCTGAAAAAATGGAGGGTGTTAATACAGTCCTAACAGGCTTGTGCAAAGCCAGAGTCTTAATAGGAATTGAGATTCAAGTTAGAAATCTTCCAGTGGACATCATTGTAGTTCCAGATTCCTCTGAACCCTTTGTCCTGGCAGAAATTGCCCATGCTCTTTTGCATGATAGAGCAGTTCTTCATTCCTGGAGATTTTGTAGTTTTCCTCTAAACCAAATCATTTAGTAATGTAAATGTTTGTCTTCTCAAGATGTTTCACCTTTACTCATGTTTGTCTTTATAGCAGTTAAAATAATCGTGCATCAACATCAGTCAAGCATAGAACTATCTCAAATAGTGAAAGGAATTATTCTTATGAAAGTTTGTAGTTTGAAGGTAATACGAAATGCTGGAATTTTGCAGCTGAGAATTTTAAGAGAACGGAGGTAGAGAAGGGAGGAATAGGAGAGAGTTGCTTAGTAGAACGGCATCCTCTAAATTGAGTATTATAGCAAGTTGTATGAGAGCCAGTCATAAAAATGTTGGGAGAAACCATGCCATTTAAAAAAAATTAAATGAGCCAGATACCAGTGGCTTGTGACTATGATCAACTACTGAAGAGATTGAGACCTGAGAATGGAGGTTCAAAGCCAGCCCAGGTAAGAAAATGTGTGAGATTCTAATCTCCAGTTAACTACCCAAAGAAGTCAGAAGTGGAGTTATGGCTCAAATGATAGAGTTCTAGCCTTGAGCAAAATGTTTAGCATAAGTACCCATGGCCTGAGTTCAAGACTTACGACTGACACATAAAATATTAAATGAGATAATATGCTAGAATTTCTTGACATAGTTAGTGAGAAAGGCAATTGTAGCTGTCCTTTATAAGACGAATTGATAGCAGTAGATACTGCTATGAACTAATATTAATATGAAGGGATTATGAAACGGTAGATACCAACTGATGTTATTTAGCCAGAAGAGGCAAATTACTATTATGGGAAGCCGGGCCAAATGGAAACTAGAAGGCCTTGACCTGCTAGAGATTAATGGCAAGGACCCACAGGCTCTCTTGCTGTAAAGGATTGAGGTGGGGAGAGATACACATCACTAAGAGATTAGTTACTGACGTAGACACCTTCAAAACCTCACAAGGGGGGACAGAAAGACAATGGCAATGGCTTACAATTGAAAAAATTACATTAAAATTATCTCAAATGCAGAGCCTCTGAGTTGGATGGGAAATGAGACAAGTTAAAGAAAAATGCCTCTGCCGGGCACAGTGGCTCACACCTGTAATCCTAGCTACTCAGGAGGCTGAGATTTGAAGATTGAGGGTTCAAAGCCAGCCTGGGCAGTAAAGTGAGATGCTTATCTCCAATTAACCACCTGGAAACCGGAAGTGATGCTGTGGCTCCAGGAGTAGGGCAGTAACCTTGAGCTGAAGAGCTCGGGTACAGCACCCAGGCCCAGAGTTCAAGCACCAAGACCGATCACCTCCCTAGAATATGTATATATACATATACTATATATATATCAAAATACAATACCTGTAATCTCTTTCAAATAGGAGCTACAACTACATATCATAGCAGATGTGCACTGGGTAGAACAAAAGGCATGGATCTTTTGAGGACTATTAAATGCATAGTCAGAGCGAATACTAAAATTAGGATATTACAACTTTCACTTCGACCTTCTGGTTGTAAGGGAATCTTACCCCAACTCCATCTCACTGAATCTTGCCTTCATGGGTAGAGTATTTCAGTAAATATACTGGCAGCTGACAGGATCTGCCCATTATTTATTAAAGTATGAATTAGGAGACTTTATGAAAGTGTCCTCCATTTTTTTCTCAGTTTAATAGTAAATCAGGAGAACAATATTGCATTTGAGGAGAGTAGTGGAAATGAAAGCCATCTGCAAAGACTTAAGTATTATGAGTGCAGTTTTTCATCCTATCCCAGTTTTGGTCACTGGTCTAACCTTTCCAAAACCCATAAAGAACATAGTTGATGACGGTATATGATTATGAACATGCGAATTGTGTAGTCCCACTCAGGGCTGTTGCTCCGGATATAACATTTTATATTCTGACACTTATTTTGTGGCATTATTTTCAATCCCCACCAAGACAAGGATCAGAAGCAAGTTTCATTTAACTGATTGTGTGTGCGTGCGTGTGCGTGTGTGTGTGTGTGTGTGTGTGTGTGTGTGTGTGTGTGTGTGTGTTATTCTAGGGCATCTCTGACTCACTGGCACAGTATCAGAACATAACTTCTTTCTGCAGACATTTCACTATCCTTACTGACCCACTGTATTAATGGCATCATATAAACTGGACTTGATGATAGGGAGATATTGAGTATAAACATTCCCTGAAGAAATTGGAAGAGACAAGCCTTCCAGAAACTCAGTGTCTTGCTGCATGGATAAAGGTTTCAGTCACTATTTAGTCTGGTGTATGTTGTGTTCCTCCTTCCAAGCTAAAGAATAAGTCATTGTGACATTTATCTCTGATGCTAAGAAAAAGGCATAGAGCTGGCTACCTCTATTTGGCTTTTGTAATTACAATATATTGTAGTTGGTACTCAATCCATTTATTGTAGATAACTCCAAAAAAAAAAACTTGATAGTTCAAGCAAGATCAAGATGAGTGGTAACCAGGTTTCATGGCTCATTCCTGTAATCCCAGAACACTCCTCTCTCCCTCTCCCCCTCCCCCTCCCCCCCTCCCCCCCCCTCTCTCTCTCTCCCTCCCTCCCTCCCTCCCTCCCTCCCTCCCTCCCTCCCTCCCTCCCTCCCTCCCTCTCTCTCTCTCTCTCTCTCTCTCTCTCTCTCTCTCTCTCTCTCTCTCTCTCTCTCTCTCTCTCTCTCTCTCCTTCTCTCTGTCCCTCTTGGTTTTGGACCAATCTGTGAAATGAAATTAGTAGCTGTTGTAATGTGTACTTGTCATTTAAATTACACTGGGGTATAAACAGGAAGGTGTGGCCCAGTCTGCCAGGACAAAAACAGAGGACATATCTCTATAATAATGAAAACAGGAAGGACAGTTGGGATGGCTCATGTGGAACAGCCAGAGTTTTAAAACCTTAGTACTTGGAAGACGAGGAGGAAAGGAGAGAAGAAGGGAGAGGAAAAAGAGAATGGGCAAGAAGGATGGAAGAAATGATGAGGGGAGGAGAGACAGGAGGAGGGGTGAGCAGTAGGTTCAGGTAAAGACTGATTTGTAAGTGTCTCTATTCTATGTTTTAGTCTTTTTTACCTAGCAGAGGCAATGATGTTAGAGGTAACTGTGTTACATAATAGAGGTCCTAAGAACTCTAGTGTAAAAATCACTGTGCAGACACTCCAGAGTATAAAGCAAGAATATATTGCCCGGACAAAGTCTAACAATCTCCAAAGCAGCTGTTGACAGGCTCTCAGGAAGATCCTGGTGTAGGATGAAGTCCGAAGTCCGACCATAGGGTTGAAAAGAAGCAAAAATCACTACATTTTACCCATCTTTGGTTTTCAAGCTATGTCCTGTAAATCAGGCTGTCACAATACACATGAACAATTTACAAAGCACAAGCATTTTTTCATTTGTTTTCATGCATATGAGAGGGCAAACAGAAAAAATAAAGCACAACGAAACCTGTACTCTATTCCATATAAAGAATAGTAGATTTTAAAATTGTGACAAGATAAAGGTTTAGGTTAAGGCAGTTATTTGTAGAAAAGTAACTGGGAAGATAATAGCTGGTTTAGCCAGGTTTGTTTCTACGGATTTCTCTTAGCTTTTTCTTCCTATCTCTGGTGGTAAGAATCCCCTGCAGAGGAAAGAGGCACTGCTTAGGATTTATTCCAGGTACAGATCTTTCTCTTCTCACAGGGCTTAGTCAACAACACTATTCAAGAGTTCATACAGTGTCTGATTATTTACAAAGAGTCTCTCAGCATCCCTATGTTCTCCTAGACTCTAAACACAGGAATGAGATCAGGTCTCATATAGACACCATTGTACTCTCTTGACCTTGCAAAAGTTTTGCTTAATATGTAGGCATTAGATTAATACGTAGTAAAAGGAAGATGGATTGACTCGAAGCCAATTTATAGAAGATATTTAGAAGTACATTTAATTCCTTTCTCTATGAACAAACTATATAATTTTCTCATGTATCAAACCCAGAAAATCTCTTAGATACTCTTCTCTAAGAAATACTTTATTTCTTAGAAGAGAAATAATGATGTAGACCTTAATTTTACCTTCTTGATTATATATTTCTTAGTTGGGCTATTCATAAAAGTAGGAGCTGACACTACATTTGAGCAGGGAGTCAAGCTTAGCTATGTCATAATGGATCATATTGTGAGGTTTAATTGCTTTTTAATTCAGAAAAATCATCAAGGAGACTTTGAGGAAAAATAGCTCATTTTGCCAATTGAAGCAAAATGATATGTAACTTCAAATCATTTTTCTCCACATACGTACTTACGAAATTCATGAGACACTATATATTATGAACTATATTTGACCAGAGAAAGTTCAGTTATGCTAATTTTTCAAGACTATTCTTGTTTATAATGTTCTATAAAAATTATGAAAATCTGGTCAAATAAATATATTAATGAAATATAACCTCTATTCTTTTTGATTATATAAGAAACAAATTGCTTTAGAGGTATATGACAAGCATATTTTTCTTGAAGACCTACCAATCTTCAACTGCCATATGGCTATATCTTCTCCATAGATTAGCAGGTCTGCATATTATTGTTGAAAGGCTCAGAATGAGAGCATATTTGGACAGAGGGACAGAACCAAGAGTGATATATGAATGGACAAACATCTTTGTAAATATATATGGATGTTTCTAAAAGTACCATTTAGTAAGTAGACAGAGCCAAATTTACAAATTATAATTTAAGAAAGTAAAGATACTGGTATCCAAAATATTATAAATAGCTTTAGTTATAACACTGATAATGTATTGATTTTCCTAAACTGTGAGTCCCTAACAAGAATCTTTTCTTTCATCTCAGGTCTGGTTCTAATGCTTCTTAGTTCTCTGGTGCTTGCCTTTGCTCACCTAACAAAATTCCTTCCCCCATTTTCTACATGTAGATCAAGGTAAATGAGTGTTTCTAGGAAAATATCACATGCCCAGGCTGAGGGTTGTGAGCACTGCCTCATAAGCAGTGATACCAAATGAGTCTAATCAATACAGAGAGTGACAGAATGTCTTTCAAAACACAGCAAAAAAAGATCCTCAAAAACACAAATAGGTTGGAAATATAGACTTAAAAAAAAAAGATAATTCATTTGAATAGGACCAAAAGAGACAAAGGCAACTCTCTTATGGTTAGATAAAGTAGACTTTGGATCCACAAAATTTATACAAGATAAGGACTATAGGTTCAAATAATAGATCATCAAAATATAAACAAAAACTGATAAAACTGAAAAGACTAGCTCTATGTTAGTAGTTGGAGCTATCAACGACCACTTTCCCACAATCATATCAACAGAGGCCATGCAAAAAGTAAAAATGGAGGCTCTATAGAATGTGATAAACCCAGTAGTTCTAATAGACAGGTACTTATTATCATTATGAAACCTTCAATCAGTTCCCATTTCCCTATACTAAGACAGTTGGAATCATACCTTAATTATCTGACTTTTCTTCTTCTAATCAGATATGTGAATATTTTCTACTGAAAAATTGAAGGCCTTATTTCCTTCTAGCATTTGAGTCATCATCTTAAAAACAGACTGCTGTGTGATCACATAGGAAAGACCAACAGTCAATACAAAAAAAAAAATCCAGTCCTTGATCATGAAGTTTTCCCAAGATTTCCATTCAAAATAAGATTTGAACATGATACAGACATCAAAATGAAAAGGAAGAGGAAACCCAGACAAAACAGACATGAAGAAAACAACAGAAAACTTTAACTTGTTTAGAAAAAAGTAAAATAGTCAGACACCAGTGGCTCATGCCTATAATTCTAACTACTCAAAGCCAGCCAGTAAAGTATGTGAAATGTTTTAGTCTCCAGTTGACCAACAAAAAGTCTAATGTGGAGTGGTAGCTAAGTGGCAGAGTGAGAGCCTTGACCAAAAAAGCAAAAACCAACAAAATAAACAACCCCCCCAAACAACAATAACAGCAAACAAACAAACAAACAAAACTCGGGAATAGTGCCCAGGCCCAGAGTTCCTTTATTTATGTATTATTCTTTTTTATGAATCAAGCAGAGAAGCTGAAGAGGGAAAATAAGGCTTCATGGTATAAAAGATAAAAGGCGCTATCCTTAAGCTTTTTCACTCAAGGTAAAGCACTCTACCATTTGAGCACAGTTCATGCTTATGCTAGCTTCAAAATGAAGTCCTTAGATCTTATCCTCCTAAGTACCTAGAATGACAGATATGAGCCCCAAACTCCTGGCCATAAGATTAAAAAATGAATAAAATAAAATACAGACAGAGACAAAAGGAAAAGAAAAAGATGAGAGCGATGAAAGTAATTACACACATCAGGAGTTTAGTAAAGAGTAGAGTAGAGAATTACCATTACTCAATGGAATAATATTAGATTTGATATTTAACCTACATATTAAAGGTAAAAATGTATTCCATTAAAGATGGAATGGTCAGCAACAGTAGTAGCTCATGACTGTAATCTTAGCTATTCCAGACATTGATATCTGGAGGAACATAATTTGAAGTCAGTCTAGAAGAAAGATTCATAAGACTCCATCTCTAAAACAACCAACTAAAAACCAAGCTGTAGTCTTGCTCAAGTAGGAGTACCAGCAGTAGGCAAAAAACAAACAAACAAACAAACAAAAAAGCTGAGCAAGAGGTAAACTTAGAGCCCTTAGGTCAAACCCAGTAGCATATATATGCATATCAAAGATCAACAAAGATTATGATTTTTTGTGTCTATTTTCTTCAGAACCTATATAAGCAATATCTGATTTTCTTGGTTTGGTTAAGGTGCAAACAGCAGAAATCAATTTTCTCACAAGAGCTGCAACTTCAAGATCAAGAGCCAGCATTATTGGGTTACCTTCTTACTAGGTCCCCATATGGCAGGGTGGGGTGGGTGAGGGAAGGAGGAAGGGAGGGAGGAGAGACAAAGAACTCTCTAAGATCTTCCATAAAATCCCTTTTCCCATGATAAGTATCCACTCTCAACCTTTTTTAATTGCCTGTTTCAATTACGCAACACATAGGGGCTTGAAGACCTTAATATTCGGTCTATAGCACTAACAATCAGTAGGAGTTCAATAAATAGATCTTCATGCATGTAGGACTTCTTTTCCTAAAGAATAATTCCTGAAGTCAGGAATCCTAGCTACTCAGGAGGCTAAGATCTGAGGACAGCACCCAGGCCTAGAGTTCAAGTGCCACTACCAACGAGAAAAAAAAAAAAAGATTCCTATTATCCTGGTTTCTATCCTATCTTGATGCCTGGTTCAAATAATTCTTGGAAGTCAATGATAATTCAAACTTCTAATTTTGCTGACTAGTCAGTTTCCATCAGAAATTAGGACCTGACTGATACAACTTAAAGACTACAAGTCAAAACAAAAATGTCATTAGAAATTATCAGTCATTTCTCCGATTTACTGAAGATCAGTATACTTATTTCCTTCTCTAATCTTTGCTTCAGCCCATCCCATTTGCACTTCATTGCTTTCCAATCCCTCCCTACCCCTAACTTGGATTATCTGCTCTACCTTCAGGAATGAATGAACATGCTCACATTTCCCCAAAAGGTTTCTTCTCAACATTTCTCTTCTTCCTTGACCTACCATAAGTGTCTTAAATAGGGTTTGCACAGAATACTTCACATCCACTTTGTGAGGCAATGATGTATGTACATACCTTATAGAATTGTCAAGTATGTTGAATGCTTAAAACAAACACTTCATAAATGTGAGATGAGGTGATTTTTTTTGTTGTTAATGACTCTCATTAATATGAATCACAAAAGCAATCCCTTAAAAAAAACATGGGAAGACAGCAACAAACACATGGAATCTCCAATTCTTTCAGGTTTCATGTTGTACTAAAAAGATCCAAACAGATGGGTTCAACTTATATTCTATCACATACCAATGAAAATCCCATAGCATCATCCTTCGTATGTGAGCATTTAATAGTAGCTGATGTTATTATTTTGTGAGAAAGCATAAATAAAAAGGGTAAAGTGCCTGGAGAGTAGATGCTAGCTACTTCTCACTTGTATTTTTAGTGAAAAATAAAAATATATAAAAGCAAACTAATTTGATAAAAATTCAAAACACCAACTTGTAGCATTCTAGTGGAATTAAAATATTCCTTAGTTCTACACTGTATCAAGCAGTCAGAACTGCCTGATTTGATCAAACATGGTAAGTAAAACAACCTACATGTAAGCTACAAGACCAAAAGAAAGAAAAGCAAAATTAATTCAGTCAATAACAATTCAAAATATACCTCTATATACCAGCTCCTGTAGAAGACCTTGGACTGCCATAGTAACAAGACAGAAGGTTTTTATGTGTTAAGGTAATGTATAGTTTCAAAGGAAGTCAAGATCTGGATACAAGAAGACCTTTGTATTGCCTTAGAATCCCTATGTAAAAGGCATCTGGGAGCTGAGAGTGTAGCTTGAAGATAGAATACACAGGTAAAAGGGAGAAAGAGACCCTGGACTCCATTCGACAGCTCTAAACAATGTGGGGGAAACATGCCAGAACCCTAAGAGAATTCTCTGTTTCTCATATCTCCTCCCAGTACATCTTTTTGATAACATTTCTCCATGGATCACATTTCTCCAGTTCTCAATGTGTGTTATATAACCAAACTGTACCACAATTTATGAACCACTCCTGGTGGAATCCCTCTCTCAAGCTTCCATGCCAGGAAGGATCCCATTAGCTGAGTTTGGGTCATGAATGTATTGTTTTAATTGCCAGAAAATGGGAGGTAGAATCTGGGTACACAATTCAGTATTGACTTATTCCTATGGGTTTTTGGTTGAGAATATGACAGAGGAAGGAATGGAGTTCTTCATGATTTGAGAAATTATGGGCATATCATTTTGAGCCAATTTTTTGCATTCCAAAGTAGTAATTAATATCCCTGCTTAAAACTTTTGCTGAGATGTCCCTCAGTTGATGAATGGATCAACAAGATGTGGTATTCATATACAATGGAATTCTATGCTGCTGTCAGAAAGAATGACATCGCCCCATTTGTAAGGAAATGGAAAGACAGAAAAAATCATATTAAGTGAAGTAAGCCAGACTCAAAGGAACATAGGCCCAATAGTCTCCCTCATTTGTCATAATCAGTAGAAACCTTGGGCTCTCCTAGCAGAGATTTACAATAGAACAAAATCTAGAGACATTAGGCCAAATAGTATGACACTAAATGTAAGGACCTCCAGGAGAAGGAAACAAAAGCCATATAATGAGTGACTATTGTCCTTAATGTACTATGTTATCGCTCATCTCTTTTGCCATCCCTTGGTTATCTCATATTGTTACAATTTTTCACCTTGTTATCTGATATATTTTATATGTGCTTAACTGATTATTTGAAATTGGATAGGGAAGGGGGGAAATCAAGATAAGCGTAGGGGAGGGTGGGAGGGAAATGGGGACCATGTCATGAGAAATGGTATCAATGTTTGTGAAGTTAAGCACCTACTATCTGGTAAATATAATGTAACCCTTCTATTAATCACAATAAAAATTATTTAAAAAAAGAATGAAAGTATAAAAAAACTATTGCTGAGTTATAACATGGGCTTATGGTGGAGTTGAGAAAGGGTCACTGCAGATTTGTGCCAATACTGAGTGCAAGGTGCTACTTTTCTCATACTCTACTGCTTGAGCCACAGTTCTAGTTTCAGTTTTTTTTTATGGGGGGAGTAGTTATTTTGAGATAGGAATGTCAGGGTCTTTTCTGCCTTGGCTAGCAAAAACATCTATCTTCCATCTTCACACTGAGTTGCTAGGATTGCTGGCATGAGACACTGATGCCTGGCTCAGGCAGATGGTTTATGCTAATTCAGTCTTGGTTCAATTTTGCCACTGGAACAAGGGGTGCAAGCCCAGTTGGAAATTTTCAGCTACTAATTAGTGCTAGCCTACACTGAGTTACTGTGGTGAGAGACATGAAGAATTACACATTACAGTGCATGCCCAGATATCACTAAGTTTCCCCAGCCATTGTGATTTGCATATATTTTATGGAGGAACTTCCTACAGCCTGAGTGTTATGCAGGATCAATTTATGCAAACACGATGTGCCTACTCTGCTACTATAAAGAAGGAAAAATAACCAGGAACCAGAATCATTACGAAAGGCAGAGCAGAAAAGGTAAATTTTGATCTGAGTTGTGATCTGAAGAGGAGCCTGGGAAGGAAATCTGTGTTGGGATTTTCTTGAGCAACTGTGCAGAGATTCAAATGGAAGTTTGGGTACAATTGAAAAAATTGGGAGAATTATAGTTGAACAAAACAGGGTCTACTAGAAATTTTGGCTTAAATGTTCCAGAATCATTAAAATCCTAAGGTAGGTATTTCTCTCTCTTACCCACTCCCTCATTTTTCTCTCTGTGTGTCTGTCTCTTACTGCTTGTATCTCCCTCTCCCTCCCCTTTCCAAGTCCCTCTCTCTCATACACACACACTTGTTTTATACTTCTTCATATCTATGAAAGCCATAGTTCATTCAAGTTATGATGATATTTGTCTTGCCAGCTCCTTGTGGTTTTACTTCTGAAGTTTTATACAGACTATAAAGGCTCAAGGTTTTCTGGTATTGCCAAGATGTTATTGGAAACATGTGTCTGGGCAGCAAAGTGTGTTAGGCTTTCCAATCTATTTATGGGTTAAAAATAGCATAAATGGATTTTTAGACAAAGCAATAATCCTACCATGAAAGAAAGAAAGGCTAAGCATATCCTTATACACCAGCTGTGTAAATTATTGCCGTTAAGACAGACCTTCAGTTAGGACGAGAGGGGAAAAAAATCGATATTAATCCAGTCATACTTGTAATGGAAGGATGTGGTCATATAAAGTTTTACTGGATAGTGCAGAATCACAGTCTGAATTTGAAGACAGATGCTATATGTTTGCCATGGAAACAATAGACCGTAACATTGTATTTGATATGGAAAAATCAATCACAGCCTTAGCAGCTAGAAACTGCTTCACTTTGAGGCAAGAATACAAAGTACCTCAAGCAGTTGTTAAACAGAAGAGCTTTCATGATTATTTAATCACTTGAGAGGCTGAACCAATTAAAATATCATCTGTCAATACTTTCTTTAGGATTTTCTTTCAGGAATAATTAATGTTTTTGCATGTCTATTGTCTTAAAGGATGATAATACAGAAAAAAGAAATATATATATATATATATTTGTATGTATGTATGTATATTTTAATCCCCAATGGGAAGATGTTTCTGATTTTATTTGGAGCTAAAAAAAAGGCCAAAGTTCCCTTAGGCATTTTTCTGGAATCTATCAGATGAAAATCCAAGCTCACAAAGGTTTGGCAGTATGTCCTCAAATCATCAAATAACACACAGAGTGTACAGAGCCTTTGCGCTTCAGAAATCTGGTAGAAATTCATCTCTGGCTGTGGCCACACACATTCGAGGAAATGGTCCTTCGTGGGAAGTCTTTAGACGCTGAATTCCCAGTGACTCATGGAGAAGCCTTTGTATTTTCAGTGTGACTAAGAAATTGGCAGCCTGATCCAGGGAAGGTAAGAGCTCAGGCTAGAAATACAGATAAAGGCATAGCATGTGTTCCCAAGGAGCCTAAACTTAAAAGCTACAAGGGAAAAACAATAAAAACGTCTTAATACATACATTGAGGGATACATATATTTTTCCCTGGTAACTGAACTAGAGTCTGAACTCAGAGCCTCCTTTTTGCTAGTCAGGGCCTCCTGCCTGAGTTGTTCAACCAGTCTCTTATTATGTTAAGTAAGGAAGTAGCATAATTAAATGTGCATTTTAGAAAAATACCTGTGATAACAGTATGGATGATGGGTTACAGTAGGAAGAAAAGGCCCTCAATGATTTGTAAAACTTATTTCTATTGCAAGGGCATGTATTTCTAGGGAGGAGAAGATATAGCTGAGGATGTGGAAGAGAGTTGATTAGGAAATTTTCATGCAGGGTAAAGAGAAAGCAATTGAAAATGGCATTGAAGTTTTCTCTGTGAGCCTTGTTTGATAATAAGGTCTCTAGTAGATTTGGGAAGACACTGTAATTATCATCACAGCAAATAATAAAAAATTCACATTAACGAACACTGCAAAAGGAAAGAAAATGCTAGGCTTATCACAACATTTACTTAAGTTCCTAGAACTTTAAATGTCCTTTTACTGGCCCTATTTATTTTACTGTTTATTATGATAGACCTTCATTCCTTAACCAATTTTTAAAATAAGAAACTAATTTGTGACATCTTTATCATGAAAATAAAACTAAATAACATGTCAAATGTCTGTCTTTTGTCAAAGTACATATTAAATAAATGGTATTACTATCAATAGTTAGTTTTTTTAATCTCCACTAAAAACAAATGAATAACCAGTACAATGTAACTTTAAAAAAAAAAGTGTGGTCAAGGTACCAGTGACTAATGCCTGCAAGCCTAACTATTCAGGAGATGAAGATCTGAAAGACTTCAGTTTGAAGTAAAAAAAGACTACAGGACTTCATGTTAAATTAACCAGCAAAACGTCTGGGTGGAAGTATGGCTCAAGAAGGTAGAGTGTTTGCTGAGAATGCATGAGGTACTGCATTCAGACACTAGCACTAGTTAAGGATGGCAGAAGTGGAACTTTCAAATTTACTCTATTGAGTTCTACGTTCTGGCCTTGTGTTTTCATGACTCTTCTTTTTTTCTTCTATTCTTCTATTCACACCATTTAAAATAAGCATATTCTTTGCTCTCTTACTGCTATGTGTTGGAAGTAAGGAATCTTTGTTTTGATGCTTATGGGAACATGTGGGGGAAATTATCATGAGGCTCAGAAGAGGCTGTGAACTATTGAGCAGCAGCAGAATTGTTAAGAGTTTGGGGATTCTCAGACAGGGATAGATGGGTATCGTATTATCACCAGGATAAGAAACTTGGTGACATAAGGTGGAATGCTATGGCTAGGGTTTCAAATGTCTCTCAAATGTCCCCGAGATAAGCTGGGGATTGGTGGCAAAAGCCAAATGAGAGCATAAGACTACAAGTGCCAGCCCCAGTGTTGGCAAAAATAAAAATAAAAATCCTGTGCTAAAGACTTAGCAGCCTGAGTCCCTACTGGGCAATGTGGAACATTCCAGAGGTGGGAATTAATAGAAGAAGTATCATCAGGAATGTGATGGAGACTTGAGACCCCTACCTCTTCTCTCTCTTTCTGTCTCTCCCCTCCCTATCTCTGTCTCTGTCTCTGTATCTCTGTCTCTCTGTGTCTCTGTCTCTCCCTCTATTTCTCCCCATATCTGTCTCTGTCTCTCAGCCTCTGTCTGTCTCTCTCTCTCTGTCTTTGTCCGTCTGTCTGTCTGTCATCTCCCCCCCCCCTCTCTCTTTCTCTCCCCCTCCCCAGATGCCACAAGGTAGGCAGAAACTTTTTCTTCTAGCATATCATCATCACATACCAGCTTGCTACAGGCTCAGAAACATCAGGGTCAAACAACCACAGGCTGAAAACCTCTGAAACAATGAACTATAAGCCAATATAAGCTGTTTCTCCTTTTAAGTTCATTTTTGAAATGCATTTATTTTAATTGTAAAGGTGATATACAGAAGGGTCACTGTTACATAAGTCAGGTAAGGAAAACATTTCTCACTGTCTCCGAGTTTTTCCCTCCTGTCCCCACCCACACGTTGTAGTTCAGTATTGCTCATCCTTTGTCCTTCCATTTCTGTGCCTCCCCTCCCTGTTACTCTCCCAAAGACAGAAAAATAAACAACCAAGACAAAAGGAAAAGAAAACAAAAACAGCTACAAGGAAAAATACCTATTGCTTCCATTTCCAGGATTTTATATGATCAGATGAGCAGAGCTATTGAGCCTTTGGGATCCTCTCCTGAGAACATCCTTCACCGTGTGAGTATTTATAGGCCTGCATAATTTATCATGTCTAAGCGTATTATTTTTGGTCATTTACCATCCTATTGTGTTTACGTGTAGATTTATAGGCACATTCTAGTCACCACAAATGAGGGAAACCATTGAACTTATGTTTCTTTGGGTTCAGCTTACTTCCTTTACTATAATTTTTCCCAAGTATTTCCATTTCCTTATAAATGGCATGTTAGGCATTTTGTCACAGCAACAGAAAGCTAACACATTGTGTGTGACTTAAAACCCTAGGAACACTTTGAAATTTCATTTATTTTTTTAAAAGAATGACCCTTATTTCTTAATGAAAAAGAATATATGTTTCCCAAGTTAAATTAATATGTAAAAAGCATACAAAGAAGGTAATTTCATAGTAACTAGTTTGAGTAGAACAGCAGATGAAATAGAACTCTCTTCTATTAGAATTATTCTAATTTGTAGTGTGGCATCTAGTTAGTCCTTCCTTTTAAAGAACTTAACTACCTAGCAGCTTAAAACGTCTCATGGAAATTTAAAATTCAAGAATGTTTGCATATTTCAGAAGAATTTCTCCTGCTTAGTTTCTACAGGCAGTCTAAGGAAACATACTTAACATTTTTATTCACTCCTTTCACATTCTCCTGATTGGATTCATTTTCTAATTTGATTTGGCTGAAAAGTCTTTCTATTCTTAAAAAATAATCCTCCAGTTCTATAGAAGAGATATCAGATCTAGAACTGCTGCTTTATTCTCTCCCTTACCAAATATATACATAAAGTACTGTTCATTTTGAACTAAACACTGCTTGCCAATTGCTCATATGTGGTTTGCCTCTTTAACCTTTTTATAAATACTGATGCAGTTAAACCATGTTGTACCATAAAACACAAGAAAGGACTTCTGTGAGCTAATACTTTCTAAGTCTAATGCACCTCACTGAACAGAGTTTGGAAAAATTAATTTGGCAATTTTCAGTCCTCTCAAATCCATTTAGAGTAGTGTTAGCATATATCACAGAGTAATCAATTGCAGTCCATTGCCCAAGCATAGTATTGTGCCTCATGCATAGAATTATGTAGACACTCAAAATAATTAATATTGGAAGAGTGCTGTATGATGCAGTTGCATAATACTGGGTGAATTTCTTAGTACTGTGGACTAAATTTTCTTGTCTATAAAACAGAGGATAACATCTCAATGGGAACTGTGTGATTAAATGTAAGTATGTGTTATATAGTGAGTTCTTAATCAATAGTGACCTAAATCACTGCCATCTGATAGAAAGTCACAAATAAATTAAAAAGAGAAAAGAAATTAGGTAAAATTAATCTGAATAATACAGTGAAGATATTAATAAAGGTATTAATGAAGGTATTATTACTAGTATATTAGTAATAATTTTGAGATATTATATTCACATAGTCAATATAGAAAGCCTTTACTGAGCTATTTATAGTCTTCCTTTTATACCACATTTAGAAAGCATAGTGCATTTGTTGATTAATAGCCCATCCTAATTCGGATGGTCTGTATTTCCACAGGTTAACTGCCACATCACTAGTGACTACTGATTTTGACAACATAAATCTTGATGTTTGTTAAGGTTAGATACAGGGGACATGGAATTCTGAGTGAACATTTCTTTTAAAAGTCAATATGGCTATTTCAATAAAACAGGAAGGGGAAAAATGAAAAGAAGAAGGAAAAAAAAAGGAAAAGGAATAAAAGGAAGAAGACGATCCAGACAATGAATGATCACTAAGTTTCCGATGGGTTTATCCAGTTTCTCACTAAGAAAACTTAGAAAATGCTGGGTTTCAAGTGAATGAATAAGAATAACATTTGAATTTGGTGGAGATAATTATCACTACTTTTTTATTGTTAAGTATGAAGTCTGCCATTCTTTTAGAGAAAGAACTTTTTTGAAATTGGTAAGCACCCACAGAATTCTGAAATAAGCTTGTGGCTCATGGAGTGTGAAAGACCCACACAGTGTTCGAAAGGTTTTAAAAACAATTTTAAGAAAGTATGTTTCTTTTCTCGGGGTGCTCTGTGTAAAAGCTCTCCTGGGGCATACCCAGGGTTTTCTGGCTCAATGCACACTCTTATGCAGTTATAAAAATAAAAGAAAATCCATCTGCCTGCCCCTCCTCCCTTTATGAGCCTATTTCACAAGCTCTTTACATGCTTTATTTACTATTCATTTTTATCCTGGGAGACAAACCTGAAATATTTATTCACAGAATATTATTCTTTTAACATGCTTCCTAAGCCAAGGATTTGGTAAATGGCAGGAAAAAATCTGTAACCTTCAGTGTTATTATTATCCCCGAAGTTGCAGTTTAAAGTACTTTAATAATTAAAGAATTTAGTGCATAACCAGTCAAAGAACTGAGCACATAAAGGGGCTCAAAACTCCAGATTAAGTAAGCTTGTCTTTCTATATGTGTATACATACATTTAATGCTTACATAAAGGCGAACTACATTAATCTTCTGTGTAAAATGATAACCAAAATGACAGTTCTCACTCTGTGGCCAGTCACACAAGGAAGTCCTTTCTAGCCATAAGCCACCATGACAAGCAAACAATTGATGGCCACTGGTTCCTTTTGTCAGATTCTGACAACTGAATCAATAAAAAGACACAGCAAAAGTTCAATCAGAACAGACACCACTAATATGCCTGGCCTTTTGGGACCCACAGAAGCGTGGAACTGCTTTTCTATGTTAATTTTTCCTCACTACCCCTTGGGGTTATCACCTTCTCTGGCCCCTGTTAATTAAAAACAGCCTCCCAAGAAAGTTCCCAGGCAGGGCAGGCATTTCCCTGTGTCAGCTGATTCTGCTGAGTCTAAGGAAAGCAATTCAGAGACCAGTGTGCTGACCCACCAGCCTTGCTTCTTCCCTCTCACACTGTGTGTGCAATCACGTGGCTTGTATTCGTGGACTCCCATACATTATAATTATGAACCAACAAAGCCTAGGTATGAGCAATTAAAGTTAAGGAGTGATGTATTTAAGTATTTTGGTAGACAATTGAATAGTTAGAGAAACAGCCCTATGGGAATATGTTTGGCTTAGACTTGTTTTGGAATTAGTTACATGAAGAATTTTAATTGTGTGTATTTCTAGTTATTAATTCAACCTTGAACACTGACTGTCCCGTTTTTATTTTCCCTTATGAGAGACAAATTTATTCCACATATTGCCCATTTCTATTCACTGTTAAGAGTGGTACTAAGGGACAGAATGCTGTGTCTATATAAAAGCCAGAGTCTATGAAGAAATGATTAGGCTTAAGAGATGATACCTAGGTCTTTAGAATCGTGCTAATGAGAGACATGATTTACCTCCATGGTTAGTAGGTAGGACTGTTTCCAATTGGCTACTGGATGGATTGTGTGTGAATTTATTAGGATTATTAGGTGTGAATTTATTTATATAATCTATATGGCCATACATTCAAACAATACAGAACCACATATAGTAAAAGAAGAAAGATGCCTGGCTCACAAAGACTATGCCAATATCGCTGCTATTATTTTTGCTAATGTTTAGATTTTTCCCATAATTTGAGAATGCATGTTCATAAATATATATGAATATATACAATGTATAATAGTGCTTCCTCATGTAATATAATCATGATATATGACTTTCACTTCAACTAGCTTTCTTTAATTTATAATACGGCCTGGAGTTATTTCTATGTAGGTTGATCTTATTTGTAAAATTGTTAGCATTTGAGACATGTTTATGGAGATTCACAATAATTCCCTTAATGAATGAGTTTCTTGTTATTTTTCACATTAAAAAGAACATTTCAGAGTACATCATATATATAACGCAAGTATTTTTCTAAAAGTGAAATTCTTCATCCGATTTAATAAATACCAAATAACTGTTCTCTTCCACTAACAGTGGCAAGGCCACAGCTTTCTCTATAGCTTCTCCATTCCCGAATGTATTATTCACTTCAACATTCTCTGCTCAGGCTTTGTCCACCTAGTATACTGATACTGTTCAATCTATCTCATTTATTCATCTTTATAACTTCTTTTAGACATGTAGGCTTCTATTATGCTATTATATACCTAGAATATGATATTTTCCACTCAACAACACAAAATGTAGCAAATTACTACTCCTTCATTTTCCTAGTTTAGTTTGTTTAGGGATCAACCAACAAACTAGAATTGCCTGGATTTATATCACAAATATATATTTTTTTAATTCATCGTTGTTCTTTCACTTACCTGAATTTTTATTTTAAAATTTTCAGTAATTTATCTAATGCTTTTTAGGAAGCAGTTCTGTCTTGACCATTTATTAATCTTTGTATGTTCAAATAGACTTTAACTTTTCCACTCATCTAATTGTTAATTCAGTTAGGTAGGATAAATCCATATGCTTAAAATCGAGACTTCCAAATCTAAGAAATAAATACTGAGATAATTGAAGGGAGGAATAAAAAGATTTCACTCTTACATTGCTTTCAAAATAGCCTTTAAATTTTCATACATTTTTCATTTTCATTTAAGTATTTTATAATCCCCCATATGATTTTTCCTGTGAATGTGTTTAATAACACAATGTTTAATTGTACATACCGTGTGTCTTGTCAATTTCATTTAGCTATTGTTTCTAATTTAATATCCCTGTGATCAGAACAAGGGCTTGGTATTATTTTAAAAATCATTAATATTTATATTGACCCACAAAATATAATCTATTTTACAAAACACTCCATGTGCACTAGAGAAAATGTATATTAAGTTGTTGAGAGCAGTTTTCTGTAGGTTTAATCCAAGTATTTTACTGTGTTATACAATGCCTCTTATTTCTTATTCTTATTACATGTGGTTGTGCTATCCATTATTTAAAATGGAGTAGTGACGTCTCCTGGTAATATCGATATCATGTTATGAATTAAAGTGTACTTTTCTAATAAAGTACTGATGGAAACAGAAGAGCTTGGGCAAATTAAAAAGGCATATGCATTGACAATATGAATGTAAATGATTAGCCATGCATGGATGCTTATGCCTATAATTCTAGCTACTCAGAAGGCTAAGACTTGAAAATCTTAGTTCAAAATCAAGGCAGGAAAATCTGTGAGACTCTTATCTCCAATTAACCAGCAAAAAATCATCTAAAATAAAGGTGTATCGCAAGTGGTGGTATGCTAGCATTGAGCAAAAACAATCAATCAACAATAACAAACAAACAAACAAAACACAACTAAGGTTCAGTAATGGCCCTGACTCAGTACAATCACCAATACACAAAAAAGAATGCCTTAAATTTTTTTGTTAAAATTCAATGCGCAGAAAAAAACAACATTATTTTGTTATCATTTAGCTTGCATATAAGCCCCAACATCTGTTCCACAGGGGCAAAGTAGAAGTATGTCTTGTGTTGCTGTGTGAGTAGATGATTAAACTTGTACATTAAGAACAATAAGCTCCTGTAATTACAATTCTCAGGAGGATGAGAGTTGAGTATTGCAGTTTGATCCCCAGGCAGTAAACCTGTAAGACTCTTACCTGCAATTAAAAAAAAAAAGCTGGAAGTGGAAGTGATTTTATGGATCAAATAGTCCATGGCTAGCCTAAAAGAAAAAAAAAGGCCAAGAAAGATCCCAAAGCCCTGAGTTCAAGCCTCAAGACTGGCACAAACAAACTAAAAATCAGTAAGCTTACATTCGATTAGTCATTTACTCTCTTGGTATCAATACCAATTGTTTCAAGAATTCTTCTCATTCTGATTCATTTCAATTTTACCTAGTAACAGCGCTAATAAAATATGAAGGAATACAGGATAAAGGACAGGAAAGAAAGCAATCTAGGCAAAATATTACGGAGGAAATTGTTTATCAACAAAATTTTAAGGCAGAGGTTTGACTGAAGTCAAAGGATACAGTTGTGGAGATTTAAAGGAAAAGTATTTTCATAAGTAGGAATAGCCTGCAAAGGCCCCCGTGGAATGACCTCCTGTTTGAAGAATAACCTGACAGCCATGTGGCTTGATTAGACTTAGGAAAGAAGTAGCAGATGAGATGGAGAGTCTGGAAGAGACCAAAGCATGACAAACGAAAACACCTAGCATTACCAGAGAGAAGTGCTTGCTTTCGATCTGTCCTGTCTTGCTTGGCCTCCAGGAAAGCAGTTTTGGCATCTGCTCCCAGTGCCTCCCTCTGGAGAACTCAGCACAAATCAACACCAGCTCACCTGCGTTTCCAATGATCAGAGACCTGCCAGGCCAACAGCAGCTCTGGGAATCCTTGGACTCCGACCTTAAAAATCAGGAGGGAGAGAGGGGTAGGCAGGGAGGGGAGGGGAAAAACATCAATAGGGAATTTGTCTTCCTTCCCTATAGGTAGTAGTCTTTCTCTTAAGTACTTCCTGTTGAGGCAAAGGTGGCTGTGCAGTTATAGTTATCGTCACTGGAAGCTGTCTACCCAATCTACCCAATCCTGAAGACCACGGAGTGCTACTGGGTGTTACACGAGAAAACATGAATGTTCTTGACTCTTTTACCTAAGAAACAAAAATTGTAAGATGGTTTGAGGATTCTTTGTGCACACACACACACACACACACTTCTGAAATTCAAAGACCTGTAAGGGAATGTGTCATCTATTTTTAAATTGTGCTAGTCCTTCTAGAAAGAAAAATGTGTAGAAAAGCTTTCATGTGACTATTGGGGAAGACAGCACAAAAAAATCTATTAGCTGAACATTAGCTAGCTACCTGTATAAACTTTCTAGAGAATGCTTCCACGCTGGTAGTAGGATAATCAATAGAGATAGATAGGTAGCCAGAAAAATAATGATACATGCAGCAAAATGGAAGAGAGGAAAATGGGGAGATTAAAGCACACCTCTTAATCATTGCACATGCAGAACAGCCCTGTGACAGTTGACAATCTGAAGGTGAAAAATGTTAAGCAACTTCCCAAGGTAATATAGAAAATAAATGATAGGCCAGGCAATGGTGGCTCACTCCTGTAATACTAGCTACTCAGGGGCTGGAAATTGAGGATTGACGTTCAAAGCAAGCCTGGGCAGGAAAGTCCATATGAAACTCTACCTTCCGTTAACCATCAAAACCCAGAAGTAGAGTTGTTGCTCAGCAAAATAGCTCAGGGACAGCACTGAGGTCCAGAGTTCAAGACCCATGACCAATGAGGGGGGAGGGGAGAGGTAAATAAATGATAGAACCTAGAATGAATCCTCGTCTTTGAGGCTTGGAGTTGTTATCTGATGTTTCTTATAGTAAGACATTTATTTGCTGATGGATCTAAGTCATAAATACCAAACAGGCTGTTGTAAAACTAAATTCTTACCTAATGGGTGGTAAATAAATATTATCCACATATATACACATGTATATATGAACAATATACATATAGTTAAGAAGTATATATGTTGAAGCAGAGAATAAAATGAGCAACTCAGGTTGTAATCATAGACATACATATGTACATGTATCTATGTACATATAGACAAAACACGTATAAATATATGTGAATGTATGTGGATGTGTATATATACCTACATGTGTACATATATAGACGTGTATGTCTCTCTCTCTCTCTCTCTCTCTATATATATATATATATATATTCCTTTTAGGTAAATAGGATTATAGCTTCTCAATCTACAGTTTCTGCGCTCTAATCAGTCCATACCATTGAAATGTCAAAGCACTTTTCAAAGCACTTTTTCTTCACCAAGCATTTTAAAATGCTTACAGCAATGAATCACACATTCATTACCCTGTTATTCTTTTTTTCATATATTTTTATTGTAATTAATAGAAGGGTTATACATTATATTCACCAGATAGAAGGTACATTACTTCACGTGCATTGATACCTTTCTCATGTCTTGGTCCCTATTCTACATAAGTTAATAAGAAACATCTGTTGATTTAAATATGTACCCAATGTATTATAAAACTCTTTCCAGATATTGCTATAGATACTAACCATTAAAGATTTTTACAAGCCGGGTGTTGGTGGCTCATGCCTGTAATCCTAGCTATTCGAGAGGCTGAGATCTGAGGATCAAGGTTCCAAGCCAGCCAGGGCATTAAAGAACATGAGACTCTTATCTCCAATTAATCACTAGAAAATAAAAAGTGGTGCTGTGGCTCCTGAGGTAGGGTGGTAGCCATGAGCTGAATTGCTCAGGGACAGAGCCCAGACCCAGAGTTCAAGCCCCATGATCCCCCCCGCCAAAAAAAAAGATTGCTACATACATAGCATACATTATCATGAGTTTTGGGGTTTTGTTTGCTATTCAAACCTTAGGCAATAATGGTTCAATACTCTTTTTTTGTACTATAATCTATATACTTAAAGAATCAGTTACACAACAATAAAAAACATAGGCTATTTTATTAATGAGTAGCCTTTTGAAAGCTCTATTCATACTGAATTATACTGTATATTTGAGTATAACACAAGTAAGTATACAAAATAAAAATAATGAACCTATATACTTATAATAATTGTTGAATATAAAAATTTACTTCTACTAATATTTGGTCAAGGAATAAAAATATCTTGAAGAGCTGGAAATCTATGAAAATTGCTTCACACATATTATTCCTGAAGCCTGCCTTTCGAAAGTAGTATCATATAATTAAATGACCTTGTCACATAGTTTTGTATTTTAGTCTTATATTCGAGACCTACATATTTAGCATGGATCATTCAGTGATAGTGGTAGATTTACATCATATTTTAAAAGAATAAAATCATATCTAATGATATTTAAGTAGCACTAGTCATATAACCAATTCAGCATATTTTAACATGTATCTAGTCAGTTTTACCAAACTGACTCAGTGAAATGTCAAGCAGTTTAGACTGCAGCTCTCCTTAACAGGATAAATTCTGAACCTTATGATATTTCCGGATTGTTAAGAACTACAACCAAATTTTAGCTCAATTATTAATCTAATTAGGAAGCTTCTCAGGAAACCCACCTTTGAAGAGGAACCATTTTCAAATACATCTTGGATGGCCTTGTATTTTATACTTCTAGACCAGCTGGCATTAAAAATTCAGCATCTCATTTTATTAAGGAAATCATGCCATAAATTCTTTTCGTTTTAAGAATGAATTTCTAGTCTCTTAAATGTTTAATGAAGATCTGAAAAAAAAAGTCAAAGATTAAAGGGAAACACTTAGAAACAACATATCAGAAAATGCAAGTCAAATCTTCATTTGACTACAAAAATGGTAAATTATTTTTGACATGAACAAATGTGCAAGAGACTGTTTTTATCAGAAAATCTTAACCTGAAGGAAAGTTGAAATATATTATTTAACCTTCTACATGTGTAGAACTATTAGACTGCCAAGTAGAAATATGTTGTCTTTGTTAAAGTTTCATATTTTCAGACAGAATGGGAAAACAAAATTTATTTGTCCTCCTGTGACAGCCAGATTCTTTGTTTAATTTCCATTTGTTTCTTTGGTAACTAAAACACCTTGAAATTACCTTCTCTAGCGCGGAAGAATGATTTTTCCCCCTACCTCTAGCTGTCAGAGTGATTAGAATTTTAATTAGCAGAGTAGAGTACAGGGAGGAAAATGAATGAAAAAAAAAAAAACTCTCACACACAAAAGATTTCCAGTTGGAGGAGAAACAAAGGGGCTGCTAAGCTGCCTCACAGCTTGGCTGAGGGACACATGACTCCCTGGTCTCAATTCCCTGCTTCAACATACTACTGTCCTTTAGCCTCAGAGAAGGGTATGAGACGAAAGGCACCAGAGATGTCCTAGCTGTCACTCAAAGCAGAAAACACTTTTCAAAGCTCCTGGTTCTGAGCACCTCTAGTTCAATGTCATTATCAGTCTTTGCATGCTCAGTGACCTCCTGCGCACCTTAAATCCAACCAGCAAAAGACAGGTCTCATGAACTATTCAAACAAATATTCTTAGAGGGTTTATAATATCCCAAGTCTTGGACATTCCTTTAGAACCAGTATGAAACACGACGGGTATTTCAAAATAGATATTCAAGAAATAGAGAATACGTGTTAGTTGTTAAATGTGACGTAATTGACTGTCAGAATATTCCTGAAAAAAATCTTAGACAAACCGAATTGTCAGTTTAATGGTGTCAGTCTATCTAGCATCTTGCATCTATCTTCCTATCTAAGCATCTCTCAATCAGTGTATCTGCCTATCATTTTACCTGTGCTGTGAGCACATGTGAGTGTGTGTATGACTGTGTGTGTGTGTGTGTGTGCATGTGCGTTTGTAGGTGTGTGTCAGTGTGAGACAAAGAGAGATGTTTATACGTCTCAGTTCTGCTCTGGATTGCAAGTAGCTTTGGAAGTCTTATAGCATCGGAATTTTGTGGCTTCAGTCACCTGTGTACGTTTGGCCATGGTTCTCAGAACATTAAGAGAATTTCAAAACTCTGAACCTCAGTTTATCATGTTAAAAGTACCTGATGACATATACCAGGTAGATGTTTTAGAAAGTAACTGTGAGAGCTGAATTATGCTTATCACAATGAAGACTGTGCATGAATAATTGCCAATAGATTGCAAGTAATATGAAAAGTTCTATGCAGCAACAGGGGATAGCAATTTAAACCAAGCTGTGAAGTATAGAAAATATTTAGATGGGCAGAAATGAGAGGTGATAATTTGTGAAATAAGCAAAACCATAAAAGATGAGGGTCTGATGTGAGAGTGATGAGTGACATAAAATACACAGATCATAAAACCCAAAAGTTGGAAGACAATTTGATCTAGTGGGCTAAATAAGAACAAATATATTAGGGATTTCAGGCCAAGATGGGTTGGGCAATAGTCTGTAGACAACAGAATTCTTTGGGGAATGGTCAAGATGTAAAAATAGCCCCATGTCTCAGAAGCATTGTAATAATATCTATATCGTGCATGGAATGCATATTAGCTAATCAAAAAGCTGATACCTGGAAGTTATCAATCTAAAGCCAGACTGGGGAGAATAGTTCACAAGATTCCATCTGTGAGCAACCAGAAAAATGCTAAACTGAAGGTATGACTCAAGTGGTAGGGCATCAGACATGAGGATTCAAATCAAGTGAGAATGTGCAGCTTTAAATTCCTAGCCCTGGTATGGACACAGTGCAAAGAAATTGAGATGACTAAAGGTGTGCCATTGGTAACACACATGAAGAAAGATGGTGAAGATAGAACCAGGCTAGAAAAAGAGACATTCGAGACTATTCAGGTGAGTCTGTGATGACTTTTCAAGCTTAGAAAACATGAAAAAAAAAACTGTGATGCTATTTTTAGAAATAGCAGTTACTGCTGTTTACAAAAAAAAAAAAAAAAAAACCAGAAGGAAAACCTAAAGAAAGTGTTAAAAGTCTTGAAGTTCTTCATTGTAGGATGAAGCAATTTTACAGTCATGGGATGAATATTGTTTCAACAGAGCTGCTGCTAGACAAGATATAGGTTCCCCTTTGAAACTTAATTACTTCACTCCTGACACTTAAATCCCATTTATTGGATTCGTTTTTAATTGATTGCTAAGGACCACTCAAAGCACTGCGAAAATCCAACTTAATTTTCAAGTTGCATAATGTATAATATTTCATTATTCTTAAGATAAAGCTAAGCTATTAGTATTCCTTTTACTAAACCTATAATTCAATATTGTACAATTGGGATTTATATTAATAGTAGTATTATTCTGGAATTGATGAATTTAGGATGTGGCAAAGTACCATGTATTTATTTTCTAGCACAAAAATTGAATTAAAAATAGATTCATTCAAGGCAAATAAAAATGCATGGCTATTTATGCAAAACTGAGAGATTTTTCTAAGTATTCGAGTAATAATTGATTTAAATTCTAGTTTATATATATTTTGTATTGCAGTTGAAATCTGGGCTAAGGAGTTAAAACTACAAGGCTTTCAACAAATGGATCATTGTCCAAACTCTGGTAAATGTGCTACTGGTGAAACAAATTGGTTTGCTGACCTTTAGTCAAGTAACATAACGCATGACATATTTGTAATTTATGGAAATCAATCCATAGAGAATTTTTAGTTTCATGTAATTATAGACTACTGCAAGATCTAAATAAAGGTGAAGAAAAGGTCTTTGGGAAAGTAATGGTACACTGTTGATAAAAACCAAAAAAGCAAAGTTCAAAGCACTGATCCATGCAATGCATCTTTAACTACTGGTAAGAGGCCAATAATTGTACGGAAAGGCAAGTTGCCAGCTGTGTTTTACTGCATACATTTTAGGGCACCATTGAAATGGTAACCTTAAACTCAAGAGTGTGTGTGTGTGTGTGTGTGTGTGTGTGTGTGTGTGTGTGTGTGTGTGTGTGATGGGTGGGAGAGAGGGATGACAAGAACAAATCTATCACCTACATACAAATTGTAATAGAACTTGGCATAATAGAACTTTCATCTGCTTTTTGTAAGTGCCATTTTTTTCAGATAGTCAACAACCTCATCAGGACATGTCTTTTTGGCAGAAAGCTCTGAATTTCGCAGGTTTCAGTTCAAAACCAGGCTCTATCAAGTTTTTTCAAAAGTTTACTCTTGTTGCATACACAAGTAGTTAATCTCCCTGAAGTTTCCAGAAAAATCTCAGAAACATACATGTAACCCTGTAGGTATTTTTTTCTCCCAAAAGAACTTGAGCAAAAGCCATGGAAACAAACTTCTCAGAATGTTCTCTAGAACCTTTGTCACCAAAAATGCCACACTTCATGCATTATGTGAGTCTGGACACTCCAGGAACTTGCCTAGCTCTTCTGGCTTTCAGTATCTCCTCCTTCTTTTCCTGGTTATCACAATTCCTTATTGTTGCTGTTGCTTGACCTGCATGCTGTCAGACGGCTTTTCTGAATGTTGGCACCTAATTTTTTTTGCTTTGTGTCTTATCTCCAACATTTAAATACCTGGCACATATAAGTTGCTCAAGAGCTTTTTTTAGAGTAATTTTTATAAGATTTTTGTGACTGATAAATATTAAAATGCCCTCTGTAATTCAACTTTTATTAGGCTCCCAACTTCCAATTCCAATACCAGAATTTAGTGTGTGCATAGTCATAAATTATCCATGCATTCTAAAGTAATTCTCAATAACTTTTTCCTGACATCAATGTGCCATCTATTTTATTTTCATCTTAAGGAAGTTTTTATTTTTGTACTAGTCATGGTATTTTTCTTTTTATTTCTCCTACTGAACACAGTAAAAGTACTGTAATTACATTATTAGGGATAATCCAGTTACTACAAGGTAGTATGCATCTAACTGATGAAATGTACACTATAAGAAATAAAAGACATTCAAATGTTCCTAGTTATTTTTAACTTGGGCCTGGAATTTATGAAACACAAAATGCAAGCAACACTTCTCATTGTTGTAGTTCTAGATGAATCTACACTAGCATTAATGCCCCCCCACACTCCTATCTCTCTGTGTGTCTCTGTTTCTATCTCTCTGATTCTCTCTCTCTCTCTCTCTCTCTCTCTCTCTCTCTCTCTCTCTCTCTCTCTCTCTCTCTCTCTCTCTCTCACACACACACACACACACACACACACACACACACACACATATAAATCACTTCTACTCATGTTTTTTCACCTGAAATAGCAACAAGACTCTAACCATATGGGAGTTAGGAAGTATTATCTCACTATGTGCTAAGTAGGTGAATTAAAATAACCTGAAATAAAAATTAATGCCTGCTACATAACTTAAATATTTTAACTAATATATCGCTATCTTGACTTTTTTGGGAAGAAAGTAAATTATGAACATGTCACTAACCCAGAAATAGTCTATATGTTTTAGGAAAAAGAAAAAAATTTAATTAGCCAGAAAATTAGTTCCCCAAAATTAATTAACATTCCAACCTACAGTTTAAGAGAAATGTTTGTCAACCAAATAAAGAAATGTATATCCATTTAAAGATGCAATTGAACTAGTATTTTTTAAAACCCAAACAATAGTCTTCATTACAATCATTAAAATTACACATACTATTTCTTGAAAGGAAATTAGATTTCCATGGTCTTTATAAGGTTACCTCTCAAGATGGTACACAACCTGGAAAGTAGCAGGCAGTTTAATAAAAATACTACTACTAGCAAAACTGTGGAAGATGTGGAGCAACTGAAGACTTATGCAATTCACTGGGTAGCAAGAGTGGTTGGTGATTTAACTCTCTTGGACATGAATGAATGCTAGGGGGAAATGTTAATGCAGTTGATTTGTGCTACTCTCTAGAAAGGTCTACCTGACAAATGCTAGGAAACTATAGCCAAGCATGGTGGCTCACGCTTGTAATGCTAGCTACTTAGGAGGCTGAGTTCTGAGAATAGCGGTTCAAAGCCAGCACGGGAACTAAGGATAGAGTGGCAGCCTTGAGCTGAAGAGCTCAGGGACAACGCCCAGGCCAAGTCCAAGCCCTATGACCCACCAAACAAACAAACAAGAAAACTAGGACCTTTGATTAAGGAGTGCTGCTGACTCGGAGTCTCCCAACCATATGGTAGAAGGTAAAATAAAAACCACTATTTTAAATAAATCTCACTTTATGAGCTTATCACCAACCAACATTCCCATAGGCTATTTGCAGACAGATTCCAAAAGAGCTGCTAATAAAATATGTGTAGCTCAGCCTTCCAAATTAAAAAAAGGGTGGAGAGAGGTAGAAAATATCTCATAAAGGGCAGTAAGAAGCTCTTCGGAGCATGTAAATCATAGCTACATTTCAATTGACTCCAAAATAGAACATTCATCTATTCTCCAATGATCAAAGCCCAATACAGCCATTCATCCCAGAAGAAGATATTACACAAATGTCCAGAATATTTCTCAGGAAAACAGATGCTGTTTTCTTTCAAGACTGAACTGAGTTTTCTTACTTTAAAAAATTATACTTTTTATTATCTTTAAATTGTTGTTCAGAGGCATTACCTTTCAACAACTCAGTCTCTGTATACAACGCCTCCCAAGCACATTCACTCTTTCATCATTCTGAGCTCAGTTTTCTACACATATCTGACACTTGCTGTTGTTGCCATTCTCAGTGAGGGAGTTATATTTCTTGATAAGTAATATAAATTACTGATTGGAAATGATAAATGATGTTTATTGTTGCTGAAGAAAGGCGAATGTGGCATTGATTCCTCACCAAGAATAGAGTAAAAGGAGTTTGTCAGCAATTAGAAATGCTGAATCCTCACAAATATGGCTTGTTGAATTTGGCCACTGCAGGCTGGTATGCACAGGGGGAAAAAAAACTCTACCAAATAGAGCAAAAATAAAGAGAACATGGTTGGAAGGGATGTATTGCTAATATACTGCTATATAGAAAAGGATAAACATGGAGTGAAAACTCATTGAACAGATTAGCATACCTTTCCCACAGGTGCACTAAAAGATTCTTTGAGATAAGTTCTTTAAATTCCTGAGAAAGAAAGCACATTTTAAAACCAAGTGGTACCACATTTGTTTCCTTTTATCCCTGGTTGCCTGCTACTTTGCTCTAGCTCTTAGATTTCATTTTTTATATAATTTTTATTGTAATAGAAGGGTTACATTATATTCACCAGATAGAAGGTGCATTACTTCACGAACATTGATACCCTTTCTCATGACATGTTCCCCTTTTCCCTCCATTTTTAACAAAGGAAACAGGCTCGCACATTTTCTGAGCATACCAATTAGGAAAGATGGAGGTCTGATGAGCCCAGGTGGAAATGCATAAAGATAGTACTGGTTTTCTCTTCCAAGAAGACAGATCTTTATGATTTTTCAGTGTAGTGAGGGGAAATGCAGTGAGCTAGAATTTATGTACTTTATATCAATATGTAGCTCAGGTTTTGAGTCCTGGCGCCATGTTAGAATCACCAGGGGAGACTGAAAATGCCCATTTCCTGGCTCGACCTTCAGAGTTTGACATGAATGGTAAAGAGCCAGGGATAATACTCAAGTGAGAAACATCTTCCTAGGGTGCAAACCGATATACACAGGAAGGGGTTTGATAATTTTATTAGACTATTTGTGTCTAGCCGTTGGTTGAGATAGTCTCATGAACTTTCCTGCTCTGGCTTGGATATTAGACAATGGTTTATTTGCCTTAAAAATCAAAAAAGAAGACCAAGCCATTTGGTAAGTAAAAATCGTGTCAAGACCTGAAAGATTTCCTTTCCTTTTCTTTTTTCTTTTTCTTTTCTATTATTTGAGGAGGCGGGGAGAGGAATTCTGAGAACGTTAAAGGATGATTTGTAGGAGTTAATAGAAGATTTGCGATTAGCATAACTTGACCTGGGTTTTCCCATCTGGCTTTGTGGCCTAACACTATATTCACATCCGAAAGTGGGTATGATGATGCCAGGGATTTTCTGAGAGATGGTGTAGAAATATTGCTTGGACTTGTATCCACAAACCACCCGCCTTATCACCATTGTTCAGTAATTAACATATTTTTGTTTTTAGATGCAACTGAGCCATCGGTTCCTTTAGGAAATACATCTGTAATCCTGACAGACCCCACAAAACAAAACAAAAATAAACCAATCCTAACAAAGGCAAAGATACTTATCAACAGAATTGAGGGAAAACATTTGTGACAGGAACAGGAAATTATGGCAGAAAGGAAGCCATTATTTTCCTGATATGTACATCTGTTCAAAGGCAAGTTTAGTCATCAGCCTGCATTGCAAAATATATTTGTATTCCTAAAATATCCCATTTTCGTCTAGACTGAATTGATGTAGAAAAAAGAAATTAAGACATTTGACTGCAAATGCAAAGTAGAGAAAGATTTTATCCCAAATTTGAAATGCTAAGATGAGGACTCCCTGAAATAAAACCAAGAGAAAGAGAGATCTCATAACACACTGAAAGATAATCCCCAATCCGATTTCACTAGTAGACAAGTAGTTTAGAAAACCCCAAAGAACGACTTTTTCCAAGGAAAAATATTTAACATTACCACCCTCCCTCCACAAACTAAATACAAAGAGGTTGGGTCAAACTTTTGTTAAAACTCTGAGCCACACAGAGATGGAGGCCTAGAACTTGATCTCTGAGTATTACATAAATAATTTGGGTTATGTCAATAAAACATCTCCAAGGCTACCATCTCTTAAAAGTTAACAACCAGAGTGGGAGGGGAGCTCTGTGTCTCTCAAGCCTTTAAAAATATTTCTTTACATAATAATCTCTCTGTAAAATGGATCTATTTGTTTCAGTTTCCCCCTGCTCTATACTACACGTGGGACTACTTGCAAATGGAGTGCCTGGAGGGATCAACACAGTTTTCTAAAGCAAACATAACACAAGTGCTATTCATGGGTTACATACTCCACAGCTGCAATACGGAATGTGTAGGAGCGGCCCCTAATGGCATTCAAATCATGTACTAACAGTTCTCAAGTGTCAGGTGGTTTTCATTTTCTAGCTAGGGCAAGAGAAATTCATGTGCTGATTTCTTACACTGAACAGCTTTGTAACTCCTGCAGAGTGAAGGCTCACTGTGTTTTCTGGGTCCCTTTTATGGCAGATAAATTTCACATATGATTCTGATTTAGCTGGCTTACTCCTCTAGCCATCGTAACTGCCCTCTCCCTTCTCCCTTCTAAACCAGTTCTTAAATACACCTATTTTCTGAACCTACTTCACCTTTAGAGCCAAACCCAAATACTTAACCTTTCCCAAGGACTTCCTGTTATCTAGAAACAATTACTCCTTGTATTATAAAACAAATCTTTCTGTATAGCTCTTCTGGAATTTTCTGGGAACTGAATAGACGCTCTTTTAGACTAATGATGTCTCCTTGTGCCACCACAGAACTTTTCCATTTTATTTGATAGTCAGTTTGGGTCACTGCTCAGTTTGGATTAGAACTCAGTTTATTTCCACTTCTGAAGTGTCTGTGGTTTCACCAAATTTAGTGGTAACTGGTGCCTGTCATGGAACTTGAAAATATTAGATAATGTACCCACTACCTGATGAATGTAACTGTAACCCCTCTATACATCACCCGAACAATAAAATACATTTTATAAAAAGGAAACCATTAGAAGATCATCATCTCAACCTTCTTTGCAGTATTGGTGAGATATTCAGGATTCACACATATCAGAGGAACATGAGTGAGGCTAAGGTGGAATGATCCTACAGAGAGCAGATGTGGAGGAATTCCCTCTGGTGGTAAAGGTAGCATATAAGGAATTCTTCAATAGCCTTACAAAAGAGGTAGTTGGTGAAACACTGGATCTTGTGTCTGGACATTGGCTAACCCACCCCAAACCACGGCTACAGTGTTCAGGGCTTTGCTTCCATATATCTCATGACCATCCATTGAAGTTTCCATGAGTTTCAACACATCCTTAAAAACAGACTTTTCTATTTTAAAATATTGGAGTCCCTCACTTGTAGTTAAGAGCCCTGTATGATACAAAAGTCACAGAAACCATAACTTGTGTTTTAATTTCGAGACCAGGAGAACATTATTTAAATCATCTTTTATTTTTTTTAATTTACCAAATAGTCACACTATCTGGCATACTCAGGTTGTTCAAAGTTCACTAAATGAATGATTTATGTGGATTTTAATCTCCCTTTTCATAAGCTCAACGAGATGCACACCATAGAGATACATGTTTAAGTCAAATGAGCCAATGAGTTGTTGTTTCTTAACATTATGTTCTGTTGACTCCTAAGAGTGCTAGATCTTGAAGAATGAAGACTTAAAACCAAGGTCATTAAAATACATATGAAGTTCACTGCCAGGACTGTTATGGTACACAAAGGGAATGTGGAAGGAGCATGTAGGACCCTAAACAGAATCCTCACTGAGCACAGGCATTGATGATGATGTTTCTATGACTGTGACAGAAGGAAACTTACATTGTCAGAGGATCTACAAGAGGGAAATGGCTTCAAAAATCATCTCCTTGATGGGAAAACAATTGAGAGAATCCTTAGTAAGGCTACTGGGGCCTCCTGTGATAGGAGCTGCACATCTATTTTGTGCCTCAACCATATTTTTATTACCTGACTCTATAATAAATTCAATCAGGACTATGCAAAAGAAGTACTTTGCAACATGTTTGTTTCCTTTGAGAAAACCACAGAGATATATGTATGTGTTTGTGTGTGTGTGTGCATCTGTGTCTGTCAGTTGTTTCCAGTGTGAAAAGTTTTGAGACATGTATCACACGTTTACTGATGACAGACAGTATTGTTGTTGAGTGTTGTCAGAAAACGTGTGATACGGCCGGGAGTTTGGCCTAGTATGCATGAAAACCCGGGTTCGATTCCTCGGTACCAAATACATAGAAAAAAGCCGGAAGTGGTGCTGAGGCTCAAGTGGTAGAGCTCTAGCCTTGAGAAAGTCCAAGGACAGTGCTCAGGCCCTGAGCTCAAGCTCAGGACTGGCAAAAAAAAAAAAAAAAGAAAAAGAAAGAAAGAAAACGTGTGGTACATGTCTCAAAACTTTTCACTGCAAAGGAAACCTGTGTTATAAAAAGTGAATAAAGTAGCTATGATGATTTAAGACTTTGAAGACTTTATTTAAAATACATAACACTTAATCTTGTCTACATATAGAATCTAGATAAAGAAGATTATCTAGATACCATTTCATTGAATTGCCAACTGCCAAGGATCTAAACGCCAGTTTGGGGTCACACCCATGCCTACTGTGTGCCTTTCAATTTGCACCACAGTCCAGAACATAGGAATTCTAAACATTTGCAGTTGAAGAAATATAGCTTTGGGGAAGAGGAAGAACTTGCCCAGTATTACATTGTTAGAAGGATATTGAGTCAGGATTTCAACATGAATGTATCGTAATCCATTCTACTTTTTCTTTTTTCTTTCTTTCCTTTTTTCCTTTTTTTGTGGGTCATGGGGCTTGAACTTGGCCTGGGCGCTGGCCCTGAGCTCTTCAGCTCAAGGCTACCACCCTACCCTTAAGCCATAGCCCCACTTCCCATTTTCTAGAGATTAATTGGAGATAAGAGTCTCAGGTCCTCAGATATTAAACCACAGACCTATAGCCACCTAATCTTTGACAAGGGAGCCAAAAAAATAGACTGGAAGAAAGACAGCCTCTTCAACAAGTTGTGCTGGCAGAACTGGTTAAGCACATGCAGAAAACTAAGGTTGGATCCTTCTTTGTCACCCTGCACTAGAATTAACTCCAAATGGATCAAAGACCTGGAGGTAAAAGCTGACACACTGAAAACTGTACAAGAAGGAATAGGAGATACACTAGGCCTCCTTGGCACAGGTCGAAACTTTCTTAACAAGGACCAAGAATCACAGCAAATCAGAGAAAGGCTGGATAAGTGGGACTGCATTAAACTGCGGAGCTTTTGTATGGCAAAGGACATAGCTAGTAAATTAATTAGGAAGCCTACAGAGTGGGAGAAGATCTTCACCAACCAAACAACGGACAAAGGCCTCGTATCTAAAATATATCAACAGCTCAAAAAATTGAATCACTCCAAAACTAATCTCCAAAGTAACAACCATCCCATTAAAAAATGGGCCAACGACTTAAAGAGAATTTTCTCTGAAGAAGAAACAAAAATGGGCTATAGACACATGAAGAAATGCTCAACATCTCTGGTCATAAAAGAAATGCAAATCAAAACAACTCTAAGATTCCACCTCACTCCAGTTAGAATGGCCAGGATCAGGAAAATGAATAACAACAGATGCTGGAGGGGATGTGGCCAGGAGGGATCACTACTACACTGTTGGTGGGAGTGCAAACTCATTCAACCACTATGGACAGCAATATGGCAGTGCCTCAAAAGGCTAAAGATAGAGCTCCCCTATGACCCAGCAATTCCACTACTTGGCGTTTACCCAACCTTCCAGAAACTAGGGCATACTAAATCCACTACCACAACAATGTTCATTGTAGCATTATTCACCATAGCAAAAATATGGAACCAACCTAGATGTCCCTCAGTTGATGAGTGGATCAACAAGTTGTGGTATTTGTACACAATGGAATTCTATGCTGCTGTCAGAAAAAATGACATCGCCTCATTTGTTAGGAAATGGAAAGACTTAGAAAAAATCATATTAAGTGAAGTAAGCCAGACTCAAAGGAACTTAGCCTCAATGGTTCCCCTCATTTGTCATAATCAGTAGAAACCTTGGGCTCTACTAGCAGAGATCCTCAATAGAGCAAAACCTTGATACATAAGGCCATATAGTATGAAGCTAATTGAAAAGACCTCCAGGATATTGAAACAAAAGCCATATAATGAATGATTGTTGTCCTTAATGTACTATGTTATCTCTCATCTCTTTTGCTGTCCCTTGGTTATCTCATATTGTTACAGTATCTCACTTTGTTATCTGATATATTGGATTTATTTGTATTTGGTTATTTGAAATTGGATAGGGAAGGGGGGAAAACCAAGACGGGGGAGGGGTAGAGGGGAGGGTAATGGGGACCAAGACATGTGAAAGGGTATCAATATATGTGAATTAATGCACCTTCTATCTGGAAAATATCATGTAACCCTTGTATTAATTACAATAAAAAAAAGAAAAAAAAAAGAGTCTCAGGTCCTTTTGGGCCAGGTCTGGCTTTGAACCTTGATCCTCAGATCTGGCTCCTGAGTGGCTAGGATTACAGACACTGTACCCGGCTTCATAATCCATTCTTTTCTAGTTCACTACATCCTGGATTAGTGGAGGAAATATAGCCTTCCTTTCACTAACTCCCTTCCTTTAATAGATGCAGAATTAAAATAAATGGGCCAGGCCCAGTCTTCTCAAAACAATGGCACATATGTGAAATAGAAACAATGAGTGGAAAATGATTTGGATCTTATTGTTTCAGTGTTCAAGTTAATTATATATCTTCACATCTGGTATTTCTGTTTAGTTGTTTCTCTACAATCTAGCACAGTTCTCAACAATATATTCTTGATAAAATAAGTTAAAGGATAACATACTCTAGCAACAAAATCTACCATTTATAGTTATTAGACTAACTTTTTATAAACTAGTAACTATTGAATTTGCATATAGGGTAAAATTTATTATTAGGTACATGTAGTTGAAGAGACCCTGACATTTGACATCAACTGAAAATTTAAAGCAATCAAAATCAAAATAAAAAAGTTACATATTTTATATGTTTCATTTAGGTATTATTAACAGAAATTAAAACTTAAAAATTGAGGAATAACAACTTGTCCTAGTTATTGGATTGGGATTAATGTATTATCTCTTGTTTAATTTACTTATCCCTAAAAGAAGTTTTGAGAAAACCGGTATGTTCAGAGAAAGAAACAAGAGAGGATTCAAAATGGAAAAGAAAAAGTTGATTATCCAGGAAAGAAGTCAACAAAGGAATATTTGATGAATGATGTCAAAATTCAGAAATCTTTTTGCAAACACAGGCATTTTAATTCTTCTGAACACCTTTCAAGGCAAATCAGGTTTGAATGGGAGCACAAACACAGTTAAGTATCACTGCTTGTCTCTAAGTGGAAGGAAAACAGGTATAAAGGCTTACCTCTGGTCCTTACTCTCACCCATGCCCCAGCCTCCAGATACCATCCATCATTCCCTGGAAGAATTCCAAGGCAGCTGCAGTCTTGTTAACTCTTCTCCTACTATTTCAAGTATCCATATTAGTCTTCACCCTTTATTCTAGTCTCCTACTATTTCAAGTATCCATATTAGTCTTCACCCTTTATTCTAGGAAGGCAGCCTATGGTTATCCAGTCTTAGTTTGGGATTGGTGCTGGTTGTTGTTCTGATAGCTACATCGACATTACTGCAGTTCTTCACGTTGCATCCTGCTCTTCAACTGGTCATCACTGGTCTCATCGCAGTAGGGAAAGGGCCTCACTCAATTCCGTGGATGTCTCCAGGGAATATCCTCACACCGTGATTCAGACAGTACCTTCTGCAACATGCTTTTCCATTCTCCTTCCTTGAAAGTAAGATATCAGCTTATAAGTGAATTCAAAAGACGACTTGTTTATTATTTTCTTAAAAGATTTTGCACATCTAGAGGGGTGGGGGGGGGAGGGAAATGGGGACCAAGACATGTGAAAGGGTATCGATGTATGTGAATTAATGCACCATCTATCTGGCAAATATCATGTAACCCTTCTATTAATTACAATAAAAAATATATGAAAAAAAAGATTTTGCACATCTAAAAACAACCAAGCCACATTTCAGGACAAAGGAAGAATACATTAACAAGTAAAACTCCTCACTAGAGGAGAGTGATTTCCCATCTATCCAATGAACACATTAGCTTATTGCTTTTTGGACAGCATTAATCTGTAATTTCAAATAATTGTTTTTTAGCTGGGTGTCATGGCTCCCAACTATAATCCTAACTATTCTGAAGGTTCAGATCTGATGATCTACATGTGAAGCCAACCTGGACAGAAAAGGCAGTGAAACTCTTACCAGAAATTCACCAGAAACAAAAGTCGGGGTGGGATGCCTCTGGAAGAGGAGCTTTGGCTCAAGTGATAGAGTGTTAGCCTTGTGCAAAAAAGTAACATCACCCAAGTCCTGAGTTCAAGACAGAATAACGGAAAGACAGACAGACAGACAGACAGACAGACAGATCAATCTAGATATCTGGAGTAATCTAGGTGTCCTCCTAAGTTTCCTGTGGGAATACTTTGTAAGTCCAGTTCTTGCATAGTTCCTAACATGGAATATAAAGCTTTGCCCTCCAATTTAAGATAACATTTTAGTTCATACAATTTCACCAGTTTGACCTGTAAAGTATAGCTTCCTTTTCTTTCTTTTTTCTTCTTTTACTTTGTATCCCTCCTTCATTTTCTTCCTTCCTTCCTTCCTTTCTTCTTTCCTTCCTTCCCTCTTTCTTTATTGCACCAGTCCTAGGGCTTGAACTTAGGGCCTAGGAACTTTCTTTGAGCATCTTTTGCTCAAGGCTAATGCTCTAGCACTTCAGCCAGAGCTCTACTTATAACTTCATGTGTGCATGTGTATGGGGGGCGGGGAGAGGGATAGTTTATCGAAATTAAGAGTCTCACAATGTGTTTTCCCTGATTAACTTTGAATTGTGATCCTCAGATCTCAGCCTCCTGTCCTCTTTTTAGAATAAAGATTTCAAAATACTTTTTAGCAATGTTTGTAAAGTGCAGGAAATTTGAGTATATCACTCAATAAAGTTTTACACATGTATCACCCTGTTCAAGATGTAAACCATCTCTCCTCACCAGCAATCTTTCTCTAGTTAGAACCCAGAGATAATCACTTCTATTATTTTGTCATATGGTTAATTTTATAGTATATGTATATAAAGTGTCATTTTTAGTTGGAAAAATAGATTCTATCAACTAGGCTTAAAAAGTAATTTTTCTCTCTCATGAGCTCCTATTCTACACTTCATAATTCTCAGCGTGTTTATCATTCTATCCAGACCTAATTAGAACTGACATTGCAGCCAAACCGTTTATAAAGCCAGGCCAAACAGGTATCAGGAGCTTATTGAATGGGTTCAAAACAACACATTCTCTACAGAAGAATAGCCATTTCTGGTTCTAAGTAACTAAGCAACAAAACCAGAGCAGGGGTTCCATGGTCTGTTTGGCTCAAATTCCATCTCTTCTTCACAGTAACTGTGTGGCCTTGGGCTGTTCTTCTTCTTCTTGGAAAGAGAACTGGTACAAAACATAGGCTCTGACCTCCTATCAGTGACCAGCCAGAAGCTATGCTAAGATGGCTAAAAATGAGAAGAGATTTAAATCAGCATATTGATCCCTCTTATGCCTATATACATTGAGGTGGTTGAGCAGGTTGTCTTTCTGCTGGAGTCACTCTTAGGGTTCTTTCAAGTCTCCTTTTTTTTTGTTGCTCTGTTGTTTGTAACAATTCTTATTTTAATCCCAGGCTTCTATACTCTCTTTTTCCTTACTGACTGCACTTGTTTTTCATAAGGAAAGAAATGGTTTTTATTTGCCACTTTCCATGTGACTGTAATACATTTGCAATCGGTTAGTGTTGGGAAGGAAGTGGTCAGGATGCTAGTGTTAGTCAGAATAAAGAATTCCTACCATCTTGTTGCATCATCCTTTTCCTTACAGGGCTTACAGCAGGAGATCCTGCCCAGGAAAACCACCCTTCACTGCTAGCCTCTAGAGTTTTTTGTTTGTTTATTTGTTTTTTCTTGTTGTGGTGGAAGAGGAGTCTTTTCCCCACCGCTAGGCTCAATTGTGCCTGATTTGGTCAGTGAAGATCCTTACTATGGAGCAAGGTCTTCCAAAGACATCCACCCATGAGTGTGTGTGACTGGGTCAGAGGGCTGCCCAGTCAGTTGTGGGCATCCAGAGTCATGCCCACATGAGCCTCAGATCATCACCCATATGCTCTATGTGCCAAAGCCCCTCCATCAAACCTAGATGGGTAACATAATGGGACTCATTGACTGGTAATTCAGGAGACTGGATCAAGATGTTGGATGGCTTCTCCAGTAGGCTCTTTAGCTTGTTGAAGGCCACGGACTCCATCTTTATATGTTTTCTCTGTGTAATTAAGTCCACAGTTCTTCTTGCTTATCAGTTATAGTAAATGAAGATCTATCCTATTGCTCCTCTTTATTGTGGTTACCCTTTCAAAATCTCCGTTTCCAAATATGGTCACATTCTGAGATACTGGAGTTAAGCCTTCAATGATCTGGAAATACAATATAGCCCACAATAGTAATGGGCACTTTCTAGTCACAGGGCAACTTCTGAGATTATTTCTGCCAGCTGACTTCTCTAAGAAAGATCTGGGTTAATCAAGAAAGAGAAAGGGAAGGAGAGAGAGAGAGAGAGACAGAGAGAGAGACAGAGAGAGAGAGAGAGAGAGAGAGACAGAGAGAGAGAGAGAGAGAGAGAGAGAGAGAGAGAGAGAGAGAGAGAGAGAGAGAGAGAGAGAGATTGTATTTGCACATGTCCATCTTTCTGTTTCCTATCCAATAGCCTGAGAAATCACCTAGATTACTTTAAAATGTCTCATCTACAGCAATTCGCCATTTGGAGGCTGTAAAGCAGAAGTAGCTGGACTGGCTAACCTATCTGGCATCATTTTCTTATCCTATGATATGAAGAAATCAAATGACCAGCAGCCTGGGAGAATACAAAATGAAGTTTGGCTCCAACATGGTTACATGGTCAGAGCAGGTAAGACTGTTTTAATCAGCAATGAGGGGAAAATGCTTACACCTCTAATGAGATGCAGGCTGTCATAGCTGAAGCATTCCTGCCTGGCACTTATGCCCTTGGGCACTTGTCCAGTCTCCACAGGAACAGTCGTGCCTGAGCAGGACAGTGGCTTTCAAGATGAAATTCATGTGCATAAGATTTCCCAGTCTATTACTTCCAGTTAGTGAAACGTAGTCATTCTAAACATATTGAAGAGAAAAAAAAATTTCCAGTCTGTACTGAAATAAGATTAAAAAGTAAAAAATAGCTTGTGATGTAGCCACATTATCATAGCTAAAAGGAAAAGAAATTAATATCCTTGCTTTCTCTTCCCTGTGGCAAATCTTGGGCTGAAAGTATAAAAATATTGCATATTAACATTGGTTGATTATTAGGAATAAAAATAATGGAAACAAAATGCTGTATCTCATATCCATAATTTCCTTTCACAGAGTGCTGTCTTATCATTTTAGGGAGAAAGGGCAAAATCAGTCCATAATGAAACTATTTATTACAACATTCTATTTCCATAACATACTTGTTCTCACTGCCTTTAATATAAATGAGAACTAAATAAAGTGCTCTTTAAAGTATATATTTTGCTTTAATATATAAACAGACAAACCCATTCAATTCAGTGAAGCAGGATGAAACATTAACCTTCTGAGAGCTAGGGTTCATGACTAAGGATTGACGAAGTGATTCTGGGTTTTATCAAATCACTTAAGCCAAAATGGAGAGTAAGTTAATTGGCTATTTCAAAGCAGAGCAAAGACAGTTTCATGGCTTAAAAAGCATCTGTTTCCATTATCATCAATGCAATAAGTATAAAGCCATTTTACATTGTTTCTACATGCTTTTATAGTAAAGAAAAGGAAATAGATTATGTTCTAAAAAGGTACTAGGAGTTATTTTTTCAACATTATTTCTTTGTGAGAAATGAACAAGCTACGAAAAATTTTAAATTAATGCCTCACCTGCATGAAATAATACTATTCTTTAATCATAGGAGAAAATGCAATGGAAGAAGGAAAAATTTGACATTCCTCCAAAAGAAAATTTTTTTAAAGCATAAAGAAAATAATTTATCTAAGAAACAGATTAATTTTTATTAAGGCAATTATTAAATTTTACCAAATAAGATCAACATACCACAAAAGAAAAATAATATTACAAAGGCACATACAGTCAAGATAGGTTTGTTCTCATATCTACCCTATCATGTGACTACTGTCAAGAAAGTTCATTATTTATCTTTAGAAGGATGTTCTGTGTACTGTATACATGTGCATTTGTATTTTACTACCAAATTAAAGGATATTACACAGCTGATTTTACTTTTTTTCAGTACTTAGGTTTGAAGTCAGGGCTTTTTATTTATTGAGCTTGCTTGCTAACATGGTGCCTCCATTTCAGGCATTGCTTTTTTCTGGCTCTTTGGGGCTTGGAGTCTTTGCCTCAAACCAAGATCCTTCAGGGGCCAGGCACGAGCCACTGTAGTCTGACTGTTTTTACTTTTGTGACTGAATACTGAGTGTAGAAATACTTTCAGAAACAGACATACAGATGTGTGTATACATGCCTGGACCACACATAGATGGACAGACACAAATAGACATTTACCACATTTTCAAAGTACCTACATGGTGTCTCCCCTGTGAGTGTATTGTTATTTAGTCAATCTTTTATTGGAAGAAATTAAAATTGTTTTCAGTCATCCTCCTTATAAACAGCAGTGCATCAAATTCACATATCAGACAAATAAACATCATAAAATCTTAGATGTAAACTGCAGAATCAGGATTTATAAACATTAGCCTTATAGCAATCAAAACTGGACATTTCTCCTTTGACAAGGAAATTTGGGGCAACCTTTAATATTGCTAATATTTTAGTATTAGATGCACCTAATACTTTCAATAATGAATGGTGTAGTATATATACTTGTGGCCCTCAACATTTTGTACAGCTAAAATGAATTTATCTACAGCCCGAGAGTGCTTGCTCTGTACCAGGATTCATCCTGGTGCTGCCATGTAAGGGATTATAGAGACACTGAGTCTGCTATCTACAAACCCATACATTCTTTATGTTAAAAGGAGAAAAAAAATAAGGAAGAAAGGGAGGGAGGAAGGGAAAGGAAGGGGAGGGAAGGAGAGAGGGATTCAAATTACATTAATAAAACATTTTTAGGTATTTTCAGTTGGTAAAAAGTGCTTTCCAAATAAATCCAGGCAGGAGTGTGGGAGGAGATCGTAAGGAGGCTAATCATGAAACATCTCTCTGAAATTTGACCTGGAGAAGAGCATAGATGAAATAAGGAGACACAAAAGTCTGAGAATGGGCCATGCTGGAAAAGGAAAAATAAAGAGGAAAGCCTGGAAATTCCTCTCTGGATGTGTTCTAGAAAGATCAAAACGGCCATTCTGCGCAAAGTCAGGGAGGGAAGAGGCTGGAGGTGGGCTGAGACCAGGTTTCCTAGAGGCAGATATGATTAATTCGATAAAGCTTTCTAGGAAACAGGAAGGAGTTTTTTTTTTTTCCTTCTAAGGGACAAGCCAGCATTGGGAATTTTTGTTTGGACCAAAAGAAATCACCTTATTTTGTGTTTTATCTATTTAACCAACAAAAAAAATTCAACTCACTTTTATATACTTACAAGGAATTTATGGTTCCTCCTCCTCCCAAATGCCTTTCTATCATCTGAAAATTTTTAAGTGATACATTGATTTTTATTCTATTAATCCAAACTAGTGCTTGCAATGTCATCTGTAATAAAAGATTATTGCTCATTTTGCCATATGATAATTACCTTTGTGAAGGGTTTTTGTTTTTTTGGTTTTGGTTTTTTTTTTTTTTTTTTTTTGCTAGTCATAGGGCTTGAACTCAGGGCCTGAACACTGTCCTTGTTCTTTTCTCAAGGCTAGTGCTCTACCACTTGAGCCACAGCAGCACTTCCAGCCTTTTTCTATGTATGTGGTACCGAGGAATTAACCCGGGTCTTCATGCATGCTAGGCAAGCACAAACCCAAACTCCCGGTTCCACTTTTATGAAGTTTTAATGCACACATTTTTAATTTGTTATGTGAGTATTCAAGTATACCAACTTCTTCTAATTTGTAAGCATTGTGACATGTAATTTATTAGATTTGCTTTACTGGATAATTTTTGTGTGCAAGTTTTAGTATATGCAGAATTTATTTTAATTTATGAGGAGGGTAAAGAATTGACAAATGTTGGTTGCTCATGTCTTATAATTCTAACTTTTCAGGAAACAGAGATCAAAAGATCACAGTTTCAAGTCAGCCCAGGCAGAAAAGTTCTTAAATTCCATCTTCAAAATACTCAGTAGAAAATCAGGTCAGAGTCATGGCTCAAGTGGTAGAACACCCACTGAGCAAGCAAGGTGAACAGAGTGAGGTTCTGAGTTCAAGCCTCAGAACAAACACAAAACTAGGAAGTCATTTTCTTGTGATTTTTGTATTTTAGCCCACTGTTTCACAATCTCTATTTTTCTAAGTAAACTGACTTTAATGAAGAAATAAGTCCTGTGATTAGAAGTCTTGTTACCATACTTATGATATATATCTACCTGCTCTCATTTCATTAGAATTTCTTTTCAGAAGTCGAGGACATTTTTATTATTATTATTTTCTTTTTGGAGTGGCAAATTTGAGATTTCCATTTCTCTCAAGTCTGAGAAACCATCTATTTAGTCATCTAACTCAATTTATTTTCCATGGAATATAACAAAAAAACACATCCATTGAATCAGTTAAATTTAACTTTCATTGCCAATGCAAGAGGATGGAAAAACAACACACATATTGCTTTAAATTAAATATCCTCAAACTCCGTTATTTTCTTAGTGATATAGTTTGTTGGAATTCAGGGTGAAGTTGATGGGCTGCCTTTACAATTTTTTTGGTGGCTCAGACTCCAGCATGAAACCCTTCTAGCCTTGATTTGGCTCTTGTTCCCACGGGCAGAGGCAGTAACTGACATCTCACACCTGGCAGGAGGATAGAAGAAAGCATCATAAGGAATAAACACTAAACACTGGAGACCCACTGAACAGAGAGTAAAAATGAGAAAGTCATGTTTCGTTCTGGCACTGTGCATATTATTCAATAGAAATACATTGCTATATCACATAGTAAATGAAGACAGGGGCAGGAGATATTTGAGTCTGAAGACAAATCTTGTTCTGACTTGATGAAAGAATTGCAGATAGCTCAACATGAAGAATAGACTTGTTGGCAATATAATTGAAAACCAGGCAATACACACTTATAAGAATATACAAAAATAATACATATATTACAGAGGTCATATACTACAATAACTTTAATATTATATTAATTACTATATGATGTTTAAAGTATTTAATTTTCTTCAATGATCACTTAGGGACTTAGCTTATCATATATTTAACCTTATGCTCAAATATTACAGATATGTAGGGCTTCAACAAAATTCAATAAAGACAAGCCGCTGCCTGAACCCCAGTTTCACTGCATATAAATATAGCCTTTTTAACAAATCAGTTGATTTCCTGTTCCTGTCGTAGTACTATTGTCATTCGTAGAGTGGGGCTTAGCTTTAGTGTGAAGCTTTGCTCTTTTTTCTTCTATGAGACAAATATTTTAGTAGTCGTGACTAAAATAAAGACTGCAGAAGAAATCTCTGCCTTTCTAAGTCAATGTGACACACACACAATAAGATGCCACATAATTATGATGAACATCATCATCATCATGCATGAAAAGGTGCGGGGAGGAACTTTGTTCTTTAGCAGTATTTTCTCCAATTTCAAAGGAAGAAGGTTTTGCTTCAACTAAGTTGTTAATGTTGTGATAATCCATCATTAGGATCAATAACTTTTATTATTCATTGGTGTACAGAGTGCTACAATGGAGCTTCTCTGAAATAAATTAGGTCCTTGCACTGTGCAGTATGGATCCCCAGCGTTACTCAGGTACGCAGAGTGGAATAATGGTATGGAGCTTGGAATATTGGCATGTCAAACATTCATGGCAGTTTGGAGAGGAGGATGAATCCTCCCTTTAAGAGGCTTCATGTCACTTGACGGAAGTCCAAAATAATCAGTAAGACTCATCACTTATCTTTTACCCACCATCCAAAAACAAAAACCTTCTGAACAAAGAGAGATTTTTAAAAATTTATCATTCAGCCTTAATGGTGGACATGTTCTACCATCCGGATTAAAAGAAACAACAAAATACTCAGGCAATACTCATTTTAAGCCACATCAAGTACAAATCGGAGGCAAAGAATCACAATTCAAAGCCAGTGAGTGCAGAAAAGTGCATGAGATTTATATCTGCATTCAACCATGTAAAACAGGGAAGTAGAGGTGTGGCTCAAGTAGTAGAGCCAACAGCCCTGAGTGAAAAAGCCAAAGAAGAGATTGAGGCCACAAAGTTCCAGCTCTATTCTGGCTTACAGAAGGGAATAGGGAATGATAGGAAGGGGAGGGAGGGAAGGGAAAAGGAGAGAGAAGGAAGGAAGGAAGAGGAAAGGAAGGGAGGGAGGGAGGAAGCCCTGCAGGCAATCTGAGTATATTCTCATACTGTGTTCCTCCTTTTGTTCTCTAAGGTGCATTAGAGTTTTAAAAATACAAAGGCTGGGGCCCGGAGTTTGGCCTAGTGGTAGAGTGCTTGCCTAGCATGCACAAAGACCCGGGTTCAATTCCTCGGTACCCCACATACATAGCAAAAAGCTGGAAGTGGTGCTGAGGCTCAAGTGGTAGAGCTCTAGCCTTAAGAAAGTCCAAGGACAGTGCTCAAGCCCTGAGCCCAAGCCCAGGACTGGCAAAAAAAAAAATACAAAGGCTGTAGTATAGATGATTAATGTATAGTGGTTAACACCTCTACTTTTACTTTAAGGAATTGAATGCTATGGTAAATTAGTCAGTAATTGCATTTTGACTAATTTTTATTAATTTTCTGTATTTCCTACTTATTTCCTTATAGTGGTTGCCTCTGATACCTTGATCATCATATATCAGTTTCAATTTAATTTCTCAACTACTTTTCATCCTTAATAATTAGAATAGACCAAAAATTGAGACCAACTTCTGGCATGTAGTGTAATAGACACTATATTCAGGATATCCTGGAAATAGGAAAGATAGATATGGACTAATATCTTCTAAAAGAAGAGAAATACCAGGGAAGGTTTTCCGAGGTTTATACTTGAGTAGAAAGAATTTTGAGCAATAAAAGAAATAGCTGGGTAAAAGAAGGAAGAAACTTGAAGACAAAAAAAGAAAGAATGGAAAATTAATAAAATAACAAGTCATCTATGTTAGAACTGCAAGCCTAAATATGGGGGGCCAAAAACAAGTGATAATTCTTTTTTTTTTAAAAAGCTGAAGCTCCTGGCCTTTGCTAGTTCAAAGCAAACAGTGATGTCACAAGTCTGGAGTTCTCTGAATGTGAATATCTCTTCTAACTATGTAAGTTTATGCAGATTATTGACGCAACAGGTATCTTTGGCATCATAGTACCTGTATCCCAGGTCATGTGAATGACAAGCCTCAAAACACCCAAGTAAAATAATCCAAAGTTATAAGGATGTTCGAGAGAGAAAACTGAGATATAAGTTGTTGATAAATAAATTCTCATTTGAGATAGGCTTGAGAGAGGGAATCCTTGTCGGAAAGGAGACAGGCCGAATTTAACAGCTGACAAGGACCCAGCTTGGAAGTGAGGAAAAGCCTCTGCCAGCCTGAATCCTGAACCTCAGACCACAGGTCCAAACTTGAAGAATTCCACAGGTCCCGTCTGGCCACTTAGCCCTATAGGCCCACAAAAGAGAGGGTTGAAAGGCAAAGAAAGGAGACTTATACTGCGTGGGTCTGCCATAACCTGCTGTGGAAGGACAGCTCTTTGGTACCTCTTCAGTGCTCTTGAGGGTGCAGATGTGAGAGTTAGAATTATGCACAGAATTGAGGGCAAGGATGAAAGGTATGTATACTTGAAACAGTCCCAGTGGCCAGGAATTTGACCTAGTGGTAGAGGGCTTCCCTAGCACACATGAAGCCCTGGGTGCAATTCCTTTGTCCCACATATACAGAAAAAGCCAGAAGTAGTGCTGTGGCTCAAGTGGTTGAGTGCTAACTTTGTGAAAGCTTCAAGAACAGTTCTCATGCCCCCGGTTCAAGGCCTACGACTGGAAAGAAAGAAAGAGAGAAAGGAAGGAAAGAAGGAAAGAAGGCAGGAAGGAAGGAAAGAAATGTCCCAAGTCACAGATGTGTTCAGAGGTGGCATTGGATGGCCATCTAGTCCATTTTCTCAGGATTGACCAGGTACAGCCTTGCTACCGTCATAGTTATAGACCCTTGGTATGTGCTCTGCTCCTATCTGGTTTTCAAAATGGCTGCAAAGTGACCTTCAGAGAGAATGGCATAGGGCAAAGTGCTTAGACACAGAGTGCAAGGGGCTAAGGTGCTTAGGTTTTATCCTGATTTCAGCTCCGTTACAGACTCAAGAAAAGTTGTTTAAGTACATCTTCCAAGTCACCTCAGGATACCCAGCTATCCATATCCTTCTTTCACAACTAAACATTCTCTCAATCATTCTAATAACTGCTTTCTTGGTTTTTTTAATGATACTATATAGGTATATGCCCCTGGATACTGTGGTTTAATTTTATTCATTTATTTTTTTAATTTATGCAACTTTTAGGTTTCTTTTAGTGTGTAATTCCACTCTGTTTAGCTTTAGCTTTCTGTTTAAAGTTTTCTTTGGCAATGTAACTACCCAAGAATCTACAGCCTTTTGATCTATGACATTACACACCAAGAAAGGAAAAGAAAAGCAACTTTATCTGCCTCTTTCACACAGCTCTTATAGCATACCATTTAAATTGTTTTCTTATGACTTTTGAGAGTTGAAAGATAATATCCAACAAGGATGGTGAATGAGATCATTTAGTTCTAATGGACCAAGCTAATCAACCCAGGTGGGTGAATCACTGAGCTTTGCCTGCCAGTTGACTCCCTTGCTGTCACGAAAGCCATGTTGACGCTACATCTCTACATGGTACCTCACTACTTATCCATCCAAGAAAGACTAGAGCTCTGAAATCCTCAAAATATCTATTCACTTTATTTCAAGGTTCATGCGGTAATCATAGTAAATTATACCACTTAAGGAATAAGCATACTGTTGACAAATCTACTTGAAATATACACTGACAAATTTAAATTATTCTGCATTTGAGAGATATTGCAAAGTAATTCTTTAGTGAAACTAGTTGTATTGCAGCTGAGCTCCTTTTATACCAAATGCTTCATCAGTTTCACTTGCTGAAGTTGTTACAGAGATTTAATGTGCACCGAGTCAGCTATTCCGAAAAAAAAAATAGTTTAAATGACTGTGTTGGCTCAGATAGCTACATGGCATACATGGCTTGGTCAGGAATTCCACAGAATAATGTTCACTTCAAGTTTGGGCATATTGTATAGCTAAGGCATCCCACTTAGGGAAGCTATTTCCAGCATCCTATACTTAAGAGTTCTATTTTGGAGCTCATGGAAACACTTGATTATCATTAGTCCCATGAAACATTACTCAAGAGTTTTATGAATACTACACTATGCTGAACCTTAGAACACATTGTATCTATAATCTCTTTAAATGAACTGAGGTATATTTGCCTTTAGAGAAGATCTTTTGTGTCCTATGCTCTTCTTTTAAATTTTCAGATGTTTCCTTTAGAATTCAATTCCCACAAATACTGATGTGTTTAATTACATGAGAATTTTTAAAAACCAAGATTCTACGCTAGAACCTTTGTGTAGGCTAGAACCATCATTTCATTGCCCACACAAAACTGTGAGAAGGGTTGTCATTCAGTCTTTTAACTACATTTATTGAAAAATCTGTGTTTTGTAGTTACAAGGAAATTTCCAGGCTAAAAATTAAAAGGTAAGAAAGTTCCAGTCTCACTCTGTCTATTCTTATTTCTTCTTTTTGACAGAATAGCTTATACATATAGGTTGTTATCTGCCTTATAGGTTAAAAGCACAATACCTCATCTTCATTTAGAAGTTTGCTCTCCTTTTCTTGAAAAATAATGTATAGGAGTATAACAGTTTTCAACATATGGGGAGAATGAGATGGTATTCAGTTATCTGCTAGTGTACTGATAATCAGAACATTATACACGACTATGATCTTAAGTATCCATCATTTTATATGGTGTGAACATTAAAAATCCTCTCATCTAGATTCTCTGAGGCATACAATTCTCTATTGTTAATTATATTCCCCAGTGTGCCATATATTGTTAGAAATGGTTCCTCCTATCTACTTACATCACCAAGCTTCTCCCTATCTCCTATCCTCTCCCTTCTTCCCATCAGACTCTCCTAAACACTCTTAAGAATACTAAGGGTAGTCTTAACATTTATTGAATCATCTTGAAACTTCCTACCTGAGTGAGGTCTTTTGGTACTTGTCTTTCTGTGCCTGGCTTATTTCTTAACCAAACATTGTCTAGGTTCATGAATGTTTATGTGCATATATCTTATTTAGCAAAATGAATTCTTGAAATGTAAAAAGTGTCATCTCACTGGGTATCAGTGGCTTCATGGTGTAATCCTAGCTACATATGAGGCTGAGATCTGAGGGTCAGAGTCTGAAGCCAGCCTGGGCAGGAAAGTCTGTGAGACTCATCTTCGATTAACTACCCTAAAAGCTAGAAGTGGAGCTGTGGCTCGACTGGTAGATTACCAGCCTTGAACAAAAAGCCCAAGGACAATGTCCAGGTCCTGAGTTCAAAGCCCAGGACTTATGCACACACACACACACACAGTTTATGAAATTCTTTTATGATTCATATTAGAATAAAACTAGATAAAGTACATTTATATATTTATAGTGAAAGAACATTAAGAAGATTATATTAAAGCAATTTAGTCATTGCAATTCTATTTTTAAATTATGTATCAGTTGCATAATAGAAATTTTATCACCATGTCAACCAACTATCCTTTGACCAGATAAAACAAACGGTTCACATGGCAACCAGTTATCGAGTGTAATTGATATGGCGTCCCAGATGACTGGACGAATTTTAGTCAGTTGAATTATATGCATTTCTAGATCAGTGAAAATAGGAATCAACACATCTCTGAAAAACATCATTTGGGATATGGCAAGAACAAAGGTAAATGCACACATATCAAACATATCAAGGTCCATTTTAAAAGAAAACAATGTGGTGGTTTATTACACAATTGTGATGTCACTGTGGCCTTGCTTATCAATCATTTTCCCTCAACAGTGAAAATGAGGTTTGTTTTTTTTTTTTTCTGGAGAGAAATCCATTATTTTTTTTTTGCCAGTCCTGGGCTTGAGCTCAGGGCCTGAGCACTGTCCTTGGACTTTCTCAAGGCTAGAGCTCTACCACTTGAGCCTCAGCACCACTTCCGGCTTTTTCTATGTATGTGGTACCAAGGAATTGAACCCGGGTCTTCGTGCATGCTAGGCAAGCACTTTAACCACTAGGCCAAACTCCCAGCCCAAGAAATCCATTATTATACTTGAAGATAGAAAGGCTCCTTCCTTACTAACTGATGGAGCAATTAGAGCATCAGCAAAGACAGATGTTTTATCTAGGAGGTAGTTATTCTAGGGTGGTAGCTGATAGATTGTTGAAGACTGAGATAAGCACTGTGTCATGGTGTACAGAATACAAAGGGAAGTTAACTGGGAAGATAACCTCACTAACAAGACCAAATGACCAGTGGTGGTTGGACTAGGTGGCTGGGAGACGAGCTGCCAGACAGCATTGCCACAGCCTCAAGCAGAGCCTACTTCCACTCTAAGCCAAGGTCCACTGGCTGGGGGCTTTGACCAAGACCACCTCTTTCTCACAGTGGACCACATTATCATTCTGAAGGGAGAGAGCTTTAAAAGTCTAACATAGACTAAGTATGGTCTTAGTTTGCTTTGTTCTTGCATGCCAAGGATACAGGGAAACAGGCTCTCTCCTAGTCAACATTGCTCCAATTCCCAGTATGCATAAGAGCAAGTCAGTGGTCCTGCTGTTTGTGCTTATTTAACATTCTGGTCTCAGTAACTTTTCTTCCCCTTAACTTGTCTGGAGTCTTTGGAAAGGAAAGGATCATTTCTAAGAATTGACATTTAATGGAGATGTTCTATGTTTCTTAGAAACCACAGAACAGAGATGCTCAGCAATCCAACTTGGCATAATTGATTTGTATTTATAAAACACTGACCAGTGACACAGATTCTCTTCAAGGAGAGCATAACATGTACCTGGGTAGAATATACTATGAACCAGAAAGTAACTCTCGATACATGGAAAAGAATTTATCATTAGTACTCATCATAAATTCATCACCAACAATTCAGAGGCTATTCATCGTTAACAATTTAACGACAGATAAAACATTTAAACAAAAGGACACCTCAAAAAGACATGATCTGACATAATAATACAATATTGGACAATACTAATGATATAAATGATATTAAGAACTACTTTTTGTTTTCATTTGATTTATTGTATAATATATTGTCATGCTTATATTCAAAAAATCAATACATGATAAAGACCACAATCAAGAGATCTCTAAACGAAATATTATTTATTTATTACTTTTTAAAAAAGATTTTACACTTCTGAAAGAAAAACCAAACCAGTTCCCAGACAGAAAAGAAATTCCTCAATACGGAAAAATGATTTCCCATTCTCCTAAAGGAGACTTTGGCCTGCTCTTATTTTTTATTGGTAAATTTTGAAATTGGTAATTTCAAAAGTAGTTTTTAGCTGGGTTCCAGTGGCAAACACCATAGCTCCTCAGGTTGCTGAAATCTGAGGATTAAGGTTGGAAACCCAGCCTGAGTAGGAAACTTCATGAGACTCACCTCAAGTTTGCGAACAAAAAGCTGGATCACATCATAAGAGCACAAAAGCTAAGGGACTGCACCCAGGTTCCGAGTTGAAGCTCTCATACTGAAATAACCAAAACTGTCCTCTGTCTTGACTCTAAAGAGAAGAAAAAGAAAATATTTTCAAGGTATTCATGACAGAAATGTGAAATTTTAGACATCAAGCTGCATTCTAGAGAAAAAAATTAAGATTTTTCCTAATTAAAATCTTTCTATTCTAAAAGGCAATTGAGAATTGTATAATTGAGACATTTAGCAAGGATAAATTTGTTCTGAAACTCCCTATTTGGGATATTATCAAATAGATTTTCTGGTTTGGGGAGAAAAAGTCAGAAATAAACATCAGCGTCCAGAATTATATCTTTTCTACTTCAGTCTCCACTGCAATTGTCAAACCAAGCACATACACTTGTGAGCTGCAGGAAATCCATTATCACACTTCTTTTAATCATTTCAATGTGCTGGTAGTCTTTCTGTTTCAGTTCTAATTCAAAGAGAGCTTTTAACTTCAAATGGCTTCCAAGAAGATTTCTGAAATATAGTAACATGCACGCGCGCACACACGTGCACACACACACACATACACACAGACTGCTGAAAGTTTTCTAGTGAAGAGTAAGTTTCTGAAGTTTTACAAATGGAAATTATCTGAGAACATTTAGAAAATCATATTAATTTATTCATTGTTTTAATCCAGTCAGCTTTTTGCATCAGGTCCTAGTTTACTATTATTATTTAAAATAAATAGTGTATGCATGTGTTGTAAAAGTTAAAAATCAGTTTCAAAACACTTCACAGTCACTGTTTCTCTTCCTAGAGGCAAATTACAATGTCTAAACTCTCAGAGCTTCTGTTTGAAAGCTTTGTGCAATGAGACACACATGGGCACACATACACATGCACACACACATTGCATTTACATTTTCATTTAAACATAAATAAATGGATAGCATTCTGCATATATCTTCTGAGCACTATATTTTTATCTCACAATATACTTTGATAGCTATTTCAGAATCACTGGGGATGCCTGATCTTCAGCAAAGCCACAAAGCACTGCCTTATATGAGTGTGTGTGACTCATAATTAGCTTTCTACAGTTTGTTAAGATTGTTTCTAAGCATCTGCTTGCACTACCATGGCTGACATTAATATTCTTGTACATTTCACACCTACATGAATACATTTGTAAGATAAATTCCTAAAAGTGAAACTGCTATTTCAAAGGTTAAGTCATTATAAATGTTAATAAGTATTGTGAAATACCTACACAAATATCAAATCTGACTCACAAAAAATGTTCTTTTCTCCTTATTTTCATTGATATAGTTTCAAATATACTGACCTTTACTAATGTAAAAGTTCAACTTTCTTGTTAAAGATTTATTTTGAATTTCAAAGACCTCTCACCAAATCATTCTGTCTTTTACTTTTCAGCATCCTCATATAACTTATGTAGGACAATGCTCATATTTCCTCTCTGTTTTGCTGGGTTTTTTTCTTTTTCTTTTTCTTTTCTTTCTTTTTTTTTTTTTGTCACTGGATGGGCTTGAACTGAACTCTGGGCCCGGGCACTGTCCTTGAGCTCTTCAGCTCAAGTCTACTGCCCTACCCCTTGAGCCACAGCACTACTTCTGGTTTCTAGTGGTTAACTGGAGATAAGAGTCTCAATGTTTGTGAAGTTATGAACCTTCTATCTGGTGAATATAATGTAACCCTTCTATTAATCACAAAAAGAAAAAAAAAGAAAGGTTATAAAAAAATTAAAAAAAAAAAAAAGAGTCTCACAGACTTTAGTGCTTGGACTGGCTCTGACCAGCCAGCCTCAGATCTCAGCCTCCTGAGTAGCTAGTATTACAGGCATGAGCTACCGCGGTGGTTGTTTTGCTGTTTTAACTCACTCAAAAATGAAAGATAAGATAATTGGCCTTGCTTTAAATGAATGATTTTCACTGTGGCATTCTCTGATAACTCATTCAATTTTTTATTATTGAACATTTGTTTTATTATCAGATTTTTATCTACAGTAAAACAGTGCCTCAGACACTCTACCTTGTCTATCTTTAAAATTTAAATTAGTTTAACTTATTTTTATTCATTACAGATTATAAAATAATGCTATTTCTCTTATACTGTCATTGATGTTTTAATTATATTTTGTTTTGGTTAATTATTTACCTTTTCCAAGTTGCTTTTTATCACAGGCCTGCTATTAGAAACTTCTCTTCTTTTTTGTCATGGCTTGGCTCTTCTTGGACTTAGAGTATTTTACATATATCTTAATTTTTTTTTTTGCCAATCCTGGAGCTTGAACTCAGGGCTTGGGCACTGTCCTTGGGCTTTCTCATGGCTAGCGCTCTACCACTTGAGCCACAGCACCACTTCTGTTGTTTTTTTTTCTATGGATATGGCACTGAGGAATCAAACCCAGGTCTTTGTGCACACTAGGCAAGAACCAAACTCTTGGCTCCTAGATCTTAAAATTATATCTAGTTATAAAAAATATGCTACTGAGAGTCTAAAAAGTATAATCTAAAAGTCTGAGTAGAATTCAAATTTATATTATGTCCATTTGTGCCTTGTTTTGAGACAAGATAATAACCTCTAGTTAAACATTTTATGACATATGAAACATGCAATAAACACTTGATCAATGAATCCCTCACATTGATTCTAAGTTTCAAAGTATCAGTACTATATATACTCGCACTACAATTTCAATTATTACAGCATGGATGGCCTTTATTTATCCACTCTACATATACTTAAACATGCACTTGTAGCACATACAGTTGAGGTCTGCAGATGCTGCCGCTCAGTGAACAGTGCTCTCACCATGATATTTGTAGCTTGAGCTCATAATGAAAGCAAAAGATTCAGACTTGTGTTAGGTGATCTTTTTGGATGGTTAGATACTTTAAAAAATGCTATCCCAGGTTTAATTATTGCTCAAACATTCACCCATAGTAGGTTATGACAATGATAACAATGAATTTGAAAAAGTATTGTGTATACACTGTTGAAGAAGTCACAGGACAGATATGCTTCAATGGGCAGCACTTTTGTAACCATCAAATTCAGAAGGATGTTACTGCAGTGAGTTCTGGTTATTTTTTATTTCATTGTTAGTGAGACACTTACATTAAAAGCCAAATTGAAGGTCATCAACTCTGAGAGAGAGACATTGAAAGCAAAAATAATGGTATACCATTATAGAATTACAGTTATATCAAAATATTCAGCATCCCAAAAGGAATGATTTTTTTTCTCAGCTGCTTGGAGTTATCTGTGTAAAGATATTGGTAGGAATTCCTAGGTTATAGACACAAAAATATGAGGAAACAAAGCTACAAGTGATTATGTTAACACTATCTAAACCTTGCAGTGCTGGAGTCAGAGTTAAGCAAAGCTCTACACCTTTATATTGTAATTTTTTTTCTCTTCTTGGCTTCCTTATTATTCATTCCAAGGTAGCATCATTTCTGATGTGAGTTCTAATAAATACACATTGACCAAATCACATGTGTGTCTTGTGTGTTCTCTGCTTACCTTAAGGTTTCACATTACTAAAGCCCAAGCAACAAATACCATTGCTTCGTTAAATTCTACGTTCCTCAGTTTCTGCAAGAGTCCTCTGTCATCTAGGGTTAAATCACACTCATTTATTTCATCTATTAGAAGGTTTTTCTCACATGAACTTTTAAAGTCAAACTCTGTAGCACTAAGTTTGAATAGGGTTAAAACATAAGCACCATAAGTAATTGAGGCTAAATGTGGGCACAGGTAATTAATTACTCATATTACTAGGTGAAATTAGTCCTAAAGATCCCAGAAAACTGTACTTCTTACTTTCTCATGCTCAACACAGAATACTTTATCTCTGGTCTCCAAATGAATAGGAATTTCTTCCCACTAGCCACCAACAGTTCTCTAAGGGACATCAACTAGACCCTGTAATTTATTTCAGTTCTGACCCTATCAACTCAACAGTGTCATGTACCATAGGTTAAAGGCACAGGCTTGCAGGACTACACCTATTTCAAACTCTGGTGACAAGCCCCAGGTTGGGGCAGGTACTTCTAACCAATATGCTATAAATTGAAGTTCCCTTGCTCCCCCTTGAGGTTCAGTGAATTTGCTCGAGTAGTTCATAGAACAAACAGAAGCAGTGTTTATGTTTATTATAAAATATACAACAACAGATACAGATGAATTGCCAGGTTGATGCAAGCTATTCTTCAGCTCTCTGGAAGTCTCAAACCTTATCCTTTTTGGTCTTCGTAGACAATTCACAGCTTAGGCATGATTGATTATATCAATCAGCCTTGAACCATCCTTCCTTCCCAGGGAAATGGGATAGAGCTGAAATTCCCAGCCTCTAACCAGACTTATTGCTACTGGTAACAAGCCCCTATCTTGAAGCAAGGAGCCTCCATCCAGCATCATCTCATTAGCATACCAAAGACACCCATTTACAGAGATACCCAGAGTTCTAGAAAGGTTGTGACAGAACAAAGAGCAGAGATGACTATCTAGCATCTGTCATGTCAATGGCATGTAAACCATATGATAATATCTTCATCTTTCAAGATCCTTTATGTCACAAAGTCTCTTGACCACATAAAGTAACATATCACAGATTCCAGAGATTCCTAAGACATAAGTATGATTCCAGCTGCTTGTGAAAAGAACAAAAGCAAAGAAACAAGATGATCTTTGTTTTTAATTAACTCCATAGCATTTTTTTTTAAAGAAAAATACCTCAAAAGCTCACTCAGACAAAGAGAATGTCAATAACAGTTGAGTTTGCACCTGGGAAGAGTCAAAGAGGAAACAAAGCCAGAAAGCACTTGGAAAGAACACAAATGAAACCTGGTGTGAAAAATCCATCAGCTTTCTGTCCCTAAAATAGCAAAACTCCCACAGACTGAACAAAGGAAGCCATCAACATCAAGGTGAAGATTCAAAAACAAGACGCTGAAAAAGAAGTAATGGCTTTATCAGGCACCCCATCTTTTCATTCTACAGCTGGCTAGATAGAAGTTAAGTGATAACGAGGAAACAGCATCAGTCAGAAAGTCAATCAGAACTAAAGCTAGGATTGTAGGAGCAACAAGATAAAATGAATTCTTTCAGAAAATGTTAGTGTTCGCCTTTCTCCCATCATGTGCCGAATTTACAATTCTCTGAGAAGAGTAACAACAGGAACAGGTTTAGTAATTGATTAGTAGTTAAGTAGTAATGTGATATACTTACAAGACCTTTGGGTCATGAAGTACACTGCATTTAGACCAAAACCTCAGAATACAAGAACAAGATTCTTGAAATTTGTGATGTGGCCATAGATCTGAAGCTTCCTTTAGATGCCATGAATACTCTTGAAATGAGCAGTCACTATTGAACATTCAATACTCACCTACTGCTCTCAGGATGTCCTCTTTTTCCATTTTAGTTCCCCTGGCATTCTTTTGTGTTTCTCAAAGGTCTTTTCTGGGCCTGCACTTCATGAGCCTCCTCAAGGAATCTCTTCAAATTCTTTTTCTTGTTGAACTCAAATATAGTATCCTAGGGTAATTACAGAGTTGCATCAAGGATTCCTATTTCAGCTACAGATACGTCTCATCCTATAACCTTTCCTGATGACAATTTCTGTTCTATTTTTTAAAATTTGTTGTAACTGTGAAATTGAGGGTTTACAGTTACACATGAGATAATGAGTACATTTTCTTTTTACGCAATGTTACCTCTTCCCTCTCACTCTCCCAGTGTGTTCCTCTGTCCCCACTCACAAGTTGTATAGTTTGTTTTCAACACTGTGTCTAGTGATTACCACTTCTGCATTTGTTCACCTTTTGTCCCACCATTTCTGCCTCCCCCTTACCCTGCCAAAGACAGATAAATGAGCAGAAAACAGCCACAAGAAAACAAAAACTTCTGGTTTGCATTTCCTGGAGTTCGTTTCAATAAATATTATCTTACATCATTAGATACACATCGCTATTACTCCTTTGTGATATTCTCCTAAGAATATCCTTCTTTGGTCTCACTCTGTGGGAATGCCTGGAGACCTGTACAATCTAGCACATAGTGGTGTGTTTTTTAAACCATCCATTGTGTTTACACGTTCATTTATAGGAATAATCTAGTTGCCACAAATGAAAGAAACCATGCAACCTATGTTTTCCTCAGTCTGGCTTACTTCACTTAATATACTCTACACTGTTGATGGGAATGTAAACTTGTTCAACCACTTTGGAAAGCAGTATGGAAGTTCCTCTGAAAACTAAATGGTGCTTTCCCTATGACCCAGCAATTCCACTCCTGGACATTTATCCAATAGAATAGAAGAACACACTAAATCTGTAAGTACAACCATGTTCACTGCAACATTGTTTACCATAGGCAAGATGTGGATTCAACCCAGATGCTCCTCTTTGAACATGAATTTTTATATTTTATGAGGGCTCTATTTTGGCTTTCTATATAGGAATACAAATAGGTCATGTTGTTCTTTGAAACAGTTATTCTCTTTATGGGAGTATTTAGCATCTGTCTGGTAATGAGAGTACAGTCTTTATGTGTGGCCATTAAACCTTCAAACTGATTGAAACTGTCTCATCAAAATAATAATTTTTCTAGTGTCAGTGACCTCACGTTTGTAATCCTAGCTACTCAGGAGACTGACTTGAGGATAAGGATTCAAAGCCAGTCAAGACAGGAAGGGCCATGAGACTCAACTCCAGTAAATTACTCTGAAAAAGTGGTAGTGGCATAGTGGCTTAAGTGATAGAGTGCTAGTCTTGAGCAAAAAGAAGCTCAGGGATAATGCCTAGTACCTGAGTTCAAGCCCCATTGACGAAACAAATAAAATTATAGCTTTTCTACTCTTTGAAACCTTGAAGTACTCATGTAAATAAATTTATAGGGGGTAACATTCAAATGCCATATAAACAAATTTTCAGAATTTGATGGCATCACCTTATCTGTCCTATCCTCTAAGTTCATGATTTTATCAGAATTAGCCAATATGAAGTTCCTCATTGTTCTAATCAATTACCACTAATCACCATGGTAATGGGATTTTTTTTTAAATTTTGGATTCATTAATAGTACTAGGGGATTTCATGTACAAATCAGTAGATGCTGAATTACCTCTAATTATTTCCTTGAGAAAGTATTACAATTGGACCCAGCCATGAACACAGGACTGAAAAGTCATTGAGAGTTCATTTCTATTTAACTAGCAAAACATTGGATTAGGGTTATGACTCAAGTGGTAGAGTGCCAGATATGGAAGTATGAGATTCTGAATTTCTCGAGCCATGGTGTTCTCTCTCTCTCTCTCTCTCTCTCTCTCTCTCTCTCTCTCTCTCTCTCTCTCTCTCTCTCTCTCTCTCTCTCTCTCTCTCTCTCTCGCTCTCTCTCAACACACACACACAAACACACACACCTGCACACATACAGAAAAAGCACAAGGCAAGCTTGGGGAAGAGAGAAACATGTACTGATAAAAACAAGATGGAAGAATTGATACTAGCAGAAAAATTATTTATTTTAATAAAATAGATTATAAGAGAAAAGTGATTGATACTCTCAAAAAGGTTTCAGTTTTCTTATTTTCAGGTTTTCCTTTGATGACCTGACTTGTATCAAAACCCTGAAGACATAGGTGAAGTTAAAAATCACCGGGGTCTGGGCTGGGAGTTTGGCCTCGTGGTAGAGTGCATGTCCTAGCATGCACAAAGACCCAGGTTTGATTCCTCGGTGCCACATACACTGAAAAAAGCTGGAAGTGGTGCTGAGGCTCAGTAGTAGAGTTCTAGCCTTGAGAAAATCCAAGGACAGTGCTCAGGGCGTGAACTTAAGCACAGGACTGGCAAAAAAAAAAAAAATCACTGGGGTCCTGGAGAATCACTGTTTCCTCTCATTCACTTTGCTTTTCTTTTACTGTGACACAGTCAGCTGCATAATACATAGAATCTTTCACTCTTTATGAAAAGCAACAGCTGGCAAATTGTTAAAGTGTTTGGAAAATTCTACCATAATGTTAGTTTAAGACTGGCTGACATAAACTTGTCGCTTAGACAGATTAAAAAGCCCAATGGAAATGTAAGAAAAGAAATACAAAAGGTCAATGCACAACAATAGGGTCTCACTCTTGGCTTGGGCTATAGACAAAAGATCTGAAATTGCTTCTGACTGATGCGTTCAAGAAAGGAAAGAAGAATCCATCTGAGTGAATTCACACTAATGCATTGCCCAACCTGTCACTCTGCAGAACACCAGCCTGGACAGATGTAAAAGATGGGATGCAATTATTTCCTTTTTTTTTCTAGTCACAATTTGAAATGTCAATCTGCACAGGTTGCAGAGCAAACAGAGCTTACAGCATATTTTGCAATGCATTTTCAACATTTTCCCTTTTCAGTTTCTTCCCTCAATTATATAACACATGGTTGCTTTTTTTCACTATTTGAGAATGTGTGTATATAATACTTAATAACTGGAAAACATTGACGAAACCACTGATGTCTTGATTTGTGATATTTTTCTTCATACATTTACAGAACATATTGCTTTTATAATAAAATACAAATTTGCAGTCAGTGAGGAGATAATGATGTATGTATCAGTAATTCCTTTGAAAATACAGAGTTTTTTTTTACTTTTTTATTTACCCAAATTTGACATAATCTTTTGAAATAAAATCATGTATAAAATAATCACCAGCAAAATCAGCCCATAAATATCATACTTTCAAATCCATGCCTGCAATAAGTAAATGTAAATTGCTAGTGCTAATCAACCAGTTTCCTAAATATTCATGCAAAACTAAATTTTTTTTTCATCACCAGAAGTCACCTTCTGTCCTTCTGGCTCATTGTCTCACTCTCATTTTCCCCACATGTTTTTACGCTGTGCATGTGTATGCATGCACAGACATATTTACACTTCTCCCCAAGGTCTGCCCAGTTTAAATGCATTTGATTTTGAATTCAAACTAAATTTCAATTTAATTCAAGATGATCTCTTTCTTCTCCTCTATGTTTCCTCTTTGGAAGGATGATATGTTCATTATTTCAGGAAAGGAGTTCTAGTTCAACCTAGTTTCCTTCCCCTGTGGGAACATATTTAATTCCTTCTGGACTTCTGTGACTGGCTTGTCTTCATTCCTTCCTTCCTTCCTTCTTTCCTTCTTTCCTTTCATCCATCTCCTAGCAGAGATTTACAATAGAACAAAATCTGAATACATAAGGCCATATAGAATGACATATAGACTGAAAGGACCTCCAGGATATAGAAGCAAAAGCCATATAACGAGTGATTGTTGTTCTTAATGTACTATGTTATCTCTCATCTCTTTTGCTGTCCCTTGGTTATCTCATATTGTTACAGTATTTTACCTTGTTATTTGATATATTATTATTCAGTTATTTGAAATAACCGAAGGGAAGGAGGGAAAACAAGATGAGGGATGAGGGTGTGGGGAGGGAAATGGGGAGCAAAACATGAGAAAGGGTATCAATGTTTTGAAGTAATGCATCTTCTATCTGGTGAAATAATGTAACCCTTCCATTAATTAGAAAAATATATGAAAAAAATTTTGCTGAATATATGTTCTGAAATTCATATAATTCAGGTCCTGGAACAAACACTTCTGCACACAGTATAAACAGTGAGCTCAAAATACATGTAAGGGACAAACATGTGACTCAGAATGTGGAATCTGCCTGTTCTTTTTCCTAATGATAACTAATCGTAATTAATAGTAACAGGCCATATTTACAGTAATTATGCTGCCTTGATGAACATATAATGAGAACCACAAACAAAATTCATTTTCTGAAAATGCTTAGTGATAAATACACCTCCTAGTTGGAATGGAACTGGAGCTAGCAACTTTTACCTTTCTAGTTTTCCTCAAAGATAAATAACACTTCCTTTTTAATGGGCAAAAAAAGAAATTCAAATAGGAACTGAATTTTAAAATATTTTTCAAGACACTTTGTCTTGCAACTGAGGGAATGATAGGAATTGATTAGAAATTGAAAGTGTGTCTCCAATTATTTATTTTAAAATTAACAGATGATGAGTAGTCTCATTACACTTGAAGTAGAATGTATCACTTGAAAGTAGCTGAAAAATATTGAACCAAATTAAATGGGCTGCTATACTGTGAGCTCGTATTCATTTTAACCTCATTTATATTAATGTAAAGCAAATCATCACAAAAGTGAATACATAGCAGCATTTGTTGGTAAATTCCACTTAATCTTCTGGCAGTATTATAGACATTTCATTAATTATGCTCTTAGACATAGCACTAAATCACTTACTGAAAACCTTCCTCTTAATGTAGACCTTAATTTTGGCCACTATCAAAAGAATGCTTCGTGTTAAAGAGCCATCAAAATATTGATCGGAAATATCAAGTCTAATTGGCTATTTCCCAATTACATTGTCTAGGGAATGCAATGGCTGGCAACGTTTGTCATTTCTGGACAATTATTCTCACAAGACAAAAGAAGATAAAGCTGCAGATCAATTACATGTTAGCTATCCTGACTACTGAGTGATCACCTGTTTTATCAACAATTTATTTCCTTCTGTGACGATATCAAGTTAATTCCTAAACCAGATATATGGGATCACAATCAATAAGGTATTTATGATGTTAATCATAAATCAATTTTGTACTCATTTTTCCAAGACGTATAGTGAAGTAGAAAACATCATTTGTAATATATCAACAGCATCACAAACATAGATATATTGCCATGATTTATTGAATTTGCTATATTAAAAGATGCTATGATGTGAGGAAACATGCTTTTTTTTCCAGTCTTTTTAAGAAAACACATTTATTTTTAAGTAAATTTATAATAATTTGGCACATTATCATGCTGATACTTTGTTACATGTCATTTGGAATAAATACTGTGACTTCTTCAAGCAGTAGTAGTCAGGTCTGAATGCTTTAGTATATGAAATGACAAAACTGAAGTCCATAATACTTGTGGGAAATTTCTTAATTCGTCCCCCTCAGATTTGCCAATAAATTCAGAGGGAAACAAGATTCAGAGATCGCACATTTTGATTATTAAAGTGAGATGATCAGTTGTTAGTCTTGGACTAGAAAGTAGCTCTTCAGCTGACGGGGAGAGCTGTGTAGAGCATCTTATTGTACTTCTGCTGTATGTGTACTGGAATTTGTTGTCTCGGGACACATATGCATTCATGACCATCGAGGTCACTTCCCCTTCTGAATCCAGAAGGTGATATAACCATGCAGTCATTTCAAACTCTCTGTGAGCTTTCAAATTGGGAAGTAAAGTTGTGGTCCTGGTTCTGCATGGCATAACACAAAAATCACATGCACATTTCCTTTAATGAGTACAGGACCACAGAGAAACCTTTACTGAACCTCAACTCATGTCTAGACTATGTGAGAAACTCCTGTTCTCTCTGTCTGCCTCACCCGCTGCTGGCACTGATTGTTCTATTTGTGTGAGTGTGTGTTCTAGTACTGAGGTTTGAACTCAGGGCCTGAGCACTGTCACTTCACATTTTTCCTCCAGGGTGGTGCTCCATTTCCAACTTTTTGGTAGTCAGTCAGAGATAGATTTCTTATGAACTTTCCTATCTGGTTTGAACTTGAATCCTCAGACCTCAGCCTCCTTAGCTAGGTTAGGGGCCTGAGCCACAAGTGAATGTGTGGCTCTGACTAGTCTATTTTCAGTTATTTGCCAATTGACTATGAAAACCATGAGTGCAGTAATCGGATCTCTTCTCTGACTGATACATAGTTGAACATCTATGTAGACCACGATTTTCAATCAATCTCAATTTACACCAAGACAAAGAAATAGCAAAATGAGTTCAAAGATTGATATCATTATAAGGACATGTTTTGTATTAAGCTTGAGTAAATTTATAAATATTTTACCATGATCTTTTGATTTCTATCCTGTAAGCTTTGATGCTTGAATACCTAAGCTTTGACTCTGTTTCTACTTGGCTTAATGTTTCATGTTCTGGTTTCTTGGAACCCATAGAGCAGGAGAAAGATCTCTAGTGTTACATTTAGACTGCCAGGGCATATCACTCGAGAATTCTATCACACTTGTTTCTGAACTTTATAAACACCTGTCTCCAGAGAGTAAACCACTATCTCCATAGATGCAACTGTATGAAATTTTTATTACTCTGAAGTGCCCTGTTATTTTTTCTCATTTGCTTTTTCTTTCATGGGAAATAAAGGAGAAAATATGCCAGAAGGTAATCAATGAAGTTTTTAATCAAATCTCATGATAGCATCTACCCAACAGAAAATAATTCTCGTAGTGTTGTACGTAATATTATTTCACTCTACCTTGTACTTCCCTCTTCAATCTGTGTAGTTTAGATAGGAATGACCTCACAGGAATGAGATTTTTTTATGTACTTGGACTTCTGCAAGAAATGAATTGCAAAACAACAAATTATTTTTTCCTCCAATATTTTAAAGGTATTATAATATAGTAATCATGTAAAATACTACTTTTTAAATAAACTGAACATTATTTGTCATACAAGAAACTTTCTTGTATAAAATCATCTTTCTGTGGAAAGAGCTCCATAAAATCAAAAAATTAACAAGAGTTCTAAAAAATTAGCCTAGGATTTTAAGTTTAGCAACTCAGATTGAATCATACAACAGCACCTAGACAAAAATACAAGGAGATCATCCGTATGCATGACAAATATGCATATTTTCATCGCCAGACACATCTTTATTTAACCTCTTTCAAGTCACTGGGAGCCAAGAGGTACTTTTAAAAAAATAGCTTTTCTTTTATCTTCTACTTTGAAATGGATATGCCTCTTGAGAATACTCCTTTTTTGTTCTAATTTTTAAAATTTTGTTCTTCTCTATGATTATATTATGCATTTAATAGAAATTCTCTTTAACTATAAAAAATTTAAACAGAAACATATTAAATAAAGCAATTTCAGGTAAGCATATATATATATATATGCATCTTAAGGAGCTGACAATAGTAAAAGCCATTGGTAACTCAAGAATGATAAGAAATCCTAAAAACTGAACAGAGGATGCAGTCCATTTTTTATATAAGTTGAGAAGTCTGGGACAGCTGCTGCAGCAAGCTAAAACCCATAGATGACACATAAAAGGAATAAGTGGGACCACTAGGCAAATGTCTGGTAATTGACAGCGAACCAATTTGCAGAGCCACTGGGTTGGTTTTTCCTTCCACTGTTCTAACTGAGATATGGGTGAATTACAATGTTAATTAGTAAAGGCCTACTGATGCTGAATATTTTCCTAAATCCCTAGACTATGTTAGAAGAAAAAAAGAAAAAACAAAAGGAAAGCAACAGCACCCACCAACAAGCAAGTTCGATCCTACCCTTAGAGTTGTAGCCTCCAAGAATAGTATGAGTTTGAAAACATGATCTTTCTCATCTTCTTCACCAAGAAAAATATCATCAAGTCTATGAAGGGTTGTTTTTTTTTTCAAATACTATACGAAGAGGAAACTAGGATAAATTAAGAAAAAAATTCTAGATAGGGAGACACTGAAGGATTTGAAATCTGCACATTAAAAATGAGAATTCATCATATATCTTAGAAACGAAAATGTTCATGGCAGTGTTTAAACAGTATGATGCTCTCTATTGTAATGGAAATAGTTGAAAGGAGAACAGTAATCTGTGATATTGAAAGTATTCTTCCAAAATACAGAATAAAAGAAACACCAAAGGAGAGAAGAGTAGAAGAAAGGAACTCTGTCAGTGGACAGCTAACCTTAACTATTTAGATATGAAATATCTGTTCACTTGAGACTTCAGAACAGGAAAGCAAAGTAAAAACAATAAAATAATAGAAAAAAATTCATGATTGAATACAGTAAATAACTGGACCCATTGATCTTAAGCTTCACTCCAAAAGGCTAGGGGGCCAAATGATCTGGAAAAAGAAGAACAAAGTTGTATGTTTACACTTCTTGATTTCCAAAATTACTGCAAAGCCACACTGATAAAGAGAATATGGTGCCTATAGATAGAAACAGGTAAATTGAATAGTATTAAGATCTGGAAATAATCACTTTTGTAGTTATTGGTTCTCAGTGAAGTAGCCAAGATAATTCCAATGAAAAAACATAAATGACTTCAATAAATGGCATTGAACATTTACTAGCAAAATGATCTAACATAATCCTTACTTCACATAGGCACAAAATTAATTTGATGAGGGTTATACATCCAAAAGTAAGAACTACTTCAACAACAACAAAAATTAACCAAAGTAATTTTTAAATGCATAAAGGACTAATTCATTCATCATTAATCATTAGAGATATACAAATCAAATCCATAATGGCAGTCCCTTTACCTTGGTAAATATAACCAATATCAACAAAAGACTAAACCCAAATGTGTTGGCAAGTATGTAGTAAAAAGGGAAAGCATGTTCATTCTTGCTGGAGAGGGAAATGCTTATGGCCACTGTGGAAAACACTATGGAAGTTCCTCAAAGAATAAAAAATAAAACTTCATTATGATTCAGCTATTCCACTACTATACAGCCAAAGGAAATAAAAACTGTCAGAGACACCCACTCTTGTGGCTTAATCGTGACACTGTTTATAATAGCCAAGAAATTAAAACAGCTTCAAAGTTTAGCTGCTAATCAATTAGTAAAGAAAACGTGGTACATGCATGCAGTCCCATGCTAGTCAGCCATTAAAATGAATGAAAACTTGTTATTCACAATGGCATGGATAGAATGGGCAATCATTACATTTTGTAAACTAAGTCACAGACAGGAAAGTACAGTATTGTCCCAATCTTACAAGGAGAAGAGGAGAGGAATCGAACAAAGTTGATGTCACAGAGGTGGAGAGTGTTGTTGTGATACCAGAAGCTGTGAAGTATAGAAAGTATGGACTAGCAGAGAAAATTTGGTCAGTGAGTACTCAATTATAGTTAGATGTATGTAAAACATTTTGGTGTGCAGAATGTGTAATTGGTGTGCTATATGTATAATTTTAAAGCTAGTAGAAAGGATTTCGAATACTGTCACCATGAAAAAATATATACATTTTGAAGACATACATATGTTGGACCTAATTTGAACACTCTGCAATATACACACCTACCAAAACCTTATGTTACCCTATAGATACAAACAATTTTTATGTTCTTAGAGAGTAGCAAAAAGTAAACTCAATTTTGGACAATTGATAAATCACAAAAAAAAAATTTCAAGAAATGAAAAAAAAACTACTCATAAAAGATCACATGTTGTGTAGTTTCGTTTGTAGGAAGTGTGCTGAAAATATGCACTACAAATTAGGTCACTACTTGACTGGGGCTAGGCACAAAAGAGGTTGTGTGGCAAGGAAGTGACACAAATGTGGACTAACGTATTCTAAAATTAGTGGGCCGAGTGGCTCAAGCCTGATATCCTAGCTACTTAGGAGGCTAATACAGTTCAAAGTCAACAAAATCAGAAAAGTGCCATATAATGAATGATTGTTGTCCTTAATGTACTATGTTATCTCTCATCTCTTTTGCTGTCCCTTGGTTATCTCATATTGTTACAGTATTTCACTTTGTTATCTGATATATTGGATAAATGCGTATTTGGTTATTTGAAATTGGATAGGAAAGGGGGGAAAACAAGATGAGGGGCGGGGGTAGGGGAAGGGAAATGGGGACCAAGACATGAGAAAGGGTATCAATATGTGTGAAGTAATGCATCTTCCATCTGGCGAATGTAATGTAACCTTTCTATTAATTACAATAAAAATATACGGAAAAAAATAAAACTCCTTTTTCAAAATAACCATGGTAAAGCAGTATTGGAGGTATGGCTCAAGTGAAAAAGCACCAAGTAAGCAAATGGAAAAACCTGAGTTTAAACACCAATGCTACTTGTGTGTGTGTGTGTGTGTGTGTGTGTGTGTGTGTGTGTATGCACACACATATGTATGTGTATGCATTCTAAAATTAGATTTTAGTGATTATGCAATAATTACTGTATTTGATTAAATTACTGGATTATAATTCTGTACGTAAACTTAAAGTATATACATTATGTTTCAATCAAACCATTACAATTAGTCTTCCCATTAAAAAGTATTAATAACCCAAAAAACACCACTAGTGCTTGACACAAGATAATAAAACAGAAAATATCAAGTGGACCATGAAACTATCTTTTAGATGAGAATAGCCATTTATTATTCTAAGATGCCTTTAAAAAATGGACAACATAGTCTAAATACTGAGGAAAATAATTTGGAATCCAAAAATGTCTATACGCATATATATATGCATATACATATGCATATGAATGCATATGTATATGCGTATACACATATAAATAAGCAAATATATGAAATGTATAAAGAAAAGTGTACTTACATTGTCATTTGGGAAGATGTGGTTGAAAATTTTGTATTTCATGATAAAGTTCCTAATTAATGTGCTTGATATCCTAGGTCTTATGTAAAGGGACATTTATTTGAAGACTTTACAACTTTCTTTTCTATGTGCAAATGTGGTTTATTCCTAATTGATATTGTCTTTGGTTCCACAAGAAAAAATAAAAAGCAAAACAGAAACACACCCACTTCTGAAAGCCTCGTGGGAGCAAGACGTCAATATTAAATTTGGGTAATGAACTCAAACCAAACAAATGACCAAGAAAAGTGCCGTGACAATTAATAAATTGGTGTCAATGGAAAGCTTGATATGAACAAGGATTGATGCAGTTAGTTAGCTACTGATCGCTTCACAGGTAAGGAAGCAAAGCCAAGAGTTTGTCAAACTGAGAAAAGTTAAGACAAGTGCTGATAGACAGCGGTGAAATATTGGGCTAAAAAATAAACATGATTTTTAAAGTCAACATGGTGAGTCATAAAACAAATCAAAATCAGCCATAAATGCTAAAATGTAAATGAAGACTATAATTTTGGAACAGAAGCTATACTATTTTGAAGGAAAAAAAACCAATGTGGGTATTTTGGAAGGGGAAGACTAAAGTTGTGGAAAAATTTCTACCGTAATGCTAAGGGTAAGCTGAATAGGTTTCAAGTAAAAGGCACTAATTCACATGAAGGAATTACAAGTGATATTAAATGCAATTTTATAGTCTTTATCCTATCAACATCCTACACAGATTAATTGTTGGAATTCTATATGTATAATCTGAGTCAGAGAAGGTAGTGTTTCTGAATTATAATATTCTCTGTAAGCCTTTTTTAATAAATACAGTCTAAATCTCATACAGTGACTTGCAGAACTCCAAAGCTTGGGCCAAGGTTAAAAAAAATTAGCATTCCTGAAATTTTCATGTTAATACTACCAATATCTTGAATCTGTGATACAAGGGTGAAATTGAGCTGTGTGATAATTAAGTATCATGGCAGTTTTATACTGAAAATGAAAGATTATAAGGAGGAAGACTAATATAAATGTTAACATTTAACAAAATGCTGTGGAAAAAAATTTATTATACTTCAGTGACTACTTACCAATTGATTTCTTAATAACCAAAAAGAATAAATGGACCTAGCAAAAGTCTCTAAGTTGCTCTTACAGAATAGCTTCCATGGACTTATTTCTCTTTTCAAGATGATGATATTTCTCCTCAGCTGTCCTGGTTTTCCTATGGATTGTGAAAATACTAAATTCAAGTTTCTCAAGTTCTTTTTTCCTTTGGTTAAAGTGGATTGAACAGTCGGAGGTCATTAACATTCACACACTGCAGATATAAAAATACACTGAGCATATGCACAATCTTGAAGTCCAGTCAAGGAATATATTCATGGATCTACAGAAGCTATGGCTTTAAATTGCCTTAACATCATTTAAAGATAAATCCCTCGATTGAAATGCATTTGTTTTCGCACTTAGGATATAAACTTGATTGTAAGATATGCAATATTTTTGTTTTAATGTTTAAAATATAACAATACAGAATACTACTTTAAAAATATTGACACAAAATTCTCTTGATATAGAGTGGCATTCTTTAATTGTTAAATCTCTCTAGTAAATAATCCATTTCTGGAACTACTTTTAAAGGAATTGCTGATAAAGTATAAAAGAAGTCTGCCTAGAACAAGATTTCCAAGTAAAATTACCACTAAACTGCAATAACAGTTTATAAAGATAATTTAATGAAAAATTCAGGTCAAGGATAATAACTTAGATGATAATTCCATTTTCTTATTAGCCTCTTTTCCATATATTTCTTGCTATACAAAGACAATAATAGATAAAAGGAAAGATACAAGGCTTCTTTGTTAATATTAGTGCCTAACTCTACCTGGCTAGTAACTACTGACCCCATGCACTCTGTAATTTCCTTTTTCAACATTCTGCCTGTTACAGATATGTCAGGTTGTAAAATCAAAGGTTCTACTGTGTCACTCATTCTAAACCTAAATTCCTGTGATGGTTTTTGCATTCAGAAAATAGTACCATTGGTCCTTGAGTATATATATTTTTCACTGGGAATTTATCCTGATTTATTGAAAGGGGTCTTAGGTACAGTATGCATTTCGAAATGCATAACTTTAAGAAAACAGATATAATCAGTCTAGAAGCCTGAATGTTAAAACAAGCTACCTTCTTTTCACATAATTTTGTATCTCCATAGTGACCTCATAATTAGGTAGGTTGATTCCTCCCACTTTTTGCTTGGCGTTGATGTTTAGCTACAGATGTTTTAAAATCAGTGTTCTTATTCAGTGTGTGTTATACACACACTTTCTAATGAAGCATGGACATGACTTGAATAACAAATGCCCTGTATTAAGACTCATTTTATGCTAGTAATACAATGCTACACTGTTACTATAATCCTGTGGAATTTTACCAAAGTCATGTGAAGACACATTAAGAGTATATTCTTAAAAGTGTGATTCATAATCTATAGGAAATGACTGTAATTGATTTACTACAGTGCAGCTGTACTGAAAAGTTCACAGCGCCAGATGATGGTAGCAGTTGAGCCTGAGTGAAGCTGCATGCACAACAGGCTCTCCTGGAAGTTTTTATTTGTCAGATTGTAAAATGCAAAGATAAAACACATGGTTAGAAGAGAACATTTAGCAAAAACTACTGGAGAAAGAGATTGCTTAGGTAAACATTTCTTTAAACACATTAATAAAAATGTCAGGCATATTTAAAAATCACATAATCTGAGAAGCCATGTGTTTCTAAGGGGAAAGATTTAAAAAAAAAATTGGCCTCTCTCCCTTATAAATTCTACCTCACTCAATCTTTTTTTCTTTTGTGTAGCACTTTGTCATATACAATGAACTAAATCTGGAAATGATGAAGTATGCCTCTTCTGATACAGTCTTGTCAATTACTCCTGCCTTGTTTTATTATCCATGACTAATTATTAGCCAGTGTTCTAGGCTATGAATTTAAATAAAGTGAGTGGTCATTTTTAATGGTATCCTTGTAGTCATTTCAACCTCATCGAAATGTTTTTCCAATATGTGAAAATACTAAAGGTATAATAATCCAAACCTTTGATCTCTATTCGGTAATTAGGTATGTATATCAAAAGTGACAGAGATAGATAGCAAGAACTCTGGGGGTTTTGCTTGACAGCTTTTGTCCACAACATATGTTCACTGCTATCAGGGCTATTAGAGAGAACACAAAATAATCAGGTGGACAGATTCACAAACAATGCCTAGAACACATGGTGCCCCCCTGGTGTTAACAAGGAATGTCTGTCACACTTGTAAACATGGTCAAATAATGGAAGGATTTGTCACTGATTGTTCTTTTTTAAGATCATGGCTCAAACAATATTGTTACCTTGGACCTGCTAGATTGGAAGGTGAGAAACTGTGACCTCACCTTATTTGCTGCTGTGTAAAGGAAAGAGAGAAAAATGACCAGTTCTGTGATAGTTCCAATGCTGACAAAACCATCCATCTGCTTTACCTTTAAAAATCATTTGAGTGCCAGGTGCCAGTGGGGTCATGCCTATAATCCTAACTACTCGGGAGGCTGAGATCTGAGGATGGTGGTTCAAAGCCAGCTCAGGCAGGCAAGTCCATGCGACTCTCATCTCCATTAACTACTCAAAAAGGCCGGAAGTGGCATTGTGGCTCAAGTGGTAAGAGTGGTACCTTGAGCCAAAAGAAGCTCAAGGACAGTGCCAAGGCCCAAAGTTTAAGCCCTAAGACTGGCAAATAATAATAAAAACAATAATAATAACAATGATAATAATAATAGTTTGAGGTTAAACATGCTCTCAAGGCCCAATTTCTTAAGGAGAATTAAAATAGAAACTATTTTTTTTTTTTTTTGCCAGTCCTGGTCCATGAACGCAAGGCCTGAACACTGTCCTTGGGCTTTCTCAAGGTTAGAGCTGTACTACTGAAGCCATAGCACCATTTCCAGCCTTTTTTTTCTATGTATGTGGTACCGAGGAATCAAACCTGGGTCTTCGTGCATGCTAGGCAAGCACTCTACCACTAGGCCAAACTCGTGGCCCCTGGAAACATTTTTGTTCAAATCTAATTAATGTTGTACCCCAGCCATTTTAGGGTCCCTGAACCCTCCAGCCATAGAGTCACCAGTACTCAGTGAACAGTGAACAGAGCTAGTCAGTTTAATAGCAGCTCAGAGTCTACTTTCCACTTTTGGGCTGAAAGAGAGCAGCCCCGACCTCCCGTGGGGCTGCGCTTTGAAAGGAGAGCTGCACACACAGGTGGTCCCTCTCACCAGGAAAACACCACACGCAGGTGGTCACAAGGAAACACCACAGGCAGGTGGTCAAACAGTCTTAACATTTTTACAAAGAAACAAAAACAGAATTAAGACAGCTAATCCTGACAGGTTACTGCAATTAATAGCCATCCACTTATTAGTTTCTTTCTCTATAAAGAGAAATGTTAAGTCAACCTGATTTTAGTGAAGACAGGTCATTGATTCTAAAGTAATTTGATCATTTAAATTTCATAAATCTTAACCTTCACTTGCAAACTCTCTCTAGTTTGGCCTACAATGAGCCATCTGAGATACATAAGTTGAAATGACGATTCTTACTTTGAATTTACCTTGTGACTGCAGTAGGTCTTTTGCACAATTAACTAGAGAATTTTTCCTTCTTTCTTTCTTCTTCTTCTTCTTCTTTTTTTTTTTTTTTTTTTTTTGCTAATCCCAGAGCTTGAACTCAAGGCCTGAGCACTGACCTTGGCCTTCCCGCAAGGCTAGAACTCTACCATTTGAGCCACAGCACCACTTCCAGCTTTTTTTCTATGTAAATGGTTCCGAGGACTCGAACCTGGGTCTTCATGCATGCTAGGCAAGCACTCTACCAATAGGCCAAACTCCATACTTTTCTTGAAAAGGCAAATAGAATGGAAAAAATTATATCAAAATATTACATGAAGAAATTGGAAGATCGTAAGAATACCCTACCTAGATAAAGAACTCAGAATGACAAAATTCCTAAGCCTTAACAACTGGTTCCATCTGCAATCTGTTTCCAAACAAACTCAGACTTTAGTCCATTGATTCTCTTAGATTTTTGAGGGTGGGGATTTCACTACTGGCATTGCCCTTTCACCACTGAAGCTGCCATTCTTAAATTTAAACTTTGTCTCACATTGTTTTTCTACTGAGTCTTCTTTACTGGGTTTGTTTCTATAAATCTGAATTTGAAACAGATGCTATCCTGTAATTATTTTTCTCCAAGTTTAGAGTTTATAGTCTTTTCTACATACAAGTAAAGAGAATACAAGAGTATATTCTTTGGAAACATGGTGTTTGTGAAACTTTATGAATGTGTGAATTTGGAAAAGGCATTTCAAAATTTTATTTTTATTTTATTTTCCAAAACTGGGGCTTGAACTCTGGGCCTGGGTACTATCCCTGAGTTTGTTTTGCTCAAGACTACCATGCTACCACTTGACCCAGTGCTCTACTTCTAGCTTACTTAGTGGTTAGTTGGAGGTAAGAGTCTAAGATTTACAGACCTGAGCCACCAGCACTCAGTGAATAAAATTTTTTTTGCTAGTCCTGGGCTTGAACTCAGGGCCTAGGCACTGCCCTCAAACTTTTTCAAGGCTAGCTCTAACATTTGAGCCACAGCATCACTTCTGGCTTTTTCTGTGTATGTGACATAGAAGAATCAAACCCAGGGCTTCATGCATGCTAGGCAAGTACTCTACCATTAGGCCATGCTCTGGGCCCCAGAGAAATTTTTTTGAAACTAAGTGTCCTCAACAGAAAAATATAGGCAGTTAAACCTATTAAACTGCATTAAAATATGCTCAAAATTCGTTTTGGCAAAGCATTTAATTCATGACAAATAGGAAGTGCATTGTAGGGGCATTTATTTTAATTATTAGATAATACTCTATCACTTCCATTTTCAGTTTTTAGACCAGTGTCTTATGATCCTATGTTAGGGAAAATTAGTTTTATTGCTTCTGTTCATTCCTATCAATTGGGATAATTTCTTGCTGTGATTACAAAGAGTGACTTCTTATAGGGAAGGGAGGAAAACAAGATGAGAGGTGGGGGTAGGGGAAGGGAAATGGGGACCAAGACATAAAAAAGGTATCAATGTATGTGAAGTAATGCACCTTCTATCTGGTGAATAGAATGTAACCCTTCTATTAATTACAATAAAAAAATATATGAAAAAAAGAAATAGTGACTTCTTCTGCCAAGAATAATCCTTCTTTTTGTCATTTATCAGACTCCTTTTGTGTGCTCATTTCCCTGACCCCAGTATAAATTGTCTACATTCAACTTTCCTCTTGCTTAGTACCTGACAAAAGATGCATTCCCTTATGCCAGCCCATGGATATTTTCTAAAACTTGTTTTATGGATCTCAGTTCATTTCAGTTCTGCATGAAGTTCTTTGTCTATTTTTTCTCCTTCTTCTTTCCATGTTCATTAGTTGTCCAAAGATCTATAAGCAAAAGGTCAGTCATCAGTTTATCATGTTTTGGGGAGTTGGTGGAATCTGGGGGTTAGGGGGATGGGGCACTACTGGAAGAAAATGAAGGAAGTGTCCTTGAATGTGACCTGAGGACCTTGGCTCCTTCCTGTATACCTCTCTCTTTGCTTCCCAGTCAGCTTGAGATGAGCGTCTTTGATCCATCACCTACCCCTCCCATGATGCTTTGACGTGGCCCTCAAAGCAACTGTGCCAAGCCACTAAGGAACCAAATGTCTGTGATCCTCTGAAGTTGTTTGTTACAAGAACATTGTCATGGCAAAGGACTAAAAGACCAATGGTCTCTTATTTGCCACCTGGTGGGTAACTTTTCAGTTATTTGCTTCAACTTGAAAAGTTGACTTCCTCCAGCTGGAATTTTCCTGATTGTGTCTTTCTCAGTAAGAGTTCCTTCCTCTCCATTTCCTATTAAAATTCATGGATTCATTTTCCTCTACCTGTTTCTGCCTTGGAACAATCAATCTTATCTTTAGATCTTTTCTCTTTCATTCAGAAAAGCACACTAGCTCTTCTAATATGCACTTAAGATAATTTATAGCTAAGCATCTTAACTCAAAGTGTTAGCTTATAACAACCATTTAATTCTCAACCCTACTTGAACAAAATTAAAACATAATTTGGTCAGAAAAACATACCATGACCCCCCCAACACTTGTTAATCAAAATTTTCCTCCTTTGAGGTTTATAATATCATATGCCGTCTTAGTTATTCTGGGCTGTATAAGGAATGTTACAGATTGGCCGCCTTACAAGCTAAAAGAAATCTGTATTTCACATAGTTCCGAAAGATTGAGATCAAACTTCCAGGTATGGTTACATTCTGGAGCGGGTGTCAATATGTCTAGTTTGGAGCGGGTGTCAATATGTCTAGTTACGTTTTCACCAAGGTTTTCTAAAAGGAGGGGAGAAGCCAGGCACAGTGAGATCTGAGGATCAAGGCTCAAAACCAGCCCAGGCACAAAAGGACCTGACACTCTTATCCCCAATTAACCTCTAGAAAACAGGAAGTGGGGCTTGGGTCTAGGGTAGGGCAGTAGGCTTGAGGTGAAGAGCTCAGGGACAGTGCCAAGTCTGAGTTCAAGCCCCATGACCCATTTAAAAAAGAAAAAAGGAAGAGAGAGAGAGAGCTCTCTGGGGTTCTCGCATAAATACAGTCATCCCATTCTTCAGGATTTCATTCTCAAATTCTCAAACACTTCCAAATCACCTACCTACCAATACTTTATATTAGAGGTTCGCATTGTAGCATACCAAGTTTTGGCATGACACAAAGATTTGGGGAAACAACCAAACATTCCTGTTTTCTCAAGATGTTTAAATTTCATGTTGAAATGGGTTAATGGCTAACAGAATCCAATTTTGAAGGAAAACAGTTACTGGGACAAAGTTATCTAAAGCCCTCCAGAAAAACAGGAAGCTCATTTGGAAATCCCCAGGCAAACAGAACCGGGAACTGAGGGACAAAGTTAGAGGCATGTGGTTAAAATTTTGCCAAGACTAATGCATAGTTCTGCTTCTGTAATCTGCTTGTTTGCTTGCACACCCATTTTTTAACCTTTAAAATGATAGGTTTATTTGCATGGTTATAGTATAGCCATTGGTTGCCTGAAACCAGGATAATTATATGATTGGCCACTTGCATGTGGCTATATGTAGCTACATGTGGTTTTTGACTTTATATAAATCCCCTGCTTTTTTAGTTCTGGACTGCTACTCCTGAGTTGAGTTAGCCCTGGCCAGTCAGCCCAATAAATTTCATACTTTTTACCATCAATCAGAGTTTGTGACTTTACTGGGGTCCTAACCCACTTCGAATTTAGAATTCTCATTTCCCCTTACCTCATTTCAACACTTCATCAATTCTACTTCAATCATAATTAAAATTTTTTTCTAGTACTATTTCTGACTTTGCCCTACATTAACTGTCATCTTTTCTTAGCTGGATTTTCTACTTCCATCTTGTAGTTCTCCTTGCTCTCCTCCAGCTTATTATCTAACTGCCACATGTGTGATTACTTTGTAAAGTGTCAATGATTGCATTGTTCTCCTAAAATTGTGGAGCTAAATCATTTGCATGCTGTGATCTTCTTTCATCAACTTTCCTGTATGTTCTTGCATTCTCATTCTGTTGAAATATTTTTAGATCCTTGAAAGGTATTTACACATTTTATTTTGCCTCTGTCTATATTTTTCCACTTTATCAAAAATACATTTTACATCCTTGTGCATTCATTCACATCCTCCATTCTTCCAACACTCTTCTCAGCTGTTATCTATTCTAAGGTGTCTATCCTCAGCATCTAAGTTAGATGTCTTTTCTTTGTGCTTCTACTGTCGTGTGGGTATATCTTCTCCATCTCTGCACTTATTTATTGTATCTAACTCACTAGCCTATGAATGTGTCCACAAAAATAAATAAGATTCACTTTCCAAGGCATAAAACTCATCTACTAATACAGACTTAGCACTCTAAATCTCCAATAGAGTAATAACTAAAAAGCCAGCTCTGTTGACTACCACTCTGGGCTGCTTCCTTAGCTAGATCATGTCGCTGACATGTATATGCTAGATTTCTTTCTCTCCATCTTTACTCTATTTTCCTCTCATCCTTTTCAAGCTTTTCCAGCAGGCAATTTACCTGAATAGATCAATTTCGAAATCTCTGTATCCCTTTTCTGTGCATTCTGCTTTCCATCTGTAATTCTCACTAAATCCAACATTCATTAATTGTATGCATTTAGATTTTCAAAACAATAAGTCAGTAGCATGACAGGTTCTACCTGAAGAGCTCATCTAACGCAAAAGTTCTGATATTTCTCTCAGTTTGATATTCATTTAAACATCCTACTATAAGTTGAATAGGTTTTATATATTATGTTGGAAAATGATAGCATTGATTCTCTTATGACATGTAATATAACTTTAGGCTTAAGAGTCATATTTAGCCAAGGTATGGAAACTGCCCAGATGCCCTTCAACAGACAAATGAATCAAAAGAAATAAAAAGTGGTGGTATAAAAATAATGGATTCCTCATCCATTAAGAATAATAATCTGCCGGGCGCTGGAGACTCACACCTGTAATCCTAGCTACTCAGGAGGCTGAGATCTGTGGATCAAGATTCAAAGCCAACCCAGGCACAAAAGTACCTGAGATTCATATCTCCAATTAACCTATAGAAAAGGGGTAGTGAGCCTTCTCTTGAGGGTAGGGTGGTATCCTTGAGCTGAAGAGCTCAGAGACAGTGCCCAGGCCCAGAGTTCAAGCCCTATAACCCACAAAAAGAAAGAAAGAAAAAGAGAAAGAAAGAAAGAGAGAGAGAGAGAGAGAGAGAGAGAGAGAGAGAGAGAGAGAGAGAGAGAGAGAGAGAAAGAAAGAAAGAAAGAAAGAAAGAAAGAAAGAAAGAAAGAAAGGAAGGAAGAAAGAGAGAAAGAAAGAAGGAAACAGGGAAGTGCAGTTATAATAGTCAATGTACATTCTAGGAATCCTATGAAGCTAGTTAAGAAGATGGGGGGTACAAGTGCTGAAAGAGATTATATTGATCCAGATGCATTATATTCACAAACTGACATAATAAAATATAATTTTTTGAAATTCATATTATAATGGTTTCTTTTCTATTTAGAGGTGACATTAAAATCTACAGTAATTATTTAGACAGTAAAATTGCTTTGGCTTTAAGCACATAATTTTTCAATTATCTCTACAGCAAAGGAAATTCTAAGTGAAAATGTATCACAAATCTAGAAGTAGTCTCTACAAACTTTACACAAGCATTTATAACAACATGGTATCATGGGGGATTCATTCTAATTTTCTATAGTTCTATTTTTCTGTTTGAAAAGAAAACACATTGCTTTGGGGAACTGGTAACAAAACTAACATATACAAATCAAACATTTCAAAACATTTTCTAAAATATAGTCTTAAAATGCTATCCATATTTCTTCCTTTTGGGAGTCAAACTTAATTACAGAATTATTTAACTCATCAAACTCAATAAACTGGGAGAATTTTAGCCACAGGACAGCCCAATTGTGAGCTCAGTTTTGAGTTTAATTAACACCAAAAGTCTTTCCTAATCTGCTTCAGAATTAAATCCTTAACAGAGATCATATTTCTGAATAACTTTTCCAAAGTGATGGTATAATTGATAGCCTTTCCTCCACAAATCCGAAATAAATACTCAGATACATGCTTTCAAGAACAAATTTTCTTTTGTAAATACTGAAATAGCATGCATTTGTTTAGATGAGTGCATTGGGAAAGCCAAGTCAATATTAAGAACACTATTTGTTTCATTCTTTCTATGACAACAGTAATAACTGAGATTTATAGCTAATAAATATAATTGTTGCCAGTTCTAAAAATATAAGCCTAGGTTTCTGTACAGATTATTTTTATATATGCAGTAATTTTGAAGTAGAATGTTTGATTCGAAAGTGTCAGCCTTCCTTTATGCAAAATGATAGTCAAAATTTTTTTCATTTGGTAAAAGTAAGGTCATTCTGAATACTCCTATGTATAGTTCTGTGTGTATATATATATATATATAAACTTTTATTTAACATAAAAAACTACATGGCATCTGTAGGAATGACAAGTAGTAACAAGTAATTTGAGATGAGGTTGAATTTTACAATACTATCTATATTGCTTTTAACCCAATATTTCCACTTAAAGGTATATGTTTGTTTTAACCTAACCCATTCCAATGTATACATTTCACTAAATAAGTTAGGCATTTTAGTGACTAGAAGAATTGTGCCATATCAGAAACATTGTTTAAATTTTTATAATATTGTCCAACATGAAAAATTGAGTTTGAAGGCACTGTCTATATAACTATCAATGTATTTAAGGAAAATCTGGCAATGTAGCAAACTAAGGTAGAAATAAGGTTCTGTATAGTAAGTTTTAGTCAAAAACAATTTAATCTTCTTTTCAATTACCACTAACATAAATTAAAAATCATAATTCCACAAATTACAAACATCTGGGCACTGGTGGCTCATGCCTATAATCCTGATTACTCCGAAGGCTGAGATCTGAGCATTGCCATTCAAACCCAGCTGGGGCACAAAAGTACATGAGATTCATCTCCAATTAACCACCAGAAAACTGGAAGTGGCACTGTGGCTAACATGGTAGTGCACTAGCTTTGAGCTGAAGCATCAGGGACAGGGCCTAGGCCCAGAATTCAAGCACTATGACCAAGCAAAAATTAAAATATATATATCTGAGAGGTTTATATAACCTTGAGATATTTGATACACATTATAGCTCCAAAATCTGTTTTCCTTGGAAAAACTTATCATAACAATATGACATAGGAAAATCAACCTTAAAAATATATTTCACCATTTAAACTAAAAAAGGCTAAAGAACTTACTTTAGCAACTAATAAAGGAACATTATAAGCATTAGAAAAATATTGCACTTGGTAAAATTAACTCCAAATTTGAGTCAAATATGAAAGTATTGGCAAGGTATTAGAACTATATACTTGTATGAAAGGTTGATCAAGTTTAAACCAGATATATCTTTAATACAACACAATTTGATATCATAAAAGGATGTACTCCTTTTAGTTTAGAAGTTCAACTCATCAGAATTTAATGATGGCAAGCACACATAAAAAAAAATAAACAAAGCAAGTCCAACAATGGAAGCTTGACATAACAGTATAACATTAGCAACATTAAAATAATATTGTAGGAGAATTATGCCACTAAAAATATTTACAACATACGGTTAAATAAAAAAGAAAAAATGTAAATGAGATTGCATTTGTATTTATAATATGCTTTCTGTTTGGAGGTAATATAATTTTAAGGGTAAAACCTAACCACAAATTGAGATTAGATTATTCTAGAGATTTCATCATGATATGCAAACCCTCAAATCTCCATTTCTTAATGTTTCTTGAAGCTATCTGTGGTTGGATTCAAACTAAAGAAAAAGACAATAAGCTTATCAAGTTAGTAAGTGATTGAACTCAGTTTTGACCTAGTCCACATACTCATTCTAGAACAACATTGTGCAATAGAATAGCAACAACATACTACTGTTTCATTGTAATTGACATAGAGCAATGGAAGGCCCTCTAAACCTTTGGGCAAGTCAGACACATTATTGTGGTCTATCTTTCCAGATTCAGAAGAAACAAGGCAGTGTGGGTGAAACTTGAAGGGCAATAGTGCTTTCAGCTGAACTAAATTTTAGTTTCTTTATTTTAGCCTTTTAATTTTTTTAAAGGCAGCACTGGCAATATTTAACTGGAAAGATTCCAACTTCCTGAATGACTAAGCCTTCCTGAATACAAATCCTAACTTCACCATTAGGTTATTGTTATTCTTTTGTAATCACTTAACTTCTAAAGCTTATTGTCCTAATCAGAAAGTACGTACATAGAGTGGAGTGGTCACACATTGCATGGTTACATAAATTTCAAAGAGATAAAAATCTCCACAGGACAGGAATGCTGAGAAGGAGTGAACTTAACAATGATTATTGTAGTTAGTCCTCTTCAATCGTTTGAAATCATGTCTGTTCTTGGTCCTACAAAATAGATTACAATGTACTGGACTCATAGGAAATATTAATGCAACTCTGAGTAGGAAATTTTAAAGAACTTTCCCAAATTCTTTAATACACTGAATCCGAGCCTAGATTAGACAAATATCCTTGAACACAAAATTATCAAGCCTGATATTTTTTGACTATCTGGAAACATTAAAAGGCACACAATATAAAAACTCAATGCTCAATGGCTCATGTCTTTAATCATAGCTACTCAAAAGACAGATCTGAGGATCATGGCTCAAAGCCAGTCCAGGAAAGAAAGTTATCAAGATTTTTCTCTCCAAATAACTACCAAAAAAAAATCATTAAGTGGAACTGTGACTGAAATGACAGCATGCTATCTTGACCACAAAAACTCAGGGACAGAGCCAAGACCCTAGTTCAAGCCCCAGAGTAGAAGTAGGTAGAGATCACTACAAGGAGACAAAAGGAAAATAAATGCTAGATTCCAGTTGTCCAGCAAAAGCATGGTGTATGTGCTCTGCTTCCATCCTGGTATTGTCGTGGCCTTGCTTGAAAACACGAGATTAGGCCGAAAGGCCATCTTTCCCACTTGACTTGTTTTAATTCACTTAAAACTACCTCTCATCCTAGAGGTTATAAAGCTGAAAAAACTGTTTCTCCATACAACCAGGGAGGAAGATAGAAAACACATGTCATGTGAAGGGCCTTTGTTTGTATCTGTTAGATGCCTCATTCATAAAGTTCTGGTTGTAATAAAAATAAAGGGAAAAAAAAGGAAACAAGGCAATTACAAACATCCAGGGACTTCAAAATGTTAACTGAGTTCTTTCTTCTACTTCCTCGTGGTCTTTATACAACCATGGAGAAAAGTGGTTTGGATTACAAAGGTGTTTATAGGTGCCAACATTTCCCAGTTAGCTTCTAGCAACAGTATAACACTACATACCCCACAGACAGAGCTGAAAGTATAGGTGTGGTCAAGCACTGCTTTGAGAAGAAGGAAAAAAAACCCTAATATTCTAAAGCTTTTTATGAGAAATATTTCTCACTTATTCCTAGGGAGGATTTCTTCTGGAGTCAAAGGAGGGAAACTCCTCCCAATTCTTCACTTAGCTTGAATGAATAAGTTTGACATCACCTTCCCATTCTCTTTCCCTGTGACAGGCTCCAGACAGAGCTGGAGAAGAATATTAAACTCCTGGCGCTGAGTGTCTAGAAAGGTAGGTGATCAGAGTAAGACAAAGAACAGAGTTTTATAAAACCTGAAACTGGAAAGAGAACATGGCATTAATTAATACAGAAAAAAATATCACTGCATTGTCAAGTAGAGTTCACATGACTGTCTAGCCACCAGAAAGGAACTTGCATAAAAGGGAGGCCCATGAAAATTGCAATGAGCTATACAATGTCGCACCAATTCCAAATCTTGCTATCATAGTCCAGCTGTGGTTAGGATCTGGGATGAGAAAATTTTCCTGAAATAATCAGTCTTTGGCTACTAGAAAAACTGGTTTATGTCTGGAAGATATCAAGCAGAGTGAGTTTTGCAAATGAGAGGTTGCTGAAGTCGATTGTGACACAAATGTGGCAATTACTGATTAGTTAGTGTGTGGGATACAGCTCTTGTAGACAAAACTCTGAGTTCAATTATGAAGGCTCCCTGTGGAGTTGGGCGTATTTTGAAAAGGACACTCCTCTTCACAAGACTACATGATGCCTGCTTATCACAGGGGGAAGAGATAATTCAACATTTGGTATACAGATACAGTCACACTGTGTCTAGTGATAAATGAGATAGATATTGAGGGCATTGGAGAAGATGGAAAGGGATGAAAACAGTGAAAAAGGTGAATGAATAAGGAAGAATAATGAAAGCACAGAACAGCACACAGCTGAAATCCCAACACAAGTATGTGAAGTCTTGTCTGCAACTGCAAAGCTATTGTTTGCAAGGGTGATTCATGCCTGGTACCATCTTCTGTGACTAAATGAATGTGGAGTTCACTTCCTAGCTATTTTTATGAAAAAGCACCATATGATTCTTGGATGAAGCTGAGTAGAGCCATAGACGAGCTTTAAGGACCCCCATAGCTCACCCACCACACTGAATTCCTGAAATGTGTGTGACAGGGTGCAGTATTTCTGGGCTCAGACTCAAGCAGCATTGTTTGCTAAAGTCATCCTTGGCAAAGGCGCTGTGTGAATACACAAGCAACTCCACATGCATTGCATCTAAGTTAATGCTACTCATGTGCTCAGTGGAGCTGTTACTGGAAAAAAAAATTGTAAAAAGCATCACAAGGTCATGGTCTATGGGAGGAGGAAGCACTGATAGAGTGAGAATCCCTATGAAGAAATCAAGAAAAACCAAATTACCACTAAAGCTCCTGATAGATGGACCCTTCACATTCAAAAATGAAGCTCTCGTTACCTACTTCACTTCCAGTCTGCACCTTGCACAGCTCCCAGGCTCAGTTCAGGGCGGCAGTATTTATCTTCTACAGAGATGGCTGATTTACAAGGTAAGCAAAGCCCAGGAAGATGGATGTCTGATCTTTTCTACAGATTTAATAATATTGAATATTCATCTTAATGGATTTTCTCCACTTGAATTTCAGAGGCTGTGTAAGCCACTAAGCAAAAATTCAAGACTAGAGACCATGGAGAATTAGTTTCCATGCAAGTCACTTGGCCTTCTTCCCATGGCCAGGGATACCCATCAAGACAGAAGGAGCAGCTTAGACGTTCTGGGTGGTGGGTTACATAAGAAATCATATACTTTCTTCCCAGAACATTGCTTAACTCAAGGACCTACATGACTGAAGTTTAAGATAAGACGCACATGTCAGAGGACTGTTAAGTGATGTATCCTTAATGAGCTGCGGAGCACTCCAGGAAAAAAATAAACCACTGTAAAAGCTTGAGCACTGCTCTAGCTCAGCTTTTACCTCTGATATTTTCCCTTGTTTTGCCCTAAAGCTCACTCATTTGGAAAACTAAGAGGGCTGCTACAAGTGAGAAATCTCATTTACTGAAAAAATGTTGGGGAAATGAGATGCTATTTCCAAAGAGAATTTCTCAAACTCTGTTGCCACTCCCAAGATTCAAAGGCGGGAGATTGAGCCAACCACAGAGGGTGTTATTCATGCTGTGAAGAATTGTGTTCTAGGGCTGTGAGTGTACCCTAGTGGTACAGTGCTTGCCTAGCATGCACAAAGCCCTAGGTTCGATTCCTGGGTACCACATATGTAGAAAAAGCTGGAGTGGTGCTGTGGCTCAAGTGACAGGGCACTATCTTTGATCAGAAAGTGTGTCCAAGGACAGTCTCAAACCCTGAATTCAAGCAAAAAAGAATTGTGTTCTAGAATGAGCCAGACATATAGCTCACAAGAGATGTGACTTCACCTAATTATCCTTCACAAAGCTCTGCACTTCACTTTTAATATTGAGTCAAACAAAGCAGATGGCTGAGCTGGCACCTTGGTGCAAGGTGAGCATTTGGTTCTAGAGGGCACTGTTAATACTAGGTTTCCCAGGAACCATTGTTTTCAAAAGTTAAGAAAATCATTCCATGGAAGGAAATAGGATGATAGAAAGCTGAATCTAAATCTTGATGTTTAGTGCAGGTCACAGGCTAGGAGAGACAGACTCTTCCTTCTGAGAATTTTTCTAGAAATTCCATGAACTCTACCAGCATACATTATCTATTTGTTGGCTGACATTTCAAGAACAGTTTTGGGTTGTTAATGCACTTTAGCACGTGCCTCTTCATTCATCTTCTAGGAAAGAATTTTCACTTCCTTCTACTGAAAACCCTAGCCAAAAACATTTCCAGGATAGACAGTTGGGCCAGTCTCCTGAGTTGAGGTTGAAAATGACAAAAATATTGCATACTCAGCTTACTGATTTTCTCCACTTGACTTTCAGGGGCTACCAAACCCACTAAGCAAAAAAAAAAATCATGCCTAGAGATGATAAGGGAGGTAACTTCCAAATGAGTCCCTTACCCTTCTTCCCCTAAGCCAGGACACCCAACTAAAGAGAAGTGGTGGGTGTGATTGTGCTCTGGAAGAAGTCCTGATCTGGGATTTAACTTTGGGTCACGGCAGGATCATGTTACCAGTTATTAATTACTATGCCTACTGTATGCAGAACAAAGTATTCCAAGAATGGAAAGGCCAATTTGCCATCTTATTTTCCACAGAATTCTAGGATCTGGCCTCTAAATAGATCGGTTAAAAAATTTGTAGATCTGGACCCTACTACACAGAAGTTAGTAATACATTTTCATATATCTCTATCTGTATTCTTATGTGAGAAAATAATGTAGCCAGGTCCTTAGGGGAACAAATTAGGGAGTTTGGAATGGGAGGGGAATTATGTTGGCGAAGAGTAGTTCTGAGGTAAAGGATGTGCTACATTTAACCCTATGAGCAGAAAGACTTTCTGTGGTAGCCCATGTACTTTTTATCGAGAGACACAAATTTTAAATACCAAAGACATGACATCTGCAGTGAAAAACAGAGGAACTGACTTAACAGTGGGTTCATGAGCCACTTACTTTTTATATTTGTCTCATATTGCTTCATACAGTGAGCATCTATTATAGCCTTGATAATCCAAGGCCAAAAGAATATTTTCAGAATTGTTCCTAGTGTTACTTACATTGCTAAATAGAAAAGATGGTCATTCTTTAGTAGTTCATATTCGATATCTTGCTGTAATATTAGGGCAGAGCATAGAAATGTATGTAAGCGATTTTTTAAGTTAAAATAGTATTCTGTGTAAGTTAACTTGTTTTAATTCTTAAATTTATTATTCTTATGTAGCTGAACAAAGGCATTTCAATCCAGCCTGTCAGTTCATGAATATAATGCTTCTTGATAGGTCTCCTTTTCCATCATTCTCTTACTAGCTGTACCACTTCTCCTATCCCTTAGGTGAACCCCTGATACTCATTATTCCATTAAGCGACTCATTGAGATAGGCATTGTTCACCCAGGAAAAGGAACTGAAGCACATAGGAACTACGATATATCTAATGGCTAACTCAGAAGTACCATAAGGAAAAGTCCCATGAGGACAAGAATTGGGACAAAAATGATGATAAGTCCGACATCTTTCCTCTACTCTCGGTCCTGCTCTTCCAATTTCAGACCTTCTGTTCTGTCTCTCCACAAACTCTACTCTTTACTCCTCCATCTCCATGGTAGGATAATGGTTCATAACATACATACATAAACAACATTCCAATTACCCTCTTCCTAGTCTATTTTGATCTCTTCTGCCTATGGAAAATCTGACTCTCTGCCTCTTCCGAGATCTGGTTCTAGCAAACAGCTGAGAGTGATTAGATAGAACCACACATGAATTCCAAACTATTTTACCATTGTAATTTTATGCTCTATAACTAACAGCCAACTCCAACCATCCATAAGCACCATTTGCTGCACTGTACCATTCAACCACTCACTTGCTGTAAATGTCAGAAATGCTTCTCACATATGTTTAAGGGTAAATAAACAAAAGAAATAAGTTTCTCTTTCTTGTGTCTCCTATCATTTTGTTTCATCTATAACAAAATTATTTCAAATGCTTCCTACCTACTAAGCTAAGTTGATCCTACTCACAGAGGAAACAGAGCCATCAGGATGCAACTTTCTTTCATATGTCTTCAGCATACTTGTATCACACTCCTCTTTTCTCCTTTTTTCTTGTTACAGTGGAAGATCAAATCCTCACTTGACCTTCCCAGGCTAGGAAAGGGGCTGTTACGTCTCTCAGGTTATGTGCTCCTCTCAATGGTGATTTGATTTTTAATTAATCTTCTCCAGGGACAAGGACTGTATCAGAATCACTCACAGCTCTCATGAATAACTGATCTTAACATCCAATTGATGCTTCACATTCATTTGAAAGACAGAAGCAAAGGTTTGGTTTAAAATTTTCTCATTCAAACATAGTAGTTTTCTCATTAAATCACTGAATTTTTTTTATAATAAATCCTAAATGCAATTTTTTACAGTGAGATTTGATTTTTGTCACTAGTGACATAGGGAGGGGAGCCATGAATACTGTGAAAAGGTCATTTAATCTAATGCTCAAAAAAAGTAAAAGAGAAGTCATCTGCTAATTAAATAAAAATACCCTTTTCTGGAAGAAGCAGATTAGAGTATTTGGCAAGACTTGTTAAACGATTATGATGTCATATGATATCACTACTTTGATTATTAGCAATCATACTACCACTTGGATAGAAGCAATATTCATATTACCTAAATGTTCTTAGGATAAATGTGGTAGATATGGAAAAAAGTGCTGAGAAACTGATTTCAATTACCTCCAAAAGCATATATAATGAAGAAGCTCTCTTTGTTGTTTAGTTAGCAGATGTACTATGTGATATTACACTGAAATTTACTGACATGTATTTCTGCTTGTTAATACAAGTACAAATACTAATGTATTTTTTTCTCTAACTTAGAAAATTGTAATTCACTTTTACAGTTTATGGGCTGGTAGGAATCAGTAAGACAGTTCTCCATATATTTAGATCAAGCTTTAACTTGAACTTATGGAATAAGTCCTTACTGGAGACAAGGACACTAGTCATAATGCATTTTTCCTTAAATTTCTGTTAGTGAATGATCACAGATAATTTCATCCTTCCTATTGTTTATTTTAAAATTGTATTTCATTTCACTGTGATATGTCTTCATTTTTTTCTAAGCTTGTAAGGCTGGTAGTTCCAGCATATACCACAAGTCCAAAGTCTGTGGGAAAGAGAAAATTTTTTGATTTCCTGGAAGCTTCACCCCCCCCACACAGAAAATAGTGAAATGTCTTTAGCACATTACCTTGGTGACCAACTGATCCAATTTACTCTGTTTACTCAACTCCCCAAGCTAGAGATTGCAAATTCTCTTGAACTCTTCCAGAAACTCCCACTTACCTCCTGACAAGCGGAAGACAATAATCAGAATCTGATTATTATTTCTTCCTAAGGGAAAATAAGGGGAGCATACTGACCCAGTGTAGCATATTCCTTCCTTTTGAGACCCCATAACTTGAAAAGATTGCAGTATCAGTTTGTACTCTATGAGCCATTCTTCTTTCTTAATTAGTCCAAATTGGGCCCAATTTAATATCTTAAAAATGGGTTGGCAATTGGAATTGTTTTCATGATGGAGCATACAAATAAACTATTTTTAATTTAGCAAACAATTATCATAGGAAATGTCTTATTAAATCAAATAATTTTCACATGACCCAACATCCTAACGATCTTAGTATACAAAAGTTTCTTTCAGGATGTTACTTGAATAACATTTGCTAGTTATTACTAATATATTCCCCCTGACAGGAAGGCTAATTTGACTATTTATATCCTTTGGTGGCACAGGAGCTCTGTTCACATCACAACATCTTGGGGATGTTTTACAACCAGATGAATTTCTGTGATGGCTGATTAGGGGACTGCGTAGAATGTTTTGGGCTTTTTTGTTTGTTTGCTGACTGGATGGTTGGGTCACTTATAAGAAGCAGAAATGGATCTTCTCACTACTCTAGAGGTTAAAAAGTCCATGCTCAAAACATCGACAGGTTTGGTTGTTTGGTGAGGGCTCTTGCCCCTCATGGCAAAAAGTGGTAAGGCGAAAGTACGCAACCCCTTCAACTGCACCCTTTTATAGGGTCTCCCAATTGCATTCACAAGGAGACACACTCATGAGCCAGTCCCCTCTCACATTCCGACTCTCAGCACACATACATTGGTCACGAAGTCTCAACAAGTTAATTATGAAGGGAATGTATTCAAAACAGGAGACAAAGACACACATGTGCTCATATATGCTTACAAACAGGAAATAACCAACCAAATTGTATCACCAGGACTATTAAACTTTAAAGAGAATTTCCATTAGAACTAAACAGTGAAACTAAATTTTAAAGGTCAGAAATATTCAACTTCTTTCTTTGCCAAGAGAAAAATGTAACTTAGCTGGCCAGGCAGCTACTCTACCATTTAAGCTAGACATCCTGCCCCCCTCTTACATTATTTTTGAGGTGAGGGGGTCTCACTTTTTGCCCAGGGCAAGCCTGTGTCACTGGAGATGATAGGTCTGTAGCAACACATATAACTACTGTATTTCTCCATAGCTAGCATAGCAGGCGTGGACTATATCACAAGAAGCCATTATTGCTTGTGAGGGAGTCTTGTGAATTTCTTTTCTGTGTAACCAAGCCCTGAACTGACAGTTCTCAATCTCCACCTCCCAAACACCCAGAATTTTATATTTGAGCCACCATTCCTGGCTCATATCTGTAATCCCAGCTGCTCAGGTGGCTAGGTGGTGGTGGAACACAGTTTGAACCCAGGCCAAGCAGAAAACCATGTGAGACTCCATCAAACTGGAGACATGGCTCAAGTAATAGAGTACCAACGGTGAGAAAGAAAGACAAGCAAAAGCTGGAAGCCCTGAGTTCAGCTCTTAGTACCAGCACACAAACACATACATACAAAACAAAATAAAATGAAAAAGGAAAGACACAAATACATACACAAACAAAATGAAAAAGAAAGGAGAGAAAGATTTTCCATTCAGAATGTGATGCCTTGTGCTCCTTCCTATGGTGGAGCCCTCCCCACCCCTTCGCTCTCTCTCTATCTCTCTTTTTTTTCTGTTTTTTTTATTGTAATTAGTAAAAGGGTTACATGATATTTGCCAGATAGAAGGTGCATTAATTCACATACATTGATACCATTTCACATGTCTTGGTACCCATTTCCCTCCCCCCTCAAACCCCCCATCCGTTGGTTTTCCCCCCTTCCCTATCAAATTTCAAATATCCAAATACAAATAAATTCAATATATCAGATAACAAAGTGAGATACTATACCAATATGAGATAACCAAGGGACAGCAAAGGAGATGAGAGACAACATAGTACATTAAGGACAACAATCATTCATTATATGGCTTTTGTTTCAATATCCTGGAGGTCCTTTCAATTAGCTTCACATTATATGGCCTTATGTATCCAGATTTTGCTCTATTGCAGATCTCTGCTAGTAGAGCCCAAGGTTTCTACTGATTATGACGAATGAGGGAAACCATTGAGCCTAAGTTCCTTTGAGTCTGGCTTACTTCACTTAATAGGATTTTTTCTAAGTCTTTCCATTTCTAACAAATGGGGCGATGTCATTCTTTCTGACAGCAGCATAGAATTCCATTGTGTACAAATACCACATCTTGTTGATCCACTCATCAACTGAGGGACATCTAGGTTGGTTCCATATCTTTGCTATGGTAAATAGTGCTGCAATGAACATTGTTGTGCTGGTGGATTTAGTATGTCCTAGATTCTGGATGGTTGGGTAAATGCCAAGTAGTGGAATTGCTGGGTCATAGGGGAGTTCTATGTTTAGCCTTTTGAGGCACTGCCACACTGCTTTCCATAGTGGTTGAAGGAGTTTGCACTCCCACCAACAGTGTAGTAGTGATCCCTCCTGGCCACATCCCCTCCAGCATCTCTTGTCATTCGTTTTCCTGATCCTGGCCATTCTAGCTGGAGTGAGGTGGAATCTTAGAGTTGTTTTGATTTGCATTTCTTTTATGACCAGAGATGTTGAGCATTTCTTCATGTGTCTATAGGCCATTTTTGTTTCTTCTTCAGAGAAGACTCTCTTTAAGTCTTTGGCCCATTTTTTAATGGGATGGTTGTTACTTTGGAGGTTAGTTTTGGAGTGATTCAATTTTTTGAGTTGTTGATATATTTTAGATATGAGGCCTTTGTCCGTTGTTTGGTTGGTGAAGATCTTCTCCCATTCTGTAGGCTTTCTAGTTTATTTGCTAGCTGTGTCCTTCGCCATACAGAAGCTCTGCAGTTTAATGCAGTCCCACTTATCCAGCCTTTCTCTGATTTGTTGTGATTCTTGGTCCTTATTAAGAAAGTTTCGGCCTAGTGTATCTCCTATTCCTTCCTGTAAAGTTTTCAGGGTGTCAGCTTTTACCTCCAGGTCTTTAATCCATTTGGAGATAATTCTACTGCAAGGCGACAAAGAAGGATCCAACTTTAGTTTTCTACAGATGATTAACCAGTTCTGCCAGCACAACTTGTTGAAGAGGCTGTCTTTCTTCCATTCTATTTTTTTGGGTCCTTTGTCAAAGATTAGGTGGCCATAGGTCTGTGGTTTAATATCTGGGTCCTCAGTTCTATTCCATTGGTCTTCAGGCCTGTTCCTGTGCCAGTACCAAGTTGTTTTCAGAATTATAGCTCTGTAATAGAGTCTAAAGTTTGGAATTGAAATTCCTCCAGTGCTGTTCTTTCTGCTAAGAAGTGTTTTTGCTATACGGGGTCTTTTATTATTCCATATGAAATTTTGGATTGCCTCTTCTATTTCTTTAAAGAATGACATTGGGATGTTGATGGGTATTGCATTGAATTTGGAGATAGCTCTTGGCAAGATTGTCATTTTCACAATGTTGATTCTTCCATTTCCTTAGTTCTGCTTTAATTTCCTTTTTTAGGGTTTTAAAGTTTTCGTCAAAAAGGTCCTTTACATTCTTAGTTAAGCTAATTCCTAGGTACTTTATTTTCTTTGAGGCTATTGTGAAAGGAGTTTCTTTCCTGATTATTGCCTCGTTCCTCTCACTGTTGGCGTAAAGGAAGGCAGTTGATTTTTGAGGGTTGATTTTATAGCCTGCTACTCTTCCAAAGCTTTGAATCAGCTCAAGGAGCTTGGGAGTAGAGTCTATAGGATTCTTTAAATACAGAATCATGTCATCTGCAAAGAGGGATAGTTTTATTTCCTCTTTCCCTACTTGGATCCCCTTTATGCTTGCTTCTTGCCTTATTGCACTGGCTAGGAATTCTAATACTATGTTACAGAGGAGTAGAGAGAGTGGGCATCCTTGTCTCGTTCCTGATTTTAGAGGGAATGGCTTTAGATTTTCACCATTAAGTGTAATACTAGCAGTAGGTTTCTCATACACAGCCTTTATTACATTGAGGAATGTTCCATGGATTCCTAGTTTCTCCAGAGCTTTTAACATAAAGGGGTGTTGGATCTTGTCAAATGCCTTTTCTGCGTCTATTGAGACAATCATGAGATTTTTGTCCTTGCTCCTGTTGATGTGTTGAATTATATTAATTGATTTGCGTATGTTGAACCAGCTTTGTCTCCCCGTGATGAATCCAGTTTGATCATAGTGTATAATTTTTTTTGATGAGTTGTTGTAGACAGTTGGACAGTATTTTGTTGAGAAGTTTTGCATCGATGTTCATCAAAGATATAGGTCTATAGTTCTCTTTCTTTGATGAATCTCTGTCTGGTTTGGGGATGAGGGCTATACTGGCTTCATAGAATGAGTTTGGTAAGGAACCTTCATTTTCAATTTCGTTGAAGAGCTTGAGGAGTATTGGTGTGAGCTCTGCTTTGAAGACCTTATAGAATTCAGCTGTGAATACATCTGGCCCTGGGCTTTTCTTAGGTGGAAGTTCTCTGATTGCCATTTCTATTTCAGAGCTTGAAATAGGCCTGTTGAGTTGGCTTAGTTCTTCTTGGTTCAGTGTGGGTATGTTAATATTGGCTAGGAATTCATCCATTTCATCTAGATTCTCAAATTTGTTGGCATAAAGGTTTGAGAAGTATTCCCTCATGATATTCTGGATCTTGGTAATTTCTATCGTGATATTACCATTTTCATCTGCAATTTTGTTTATTTCGATATGCTCTCTTCTTTTTTTGGTAAGATTTGCTAAGGGGATGTCAATTTTGTTAATTCTTTCAAAGAACCAACTCCTTGTTTTGTTGATTCTTTCTATAGTTTTTTTGGATTCCAAATCATTTAATTCTGCTTTGATTTTAATAATTTGCTTTCTTCTACTGGGATTAGGGTTGGTTTGTTGCTCTTTTTCCAGGAGCTTAAGGTGAGGCATTAACTTGTTGGTTTGCAATTTTTCCAACTTGTTGTTGTAGGCACTCAGCGCTATAAATTTTCCTCTGAGTACTGCCTTTGCTGTGTCCCAAAGGAGTTGGTATTTTGTGTGCTCCTTACTGTTAAATTTCATAAACTGTTGGATTTCTGTTCTGATCTCTTCGATGACCCATTGGTGATTCAACAATGTGTAGTTCAGTCTCCATGAGTTACAGGGTTTTCGTTGGTGGAGATGTGTGTTCAGTTCCAGTTTGATGCCTTTGTGGTCTGAGAGCGTGCATGGAATAATTTCAGTGTTTCTGAATCTGACCAGGTTTGTTTTATGGCCTAAGATGTGATCTATTTTGGAAAATGTTCCATGTGCTGCTGAGAAAAATGTATATTGTGTTGTTGCTGGGTGGAATATTCTGCAGATGTCTGTTAGATCTAGTTGGTCTATATAGTTGTTCAGTTCTAAGGTTTCTCTGTTGAGTTTTTGCCTTGTTGATCTGTCCATAGGTGAGAGTGGTGTGTTAAAGTCACCGACATTCACTGTATTTCAATCTATATATGGTTTCAGTGTAAGTAAAGTTTGCTTGATGAAGTTTGGAGCTCCGGGATTGGGTGTGTAAATATTTAGGATTGTTATGTCTTCCTGGAGGAAAGATCCCTTTAGTAGTATGTAGTAACCTTCTTTGTCTTTTCTTACTAATTTTAGTTTGAAGTCTATTTTATCTAATATGAGGATGGCAACTCCAGCCTGTTTATGGGGGCCGTTAGCTTGATAGAGTTTATTCCAACCTCTCATTTTCAAAAGATGATTGTTTTTTTGGGTAAGATGTGTCTCTTGAAGACAGCAGAACGATGGCTCTTGCTTTTTGATCCAACTAGGCAGCCTATGCCATTTAATTGGAGAGTTAAGTCCACTGATATTGAGAGTTAGGATTGAGAGATATTTATTAGGTCCTACCATTTTTAAAAGCTTTTATTAGGGCCTGTGTCTTGACAGTTCTTGGGGTCCTTAGATGGTATGCTGTTTAGGTGCCATTTCTTTCCCTATATTGCATTTATTTTGGTTTTCTATGTATAGAACATCTTTGCGAATTCTCTGTAGTGTTGGTTTTGTTGCGATCTCTCTCTCTTTGTATATGTGTTACATACTCATACTAAGGCTTAAACTCACTCTACTTAAACACTCCCCCATTTCTGGCTTTTTGGTATTTAATTGGAGATAAGAGTCTTATGAACATGCTCAGGCAATTAACAGTGCACAAGTCACTACCTTCTAAATTTACCCCACAATGACATTATTTCCAGCTTCCTGCAGCAGCCCTCCTATGGCTACGTTCTGTCAGATCAACATGATTGGTGTCCAGGATATATATTTTTTAAAATTCTTAACCCTCTTGGATTCTGCACAGGATAACTTTCTTTCACTACTTATTCTTTTCTAAACTTACCCTCAGTAGAGAGAATGACAATAGATTCTTTCCAAGTTCTGAGAGTGAAAGAATGAACAGAAGAAAAGAGAGCAGCCAGGCCCAGGAGGAGCCAGCTTAACTCACAAACTGCATAGAGTTTGCAGAACAAAAGGATTGCAAGTCTTTTGCTACTAGCAGGCATTGCTTCCCTGGAGTAGTTTGGTCAAAACCAAAACAAAAGAAGTAAAGCATAAAGGAAAAGAAACAAATAGACTATGAAGATCTTAGTAGAAGGGAGGAGGGAAGGAAAAGCTTTTGCATTTGTGTTTTCCACAAGCTTCATGGCAATTGATTTGGCTTTGTCCCTGCAAAAGCTTTCTGTGCAGCAGACAACATGAAGCTTTGGGTGTTTTCTTTGTTCAAGGTTAACTTTTTACAAGTCTGATTTCCTCCCACTCTCGCAGCTCTGACACAGAGCTTTGGCATATAAAACATTTTCTGTGCAAAATAAAATGAAATGAAGTAAAGTCTCTATTGTCTGCTTCTAAGCCTATTGGCATTTTAAAGCAATATTCAGTTCTCCTATAGATGTAATTTCGCATCAGTTCTTCTGCCCCAGGGCAGACCATGAAGTACAGGCAGGAGGAAGGGGAGGGAAGCCTAGCTGGAATTCTCTCAGTACTGATATCTGTCAAGGATCACTGGCCACCCTCCTCTCCTCTCTATGCTGAATTGACTTTTTTTTTCTATTTCTTTCTTTCTATTTTTTCCTCTCCTTTTGCAAACCTGACACAAAGCCAAAACTCCCAGAGAGGGGATATTTTCAGACAAAAAAAAATGTAGCAAGGGCATTTCATATTTCGATGCATATTGCTTTCAAATCCCTCTTCTACTGGACTTTTTCACAAACCACAGGAGTCAGTACACACATGTCCATGGTCCACTCAGAGAAGAGGATGAAACTTACCTCAGGGGAAATTCATGCTGCACCTGTTACACTAGTGGTCAAGGAGAGAATTACACAACCTGGAGACATTAATTCTTTCTTCCTCAGATTCTGGACAGAATCTGATAGGTAATTAGACCTAGGTAAGGATTTAAGCCCTATATGAATCTTCCAATCAATTAGCAGCCATGATATTATGAAAATTAATGAGGCCGGGCATGGTGGCTCACTCTTGTAATTCTAGCTACTCAGGAGGCTGAGATCTGAGGATCGAGGGTCAAATCCAGTCCGAGAACTGCAGTCCGTGAGACTGTTATCTCCATTTAACCACTAGTAAACCAGAAGTGGTGCTGTGGCTCAAGGGGTAGGGCAGTAGCTTTGTGCTGAAGAGCTCAGGGACAGCACATAGGCTGAATTCAAGCCCCAGGACCCATGACAACAACAACAACAAAAAGTGAAAATTAATGAGGCCAAAAATGGTAGATGAAATGAAAAGTTCATGATTGGGGGAGAGTTTGTTTTTGGTTCATGTCAGCTATTGTTGTTGTTTTTGTTTGTGCTGGTATTGTTCTTGAACTCAGGGCCTAGGCATTGTTCCTTAGTTGTGTTCTACTACTAGAGCTCCACCTCCACTTCTGGCTTTTTGATATTAATTGTTGATAAGAATCTCACAGATTGTCATTCCTGAACTAGTTTTGAGTTATGATTCTCAGATCTCAGAGACAAAGCACCATTGTGCTATTTTATTTTTTTACTTTTTTTCCAGTCCTGGGCTTGAGATCAGGGCCTGAGCATTGTCCTTGGACAGCAAGAGCTCTACCACTTGAGCCTCAGCATCACTTCTGGCTTTTTTCTATGTATGTGGTTCTGTGGACTTGAACCCAGGTCTTTGTGTATGCTAGAGTGGTTACTCTACCACTAAGCCAAACTCCTGGCCCCAAAGCACAAATTGTGTTATAATCATTTGACAAGATTTTCTGTCATGTTGTCCTCCACCTTTTGGGTTGTCTCAGATATATTGTAGTAAATACCTTCTAAAAATATCTTTCAAAGCTTAGAAATCCTCTTCCTGCTTACCTAAAGGGACCTGCTACTTCCATGTCTTTCTTAGGTTTTTAACCATGTTTTATGAAGGGACTTATTTAATATCAACTACCTTCCTTATTATAGGCAGTAGTGAAATTCCTAAGCAGTCCTTGTGGCTAAATTATTATCGAAAGAAATCTCCAATCTCAAGTAGTTGAAAATGAATCCTGAGCAAAAGTCCAATACTGTAAAATGTGACAAAGAACTTTCAGCAATCAAAAAGTTACAAAACATATGATGAGAAGATCTATTTGAATACTGGTGTAGAGCAGTGTGTTTCCACTGTATTTTTAACCACACACCCACCATCTTCATTCTTCAAGCAAGTGCATGCATGCTGTCCTAACAATGTGAGAAAAATAGAGGCTTAAATTAAGGTACATACACCCACAATTATGTGACCAAGAAGAATATAGACTTAGACCTGAATTCTCCTTCTGTGAGTCTAATTTTCATGGAAAAAAATGACAGTCACTTTTAGTGTTTGGAGGGTATGCTGTTTCTCTATCTCTTGAAAAACAAACTTTCTGAAATCTTAGATAAAACTTTAAATTTTCAGTTACTGTGTGCAGTTGTCCCTAAGTGGGATGAAAGGGGAAGAGTGTAAAAAGATTATGATTTATTTTTATCTAAGTCTTGCACTTAAATCAGAGGACCCAGCTCTAATCCTGAGGAGAAAAAGGTGGCAAGAGTTATAGCGAAAGAAATAACCTCTTTCAATTTGTATCTTTTTTTTTTTTGTCAGCTGTGGGACTTGAACTCTGGGACTGGGCGCTACCCGAGCTCTTCAGCTCAAGGCTACCACCCTATTCCTTGAGCCACAGCAACACTTTGGGTTTTCTAGTGGTTAATTGGCGATAAGAGTCTCATAGTCTTTAGTGCCTGGGCTGGCTTTGAAAAGCAATCTCCTGATTATCTAGGATTACAGGCATGAGCCAGTGCACCCAGCTCAACAAAGTTTTTATTTGTTGTTATTGTTGTTCTATTATTTGTAGTATGTGGAAATCTTGTAATATGGTAGTTAAATCAAGCATACGTAAGTTACCAAAGTGTTTATTATGAAAATAATAACAGTTTTTTTTTATGTTGGGTACAGCTTAACTATTATATATCACTCTCATCTTAAATACTTTACACCCAACACAGATTTCTTGTGTCTATAATCCTAAACTACTTGTGATATCAAGGATCACAGTCTGATGCCAGTCCAGAAAGAAAAGTCAGCACTGAAGAATCCATCACCAGCTAAGGAGTAATAACCAGTTGTACAGGATAACCGTGGCTCACACCTGTAATCCTAGCTATTAAAGAGGTTGAGATCTGAGGTTCCCAGTTCAAAGCCAACCCAGGCAGGAAAGTCTGTGAGACTGATCTCCAATAAACTTCTCAGAAAAAGCCCGAGTGGTGCTATGGCTCAAGAGGTAGAGCGCAAACTATGAGGAAAAGAAGCCCAATGACAGCTCCCAGCCCAGAGTTCAAGTCCTAAGATTGGCAAAATAAACAAATAAATAAAGCAAGCCTGGAGTAGTTGTTCAGTAGTAGAGTGTCAGCTCAGAGCAAGAAAGCTGGGAGAGAGCCAAAGGATGAATTCAAAACCTTGGTAGTAGAAAGGAAATACTTCAAGTACATAGTAAAACTTAGTCCCTACAATAAAATATGAAACTGTTTATAACCTGTGAAGTTCAAGTGTTGATACTGTTTCCTCCTTGAAGGAAATCTGTATTTTATTATTAATATGTTATTAGCAGCTATAAGAGTACATGTAGATTGAGAAATAAAATTCCTAAGTTCTCTTCTTTTTGGAAACACCTTATAGAAAATGAATGATACATACAGTACTTACAAAGAACTCATCTTCCCTAGTTAAATAGATTCGCAAGTATGCCATTCTGCATTTTATGGGCTTCTCTTTCTGTTACTCATCTTCAGAAATGAACACTTGGTTGTAAGAGCTGGAATTGAAGTAAATCATGTTTCAAAGAACTACTTCCTTTCTTTTCATTATATTTAAGAGATCAAGGAAGCTAATGAGGTCATCACAGATCACCTTGTATCTTTGAAAATACTTATTTATGTCTTATAGAATTAGCTTGTGAAAAGTGATGCATAGGGGCCAGGAGTTTGGCTTAGTGGTAGAGTGCTTGCCTAGCATGCCCAAAGGCCCAGGTTTAATTCCTTGGTACCACATACATAGAAAAAAAGAAAAAAGGAAGTGGTGCTGAGGCTCAAGTGGTAGAGCTCTAGCCTTGAGAAAGTCCAAGGACAGTGCTCAAACCCTTAGCTCAAGTCCACGACTGGCAAAAAAAGTGATGCATAGTTTGCAGAAATCTGGCATTTGTTGATGCTCATATAAGTAAATCTAAATGTATAAAATGAAAGAAAACATTTTCTGAATTATACTTTGGGCAAAAAAGTTAATGTCTGAAATATATAAAGTACTCAGAAACACAACAGCAAAAACAGCAAATAATGCCATTTAAAAACAGGCAGACTGGGAGTGTGGTCTAGAGGTAGAGTGCTTGCCTAGCATGCACAAAGCCCTGGGTTCAATTCCTTGGTACCACTTACACACAGAAAAAGCCACAAGTGGAGCTGTGACTCAAGTGGTACAGTGCTGGTATTTAGAAAGCCCAAAGACAGTGACAAGGCCCTGAGTTCAAGCCCCAGGACTGACAAAAACAGATAAAGCAACCAATCAACAAATAGGCAGTTGCTGGTGCCAGTGGCTCACGCCTATAATCCTAGCTACTCAGGAGGCTGAGACCTAAGGGTGGTGGTCAAAGCCCGCCAGACTACCTTAGTCTGCGGAAATCATATCCAATTAACCACCAGAAAAGCGGAAGTAGCACTGTGGCCTGGAGCAGAGGAGCTCAGAGACAACGCCCAGGCCCAGAATTCAAGCCCCACAACTGATAAAAATAATACAAAACAAACAACAACAACAAAAAAACCCAGGCAATAGATCTAAGCAATCAGTTCTCAAAACAATGTAATAATGGCCAGCAGATGTAGCAAAGCATGCCCATCAACAACCAAGGAAGAGCAAATCAAAACCACAACGAGCTATTATTGCCTCATCAGAGTAAACATAATCATGGTGACAAGCAGTATGGAGATTAAAATTAAATCTATGCAATGATCCAGAGATCTCATCAACACAGCATGGCAAAGAGGTATCACACATGCCAGTTTGTAGCAGGACTACACATAATTGCCAAGACAAAGTATCTGTCTAAATGTCAACCAGTCAATGGATGTTGCTTTTAAAGCACTAACAGGACAAGGGTTATCATGTTTAAACAATAATCATGTATATACCTATTTCCCTTGTATATTGTTTTTTCATTAATACTGAGATTTTTGTTTTAAATCAAATTAGTTTACTGCCTTTAAGATTGTCCCAATAGGCCTATTATTTGCATTAATATGACCTAGTTGTACTCCTTATGAGTGCTAAATATGACTTCCTCATATTCTCTAGCTTAGGAGCAAAGGTAATGACTCTAACTGTTGAATATCTGTTGAATGATGGAAGGTTCTAGTGGATCCTTGTGTGCATGATTCATTTCTTTTGAGGAGTTCCTCGGTGACAATAACCTCTCACCAGGATTACTGTGCCTTTTGCAGAGGGACAAGCATAATGTTTATACTCTATTAGCTTAGCAACGTATGATTACTGGATTTGGGAGGCTACCTCTAGATAAGCGAGACTCATTCAAGCAGGATAAGAAATCGATTGTCTGCTCAAAAAATATTGTGGAAAATTCATTGAAAGGTTTTCATAAAACTGGCCTTGTTTAACATTTTAATATTATGACTTTATTTGAGGGAAGGAAGCATTGGGGCTAGAACTCAGGACTTTGCCCTTTGTAGGCAGGTGCTCTACCACTTGAACCATGCTTCCACCCCTTTTTGCTCAAGTTATTTTTGAGATAGGATCTAGGTTTTTGTCTAGATTATGAGCCATAAAGTTTTTGTGTACAGTTTCCACTGTAACTGTACTTACCACAAAGCCTAGCATTTTTTCTCTTTTTTTTTCTTTGCCAATTCTGGGGCTTAAAACTCAGAGCGTGGGCACTGTGCTTGGGCTTTCTTGAGGCTAGCACTCTACCACTTGAGTCACAGCACCACTTGCAGCTTTTTCTGTGGAACCGAAGAGTCAAATCCAAGGCTTCATGCATGCTAGGTGAACACTCTACCACTAGGCCACACTACCAGCCACAAACGCAGCTTTTTCTATTAAGATGGGGTCAAATAAATGTTTTTTTGTCCAGGATGTACTGGAAGCATTATCTTCCTTATTTCAGGATGGCAGGTACATACCACACTACTCAGCTATTGGTTGAGATGAGGTTTCCTGGACTTTTTTTTTTTAATCAAGTTAATCTCAACCCATGATCCTCTATATAACATAACTATCTCTTAAGCAGATAGAGATCATAGGTGTGAACCCCTAGCAGCAAGCCATTTAGTTCCATTTAAAATGTATTCCATCACAGCATGAAAAATCCATATTAACTGAAATATCAGTGCTGTTATATTTTTCTCTATTTGACTTGTAGACAATTGATTTTTCTTATTATTACATTTGTATTTTAATTCACCAGTAAATGGGACCTTTTTAAGCTATAAATACATACAGTAAAGTATATGTCCTCTCACTGAAGGATGCAAACTACAAAAGTCAATACAGAGATGAATTTTGAGACATCTATTCTGTATGTTACATGCCAGAAAAGTCAAAGTTATTTTAAAATAGTCAGGACCCTGGGATCCTAATAGAAACAGGATTGCACTGTCACATCTACTTTTAATGTGGAACTCATTTTCTGAGATACTCAAAGTACATCCACTTCTTGTAAGAAGTAGAGATTTAAAATACCTTTATAATACAAAATAGATTTTTCCCAGTCCCCCTTGGCCTTAAATTTCCAAATGTGAATATTCTAATATCTAAGATTCTGCAATAAAAGTACTAAAAAGAAAAGAAAGAAAGAAGCATCTAACCAACACTGAGGTGGGTTACACATATCCTAGGAATCCATCTAGCATTTCTCTGACAAAGATATTATTAGCTCATTTTCACAAGCAGGCAAACAGGATCAGAGCCCTTGTTTCAAGCTGTATTCAAATTAGTTTGGATGAAGTTACTTGGATAGAAGAAAAGATGAACAGAATCAGTTTCTCTTCTCTGTGTTCAGTGACCCTGTGGGACAGGTGAAGTTATAGGGACTGCTCCTTGCTCGATATAAGTGCATCCCAGGGCATGAGGTTGGCCTTTTAAAGCCAGTTGAAATATACAACTTGAGTTCTGTTCTTCTAAATGCCTGCGTTGAATGTGGTTTTTTTTTAAAGTTTTATTTTTCCATTTGTATTTTATTGTGAGGATGATATAAAGAGGGGTTACAGTTACATGTGTTGGGTAGTGGGTACATCACTTCTTCAACATTGGTACACCTTATGATGTGTTTCTTCCATTTCGCCCCCACACTCATCTTGATTTTCCCCATTTCTTTCCCTATTTCAAATAAACAAATAAATGTATATACAATATACCAGGTACCAAAGTCAGATACAATGACAACAACATGAGATAAACCCTAAAGAGAGGAAAAGAAAACAATAAAAGAAGAGAGACAGACAGACAGACAGACAGAGACAGAGAGACAGAGAGAGAACAACAAATACAAAAATAAAACTATTATTTCTATATCCTGGAGCTCATGTTAGCTTTTTCTCATCCTAGATGGCCATATCCACATAGCTATTGAATTATTGTGGTCCTCTGATAGAAGAATGCTGGATGTGTACAAAGTTATTATCTTTATGTAGTTGTACAAAGGAATTCCATTCACAAAGCAGTTTGTGAATACAATACATCATGATCAATGTCTACATCCCTTCCCATTATAGTATGCCTACTTGATAAGAAAAGAAAGTTAGATGAACAAATATATGGATATTTCATTTTGAAAAAAATCAGCTGCTCATTACTTTTAAAAAATTAAGCAATAACAGGAACTGCCATACTGCTTTCCATAGTGGTTGAAAGAGTTCCCTATGACCCAGCAATTCCACTACTTGACATTTACCCAATCATCCAGAAACAAAGACATACTAAATCCACCAGCACAACAATGCTCATTGAAGCACTATTTATCATAGCAAAGATATGGAACCAACCTAGATGTCCCTCAGTTGATGAGTGGATCAACAAGATGTGGTATTTGTACACAATGGAATTCTATGCTGCTGTCAGAAAGAATGACATTGCCCCATTTGTTAGGAAATGGAAAGACTTAGAAAAGATCATATTAAGTGAAGTAAGCCAGACTCAAAGGAACTTAGGCTCAATGGTTTCTCTCATTTGTCATAATCAGTAGAAACCTTGGGCTCTCCTAGCAGAGATTTGCAATAGAGCAAAACCTTGATACAAAAGGTCATATAGTAGGACGATAAATGAAAGGATCTCTAGGATATAGAAACATAAGCCATATAATGAGTGATTGCTGTTCTTAATGTACTATGTTATCTCTCATGTCTTTTGCTGTCCCTTGGTTATCTCATATTGTTACAGTATCTCACTTTGTTACCTGATATATCGGATATATTTGTATTTGGTTATTTGAAATTGGATAGGGAAGGGGGGAAAACAAGATGAGGGGTGGGGGTGGAGGGAAGGGAAATGGGGACCAAGACATGTGAAAGGGTATCAATGTATGGGAATTAATGCACCATCTATCTGGCAAATACCCTTCTATTAATTACAATAAAAATATATGAAAAAAATGTACTTCTGAAAAAAATAAAATTAAGCAATTACATAAAAGGTCAAATCTAAATTTTTTATAGAAGTTAGTAATATGAAACACAAACCAGTAACTGCAATACTAAGGTAACTTTTGAAGATTTCCAGCTCTGTTTTTACTAGGTTTAGGTCATCTCTATAATGATTTCATATCTTCAGAAAAAAGTGTGCTCAGAAGGGTAGCAATGTTTGTGAAGTAATGCACCTTCTATCTGGTGAATATAATGTAACCCTACTATTAATTACAATAAAAATATATGGAAAAAGTTTGCTCATAATACTGAACTTTGTGCTCTGAGATTATATCTGAAGGAGATAACAAATCCCTTTAGACCTGTAGGGATTCAAAAGATCACTATTTTACTCACAGGACACACAGTACTAGCAGAACACTTACTGGGTAATGGACATGAGTGATAGAAATATAAATAAATATGGGCACTGCTCATCATAAACTCAAAATTTGCCTCTTGGAAAATCCTACATACATCCCAAAACAAAGGTGGAAGTGCTAGAGAAGACAGCTGAAGATGCTAAGGAGAAATGGAAAAGTGAAGGATTGGGACTCTGCCCCAGGCATCTATTCCCCTGGCCAATTTGCAGCTGTATATTTTCCTTAATAACCTGCAAAAGCTTCTGGGGAGTCTGTGAGTCCTTCTGGTAAATTATCAAATCAAATTATCAAATTGTCTTATACCCTCACACTCACCTGGGTATCAGAGGCAAATGTACCTGTATTTACTCCTTAAAATTTCCATCAACTTCATTAGTAAACTCATTGAGAACATGAAATTTACTTTTGATTTTTTCTTCATAATATCCTTCCCTATAAACTTCATATTCAATTCATGCTGGCTTTTTTTTGAAATCTATAATTCATATATTCCTGAATCATCACCAAGGAATCAGATGGTTATGATGAGGCATTCTGTGTCTGCTTTTATGTTGCAGTCATTTTTGGCAGCTGAGAATTTGTAATGCTGTACTCAGATATGGAAGCGTAACAGTGACACATTTGAGTCTCCTCTATAAGTGCAATTAGCCAACAATTGGAAATATCTCTAGCTAGACAGTCACCAGGAACACTGACCATTTGCAATTGTCTGACAGGAACGTGGCATATCCAATCACAGCAGATCACTGAAATAGCTGGTCGCCTTCAGACCCCTGAGCCCAATTGAGGAGTAACAAGGCAGGAAGGGACAGTGAACCAGAAAATGAAGAGCGAACCAGTTAACATAGCCAGCTGAAAAGGTAGCCCTTCTGCATCCGAGGTGTCAATCCACTTTACCTGTCATAAAGCCAGCGAGGCTTGGGGCAAGGATTCTGGGCAGGATGGAGAGATGATTCCCCGGTGAGGTAGGTCTTAATGATGTGAAGAACAATAGTTTTTATCGCCAAAAGTGCTTTGGTTCGAAATAGAAACTCACAGAAGATAGAATGCCCAATGCCCTTGGAGAAATTACTAGCATGACTGGGATATCAGAAAACAGAGCTGTGCTTGAAAGTCCATAATAGATATGCTAGAATAAAAATGATGACTTAGTTTAAAGTTATGTTCTATGTTTCCATCTGCCAAGGAAGAACTATTAAGCTCAGCACTGGGGGTTTCCACCTGTAACCCTAGCTCCTTAAGAGGTTAAGACCTGAGGATCATGGTTCAAAGCCAGCCAGGGTGGGAAAGCCCATGAGACCTTTCTCTCCACTAAATGACCACAAATTCAGAAGAACTGCCATGTGGTAAAACACCAGCCTTGAGTGAAAAAGCTAATAAACAGTGCCCAAGCCTTTAGTTAAAACCCCAGTACTGGTATAAAAATAAATAATAAATAAATACATAAAAACCAGAAGAAACTATTAGATAATGAATGGGGAGGGATGAAGACTAAATAAGCTTTACTATGAAATTTACATAAGATAGTGCCTCTACAAATGTTTTACACTTGACACAATGATTTGTGAGGTTATTTCAAATCCATCCTGAGGTGATTCTGCTCTAGAACTTGCTGCTTCCTTGTTCACTACCCAGAAAAGGAAGGACACAATCTCTCTATAATCAAATTATCAAATATATTTAAAATGTATTAACCTCCATGTTCAAATAAAGGCTGAGGAAACATCTGAGCATATGGCCTCCTTTTCCAAGAACCTTTTCCACATGCTTATTTTTTATTTTTATTTTACTCTTCTTGACTTGGTATCCCCAGAGTCCAGTGAGTCTACTTCAGTTATGAGGAAAGAAGTCTTTGCTCTGTGTTATCACATGTTTCCATAGATTGTAGTATCCCTGAGTACCATGACTTTGGACTAAAACTTTTACTCCGTTTTCCTGTTGCAACAGCTTTTCCTAAGGCAGTGTTGGATGGCACGTGTTGGATTCTGACGAAATGAAAAACAGGTCAGTTTATAAGCAATATAAAAAGGAGAGGGTGAGGGAAGGGAAATGGGGACAAAAACATGAGGAGTATCAATGTGTGAGAAGTAATGCACCTACTACCTGGAGAATGTAACTGTAACCCTCTATACATTACCCCGACAATAAAAAAATAAATAATTTTTTGCCTTGTTTTTTATTTTTAAATAATTTTTATTGTGATTAATGGAAGGGTTACATTATATTCACCAGACAAAAGGTGCATACTTCACAAACATTGATACCCTTTCTCATGACATGGTCCCCATTTCCCTCCCACCCTCCCCCCGCTTATCTTGATTTCCCCCCTTCCCTATCCAATTTCAAATAACCAATTAAGCACATACAAAATATAACAGATAATGAGGTGAAAAATTGTAATAATATGTGATAACCAAGGGATGGCAAAAGAGATGAGAGATAATATAGTACATTAAGGACAACAATCACTCGTTATATGGCTTTTGTTTCCTTATCCTGGAGGTCCTTACATTTAGTGTCATGCTATTTGGCCTAATGTCTCTAGATTTTGTTCTATTGTAAATCTCTGCTAGGAGAGCCCAAGGTTTCTACTGATTATGACAAATGAGGGAGACTATTGGGCCTATGTTCCTTTGAGTCTGGCTTACTTCACTTAATATGATTTTTTCCTAAGTCTTTCCATTCCCCCACAAATGGGACGATGTCATTCTTTCTGACAGCAGCATAGAATTCCGTTGTATACAAATACCACATCTTGTTGATCCACTCATCAACTGAGGGACATCTGGGTTGGTTCCATATCTTTGCTATAGTAAATAGTGCTGCAATGAACATCATTGTGCTAATCGGTTTAGTATGCCCTTGTTTCTGGACAGTTGGGTAAATGCAAAGCAGTGGAATTGCTGGAAAAGCCACTCCTATTTCAAAGTATTATGCTGTTATAATGTGGCTCTCTGTCACATTGAGTTTAAACGACCACCTGTATTGTCAGAATATAGGAAACCTGAGGAAAGCTTTGCTTAATATGGAAACAAAGAATGTACATCAATTAGAATGGTAGAGGAGGGCTTTAAAATCACCACATGCTGAATTTTATCATTTAACTCATTCATTCATACATCTACCCATTCATTTTATTCATGTATTTATTCATGAGATTTATTGAAGCTGTGTGCATTTCCTGTGTACACATTTTATGTTCTAGTGACACAGTTTTGCAAGGACGAACTAAATAATTCCTGCTTGAGTGACTTACATTTTAATAGAAAGAGGTAGTAATTCAGCAATAGAAGTGAAAGGCAATGTAATCATGGTAAGCTATGATGAAAAAGAGACAAAGTAAAGAATGAAAATGATTCATGTCTGAATCATTATTATAGTTCTAAATAGCCAGAAAAAAATACCCCTTTTAAATGCTCATGTTTGCCTAAAATAAGTGAGGAAGACTCTCGTCTCATCTGTATAGGATAGGAATGATGGTTATAGGTCATAGATATTAGTTTTTTATACCCTTTACTATGTATTATGCGAAAAAAAACTTTCAGTTTTTATGTGATTTGCTTTTGTAAATACCATCATGAACTCCATCAACAGATGTGACAAACTGCAATGATGTCTTATTTTCACATAGCTATTTAATGGCAGAGCTTACCTTGGAACACAGTACTATCTGATAGAAAGCCTCTTTTTTTTTTTTATACTTTGGATACACATAGCAATTCTGTCCAACAAAGATAAAGAAGATGCTCAATCAATTCTACGAGAAACTATCATAGCATTCAGGAACTTGCCTATATTCAGATGGTAGGGTTCCTTTGTGATTTTTGCTTGTTTGCTTTTGTCTTGTTTTTTGTGTATTTGTTTGTTTTCCTAGAACAATTTAGAAAGTGACTATTTTCAATTTAATTAAAATTCAGAAATTACATTTCCATTCTTTGGCTAATAAACAAAAATCATTTCAAACCTACCATCCTGTGGTATGTTTTGTTTATTTTACTTAGTTTATTTTTTCTAAGTAGTTGTACAAAGGCGTTTCAATTCAACATGGAAGTTTGTGAGAATTCGTCTTGATCAATGTCACTCTTTCATTACTGTCTATCATCTTTCCAAATCCCTCATCCCCTCAATTTTTCTATTCTATTATCACATAGGCACATTGAAAATTATGACTGCATTCATACACCTTTTCTTTCTCCATTCATCTGGTTTCCTCTTTTCTTGACCTCACACCTCACCCTCACAATACATGTTCCAGATTCTTGATATTCATTTTGTTAAAATGTTAGTTAGTTGTTCAAAGGAGTTACACCATTACAGTCTTCCCCTGAATATACCATATTTAGTTAATATGTCAAACACTCCATCCTTTAGGGCATCAGATATAATTTGGGAATAGTATCTTCCTAGCATTTTATAAATGAACACAGAGACATCAAAGAAAATTTCCTTTGGAAATAAATTCACTACTTTAGTCTTGACTTTTATCTACTGTCCTTTCATAAGTTGCATTCCTTTCTTAATTGTCCTAGAAATTATCAGATGCCAAAAGGACAGGAAATGTATTTTAAAATAATTCCTGTTATTCTAACCACCATAAAAACCATATTTGAAGAAATAGATTGTATTTGAAGAAATAAATTGCATTTAAAGAAAATAACATTTAAAATCCTCCCTTGAAGTTGTGGCATAGGATTTAGGTTAAAATAGGATTATTTTTCTTTTTTAATTTCACTTTAAAATGTTATCCTTTTCAAATGTGATTTATGTGGCTGCTGGATGAAGGAGCTCTTTTAAATAATTGCCCAAAGAACAAAATAGGAATCAAAGTGTCAAATTCTCTAATACTATATTGTAGCTAGATGTAAATACTTCTGGAGTGTCTATGCAAAATCAAATATTGGTAATCTGTCTCTGTCCATTTCTCTCTTCCCAGATTGTAATGACATGCATTATACTTCTCTGACCATGTGTACCTTTCATTTCACGCAAAGCCTTTAATCCTTCTCTTTGTAGATAAAATGCTGTAACCACAGTGTAGTAGGTTAAGATTGATTGACAAGTGCATATAATTATGGCCTCAGTAGTGAAGTATGTTTTACAGTTGGGAAAAAAAAGCACAACCTTGAAAATAAAGAAATTGTGCCCTTTCTTTGGGATAAAAGAATCCCATCAAATTGGTTCATTTCTTTGCTGGAATGAAATAAAAGATTTCCTGTAACAAAGAATGTCATGCAAAGGCTGCTGGGGGAATGTCTTTCTCGACTCGATAATGCTTTGCCAATAAGGAAATCAAAAGAGAAAAAGTGAAACTTCAGAAGTTTTGCCTTTGTTCCTTCACTTTCTACTCATTCTTCATGCAAAGTTGGGAACAAAGAGACAATAGCAGAGAAATGTCATATTCAGAACTATAAAATAAATGAAAGGATGACACTTGTGAATTAAAACCAGGGATTGCATGAAGTTAAAGAAGCACTCTCTGACCTTACAGTTTAGCAAAACAGAAACTTATTTATGCAAAATTTGCTATAAAAAATTCCTGTTGTGTTTCTGTAGCCTTAGAATTCTGCCTCCATCAATGACATACAAAGTATGTAGGGATGTGTGATTTTATGTAAAAGCCGGATTGGATATATTAGCTGAGAGTCTGGGGCTTGGACTGTGCTGAATGGAAAGGGGATAAAGTTAGATAAAGAGGTAGCTTGTGTCTTTTGCTCCCCTGTGAGACTTCCTTTTGTGCTTACCCCTGTGGACCAACCAGCATTCTCTCTCTGGGGTACACAAGTGAAGAAGCTAGTCACTGTCTTTATGGAATTCCTATGCTGATGAGAAGAGCATATACTAAGCTAAGAAATGCCTAGCATGCAATTAGTGCTGAGTGCTTTGCTGTGAGAAAGTGGATATGAGGATGGAGGGTAAGTGTTGTTAAGAGGTGAGAGTTGTACTAGGGCAGATGACCAGAGAAGATCGCCAAAAAGATCCCAGCAGATACTTCGTGGGAATGAGAGAGCATAATGCAGCTATTTAGGATATATAAGCACTTGAGTAAGAGGAAACACAAAGAGGAAATTCAGAGTCACTAAATCTGGGATACCTTTGGTATGTATGTTCTAAAGAGCAAGATGAAATAATTAAACAGAAGATAAAAAAGGTAATCATGTGAATGTTAATCATGATGTACAATGGGATTTATTTGATAAAAAAAGTTATCAAAGAACATGACATAAGAATAAATAAATAAATATCTGATCTGGACATCAGTAGCTCACGCATGTAATATCAGCTATTTAGGAAGCTGAGATTCAGAGAATCATGACTCGAAGTTAGGCCAGGCAAAAAAGTTCCATTTCTAAAATAACTAGGTAAAAAGTTGGGCTTGAAGCATAATTCAGTCCAATGGAGCCTCAGCCAAACAAGCAAGTATATGGAATGTGAAGTCTTGAGTTCAAAGCAGAGTATTAGCAAAAATTAATTTGTTAATTAAAGTCCAAGTTTTATGTGGAAATTTGAGAACAGACAATTCTATTTGTCTTTAGTACTATCATTTGCAACTTGTTCCGTGTCTTCTGCTACTGCAGTTTGAACTCCATAAAGACTTGAGTTTATGAAATTATGCTCTGTTTTCCTGATGTAGGGAAGGAAAGTTTTCTCTTCTATTCTACTATATTCAGTAGCTGAGGCCTAGGCAATAATCAAATGAAAAACAAATGAATGGGAGTCAAAATGTACACATTTTATGGATGATAATATTTGTATGTGGGCAGGAGATTCACAGTACAGAAGTGAAATTCCAGAGGAGATTCCAAGTCTTATCTATCATTTAAATAAAGGTTTATTAAGCAGATGTATTATATAAACAAAGGGTAAGACACTGTGGAAAATAACTAGACAAAAGTGAGAGTTGTGTAGAGCTTCTAGGGGCAATGGAATATGAGACAGTAAGGAAATGAAGAATGTATCCCCCTTGTGCAGGTTTTCTGTCATTTTCATGTCCACAAAACTCCCACACTAAGAGGATTTACCACAGAATGCATTTTTGAGAAGCTTGTGTTTTCAGTCTGACAAGTGTTGTTCTAATTGCATCTGTTGATTTTCAAGTGTTTCAGTTCTAAACACTCCATATGTCAAAATGGCATGGGGGAGGGGCTACCAGGCTTTGCTCCTCTTGACTCACAAAAGTGCCTGTATTTTTCAAAACTTCTTCACAATTCATAATGATATTTCAATTTCCTGGAGCACTAGTTGACTCTAGAGTTGAATAGACTGAATTAAATTTGCCTGTCCTAGGAATACACTTCAGCTCTCTGGATTCTCTGCTAAAGGAGCCTGCTGTGACTTTTTGCTGGCTACACTATTTCTATTTCCCTAATAATGCCATTTTAAGTGGATCATCACTTTCAACTAAATGCTAACACATCACATATTAAGCCTATTAACACTTTCATCCTGGACATCATTCTTTATCCATACTATATAAGCATCCATAAAATCAAATTTGACTGTATAAATTCTGTCTTAAGAATCTTAAACATTGTGATGACTTTCTTCCAATAGGAAAAAGAAGGAGTTTCTCAGGGGGAGGGATTAATACAAATATTTTACTCTCATAAATGTTAAAGAATAAACAAGCCAGTTACCAGTGGCTCAAGCTTGTAATCCTAGTTTCTCAGGAGGCTGAGAATTGAGGATCAGGGGCAGGGCAGGAAAGTCTGTGAGACTCTTACCTCCAATTAGTCCCCAAAAAGCTGGAAGCAGAACTCTGGGTCAAGTTGTAGATTGATAGCCTTGGTCAAAAAAAGTTCAGGAACAGTGGTCTGGAGTTTGGCCTAGTGGTAGAGTGCTTGCCTAGCATGCATGAAGACCCGGGTTCCATTCCTCAGTCCCACATACATACAAAAAAGCCGGAAGTGGTGCTGAGACTCAAGCGGTAGAGCACTAGCCTTGAGAAAGTCCAAGGACAGTGCTCAGATGCTGAGCACTGGCAAAAAAAAAAAAAAAAAAAAAAAAGTTCAGGAACAACTCCCAAGCTCTGTCCTGAATTCAAACCCCAGGACCAGTACAAAAATAAGTAAATAAGCTGGCTCATGCCTGTAATCCTAACCACTAAGGAGGCTGAGATCTAAGATGGCAATTCAAAACCAGCCCAGCACGACTGTCCTTGAGACTTTTATTTCCAATTAGCCACCAAGAAACCAGAAGGGGGAGGTACTGCAGCTCAAGTGGTAGCCTTGAGCTGAAGATCTCAGGGACAGTGCCCAGGCCTAGGATTCAAGCCCCATACCCAAAAGCAAGAACAACAAAAGTAAATAAACGTACAAATCAAAGTGACTAAAGTGAAATGAACTCCAGGATAAGGAAACAAGAGGTTTAGCTTTGAGATTGTTGTTCTTAATGTACTTATATGAAGCTACTTTTTTCCTGTTTTTCCCCTTATGGTTTATCTCATGTTGTTACTGTATCTGACTTTGGTACCTGGTATATTGTACATACGTTTATTTGGTTATTTGAAATAGGGAAGGGAAGGGGAAAACAAGATGAGTGGGAGGGGAAATGTGGGGGAAAAACATGGGAAGGGGTAACTATTCAAGAAGTAATGAACCCACTACCTGATGAATGTCAACTGTAACCTCTCCATACATTATCCCCAAAATAAAAAAAGTCCATTTGAAAAATAAACTTATGAACTTTATGCAAAAATGATGAATAGACTTCTATTCAGAAAAATATAACAATTTTCAGAAACAATTAGACACTGCTTAAGCTAGTTTAGAGGAGATGAAAAGGTCCAGAATTTTCCATATCTGTCCAATAATGTTAAGAACTGACAAAAATATTTTTCCAGAAGGCACGGGAGGTTAACTGGGTATTAAGAAGTACGAGAGAACTGTCATAGACCATTTGACTAGCGAGACACTTCAGGTGGTTGAGATAAGAAAACTGAAATCTTGAAAGCTGGGACAATAATGCTAAATCTGACCTGCAGGAAATATATTAGCCATAAACACTGAGAGAAAAGATGTCTGGGTACTAGCATTTCTCTAAACACGACTAACAAGTAATGGCTTCTGGTACCACTGTGCTCTGTGCCATTCATTTAAGCTGAGTCAGCAGCTGTTGCAGGTCCACCATTTCATTTGGTAATATGGTGTGTAAAAAAAGACAAATTGTGCCTCTGTACTATGAAAACAGCATTGATTTTTCAGGTACCCTAAAGAACTTGGAGAACTCAGGAGGCTGAAAACTGCAGTCTGAGAAGAGCTATGTGGATTTGGTTTTATGATCTTCATGATAATCACCTCTGTAGTCTTCTTTGCTTTCCTGGCTCCCCCACCCCGCCCCCAACTATGGCCTGCCACAGGGGAGAGGAATGACAAGGCCAAATAGCCAGATGGTTTCCTCTCTACAATTCACTCTCAATCTCATTGATTATTGATTCGTAAAGATCCAGCATTGGAAAGTTAGGCGCTGGTGTTAAGCCCTTCATACTCCCAGGCTTTTCTAGGAATTTCAAAGATGCTTCAGGAGTCTTAACTTCCATTGTAAGAATTGTTCACCTGAGCTGTCCTTGCTGGTTGGGATGTGTCTCTCGTAGGTCACGTTTTCTTTCTGAATTTCAAATGCACTTAATTTCTGTCAGCCACTAGTCAGCCTTTTTTTTTTTTTTTTTTTTTTTTTGCCAGTCCTGGGCTTGAGCTCAGGGCCTGAGCACTGTCCTTGGACTTTCTCAAGGCTAGAGCTCTACCACTTGAGCCTCAGCACCACTTCCGGCTTTTTTCTATGTCTGTGGTACCAAGGAATCGAACCCGGGTCTTCGTGCATGCTAGGCAAGCACTTTAACCACTAGGCCAAACTCCCGGCCCTAGTCAGCCTTTTTGTTCCAAAGTTGTTTATTCTTCAGTCTACTCCCTATCTTGAAACATTTATCCTCATATGAAACTTTTCTCAAACCTTTCCAAATACCTCCTTGCAGTAATGGTTGTTAGATGCAACCCTTAACCTGGCCTATAAGATTGTCTGTAATGAGAAATTATGGTTAATTTACTTTGTAAGTTAAGTACTAGGTAATTCACATTTGCCAGAGAGGCCACAATAAACTATGTAACCATTACAAAGGTTTCAGCTAAACAAATCTGATTATATATGTTTGCATATATCGATAGAGACACATTCATTTCATAAACTTCTGTGTATATATATATATATATATATGCATTCTTTTACATAGTGACCGATTTTATAGTTTAAAAAACCTGGCCTATTTTCTACTGTTTTCTACAAAACTCTCTACACAAGGAACTGATACTAGAATTTTGATAACAGTGGATCAACCAATAATGGATATCCACTGAATTTATTTTAAATGTGAGCTCTTTATCTTTGAAAACATTCCTGAACCTCAAGGAAGTGTTTAAATAATGACAATTAATATAAATCTCTCTGTTGATAATCTAATTAAAATGTGCATTGAAGATTTAACTTAAAATGCTCCCCTTGAAACTGCATAACCTGATTATACAAATACTCTTTAAGGCCAAGGTTGACTTGTACTTTAAAATCCTCCAAGATAAAATAAATAAAAAGAAAAACAGATCAGCACATCTCAAATCGTTAAACCATTATAGACTTACAAGGTTTAGTACACAAGAGAAATCCAGTCAGACTATTCACTGCTGCAATAAAATTAAATAATGTCAGCATTTTCACATCTCCAAAAAGATGTGAAAAGATGGTGGGGAGAGAGGGGGGGGGAGGGAGAGAGAGGGAGAACTTGTACTTCCTTTTAAAGAAAAAAAATCACCTGCCCAGCTCAATAGCCTACCTTAATCTGGTGATTAAATTCCAAGGATGAGTGATCTTGAGCTGCCATAAAAATACAAAGTGTATCCATATATTGGATTTTATTAATCTCCTGATTTTGACTGCCTAGGTTTTATTCTTAGAATAAACTAGAAAAGTCCATTTGAGCTACCATTTGAAAGCATAATTACTATGATTAAAAAGTTGCAGTAACTTATGAGCTGTAAAACTAGTAAATTATATCCAGTCTGTAAGTAGAACTAATTATAAAGCTGTTGCTTGATTAAGGTGTTTATACTAAAGAGTATTAAAGGGATTAGTCCAAAGCCTTGCATCCTGTAGCATAGAATTAATATGCAGGATTTAAGCACTCAAATTAATTCAGGTACAGCAAACAATTATATGAAATAGGAACACTCGACCCAGCTAATGACCACACTAGATCACCAAGCTAATTTATAATCGTGTACTTACTGACCTCTCCACGTGTTCACAAAGAATTGTTTTCGGGCTAATTCCTGCCTGCACGCCACTGCTCAGAGCCATGTCAAGCCATCCTAGTGTGATTAGCACCAGTCCTGAAACCCACGTTCTGCTTTTCTAGAATCATTGCTTATTCTGTAGAAGTGAAATCTCATTTTGGAAAAAGTTACAGTGAATGATAAACTACATGTCAACATCATCACTAAGAAAACATACTTTTTGAAAGAGGAAAGGTGGGCGAATCATGTCATAATAATCAGTGTTTGTATGCAAAAATAAAATCAAGTAACTTGGAATGAGTGGGGTTGGGAGAGAATGATGAAAGTGATCAAGATGCATTGTGTTCATAAAATGCCATGTTGAACTGAAACCCCTTTGTACAATGACATAAAGTTGTTTTTATATATACACATATATGAATGTAAATAAGACAGATATAATATACATTTTTATGAACCTCATTTAATATTATATATAATTTTAAGTGATTATAGTACTTTATTATATTTATTTATGTATGTAGAAAATACATTGACTAGGAGTTTACTATGAGCATTTCTAGTGTCTTCATCGGTGTCATTTCACTCTAAACTTAACCTTTCCTGGGTTCATCATCTAATTGGAAGAAATATGTGGAAGGAAAAAAAAGAGTACATTAAAATGATAGCTAGTCCAATGAAAGTTTTAAGATTCATGTATTTTACAAGCTAGTTATGTCACATCCTCTCTCACTGCCTAGCCATCTCCAGAATTTGTTGATAAATAAACCGAATACAGATTCAGAATGAGTTATCATTCACAAGTTTCAAAGAACAACTGTTGAGCTGCTACCATAAAATAGTGTATTTTCTTTTATTTGCCTGTAACTGGAGTTTGAACTCAGGGCCTCTAAGTTCAATGGATCTGTCATTGGTGCCATGCCACCAGGCCCCAGTGTGGAAAATGTAAAGAAATAATAAATTGCAGTGTAACGAATGATTCACACCTGTAATGCTTTGTATCTTGGGAGCCAAAATTGGGAGACAGAAATCAATAGAATCACAATTTTAGGTCAGCTCAGGCAAGTAGTTCATAGACCCCCATCCCAAATCTGGCTAGGGTTTGAACGCCTATCATGCAGATACATGAAAAGAATAGGCATAATACCTTCAGACAACTACCTATTTTTCATTGTCTAAGCACTTCCTTTCGTACAGATGAAATCAAATTTTGAGCTTAGATGAAATGCAATATTTCATATGCATGTATATGATTGTCTTTGCTGTTCCTGGGTTTCCCATCAAAGATATGGTTTATAAGCTGACCACTGAGAGAAAAAAAATGACTCATATAATTTCTTAAGGTTGAGAATGCATTCATTCTTCTGAACATTTACTTTCCTGAGAAAGAAGCTCTTCTGTTCAGAGAGAAGGTAGCTCAGCATTTATCTTCTATCAATGGAGATTTAAAAATCACTACTCTGTCTTTATTGTCAAAAAAGGTAATTGTGTGCGCGCGCGCGTGTGTGTGCGTGTGTGTGTGTGTGTGTGTGTGTGTGTGTGTGTGTGTGTGTTGTAAAATTCTGAGGTTATTTCCAGTGAGGCACACAAACTTCAGTATAATAGCTCTATTAAATTAACCACATGGGGAAAGGGAAAGGGAATGTTGGGGATTATCTACCATATACTGGGGAGAAAGATTCTCAGTTCACAGACTCCATGTCCAGCCATAAAATTTGTCCTTTAGTTAGTGAAGGCTGAAATGCTGAAGCCCGCAGAGGAACTACTGAATCAGAAAACTGACCCTTGCTTCCCAAAGGGTAACTCCCAACTACAAAAGCCAGACAGAAATGAATTGAAAACAGCCCAAATGAGGCAGAAACTTCAGAACATTTCACCTGATCAGGTCTCTTGAGGATACAAGTCATATGGCTTTTCTCATCCCTTTAGCCTGACATGTTTCCCAGTGTACCTTCCAGAACTTTCAGACCCTACTATGAAAGTTGAATGGGAATACATCTATCATAATCGATCATAATATCAGCATTTATTGGTTGCAAATGAAAGACTTCTCATCTGAACTTTCCAAGTTCTGGTTGTCTCTAGAGACCATGAAGACTAAGTAATTTGCCATCTAGTAATTACTGGATGAAAGTTCTGAGCCAACTCTCTATACAACAGTGAGCTGTACAATTAAAAACCAAGCCCTGCATAGATTCCTCAATTTTAGAATAAATGGAAACTCTTCTGCATATTTTACATGCCTGTGTTTTCAGTGCACAAAGAGAAGAGAATCATGGATTCTTACTGACAGTCAAGACAGGGAAAGAAATTCCCATGATTCTGAAATCAAATGCTTATCAGACCATAAGCTGGAGCCGGCCTAGTGGCTCACGCCTGTAATCCTAGCAACTCACGAGGTTGAGATCTGAGGATCAAGATGCAAAGCCAACCCCGGGCACAAAAGGACCTGAAACTCTTATCACCAATTAACCTCTAGGAAATAGGAAGTATGGCTTGGCTCAAGGGTAGGATAGTAGTAGCCTTGAGATGAAGAGCTCAGGGACAGTGCCCAGGCCAAGTTCAAGCCACATGACATCCCACCCCTACCCCCCCCAAAAAGAACAGAAACTGAGTTTTCTGATTTTCAAAAACCTTGAATAGATGGCATAAAGCCTTGGGCATAGTAAGCTACTAAATAATTAATTAGTTATAATAAAATGATGTTATCTGGAGAAGAGACACAATTGTAGGATCCGTTGAAAGGAATGCCTGAAAAAGCAGCCAGGCCTTGAAAAAAAGATGTAAGAATGTGAGCAAGGCAGAAGGAAGCCAGGGGAGAGGGGTCTGGGGAGGTGGCAGGGAAAGCTGTGCTTGTGAGAGAAGTCTAATTACAGTTTATTTCCATTGGGAACTTTGCAGTCTAAATGTTAGCAGTAAAGTTGTTCCACCAGAAGCCAAGAAGTGAGCTTTTATCGATCACATCAGCCAAATTATTATCCTGGCCTGCTTGTAGAAAGTATGAATAATGTCCCAGTCACTTCAAGGAGGCAGCATCAGCTGAGAACTGGAAGAAGGCATAGGTGAGAGCTCACAGCAGCTGGCACATAGCTAGGTGTGGCCTAGGTGTAAAAGACACAAACAGCAGCTTCTTCAAAGACAGCATCTTTTTCAAGACTTATGCCTGAAACTTGGGAAGTGAAGGCAAGTGTTTTTCAGGTAAACCTGGGAAGAAAAATCTACAAGATCTCAACAGAAGAAACTGATCATAGTGGCATATGACTCTCATCCCACCAAGAGTGGGAATCATAAATAGAAGAATCATAGCCCACGTGTGCAAACAGCTGAGCAAAAAGCAAGACCTGTGCAGAGAGGGCTAGAGACATGTCTTTCTCCAGAGTGAGTGGCTGCCTAAGAAATAGAAAGCCTTGAGTTTAAAGCTCAGTATTGAAAAAAAATGATAAAATTTCTCAGTTTAGTTTAAAAGTTGTAGAAAAAGAAATAAGACTGTAGGGTCAAGGAAAAAGAAAAGTTTTATTACATTAATAGAATTTAAATAGAAAGAATAAAGCTTTTCTTCAACCATATTTGCTAATAGTACAGTAATGAAGCTATTGCGTGTTTGTGTGTGTGTATGTATGTGTGTGTGTATGTGTGTTCTTAGCACTAACAACATTTCAGGGAAGATACCACTATTCTGTTTATACAAATGAAGAATCTGAGACATAAAGAAAGTTACCTATTTTTAATGAAAACAGTCAAAAGTTGACAGTTTTTAATGTTTCTTTCAAATTCACAAATTTTTAAAAGTTGGCTATCACATAGTAGATTTGATGGTCAAATTCAATTATGACTGACTGACTCTAACTCTAATTCCTGAAACATGAAGCCATTCTCAAATAATTATATTAAATTATCTCTAAATTCATGAAAATATTACTATGAAATATTTTTTCTAAATACATTTCTTTTTGTGTGTACACTTAAAGGATAAAGAGCAGAGTGCTCCAAAACTGACTTGAATTTGATGTGATATGCAATAATTAGCACTATTCAGGTTGTAATACTGTAAAACATCATTTTTCCCCAGACGAGAGACAAATGTCAAACTAAAAAACACATCCAACACCTTTAGCACTTTCCCACTAATGTAAAATGCAGAACTCTAAAGAATTTATGGGTTTGTCAAAAAAAAAATCTATGCACAGAGCTGGGATATAGCCCAGTGGCAAAGTGCTTGCCTAGCAAATGCAACATCCTGGGTTGAATCCCCAGTACCAATAAGAAAAGACAAAAATTCTCTGTACAATAATTTTGAGAAAGGTTATGCTGGCCTCTTGGAAAGCCACAAGGAATATCATTACCATATGAAAGGCTTAACACAAGTCTGAAATTATTATTTTTTTTTTGCCAGTCCTGGGCTTGAGCTCAGGGCCTGAGCACTGTCCTTGGACTTTCTCAAGGCTAGAGCTCTACCACTTGAGCCTCAGCACCACTTCCGGCTTTTTTTTTCTATATGTGGTACGGAGTAATCGAACCCGGGTCTTCATGCATGCTCGGCAAGCACTTTAACCACTAGGCTAAACTCCCGGACCCCTGAAATTAATTTTAACTCTGTAATTACAAAAGGATATATTCATAATTTTTTTAATGTCTATGAAACATTATTAGTATCTCACAGGATATGAGTTCATCTCATGATCAGGGTTTTAGGAAATAATGCTGAATTATCTATCAATGGATCAAAGAATTGTTTGCAAAAAACTCATAGGAAAGGGCCAGGAATTTGGCCTAGTGATAGAGTTCTTGGCTAGCATGCACAAAGACCTGGGGTTCAATTCCTTGGTACCACGTATGTAAAAAAACAGCCGGAAGTGGCACTTTGGCTCAAGTGGTAGGTCTCTAGCCTTGAGAATGCCACGCACAGTGCTGAGGACCTGAGTTCAAGCCCCAGGATTTGCAGGAAAAAAAATCATAGGAAAATATATAAAGAGACCAGAATCTGGACATGGTATGAGCAAAGAGATTTTTCAGGGACTGCTTTACACTCTTATGGGGCGCTGAACAGAAAGTAAGACAATGGGCAAAGACAGATAATTCAGCTCTACACATATTAATGTGTCAGTACATTAGGGGAGAATTGTGCCATTCATGCACAAGCGATGTATCAAATGTTTGCTAAACAAAGGAGAAAATATATTTTTCAAAATCTTTAAGTAAATTTTAACTCTACCACTCTCAAAAATTTCACATGCTTAACATTTGTTTGTTTCCTGGCATGTATAAAGGACTTATTCTTATTCTATGTTTAGGGGATAGTTAGAGAATTAACTTGCTTTAAAGTGAATTGAAATTAAACAAAAATTTTTTATATGCAATTTAGACCTACTTATGTAAAGAAATTTAGACCTACTTATGTAAAGAAACAGAAACTACTTTGGAGATTTCTGAAGCATGGAAATTTTCTTCTAATAACATTATTTATGATAATCAGTATAGTTACTCGATCAATCTCCACTGGATTATGAGATCCACTTTAGTTGAGTATCATGCCTCTTCAAATACAGTGGAGCTGTCATTTGAATTCAAGACCTTAAACTTGGCTGTTTACCACTTAACCCTTCCTTCCTGCCCCCCCCCACAGCCCTTTACACTTCACTTATTGCTCATATAGGCGTTTGTGTTTTTGTCTGTACCAGCCTGTCCTGAGATCTGCCTATGTATGCCTTCTCCACAGTCATGTGCAATCATACCCAGCTTGTGAGTTGAGATGATGTCTCATTATCTGGCCTGGTTGACCACAAACCACAATATTTTTTCATATATTTTTATTGTAATTAATAGAAGGATTACATTATATTCACCAGATAGAAGGTACATTACTTCACATACATTAATACCCTTTCTCATGTCTTGGTCCCCATTTCCCTCCCCCCCACCTCCACCCCTTATCTTGTTTTCCCCCTTTTCCTATCCGATTTCAAATAACCAAATACGCATATATACAGTATATCAGATAACAAGGTAAAATACTGTAACAATATGAGATTTTTTATCTTCATTAAATAACTGGGTTTACAGGTATGTGCCACGGCATTCAGTCTTTACAATTATACTTTCCCTTCTGCTGAGTGCCATCTCTTTGCTGTTTAGTTTGGGAGCTTCACTTTGTAATTATACTTTATTGCTGGATTGTCTGTTTTATTCATTATCTACTTGGTTTCTCTCCTTATTTGGATCATGTAGAATGATACAATGCAAAATGGCATAACATGCTTCTTCGCTTTCACTTATTTGGTCTCTTTTAAAGGTCTGCACAATTGTGAACACATGTAAAAAAGGACAGGTTTTGTATAACAAAGTAGCTAAATCAAAACACCCCAAATGAATTGCATAGATAAAAACAAATAGGAAAATGTTGATTAAATGAAATGAAGATGTAAAAGTGAATGGAGCATTTCCAGACAAAGAAGACAAAACTTGAAAAGATTCCAAAAGGAAGGCAGCAAGACAGCAAATTTTCTGACCTGTTGGGATTTCTATTCCAATCATGTTTTAATGAACCCTCAGATGATGTCTAGAACTCGTGTTTATTGCCCAAAGCACTGAATACACTGTTTTTGGTATATGTAGTAAACGTGTTATTTCTCTCTTAAATGCTATCCAGAATGATTGTTAGTAAAAACATACTACACATGACAAAATGAACATTGCATAATGTTTTATTTCTGCCATCTGTTACCATTTTCCCATAACTATAGTGAGCTTTTTCAGTGTTTAAATGAAAATATAAAGACTTTCTAAAGTAGCTTAGATTTCAAAGAATTTTATTTAGCCACTAACTACAAGGAACAGATGTATTCACAAAGCTTAACTAAAAGTGATGTTATTCTGTGAGTTAACAGATCAGTGAAAGGACTATTTCATGTGTAAGTAAATTACATAATTAAATTGTATTTGAGTCATTCAAAATCTGTTTTATGGGCATTTGCTTTCATATATTTAACTATGTCAGGAAGTAGAATACTAATGATATAAAAGTACTAATCTTTTCTTTAAACTTAGCATTGAACAGCATTTTCCAAGTGAAAGCTACAACAGTGTGAAATATTTTCAATAAGAAAGGAACACTGATAAATATAGAAAAATGGTAGAAAAAGTAGAATGACTCATACAAGAGAATTCAACAGAGATGTAAAATGCAGAGATTTTTTTTCCACTCAGTCACAGTACACAACTTTTGATAAATGCTTTTTTTCTTTCTTTCTTTGTACCAGTCCTGGAGCTTGAACTCAGGACCTGAGCACTATCCTTGGACTTTGTTCTCAGGGCTAGGGCTCTACCATTTGAGCCACAGTACTACTTCTGACTTTTTCTATGTATGTGATACCAAGGAATCGAACCAGGGTCTTTGTGCATGCTAGGCAAGCACTCTACCACTAGGCCAGATTCCTAGCCCATCAACAAATGCTTGTGGGAAACATCATCCATGATCTACCAAAAGTGCTTTCTGTGGCTGGGGAAGCATGCGTCCCCTTAGATTCCACCCTGCTCCAGAACACAGGTGCATCAACAACACAACACGCTCATTGTGATAAACCCCAATTCTTTGGATAGAAGAAATGCAATTTAGTCTAAATGTGTAATTTAAACATCCTAAGACAATCTTAATATAAAATGTTGGTCCTTATGAACAAATTTTAGTTCATGTAGGTTAAAAACAACCCTTATCTTTGTTTTATAAGACTGAGAATTGAACCTAGCTAGGCCCTCTGCATGCTACATGAGTACTCTAACATTGGAACACCCTCCATCCCTAAGAAACAGATCAGTAATGATCTGAATTACTTTTATATATCTCCTTTTCCCTTGTTGCATGTCTATGTAATGCTGAGTGAATCTTACCAAATATTCACAACTATGGTCATGAGGAAAAGCTTGTATGCAGAATATGTTTGTACTTCTCTCGGTTGCCTATGATGCTTATGACAACCACCCCGGTCTACCTTGCTGTTGCTTTGCCAGCTGGTATTTAAGCCTGTTATGATCTCGGAAGCCTCTCTCTTCCCTTCCACCCCACAGGTACCAATGGAGAGTGCTCCACTGAGATCATAACCTAAGCATTTATTCCCAATTCTGAAGGTAGATAAGTTCCTCTGTCACAAAGTGGTCTCTAAGGTGGAATAATTTACTTCCAGATTAACTGTGATACCTTGAGTGGCTTAGCAAGAGTTTCTGGATGGTATTGATCAAGATGCACAGACTCCATTGACTTTGTGAACTATGCTAGCTCTGCTTCTGTCATATAATGTTCTATGTCACATTTGACAGGGTCATTTCCCAGGTAGACAAAGGTGAAGAACAAGTAGAGAAATAATCCTTCAGTATTACCAACCATGACTGAGACAAAATGTTTCTTCTCTGGGCACTGCCCATCCCCTGCCATTTCTACATCTGATGGGGAACTTGTATACATTCTTTCATCTCCTGCCTCTGCTTTCCACTTTTCCTTAAGTATAGGGACAAAGCATGGGATTTACACCACCATCTTGCAGTCTGATAAGGATTTACCTTATCTTATGGTTGACTTGACTGGTTATTGATAATACCAATGGAGGTGACATAAAGGTCTATGAAGGGAGGAAGGAATCAATCCTCTTTAAAAGTCAGGCAGCCAGACCATGATTTTGCTGTCAATCCTGTTATATCTGAAGGAAAGTATACATTGCCTTTTTCATCAAACTATATTAATCCTAATCCATCACCTCCATATCCATCTGCACCATCACCCTAATTCATATGTGTGGTTGGCATGTAAACAAAATGCAAAACAACTTTTACCACTACCTTTAACGTTGTTCTCTCTGTTGGCATTCACATCCTTCTGGTGGGAGGGGGAAGAAATGATGTGAAAATGTCTGGCAAAGCTCTTCCCATCTGTTCCTTTCCTGAGGTTACTGAACTGTTGTTTTTTCCAGGCTTCTCCTGAAAACTGGAAGCAGCTGCTCTGCTGGGAACTGATCACTTAATAACAACCAAAGTGCAATGAGGACAGAAGCGATCTTGGTGGAAAGTGGTCTTTGCATCACAGCTCTGACCTTGGCTCATTTAATATGCTCTATGATATTTGGTTCATTCTAAATTTTAACAAGATGAGTAAATGACAGCAGTAACAAACCCAGCTGAAACAACCCAATCCAACTAATTGTGATGATGCGAAAAAAAAAAAAACAAATAACAACAACAACAACAAAAACTGACATCTGAAAGAGGGACCATGACCTTGATTACTACAGATCTTGCTTCTTTGCGGAAGACTTATCTGTGAACAACCAGTCTGCACATATTCATGACTGCAGGTTGCTTATAATAATCTTTGACAAATATACTTTATCTTGGTGATGTGTGTCTCGACTTTGCTTTCTGCATTACTACTAGTCAACTGCACAGAGGGAGTAAAGATGCATGAGGGAACAAAATGTTACATTTGTCCTCATGAAATTCAGAACAGTCATACTTCAGAATTTTCTCAAGTTCATACCCCAACTATATAAGGATCTCCTTTTGACAGTTTGTTAATGTAAATATTTCAGACTAGTCTCTTGATTTCACAATCACATGACCTATTGGATTAGATGCTCAGGAACAGATTCTGAACATCCAAACAAAGTATTAAGAGAAATAACACAAAAATATCACGACAGCAGAGAGGAAGGTAAGACTAATCACAGTTATACATGCTTGGATAAGTTTTTATGGAGAAGTCTACCTTTGGCAGAGTTTTGAGATAATAGAGAACTTTAAGATGCAAACAGAATGAAGGAGACATTTTCACACATCCTAGATAAGAGCTCCACTACTGAGCTTTGTCTCCCACTCCACATGAGAATCTTTTAATGAAAACTAGAGTAAGTCCATGCAGTGTGCTCTAGAAGGTAAAGGAGGCACTGGGAAAACAAAGCATTAAGAGGAAAATAGTTGGACTTGAATCCAGAGGTCCTTTGAATATAAGATGTTTTGAACTATATTTTGCAAACCAGTGAGAGTGTATGAAGCTTTCAAAAGGATGTCAAAGCAAGGATATGAATATAGGCCAATGTAATATTTACATAGGTCATGTAATGTTTACATGTATGTGAAGATAGGTCAAAGCAATTAATGTGTGTGTGTGTGTGTGTGTGTGTGTGTGTGTGTGTGTGTGTGTGTCCACAAGTCCTGGCAATGAGGCTTGAACTCAAAGCCTTATATGCTCTGATTTCTTGCTCACAACTGCATTCTATCACATGAGAAACACCTCCAGTCCAGCATTCATTTTGTGGTTTATATGGAAATGGTGCCTGGAATGGCTTCAAACTGCAATCCTCCACATCTCAGCCTCTCGAGTTGCCAGGATTACAAGTATGATCCAGAGTCACCTGGCTAAATGCAACTTTTTTTCTGGCCAGTCCTGGGGCTTGAACTCAGGGCCTGACCACTGTCCTTGGGTATTCTCAAGACTAGAGCTCTACCACTTGAGTCACACTACCACATCTAACTTTTTATGTGTACGTGGAATCGAACCCACGGCTTTGTGCATGCTAGGCAAGAACTTTTACCACTAGGAAAAAAATTAATATTATAATTAAGACAAGATGTATTTCCACATCTATAAATTATATTTACATGTATATTCCTTCCCCAGCATTAGAAGCAGTTTTTACCAAAAAAAAAAAAAACCCAGCAGTTTTGAAAAGGTACCACTGATACTCTTCATAGTATAGTCTTTGAACTGAAATATTGACTTCTAACCTATCAATATGTTACTTAGGAAAATCAAACTAAACAGTCTGTACACAAAGGATTTCCTGAAAATAGTTTACTGCACCAAAAATTCATTTGAATAGCAGGAGAAGGCTCCTCATCTAGCTCCACACGTGTCTTCTGTGATCTTACAATTCTTTTAACAATCATCAGTGGAACACAGAAGCAGGGAATGGGAAAGCGAGAAGAAACTAATAGAGTTGAAAATTGACACACTGGGACAACTACTAGACCCAGCAGCCTGGGCTGTTTCATTAAAATAGAATAAATGCATTGTCAACCCCTTCTTTAGGGCCTGCTGACAAGAGTGGATTCATGATTCTTTTCTTCACTTAAAGAGCCTGGCAGGCACACCTGGGGACCACCACATTGGCTGGCTGGTGGGGGCAGCTCAGAATGGGGTCTGGAGATGGCGAGACTTAAGGACTTTCAGGTGTGCAGTTCACCCATTCTAAGGTCTTGGGAGGAGAAGCAGGTCCTGGCAGGATATCTGTATGTGTGGAATTTCTCACACTAATAGCAGTGCTTTTCCCCCAAAATTGGCTCATTTGCTTCTTATTTGGGACACAAGTCTTTTTTAGAGCTGCACTGACAGTTAATGATGTAGCAGGAAAAGGACTTGCAAATGACATGCATCTGCAGATGCTAAAGAAGAAGCTGGGAAAGACTATTGAGTCTTCAAACACCTTACAGAACCCAACTGTTTGCCTGCTTAGGCTTCATTCCTAAATAGCTTTTAAATTTGTCTTGCATTGTATCTTTATTTATCTTCCCACTAATACACTGAGTTCACAAGGGATGTTGCCTGTGATTTAGTCTGCTTGACAAACAGGCTAAATTATTAGGGGACATCTCTCAAGTCAGTCACACATGACAAAGCCAGACAAAGAAACTCAGGCTTCTTAACCCTAATCCTATGTTTTGTCATTAGCTGACCTTCAGCTAGCTCACTGCTTCATTTGGTTTGTTTAGGACAATGCGTTCTCACAGAAGCCAGCCTGCTTTTTAGCCTGCGGCTATAAGCTGGAAAGGGGAGTCTTTCCACCTGGAACTAAAACTAGTTCCTTTTTTTCAATATCAAGTTATGCTGTCCAATGCTTGTATTTATCGGATTTGTTATAAGATTCAGAAACCATTTGAATGATATCCTTCACAGGGAGTAATTTTCTTGTAATGATTTTTCAACAATATGGGAATTCCTCTCAGGGATTGACAATGATCATTAAAATAAATGAATTTGTGGCCTGAATGCTGGTTTTCATATATAGCTATTCTATCCTCTCTTCTCAAAGCCACTGAACATCTCATCAAAGGGAAAAACATGCTCCCGATTTGTCACTTATGAGCATGCAAGGAAAGCTCATCTTTTTCATAAACATGAAGGCTGTTCTTCAAGAAATCCTTTGTTTGACATTTTGTTGACTATTGTATTGACTGAGATAATTAGCATGGTATATAATGAATGTGAGGTAACTTACTGTCTTCAGGATAAATTAAACAATAATATTTACTTTGGATCAGAATTAGACCAGTATCTTGGGAAGTTTTAAATTCAATTCAAATTTAGTTATTTTTCCACATAAATTAGTATCTGATCCATTTTAATAACCTTTTAAAATCATTATTTGGTAGTGTGGGATGGAAATATAGATGTGACTATTTTTTTCTATTTTTATCTTCTATTTTTCTAAACAAAAACAAAACAAAACAAAATAAAAGCCCTTTCTAATACTGAACTCATTAGAAGTGTGACTTAGAAGTTTATGCCATTCCAAACCAAGAAAATAATTACGTGCAGCATAAGGATAGTGCCGTGCAGGAAATGTGGAAATAGAAACTATTCTCGAAATATAGATGGTATCAGCTCACCAGTGCATACAAGATGAAGGAAGTTGAGAGTGAAATCAAAGTAGTCTGTCAAATACTCTCTCTTCTATCCATGTCTTCCCATTGGAGTGTCTCTTCAACTCTCCATCTGTACTATAATGAAAATCTCCAACTGATATGGTTTAAACAGCTTCAAGGCACTACATGTGTGTATATGTTGTACCTCTTTTGGTACCTGTATTTCTGCTTAGCACTTGTGTGCTACATACACTTATTGGTATACTGACGCCTTCATTCCCATCATGATTCAGGTCCCAGGGTCTCCAGCTCTTTCTATTGTCCTATGCTGGGCAGATTGTCCTTGCTGAGGATTTGGGGACAACTTCTGACTTGCAGACCCCATGAATTTTCAGAGGCTTCTTCCTCTAGAGTCAGAAATCACATGAAACGGGAGCACTATTTATTTGACATCACTTATTACACAATGACTTTATCTGATATTTTATTCTTTTCCTAATGTACATCCTTTCACTAGAATGCAAACTCCATGGCAGTTAGCTTGTCTTAACTATTTCTTTTTGCTCCTAACTTGTAAAAAACAATCACCCACCTCTGTAAATATTTACTAACTTTTACTGAAGGGAGAATGAGTGAATAAGAGAAAGAACAAAACTTGTGACATTTCTAAAATAGAAAAAATGAGAAATACAACTGTATTTGGGATGAATTACTTATAATTTATCAATTACCTTTGGCAATATATTCATTTATACTTCACCAGTTCTAATTTTCAAAATAATTATAAAATAATCACTTGTTTCCTTTCTACCTGTTTTAGATTGTTTTCTATTTTGCTGTGGCTTTTGTTTTACTTTTGATGGTGTTATTCTATTATATCAGCTTTCATTAATCTTAATAAGCATAGTGAAACTCCCAGTCTGTTTATTGTGGACAAGTCTACGCGAAGTGAATTTGCACTGTGATGTATCCTTTTGTTTCAGCATTACATGATTTGATGGATGTGTGATTTTGGCTAACAGATTTATAAGTAGTTTGATCTCTTGGTTTTGGTTTCTATGTCTGTGCCTTGGTGACTGTTGTTGAACTTTTAAAACTTAAGCTCTGTTGCTTTGCCCAGCATAGGCCTGGAGACCAATTCCTGTGCCCTAAAGGATTTCTTTTCTGCCGTCCAGTCTGTAGATACTGCTGCTCAGTCTGTAGGTACTGGATAGATGACGCTAGTTGTAGAGCTACTCACACTTTGTGTCCATGCTGACTTTCTACTCCTAAGGTGTGTCAAAAGGAGAATGCTCTACCATTTGAGCCACAGGTCTACCTGTGGCTTTTGTGTTGCTTAATTGGAGATAAGAGACTCACAGACTATCCTGGCTGAGCTGTCTTCAAAGTGGCAGATCTCATACTCTTGAGTAGCTAGGATAAAAAGTATGTGCCACCTGCACCCAGCTTCTTTCTTTTATTTTTATAAGGATAATTTTTTTTAATTTTCTCTATCCTTTCTTATTCCTTTCTATTGCATTAGAAAATCCAGTATCCAATCTTAATTCTTTTTTTGTTAACTTTCTGAATGTATATTTATCTGGTTTCTTATTGTTTGTTCTAGGAAATCATATATGCATCTTAAATTATTATAATCTACTTCATAGCGGTAGTAACTTAATATCAATACAACATGCAGCTTTCTTCTCAGGAAGCTTCATTTTCTTCTCTTATTTGAGCTAATATCATTAAATATACTTATCTATATTATAAATCTAGTTAACAAAATTTTACAATTAGTTTATTCAATTATTTTTCAAATCAGTTAAAATAAGAAAGGAGTAGATATGTGAGTACCATCTCTTATATTTACCCACACAATTGCTTTCTCTGACAATCTTTTATTTCATTAGGTAGATTGGAGTTACCGTCTGCTGTTATTTTGGGTTGCCTAAGGATGTACATATCTTTCATGTTTCTTGAAAGGCAGGTCTCTGCTAGCAAAAGGATCTCTCAGTCTTTATTTCGCTTTCATTTTTTAAATTCAACTTTAAAGAGTTTTTTTATACATAAATGCAGGTTCACAGCAGAATAACACAGAGATACTAGGTAGTTGTTATTTGGTGTTTGACATAGTAACAGCTTGTACACTGTCTTATCTTGCTCAAATCTTATATCATCAACTGTAACATCTTGTACATTTGTACACCAAGAAATCACACAGATGCATCAAAACACAAAACCGGGTCATTCTTCAGTGTTAAATCATCAACTAAAAATTGCACTTTGGAATTTCAATAATATCATACAAATGAAGCAATAGATAGTATTATATAATAAATAATATAGTATAACTTGTATTCTTTTGGAACTGACTTTTTTTCACTCACTGTAATGCCCTTAAAACTCAGGTCAGTGCTGACCAGTGCTGGGCTTGTTTTCAACCCAGTCTGTACGTTCTTCAGCTGAGCCATGGCCCTGCTGATGGCATCCAGTGTGCTCATAGCTTCGACTATCAAGAGCTGAAGTACAATGAAAATACAGGGGCAGATCTTAGTGAGAATGTAAGTTGTCATTTTTTGTATCAATGACTTAGAGTTTCTATGAATTAATGTTTTGTTAGGGGAAAGGGATTCCTTTTTTGTTTTATTATTTTAAATTAATGTAAAATATTTAAAACATACTCTAAAATCTCTAACCTTACTAACATTATACTCAAGCTACTCATATCTTTACTATAATGAGTAAAATCTAAGACAGTTAAAATAACTATGCTAATGTCTTTAAAGATAAATGATAGAACATAGGGAACAAGTGCAGCAGTAGCACTGCCTAGACACTATGTTGAAAATGAACTAGAAAACTTTCGTGCTGGTCATGGTGACTCAGGCTTGTAATCCTAGCTACTCAGGAGGCTGAGATCTGAGGACCAAGGTTCAAAGCTTCTAGAAAATGGGAAGTGGGGCTTGGCTCAAGAGTAGGGTGGTAGCCTTGAGCTGAAGAGCTCTGGGACATCACCCATGTCAAGTTCAACCCTCATGGTTATTTGAAATTGGACAGTGAAGGGGGGAAAACCAAGACGGGGGGGGTGGAGTGGAGGGTAATGGGGACCAAGACATGTGAAAGGGTATCAATATATGTGAATTAATGCACCTTCTATTTGGCAAATATCATGTAACCCTTTATTAATTACAATAAAAAATAAAACATCAAAAAATTGAAAATCTGGAAAAGATGCAATGCAAGTGTTGAGTTCTTTATTATTAGTGTATTTTCTATGCTTTTTTTGGTTCAATTATTGCCTGACAGTCAAGTTTTGCTTTTACTCTCTTTACAGTCATCATTTCATAAGAGGAAGAGGAGAAAGTCAAATAGAAGGAAGAAGATCAGCACAAGAGGACAAGAAAAGGGGATGATGAACAAGGAACAGAATATACTCTGATAGTAAATATTTTCCAAATATACTCAAATACTAAGACATAGTCAATAACCCCCCCAATATCTTAACATTATTTTTCTTGCCTTTTTTCTTCTTTCTTTCTTTTCTATCTCCTTTCTATTCATTTTTTGCCTGGCCTAGACTGAAAGATTTCTTGAGACTGACAACCCAATTAAAAATGGTCTCCGAATGTGTCTACATACTAATATCTAGTCTTATGAAAGCATTAGATCAAATTGTACTACATCTACAATATTAGATTACCCTAATGGTATCACTGACACCATTGCATTCTAACCTACTGGGAAATAGGACTTCAGTTAATGAATTAGAGAGGAACATAATTTAGTTGGATGCAATTTGTAGTGTTCTACCAGAAGACTGACTTGAAATCACACAGATACATATAGACAAAAAGTAAAAAAAAAAAAAAAACCCTAACTCACCTTAAGAAACAATACATTGACTTAATAGAATCTTTGAATTCATTTGTAATATTTCCTCTTCATTTTCATATTTATTCTCATATCAAATCTAAGACTGATTGAAAGCACAGCACATATCGTGTAAGTGGTTAAAATTATACCATTTCAAATTGTCAGTATTTTTCAAATAATACCAAATGATTTAAATTACCTTTACAAGAATGATAATGTTTGTATACCTATTACTTCAAATTAAATATACTCATTTTGTGATTTCTAATCAATATGTTTTAGGGAACAGTACTAGCTTTTTTGTAAGAACTGATTAAAAAGAATAAAATTCCCTTTATTTACTTCCCTGTGCCCCAAGATTTTTCCAATTACTAACATCCAGAGTTAGATAGAACTGATGATTCCATGTTGTGATATTACTCTGAACTGAATCCCACAGTTACATTAGGTTAGCTTCTTGTTTTATGTAATACATGGGTTTGGATAAACACACAAAGACATGGACCCACCACTAGAAAGCCATACTGAATAAATTTTAAGGACAATATTTTAATAGGAATTACATGAAATATTTTGTTCTACTTTCAGTCTAGTGTTCTTCATAGGAAACTGCCATCAAAGATTGTTACACTGATTTAGGGATCTAAGGGAAAGAATTGTGCAGTCCACATTTAACCACACTTTGATATGTGGTTGCCATAGTAATCTGTGTAAATAATTAATCTTTCCCTGTGAAATACCTCAGAAGATAATTTTAAATATTTCCCTGTGATGAAGCATTACCCTCTGAAGTCAGTTATAGTATTCATGAAAATAAAGTCATATAAATCTTAAAAGTGGTCAAAAATAAAAGTTAAAAGTCTTCTCACTATCAAATTAACAATATTTTATTCAATTATGTAGGAGAGTGACATAATAAAGCATATGACTTTTAAGTATTACTCTTTGACAGTCTAAAAAGACCAGCTGACTATTTCAGTGAAAAATTTTAAAAGACCATTCTAGAGACCATATTTCTAAATAACCAAATGCCAAGTCTTTTAAGGAACAAAATTAATGTATAATATTGATTGCTAGTATAAATTATCACTGATATGATACACTATGTGTGTAAAACAATATTTTAACAATAGTTGGAGTAGGGAATCTATTTTTCCAGTTAAAATTACATTGACTTTGAATGCAAAGACAGAGATGCACAAATAATACTATTCTTTAAAAAGTAACACAACTTAAGTGGGCATAAGTGGCTCACACCTATAAATAATATATAAATGCTAAAGTAATATAACACATGCAAAACACATGTACCTAATAAGTCAATAAAATGATAAAATGCAAGCTGGGTACCAGTGGTGCATATCTATCTGTAATCCTAGCTACTTAGGAGGTGAGATCTGAAGATGGCAGTTCAAAGTCAGCCCAGATAGGGAAAATTGTGGAACTATCTCCAATTAACCACCAAAAAGCAGAAAGTGGACCTGTCACTAAGCCATAGATTTGGCAAAGTAAAATAATCAACAGCTAAGGGATGCCCCAGGCCATGACTTCAAGCCAAGCACCAGGACAGCACACATACACACACACACACACACACACACACACACACACAGATAAAGTTATATCCTAGCATATTTCTTAGCATAGAAAAGAAGAAAATAGAAAAAAAAAGGTGAGCAAAAGCAAATGAATTTCAGAACACCCAAATAACAATATGATAGATGTACATTTAAACTACATGAGTAAGTAAAGTAAATGTAGATATTTTAAACTGAACTAAAAAGCATGCATAGAAAGGAAAATCAATTCTAGGTTGTCTATAAGGTAATATCTTCAAGCATGGAAGTATAAATAGGTAAAAAATAATATGAGTAATATTTAAAGATGAAAATGATGCATCTTGCTGGGCACTGGTAGCTCATGCCTATAATCCTAGCTAATTGAGAGGCTGAGATTTGAGAATCATGGTTCAAGGCCAGCCCAGGAAGGGAAGTCTGTAAGATTCTTATCTCCAATTGAACACCAAAAGCCAGAAGTGGTGCTGTGGCTCGAGTGGTACAGTGCTACCTATAATCCACATTCATAGTCAAAAGAATATGTGACTGTGCCAGTCACTGTAGCAATACTGTGTAAATGAATAAAACAAAGCCAATCATGGAATATGCAATAAGAAATATTTGATATTCAAAAATAGGGCATCCAAGGTCATATTTAACGCCTAATCAGTCAATTGATGAGCCTCGGTTGTGGGGATTATCCTGCAACTGGCAATGAGAAAGTTCATTTGCCATGAAGATGATGATTACTTTCATTTCAGCTGCCTTTACTCTCTCTATAAAGGTCATAGACTACATAGTAAGGAATGTTCCCTTTATAAATCTATACATAGTGGGCCCCTATGGAGCCTTTGGGAAAAAAAACTGAAAACAGTAACTCTAGAGTGCTGGATAGAACAAACATTTGAAATTTCTTTCTCTTAACAGCTTTGCTCAGGAAGGCCCTCCTCTCAGTTCTTAACGTTAATTCATAACTGTTCGTTTACTCATACTGCTTGGTTAACCACACTGTCTTGCAAGTGACTCTTGTTTTTGTTTTTTTTTAGAATATCACATATAGATGTGAGTGTGTTTTCAGTAGAGAGATAGAAGTATGTTATACTAAAACCCAGCAAGATCTCTAGACAAGTTTTCTTCAAGAATCAAAAATGAGTACATATCAAGGTAAGGATTTTACTAATATTGACAAGAAATGTAAAATGTACAATTCAACAGTTTATTAACAAATTATACTACTTGCTTTATGAGCCTAGCATGAAAGATAACACAAATTATACCCTACCATATTTCATATGGCTACTGTTAATAACATCCTTCCTTTCTGCTAAATCTTTGGATGAAAGCAAAGTTTTTCCATGAGCCCAGGGGCAAAAGACAACATCTCATTATACTATAAGCATTTCTGTATCAGGGACCTGAAAACTGAATACCCTCATTTATAATATATGTTATTTGCAGGGCTAACATAGAAGAAAGCTAGAACTAAATCATCTCTATCATCAGGAGCTATGAATTTTATCCAGGCAGTATTTGTGTTGTCAAATAAAACAGAACACATAGTACTATGAACAGAGTAAATGACTGGGAAAAATACGTATTTCCTTATTTAGAGATTTGATGATATGTTTCAGAGAAACAAATATTGCTTGATATGGAAAAAGAGATGCTCAAAGAAAGCACTAGACTAGAATAGGTAGATCTCAGATTCTCAGTTAACCCTAAAACAAACAATATATAATCGCTCAAGCATGTTTAACTGTAATCAAATCAGAGTTAGACAACAAGTGAAAAATTCATCATATTAATTCACAGCTTGATTATAAGCCGGTAATGTGGGGAAGACATTACAGTTGAAATATGTCCAGATTAGTTAAGCTCCTAAGAGTTTACAATCTGCTAAAAATTTATCCATCAGTTCCATTATTTATTGGGTGTATAGAAAATAGGAAAGTAGAAAAAGATATGATCATTTACAGGAAGAAACTTGTAATCTAATTGAGGAGATCCAAGAATACTCAGGTAAGGAGCAGAAAATAGCCTACCAACTTTAATGTAATCCATGGTATTATTGTAAATACCCAGGGAACTCAAACTAAGAGAAAGACAATTTAGAGTGAATTTACAGAGACGAGTCTCAAGCATAAGATGGATTTCTCTCTCTTTGAGTTTTACCCCACAGACTAGTGCATGTTTTCATTTGGATTTTGGGGGGATATCTGAATTAAGACCAAGAATAAAGACAAGACAGGGGTGTCCTATAAGCAAAGAATACAAGGCGATAAAAAAATTAGATACACTTGGCTCTTTAGGAGAAGGCCTGATACATCAGTCCAAACCATGTGTGTGGACCTTATGAAGAAGCTGGTCAGATTTGGATATCAGTGTGAGATGAAGAAATAGGATTCCAGGGAAAATCTGATATGAATGTGCAGAAACTTTGTGTCAGTACAAGGCCATTTATAGAATCTTTGAATGTGGTGATCTGAAAGTAAGCCAGGGTTCTGGCCTGGGGAACACAGAGGAAACAGAACATTGTGGAGAGGCCTGCAATTCCTCACCTCCCCGTCTTTGCCCATGACACAGCTGCTGCTTGCAGGAAGCACTGGGGTGGTACAATCTTGTGACCAAGCATCAATGACAAGATGGCATTTGAAAAATTCTTCCTGAACAAGTGAAGATTAGGGAGTGGAGTTTTCTGGGCTCTGGGCATTGTGGTGCTGACATTTTCCCACAATAGCAAGATTAGGATCACCTACTGTGCCAGCTCCCAGAGGAGAGTTTTGACAACAGCAAGAAACAGGACAGAACAGAATATAAATATTCTGTTACCAGGGTGAAGAGCTGTGGGTTGAAATGGAACACAGTCGACCTGCTGTGTTTTGTTTGGTCACCCAAAAAAGCATGTGCGTGTGTGTGTGCGTGCGTGTGTGTGTGTGTGTGTGTGTGTGTGTGTGTGTGTATTTTTTCCAGGGTTATATCAGGTTAACTAAAGTGGTCTGCTTCTTAAAAATCCAGAGGAGTGTTGTTTTTCCCATCGCACTTTCCTTTGTTATTATTAGTGTGATTCATTTTATTGTTGAAATTGGATGAAAATAACAAAAATAACCTAACTGTAAAAGTCTCCATCTCATACTTGACTACAGTTATAAAGTTGGTTCCCACTCAGTAACTTAGGAAATTAAAAACACTAAATCTCGGATTTTCTCCACTGGGACCTAATCCAGTCCAATTTAGAAGTTGAGGATTTATAAAGGCTTTTCTGAAAGAAATGGGAAAATGTCAGCTACAATTTCTTGGTAGACTTGAACTGAATCTATTAACCTTGCCCAGAGAATATAATGTTACAGTTATCTCATTTACAATGTTATTGTATATGATTTATGGCCTCAGTAGCAAGCCTCAAACTAGGTTTTGTAGTTTTAAGTTGAATTTACATGTCTGTAATACAAATGATTTTTTTCTTGTTCAGATAAAAAGATATTAAAAAGTGATTTATAATATTTCAGTTGGGTGGAATTATACAGTCTTACTTAGTCTACTGAGGGGGAAAACATTAGTTAGACAGCTATTATGAATATGTAAGTTCACACAGCCTAATGCTTTCCATCTTTAATGAATGCCTGGTTGTCAGCCACTAGACATCTTTTGAATTACATTATATTTGCAATACAATGGAACAGAAATCTATATAAAAATCAGAAGAACAATCAAAAGGACAATGAAAAGAAAGTGTATCTTATGCAGTTCACCTAAGATCATGAATGTTAAAACTATATAAATAACACATTTTTTTTTAAAAAAAAAGGAAAGAAAAACTAAAAAACCCAAATAATGCAATAGCTTTGAATGTTGTCACACAAAGGCCTCTCTGACACTGTTACACCTATTGAAACCCAAGAGAATTTGCATCACCCTAAACTGTAAGAGTTTTTGTTTAGGGGGTGTTATATAATACTAGAAATCATTTTTTAATGTCTCTTTAAAGAAAGTATGACCTAGAACTGAAGATAGCGTCACAGGCAGACCAAGACTTAATAATGTATTTACTTATGAACTCATAACATCCAGTGTCCTGTGAATATTAAGTCAAAGGAAAATTCTCTTATTTGATCTCTACAAAGATCACATGGCATAGATAAATACTTTAAATTATATAATATGAAATACATTTCATAATTTGAGTACTATTAAGAACAAAGTCTTGCTATTTACTCACTGAAATGCATTCGCATTCATTGCTGTAGAGTAAAATGTGTATATACATCAACTTGAATTTATTTTGTTTAGAATCCTTTTGTTTTGCTTTATTTATTCTTAATATCTTCATTATCTTTAGCTGTACAAAAGAATCATTCACCCAATTAATATATGGGTACAATGTGTCTTTTTATAATGAATGTTGGTTTCAGACCATTCATATTTGGAAAGTCGCTTAGAATCTATCATAGCTTCATTTCAAGATTTTTGTGTATCACTTAAAAGTTCTACTGAGCTTCTTTCTAATGACACAGAATCAACATGACAGCCAAATACCAGGTAGGGATTTTCTCTAAGATCTTCATTTATGTATTTATCATCTTTAAGTGCTTAGACAAAGGGATTTTATTCAACATGTTGATTAAGAGGTAAGTTATAAGGTATTAAGACCTGTCGAGATAATACAGATGGCTTGGTGGCTTTTATCCTTCTAGGCTGGAATCCTCAACAGTTAGCTCTCCTCTCCAGAGTGGCATTCTCATGGCCATTCTGTGATTGTCATGCTCACGGTCAACTCATGGTCACTTCATGTTCACAAGATAGCTGCTGATTAGTGATAACACCAACATTACCTTTAGGAAAAATAAACCTAAGGAAGTGAGTGCAGAATGTGCGTACCATCTGGGAAGACTCATATACAGAATTTTCATTGAAATTCCATTCAATAGTTCTGCTTATATTTTGCCAGTGAATTAAAGGGAAACCTGTAAAACATTTTCTTCATTAGAAGTAATGCTACTGATGACACTCCCTGGGTACAGGGAGTGAAATATTAGGTTTTTATTGTGTTTGTTGTTACATACACACATATTCATGTATGTTCATATATATACGTGAGTATATATATATACTCACGTATATGTATCAATATATGTATATGCAGTCACATCTTCGTAAACATAGATAATATATGTATATGCATATGTTTTTATATATACATGGATATGTACATGTATATAAACATACAGCTTTGTAAAATTTATCCTTTAATAGATGATTATCTTTACTTGATATTACATTTCTAACTTTAAAATATACTTTATCTGATATTATTATTAGTCATTCTCTTTTTCTTTTGCTTCCCCTTTCCTGTTTTCTCTATATATGATCCTTTATTTTTAAATCTATATTCGGTTACCAGTTCAAAGGATTTGTTTTTGCCAGTCCTGGGCCTTGAACCCAGGGCCTGGGCACTGTCCTTGAGCTTTTTCAAGGCCAGTGCTCTATCATTTAAACCACAGCACCACTTGTGGCATTTTCTGTGTATGTGATACTGAGGAATCAAACCCAGGGCTTCAGCATGCTAGGCAAGTACTCTACCAATAGACCACACTTCCAGCCCCAAAGGAGTTTCCTGTAAGCAACATAGCTTGGGTTTATTTTAGTACTCAATTTGGCCTTATCTATACTGGTTGATTAGTGCAAGGACCCCAGTGAAGTATTTCATTGCTCCCATCTTATTTTTATAGTTATTTTGACACTTTTCTCTTAAGAAAAAGATCATCTTTTATTATTATCGTAAGGATGATATTCAGAAAGGTTACAGTGTCATAAGTCAGGTAATGAGTACATTTGTTTTTAAACAGCCTCAGCCCTTCCCTCACTTTGTTCCAGTTTTCCCTTCCTGATTCCCCCCAAGTTGTATAGTTTACTTTCAACATAGTGTCTAGTAAGTATCACTGTTTTATTTGTTCACCCTTTGTCCCATTTCTATGCCCCTTACTCTCCCTCAAACAGATAAAGTTAAATACTAGACAGAAGGTAGCCAAAACTGAAACAGGGATGAAGGAGAAAACAAAAACAAAACAACAAAATAATTTCTTGTTTCCACTTCTCAGAGTTCATTCCAATAAATACCATTTTATATGATCATATGCACATAATTATTAAGCCTTTCGTTAGGAACCTCTCTTAAGAACAGCCTCTTTTGGCCTCACTATAAGAATGTCTAGAGTCCTGTACAATTGATCATGTCCAATTGTATTTTTTGACTTTTACCACCCAGTATGTTTACTTGAAGATTTATAGGGACATCCTAGTTACCCCAAGAGAGAGAAACTATGTTTTTAATTATTGTATTTTCCTCCTGTGGATTTGGAAGCTCAATTGTATTATTTTCTTTGATTCTTTTAATAGGTACTTCTATTTTCCTTTCACTCTTAGGAAAGTATCTTTTATATTGAATTGTATTTTTGCATGCCATTGATTGTAATATTAAATAGTATAATGCGGAATCCTTTCTTTATATTTAAGCCACTTTGTTCCTTAACTGAAAACCTAGCTTTGAGCAGTGCCAGCCTGATGCAGCTAGAGGTTGACATGTTATGTGAAGAAAGGCTGCAGGATGGTTCAGGGAGCGCTTGTGAAAGAGGTTGATTTAGATGGATGAAATGCTCTCTTCATATCATCCCTTGTCAAGAACCGGAGAAATGACTTAGTTCTGAAAACTCTGCAGCAGAAGGTACAGTTGTAAATGTTTGTTTACATGCTCAGGGCAGTGGACAAAACTAATGAGGAATATGGTTCTTAAGCGTGGGTGATTTGCTAGAAAACTAGTTTAACTGTGTGGTTGCAAGGAGAAGAGGACTCAAGATGCAGGTACCATGACTTATATACTGTGTGTATTTTTTACCACATGGTAGTTTCTATCGGTGATCTTCACCCATCAAATAATACAACACTAATAAAGTACTTTTATTTTTCTTCCCTCTGTTTTTCTCTAACACCTTTTACCTCATTAGGATGCACTATCCTTTTTGCCTGAAATCTGCATTCCAGAACACGTACAATAATTTAGTACTCATTAGATTTCCTATAGAATATCTTATCTCTTCCAAGACTATTTCAATTATCAATATTCAATTATCAACAGCTCCTATGTCTTTTCCATGTAAATCATTGCATTCCTTTCCTCTATCTCTTCTTTTGTCTCATTTCTTTCATGTTTTTGGTTATAAGCATTGCCTTCTTGTGGTGGAATGGCTGAGTAATATCTAAATCTTGCCACTGCCCAAAGTATTTCCTCATCCTACTAGATTCATCATATGGCATTTATATTTGTTTATTTAAATTACTCTCTTTTCATATAGTTTCCTCTATTTCAAGCATATACATTGGCTTGGTTTGCTTAATAATGGTTTTATCATATTTGGCTGAGGGAAGATGATGGATGGATAGATAGATAGATAGATAGATAGATAGATAGATAGATAGATAGATAGATAGATAGAGGGAGGGAGTCATGGGGCTTGAACACTGGGCTTGGGCACTGTCTCTGAGTTTTTGTGCTCAAGGCAAGTACTTTTCCACTTTAAGCTACAGCACCACTTCTGGTTTTCTGGTGGCTAATCAGAGATAAGAGTCTCATAGACTTTCCCACCCAGGCTGTCTTTGAATGGCAATTCTCAGATCTCAGCCTCCAGAGTTAGATAGGATTAGAAGTGTGAGCCACCAGTGCCCAACCAGAAAATAGGTATTTTATTTGTAAACTGCAAATGAAGTGTACAATGAAGTATTTTTCACTGACTTTTCATTTCCATTTGATAAAAATTGTCCAGTATCTAGCTCCGTAGACAGCGTTTTTGCTGTGTCTAGTCAGGAATGGAGTAGGGTGGGGCTTCAGGGCTCTCAGTGTCCCCCATATAAACTTGAAGCTCAGCCTTTGGCTCCTGTGCCTGACCCGTACTTCTTGCAAATGAAGAACTCCCAGCTTCCTTTCAGATTCACTCCAAAGGAAAGTATTGTATATCTACTACTAGAGATTTTCATTTTCCTTCCTTAAAATAAGAATTAGGCAGAAATGGACATTTCTAAGAATAGGAATCTAGTCAGCCTCACACAAATATAAATTATTTAATATGATCACTTTGCTTTTATTCGGCAAGGTCCCTCCTGTATGACTTCAAATGGACAATTTATATTATTTACAATCTACAAGGAAATGTGTTGTAATACAGAGGTGCATTCTATCACATTATTAGCCAAGAATCATACATATTTTTTAAAATAATAAACTTTATCAAAAATGAAAAACTAAATAAGTCATGAAACTGAGGTTTGTCAAATCACCTCTAATATTATTTACAAGTTCTTTTATTATAAGTTGTATGATACCAAAATGAACAGTTCCTTGAAATGAAAATGATGAGAATTGAATTGTTTTGTTTTGTTCTAATAAAACAATGCAAAAATGTATTCCATGGATCATATGTAGACAAGTTAACCAAGTCTAATTCTTGATCAAATAGTCAAAAGCATAAGAAGCAACCAACATCATTTTAAGCTTTGATTTTGCTAGATACATCTAGTTCATATCAATGTTAGTGAGTAGAATTTGCATTGTCTCAAGTAAACAAATATCTAATCAAAAGGTTATCAGATTGTGATACAGGAAAAAATCTCCAATAACTGTGATTATAATTATATGTTTTAAAAATAATTTTATGAAACAGTTACTCACAGGATATTTGTATTTTTTACATTTTTAACATTAAGTAATTCAGGATGGAACATCAACTAGTTAACATTTTTCCCAATTGCTAATTTATTTGGCTGTTAATGATCTCCTTTTCATATGTGGTTAACTGCAAAAGATAAGTTTGTGCATTATTTCCAATAAAAAGGCTGTTTCTTTGTGTGCCACCTCATTAAGCCAGAAAGTTTAATGCTCCTCAGGAGAGCTTAGCAAAAAAAATGTTCTTCAGCCTGTCCAACCAAATGTGAGACCACATAGCTCATGGATTCAGAAATGAACACCTGGAAGTTTAACGCTTGACCTCACAAGTACATCAAAAGAAAGGAGCAGCTTCATTATTTCATGACCTTCCTCCTTTCACTCACCTCATTGGCCTCTTTCCCAATGTATGCCTGTCTTCTTACTCAACTAAGGGTGACCTTGAGATCACTGTTTTCTTAGAACACTTGTGTGCTAAGCTTAGTACAAAATCAACATTCTTCAAAAAGATATTTAATAATTTAAAAACTACCTAAAATATAATATGGAGAGCAGTGGCTGAAATCCAAATAACTAATTATGCAAAGAAATAGAAACATGTGATCAATTCCTAATAAGAAAACCATCAGCTGAAACCCATCCAGAAATAAGAAGACCAGGGATAGAAAACCCTACCAGCTGTTTATAATTTCACTCAATGGTATAACAAATATACACTGGAAATTAGTGAAGATGGAGCCAGGAGCATGGCCTAGTGGTAAAGTGCTTGCCTAGGATTCATGGAGCCCTGGGTTCTATTCCTCAGTACCACCTACATAGAAAAGGCCAGAAGTGGTGCTGTGGCTCCAGTGGTAGAATGTTAGCCTTGAAAAAGTGCAAGGATAGTGCTCAGGCCCTGAGCTCAAGCCACAGGATAGAAAGAGGGAGAGGGAGGGGGAGGGGGAGGGGAGAGGGAGAGGGAGGGAGGGGGAGGGAGGAGTAGGGAGAGGGAGAGAGAGAGAGAAGAAAAATTCACAGAAAAGAAATTGAAATAATAATACTGTAAAAAATAAAATGTTACAGGAATTGTAAAGCTGACTGGATATAAAACTCTTTGATAATGTTTGCTGAATAATTAGTACAGCCCTAGTTCCAATCTTTGGTATTAATAAAGAAAGAAATAGTACAATAGTTCTAAATGTAAATCCATCACTGGAGAAATGAGTTACTCAACTTAAATATACATCAGTAAAAATAATTTTAAATTATTAATAATCAAAACAAATTTTCAGAAGTTGGAAGATTTGTCAGTGTCCAGTGGAGGTGTCCAGCATGCAAGCCCTTTATCCACCAAGGAAAACTAAATCAACACTTGGTCAGCTACATTATTTTTGTGCCAGTCCTGGGCTTGAGCTCAGGGCCTGAGCACTGTCCTTGGATTTTCTCAAGGCTAGAGCTCTACCACTTGAGCCTCAGCACCACTTCCGGCTTTTTTTTTTTTATATATGTGGTACCAAGGAATCGAACCTGGGTCTCCATGCATGCTAGGCAAGCACTTTAACCACTAGGCCAAACTCCCTGCCCCAGTCAGCTACATTTTTTGAAGGCAGATACTGTGAGAGAATACTGGAACTCAACAAAGAAGAGATTGAAATCTTGTAAGACCTGAGGCCTATGAGAATAGCATAGTAAGTGTATAACATGTACAGCAATGCTCCTATGGAAGAGGTAGGGAGTCCCTAGACAGGACAAAGGTTGAACAGAAGAGTCTTAGCAAGCTTCATCAGCATGGACAACAGCAATTTTACCTTAGAACTTTACAGTCATCACAGGCTTGTAGCCCTGGAGCCTACAAAGAAACTTGGCTCTGGAGAAAGAATTCACACTGACTCCTTACCAGTCCTCAGAGGCATGGTTGAATGTCATCTGGAAAAAACATCTATTGCTTGAATTTATACTGCTTTTGGAGGAAGGGGGTCCTAAACCTCTCCATTTCCCCTTTTTGACATGCACATATGTTTTACAACATTAACACATAAGGCTTCATTCTCATCAGCCCAATTTAACCCAACAGACTTGCATCCACTCAGTGCCCACTCAGTGTCTTGCTTTACAAGACATTGTACTTTTAGAAGTTTGAGCACAATATATTAGAATGATAAGTCTATAATTACCATAAGTCTTTTGCCGTCCTTTTCTCCTTATAAATGTCCATCTACACCCCCAAATTCCTTGAAATAGTTCTCAGTAAAGTAAGTCCATCATTTTCCTATTAGCCAATACATTTCTTTCTTTCTCACTAACTCTAATCACCAAAGTACTAGCTTTCAAGCAGCAAGCAGAACTATATCTTTGCCTCTAACAACCTCAGAATCTGAGAGATGATTTTTCACCCTGACCATCAATAAAGGACTTCATCCAGGTATTACAGTTTTGCAGTATCAGTAATTTTCTGAGTAATTAGCAAAAGTAATGAAAGACAAGAGAGAGTTGAGGAGGTTGAAATTATACCAAGATTCCAAGATTATACTTCATTATAACTATTTTTTTCTGGTCCTTTGACTTGAACTCAGGGCCCTATTAACATAGATTTCTTACTCACAAGCTAGTACTCTACCATTTGATCTACACTGACAGCATTATATTTGGGTGATTAACTGTAGAGTCTCATAGAGTTCTCTGGCACAGGTGGCTTTGAATCATAATCCTCCAGACTTCAGTCTCTTGAGTAGCTAGGGTTACACACTCCAGCCTCCTAGCATCAGTTAAGTTTTTCTTTTATATGTTCACTTTCCTTAACCTATGTTGAGGAAACATAGATTGCCTATGCCTATGTTTTTATTCTGTAATAATTGTCAAAAAAGAAGGTGTGGTGAACACAATTGAAGGAAGGACATTGATCAAGATACATTGGAACTGAAACCCTTTGTGAAACTACTTGCTAAAAATAAATAAGTAAATAAATAAACGGAAAGTGTACTTCTCCATTTCGAAATGTTCCTTTCTAAAAATGTCTCTAAATTGCACTAATGTAATCCCAACCACCCAACCTAATGCAATGGGTATTTGGCCTGTTACTTAATATATTCATTTCTTTAGTGCTGAATAAGATATATACACAAATGAGATCAAGGGAAAGTCATAGGTCTAGGAGGGGTATTGACTGGTTGGCAATCCACAAAACTTGATAGATACAGAAGAAACTGAACACAGAAAGTGGTGCAATTAGTAAGAATTATATTTATGAAGGGATTGACTCTTCAATATTCAAAAATCATGGATCACATTACTGCTAGTCAATAATGTGATCCCTACTGTGACATCATTAGTCACAGTGACACCCATCTTGATCCCATGGGACCTTTGCTGAGCCACCATGGATAAAGCCTGTAACTGCTCAGCAAATCATCAGTGATCTGTGGTTATTGCCAAGGCAGTCTTGCCCTAAAGCCTCTCTAATTGATCAGGCAAATGAAAGGTCAGGGACTCTTCTCTCTGCCCTTCCTTATGCTAAGCCCTGGTCCTGTGGCCACAGCGTCATCAGAGAATTTAAGATTCTACTAGTGTGTTCCTCCTATTCCTAATGTCCCCCGTAATTACTTGTGTGAAGACCTACACCAGTATTTTTATTCACTTCTGGTTACATTTTCAAAATTGAGTAACTGAAATATGAATTAAATTGGGTCTTTGAATCTGCCCTGCAAACTCTGGGATAGTTTCCATGACAGCCATTGAACAAGGTGTTTCCCTGCTGTGGGCAGACCCTCAGATGACCCAGTACACTAGGCAGTTAACAAACTCAAAGACTGGTTAAGTATTTGATTGGCAGCTGCAGATTGGATTTGGACCAAAAGGCTGAATTTGTTTTATGCACTAAGTACCTGATATTATAATGTACTCAGAAAAGCCCTGAGAAGAAATCAACAGTTCAGTAACTTAAGTACATTAGATCAGCTTTTAAGAAAGAAGACTAAGTATTTCTTATCAGTTGAGTAATTTTAACTATTCTTAATAAACTGACAGCAGAAGAAACACATACCTGCACACACAAGCGGCATCAACAACAAATGTATTCTTAATATAAAAGCAACTACTGGACATAGAACTAAATTTGGTATTAGCCCTCAAATCTATATCTCACCAACAGTTTGAATAATTAACTGGACCTCTCTTGTCCTCTGTTATCTTTATTTTGTGGAGAATTTTGTTGAAGATTATATATTTTAAGCTTCTTAGATCTAAATTATTTAAAAATTAGTCTATCTGTAGTTTTCCAAGTAAACACTCTTTTCCAGTAATTCAAAGCATTGGCTTCAAATAGTAAGTAGTCTAAATGTTGGGAGTTAGGTTGTCTTTTTTAAAGTGTCTTTAATCTGTCTAGTGTAATTCAATCAACCAAGAACAAGATGAAAGATTGCTCCGAACAAAAGGATACATACTATGCTAAAATTTTTTTTTAATTAAACTGGCCATGGTAAGATTTCATGTATTTATGAACTTTTGATATATTGATCCTCCAAAATAACACAGAATTTGCCTTTTGGAATTCTTATTGCATTAATGCAACAAAATGCATTGAAAATAGTCAGATGAAGGACATTAATGTAAAACTTTAAAATAATTAGACCCAGAAGGATACCTAGTAAGACTCACTGAAGAATAAATTACACTAAATATTTACAGGATGTTTATTAGCAAACAGTTTTCAGAACAACTAAAAGTCACGATAACCAGTGTCAAGCAAAGCTCCTTGAGAGAAACCGCAAAACTTGTAAGATAAATACTGATAGGCTAGGCATCAATTGCTCATATCTGTAATGCAACCTATTCAGATAAATACTGATAGGCTAGGCATCAATTGCTCATATCTGTAATGCAACCTATTCAGGAGACTTGAAATCCGAGGATCACAGTTCAAAGTCAGCCCAGGCAGAAAAATCCAAGAGTCTCTTACCTACAATAATCATCAGAAACAAAGAAGCTTCGAGGGGAGCTGTGGTTCATGTGGGAGAGTGCTAGCTTTGAACAGAAACTCAGAGACAATGTCCAGGTTCAAACGCGCGCACACACACACACACACACACACACACACACACACACACAATTTATGATGTATTGGAAAGCATGGGATAGCCAGCAAAACAACAAGACTCTGAGGACCTGAATATTCCACCAAATATGTCTTTAATTTTTTCGCCTCTCATTTGCTTGACTTCTCACCAGAATGGTATTTTGCGAAGACTTTTCTGGACAGTAGGGTCTACAAAAACCTCCTATTTACAGTTATAAATCACACAGAAGTATTTGTGGAAACAAGTTGGAATTTCGTGAGAAACATATGAGTCCTGAAGACAAGGGAGAAAAATATAAAACCAGAATAGCGTATAAAACCAGACCCATTTAGTGTCATACTATTTGGCCTAATGTCTCTAGATTTTCTTCTATTGTAAATCTCTGCTCTAGGAGAGCCCAAGGTTTCTACTGATTATGACAAATGAGGAAGACTCTTGGGCCTATGTTCCTTTGAGTCTGGCTTACTTCACTTAATATGATTTTTTTTCTAAGTCTTTCCATTTCCTTACAAATGGGGCAATGTCATTCTTTCTGAAAGCAGCCTCCAGGAGAAGGAAACAAAAGCCATATAATGAGTGACTGTTGTCCTTAATGTACTATGTTATCTCTCATGCCTTTTGCCATCCCTTGGTTATTTCATATTGTTACAATATTTCACCTTGTTATCTGATATATTTTATATGTGCTTAATTGGTTATTTGGAATTGGATAGGGAAGGGGGGAAATCAAGATAAGCGTGGGGGAGGGTGGGAGAGAAATGGGGACCATGTCATGAAAAATGGTATCAATGTTTGTGAAGTTATGCACCTTCTATCTGGTGAATGTAATGTAACCCTTCTATTAATTACAATAAAAAAATGTTACTTGGAAAAAAAAAAGCAGACCCAAGGTAAGGCACAATTCTCAAGGTGGTATATTAAGACTGACATGCAAAATCTTGTAAAAAGACTGGAGAGAGGGGCCTGGAGTTTGGCCTAGTGGTAGAGTGCTTGCCCAGCGTGCACTGAGACCCGGGTTTGATTACTCAGTGCCACATACATAGAAAAAAGCCCGAAGTGGTGCTATGGCTCAAGTGGTAGAGCTCTAACCTTAAGAAAAGCACTCAGGCTCTGAGTTCAAGCTCCAGGACTGACGAAAAGAAAAAAGAAAAAGACTGGAGAGAGCAGGGGCTTGCCTGCACCGTGGACATGGAGACAATCCTTCCAAAGCATGACTGCACCAAGCCTTTGCCTCTCTGCTTGTCGGCCCTGTGGCAACCTACTTGAAGATCAGGAAGGAGATGGTCCGCCGAGTCCTCGAGTTGAAATGCGCTCCCAGTTACAGCTAGTTACCTAGCTACCCCGGCAGCAAAATTGTCCACTCACCTGTCAGCTGTCTGCGAGAGCATCCAAGGCCTGGACTGGGTGGATGAGGCTCGCAAACAGGCCCTCGGGTGAAGAAACAGTGCTGCCATGTTTTATACAAACCAAGTCCTCAAAGAATAGGAAGCATGAGGAAGGAGCTGCAGGCTTGTATCAAGGAGTCCATACGATTGCCCTGAAAGCAAGACTGGGCCCACGGCAGAAGAATGGAGTGGATTGCCATCTGGACCTTTCTGTTGGGTATGGTGACCTTTCCTTCCCCTCCTTCCAGCCTCCACCCCTGCCCCCCTCCCCCGCCAGTCCAGTCCCTACCAGTTCAGGCTCCGATGACTCTGAAGCATGGATCCAATGATAGGAAAACTCACAAGAACCCCCGCCCTGAAGCGACATCTATAAACCTCCAGGGCAGGCTGGTTTAGGTCTTGATTTATGTAAGGATTTTGCACAGTATTTGCCAGTGTAAATTTCCGTTTTCCCCTCTCCAGCACACTTACCAAAATATGCACTTGCGGGAGAGGGGTGTGAATGTACCATGACTTCCACTCTGTTTCCTGAAGCCTGAGGAAATAAGCCTTTATGTGCTTAAAGTCATACCAAACTTGAAGAAAAGATGATCTATAAAAAATGGATGCACCTGTGGTTTTCCAGAGGCGACAGGCCTCTGCTCTAAATTACCCTCTTGCATCTATGTGAAAATGGTCTCCATTCCATCCTTGAAGTCTGGTCTTTTGATCTCATCTTCTGAACTCTCAAATTTCACTTCAGACAAATGTTGACTTTATTAATAATCACTAATTTGAAATTCTTAGGTGACCTAATTTGACATTGCTACAACTCCAGGCTGAGGCTGATAACATGGAATAAGAAGCCCTTTTATGGCTCACCTCAACACCAGCACATGTGAGCAAAATATGAGACTTTGTGGAAGAGGTGGAACTAAAGAGAAAGATAAATGAGGGAAATTTAAAAGTTATTTTATTATAATTGAAGAAAAAATTAAATTTCATGTCCAATCATGATTTCAATTTTGGGCCCAGGCTATATAGGTCAAACTTCCACCTAGAAGTTTTACCTTGTTCTTGGTCTATCTTGTTACTACCTCAACAACTTCTTCAGATGCACACTACACAAATCCCAATTTCACACTTACAATTTACAATTTACAGCATCCCTCCACAAAAACCTGCAGTTTATGGAAGTTCATCCTTCTTCATGCAATACCTACTTGCCTATTAATCCTCAGCAGATAGTTATCCCAGTTTGTATCAAAATCAGAGGAAGTTAAGTCTTCAAGAACATTATTAAAAGTGATTTGTAGAGTTTTAGATACTAGCCTTACTCCCTCAGGATGTGGGTCTCTAATTTGAAAGTATTGTCTATTTGAATCAATTGTCCTAAGGAAAAATACTTGAATTAATGATTCAATTACTTTTTCCATGGGCCCATTGAGCCCAGGGAAGCATATTTTTCCCCAGTTAGCCCAGGGAAGTATATTTTTCTGGAAAAACAATCACTCATTGTCTGAACCCAGCAAGATTCATATGCTGTGCACATGAACAGCAGTAGTTTATTGTTCAATATCAGTAATTATGTTGGTTAGAGAAATGGGACTAGGAATACATATTATTATTTCCATTTATGCACATTGACAGTACAACTTCAGTGTAGCACTTTTTAAAAAATATATTACCACATTAACAATGATACTAATAGTAAAGAAATTTGTAGCTTAAAATGTGAAATATAAATGTTCTTATTAGAATATAGATTATAAAATATTATGTAATGGTTCTTATATATTAAAAATTCTGGAGCAACCAAATACTACTCATCAGAATGATCTTTCTCCTCCATGGAGATTCATGAGAAACTTAAGGCTTATACTTTTTAAAAATTTATTTATTTGTTCATTAATTCATTTTTGTTGTTGTAAAGGTGATGTTATTGTAAAGGGTTCTAGTTACATAAGACAGGTAATGAGTACATTTCTTTTTCCAGTTTGACCCCTTCCCTTGCTTTCTCCCAGTTTTTCCCTCCCACCTTCCCACCACAAGTTGTATAATTCATTTTTAACATAGTGTTTAGTGAGTGTAACTGCTGCATTTGTTTAGCTTTTGTCCATCATATCTAGACTCCCACATATACACACACTTACCCTTACCAAAACAGATAAACTTACAAACAAGACAAAAGGTATAGAAAACTAAAGAAACACGGAGGGCGACAAAACACCTCTCGTTCCTATTTCTTGGAGTCCAATAAAGGCTTATGCATTTCTAAGTACCTGGTGCATACAACTGAAGGTGGATTTATCAAAACTTCATGATAACAGCAAAATGGGCAATTTATTTTTATTTCTCCAACCCCAGACATCAGAGAATGGAAGCACCGCCTCCAGCCTCTCAGAAGAGCTGCAGTCTTGCCACTTGAGGAGACCTGCAGACCATAAGTGATGCTGGTGACTTCTCTTGCTTCATCTCCCAAATCCCAGCTTGCTAAAAACATGCAGATTTCATCAGAAGAATAAGGAGAGCCTCATTTGCTTGAATAACTATTCTTTACTTCTTCTGTTTGTTTCTCCTAGGTGGAACTTTTGCTCTAACGCTCTTTGCAAGTTCTCCCTAAATTCTTACAATGTACCACCTTTGAAAGACTTCCACATGCCACACTGAACAGCTTCTCTATTGTACAAACATTTCAGGATCTTAACCACTGCCTTTACTGTATCATTGGTGTACAAACATCTAGAAGCCACAGGAAATGCTCAGTTGTGTTGATTTAGCTTTCCTTGTGTGTGTGTTTGCCTGCAGGTGTATGTGGGGGGTGCACATGTATGCATGTTTTGTGTCACTTGCCTTTCCAGAAGTCTTCACAATGCTAACCTCTACAAAGAAATTAAGGTCATCTCATCAAGAGAAAGAAAGGCAATGCTACTGCTTAAGATTTTGAGGGAGGGGGTAGGTCTTGTCATTAAAAGTGACATTTTCCATAAATTAAAGGCAACTTCCTCCCTAAAAGGCCTGATGAGACAAAAACTATTAAAGTCTAGATTGTTTTTGCCATCTGATTGATCCATGCAAAAATGACTCTTTTCCCTCAGATACTGGAAGATTATTTTTCTGAATTGACTGTGGGAACGTAGGAACCACCTAAGACATTGTCAGAGCTAGTTGCTTGGTAATAAATTTCTAACAGATTGAATTTACTATTGTATCCAGCTATTTGGAAATTGTGACTATATAAACTGTTCAGTTTTTTTAAAGGAACAAACTTAGAGAATGATGCTTGTAAAAAATTATAAAACAAAAGAGAAATATCACATTTTGAGGGTGATTCCTTCCATCATAACAATATTTTACATGAACTAGGATATAAAATATATGCATCGATTCAATATAGATTTGAATAAATAGCTCATAGCAATCATATAATAGTTATACTGTACTTATTGTTAACACGAGGCGACTAGCCTCAGTTTACAGATTAAATTGCTGCTTTTAAATGCAATTATTTTATCCAAATAATGATTTCAAGTCCACTGAAAACTAAGGTTCCTACAAACTGAATTATATAAATCTAATGTTTAGTGATATGATTTCAAACCATTCAAGAGAAACAAGTGGACTAAGACAGAGACATAAATTTGATTTAAAAAACTATGCTTTGACCAGGAGTTTGGCCTATTGTTAAGAGTGCTTGCCTAGCATGCACAAAGACCCAGGTTCGATTCCTAGGTACCACACATATAGAAAAAAAGCTGGAAATGGTGCTATGGCTCCAGTGGTACAGCTCTAGCCTTGAGAAAGCCCAAGGACAGTGCTCAGGACTCGAGTTCATGGCCCAGGACTAGCAAAAACAAACCAACAACAACAACAAAACTATGTTTTACTTGATTTTTTTAGAGGGGCCAAAACCTTAAATAGACACATCATTAAAGAAAATACATAGATGGCAAATAAACACATAAAAAGATGATAAATACAATGTGTCATCAGTGAAATATGAATACAGTAATGAAATGCTACTACATACCCATTAGCATTACCAAAATCCAGTATATTGACAGCCATCAATGTCTCGCAAAACTAAATATAACTCATTCCGTGTAATCCAACATTCCTACAATTTGGTATTTATCCAAGGGAATTGAAGTCTCATGTCTGTACAAAGCACTGCACATAGATGTATACAGTAAATTTATGTCAAGACATGGAAGCCTGAAAGATATCCTTTAACAGGTGAGTGTATTAGACAATCCGGAAAGCTATATGGACACTGCGCTCTCCCACAGAACATTCTTGAATAATCAAGTCTGTACATACAATACAAAAAGTTAATGGTGATCATGAAGGAGAAGAGAGACGAGGATTAGCAGATAAAACCCAGAGCATGCTTCCAGCACGAAAATTATCCTGCATCTTCTCTAACAGTGAATACATGTCACCACATGTTTATTTAAACCATACATTGCATTGCACAACACGGAAAACGACCCTTACATAAACTGTGAACTCAGGGTGATAATGACGTGTCAACCGGATGCCATGGTTGTAACAAACGTACCACTCTGGTGATGGATTCAACACGAGGAGGCTATACTTAGGTCAGCAGGCTTATTGTGGATGGGAAGGCTTGTTGTTGTTTTTATGCACAAGTGTCTGAGGAGAAAGGGCTCTATAGGCACTCCCTATGCCTCACACTCAACTTTTCTGTTAGCTTAAAACTACTATAAAGAACAAAGTCCAATACAATTTTTTGAATGTATATCTTAAGAATAAGACAATGTAATACCAGGTTGGTTACCAAGCATAAAACTAAAAATTACCAGACTAGAACAATAATGTAAACCAGTCAGTTTTAAGTTCTTAGAGAAATCAGTAATTTATTCTTAATGATAAATCTGCAGATATAATCTGAGGTGTTGCATAAACTGTATACCCCAGTGAATGAGCAAACAACAAATTCAACTTTTTTTTCTCTGTGAAAGGATTATTTTGGGGCCAAAACTGTGGCCTAGTGGTAGAGTGCTTGCTTAGCATGCATGAAACCCTGGGTTCAATTCCTCAGTATCATATGCACAGAAAAACCTGGAAGTGGTGTTATAGCTCATGTGTAGAGTGCTAGCCTTGTGAAAACCCGGCCAGTGCCCAGGCCCTGAATTCAAGATCCAGGACTAGCAAAAAAAATAAAACAAAAAACCTAAGTGACTTTGTGTGGTGGAAAATGGCACTATATACACTAGGAAACTTATACAAAACCCCATCAACATTAAGTATTTAAACACTTAATACAAAAGTTATCACTTTAAATCACTTCAAACTAGGCACTTAGGCACAAGTGGCTCGGGTCTGTAATTCTAGCTGCTCAGATCTGAAGATCAAAGTTCAAAGCCAACCTAGTCAGGTGAGTTTGTGAGACTACTACCTCCAGTAAACAACCAATTAAAAAAAAAAAAAACAGAGGTAGGGGGCCGGGAGTTTAGCCTAGTGGTACAGTGCTTGCCTAGCACAAAGACCTGGGTTCAATTCCCTCAGTACCATACACATAGAAAAAAAAAGCCAGAAATGGTGCTGGGGCTCAAGTGGTAGAGCTCTAGCCTTGAGAAAGCCCAAGGACAGTGCCCAGGCCCTGAGCTCAAGGCCCAGGACTGGCAAAAAAAAAATCAGAGGTGGCCTTTGCGTTCTCTCTCCCTTTCCCAACATAGCGGCCTCAGCAAAACGGAAGAATAAGAAGGGGAAAACTATCTCCCTTAACAGCTCCAGCTCAGCCATCTGAGGAAGGACCAGCAAGGAAAGCAGATGAAAATAAAATAGATGGGATGAGTGTTGCAAAAGGCCAAACTGGGAGCTCCAGCCGTGGTCCAGGAGATGGCGGGAACAAAGACCATTGGAAGGAGTCAGATAGGAAAGATGGCAAAAAGGATCAAGACTCTAGATCTGCACTTGAGCCAAAGAAACCTGAGGAAAATCCAGCCTCTAAGTTCAGTTCTGCAAGCAAGTATGCTGCTCTCTCTGTGGATGGTGAAGATGAAAACGAGGGAAAGATTACACCGAATAGACGTCTACATCCTATGCTTTCTCCTAGTCTCTCTCCACCCTGGAACATACTTTCGAGAGCAAATCAAACCTCTATCCAGACAAGACAAAATAAAGCTCACAATCTCCTTTTAAATGAAATTCTTTTTTTTTGCATTTTTTATTGTAATTAGTAAAAGGGTTACATGATATTTGCCAGATAGAAGGTGCATTAATTCACATACATTGATACCCTTTCACATGTCTTGGTACCTATTTCCCTCCCCCCCCACACACCCCACCTGTCTTGGTTTTCCCCCCTTCCCTATCAAATTTCAAATATCCAAATACAAATAAATTCAATATATCAGATAACAAAGTGAGATACTATACCAATATGAGATAACCAAGGGACAGCAAAGGAGATGAGAGACAACATAGTACATTAGGGACAACAATCATTCGTTATATGGCTTTTGTTTCAATATCCTGGAGGTCCTTTCAATTAGCTTCACATTATATGGCCTTATGTATCAAGATTTTGCTCTATTGCAGATCTCTGCTAGTAGAGCCCAAGGTTTCTACTGATTATGACGAATGAGGGAAACCACTGAGCCTAAGTTCCTTTGAGTCTGGCTTAAGTTGTGGTATTTGTACACAATGGAATTCTATGCTGCTGTCAGAAAGAATGACATCACCCCATTTGTTAGGAAATGGAAAGACTTAGAAAAAATCATATTAGAGTGAAGTAAGCCAGACTTAAATGAAATTCTTTTGCATGCTGCTGCAGCCTTTGGAGTATTGAAGTAACTGAGAATCACCAATGTAGCCAGAGAGACAGACTGTGGCTTTTTTTAAAATAATTTTATTGTGATTAATAGAAGGGTTACATTATATTCACCAGACAGAAGGTGCATAAATAACTTCACAAACATTGATACCCTTTCTCATGACATGGTCCCCATTTCCCTCCCACCCTCCCTCTGCTTATCTTGATTTCCCCCCTTCCTATCCAATTTCAAATAACCAATTAAGCACATATAAAATATATCAGATAACAAGGTGAAAAATTGTAACAATATGAGATAGCCAAGGGATGGCAAAAGAGATGAGCGATAACATAGTATATTAAGAACAACAGTCACTCATTATATGGCTTTTATTTCCTTATCCTGGAGGTCCTTACATTTAGTGTAGTACTGTTTGGCCTAATGTCTCTAGATTTTGTTCTATCGTGAATCTCTGCTAGGAGAGCCCAAGGTTTCTACTGATTATTACAAATGAGGGAGACTATTGGATCTATGTTCCTTTGAGTCTGGCTTACTTCACTTAATATGACAGTTGCTTTTTGAAGGTGAAATTGTGGTGCTATCTGATGATACCATGCAGCTGCCTGTGTGATTAATGCCTAAGGTCTCCCTTAACAGAAATTGTAGTGCCAGTGGTACATGTCTAGATCAGTTGGGCAGTAGGGGAGATAGAAGGAAGAGTGAGATGTCTGTCTACCTTTTAATTCTTACCTAATTGTGGCATATATGAATTGTAAAAAAACATTATCTGAATGAATTTTTCCATCTTTGGGAAGCTTAAAAAAAAACAAACAAACTGGAGGTGGATCTCTTGTTCAAGTGGAAGAGTGCTAGCTTTGAGCAAAACAAACACAAAAACAAAAACTCAGGGACAGCCCCTGGATTGGCACACACACACACATGCACACAACCACTTTATAATGATTTAATCATCTAACTTTATAATCACTTAATACATTGTCCCTAACACATGTTATACACGTTTTATACACATGTGTTTTTGAGACATTAATTTTTTTTCATGTTCTTTTTTTATTGTATTCAATAAAAGGGTAACATGATATTTGCCAGATAGAAGGTACATTAATTCACATACATTGATACCCTTCCACATGTCTTGGTCCCATTATCCTCCCCCGCACACCCTCTTGGTTTTCCCCCCCTTCCCTCTCCAATTTCAAGTAACCAAATACAAATGTATCCAATATATCAGATAACAAAGTGAGATATTGTGTCAATATGAGATAACAAAGGAACAGCAAAAGAGATGATATAACATAGTACATTAAGGACAACAATCATTCATTATATGGCTTTTGTTTCAATATTCTAGAGGTCCATTCAATTAGCTTCATCCTATATGGCCTTATGTATCAAGTTTTTGCTCTACTGCAAATCTCTGCTAGTGGAGCCCAAGGTTTCTACAGGTTATGATGAATGAGGGAAACCATTGAGCCTAAGTTCCTTTGAGTCTGGCTTACTTCACTTAATATGATTTTTTCTAAGTCTTTCCATTTCCTAACAAATGGGGCGATGTCGTTTTTTCTGACAGCAGCATAGAATTCCATTGTGTACAAATACCACATCTTGTGGATCCATTCATCAACTGAGGGACATGTAGGTTGGTTCCATATCCTTGCTATGGTGAATAATGCTGCAATGAACATTGATGTGCTAGTGGAATTAGTATGACCTAGTTTCTGGATGGTTAGGTAAATGCCAAGTAGTGGAACTGCTGGGTCATAGGGAAGCTCTTTGTTTAGCCTTTTGAGGCACTGCCATACTGCTTTCCATAGTGGTTGAATGAGTTTACACTCCCACCAACAGTGTAGTAATGATCCCTCCTGGCCACATCCCCTCCAGCATCTATTGTTATTAGTTTTCCTGATCCTGGCCATTCTAACTGGAGTGAGGTGGAATCTTAGAGTTGTTTTGATTTGCATTTCTTTTATGACCAGAGATGTTGAGTATTTCTTCATGTGTCTATAGGCCATTTTTGTTTCTTCTTCAGAGAAGACTCTCTAAGTCTTTGGCCAATTTTTTAATGGGATGGTTGTTACTTTGGAGATTAGTTTTGGAGTGATTTAATTTTTTGAGCTGTTGATATATTTTAGATATGAGGCCTTTGTTGTATGGTTGGTGAAGATCTTCTCCCACTCTGTAGGCTTCCTAACTAATTTACTAGCTATGTCCTTTGCCATACAAAAGCTCTGCAGTTTAATGCAGTCCCACTTATCCAGCCTTTCTCTGATTTGTTGTGATTCTTGGTCCTTATTAAGAAAGTTTTGACCTGTGCCAAGGTGGCCTAGTGTATCTCCTATTCCTTCTTGTAAAGTTTTCAGTGTGTCAGCTCTTACCTCTAGGTCTTTGGTCCATTTGCAGTTAATTCTAGTGCAGGGTGACAAAGAAGGATCCAACTTTAGTTTTCTGCAGGTGCTTAACCAGTTCTGCCAGCACAACTTGTTGAAGAGGCTGTCTTTCTTCCATTCTATATTTTGGGCTCCCTTGTCAAAGATTAGGTGGCCATAGGTCTGTGGTTTAATATGTGGGTCCTCAGTTCTATTTCATTGGTCTTCAGGTCTTTTCTTGTGCCAGTACCAAGCTGTTTTGATAATTATTGCTCTGTAATAGAGTCTAAAGTTTGGAATTGAAATTCCTCCAGTGCTGTTCTTTCTGCTAAGAAGTGTTTTTGCTATACGGGGTCTTTTATTATTCCATATGAAATTTTGAATTGCCTCTTCTATTTCTTTAAAGAATGCCATTGGGATATTGATGGGTATTGCGTTGAATTTGTAGATAGCCCTTGGCAAGATTGTCATTTTCACGAGGTTGATTCTTCCAATCCTGGAGCATGGGAGGTTTTTCCATTTCCTTAGCTCTGCTTTAATTTCCTTTTTCAGGGTTTGAAAGTTTTCATCAAAAAGGTCCTTTACATTCTTAGTTAAGCTAATTCCTAGGTACTTTATTTTCTTTGAGGCTATTGCAAAAGGAGTTGCCATCCTAATTGTTGCCTCGTTCCTCTCACGGTTGGCGTAGAGGAAGGCAGTTGATTTTTGAGGGTTAATTTTATAGCCTGCTACCCTGCCAAAGTTTTGAATCAGCTCAAGGAGCTTGGGAGTAGAGTCTATAGGATTCTTTAAATACAGAATCATGTCATCTGCAAAGAGGGATAGTTTTACTTCCTCTTTCCCTACTTGGATCGCCTTTATGCTTCCTTCTTGCCTTATTGCATTGGCTAGGAATTCTAATACTATGTTAAAGAGGAGTGGAAAGAGTGGGCATCCTTGTCTCATTCCTGATTTTAGAGGGAATGGTTTTAGCTTTTCGCCATTAAGTATAATACTAGCTGTGGGTTTGCCATACACAGCCTTTATTATATTGAGAAATGTTCCTTGGATTCCTAGTTTCTCCAGAGCTTTTAACATAAATGGGTGTTGGATCTTGTCAAATGCCTTTTCCCCATCTATTGAGACAATCATGTGATTTTTGTCCTTGCTCCTGTTGATGTGTGAATTATATTAATTGGTTTGCGTATGTTGAACCAGCTTTGCCTCCCTGTGATGAATCCTGTTTGATCATAGCGTATAATTTTTTTTGATATGTTGTTGTAGAAGGTTGGCCAGTATTTTGTTGAGAAGTTTTGCATCGATGTTCATCAAAGAAATAGGTCTATAGTTCTCTTTCTTTGATGAATCTCTGCCTGGTTTGGGGATGAGGGTTATACTGGCTTCATAGAATGAGTTTGGTAAAGAACCTTCATTTTCAATTTCGTTGAAGAGCTTGAGGAGTATTGGTGTGAGTTCTGCTTTGAAGACCTTATAGAATTCAGCAGTGAATCCATCTGGCCCTGGACTTTTCTTAGGTGGAAGGTCTCTTATTGCCATTTCTATTTCAGTGCTTGAAATAGGCCTGTTTAGTTGGGTCAGTTCTTCTTGGTTCAGTGTGTGTATGTTAATATTGGCTAGGAATTTATCCATTTCTTCTAGATTCTCAAATTTGTTGGCGTAAAGGTTTGAGAAGTATTCCCTCATGATACTCTGGATCTTGGTAATTTCCGTCGTGATATTACCATTTTCGTCTGCGATTTTGTTTATTTTGGTATGCTCTCTTCTTTTTTTGGTAAGGTTTGCTAAGGGTTTGTCAATTTTGTTAATTCTTTCAAAGAACCAACTCCTTGTTTTGTTGATTCTTTCTATAGTTTTTTTGGATTCCAAGTCATTTAATTCTGCTTTGATTTTAATAATTTGCTTTCTTCTACTGGGGTTCGGGTTGGTTTGTTGCTCTTTTTCCAGGAGCTTAAGATGAAACATTAACTTGTTGGTTTGCGATTTTTCCAACTTGTTGTTGTAGGCTCTCAGAGCTATAAATTTTCCTCTGAGTACTGCCTTTGCGGTGTCCCAAAGGAGCTGGTATTTTGTGTGCTCCCTATTGTTAAATTTCATAAACTGTTGGATTTCTGTTCTGATTTCTTTGATGACCCATTGGTGATTCAACAATGTGTTGTTTAATCTCCAGGAGTTACAGGGTTTTTGTTGGTGGAGATGTGTGTTCAGCTCCAATTTGATGCCTTTGTGGTCTGAGAGCGTGCAGGGAATAATTTCAGTGTTTCTGTATCTGTGCAGGCTTGTTTTATGGCCTAAGATGTCGTCTATTTTGGAAAATGTTCCATGTGCTGCTGAAAAAAACGTACATTGTGTTGTTGCTGGGTGGAATATTCTGCAGATGTCTGTTAGATCTAGTTGGTCTATATAGTTGTTCAATTCTAAGGTTTCTCTATTGAGTTTTTGCCTTGTTGATCTGTCCATAGGTGAGAGTGGTGTGTTAAAGTCAACAACAATCACTGTGTTTCGATCTGTGTATGGTTTCAGTGAACGTAAAGTTTGCTTGATGAAGTTTGGTGCTCCGGAATTGGGTGTGTAGATATTTAGGATCATTATGTCTTCCCGGAGGAAAGATCCCTTTACTAGTATGTAGTAACCTTCTTTGTCTTTTCTCACTAATTTTAGTTTGAAGTCTATTTTATCTGATATGAGGATGGCAACTCCAGCCTGTTTATGCAGGCCATTAGCTTGATAGAGTCTATTCCAACCTCTCATTTTCAAAAGGTGTTTGTTTTTTGGGGTAAGATGTGTCTCTTGAAGACAGCAGAATGATGGATCTTGCTTTTTGATCCAACTAGACAGTCTATGCCATTTAATTGGGGATTTAAGTCCACTGATATTGAGCGTAAGGATTGAGAGATATTTATTAGTTCCTACCATTTTTAAAAGTTTTTATTATGGCCTGTGTCTTGACAGTTCTTGTGGTCCTTAGATGGTATGCTGTTTAGGTGCCATTTCTTTCCCTATATTGCATTTATTTTGGTTTTCTATGTATAGAACGTCTTTGAGAATTCTCTGTAGTGTTGGTTTTGTTGCGACATATTGTTGCAGCTTTTCCCTGGAATGGAATGTTTTTATTGTTCCCTCAGTTATGAATGAGAGCTTAGCTGGGTACAGTATTCTTGGTTGGTAGTTATTTGACTTGAGGGCATGGCATATACACTTCCAGACACTTCTTGCTTGCATGGTCTCTGCTGAGAAATCTAGGGTTATTCTGATTGGTTTGCCTTTATAGGTTATTGATCCCTTCACCCTGGCTGCCTTTAGGATCCTTTCTTTGGTCTCTATTGATCCAGTTCAGATTACAATGTGGCGGTGGGATGTTCTTTTCTGATCCGGTCTGTTTGCAGTTCTAAAAGCTTCTTGTATCTGGATGGGCCTGCCCTTCTGGATATTTGGGAAATTCTCTGAGATGATTCCCTGAAGTATATTTCCAATACCATTGACCTCTTTCTCCAGACACTCCTCAATACCAATTAGCCTTAATTTAGCCTTCCTAATTGTATCTTGGAACTCCTGAATCGCTCTCTCCTTTTTCCTAGATTTGGATTGACTCATTTTCTGTTCTTTCTCTAAAACAACTAAATCATCTTCAGCCCCAGAAATTCTCTCTTCTGCATTGTCTAACCTGCTATCAAAGCTATCTACTTTATTCTTCGTCTCCCTTGCTTCTAATTGCTCATTTTTGATGCCTTGCATCTCTTCTTAAACCATGTAAGGATTTCTTTAGCTCCTTTATTTCCTTTTGAGTGGTTAGCTCAATAGCTTTATTCTCTTTGGACATTTGCTGGAGTTCAGTCACCTTTTTGTTTGTGGTTTCTATGAATTCATCCATTTTTCTTTGAAAAACCTTTATTATGGCCTCCTTTATGGCTTCTCCTTTTTCACTTATCATCTTGTTAATGGTTTCCTCTTGTTTAGCTATGACTTCCTCCCTTTTCTCTTTCTTTATATTTTCACATTCTTCATTAATGATGTTTATCATTTGCATTTGTATAGCACTTGGAAGACTCTCCTCTAGGTTTGCCAGTGACTGTTCCATTATCTGTTTATATTGAGTGGGGGATGTTATTCTTTGATTTGACATTTTTCTTGAGTTTCTTGTTCTGCCCATTTGAAAATGGGAGCACGATTAATACTTAACACAATTATAGTTTTTCAGATATAACCAACCTCGACCTCTTTAGCTGGCAAACACTAGATGTTCACAGTTTTTGATTGGTATTATCGCTCTTTTTGCACACTTGCAGACCAGACTAATACAACCACTGGTCACCGATTTATGACCAAAACAATAAGCCTCTCACTCCAATCTCTATTGTATTTAAGTCCCTCTGGACCTAGAGTATCATTGAACACCTAGATATACAGTATTGCTCAACAGCCATCAAGTATAGATCCATGCATTATACGGGTTGAAAGATGATCAGAGGACCAGAGATAGAAAAATAGTATGAGAGAGATCAGGGGAGGTACAAGAGGAATAACGTAGGAGTGTAAGATTATTATAGTAATGAAGAAAAGGTATAGCATAAGGATATCTGACCTAAGTTGTTTAGCAGGTAGCCTATTTGAGTACAAAGTTTGGAAGGTATTAGCTAAAACTTATGAAAGTAAGAAGGGTAACTAGAAGAATATATTGAGAAAAGAGGGAGGTAGATATAGGAGATTTCAATGATGGAAAATTTTAAAAATAAAGAAGAAAAAACAGGAAATTAAGACGACAACAAGCACAAAACAAGAACAACGAAAAAAACATACAAAACAAAAAACAGAGCAATAAAAAAGAAAAACAAAAAAGCAAAAAGAACAACAACAAAAAAAAATCAAAAAAAAAAAAAAGAAAGAAAATGGTGGGGAGAGGTTCCTCACTATTGTGAGCTCTTAAGAAATACTAGGATTGAGACCAGGAGATTAAAAAGCAGGTGACTGTATCAATATAGATATCATTTGTATTCAGACTGTACCCAGAGATGTCACTATGTTTCCAGGAACGACCACAGTGACAGAGGGATGTGGGAGAGAAAAGAGAAGAAAAAAAAAAGTGTAGGTGGGATGGTAAAGATAATATAAGAAAACCTATAAATGCAACTGAAAGATGGGGTGGAAGAAAAAAAAAAGAAAAAAAACCCCAAAGAACAAAATAAAAAAGAAAAAGAATTAAAAAAGAAAAAAAGAAAAGAAAAAAGAAACAAAAAAGGTCTTCTTCAGGATATTTTTTGGGGGAGTGGGATCAGGGCAGGATGGCAGGATAGGAAACTTGTGTCTCCACTAAATTCGGGATCCAAACAGTTCAGAAAGTCTTTTTCTCTTGTGATCTGGCTATGAGGTTTTTTTGGATCCGATTGTTTGTTTGGGAAAAGGAAGCTGAAAGATTGGTGGGTGGGTTTTGTTTACCAGGCTTGTGGCTGGTGTGGGGGATGGACTTCAGCAGCTCTGGGGCCGGATTTCCGGCTAAGGGATCTCTGGGAAATCCTTTGCCAGTAAGAAAGATGGCGCCGCTAGCACCACCTCTCAGGTTCCAATTGCTTTGGCCTGGGTCATTGCCAGTAGTCAAGATGGAGCTGTGCTCAGCTTGTGGGGGAGGGGCTCCCTCCCAATGCCAATCCGAGAGTAGAAGTGGAAACTTCTCCTCGGAGCTACTCACAAATTGCTGGATTCTCCGGTTCCGTGAAGCTGGCAGGTCCGTGCACAGCCGGGTGTCGGCTCTGGGCTCCCGCAGGCTCTGTGTGGCTCTGTCTGCAACTGGCAGGTGAAGGCTCCAAGAAGCGCTGCTGCTCAGATTCAGAAGAGCCGCTTTGTCTCCGAGGCCGCTCTGAGTGGCAGGAACTGGTCCCTGCTGTCTTCTTTGTGTCGGATTTCTGCCTTTTTCTTCTGTGGCTGAGATCTGTGTGTCGCTAAAGCTTACTTAGGCTCAATATGAGGTATGCACTGTCCCCTACGCTGCCCAAACTAGTATCTTGGCGAGAGCTCAGAAAGACTCCAACTGAACCACTGCCATCTTCCGCCCAACTCGAGATATTATTCTTATATAATGTATAATCTCTAACATATATACGTATGTGTATATATTCCCAGGGAATATGTATATATGTTAACATAGATAGGTAGATAGATACACAGATAGACAGATGAATAGCTATAATTCCTAAAATTACCTTCCTTTACAGGCTTCCTTATCTTGCTTTACAGTGTCACATATAAATACTGTCTTAAACCAAATGTTCTTCATATACCTAAAAACATATTTGCTTTACGTACAAGTAATATACCCTGATATCAAAAATGACTGAGGAATTATTCATGTCACTAAGAAATAACATTTACACGACCTATGTCTGGAAATTTAATATGGAGCCTAGTGTAAAGCACAACACAAGCGTTTAATAGAGTTCACAAAAGGATAGAAATCTTGGTGATTTAATGGTATTATGTATATTGTAATTTAATAGACCTGGCAGTTTGTGTGTTTCCCTTTATTTTTCATGTTTAGTTCCTATCATGATATCAATGGCTTAATATAGGAATGTGCCAAATGATTTGTTAATAAGTCATTAGTTTATTCCTTCACTGCACACTTTAATTATTATATTAATTGGCTTATTTTCTTTTTCTATGTACTTTGAGCATCAGTCAAGATGCTCATAACACTGTGTGTCATGGAGAGATGATATGCTAAGCTTTGAATAAATGATATTTTAAAGTTGCTAATGATTGCAAATAATTTCAAAATATTTTAAAAGACTTATTTATTATGTAATCAAGTGTTTGCCACCTTAAAATTGCAAACAATATTTCTATAAATATAATACTATTTGTTTTGTTACAAATAGAATATTAACAGATATGTACCAAAAATACCTCCATATATACTTCATGGATAAGAGACAAATCTAACTCCTAAATTCACAACATGTTAGTTTAATTATGAAGAGAAAATCTTCACACAGAGATAAAATATTCACACAGGGATAAGAGTGACCTGCTATTTCCAAATGAAATAGTGAAAAATCTTACCTGCAAAATAGACCAAGGATTCTAAGGAAGCAGCCTATGCAATGTTGTGGAGTTGTTATGGAATTCAATCCCATATTGAAACCCTAAAGAAATTAATCTTTATTGGTGTTTGCATCATTTCAGGCTACTCAAGCACTTTCAATTTTATACCTTTCTATATGAAACTACTTTTACTCTTTATATGTCATCAAAAATAATCACAAAAGATCAAACCCAAAAGCAGATATACAAGATATAAACCACTGTGAAACAATGACACTCTTCTCACTATAGTTGTTACTTTTAAAACAGATTTATTCTTAATATATGGTATTCATGCTAACAGTCTGTTTTAAAAATTGTCCAGTGCTTTCATTTTAGGAACCTGAGACCAAGCCTATTGTTAATTAAAATTAAACTTTACTCTTTCTGAAGATAGAGAGTCTATTTTCACAATGGTAATACAATTCAGTGAGTTAAATGTCATCATAAAATCAGGTTAAATGTCATCATAAAAACTTTCTATATGGCATAATATTAAAAAAGTAATTGGCATATTAAAATTGTTTTACCAAGCTTGGGCAAATTAACTTAAGCATACAGACAAATGGGTTCAGATAAATAACTTCTAAATATTGAAACAGTCAAGTATATAAAATGTATTGATAAATAGTTTATTTCATAAAGATTGAGGAAGCAGTACTGGTGGCTCATGCCTGTGATCCTAGCTACTTAGAAGGCTGAGATCTGAGAATTGCAGTTCAAAGCCACACTAGGCAGAAAAGTCCCTGTAAGTCTTTTATCTCCACACAAACACTCAAAAATTGAAGTGGAGCTCAAAGTGGTAGAGTGCTAGCCTTAAGCAAAACTGAGCGCAGGGAAAGCAACCAAACCCTAACTAAGTTCAAGACCCACAAGTGACAAAAAAAAATGGTGAGGGAAAATAAAGGTCTATCTTAATTTTGGTCTATTGAACAGTTAAATATTCATAATTTTGTATTTAGTTATGTGTAAATAACAGAATGGTGGAAAGTTATAAATAATGAACTTAACCTGAAATGAACAGACTGTCTTCAGTTTTTTTTTACATTTATTTATTTATTTATTGTAATTAGTAAAAGGGTTACATGATATTTGCCAGATAGAAGGTGCATTAATTCACATACATTGATACCCTTTCACATGTCTTGGTACCCATTACCCCCCCACACACACCCCACACCCGTCTTGGTTTTCCCTATGATAGCTTTTTACTGATATGTGTATACATCAGTAAACAAAATTAGGAAACAAAACTGAAGTCCTTAAAATATTCAAGTTCTTCTGGAACGAACTTTCATATGCTCACGTGCTTCCTATAGCCTGGAAAAGGCTATGACATTGTGGAAGAAGAGTGCCCGAAAGCATTCTTCAGTCATAGCCATCCAGCTTTCCACACATTGTAGAAGGAATGAAGAAGGACCAAATTTTATTACAAATTGCTGTGATGTAGGAACACAATAGATTGGCACATAATTTAAAAAAATTTAAAGGTAAAATTCATTTGGTACTGCTAGCAAGAGGATTGTTTTGAAACTACTTCCAAGAAAGAAAACATTTTCAGAATAATATAAGAAACACTAGTGATTGTATAAAACATAGCAAATTACTATGGCAAATTACTATCACTTTAATTGTTGCCCAGAAGAGCTAGTTCATTCTCTAAAAATACCCAGTTTTTAAAATGGAAAATGTTATTTCTTCTTTCCTTAATATAATAGTCATAGAAAGCAAGTTAACAGGTTCTAAGTTTATGACATTTACAATCTAGTTCACAAAAAAATACTTTTTAAACTGTATTTTTCTTCTTCAGGTGGCAGTGTTAGTCAGGACTGTCTCTTTTTAGATCTCAGAAGATAAATGAATTTCTCATATACAGAAAAGACATAACGTAAGCTTGGATTGTTTTTATAGATAAAAATTCAGTTATTTCTATAATCATGTTCACCCAAACTGTAAGCTTTTCCTCGCTAGTAAACGTTATATGTGATGTATTGTCTCATAATAAAATATAAATCCCTTATCTTCCTTTTTATAGTCATATTCATCTAATGCAATAAAGAATTTTCATGCATCTAAAATCAATTTCAAAGCACATGAAGCAAAATCTGACAGAGCTGAAAGAAATCCTTGAATCCACAATTATAATTGGAAGCTTCAACAATCATCTCTCAACAATATATGTAACTACAAACAATAAATCAAGAATGATACAAAATTGGTAACACGCTATCCACCAACTGTATTTAATTGACATTTATAAAATATGACAGTCAACAAGAGAAAAATGTATATTCTTTTCAATATACTTCCAACATTTATCATGTTGAATCAAGGAATTATGTGTTTGTTGTCTCAGGGAATGAAACAAACGCTGCCAATTTACAGGAGTTGATGCGAGGTATGTCCTCTGATCATATTGGAATAAGTCTGGAAAATAAAGTAGCAAAAAAACCCCATACATTTGAAGTTAAATAATATATCTCTGTGATCTTATTAGCATAAATTACTAATAAAAAGAGGTTCTAAAGTGGAGTTTCTGTACATTCATACAACATACTTTGATCATATTTGCTCTTCATATTACTTTTTTTTTGCTGTCCTCTTTTAGAAAGTTTTAGTGGGTTTCATTAGGCTATTTTCAAACACATGTATAACATACTTTTTAAAATTTTAATGCTGAGAACTTCCTCTGAACACCAAATAATATACTTTTTTTTTTATCACAGTCACCACTCTTCACGTTCTTACTCCCTCCCTCCTGTGCATAATCTTTGATCAAAAAGAAATCTCAAGATAGACTGGAAAATGAAGTAGACCATGCTAAGTTTTGTGTGTATGTAGGTAAAGCAGTGCATATATGAAATTTATAGCACAGAACACTCATTTTAGAAAAACTTATGAAATAATCATCTGAGTTGTAGCTAAAGAAACTAGAAAGATATAAAATAAGCATGAATCAAGCAAAAATCAAGCAGTAACCACAAATTCAGAAACAGAAAAAAGGAATGAAAAAAAATCACTAAAATGAACATTTGGGGTCCTGAAAGAAATTACAAAAATTTCTTTGAAACCTGGTGTCCTATGTATGCAGAAGCCCGAGAACTGAGGCTCAGGTGGAAAGAATGAGGAGACAAATCCATGTGACTTTTACTTATCTCAAATTAACCAGCAAAAAGCTAGCACTGAAGATGTGGTTCATACAGTGCCAGCCTTAAGCAGATGTGCAAGGTCTTGAGTTTAAGCATGACAATTTAGTAGTGTGATGCACCTTGGTCAATGTAACCCTTTTACCCCCCATTTCTCCCAACACGTATATACCCTCAAATTACCTAGCGCCACTTTCATATGTTCCCATTCATTATTGTGAATGCATTTTCTCACTTTTCCACTGTCCATTCAGTCACCACCCCACGCTCCTCTGACAAAACATTTTCCAGCTTCCTGGGGATTCACTGGTGAATTTTTCAGTTATTGTTCAGATGAAACTTTCTTCAAATTTTTTAAGACATAGATTTCACAGATAAGATAAAAATGTGTATTGTTTTTCTATATATAGCTTTTTTTCCTTTAACATAAGGATTTCTTGTTTCATCCATTTTCCTGCAGGTGACAGAATTTCATTCTTTGTTATGGCTGAATAATACTCCATTGTAGGCATACACACTTCATTGTGTGAGATAGATAAAACCTTCTGTTCTTCATCTGAATTTGCATCCATCTCATGATCACTAAGAGACTGTTCTTGTGGACTTGCTCACCTTGGCAGGAGTTATGCTGCTGTGATTTTTCATATTACTTGGGATTTCTTCCTTGCACATTTGCAGTTAAGACATTGATGGTTTTAACCACCTGTAGCATTCTAGTTGAAATGTAGGAGTGTTTATGTTTTGGCATGCATTGAAGTGGTAGGGCCCATGTGATGTAGCTCACTATTGGACTAAGGTAGATTTTTAAGTTATTTTGCATAAATGCATTCATTTTATTAGGTAAATGATTCCTCTTATTCAGCACAATGTTTCAGAAATCTAACCATGCTGACAAATGCTGATGTAGAACTTGTTGCTATGCATGATATATATCATTCTATTATATGTATTTTCCCTACCCATTCAGTCACTCTTGTTACTTAAAATGTGTTGGGCCATTTTGTTATTTCAAGCAATTCCTCAGATATATTGATATACATGTTCTCTTTATAATTCTTCATTTGTCTTTTCAAAATCCCAACTCCAGACTTCCAAATGTACCAGCTACCTAGATCACCCTGGCATACTTGCTTACTTCCTTTGCTCACTCCAAAACTAACTAGAAGTAGTTACTTCAATACAATATACTTCTCATATACTTTTAAATGTTAATTCCAACCAATAGTTACTTATTGGAACATTTTTCCATCATTCTTTCACATCTCTATTACTGTAGCTATTACAAACTATGATAATACATTTGTTCCATTTTACAAAAAGTCTTATTCATCTGGATATTCCTAGAATGAAATGTGTTCTCAGATGCAAAGAGAAGTTGGTATTTCATAAGCTAATAAAATTGTATTACTTTCATATGTCAGTGCTGTACACTTTATAGTAGATCTTAAAGATGATAAGAAAATTGGGCATTGGTGGCTCTTGCCTGTATTCTAACTACTCAGGAGGCTAACATCTGAGGACTTCAATTCAAACCCAGTTAGAGCAGGGAAATCTATAAACTGCTTATCTCCAAATAATCACCAAAAAGCGAAATGACCAGCCTTGAAAGAAAAAGCTATGAGCTTGACCACTGAGTTCAAGCTCCAGTACTGCAAAAGGCAAAACAAACAAACCAACCAAAAAAAGCACCTACTGTTGAAAAGTGTATTTTGTGTATGTGTGCCTCTCCTATGTATTGAACTCAGATTTTGGATAATGTTCCTGAGCTTACATATTTTTTTAAACTTAAGGGTAGCACTCTCTACTACATAAGCCACAGTTTCACTTATTCAGAACTAAACATGTTACCTCAGGAATTCTTAGTTCATCTAAAACCATATAATGCTGATATCATGGCTCATTTTACAGACAAGCATATTAAGATACAAGGAAATCCAATCCAGTTCTGAAGATCTAGATACTAATGACAAAACTTTAATTTCATTTCTGTCTTAGACTGGTGGACAGTAACATGCTGACCTAAGGTAAACATGATTTATAGATAGTTTCAGGCCACTTTATAAATATAGCAATTAAAACTCTTTGAACTCCAGTGTGCTTCTCTACCCATTTCTCCATGTGCTGAAACGCATGTACAGGAAACAACTGATTCCTGTCAGAAATATTGCACTCACATTGTGTGTTTCAATTTCCTTGTCACAAAACTGTCTGGAGTTATGATCATATACCATTTTTCTTAAAGACATCTCATCTCCATAAATCTTTGACGTGAATTATTGGGATGCAATCCATTTGCAGATGTCACATTTATTGCATGTACAACTGATCATTTCCTGTATTTCTGACTCCCTGGGGTTGGGTGGAATACCACTTCTAATATTTTAGGAATGAAAAAAGAAAAATGAAGCATATAATTGGAGGACAGGACCTAAGCTATTGTAGAGCCAACATAATTCGTGTTCAAAAGTGGAACTTAACTTTAAATAACCACACAATGCTAAGCAGCCTGCTAATGGCATAGTTAGAAGTACATTAATCACTTCACAAAATACATGTTACTTGTGATTCCTCTGCTTTCTCATGTACAAGTATCAGTTGAATGATATTGTTTGGACTTCAAAAAAGCCCAGACACATTGTAGATTAAACAATGCAGATCAGTATAATAATAGATGTAATTTGGGTAAGCAATAGAAATAATAATAAGGAATTAGTATTAGCGTAACTTATGAAGAGCAGGTGGATCACATTTCTAGAAATCTTGGTTGTCTTACACAACTGACAAAAAGTCAAGAGTTGATTAAAGGAAACAGTTTACACTCTTTTGGTGATGGAAAATAATAATCACTCCACACCATTCCTACCTAACACATTATTTTAATTACCTGTGTGAGACACTAAGACCTCAGTTGACCTGAACCTAGATTTCTGACCCACAGAACATTTAAACATTGATTGGTGAACTGCTAAATTTGTGAAACTTGATGCAAACTAATAGACACTTGGAAATCCCATTCTTGATTCGATATGTTGACTCTTTAAGATTTTTGTGGAACCAGAAATGGGAGCATCTGAGAATGGCTTTAGCTTTGCTATGCTTGTCTGGATTGTGAGATACAGTGAATGCACTGCTCTAGAGACAGTATCAGGAGATAATAACTGTGTACACTTACTGGCAAGCTCCAAGAAGAGAACTGGTGGATGCTAAGGCAAGGTCATGACCTTTATTGCAGATGAATACTCAATATTTGAAAAATAGTGTCAGTCATATTACAGGGTTCTGAAGACACTGTCTACTTCAATATATGAAATATGTCTAATGCAGTATTTTCAGACTCTACATCATAAATTTAAGTGAGTTTAATAATAGTTTGAAGAAAAATCCTCATGGAATGGCATGTTTAGACTCATCCCCAAACACATACAGAGGAGTAATTTGCACAAACAATGGACCAGATTATAGTATGATGCTAAATGTAAGGACCTCCAGGATATAGAAACAAAAGCCATATAATGAGTGGTTGTTGTCCCTAATGTACTATGTTATTTCTCATCTCTCTTGCTGTCCCTTGGTTATCTCGTATTGTTACAATATTTCACTTTGTTATCTGATACATTTTATGTATGCTTAACTGGTTATTTGAAATAGGAGAGGGAAGGGGGGAAATCAAGTTGTGGGGGAGAGGAGAGTGGGAAATAGGGACCATGACATGAGAAAGGGTATCAATATTTGTGAAGTAATGTACCTTCTATCTGATGAATATAATGTAACCCTTCTATTAATTACAATAAAAATATATAAAAAATTTCAGTGGGTTAACACTGGAGAAATACATACAACAACAAAGCTTCAATTAAAAATGAACAAACAAACATACAACATAAAGAATCAAAAGAAATCAGTTGATTTTCTGCCAAAGTTAGTATCTGAAGTCCAAGTTTAGATTAGTTATATTCGTCAGTTACTAGATATTTGATGTTAATTAAATGGCATAATATTCCTGAATCTTAGGTTTCCATGTATAAAATAGGGATAATAAAATCTAATTTCTAGGGCTAGAGTAATGATTAAAATAACAAATTATGCAAGAAGCTGATAAACTCACAAGTTATGCAAATGTTAGAAATGACTATGAAAGAAGAGCCATCTGTAGGCATGCAGGAAACTAATCATTTGTTTCAAAACTTACCTTATAAAAATAAAATTATTATTTTAACATCTTAATAGATAGTTAACTTTACTAAAATTCTAAAAATTGCATGCATATAAGTAAGAGTATCTCATCAGAAAAAATCTTAGATTTCATTGCTTGATTACTTAGATGGGTTCTATGGGTTCTATGGCTTTGCACATGCTAGGAAAGTCTGAATTGCATTCGAGGCCTTGATTTCTTTTCTTCTCTTTTTTAATCACAATCTCACCCTAGACTGAGTTGGATTAGAACTTTTATCTCACCTGCCAGAGTATTGGAATTATAGGTAGAATTGCAATCACACCATTGATCACCTCCATTTGATTACAATCGTTAATATGGCCAGTATTTAAAAAAATTAGTTTTATTGTCAGGCTGATGTACAGAGGGGTTACAGCTAGTTACATACCACCGCTCAACCTACAACCAACCCTCCAGAACTGTTAGAGTGCCTTGGAAGCTGAGAGGCAGGATTGACCTGGCAGCAGGAGCGGCCTGGAAGGAAAAGTGGCCTAGCAGCCAGACGACTAGAGAAGTTCGGCAGCCAGAGTGACCAGCCTAGCAGCATGAGCTGGAGAGGCCCATGGTGTGAGCAGCTGCAGGGCTCAAGTGGCCGGTGCAGCCCAGCCACGTGAGAAATCTGGCAACTGGAATGACTTAGTGTCCAGGTTGGCAGTGAGAACCGCCCGGCGCCCGTCCACTTCGGAGACTAGAATCTAACCTTTCCAGTCCTTGCTCCTGATCTGACAGTGCACCCTCCAACTAGCTTGGAATTGAGCTAGTGCACAGGCATTTGCTTGCCCCCGACCCAGTATAGGCTAGTCTACCCAGACTGAACTGATTCCAGCAGTGGGAAACAGGGCAAGCACAGATCACAGCCCTGACAGTCTCTGAACCCAAATGCCTAAATCACAACGAAAGCTTCCAAGATTCATGAACAATCAAGACAACAAACCAAACCCAATAACCACCAACAATCCAGGCAGAACTCCAAGGAAAATGCAGAAGAGATGGAAGACAAAAGAACCATCAAAGACATGATCCCCAAATAACTTCATAAGCACAAAGAAGAAATGACAAACAAAATCCAAGATACCAAGAAAGATCTGGAGAAAAACGTAGACATGCTATACCTTGCATTAAAAAATGAAATGAGCTGGGCGTGGTGGCTCACGCCTGTAATCCTAGCTACTCATGAATTTGAGATCTGAGGATCGGTTTAATGCCAGCCCGGGCACTAAACACTGAAGAGATTATTAGCTCCAATTAATCTCTAGAAAACGGGAAGTAGAGCCGTAGCCTTGAGCCTCTGGGGTAGGGCGGTAGCCTTGAGGTGAAGAGCTCAGGGACAACTCTCAGGCCCAAGTTCCAAACCCATGACCCACCAAAAAAAAACTGATCTCGAGAAAATAAAAGGTTCAGTTTCCACAATGCAAACCACAATGGAACAGAATAAATGAAATGGAAACACGAACATCAGAAACTTAGGATAAACAGAAGAGCTACAACAAAAAGTCAAAAGTATGGAAAACACACTCAGAACTAACCAAAGAGAAGTTAAGGAATTGGCAGCCTCTGGTAAGAACTCAAATCTATGCATAATAGTGATGGGGGGATTTAATGATAAAGGCATCAAAAAAACTATTCAGTATAGTGATAGCTGAGAACTTTCCCACTTTTAAGAGTTTGAATTAGGGAAGGGAAAGAGGGCAACAAAATGGTGAGACAAAGGTGACAAAGGTAAACAAAGGTGATACTGGCAAGACAATATGTTGCAAATGAACTTTTACACCTTGGGAGGGGATGAGGGCAAGAATAAGGGAACAAAAACGTGGAGGGGGTAACGATGTTCAACAAGAAAAGTACTCATACCTTAAGTATGTAAGTGTCCTCTGTACATCACCCTGACATTAAATTAAAAATGAAAACAATAAAGAGAGAAAATATTACATACTTAACAGAAGCATATAGAAGCCCCAGTAATCTGGATCCAAGAAAAAACACTCCTAGACACATCCTAGTAAAAACATTAGATGTGCATAGAAAACACGACTTGACATTATTAGCAATAATTGGGCTCTATAAGTGTTATTGTTGGGTGTAAGTTAGCCTATTCAACTTTACATCACACCTTTACCATTGTACAATACACACAAAGCCCACATTATCAGGGAGGAAATAGAGAATACATCCCACAGAGAGAGGAAAGCACAGAGTGAACTGATAAGGATGGAAAATAATCGCTTTGAACAACTAAATAATATTTAGCCTTTGTCTGGAAATGATTTCATGTCCAGAGGGTCTTTTTCCTTAAATCAAATGCAGCTGTATTTTATGCATTATTTTATTGGATATTATAAACTCATAAACAGTTAAGCCAAGAAAGTACTAGGGAAGAAGAGAATTTTTTAAAATCCCAAACAAGCTGAAACTACAAGGCAGCCAGGTTCCTTTTGCCTTTCAAAGACTTAAAACCCTACCTCATTTTCTGAGACAGAATCCTCCTCACTTCCTGATTAAAGGCAATCAGAATACTGTGGCTGGCAATCTTGTCTAATTTTAAAACTATCACGTCAAATGATAACTGTTAATAACTACCAATATGCACAGCAGGAAAATGAAGGTCAAATGCCATAGTGTGAATGTTAAAGAAGGCAAAGAATATAACTGCCTCTTAACATGGAAATTGTTGCTTGCCTTAAAAGAATTTGCTCCAAGTATGTGCTATCAAATCACACAGTAGGCTTTACTTGCTTTTCCATGGCTTATTGAAATGATCATCCTGTCATCCTTGGCTTTTCTCTTCCTTACTTATGGAGCTTGGCAGCATCTGTCTATCATGATAAAGTCAATCCTACAATGATTGCCTTCTTCATCTCAAAACCAGCAAAGAATTTTTGAAGCACATCTTTTACTAATGATCAAATTAACAATGGCAGCATGTTGGCCATATGGGAGAAAAAGCCTTGGATTCCCACATTAAAAGATCCCACTCCGACACATTGCATCTGTGGAAGCAAAGTTCATTCTTAAACATTATTAATATTCTGGGCTATTTGATTTTTTCCATGCCTTCCTCAGTTTCATTGGAAAGACTTCTGATTCTGTCCCTCAATACTTTCCCCAATAATCCATTTGGTATTTATAATGTCATTGATGCTAATGATAATGTGATTGAGTATTATGGTTGTGGCTGTTCCTGATTAAAATGCCAATGGAAAAAAGGAGGGGGGGCATTAGTTTAGCTCCTCTGACTAACAAGTACAGTAAATATAAGAATACATATAATTGTTATGCCAAACTCTCAAGTAAGGCTTGGAGAATGCGAAATCCCTGACTGAAAGAAGAAAGCAGGCTAGAACCTAGAGATTAGGTTAACCTGTGAGATCTTGGTGTTCAAATGTCACCGAATGATTAGCTACACCAGCACTCCCACAGGCAGTGATGAAGAGGAGGGAGTTTGTTGTCCACTGTCATAGTTGTTCACTGTCCTTGAATTTAGTTGTCCCCCTGCCACTATCTGAGATGAGTAACTTCCTGGAAACTCAAATTATCACTGACTTCAACTCTAAAAGGAATCTTAGTGAGTGCATGTGTTCAAATACTTCTACTTTATGGGAGCTATAAAATGTTGACTATTTTCTTCAGTGACAAGGAGCAAGAATAATAGAGTAAGCTTTCTTTATTCTCAAGAAGTAGCTCCAAGATCCTCAACAGGTGACTGAAACTAGATAATTCCAAACCATAGATAGGTTTTTTCCTATACTTATCTATGATAAAGTAAATAAGTTGGACATAGTAAGAGACCAAGAAGAATATTAAAATAGAACACTCACAAAATATACTGCAGTTAAAAATTAGAGGTTGACTCAAGTGGTAGAGTACCAGCCTTGAAAAGAAAAGCCAAGCAAGATCACAAGGCTCTGAGTTCAAACCCCGATAATGGCACTACATAAATATATATTTATATATGAGAATAAAATATAATAAAAATATATACGTGTATCTACATAGATATGTATATATATATATATGCAAGATGACCACTGCTGTGCCTTGCAAGCACTATCAAGGAAAATAAGAATTGAATATTGCTGTATGTGATAGTTGCTCCGATAATGCCGTGGCTACTCAACAACTAACGAACAGGAGGCAAACAAAGACAGAATGGATGGTTGTAGGTCAAAATAGGAAGGATAATATGAGATCTCATCATGCTTCTCAAAGCTATACAAAAAACATGCAAAGTATTTATTTCTAGAATTTTCCACCTAGTATTTTTTATTTAAAGCTGAAAAAAGCAAAATCCCAGAAAAATGGAGGACTCCAATGGTATTTGATACCATTCCCTGTACCTATTTGAGGGATAGGTTTGGGTGGTCAACAGGACTTGAGTCATAGGCGAATGAAGGTCACACATAAAAGCACTGGTAAGTTCAAGATAATCATACTGACATCATTCTCTCTACAGCATAGAAATGCTTGCCAAAATGGTGTCTTGAGATGTGGCATTGCTTATTTCATACCTGAGTGATATGAAATCATTCAGGTCTGTCCAGCTATTTCTAAACATCAGGGCATGGTGGAAATGAATACTCATGGGACACTTGGACTAAGATACTAATGTAGGAACCGATGTGCTCTTATAGCCCCACTCATTGGGCAGGTGATTTCTCAGCCATTCCTTTGTATCTGCAGTTTTGCTGGCTACAGTTTCATTTCCCATGGCTAACTTCACACAGTCCAAAATATCAAGTGGGAAATCCCAGATAGAAAACAAGTCATGACATAAGGCCAAATAGTATGACACTAAATGTAAGGACCTCCAGGATAAGGAAACAAAAGCCATATAATGAGTGACTGTTGTTCTTAATGTACTATGTTATCTCTCATCTCTTTTGCTATCCCTTGGTTATCTCATATTGTTACAATTTTTCACCTTGTTTTCTGATATATTTTATAGTTGCTTAATTGGTTATTTGAAATTGGATAGGGAAGGGAGGAAATCAAGATGTGAGGGGGGAAGGGACCATGTCATGAGAAAGGGTATCAATGTTTGTGAAGTAATGCACCTTCTATCTGGTGAATATACTGTAACCCTTCTATTAATGACAATAAAAAAAAGAAAACAAGTCATGATGTTAAAATGGCAGGCCATTTTGAGAATAACGATGAACTCTGAGGCTATCCACCCACAATAGGAATCAGTGTATCCACAAATCTGTGTTGTATATACTATCTGCTCATGAATTATTAGGCACCATCTGAGTTCTGAAAGTGACTAGTAAAGTATCACTGTGCCAATATTCGAGTGACCTTTACATAGTAGTTTAACACTCTATCACAATACTGCATTTAACCCTCACTTCATTTCTTTATATTGGCACCATATTTTCTCCCACAATTTTAAGAAAAATGAGTCCAGTAAGATGTTTGTGTGCACTTGCTTGTGTGTTTGTGTGTGCACGTGCACCGTAGTACTGGGGCTTGAACTCAGGGTCCTAAGCACTCTCCTTTAGTGTTTTCACTCAAGGCTGATGTTCTATCATCTGAACTATAGATTCAACTTCTGGCTCTTTGCTAGTTAATTGGAGATAACATTCTCTTGGACTTTTCTTCCTAGCCTGGCATCAAATGTTCATCCTCAGATCTTGAGTAGCTAGGATCACAGGTCTGAGCCACCGGTGGTCAGCCCAATAAGATAATTTTAAACACATCACATTTATACAACTTATTATTGTCATATAATTATTCTATTTCAATTATTATGGCTAATTGTTATAAATTATAAATGTCTAATTTATAAATTAAATCTTATCACAAATGCATGTTTATAGAAAAAAACACAAGATATACAGATATGTAGGGCATTTACCACTGCCTGTAATTTCAGGAAACTAATAGGGATTTGGGGACAATCCTCTTATAGCAAAGGGAACACTCCTTTATAGTTTTATTTAAAACAATCATACATTTATGAAAAAATAGAATTATATAGCCGGGGAGAATTTATTTTATTTTATTATTGTCATCATGATGTATAGAGGGGTTACAATTACATTTATAAGGTAGTGAGTACATAACTTCTTAAACATTGTTACCTCTTCCCACGTTTTTCTTTCACTTTCCCTCCCCCTGTCCCCCTGCCAAGTTGTAGAGCTTCTTTCCAACATATTGTCTTGTGAATATCGCTGTTACACTGGTTTATCCATTGTTCTTTGATTCATCATCTCATTTTCCCCTTCCCTTCCCTGATTTCACATAAATAAATGTATATACAATATACCAGTTACCAGAGTCAGATATCACAACAACAGAAAGGGAAAGAAAAGAGAAAAAAAACACTAAAGAAATATCTTTACACAGAACATTGAAAACAACAACCACAGGATAAATCTCTTATTTCCTTATCCTGGAGTTAATTTCACTTAGCCTCTTCCTATATGGCCATATGCACATGGGTTTTGAGCTATTGGGTTCCTCTGCTAGGAAAATCCTAGATGTATACTCATTATTACAAATGAGAGAAGCCATAGAGGTCTATGTTCTTTGGACCTGGCTTACTTTACTTAATATGAATGGGGTGATGTCATTCTTTCTGATGGCAGCATAGAATTCCATTGTGTGTAAATACCACCGTCTTGATCTATTCATCTACTGAGAGGCATCTGGATTGGTTTCATGTTTTTTATTGTAATGTATAGAGGGCTTACAGTTATATTCTCCAGATAGTAGGTGCATTACTTCTCAAGCATTGATACCCCTCCTCATGTTTTTTGTCCCCAATTCCCCCCCAATCATCCTGTTTCCCCCTTCCCTTTCCTATTTCAGTAATGGTAATTAATACTGCAATGAACATGGTTGTTCTGGTAGGCTTAATGTGGCCTTGTTTGTGGACATTTGGGTAGATGGCCAGGAGTGGAATTGTTGGGTCATAGGGGACCTCTATGTTTAGTCTTCTGAGGAAGCCACACTGCTTTACAGAGTAGTTGAACCAGTTTACACTCCCACCAACAGTGTAGTAGTGGTCAGGGGAGAATTTATAAAGTCCTTATTATGTTTATTCCTATACCCCCCACCTATGTACACTAATGAGTTCATCATGCATGAAATTATCTATCATATTTGTCATATGGAATCATCTATCACAGTCTTGTCTAAAGAAAAGCTTCACAAAAGTTTTTGTTGCTACTTTTTGGCATTACTGCAGTCTGATCTCGGTACTGAGCTTGTAGGGCTGCTGCTTTACTTCTGGAACCACATATCTAACCCAGATGTTTCTTGTATTTTTTTCAGAGATGATGTAGTTTCATAAACTTTTCAGATCAGGTTAATCTCAAACTTGATGTGGGTTTATCAGAGCCCTTACAGGTGTGGGGGATTATCATTCTTATATTAAGAACAAAGCATTTAACAGCTGGGTGCTGGTGACTTACTCCTGTAATCCTGTAATCCTAGCTACTCAGGAGGCTGAGACCTGAGGATCTCAGTTACAAGCCAGAATGGGCACAAGAGTCACGAGACTTATATCCAATCAACCACAACCAACAAATAAAAAGAATAAAGCATTTAAAATCTTTATTAAGTAACAAAGCACAACATTGCACAGTTTTTCTTCTAGCATTTATCTCCCCTATTCACCAAACTCTTCATTCTGTTTAATCCATATTTCCTTATATCTGTTTTAATAGAACATAGAACAATTTTGCATTTTATTGTTATTATAAAAATAATATACAGACAGGTTGCATTTACATAAGACAAAAAGTACATTTCTTTTTGGATACTGTCACCCTTCCCGTGCTCTCTCCTAGGTTTTCCCTGCTGTCACCACCACAAATTGTATAGCTCATTTTTACCACAGCGTCTAGTGAGTACTACTGCTGCATTTTTCACACTTCTCCCCCTATTTCTGTGCTCCTCTTACTCTCCTAAAGACAGATAAACAGATGAACAAAATGAAATAATAATAAAAAAGCAACAACGAGAGAAATCTCTTCTTTCCATTTTCTGGAGTTCATTTCAATAAACATTACTATAAATTATTACTATCACATTATCCCCCTACACCCTCCCAATCATCTTGTTTTCGCCCCTTCCCTTTCCTATTTCAAATAAACTAATAAATGGATATACAATATATGAGGTAATAAAGTCAGATACAGTAACAATATGAGATTGACCAAAGGGCAACAAAAGAGAAGAGAAATAACATAGTACATTAAGAACATCAATCACACAAATAAAGCTCTTGTTTCCATATCCTAGACATCCTTTCATTTAGTCACATCCTATATGACCTTATGTATCTAGGTTTTATGCTATTGTAATCCTCTGCTAGAAGAATCCTAGATATGTACTAATTAAAAAAATCATATTAAGTGAAGTAAGCTAGACCCAAAGGAACATAGGCTCAATGGTTTCTCTCATTTATATGTAATATTGAAATTCATTCTTTGCTCCACTCAATTCATGTGATTTCCAGAAGGTCCCTTATTGGAACTCAGAGTTTAAGGACATAAGAAGCTGTGACATCAGAATGACAGGAAACAGACAAGTAGAAACTACCTGTAATGCTATATCTTTAATAGTTTGAAGAGCTGAACGATACAAGATCTTCTTTTTCCCATATATTTTTTATTTAAATTAATAGAAAGGTTACATTATATTTACCAAATAGAAGGTGCATTACTGCATATACATTGATACCCTTTCTCATGTCTTGGTCCCCATTTCCCTCCTCCCACCCCCACCCCTCATCTTGTTTTCCCCACTTTCCTATCCAATTTCAAATAACCTAATATGCACATTTACAGTATTTCAGATAACAGGGTGAAATACTGTAACAATATGAGATAACCAAGGGACAGCAAAAGACATGAGAGATAACATAGTACATTAGGGACAACAATCGCTCATTATATGGCTTTTGTTTCTATATCCTTTCATTTAGCGTCATACTATATGGCCTTATGTATCTAGGTTTTGCTCTATTGTAAATCTCTGCTAGGAGAGCCCAAGATTTCTACTGATTAGGACAAATGAGGGAAACCATTGAGCCGATGTTCCTTTGAGTCTGGCTTACTTCACTTAATATGATTTTTTTCTAAGTCTTTCCATTTCTTTACAAATGGGGTGATGTCATTCTTTCTGGCAGCAGCGTAGAATTCCATTGTGTATGTGTATAAATACCACATCTTGTTGATCCACTCATTAACTGAGGGGCAACTGGGTTGGTTCCACATCTTTGCTATGGTAAATAGTGCTGCAATGAACATCACTGTGCTAGTGGATTTAATATGTCTTTGTTTCTGGACGATTGGGTAAATGCCAAGTAGTGGAATTGCTGGGTCATAGTGGAGCTCTATGTTTAGTCTTTTGAGGAACTGCCATACTGCTTTCCATAGTGGTTGAACGAGTTTGCACTCCCACCAAGAGTGTAGTAGTGATCCCTCCTGGATGTATCCCCTCCAGCATCTGTTGTTATTAGATTTCTTGATCATGGCCATTCTAACTGGAGTGAGGTGGAATCTTAGAGTTGTTTTGATTTGCATTCCTTTTATGGCCAGAGATGTCGAGAATTTCTTCATGTGTCTATAGGCCATTCTTATTTCTTCTTCAGAGAAGACTCTTTCAATCTTTGGCCCATCTTTTCATGGGATGGTTGTTTCTTTGGAGATTTGTTTTGGAGTGATTCAATTTTTTGAGCTGTTGATATATTTTAGATATGAGGCCTTTGTCTGTTGTATGGTTAATGAAGATCTTCTTCCACTCTGTAGGCTTTCTAGTTAATTTGGAGCTATGTCCTTTGCCATACAGAAGCTCTGCAGTTTAATGCAGTCTCACTTATCCAGACTTTCTCTGATTTGTTGTGTTTTGTGGTCCTTATTTAGAAAGTTTTGACCTATGCCAAGGAGACCTAGTGTATCTCGTATTTTTTCTTGTAAAGTTTTCAATATATCTACTTTTACCTCAAGGTCTTTGATCCATTTGAAGTTAATCCTGGTGCAGGGTGACAAAGAAGGATCCAAGGTTAGTTTTCTGCAGGTGCTTAACTAGTTCTGCCAACACCACTTGTTGAAGAGGCTGTCTTTCTTCCATTCTATTTTTTTGTCTCCCTTGTCAAAACTTAGGTGGCCATAGATCTGTGGTTTAATATCTGGGTCCTCAGTTCTATTCCATTGGTCCTCAAGCCTGTTCTTGTGCCAGTACCAAGTTGTTTCGGTCACTATAGCTCTGTAATAGAGTCTATGTTTGGTACTGAAATTCCTTCTGCGCTGTTCTTTCTGCTAAAAATTGTTTTTGTTATACAGGGTCTTTTATTATTCCATATGAAATTTTGGATTGCCTCTTCTATTTCCTTAAAGAATGACATTGGGATATTGATGGGTATTGCATTGAGTTTGTAGACAGCCCTTGGCAAGATTGCCATTTTCACGATGTTAATTCTTCTAATTCAGGAGCATGGGAGGTTTTTCCATTTCCTCATTTCTGCTTTAATTTCCTTTTTCAGAGTTTTAAACTTTTCATCAAAAAGTTCCCTTACATTCTTAGTTAAGTTAATTCCTAGGTATTTTATTTTCTTGGAGGAGGCTATTGCAAAAGGAGTTGCTTTCCTGATTGTTGTCTTTTTCCTCTCATTGTTGGCATATAGGAAGATGGTTGATTTTTGAGGGTTAATTTTATACCCTGATAACCTTCCAAGAACTTTTTTTTAAATAGGAAAGACAGGCTTTCGATCACCTGTCCAATATCTTTTTCCTTCACAAAATACACTAATTAGATTTCCTTTCCTTACATTTTACTATTTTCTACCTTTAGATTGTTTGGATTACTCACACTTTCTTTGTCAAAATCCATACTTGACAGAAAGAGGAACAACAGTATTACTAGATACCTCTGTTTTCTTAAAGGAAATGAGATGCTTGCTTAAATCAAACATTGATCAAACAAGAAAACATGAACAGTCCATCATTACTCTTTTACTGGATCAGGAAAAAGTTTCATGTCGTGTATTTGATGGGCTTTGTTCCACCTACAAACACAGAAATTGAGCAGGGCACTCGTGGCTCATGCCTATTCAGGAGACTAAGATATAAGGATCAGAGTTCCGAGCCAGTCTGGGCAGGAAAGTTTGTGAACGTTTTATATTTAATTAACCATTAAGAGCCCAGAAGTGGAGATGTGGCTCAAGTGGTAGAGCACTAGCTACCCTTGAGCAAAAAAGCTAAGAGGCAGCTCCAAGACTCTGAGTTCAAGGCTCACTACTAGTACCAGCAAACAGAAATTGGCTTGCTGAAAGTGAGGTATCTTATGGAAATAAATTCTGTGTATTGAAATGAGAACAACCATTTAATATTGAGGGGAAAGCAAAATAATGGAGTGAGAAACAGATCAGTAAAGTCATTATATCCTTATTGCCACTTGAAGGCGCAATGACTGAAGTTATTGTCTTAATGTATGATTACTAAATAATGCATCTCATAAAAAGAAATACATAGTATTGGCTATAAAATGTGTGTAGCTGCAACAGAATTCATACTTATTTAATGACACTTTAGAATTGGATGGTAATTAAAATGAAGTAGGAATTTTTAAAAAGCCAAATCCAACAATACCAGTAGATAAATCAGAATATTCCCTTTGTTTTGCAAGCACCGAAAGAAGTAAGTTTCTCACAAAGGTTTGAGGCATTTTTCTCCCTCTTTTTTTGCCCACTGGGAACAGCACAGTTTTGACTTCTCAGTATTTCCACTTCTAATTGCTAGGAGGGTTCATTATCAGCTGACTAAAGTGCAATGCATCAACCTTGCAAAGCTGAGTTACAAAAGATGTTCACACATCTGATGGGCTGTTGTGCTAAATACATCTTAATTTGTGCTGCATCTGCTGTTTTCTAATTTATTTGTCATGCTGTGAATGCTGCAGATATTACTAGAGCAGTTCCTGAAGATTTTTCTTTTAAAAATGCACCAAGGTTTCATAAAAATGTCTGCCTTCCATCATTGTTCATCTGTGTCTTTGAACACCATAAACTCAATTTTATTCTACACATACATGTGTACATAAGTCCTGTACATTTGAATATATATCTATACATTAGTAGAAATGCACATGTATTTTCATATGCATCCAGCATTCAGTTTAATCACATGAAGCAAAACAGACTTTCTTGAACCATAAAGGAATGCATAAGCTGACAAACATGCCAATCTTACAAGACTGGCATGGGTAAAAAAGTTCCAGATCACTGGGATGATGATTTGGTTTCCTGGCTATTCAGAAGATGCCAGCACGGTTGGTGCTGTCTATACAGACCCAACTAAACAACTGTTCAAGATTTGTATGTGATTCAGTCTGGGGTAAACCACTCTTGCTGGTAAAGAAGCTTAAGTCAGAGGAGTTTAAATGACAACAAATGACCACCTCAGGCCCAGTGTCCCTCACTGGGAAGCATGCAATGTAGAGACAAGATCAGTCTAGAGACAAGGTCAGTCTTACAGACATGAGTCCTATGTGGCCAACACACTGCTTCTGGCTTAGAAAGGCCCTGAGTTAGAGGAATATGGGGACAAAAACATGAGAAGGGGTATCAAGGTTTTGAGAAGCAATGTACCCATTACTTTATGAATGCAACTATAACTCCTTTATACATTATCCTGACAAAAAATACAATAAAAAAGAAGGGTCCTGAGTTAGATGCTCTGCTGTTACTGCTTAGAAGTTTTAAATGATTTATGACTGAACAAGGGCCTCAATATTTCCAATGTTTACTGAAGTCACAGCACATGAGCTGGTCTGGAACACAGAAGAGACTTTGGTGAGATAGAGGATGGATTAACTTCATTTCTTTCAGTCAATCCATTTATCTGGAAATTATAAAAAATTTGCCTTTTTGGATCCTCAAAAGACTAAACATAGAGCTCCCCTATGATTCAGCAATCCCACTCCTGGGCATTTACCCAGGCTAAAGTTACTAGTACAACCATGATCACTGCAGCAATATTTACCATAGCAAAGATATGGTACCAACCCAGATGTCTCTCAGTAGATGAGTCTATGCTGCCATAATAAAGAATGATATTATCCCTTTGTAAAGAAGTTTAAAGAAAAAATCATAGCAACTGAAGTAAGCCATACCCAAAAGAACATATTCTCCATGGTTTCTCTCATTTGTAATAATTTGTATACATCTAGGGTTCTCCTAGCAGAGGATGAGAATAACTCAAAAGCGATGTACACATGACATGTAGAATTAGGCTAAGATAAATGAACTCTGGGGTATAGAAAGAAGAGCTTTGTCTTTGTGATTGTTGTTCTAAATGTACTATATGAAGTTATTTTTTTTCTCTTTTTATTCCCTTATGGTTTATTTCATGTTGCTACTGTATCTGACTTTGGTAGCTGGTGTATTGTATATATTGTCATCTGTTTATTTGAAATAGGGAAGGGAAGGGAAAAAACAAGATGACTGGGAGAGGGACAGTGGGAGAAAATCATGGAAAGGTGTATCAATGTTCAAGAAGTAATGTACCCTCTACCTGACACACGTACGTGTAACCCTTCTCTACCTCCCCCAATAATAAAATACAATAAATTAAAAAATACATAAATAAGTTTTGCCCTAAAAAATAGTTGCCTCTTAAAAGAAAGAATAGAAGAGGAAGGAGAGAGGGAGAGAAAATGGGAGAAATAACAAAAGAAAGAAAAACTTAAGGCTCATATAGTTTTAGGGACCTTGAGAAATGGAAAACAGCCATTTCTAGATGGCAGTTATTACTCCACAGCACTGAGATTATGTGTGCTGGTACTCGAGATTTGGGCCTGGGCACTGTCCCTTAGATTTTTTACTCAAGGTGGCACTTGACCACTTGAGACACACCTCCCTTTCTCAGTGTTTGGGGATTAATTGGAGATAAGATTTTCATGGAGTATTCTGCACAGACTGCTTTGAACTGCATTTTTCAGATATCAACCTCCTGAGTAGTTAGGATTGCAGATACCACCAAAGTCACTTGGCCACGTACTGTGTGTCTTTGATAGTTGATCTCAAGGATTATGGTATTTGTCCTAGACTTTGGGTTCTCTAACTAAAGCAATATCCAAAGTTCACATGTAATAAGCTAGTAAAATTCTACCGTTTGTCTATTTTCACTCTCTGCTTTTACACCCATGCACATATGAGCACACTCACATTCAAATGATTGAAGAAAACCCCAATAATTGCCAGGAATATAAAACAAGGCAGTGAGATATTTTCCAAGGTGGACCTTTGTGAGCTGAAGAAAAAAAATTGGTACCATCACCTGTACCTCTCTGGACTCTCCTGGAGGTGACCATGGCTTCCATTTACATAATGCCAGTCAGTCCCCTGGATCAAGTTGTCCCAAGAACCTGTAGAGGAGATCAGGAAGGCAGGCGTTATCACTGGTGGAGCCAACGCAAATCAAGGCATCACTAAGGAGCACATTGAATCAATAAGGCATACTGTTCAACCAGGGCTGAGAAAAATACCTCATAAACTAACAGCCTTGGTAAAGGTTAATCAATTCAGCTAATTGTAAATGCACTCAATTGTCAGTCCCTAAGCAGTCCCTTCTCTTTGTAGCTTAGTAATTCACTGTGGGATGTATGAGCCTGAACGCAGAAAGCAGAGAGAGAAGGGAAGGCAGTCAAATTTCTCACTACTCTCTCTGTGTTATGCTCGGTTGGTGTCTGTAAATGCCAATATATTTACTATGGGGAGATAGCCCTTTTTCTTTACTACTAGCACCACTCCTTTGTTATATTCAAAACAAAGTAAATAGCCTAATTATCTTGGGTCCAGGAAGATAGGAAGGAAATCAAGGTATTGATCTTTGAGGCAATATCTTAAGACAGTGGAAATAATTAATAAGGCTGAACACGTGAAGGAACGGTCAACCACTGATAACTGGAAGAGTGAGATCTTATTCACTGCCTGTAATTGATTGACTCAGGAAAAAAGATAGTTCTTCTATCCTTATCCTCCTCCTCTGATTCTATTTCCCCAGTAACAACAAAGCTACTGTGGAAGATTTTTAAAAAGTGCCTGTGGAGACTGGAGAAGTAGAAAGAAATCGTGTCAAGCCAAGTTTGAAATTCTACTCAGACTGGCAGTGAAAACAAGCCAACCACTGAGTGGAGTCTGGAATCCCTGTCTTTCTCTGAGGTTCATAAAGGAGCCACTTAATTTCTAGGCCACTGGTGGGTCATCTATTCAGGACACAGACTGCTATTTATTTTGAAAAGGCTAGAAAAGGTCTAGAAAGATTCAACACAGGATAAATGATCAACATTTCTTAAGATCGCTTTGTCCTGGCATCTCCATATGATTTGATATTATCTTTCAGAAAGTTTTGCTTTCCTAGATATTAAGATTCCTCTTCGTATTTAGAAGATATGGTTGTATTCAAGGTATGCTTATCTTAGCCAAGGAAAGAGATAGGACTTAGTTCAAATGTTTGAACACAAGGATAATAGAGCAAGATTGTTAAGACCTTAGAATCCAGTGATATATGGTTGCTTGTCTTGAAAGATGAACTGTTGAAACATGACTGCTGAAATAACAGTCAATTTCCTCCTATTGCATTTGCACTTCAGTGAAATGTAAATATCTTTTCCTTTAGCTGTGAGAGTTAACAAGTTTGAAAACATACAGAGAATCACAATACATTATAAAGCTTCAGCTTTCAACAACTTGACAAAAGAGCATCTCTGAGTCTCATGTACTTCAATTTAGTGTTATTAATCAAAGGCATGGTGTAATTTCTAATTAGATTGCATTCCCAGTAAAACACTTTAGTTATATTGGGTAGTTCACTCAGACAAATCAAGTGATTTTTATCAAAGATTTAATAACCTGAACAATATCCATTGAAGAGAGAAAAAAAGAAAAAATAACCTGGAAAAGATATAGAAATCAGAAGTTGATAGTTGATAGTTGACAAGATATTTTATCCACCAAATAAGGGAGTAATACTGGATCTTAGGAAAATAGCATGTTTAAAGTAAAACTTTTTGATGTACTATAAATATAATAAAGAAAAGCCAGAGAATAAAATCTATATGCTTATCTGCAATGAAGAGACATTGGTGCTTTAGAAGAGGAATCATATTCTCACTGAACAGACTCCATTCTCCCACGACTATGTATGAAAACATATATATATATATATACATATATATATACATGCTCATCTTTGAGAAACAGAAAATTAAGTAGGAATATCCAGAACCCAACTAACTTACCCACTGAGAGGCTACAAAGGGAAGACATCTTCAACACTAAACTCTCCCTCCTATCCTTTCAGCCTTCAAAAAAAAATAGGAAAAAAGATGCAATCCTGTCATTGTCCAACACTATTTCCCCATGACTCAAAATGTCTTGATACTTGATGGTAAAAATTGAGTGGAGTCCTCTAAATGCAATTCCTTTCCACTTTAAAGGATCTGATACACATTTAGATATATAGAGAGATACCTAGCCCCATATATAGATATATATAGATATATATATGCATATATATATATATGCGCTGCTGTTTCAAGACCTCCACATCCTACAAATAAAAAGTTAGCAAAAGAAGCACCTGCGGGAACCCATTATTTTACTTATTTATTTTTTACTGATTGGACCTCAACCCTTCATCCTCATCTCTTATTTTCTTGGGGCCAGGCCATTTTATACATAATGTAATTTTCTTTCCAGTGGATAAAATTTTCTATCAGTTTAATAATTTCTTAAAGTTATCCTAGAGTATTGCTCAACTTGCTTCTAAATTAAAGCACTTATTAAAAAACTTTGAAGCACTCTCACAATTTTACATCACTGTGCACATAGCAATTTAAAATTATGGGAGCAGTTTTATAAGCACTTGAATTTGGAGGTGATCAGAGACCTCCAAATGTGCAATACAGAGTAATTTAAAATTATTAGAGTACTTCACATTTTTTATAAGCTCTTCAGCTGGGAAGGGATCGGATTCTAACATCTGAGCTCAGGCAATGCCCGGTGAAGCACTACTCAGCCTGAGATGATTCTCTCTATTAAATCAAACCACTTTAATAATTTTAAAGTAATGTATGATGGGCATGCCCAGATCTCCAAATTCACTTTTAAATTAAAAATATTTTTCACTTCCAACCTACCAGACATTTAGACAATAAAGCAGCAATCTGCCCTTTCAGTTTTAGAGATCCAACTGCCCTCCTGCTTTTTAAAAAAAAAAAACGCCAAAATGTTTAATTTTTTTATTTTACAGTTTAAAAAAACTGGAGAACTTCAATAACCTATTTGTATCTGAAAATATTCGCATGGGCAAACATAGTTTCTTGTTTGGGGATAAAACACTTTTACATCTAAGACTAAGAAATAAATATCCCAAGAAGATTTTATATCTTTTGTTCTTCGCTAAAAGCAGTTATCATGCAAATTGAGAAAAATAGCATGGACTGTACTTGTATATTTTTTAAAATCACCATACCAGAAAGAAGATGTGATGCTGCAATTTCATACTCTTGGTTTCAAAGAAAGAACAACATGGTTGAATACAGGGAATATTCACCCATTCTGTATACACATGGCACACTCAGCCCTCAGTTGATTCAGATCTGAATAGAACTTTACCTATCCAAAAGAATTCTAATCTCAGAATAATTCCATTTGGGGCATGTTTAAGTATAGTTAATAAGATGCTTTATGCAGCAGCATGAAGGAGTTAAAACCTGATTTTGCTGGTTTTCTCACCGAATTTAAATGTATTTAAAATACCTGGGGTGGGGAATCTAGGAAATTTGAAAACAGGTGAAAAGTATTAAATAGTGTTAGTAGCTCCATTTTCTTCTTCCTCTCCTTCTGTCAGGAATGTCTTGTTTTGGCTAACTTCCAACAGACATTCATACTGAATCTATTGCAAAGTGATGACTTTGATACAAAGTTGTTCTTTGGCAGCACCTTGACATGTAACCTGTTGGAGAATTAACTAATGTGATTATAATCTGCAAGGGATCAGTGGAGGTTCTCTGCAAATCCACCAGTGTGGAAAGCATGCTAGAGCTGTTCTCAGTGATTCTCATTAAGGAACAAGATTGAACAACACATCTGCACTGCTCAATTGAAATGTTCCCTGGCTTGTCATGAACCTCTAGAGACACTTCATCTTTTACAACTGATGCTGCCTGCAAGCTAAAGTCTTCTGGATTGGAAAGGAAGAGAGAACATTTGAAAGTATTCACTCTTGCAGCAAGTACTTCCGTGAAGGTCTGCCAGGACATACAAAAGCCAAAGTAGATTTGTTTTGAACATCATTTCAATGACTTTTTTCAAAGGCTAGGCACTGAACACTCACTGGGAAATTTTGATATGATTTTGTAGTCCCTTCCAGGAAGAAAATTAGACTCTGGAATTCTGTGATTATTGCACAAACTCACTGGGCTTCTCTAAAACACTATCCAGTATATGAGAGAAATGACAATAAGAGACTCACTATATTTTTTCATTTCAAAATATCCATGTGTGTAACCCTGAAATTAAGATTACTGTCTCTATGAAAATATTTCTAAATTGAACCTAAGATATTTGAATTTTGTCCAAAGATACACAATACCTACTTCCACAGAAAAGTCTTTTAAATTAATAGAGGTTTATATTTGTCTATACAGTATGCTCAAATAACTTTGGTTTTCATAATTTCACCAAAAAACTTGGTATGGAGTATGAATTAAAGAAAACTGGAAATAGCCAGTTCATATGTGTTCCTTGAAATCAATCACTTATCTGTAATATCATAAAGTGTATGGTTAACTAGGATATTCAAAGATAATGTATGTATTGATACCTATAAATTAAAATGGTCTTTCAAGAAGTTAAAAAATGTAAGTAATTGTTAATCACAAAATACAAGAGTACAGTGAATTAGTATGTGCCTATTTTGAAGGAAAATTGAGTATAAATAGGAGAATAAGTCAAAAGGCACATCTAAGGATTCCAGCATGCTGCAGGCATAAATGAGAATTAAGGGAAGTTCTAACAACATTCCCCTCTACTGTGTAGATTGAGAGGCAGCTTATAAACAAAAAAAATAATTTAACTTCAATGAAAAAGATAAAAGTAAGTCAGGAACTGTAACCCATCACCTTTACAATAAATGGTTTTAAAAGAATACAAGCATTTGTCAAATAAAATTAAAAAGCAAGTCAGGTATTATGGCACAATGGATCTGCTAATCAATGTGACTTTTAAAAACTAAGTGCCTACTTGATAGAAAACGAGACTCATGAGAACACTACTAAAGAAGGAATTTAGATGAAAATATTGTTCACATACATGCTTGCTCCATGGAAACAAAATGAAACCTGGTATGTTAGGATGCTTGTCAATAGTTGAGTTTCTGATCTGCAATCATATTTTACTGTAGTTGACATTGCTTTCAGAATCCCTATATAAAGGGTACAGACGCAATATTAAATGATGATAATCTGAGTCTCTCATGTATAGCACTGAGATTAGTGCTGACACCTGGAAGATAACACTGCATAAAGCCAGGCACGTGCCCTGTAAAGACTAAGTGCATTTTTCAGATAAAATGTTTTCAGTTCTATTGCATTGTCCTGCAGCAGTCGTTAGGCCCACTTATGAGAGTGCGCTTAACATTCTTTTATCTGAGCCCATGGCTAAGTCAACGACAATTTTATTAACATTGCAGCCACTTTCAGTCTTTGCCTAATGATATGAAATGCCCTTTAATTCCTCATGCTTGCTCTATGAGATAATTCATGCAAGGGAAAGAGCATGATCTGTCAGATTATGGGAATCTGACTATTTTTTGAACTAAACTAAGCCTTTTGAAACATGAATTCCATTTGTGTTAGGTTGAAAACATAGTGGCTTTCTGCTTCAAAGGAAAAATGCTTACAAGCCATATTTGAAAGGCTCATAAGGGGTCTTACACATCAAATAACTCATTGCAAACAACATTCTGATGAGTTAAGTGTAGATTAATTAGAAACACACACATTGTTTTCCTTGGCTATACACATGGGTTTCAGAGTCGAAGAAAGAATATTTGACAAAATGTGTTTGGAGTTTTCATGACCCAGAAGCATAATAAGTAATTCAACATGTTTCTGTGAAACAAAGTATTTGTCTTTCAGTGATGTTTTGCTAGCAAAAACTTAATGAGCTTCTATTATAGAACACTGGGACTCCAACAGGTACTTCAGGGTGAGTTCATCAAATGTATCTGAAAGAGCATATTTCTCTGAGAAAAAGCTAATCATTATAAATGAATGTCTGTGCTACAGTGCTTTAAAAGGGAAAACCTAAATGGATAAGCATTTGTCTCTGCTCACCGCAGATCTATTGGATAATAATAACTAAGGTAAGGACCATTTCCACCCAGAAGCACTGAGGCACTGACTGCCAACTCCTTGAATAGTACTGGATTAAAGGAATTTGATACAGGTGACAGAGAAGCAAATACAACAGAAGAAAGCAGCAAGGAGCCCTCAGCCAATGCTTGGCTCTTCTGGCTGGGGAATAGGAATATGAAGATTGCAAGGCCCAAAGTCCAAATATCCAGATGCAACAACCAACAATTGAGACTACATCACCGTAAGAGGTGAAACGGTCACCAGAACCAAGAGACAACCCACAAAATGAAAGAAAAATATTTTCCAACTGGTTAACAGATGAAGGGCTTAATATCCAGGATATAAAAAGAACTTAAAAATGAACAGTAAGAAAATCAATAATCCAATTAACAAACGGACAAGCACATTGAACAGTTTCTTCACAGGGCAAAATTAAAATGGCTAACAGATGGATGGAGAAATGTTCAACATCTGCAATCATAAAGGAAATGCAAATCAAAACCACACTAAGATTCCATCTCACCCCAGTCAGGATGGAAGCCAGGAAGGAAAAATGAATCAGCACATGCTTCTAAGCATGAAGTTGGGAGACCCCTCAGACACTATTGGTGAGAAGGTAAACGAATGCAACTACTATGGAAATGTGCATGGAGGTTCCTCAGAAGGGTAATAAAAGATTTGCCCTACGATCCCACCGTACCACTTTTAGACATACAGTCCTGGAGACTAAACCCACAAACCAGGAAGACCTTTGAATATCTATGCTTATGACAGCAGTGTTCACAATAGCTAAGGGATAGAATCAGCTATCCAACAACAGATGAATGAATTAGAGAATGTGGTAAATATTCTACCATTTCATCGTCATGAGATACATGTGGCAGTATTCTGTTTTCTTGAAGAGATACATGTGGCGGTATTCTGTCTTCTTAATGAGAGCGTGTGCAGAGACCAGGTAAGTAACTTACCCAAACATCATTTCGAATGTGTTGAATGCAGAGCTGGGCTGATGCAATCCCAGAGGTGATTTGGTGATTTGGTTGGTGATTTATCAGTAGCCCACTTCACTATGCCAAAATACATGCCTGAAAAGAAAACTGATTGCTGGGCTGTTGTGTTGCTTTTGATTTGTTTTTTTTATAATTTTTACTTTTTCCCGGAGCTGTTCTGATCAAATATTTAATTGGGGGGTGAGAGACTATTTTGCTTAAGTTTTCTTTGTTAATATTTTAAAAAGGTGTAATTAGACCTCCTCACATCAGTTTTTCTTATAGATAAAATATGCTTTAACTATCATGAAAGCATCAACATAAAATAAGGCATAATGAAGTCTACAATGTTTTTTAAAAATTTCATCCAAGTAGACAAATATGTGAATGCACTTGATGGTATAAGAATTGTTGAGCAGGAGTGGACAAATGCAGTCCTAATATTCAATGTACATATATGAAGCTAGACCCAGGTAACTTAAAGGCATGGATGGAGTCAAGAGAATCAGGGAAGATGGTGGAGGGGTGACAGTGATCAGATATGCTGTGGTACCACTGTATACTGCACTACCAGGACTTCTTCTCAAAATTTTTATGACCTATTTGAAAGTTGTAATACACTAGCATATGGGTAAAATGTTTCTTTATATTATAACCTCCTGAAGCTTAAAATAGCAGCTTTTAATGCATAAATAAAACGTAGTTCTTCAACGTCTTTTTACACATTGCCTCAAAATCTGCAAGTGTCTCCTGAGTTTTGTCCAGAAATTTCCCAAGAATGGATTGCTCAGTCAGAACATAGGTAGTGTTGACTAAACAGTCCACCTTCATGGCCATCCATCTCATGTGGATTCTAGCTGTTTAGAGTCTACATTAATGCACATTCTTCAGGTTTCAATCCTTTCTGGAAACTTGTGGCGCCTCTGTGCTAATTAAACAAGGTGAAGATACAGAACTGGGTGTCTGATTCTAAGTCTAATGTGTTGCGCTTTGGTTGCAGATTACATCTTGAATTGATTACATGAGGAGTCACGGAAGACATATATGATAACTAATGTGCACAGCCTCTAGTTCCACAACAGCCAAGCATTCTTTCTACCTCCATCCTTCCCACAGCATCGCTGCAGGGAGGTAGATACTGCTATCTTTGCTTTTCCTACTCACATCCAGAGTAAAGATGTGGTGCAAAACCTGACTGATTAATAAGGGAAACTGCCACTTCTACTCAACCCCAACACTCCCTCAATTGTTTTCTTTGAAATGAATATCATAGGTCCAAAGTTCCTTCTTCTTTTCAAACCTGAGTCATCTTCCTATACAATTAAATACAGGAAACTTACTTTTAATGACACTCATTTGCCACTGACAAAATTAAAGGTACTGGGAGTATGAAAATCCAAATGCAATTGGGATCAAGATAATGACAATATACACATCACATTTTTCTTGAGCTCAACAGTTACATTCAGATATTTTTCATTCTCTCCAGAGTCAGTTATCATTTTGAAAACTGAAAATAAAAAATGACATTTTGTAATCATATTATTTCTTCTCCTCTGGAACACACTGCTTGCTTTGCTTGCCTCTTTTTTTTTTAACTTACTGTCTAAAACTACTGCTGAAATCAATACGACTTTCATGGTTGGGTACTGGCTTACTTAATTATGTGGTGGAAGACATACAGAGATGTGAATAGCGTTTACCTCCATGGCACTATTAGCTTTGCAGCAATGGTTTACTAACAGCACGCACCATTAATTTAGAGTGTGCACTGCACAAATAATGACAATTGATTTCTTTGCTTAATTTCTCTATAACCAAATGGTACACACTCTACAAAAAGCCCCAACTTAAAATTCCTCTGGAACTTTGGGTCAATTCTCCAGGGGGGAAATGGGTTGCAAGGTTGCATTTAAAATGTCATAAGCCATTGGATAGTTTGTTTTCATTCTTTCTAAAATACACCTAAGTGGACTATTAGGGTTTTAGCTGTTTTGGTAAATAATTAAAAACATTTCTTAAAATAGAAAATATACTCCACACATACATTTTCCAGGTAATTTGAGCCTAACATCTATCCCACAGTGATAGGAATGTGGAGCACATTCCTAAGTGTGGAAACATGTTCATCCTTCTCTGTGTCCTGAAGTCAGAATGATCGTATGCCAACAGTACTTAGTGAATGTACCAGCCTGGACCTAGTCAGAGCCATTCCCTGCCTTTTTCTTAAGCAATAAAAAGACTGATAATGTTAAGTTTTTGAAAAGTGCATACATGTAAGAACTTCAGTTGTCAGCTAATCCAACTGAAAACCTCCCAATATTGTTTATAAAAATGTGTTGATGATTAAATTCTGAGTTTGAAATTGCTTCACTTAAATATTGATTCAGCCACTTACAAACACCATCTGATGATATATAGAGGTGTTTCAGTTTCATTCATAAGGTAGTGAGTACATTATTTCTTGAACATTTTTACCCATTCCCATGTTTTTCTCCTACTTACCCTCCCCCAACACCTTCCTGAGTTGTAACATATTTCCAACATAATGTCTCGGTAATATCGCTGTCGAATTGGTTCACCCTTTGTCCTTTGTCTCATCATCTTGTTTTTCCCCTTTCCCTTCCCTAATTCAAATAAACAAATTAATGTATATACCAGGTATCAAAAGTAGAGTCTGGTTGACGTCACTTAATATAATTTTTCCCAGGTCTTTCTACTTCTTTATGAATGGAGTGATGTCATTCTTTCTGATGGAAGCCTAGAAATTCATATATATAGATATCTCTCTATATAGAGATCACATTACTTCACTTACTTTGATATCCTTCCTCATGTCTTGGTCCCCATTTCCCTCCCCCCCCATCTTGGTTTCCCCCCTTCCCTATCCAATTTCAAATAACCAAACACTCATATATACAATATATCAGATAACAAGGTGAAATACTGTAACAATATGAGATAGCCAAGGGAAAGCAAAAGAGATGAGAGATAACGTAGTACATTAAGGACAACAATATATCACATTTTCTGTTGCTCTCCAGCAACACTGGTATGAGAGGGATACCTAGTCCCAGTCTGAAGTCCCACCAAGCCGAGCGAGATGGCAAGTATCAATAACCCAGACCTCCCCCAACTACCGGTGAGAAACAACACTGAGCCAGGAGCTGTGTCAGCCATGAAAGTGCAGCAGATCTCTCTTTATTGCATTGGGCACTTAGTTAAATACTGTGGGGAAATAGGAAGGAGGTAGGAAAGGGAAGAGGAACCAATAGGATGAGGGACAAGGTGCTATCACTAAGGGTCAGGGCAAACTTTCAGGTACTGGGCGGGACCAGTGCAGGAAAGCTTTCGCAGCTGAGGACCTGCCCTAGGGGGTCAGTTGAGTCACATACACAGAAATACCTCAAGAAAGGTATGCGAGGAATGCCTGGCCAAAGCCCTTTAACGGCCGCTGCGCCAGAATGGTGAACAGGCCCCAGAGATGGCGATCAGGCCCCAACAATTTTCTTGACCCATTCATCTACTGAGTGGCATCTGCAGAGTTTATCAGCCTGCATTATCACAAGGCTATATCACAGGTAAAAAATATCCAAGGTTTTCTTGATTTTTATATACACATATTGAATACTTCAGAAAATTTTCTATGAAATTATGTGATGCTAAAACAAAACATATTAATTCATATATTTTGTTCATTATTAGTGAAATGGCCTGGATGCAGATATTCAAATACACTCATGTTAAAATTTTATGCCTTGAAGCCAGGTGCTGGTCACTCACACCTGTAATCCTAGATACTCAGAAGGCTGAGATCTGAGAATCGCTGTTCAAAGCCAGCCTGAGCATGAAATCCATGAGACTTTCCAATTAACCACCAGAAAACTGGAAGTGGTGCTGTGACTCAAGTGGTAGAGTGTTAGCTTTGAGCTGAAGAGCTCATGACAGTGCACAGGCCCAGAGTTCAAGCCCCATGACTGACTAAAAATAACTAACTAAATAAAAAACTTTATACTTTGATAATATTATACATTGTATTCATTATATTCATTATATCCACTGTATTCATTCAATATATATTGTATTCATAAAGTGCTTGGTTAAATGGCAACTGCTTTGTACAACTACTTAAAGATGCTAATTTAAAATTTTTTAAATGCTAAAAAAACTTTGCCCTGCTCTGAAAAACCAACCATGCACAAGAACAGATTACACAAATAATATAACCTACTATGTGAAAAAGAGAACAAAAATGAAGACATAATGACTAATAGAACATACTTCACACAAATCGACATCTCACAACACTAGAGGAAGCTTGCAGAAAACGTCTTAAACCATGCTTTCAAGAGCCAAACAGTACTACACTGAGAGATATAATTAACAAGTGAGAGACCATTTCTATTCCCTGCTAAGGGCAGCAAAAGAATCATTTAGTAGTATAGACTATAATGACATGCATGACTGGCCGACTTATTCTAAATATTAAAATTACCTCCTTAAATCTAATTCTCAGGCTCACAGGTAACAAGTACAGTTCCCAAGAAAAGAAGCAACATGTTCTAACACCCGGAAATAAAACAATTAGATTGGCAGCTAAGCCAGCTGTGAACACTACAGAGCAAGAAAAACAGATTCAATCAATCTCCTGCAGTGTGCTACATACAGGCCCTGAACCACAGAGACGTTTTTGACTTACATAACTGAAGGAATACTAAGGTGCGATACATGAATACTAACATGCAAATTAACACATACATTTAAAATAATTTTAAAAATCAACAAATGCATATTTTGAAGACAAAAGTGAGATAAATCAGAAATGTGACAATATTATTTTGTAAATAGCTAAATATTTATCATTTATTTTTGCAAAAGCATATATCAATTTTGGGCTAGATATAGAGCGGCTAAGAACAAGTTGGAATCTATAAAATAAAACACATAAACATAAGGGTCCTGAACAATACTCTATCCCATGGCTTGGGTTGTGGTTTACATTTTATTTGTTTCACAATTTTTAATATTATTGTCACATATAATAAAGCAAATTGTTCACAAAATACTAGTCACAATACTGTTTCTTTTGCCTACACTGTACCAAAATATGCCTAAATTAGTCAAGATGCTGGAAACATATGCCAGAAAAGATTTCTGGATCATATGGGCATGATAAGCATATAGGCATGTTAAAAAAAATTCTGTGCTTCACAATTCTTAGATTATGGTCTGATACCAAGTATGAAAATAAACTTACATGAATACTATGTCTCAATTTTTAACCAAGTATTAACAGACAAAATCATTTTAGATGAATTACTAATAGAATTTGAAGTAAATACTAGGATGCATGACCAAATACAACATTTTTCTTGTATCCAAGAAGGAAAATGAAAATACAATGATATGGTTTCCTTAACTCAGTCAAATCAGCTCCGCCTACAACCAGGGAAAGCACTGTTACCTACTGGCAACTCAATTGCAACTCTAGTCCCTCTCATCTGTAAAGAAGTATAGAAAGGTTCATAAATGCATGTGTCTGTACATTGCTTCATGAAAGCTCAGGCAAATAAAAGAGATCTGTATACTTAGTATTCAAAATTGACTGATATAGAGCTGTGGCTCAAGCAGTACTCCAGTCTTGCTTGGGAAAGCTAATGGAGAGCTGAGTTCAAGCTCCAGTACTAACATAAAATAAGAATAAAAGTGCAGAAATATGCTCAGAAAGACTCACAATGAACTGCCACCATATGTGGGAGTGTAAACTTGGTCAGCCACTAAGGAAAGCAGTATGGCAGTTCCTCAAAAGACTGAACATAGAGCTCCCCTATGACTCAGTAATTCCACTACTTGGCATTTACCCAATCGTCCAGAAACAAGGGCATAATAATTCCACTAGCACAACGATATTCATTGCAGCACTATTTACTATAGCAAAAATATGGAACCAACCTAGATGCCCCTCAGTTGATGAGTGGATCAACAAAATGTGGTATTTTATATACAATGCTGCTGTCAGAAAGAATGACATCACCCCATTTGTAAAGAAATGGAAAGACCTAGAAAAAAATCAAAGTAAGTGAAGTAAGCCAGACTCAAAGGAACTTAGGCTCAATGGTTTCCCTCATTTGTCATAACCAGTAGAAACCTTGGTCTCTCCTAGTGGAGATTTACAATAGAACAAAATGTAGATTCATAAGGCCATATAGGATGAGGCTAAATGAAAGGATCTCTAGGATATACAAACAAAAGCCACATAATGAGTGATTGTTGTCCTTAATGTACTGTGTTATCTCTCATCTCTTTTGCTGTCCCTTGGTTATTTCATATTATTACAGTATTTCACCTTGTTATTTGATATATTGTATATATGCATATTTGGTTATTTGAAATTGGGTAGGGAGGGGGGAAAACAAGATGAGGGGCGGGGTGGGGGAGGGAAATGGGGACCAAGACATGAGAAAGGGTATCAATGTATGTGAAGTAATGCACCTTCTATCTGGTGAATATAATGTAGCCCATCTATTAATTACAATAAAAATATATGAAAAAAGTGCAGAAATAAAAATATAGCACCTAATTTTGTCTAGCGATGCAATACAATAGGTTTCAGATATGAATTGGCATTCAACATCTAAAAACCTCAATCTGTAAATATTCTTTTCTAACCTAAACTGAGAAATGTCTGAAAGAAATAACCAATGTGATTTTTCAAAGGCACAGACATAGACATTCATTTTAAGTGAAAAATTGTGGCCACAGCTAATATTTAGAAATTAATCTAATTTCTTTTAGACTATGAGCTCCCAATGTGACATCAATTTAACTGTCTGACATTCATAACCACAAAATGGAATAAATAGCGTGAGAGGAGTTACGGCCTTTGCTGTTTGTAGATTGTGTGATGCTCTTCATTCCTTGGTATTTAAAATGTTTGCCTTAGGCATTCTCACCAGCCTGTTATGTCTGCTTTATTTCTTTAATCTCAGAATCTGGTCTGTAACAAACCTGGTTTGTTACCAAGCATCAGATGATGCCTGGTTTATTTAGAACATTTCCCTTCTTTGGGTAAAGTTTCCCATAAGAAAAAAGAATAAAAAGACAAAATGTTAAATCAAAAGCTTAGCCCTGAAAACATATTATAGGAAGATGGAAACAGATTTAAGAAGAATAGTAAGAGTAAATCAGTATCGTTCTTTGTTTAAAATATGGTTTGTATCTAAAGAGTTTGATATATGATAAACTCTATGCCTGGGTGCTCTTCCTGAGCACTTTATCTCAAGGCTAGTGCTCTACCACTTTCAGCCACAGCGCTACTTTCAGAAGTTTTATTTTTAGAAAATACATTTCAACATAACACCAGTCCTGAGCTCTTAGCCTGATGTCACTTATTCTGATGTCAGCAGACTCCTGGTCCTGACACTTTGTTTTTTGTTGTTTGGGTTTTTTTTTCCCTTGAAGAAAGGAATCATTAGAAAATTGTAGTATGGAAAAGTGAGAAATATCATCATTTCTCTCAAAGTGGGCTGCTTAAAAATTCCTGCTTTGGACTGGTGGCTTGACTCCTATTGATTATTCTGTGAAGAAAATATCTGCAAGAAAGTAGCAGGGGGTATGAGTAATTAAGACATCCTACCCTCTTCACACTAGCCAGTCATGAGCAGATTGTGAATTTAGCTCAGCCAATTTGAAAAAAGGGGCAGGGCCTGCTGCATTTGTGATAAAGAAAAAAGGAACCATGGTGTCAGGGGCTCATGACTGTAATCCTAGCTACTTAGGAGGCTGGGATCAGAGGATCTCAAACCTGAGAATGAGTATCTATGAGACTCTTATTTTCAATTCAATATCATAAAACTGGAAGTGGAGCTGAGCAAAACAAAAAATCTCAAGAACAATACCAAATCCCTGAGTTTAAGCCTTAGAACCAACACACACACACACACACACACACACACACACACACACACACACACGAACACACACACACACACACACACGAACACACACACACACACACACACACACACACACATATCGCAGTCTACCTACTCTGTGTGTTTGGCTTATGGTGCACCCTTCTGCAGAAATTAACTTTGCCTTGCCAAGTTCCTTTGGACTTGGTACTCTCATTAGTATATGACACCCCAACATCCTGAGCCATATCTATTTGCAAAACAAAGTAGAAAAGAAAGTCACCGTTCTGTCATCTCTGACACATCAGTAACACATAGTCAAATTACAGATAGTGCATGCACACACAAAGAAAAATGTTAAGTGTGAGTTTTTATGGACCAGAGGCATGCTGTATAGAATCTAAGGAATTCCAATTTGTGATTCAGTTAGTGAAGGAGACAAACATGAGGTGCACTTTGAAACATCACTGAAAATGGTGTGGAATTAAGCCATGACGCTTTAGTGTTAATGAAGAGGGTTTATTTTTTTTTCACTAGAGTCTCTCAAGATAAGAGCAGCTATCAAAGTGATAAGCTGTCCCATTTCCCGATAGCATGGTAGTGACGGATGATTCTGACCCTGGGAAAGAATTGTGAAGCAGCATTGAAAAGGTAATCTTCTGAGAAGGAAGGAATTCACTGATGACAGAATATTCCCACGACACTGACAGGACCCAAAAGGTTCAGATTTTACCATCAAGCTTTGAGTCAAGCTCTACTACCAACCTCTGCATTCTGGTACCTTGAACAGATTCCACAATATTACCGATTTTAGTAAGCAAAACCCCAGAGGATGTTAGGACATCAATTTGTTTTTAAATATTCCTAGAAAAATGAACAAAATAGATTCAGTCTCATTATTATATTTAACTTGTGGCAATTCTTCATCACTTCATTTACTTTAGAACTCTTCTGTAGGCAGCAGGTATCTTAGATGTGAAGATACATGACTAAATAGTTCCATGAATATAAAATGTAAATCAATGCCAATCCTAGGGAGAAAAGACACAGAAGTGGATAATGTGGAGATTAGGGAACAAGTTTTGAAGTACTTGCTTCCAGTGTAAGAGTAGAAGGTAATGTCACAGAGAACTTCTCATGAGCTATAAAAGCAAAAGCTCTGAATGTAGCCTACAAAGAAAGGCGGAGAGTGATTTCAGTCTAAATGAAAATTAGAGCACCTGGCAGTAGCTGATCTCAGCTACTTTGGGTATTTCTGTCTTTCTCTTGCTAGCCGTGGAAAGATCTGTATTTTACCAAGTTTACCCTGATTCAGGATGCACGGGCATTGAAGAAAGGAGATATTTGCAAGGGTATGGAAAACCACATTGAGTTCTACTGCTTGCTTGCCAGCCTTCATTTGGCATTAGGGTTTCCCAAGTTGTCAATTTAATCTGATTATGCAAATTAAATATTTATGTTGTCAAATTTCAGTGCTGATGTTATTAGATAGTCTCATATTAGAAACATGGCCATTACTAAAAGACAAAAAAGCAGATATATCCAGATGTATTAATACCACAGTAATTTGCAGTGTGCCTCTCATCTCTCAGATGACATACTATGGGTGAGATAAGTCCTCAGCTCCATGATTTCCCTATTGAGGTACAAGATAAAAATGTAATCAGCCGGGCATGGTGGCTTGTGCCTATAATCCTAGCTACTCAGGAGGCTGAGATCTGAGAATCAAGGTTCAAAGCCAACCTGGGCACAAAAGGACCTGAAACTCTAATCTACAATTAAACTTTAGAAAATGGGAAGTGGGCCTTGGCTCAAGGGTAGGGTGGTAGCCTTGAGCTGAAGAGCTCAGAGACAGCGCCCAGGCCGAGTACAAGATCTGTGATCCATAGAAAGAATAAAATGTAATTAAATGGTTGCGCATTACTAGTGTCTCTCTTTCTTCCCCTTAATCTGAAAGTCTCCTAGGAAGGAAGCATCTGGAATCTGTCATGGCAGAACACATGACAGTGAAACATCTGCATTCTCTGAACAAGAATTTTTACCATGGATAAATCCTCCATTCCATGACACCTTCTCTATTTCCAAAATAAAATACTGTGGCAAATATGAGTGAGTACTTGCTCTTTCCCATGTTTCTGGAATCATCCAAACCAACTCTGAAAGAGAAGCAGAGACTTTTGATCATTCTGAGACTTGATGGTATTGTTCATATTATCTCAGATCTCCTATAAAATACTTGTGTGGAAATTAAGCATTATTTATTTGTTTTCTTGTTTTGTTTTTTACCAGTCCTGGGCTTGAGCCCAGGGCCTGAGCACTGTCCTTGGGTTTTCTCAAGGATAGAGCTCTACCACTTCCAGCTTTTTTTCTATGTATGTGATACCGAGGAATTGAACCCAGGACTTTGTGCATGCTAGGCAAGCACTCTACCACTAGGCCAAACTCCCAGCCTCAGAAATTAAGCATTGTTTAAAGTCTAGCATATATTTCTCCTTGCTATTATACAAAACTATTCTTAATATGCTGTGAAATAAGACATCTACAAATTTGTTAATAAAAGCCTTTCAGTGGTAATTTTTCTGAATCCTTCTGGTAAAAACTGAACATTTGATGTACAAAACCAATGAAATTTACACTTGCTGGTATGGCGTCACAGAGTGATTGCTTCAGTATTTCTTTCCCTGAACTATCTTGGGCTTCAGATGATTAGAGAATAGTCTTATGTTTTAAACTTCCTGTCAACAATGTGGCTTTTAGCTGCATTGGACTGTGGACAAATTGCAGTGTAATGCATGTTGACAGTTTAATCACATGGGTTACTATCCTTGGTGGACTTTATGATCTAATACATCCTTATAGTTCTCTCTGGAGAATTGGGCTATAATTTTTTTAAGGCACAGAAAAGTCAATAAGCTAAAACAGTCGCAGTAAAATTTCTTCCTTGTGTATATTTTGGACATTTTCCTAAGAAGTAAATAGGTGCTACCCTTCTAAAATATTTTTCTGACATGACTTTTCTGTCTTTCCTTCTTAAACTGTAGCTTTTAAGATTGTAATGATGAAATTTTTATTAAAGTTACATTGAGATATAAAAGTCTTTTCCTTTATAATAAATAGGACTACCCCCCCTCCCCAATACCCTACTCCCAGGTCTCAGAGGCAAAGTTCCTTTTCAATAAAAACCTGTAATTGTGGCTTTCAAAAAAATCTCATTAAATATTTAGATATTTTGGAGCACAAGTGTTTTCTGTTGAGGCTTAAACACATTTAGACTAATTATTTCTAATGTTTTGACCATCGTACAAATACTTCTAGTGCTAAAAATCTAACAACATAAAAATAACAAGTTATATGCACAAAATTCTAACTCTAATTACTTTCAGCTGTTTCTTCTACCAATATAACCTAGGTGAAACAAACATATAAAGAAAAATTTAAAGCAATATATTCAGCAGTATTTTAAGAGAATAGTAGATTTTATTATTAAGTACGTGTTATTGTAAGTATAGTTATTACCTGATATAATATTATTTTCTGATACTTGAATCTAAATAAGTACAAGAATGCAATAAAATTCCCAGGCACATAAAACATACTATGACTCAGAATGAACAACTCTCTGGAACTATAGTGATTTATAGAAAGGAAAACATACCATACTTTTCTAAAATAGTCTCTTAAACTATACTATTTTTTAAAAAATACTAATTTATCATCTTACTCTAAGAGAAAAAATAGAAGCTAAAGAAAACTGTCTAAAAGTCATCACCTCCCACAAGAACTGCCCTTTACTCATTTTTCTGATTTTGAAAGGTATATAATTATGAGATACAGAAAAGCATGGTTTCTTGTCATAAAGGTAACATGGTGATGTTTACAAAATACTCCCTATGTCTCAGATACTATATAAAATGTTTTCAATACATCATTTCCTTTGCTCCTCTAAGCAACCCTGGGGTGCAGTATTTTATTACCATTTTATAGATCTTTAAGAGAGAGATCTGAATTTTCTCATCTATGATCAGAAGCAAACAGTTGGTAGGGTTAGGATTCCAACTGCGACACTCAGAACCTTGAACCTACCTCCTTTCTCACTCATCTCACAATTGATTTAGATTTGAAAACAAACAGACGTGGAGCTGGGGGCCTGGCCTGCTGTCAAGAGTGCTTGCCTAGCATTCATGAAGCCCTGTGTTAAAGTCCCCTGCACCACATAAGCAGAAAAAAGCCAGAAGTAGTGCTGTGGTTCAAGTGATAGAGCACTAGCCTTGAGAAAGCCCTGAGTTCAAGCCCCAGGATTGGCAATAAATAAACAAATAAATAAAATTAAAACAGTCAAATGAAATAATCAAATACCAAAGTTTTGAAGAAAACAAAAAAGACACTATGAGCAATACTAAATGAATTACAGATTACGTTAGAGATTATAAAACATTCACTAGGGTCATTTTAAGAGATGGATCATCAAAATGGTGAGACAAAGGACAAAGGATGAAACAATGTAACAGCCATCCTCCTAAGATCATAAGACAACATGTTGGAAATGAACTTTACAACTTGGGAAGGGTTGGAGAGGAGGGAAAGTGGGAGAAAAACAGGAGTAACAATGTTTGACAAGAAATGTACTTGCTACCTTATGTATATAACTCTAACCCCTCTGTACATTACCCTGACAATAAAATTAAATTTAAATAAAATAAAGAGAAAGTGAGATATACTATAGCATATACATATCATGCACATGAATGCATGTATATATATATGTGTGCATAAATGCACATCGATGTGTGCTCACTGGGGTTTGCACTTGTATACATATATGCTTATACACATATACATCTACACAATGAAATTTAATTTATCTATCAGAATGAGTCATTTGCAGGGAAATGAATGGACTTAGGAAAACTTATGTTAAATGAAGTAAGTCAGACCCAGAAGGACAAAAATTGCATGTTTTCTCTCAGATGTGAAGTTGGAACTAATTTGTAAGTACATATGTGAAGACAAATACACTGAAGAAGCATGATCCAAAAAAATCAGAGCACTGAATGTATGGTATACAAAGGGAGAATTCTACTGGTTTAACTTGTTAGAACAACTCACTCATAATCTAACAAAATGAATGTACCAAGAAGTTAGAAGTTGAGATATCAGAGAAGGTGAGGTCAAGGAGAGAGAGACAGGTAAATGAAGAGAGGAAGGATGGGAGAATGCAGTAATGATATTCAGTGTGCATATGTGAACATGGAACCTGGGAAAGTGAGGGTGCAAGGGATAGGGAGAGATGTGGGAGACAGAGAAAGGGGTGATAACCACTGAGCTGCATTGTACTCAGACACTGACATGTGAAACTCAAAACTGTTTGTAGAACTGAAGAAAAAAATTAAAATTAAAGAAAAAAAGGAATGTTCTCCATACAGAGCAGTATCTCTTATCCCCATCAAAGCTTACTCTTGTTGATTCTTATAATCCCATGCTATTTTAATCATCTCATAAAAATCCTTATTATGTTTTCTGGTGACAACTCAAACTGCACATGTAATCAAAACAAACATATATAAAATCAGTGCTCCAAGGTCTTGTGAAGACCCTGAGAGCTTCAGAGGGTGTGATTAAACGAAAAAAAATAAAATAAAATTCAATCATAGCATTGAAAGTGAACATAAAAATTCAAGTCAGGAGAAGTTACTGCCCTTGAGTTCTGGCCTACATTGAAGTTTCTGGTTCCAGTCCCTTTGTTACTTTTTCTAATTGTTTTGGCTCAGAGTTCTTATGTGTTCCTTCTCCCAGGGGCTCTGCCCATCGGGCCTGGAAGACACCCCAGTTGAGAGCAGAGGTCTGAGGATTACTGAAGTGGTTTTCTTTTTAATCACTTATGAAAACAGAGGCCAGCCAATCACCAGCGGCATGATTTGCTCCAAATCACAGAGCGTCTCAATTCCCTAGGGAAAGTCAAGGTCAACTCTTTCCTAACAATGTAGCATTTTGAGTTTCTCTCCTGCTTTGAGAGCCCCAGAGCTCTGGGGAGGGAAGGGAGACAGAAAAAAAAATATTACTTGAACACATTCATAAAGTGGAGAACACAGTGAAATCATTATCTTCCAGTCCAGAGTGCATGTCTACTCTCTTCCAGCACTTTGAAAATTCATTCATGCTTTGATTCCTGGTTGGTGAAGTTTAGTATAATCTCTACTCTTTCCTCTCATCACTTCCTCATTTTGCTCCTATGATGTTTGCAATCAGAAAGCGTTCTTTGCAAGCTAACAAAGAACAGAAGATGAAAACACTAAAATAATCTGATTGCATTGGTCCTTACCAAACTTTAATAAGTAGCATTTAAACAAATACTTTCCAGGCAATTTCAATAAAACAGAAAGGCTATGAAAGAGATGAAGAATCATTTCATTCATCTCAGTTTTATGCCTTGTCAGCACTTCCTTCTCTCCACTTCAAAAAAAGGGGAGGGGGAGGTCAGGGGGAGATGATTAAAAAACTATTTTTTGGTAAAGCCCAAATCCTGATAAAAAATACACACTCGTATCCATCTCAGCCACCCCACACTTACCTTCAAATAAAAAATAGCATTCTAGCACCTGACTAGTTTTGAATTGTTGTTCAAAGCCAGCCAGTGGAGAAAAGACCATGAGACCGTTACATAGAAACTAATCAAGTTTGTCTCCTGAGGTAAATCCAAAAAGCCTGAACTATCACTCCAGAGAGCATGAGCTTTGAGAAAAAAATACTTAGGAAAAGTGTTCTGGACCTGAATTTATGCCCCAGCATTGGAAAAAGTAAAGAAAAGGAGAAAAAAGAAGGAAAATGAAGAGAGGGAGAAATAAAGAGACAAAGAGAGAAAAAGGAAAAAGAAGGGAGGAATCTTGAGAGGAAAGAGGAAAGGATAGAAAGAGAAAAAGAGGATTAAAAACAAAGAAAGAAATCTGAAAATCAAACCAAATGTTCAGTTTTTTTTTCTCCTCTCTCTAAAGTATCAGCATCTGTAGTCAATCATGGGCTGAGGGCCAATCACAGTCACATTAATCCAACCAAGACGTGGGAATTGGCTGCTTTCCTCTGGGACTTACACCAAATGGTCTTAAAAGTAAGGAACTTACAGAAAGTCCCTGCAGTACACACCATGATTTGTGTTCATGACTCATTGCATTATTGATTTTTCTAAATCTGTATGTGTAGGGTCTCTTCTGGTTGTACATATGTCCTGACTCACTTGTTAATATGTATGAGCCTCTTTTGCTTTTCGTTGTCTTTTCTTTGTATTTTAATTCTTTGTTTGTTGCTCCCCTCTCCCTAAACTATAACCAATTCGATGGAAAATCATTTTCTTTTCTTAATCGTAGTCTTTGAATTCTTGGATTGATGTCTATGTCACACCCTTGTATGATGAAGATAATTTAAGAAATTTCAAATTTCATTATATATTTAAATTACAGTCCTAGTACATCTAATACATGCTACAGGTTTATTAACATACAAACTTCAGTTGAACAGTGAATAATAGTAAGTACCCTAACTTTGGTTGGAACATTCATAGTTCTTAAGAATATCTGAACATTTTTCACATCAAATTTTATGTGAAAAAATATACATGAGATTTGGGTGTGATAATACACAACTGTAATCCCAACTATTCAGATAAGAGAGGTCAGAGGAATACAGTCCAAGGTCAGCCCAAGCAAAGTTCTCAGAAGATGTTTGAAAAGTAAAACTGAAAACAAAAGGCCTCACCTGACAGAGCATTTGCCTAGCAAATGAAAGGCCCTGAGTTCCAAAATCCTGATCTTAAAAATAAAAAGTACATACGAGCTTAACACAGATACTTCAAAATTTAAAACAGTCAATACTCCAATATTTACTACTTATTGAGATACATGATTTTTTTTACTCAATAAGAAAATAGATGCAATTTGTTGCATATCAGTAAGTGACTTGGTTTATTTCTATAGAGATGTGTAATTTGAAACTCTGTCCTGTAGAAGACCCTGAAATCAGTGTTTCTTATAGTTATACAAAAGCAAGAAATCAAGAGTAGTGTGACATACAATTTTTTCTCCTAGGTCACCCAAATCAACTGAATGAATATCTGGTTGGAAAAAAATATGTGTGTGTGAACATATATACATATATGTATACATATATGTATGGATATATACATTTATTTATTTATTTATCTTCCCAAGGTTTGACTCATGGCTGAGTAATCTCTAATCTAATCTTTAGTGGAAAAAAAGAAGTCCCTAGAAAATATATGATAATGATTGTAATTAATATCACTCAATTAAATGATGAGATAACCTCCTAGTAAGGCCAGATCGTAAGGCTATGATGGTTTCTTTGAACAGAGGGGCTGTGTACAGTAAGAAACCAATTTGATTACAATTATAAGAGCAATTGCAAAGCCCTAAATATGTAATTGGCAGAGTTCTTCCAGGTTAGAAGTGCTAATCTCCAGTACACATAAGTCCTAGCTTGGCTTGTCTTGTTAGGTAAACAAAATGTGTCTTGCCTGTCATTGCCATAAAATATTAATGCACTGGAAGTCTCTAAACCTTGCTAAGCATAAGGCCTATTATTACACTTAAGAGCAAAGCAATCTAATAAATCGCTGGCTGTATAAAAACTAAGTCAGCTGGCAAAGACAGTAATCTCCCTAAGGGATAGTAACAACCTCATCTCCGACTACAGCAGCTGCAGTTCCAGAGAAATTATGTTTCTTCTGCTCAGTAAAAATACATTTGTGTTGAATCCTGTTACTTAAACTCTAATGGATTCATTAGGAATATTCATACATTATAAGTCATAGAAAATTAACTAAGAAAATCATCTACAATGCTGTCATGTAATAGGCAGGGTATTTCTTTTAAGTATGCATTTTAAAGGGTGAAGTCTGATAGGAAATCAAAATGCTTATTTTGGTATCTATTTTAAGAGAGCATGAACGTCATCTCATATAAAATAATCATGTGTGAATTTTGAGTCCTGATCTGCAATCCTCTACTGAAAGAAATTTACTTCTGATGTACCTATATCCATGAAGAATGCGAAGAAAATTCTATCATATTTAGAATATTAGGAGATGAAAATATGCTTTATCTAATTAAAAGTTGGGGGTGGGAAATACCTGTTTTGATGGCTTAGGAATGACAGACTTGAAATATACACAGGCAACATTGTGGACACCTCGTGTGTGTGTCTCTGTGTGTGTCTGTATGTGTGTGTCTGTGTGTGTGTGTGTGTGTGTGTGTACCCAATATATAAGAAGGAGAAAGCATCACTAAAAAAATTGAGTCCTTAAATAATACTGCTTATGATTATATCATTCTGAGAAAATTTTATCTATTATTTCATAGTAAAAACTTTAATGTAAGAGAAAGTACAAAATTACAATTTAATGTGCATTATTTTATCTCTTAGAACCAAATCATTATGAATCTGAAGCACAGACACCTTCAGTTCTGTAAAAGTAGGTATCAAAATTATACATTTAACTGATTGCACAGATAGCCATATCCTCCTCTCCAAATTCCTAGCTCTTATTTCATTTGTTCAGTCAGCATGTATCAGCTGATGATCTGCTTTATATTCAGTATAACACAAGTTGCAGAAGTTGCAAAGTCAAGATTCAGTGCTGAGCTTCAAAATGCCCACACTTTTGTTAAAAGAAGGAACAGAATGTATTCTTATCGATATTTTCATTTGGATAGTAGAGGTGACCTGCACAAGTGATATTTAATATGTAAAATAAAACAAAGGTATTTCTTAATTTTCTGGAATCATTTTAAGCTAGACTCCAAAAAAAGTCCACTATTAGAAAGACGGGCATACTCACTCAGACTGGTTCCCTTTGTCCTTGCTTTCCCAGATCCCAGGAAAATGCCATGTGACCTTAAACCTGAAGGAATGATATGCATACTTGACGCTGTGGTTCATTTTGTTGCCATGCCAGTCAAGTCCAAGTCTCTATCCATCCCCTCTGACTTTTGTTGAAGTATCCAGGGAACAAACTAGCACTTGATCAAAATGTCTTCCACAAAGCCATGAGGTTTCATTCTTTGTCTTCCTTCAAAATTTACAGCAGTATTTCCTGGAACCTTCTTTTTCTTATTGAAAATCACTACCATCAGAATCAGTTGCTCTGTTAGCCAAGTACAAGATGGTCAGTTCTTTTAACATTTGAACATAATGACATATTGAAATGTTGAATAGACCAAGAAGTCAGATGGGAAACCATCTAACTAGAATTTGTTTATTTATTCTGAAAGGAAAAACACTAACCCAAAGAAAGGCTGAATCAGTGTTCCATTCTCCAGAGACAAATCTCATACTCTCATAGGCAGCAGAAAATAAATAACATGGGTGATTCAACATATTCTTCATTATTTCCAAATTCACAATCCCTTACTCAGCTATGTTTATACCATCTATGCTCTAAAAGGGTACAGATGAATTTCATCTATGTCATACTTTTTATAGTCATATTTCTATATTTATGACAGGACATTTTCTCTCTTGGAAATTTTTAAATATGATATTTCAAGGCTTAGTCTATATTACACCATTTGTGAATTATCTTCTAACTTCTCTAAGCACAGAAATTCTTACTCTTACTCTTCACTTATATAGCATTTAGTCTTCTTATTAAATAATATTTGATGTTATGTTATTTGCTAACTTATTGACCACTTCTTTATACTATGTGCTCTATCAGATACTATTTTTTCTTTTGTTACTTTTTTGTAATTAATAGAAGGGTTACATTATATTCGCCAGCTAGAAGGTGCATTACTTAACAATCATTGCTATCCTTGCTCATGTTTGTGTCCCCATTTCCCTTTCCCATCCCCTCCCCTCATCTTGTATTCCCCCCTTCCCTAACCTATTTCAAATAAACATATATCAAATAACAAGGTAAATTACAGTAACAATATGAGATAACCAAGGGACAACAAAAGAGATAAGAAATAACATAGTACATTAAAAACAACAGTCACACCTTATATGTCTCTTGTTTCTATGTCTTGGAGGTCCTTTCATTTAGCCTCATCCTATATGGCCTTATGTATCTAGGTTTTGCCCTATTGTATACCTCTGGTAGGAGAGCCCACAGTTGCTACTAATTATGATAAATGAGGGAAATCATTAAGCCTATGTTCCTTTGGGACTGGGTTACTTCACTTTATATGATTTTTTTTCAGTCTTTCCATTTCCTTACAAATGGGGCAATGTTGTTCTTTCTGATGGCAGCATGGAATTCCATTGTGTATAAATACCACATCTTGTTGATCCCATCATCAGCTGAGGGGCATTTAGGTTGGCTCCTTATCTTTGCTATGGTAAATAGTGCTGTAATGAACATTGTAGTGCTAGTGAATTTAGTATGTCCTTGTTTCTAGACGTCTATCAGGTACTATTTTGTAGCACCTAGAACGACAAGGTCAGAAGGGCAAAGAGGAAAAACAGAGGGGAAAAAATTAAGTTTAAAACTGTGAACAGGCCAAGGTCTATGTTGGCTAATACCTAAGAATACGTGTTTATGACTCAAATAATCCAAAGAATTTTATAGGATAATCATAAGTAAAATTGTAGCAAGATATTTAGAAGAAATAGTAGCTTAACACTCTCAGATTGAAAGAAAATAAAAGCATAGATTGAAATAATAAATAATAGTAATCTGAACACATGAAGACAGTTCAACACTAAGATATGTTACAGTGAGAATAAGGACACTGGCCAGGAACGGTGGCTCACACCTGTAATCCTAGCTACCCAGGAGGTTGAGATCCGAGGATCACAGTTCAAAGCCAGCCCAGGCACTGAAGACCATGAGACTCTTATCTCCAATTAACCACTAAAAAACTGGAAGTGGTGCTGTTTCTCAAGGGATAGGGTACTAGCCTTGAGCTGAAGAGCTCAGGGACAGTGCCCAGGTCTAGAGTCTAAGCCACACAACTGACAAAAAAAGAAAAAAAGAAAGAAAGAAAGAGAGAGAGAAAGAAAGAGAGAAAAGAAAGAGAGAAAAGAAAGAAAGAGGAAAATTCAATCACTTAAAAAGAAGTTAGAACCAGATTGACATTCACATTCTCAAGGACAACATTATATTTATATAAGACTATGAGTTACATTTTCAAAGTGCTAACAAAGGCAAGTTAAACCAGAATTCTATTTCTAACTAATCATTTTAATTAATTTTGAGTGTGAGATAAAAATGTTAGACAAGTAAGGCTTCAAAGGTTTTATCATACAAAAATCCCCTTAGACATGGTCTCAGGAAAATAAAACTCCATCAGGCAGTAGATAAAAACAAATGAAAAGTACTGGTGACTATCAGGGAAATACATTATTACCTAAGAAAATCAATGAAGAAAAGAAAAGAGCTTAAAAGGAAGGAAATGAGCTGGGTGCTGCTGCTCATGCCTGTAACTCTAGCTATTCAGAAGGTAAGTCTAGGAAACGCTCATCTCCCATTAACCATCAAATGACCAGCGACACGACCGCTGGAACATCAGCCTGAGCAAATAGGCAAGTGAGAGTGCCCAAGCCCTGAGTACATGCCAAAGAAAGAAAGAAGAAAGGAGGAAGGAAGGAAGAAGGAAGGAAGTCAGGAAGGAAGACAGGAAGGAAGGAAGGAAAGAAGGAAAGAAAGAATGAGTGCTAGAGAAAGAGAGAGAGCGAAAGGGAGAGAGAAAGAAAGAGAGAAAGAAAGAAAAAAGAAAGAAAGAAAGAAAGAAAGAGAGGAAGGGAGGGAGGGAGGAAGGAAAGATGGAGGGAGGCAGGCAATCTCCTTATAACCATCAATATTCAGAAACACAGAGAGTATTGACTTAGTTTATTGCAGTAAAATTTGTGGATGTTTATAAAATTAAAATCTTTAGGGGAAAAAAGCCACAGCTTTAGCATAATCTGAAAAAAGCTTAACCACTTTTCAAGCCAGCAGAAGAAATTTCACTATATTCATTGAATATTAAGAAACTAGGGGCTGGGACGTTGTCTTAGTGGTAGAGTGCTTGCCTCGCATGCATGAAGCCCTGGGTTTGATTGCTTGGTACCATATACACAAAAAAAGCCAAAAGTGATGCTGTGGCTCAAGTAGTAGAGCACTAGACTGGAGCAAAAAGAAACTCAGGGATAGTGCCTAGGCCCTGAGTTCAAGCCCCAGGACTGGCAAAATAAATAAGTTAATAAAAAGGGAAATAAAAATACTTAATAAATTGAAAATAAGTAATGCAATGTCAGTGGTCAATCCCAATCTAAGACTTACAGAAATAAATGAAAATTTGTGTTAATTAATTGAAAGTCTCTCTAATAGATATTTTGTTCTGTTTTGTTTTGTTTATATAAGTTTAGCTTTATAATTGAGCTTGAAATTTGATATTGATATTCCTTCAGAAAATTAAGGCCCCCAAAACCAAATTCTCAAAGAAACACCATCCCAATAATAAGCGGGCTAAGGAATTTAAAAGAGATTTCTCTGGAGATGAAACAAGAACGGCCAATAGACACAGGAAGAAATGGTCCACATCTCTGGCCATGAAAGAAATGCAAATCAAAACTACATTGAGATTCCACCTCACTGCAATTAGAATGGCCTTCATCAAGAAAACAAATAATAACAGATGGTATGGGGATGTAGCCAAAAGGGAATGCTACTACACTGGTTGAACCACCCTGGAAAGTAGTATGGGGATTCCTCAAAAGACTAAACATAGAACCCTATTGTGACCCAACAATTCTACTCCTGGGCATTTACCCAAATGATCACAAATGAGGCCATAGTAATGCTACTAGAACAATGATATTCATTGCAGCATTATTTACCATAGTGAAGATATGGGACCAACCCAGATGCCTCTCAGCAGATGAATGGATCAAGATGTAGTACTTATACACAATTTAATTCTATGCTTCTATCAGAAAGAATGACATTACCTCATTCATAAGGAAATGGGAAGACAGAAAATATTATATTAGATGAAGTAAGCCAGACCCAAAGAAGCATAGGCTCCATGGTTTCTCTCATTTGTAATAATTTATATATGCCTAGGAGAAGTTCACATCAGTTCAATAACTATGTACATAGCCATATAAAATGATGCTAATCAAAATAAACTCCAATATGTGGAAACAAGTGGTGATTTTCTTTATTGTTTTTCTATTTTTGTGTACTGTTTGCAGTTGTCTTTTGTCCCCCCGCCCCGTCCCTCCATGCAGGTTTATTCCCTGTAGTCATTGTTTTTTATTCTGGTACCCTTTGTCCTATATATAAGTTTATCTGATTTAGAGACGGGAGGGATAAAGTGTGAACCAACGCAACAGTTATCTTCACTACACATGATGTTGGAAATGAACTATACAACTTGGACGCAGTGGAATGTTGGGGAGAAGGTAGGAGTAAACAAGAAAGAGGGTAGCACTGCATATTAACTTACATAGGTAACTCTAACCCCTCTGTATACCATCTTTACAATAAAACATTTTTAAAAGTAAAATAATTCTAGAAAAAAAAATTACCTGTTTTTCAAAAACTATATGATCTGAAGATGGTATGTGCACATGTGCTGGTGTGCTATGTACGATGTGTTCAGTGTGATATATGGCTAGTAGTGATAGGTGTGTTGGTATTGTGTGTGTACGTTGTGTGTTGTGATTAACTATTGTAGATTGATCTCTGCCTTTGGAGCCCAGAAATCCCCTCTCCTTTACAAAGTTTTTAAATATTCTCTAAGATGTAAAACATGGCTGTGAAAAGCCCAGTCAACCATAAAGCAGAGTAGAAGTGCTGCAGTTGTGAGTGTGTGGTGGGAATTTGAGGAGGAAACCAAATCCCAAAGCACTATTCTAAGATGTGTATTTTAGTCAGGCAGAGGCATAAATATGGAAATGTAATGTCATGAGACAAGAAAAAGTAGTGTGATTGATAAAGATAGTCACAAATCTAGTTTTCTATCTAAGGATGTCCTTCTCATACTCACAGTCATGTGTCAAAGTTGCCCATCTCTGAGCAGCTGTATGCCTGGATCCTGCTCCCTCCCTTAGGCCCCTAACTCCAGCCATGTTTTATCCCACTGAGATTCACTAAGTAATCTGCTTAGCTTTCCTGCCTCTTACCCTCATAAACCTTTGCATCCAGTGTAAAGTTCACGTTCAGTCTCATCACCACTTCCACACATATCCTGCCCATTCTACTTCTATCAAGCTTATCCAAAGAAATGAAACATTGTAAAGCTAACTACCAACCATACATGATGCTCTTGCTTTTGTAGCTAGGTATATGGAGAGAATTCCAGAGTGTTGGGCTCACATTTATAATCATGGCCACTAGTTTAGCTATACTACACTTCTTGATCTAAGCTCTCTGACTCTTAGATCAAATCTCTTGGTTTATCTACTACCCTCTATATATCACTACTTTCTCATCTTCATCTTAAACTTCCCTACAGTTTCACCAAGGAAAGCAGAATGTCAAAGCATACATTTCAGCCAGATGCCAGTGGCTCACATCTGTAATCTGAACTACTCAGGAGGCTGAGATCTGAGAATCACAGTTCAAGGCCAGCCCAGGCAGAAACATCCATGAGACTTTTATCTCCAATTAACTATCAAAAAAACCTGGAAGTGGTGCTGTGGCTCAATGGACGGGTAGAGTGGCAGCCTTGAACTGAAGAGCTCAGGGACAGCTCCAAGGCCCAGAATTCAAGTCCCATGATTGACAAAGAACAAGTTTCATTGATACTTCAACCCACCTTCCATATCTCTCCACATAGCTCCACATATGTCTACCATAGCTTCTCCTGTCCCTCTTGCCACTGGGGTTGAACACTCAGTCCAATTTGAAGCCAGGAAGATCCAGTCATGCAACTGATCTACATCTCTCCACTGCTCCAAGGCATGCAATTTTCCCTCATTGTCTTCCCTCCTGCTGTGTCAAGATTTCCAAACTCAACTAGGCCATTACTCTCACATAAAATCATCCTAAAGTCTCCCAACCACAGAATATCTTCCAGATTCCATTCTCTCTCCTCTCCCACCCATGAGGACATTCATCTGTGAATTTGAAGCACCTTCTCCCTCAATTTTTTTTTTTTTGCCAATCCTGGGCTTGAGCTCAGGGCCTGAGCACTGTCCTTGGACTTTTTCAAGGCTAGAGCTCTACCACTTGAGCCTCAGCACCACTTCCAGCTTTTTTCTATGTATGTGGTACCGAGGAATCGAACCCGGGTCTTCATGCATGCTAGGCAAGCACTTTAACCACTAGGCCAAACTCCCGGCCCTTCTCCCTCAATTTTTCACATCACTTTTCAAAAAGTCTATTTCTTTCACTGCTAAAATATTTTTTTAATCCTACAAGTTGTACAATATTGTCACCTACCACTCTAAGGATGCCATCTAGAAAATTCCTCAGAACAGTGTTTAATGTCATGGCTTCACTTCTCTTTCCACTTTCTCCAGATTCTTTATTCTGTATTTTGTTCAATCCAACAACCAGTTCTCATAGTATTTAAGCATTCTAGTAGCATTTAATGTTTGGTATTTAAGCATCTGAAAGTCTGGGTTCAGTCCTTCTGTGAAGAGGACAATATTTTTCCCCATACAACCAGGCATACACAGGCACATGAGTCCATTCAAGTACGGACACACAGGCTCACCTGCAGATCCTACTACCCTGACTCTTTGCCGTAGCAAACATTTCCATTCGTCTATACTTATCTGTCCTTTGCTTTATTATTACTCTGACTCCTAGCATTGAAATATAAGTTCTATAAGAAGTCAAGTAATTCTTTTTAACAGCATTAAATCATCAGCACTTACAGCAGTGTTCAACTACAGTAAGTCTTCAAGAAGTTTGGTTTTAGTGAGTGAATACTGAGTAGGTAAAAGCAAGATTTAAATGTAGTAAATTTACTAGAGGATAAAAATAGATATTTACTTGGCAGTGGCAAATCAAACAGGGTATCAAGCTAAAAAATGAATATTCCATACATATATTTATTCATTTGTACTATATATAACTTATCCCAGAATTGATTAGAGGCAGAGGATATGTATATAGTATTACAATTTATAAACTGAGCGTAGAACCTTCTATTTCTTATGAGAGAAAGAAATGCATTTTTATAAGCTATGAGTTATCATTCAAAAGGAGGAGGACAGAATAGACTAAAAAGTCTTTCTTTAGAAAATAAAGGGCAATCTGTCTGGCAAATATCATGTAACCCTTTTACTAATTAAATAAAAAAAATAAAGTTTTCATCAAAAAAAAGAAAATAAAGGGCAAATAATTTGTTTTGTTTTGATGCATTTTTAAAAATATACCAGTGTTTTTAGAAATATTAACGTCAAGGTATATTTCAGTTAATAGAAAGCAAAAAAAAAATGTGTGCCTGTACTGAGGCCTGAACTAAGTCCTCATACTCTTGCTTGGTTTTTACACTCAATACTAATGCTCTATATCAACGTAAGCAATACATCTACTTGTAGCTTTTTTTTTCCCTGTCCTTATGGGGCTTGAATTTAGTACCCAGGCACTGTCTCTGAGCTTTTTTCCTCAAGGCTAGTGCTCTACTACTTTGAGCCAGGTCTTCACTTCCAGCTTTTAGATAGTTGACTGGAGATAAGTCTCATGGACTTGCCTGCCTTGAGTAGCTAAGATTGCAGACATAAATCAGTTCCCAACTCACTTTCAGCTTTCTGCTGGTAATCAGAGTCTTGTGTACTTTTGGTCCCAAGTTGGCTTTGAATCTTGATCTTTAGATCTCAGACTCCAAAATAGTTTGGGATACAGATGTGAACCAAGAACACCCAGCCAAAATAATTCTTGACTTCAATAGTGATCATCTGAACTGAGCTTCTACTCTCTTTGATGTACCTAAGCTTCTTACCAGTTATAGTAGATCAAAGGACAACTACCCACTTACTCAATATATTATGGAAACTTGTATATAGTGGGAAAAAAGACATTTTAAAACATTTTACTTTTGCCAGATTAGCATACAAACACAATTTCACCTCTCTGTATTTAAGGTTAATCACATTAGTCAAGACAGGCTAACTTCTTTACCTACTTCATTTGTCTAACAGGGTTTTTTTTGGTGTGGAAAAAAAAAAGAAAGACAGCTTTTAATTCCCTGTAAGAAAGTAATTTTGATGATGAGATTGGCTATAGCCTGGAACAAGCTTTCCAAGGAAGTAGAGAACGCTTTGAGACCATTAAAATTAAACCATACAAAACAGAGGAAAATGTGCTATAGTTCAAGGGAAAATGCTGCCTCTATCCCCTGAGGCTGCTGCAGAAAGCTGAATAGGCCTTTTCAATCTCAAACTATTATGATTCTACGTAACTATTCTGAGAATAGATGAAAGGAGTGGTTTTTCTATCCATGTTGAGCTTCTATTAGCCCCTTGAGGAAATAGAGGTTTTGTAAAAGTGTGAGTTCTCTGTGTGTTACTGAAATGACCTTGTTTAATTTCCTCATAAAATGGCAATCTAATAATAGCTACATGCCCTAATATTAACAAGGCTGCAAAGTTATACAAGTTAGAATAATTCTCTTTTGCTTGGACAGCAAAATCCTTCAATGTCCTTGACTTTCTTTGCCCAATCCACCACCCTTTACAGTCTATATTTGCTCTTTAATATTTGATTTCCCATTTCCCAGTCACCCCGATACAAAGCTGCAGTGTGAAGCAGAGATTGAAAGGCGAGCGAGGACGTGGCTGCCACCCCACCATGAGCAAGTCCACTGAACTGTAAATCTACCCTGCATTTAATTACTCAACGAGACGGCACAAGAATAAGGTCTCCAGAGTGTTCTACTCTCCTAAATGATTGAGTCTGCTGGCAGTAATAAGCTTTGCTACAGCTAAGCCAAAAGGTTAAAAGTATACACAGAACTTCAAGGCAGGCATTGTTTGGAAATAGCTGCAAAACCAGAAGAATTACAGAAGCTTCTTTTAAATGAACACCTCAGTTGCAAAACCTTCCATTTAGGAAGGAGAATGTGGGCAGGGTGGGGAAGAAAGGGTGTCCTCAAGCAAATTTACAAGCAGTCAGGTCAGTAATGGGATAGAAAGTGGGTCTTTCCCTTTGCCAACTTCTACCACATTAACTGGTATTTATACAATGATAACAGAAGATGATGGGACTTGTGAGATGAATAAACAATTCCCAATTAGAGCAGCAAAATGAAACTGTTTTCTTTCTGACTCATTACAGAAGGCAAATGGGAAAGTGACAAATAGACTTTGTTCTCCATCAGTGATGGGAGGGGAATGTATGTTGGGAGCCAAATTTCCAAAGTCAGGCATAATGGGCTTGCCAGCAAAACTGTTCACACCCCCACAGAGACCATAAAGCCCTACAGCTGTAATTTCAGCAACACACATGTGTATAAATCAAGTAATTGCACACCTAACTAACCACTTGAGGCTGTGTGCCTGGTTTTTCTTTTTTTCAGGTGCCTGAAGCATTTGAGATATTTGGCTTTGAAAACAAGGGTTAGCTTAATTCACAGGATATTATCGAATTCAAGCTGACTTTTATAGACAAATCTCAGAAAACGAGGGTTGACATACAGCATTGAGCAACAGCCATGGGTGTATCGTATATACATTAAGCAAGGTCCTTGCAGTAGAATGAATTTTTAAGTACAGAAACTAACAATTGAGGTTAATTAATAAGCAATACATTAATGAATTATAAATAAATTGACAATTGAGGTGAATTAATAAAATATATTTCCAGAGTAGAAATAAGTAATACTATTTGACACATTCTTGATATTTTTTGAGTGTGTTTGTGTGTAAGTATGAGAGAGTAGAAAAATGGAAAGGAGAGATTGAAAAGGCTAGGAAACTGTGTTCCTCTGTGTGGTAGTGCAATAAGGAAGAGACGGTACCTGGGTTGTAGCAGGTAGAGCAACATACAGGTCCATGTTTCCATTCTGCTGTGGGAAAGACTCCAGAAAATATCCACAGAGCATCCAGCTTCCCTGGACAGCATTATGACAACATAAAATCAGCCTTAGACTGAGCTTATGTTGTTGTTCTTTAAAAAGACACCAAAGTTTGAGAAACTCTAGAATGGACATTTTCACTATTTGTGCTCCAAGTGAGTTTTGCTGAACCAGTTCCTTTCCCATTTTATCCCAGATCTACCTTCCCCTTTCTGCAACTCTTTTTTTAAGTTCTTTTTTTTCATTGTAAATAATAGAAGGGTTAGTTATATTCACCGGATAGAAGGTGCATTACTTTATTTACATTGATAACCTCTACAACTCTTAAGAGAGAAAAAGATTCATTTTTACAGAGACAATGAAAGATCACAAACCAGCACATTTCTTAAGGATGAATTCCAAAACTCTGTAGCAAACAAGAAGGTACTTTATGCAGTGCCCCATTTTACCTATTTCATCTCTAAAGCATATACTATTACAGCTGCCCAACGAAGAATTGATGGAGTTTGTAAACGGGCTGAGAAATTCTACAACAGCGTTCTTTGCATATGATTCAAATGGTACTACTGAAAATAACTAGGATCATAGATTTTTTTTCAACTTTTAAAAAACGAAGGCTGCATGACAAATACAGGTAAGTCAATCTTCCAGCAAAATATCCCATAAAGATAATTCTTGAGACAAAAGCCAGTAATCCATATGTACGAAAGAAAAAGAGGACTCTATGTAAGAATTTCATCTAAAACAATTTTTGCAAAGTCTCACTGGTCTTTCCAGGCCAAATTTCCAATAAGCCTTGTTTTCGCAAAGTAATTATCAAAGAAACTCATTCTATCTGCCTGTGAGGCTAGCCAGAAATAACATTTCAAGGTGACAGCCACAAAATTTAAACTCTTCTCCTTTAATGACTCACAGACTTTTTATTATTATTAAAAACTTTAATCAAAGGCTTGATTTTTAAGACCTGTAGAACTGGCATGCTACTTTTGCTTTGTTATCAAGAAATCTGCAGATGTATAAGGTGTTTATGGCCTATTAAAGAGCCATTAGGCCATAAAAATAATCTACCTATAAAAATGGTGAGGGAAGGTGAAACGTACAATGACTAAATTACAATGTGATCCCTGTATAAAGGCCTGGTAGGAAAACCTATTGATTTATTTTCCATTGAACAAACATGTTAAGTTCCACATGGATTAATGGGAGAAAAAAAGCTTTATTAAAAGGGGAAGTATTACAAAATAAATGCCTACCACAGGATATGCATTTAACATCCTATCTGCATACCAAGAAGGCAGAGAAGAGCATATAGAACCATTACCATCAACCCTTTTATTTCTTACTATTCTGCTCCTTTCTTAAGGATATACTTGAGATATTTTAAGTCTGATTTTTAAAAACTTAAAATATGTAGCACTTTGAACATCATAAAATTCAATGTCTGGGAAGTGGAGCTACAGCTCAAGTGAGCAAAACTGCCAAGATTAAGCACAAGGCCTTGAGTTCAAGTCCAGTACTAACACAAATATGTGATATTAAAAAATAGTTTAATGAAGAGAGTGAATTATCATTTACCCATTCAAACTGGCCCTGACTGTATGAAATGAAACCAGACCTTGAACCTCTTCATAACCAAATGCTAGAACAATCTCGTAGGATATTAATGGAAAACAGACTCAGAAACTCATGTACTAGAACATATGTAAGCATCTCCTAAAGCAATAATTCTCTACCAAAGTAAAGAATTTCCATGTTATGGGTAGGAGGAATATCACAAATTAGGGGGTTAATAAATCAGATAAAAGTACAAACTACAGTTAAACATTTATTAATAAGTATATAATAATTATATACAGCAACTAATACATACTAATATTGTAAATTAATTTTAAATTATTATAGCCTAGAAAACTATTTAACTTGAAATTCATTTACTCTTTAAAAATATATTAGAGCAGAATCAAGATTTCTTCAATAATATATCACTCTATTTAATTCTATGGCCACAATTTTTCTCATGATAATCTGAGAAAATAATAATATTATACACGTGTAAATGTATGAAATCTTTTGTGGCAGGAGAACAGGTAAAAATTAGTTCCCCAAAGAAAACATGACATTATTTTCATCCTGTTAAAGGGAAAATGAATCAATGAGCAGATTAATACAATATTGTTCTAATCTGTATAATATTACTCGAAGTCAGCTGAAAAACCTTGTCTAGCAAATTGAGCTAACAGAGAGAAAGGAACAGAGATATATGAGAATGTTCTGTCAAATATTTTTGTATTCCATCCATACCCACAAATATATTTGAGTAATCTACTTTTATCAATTTTATATTCCAAAAGTATTTCTTTAAATATGATTCCTTCTAGGGGCCGGGAGCATGGCCTACTGGTAGAGTGCTCACCTAGCATGCATGAAGCCCTAGGTTTGAATCCACAGTATCACATACACAGAAAAAACTGGAAGTGGTACTGTGGCTCAAATGGTAGAGTGCTAGCATTGAGAAAGTCCAAAGACAGTGCCCAGGCCCCAAGTTGTAGCCCAGGACTGGCAAATATACATATATATATATATATATATATATATATAGTGATAGAGATAGATGATAGATAGATAGATAGATAGATAGATAGATAGATAGATAGATAGATAGATGATTGCTTTTAGCTCAGTGCTGTGGATCAAGCCTGTAGTACTAGCTAGCTAAGTGGTTGAGACCTGAGGATCATGATTTGAAGTCAGCCTAGGCCGGCTTCAAAGTCCATGAAACTTCTTCCCCTAATTAACCAGCAAAAAGCTGGAAATAGAGGTATGGGTCAAGAGATAGAGTATCATCCCTGAGCAAAAATGTCAAGCAAGTATATAAGGCTCTGAGTTCAATCCCCAGTATCAACACAGAAAAAGAAAAGTAAGTTTATGAGATGGCCTTTTAACAAACAGCGGGATGTGCTGGTGAGAGCCTATTAGCCCCACAACAGAGCAGGCACCGTAGTTGAGCGTGATGGCCTATGCAATATGCATAGCAATGGCCTCCTACTCCTTATTATAAGGTGATTCTGACCAGTACTCAGGAAAACACCCTCTTTACCAATTTCCCACTGCAGAAATCCAGTGTAACTATATCTCCTGTGACCACTTTCCTTCCATTTCTGCTGCTATTCAGTTAAGTTTCAAAAAGTATGTGTGTGAAACAAGACTATCAAGTGGCAAAGACCATTACAACTTTTTTGGATGTGTTTAAGTGTGAAAAGAGAAGGACCTCCAGGATATAGAAACAAAAGCCATATAATGAGTGACTGTTGTCCTTAATGTACTATGTTATCTCTCATCTCTTTTGCTGTTCCTTGGTTATCTCATAGTGTTACAATATTTCACCTTGTTATCTGATATATTTTATATATGCTTAACTGGTTTTTGAAATTGGATAGGGAAGGGGGGAAATCAAGATGAGTGGAGGGAGGGGTAGGGAAATGGGGACAAGACATGAGAAAGGGTATCAATGTTTGTGAAGTAATACATCTTCTATCTGGTGAATATAATGTAACCCTTCTATTAATTACAATAAAATATATGGAAAAAAATAAAAAAGACCACTAATGATATAAAAAAGAGAATAACCGAGTATTTTCTTAATCATCCATCCATGTGTTGACTGAAGCTAGTGGGAACAAATCTGAAGCTGGTGAGACTGAATGTGAAATACTAAAGGCCACAAAAAGAACATGGCATTTTTGTGGGCTGTTTACGGAATTACTATTCCAAGAGTCACAGAGTCCAGTACCAAGTGGATTTTGTTTACTGAGAAGGAAAGGAGAAATGAAGAACTTGAAACAGCAAAAACTGCAATTATACAAACTGATCTGCACACATTATGATTGGTGGATAAAAATAGTTTGTGAATCCAAAAGTCATGTTAGTTGTTGCTCTTTAGTAGTTGCAGGCACAAGGGAATGAGCAATATTCCAAGATATTGTGGTTCTTGTGGTTTGGCTGTGTCAAAAGGTATTCAGTTAGGGATATATATGAACCTTCTCTTCCAATGATTCCTGCCACTCTAGGGTGGCTCTGACCCAAAGTGCAGCTATCCTGGGAACTCAGCTCACTCTAGTGTTAAATAATGGGCAGAGCTGAAAAAGAAAGGAAAAAGAGAAAAGCAAACATAGCTTGAAAATCACTCTCTTCATGGAACTTATGTTCTAATTGAAGAATGAACTGAATAAATATATTGTGATATATTTATAAATAATATGAAGGCAATAGGAAGGCCTTTATTTATTCACAACAATGTGAATAAATCTCATATGCACAAATTTGAATACAAGAAGCTGGAAACAGAAGAGTCCATATATGTGACTCTGTTTGCATAAAGGTCAAGGGAAAAGTTGTGGCCTTATTTTAGAGGTCAGGATAATATTTACACAAGACAAAAGAAGAGCTATAAAAGGAAGGAGTACAAAGGGGATTTGGGCATCCATACTCTGTTTCCTGATCATGTTACATATAAGTGTTTACTTTCAAAAAATTCATGCAGGGGGGTGGGAATTATGGCCTAGAGGTAGAGTGCTTGCCTAGCATGAACAGAGACCTGGCTTCAGTTCTTCGGTACCACATACACAGAAAAATCTGGAAATGGTGCTATGGCTCAAGTTGTAGTTAGTCTTGAGAATACACAAGGACAGTGAACAGGTCCTGAGTACAAGGCCCGGGACTGTCAAAAAAAAATCATGGAAAAATACATTCATGATTTGTACACTTGTCTATAAATAGTTTTTACATCAATTAAAATTTATATTTAAAAATATTGTAGGGAAGGGAAACCATTGTTCAAGAAGTAAAGATGTACCCACTACCTGATGAATATAACTGTAACCCCTCTGTATATCAACCCGACAATAAAATAAATAGACAAAACATTATAGGATGGTAAAAGAAATATGTACTTATATGTAAGTATATAAATATATAATAAATACATATCATATATAAATATGGTTTATATTATAAAATATTATATAATATATAGTTATACTTTAAATCACAGATAAGAGCTAATAACCATACCATAAGAAACAAGTGAGGGGGGGAGGGTAATGGGGACCAAGACATGTGAAAGGGTATCAATGTATGTGAATTAATGCACCTTTTATCTGGCAAATATCATGTAACCCTTTTATTAATTACAATAAAAAATAAATAAAATAAAATAAAATAAAATGCTTAAAAAAAAAGAAACAAGTGAAAATGTGAGGTAACTGAGCACCACTCAAAAAAGAAAAAGCAAGGGCTTCCACCATACTTTGTTTTGTATTATTTGCGTTTTCTTTTTCTTCTCAAGTTTTATTTGCTCGCATCAGTTAGCATGTATACAATGTACATTACAATTGTTTGCTTTCCTTTTCTCTAACACACATAAAAATTCTGCACCTTCATTAGTTTTCAGGCTTAGATTTTTATAAGACCTCAACTTGAATGATGTATACAGGAAGTAGTTCAAGAAAACTCATGCTCAAGATGGAAACCCCAACTTGAATTGCTCACTTGTATAAAATTAGCAGAGACCTCTCTTGGCATTAATTAGGGTTGTATTTATGCTCTTATCTGAGGCTAATGGAAACGAAGTGTATGTAGAAAACAAGGTAGTAAGAAATCAGTGGTTATTTTATTATGGAAGTATATTAATACAAAAATATGTATTAAGGTTGCTTTTTTCATATATTTTTATTGTAATTAATAGAAAGGTTACATGATATTTGCCAGATAGATGGTGCATTAATTCCCATACATTGATACCCTTTCACATGTCTTGGTCCCCATTTCCCTCCCTCCCACTCCACCCCTCATCTTGTTTTCCCCCGTTCCCTATCCAATTTCAAATAATTAAGGTTGCTTTTAAGACAGCTCTAGCCATATCACAAAAAGGAAATGACAGGTGGAGATTAATTACACACGGATACACACACACACACAAGCGTACTTTAAAAAACAAATTATCTGAGTGTTAGTTTTGTATGATACCTGCTGCAAACTGTTGACAATCAAGCCTAGGATCTGGATATTTGAGTGACAGAATAACAATGGAGACCAAATATACAGCGTTTAGATTTTTATATTTAAATTAAGACAGTGAACAAAATAAATAAGACACACATGGGATGGGAATACTTTGATAGGCAAACCAGATTAAGAAAGCACCTGTAACAGGTACTTTGCATAATGACAAATTTCTTTGTCTTCCCTTTTTGACCATGGTGAAGATTCTGTTTTCAATTCTAATCATTCACTTTGCCACTGTTTACTGGGATATAAAGACCAAGCAATGTCATGGATTGTCTTTGTAACTGATCAGTCTTCCAAGGATAAAGCAAACAAAAATGTGGAAGAGGTAGAGAGAGAAAAGGTAGATATTTAATGGGAAGAGAAAGAAAACTGAAATCCAATAGCGCCAACTACAACCCACACTTGATAAAGTGGGTGTTCTTACAAGTTGGGCCTTATGTCAGTTATGGAACTGCGCATGCCTTTATTTCTATGAGTGAAGTTCATGAAGGTAAGCCCATGAAAGCTCATGGAAGGTACAATGCGATGACTTGAGTCATCAGAGAAGCCACAACTTGTGTGAATGTATATCAAAGCTCGTGCCCGACTCTGAATATCAAAGATAAAATTATGTTCACTTCTATATTTTCTCATGTGAAAATATCTTTCATGGTCCAACTAAAAGAAAAACTACCCAGAGAGTAAGTCTTGGAAATGTAACTCAGTCTAGCAAAGTGGAAATAGTACCCTGGTGTCCTCCTGAAATGTTCTGGAATATGACTTCTTGTAGAAAAAGATGAAGATGGACACCTCCCACTTAAACCATCCTGTAACAACTACTTTTGCTTTGGGCATATTTCCCAGGATGAGGTTGGAGCTACGCTTATATGGAACCTTCCTTTATTCATTTTTTGCACTTCTGGACTTCAGTAATATGTCATGCCTTCTGTCTTCCCATGTACAGAAAAGTAGGTAGGAAATGAGAAAAAGTTCATCCTAAATATATAGGAAATGGGAACTCGGAAGGAACTTTATGGAACTCGGAAGGAACTTAATGCTACATCCTTGCTCTTTTCTCCTTTCCAAACATGACTTTGAAATACCGTTCTTCCTTGCCATAAAGTTATAACAGTTCTCTCTAGAAAATAATCATGTTTGCTGAGTGACTATAGGCTATCAGGGAACATGATGACTCATTTCCAATGCTGAACACTTGTCATGTTTTTCTCCCATTATCCACATTCTCACCCTTCAGGCTTGTGCATCTTCATTAAAGTCCTTATCTCTCTGCTCTGCAGAACTTAAATATAGGCAACTTGAAGCAGTAGAGGGTGATTCTGGAATGAGAAAATATCCCCAGTAATGTGGAATTTATTCATTGTACCTTCTTGCTCACATGTAAATGCAGAATGTAAATGGAGGGTTAGGATTTTGTCAAATGATTTAATAGAATTACAGGTATGAGTTTTAGACTTCTTCCCTATTCTGTCAGTAATAGAACAAGCATTGAGGAAGGAGGAATAGAAGGTTCTTTTAGAGGTAAGAACTTTGTAAGACAGATCTTATTACTTATTACTTCATGCGAGTCAAGAACAATGCATACAGAAAAATAAAAAGTGATGTGATATTGTGCTGAGTACCACTTCATAATAATATTTGAAGAGAAATATCAGGGATAACATGGATATAACAGGCCTTTAGTGACAAGAAGAAAATGCCTTTGGAGAAAAGTCTCACAGAGCAACAAAAGAAAGCTTTCGAGACTTCCTGTCTCCTCATTGTTTTGCCTAGGATACATCTGGACATTGGCACATCCATAAGTTTCCTTCTTGTTATACATATAATGATTCTTCAAGATTTATCAGGATTTACCAATCCAAACAGGATCTAGGAGTAGAAAACTGGGGGAAAACATTTTAATTAAAATTACATTTTTTGTACCCTCTTACAGGCCACATAGAAGGGATGATAATGTGTATATAGTAATAAGAGCCTAATACTAATACAATATAAAGATAGGTGCCATGAACAAAGAAACATAAAGAGACATGATTGGAGAAACTTCTGCTCTTAGGACTTAGAGGGCATTTCTGGAAGAAGTTATTACCACCTAAAGTTTAAAAGATAATTGGCAGTTACCTGGGCAAAGAAGGGGAAAGGGGAGGGAAAGGAGAAGAGAGGAAAGGAAATAAAGAGAGGAAAAAAGGAAGGAAGGAAAGAAGGAAGGAAGGAAGGAAGGAAGGAAGGAAGGAAGGAAGGAAGGAAGGAAAAGGAAGGAGGAAGGGAGGGAGAGAGGGGGAAGGAGGGAAAATAAAGAACTCAAGACTTTCAAAACTTGAAATAGGATCTAAATTTAAATTAATTATTAATATTCTATTTGGAGCTGCTTTTCACAGATGTACATTTGCAAAACTCAATTTATTTCAGCTGTTCAATGTATGTCTAGACATCATGGGGTGATATGAAAGGTGGAGAAAAACCAGAATAACAGGAAGCAAGTGATTTGTACTTACTTACTAACTGAAAAGGGTTTTCTCCATAATTCCTAGTACATTATCAACACTAATCTCTCATTTGTCTCCTGAGTCAGGTAATTAACATTGTCCAATCTGCTATAGAAGCAGTCAGTACCTTCCTGCAGTGTTCCTACACATTTCCTGCCCATATATTTGGCACACTTAATGAAAGAATGGACAAAAGAAATCGATGATGTACTACACTCTCTTTCCAAAAGAGATTATTATAGCAAGTTATGTTAAAACAACAACAATTAGGGTCTGGGAGTTTGGCCTAGTGGTAGAGTGCTTGCCTAGCATGCATAAAGACCTGAGTTCAATTCCTTGGCACCACATACATAGAAAAAGCCAGAAGTGGTGCTGTAGCATATGTGGTAGAGCTTGAGCCTTGAGAAAGTCCAAGGACTTTGTGTTCAGATCCTGAGTTCAAGTCCCAGAACTGGCAAAAAATAAACAAATGGATACATCTCTATTATTTTTGCCAATTTTCACTTGTGTTTCATGTCTTTGAATCTTACCAATGAGCTGATACCAAATTACAATTTCTTCCCATTGTTTATTTTTTCCAATTCCAGACTGAACATGCACACAGACAACTCAATGTTTTCTAACCTTCTTAAGAATATTTCTAAGCCATATAGAGCTAGAAAAATAAACCTTAAATGGAAGGTAAAAGTCTTAAAGCAAGTCCTTGACTAAAGAAAGATGATTCTCATTACTTTTCTATTATGTCATTTCTTTTTCCATATCTTTCCTAAAATGTTTGATATGCATTTCCAGTGAATCCTTATAAAATCTGACCTGGGGAAGGTGACAAGAGTGACTGAAATTTGTGATTCCTTCAACTGGGCCCCTAAGGTAGCGTAATAATATCATGCACTCTCCTTCTGTATTGTTTGTCTTCTTTTGTGTTGATACTGAGGCTTAAACTCAGGGCCTGAGCACTGTCCCTTAGCTCTTTGGCTCAAGTCTGACATAGATGAGCCATAGTTCCACTTCTGACTTTTTAGTGGTTAATTGGAGATAAGAATCTCACAGACTTTCTACGTTAGCTGGCTTTGAACCAAAATCCTCAGGTCTCAACCTCCTAAATAGCTAGGATTACAGACTTAACACAAAGCCCAGTTTCTTGGCTTTCAATTTTTAATTCTCCTCTTTCATCCTCTCTTTCAGTGATAAGCATCCTTCTCATGCCCCTGGGGGAAGAGAAGTAATCAAAGATGACCTCTCATTACATCTGTCCGGTTCCTGCATTTGGATACTGCCTTTTTTTTTTTTTAAGAATACAAGCTTCTACACAATCCATACTCCTTCATTTTACCTTAGCTCTCATTTAGTCTCCTAAGAAGAGGAAAATAAAGGTTTAAGAAACAGGAAGTTGAGATGACAGTATGGTACAAAACATCAAAATCATCTACTACAGAAAAGACTCAAACTCTACAATCAGACATAAGACAAATGCACAAAATTTTGAGGTCCAATTCTACAAGTGATGGACTGGTTCAGCTGAAGATGTGTTTGTGGTATTTCACAAGTACACATTTATACTGTAGCCCTCTTACCCACTCATTACTTGCTTTCCCAGTCTCCTCTAAGCCAACTTTGTTCAAGCCATTTCAGTGAAATATACTGAAAATGGAATGATAGACAAGTAAAGCCAGTGTGTTGAGGGTAAGTATCAGTGAGAGAAAAGAGGATGAGTGGAAAAAGTAAATGAGCATGAATACAGTCAAAGTATAGTTTATATGCATAAATAATTTAAAAAATCCTCGAAATTATTTTAAAAAGAAAGAAGGGATAGTCAGTGAAAATGTCACAGGGGATAAGATTGGTGAGGTGCATTGTGTGAAACTGTGGCAATGTCATAGTGAATTCTCTTGTGAATTATATATGCTAATAAAAACTTTAAGTCTTTTGCCCATCTTTTAATGGGGTGGTTGTTACTTTGGAGATTAGTTTGGGAGTGATTCAATTTTTTGAGCTGTTGATATATTTTAGATATGAGGCCTTTGTCCGTTGTATGGTTGGTGAAGATCTCCCATTCTGTAGGCTTCCTAATTAATTTACTAGCTATGCCCTTTGCTAAAACTTTAAATAAGAAAATCAGTATGCATAATTTGATCATTTAAATAGTAAACTAGAGTAGCTACTTCCTTGTCCATTTGTCTCCATCTGGGTTCTCATGACAATTAAATATAACTAGAGATACATATGCTTTGATTGTTTAGTGTGCTTGATTGGTTTTGCCATTTATCAAGACCCTCTGCTATTAGTAGTTAAGCTGTTCAATTAGCTATTAACTAAAGTGCTGATTGGCCTTTGCCATACCCTGGTCACTCCCTTTCCATCAAAATTATGGAACCCGTTTAACTCAGTATCTCCTACCAGCATCCCTGTAGTAGAGAGCACACAGCTCTTTTCAAATATCAAGTGCTGTACCTCATCACTAAATGCCTAGCCAAATCTTTGACAGAGGAAATATTGCTCAGCCATAAGCAGGCGATGCATGATAAATTCACACAAGCATTTCTTTCTTCCACAACTGATAGATAACAAAAGGTTCTAAGAAATTAAACCATTGAAACCATGAGTCAGCTAAACACTGTTTGTAATTCTAACTACTCAGGAGGATGAGATCTTAGGGTAGCATTTGAAAGCCAGCCTAGGAAGAAATGTCTATGAAACTCCTATCTCCATTGGCCAGCAAAATGCTGGAAGTGGAGGTGTGGCCCAAGCGTAGAGTGCCAGCTTAAGATCAAAAGTCAAGTGAGTGCAAGAAATGCAGACTTCAATCAGTAGAAACCTTGGGCTCTACTAGCAAAGATTTGCAATAGAGCAAAACCTAGATACATAAGGCCATACAGTATGACGCTAAACAAAAGGACCTCTAGGATATAAAAACAAAAGCCAGATAATGAGTGATTGTTGTCCTTAATGTACTATGTTATCCCTCATCTCTTTTGCTGTCCCTTGGTTATCTCATGTTGTTACAATATCTCACTTTGTTATCTGATATATTGGATATATTTGTATTTGGTTATTTGAAATTGGATAGGGAAGGGGGGAAAACAAGATGAGGGGTGGGGGTGGGGGAGGGAAATGGGGACCAAGACATGTGAAAGGGTATCAATGTATGTGAAGTAATGCACCTTCTATCTGGCGAATATAATGTAACCCTTCTATTAATTACAATAAAAATATATGAAAAAAAGAAAGAAATGCAGACTTCAAACCCAATATAGGTGTCAGTTTTGTAGTTGGGCCTATTAATCCTAGGTACTGGAGAGGCTGAGATCTGAGGATCACAGATCAAAGCCAGCTGGGGCAGAAAAGCCCACAAGTCTCTTAATTCTCTAATGGGTCATCCAGTGAAGTTGTTGTTCACAATAAAGAACCAGCTTAAAAAAAAAACTCAGCAGCATCACCCAGACCCTGAGGCTAGCACAATAATAATAATACCAACAACAACAATAATAATAATTGAATACACTATTACTATATATACTTGCTCAATTAAAGATTTACCTCTGAGAAGTCATACTAACTGGACGAATAGGGAAAAGATGATAAGGAAATTTTGTCTACATTGATAAAAGCATGAGTTAACAATTCTCAAGAAATATTTTAATAAATGTGTTTTCATATATAAAATATAATTTTTAAATTATAATATCAAAGTCCTTAAAAAGCAAGTAAACCCAACCTATAAATATCATCAAAAAATACTTTTGCTCCTTTTGCTGAACAAGTATAAAAATTCAACTTTAAGATGATGAAAGAATGACTGTAGATCGAATATAAATTTATAATGAAAGATTTCTACATAACCTCAATTTTTCCCTTAGGAAGAAAAATGAATGTATCCCTTTCAGCCAGCCCAAGAAAGAAAGTCTAGGAGACTCTTTTTTATGTGAAAAAACTAAGGGACAGTGTCCAGGTCCTGAGTTCAAACCCCAGTACTGGCACATGTGCACACATACACACCCACATACACACACACACACACGTACACTTACAAGTGCTACTTCTATTGTGTCTTGGGGTAAGCTTATTTAGAAATTAGGATAATACTATTTTACACCACAGAACTTGTGATGAATTCATAAATTAAAGCATGGCATATTTTAAAAGAATCGTTAGTGCAGACTCCAGATACATAGTAAGAGTTCAATAGCGATAGATATTTAATAGCTTTCAATTCTCTGGTGGCTTGGCAAGCACACCCTTAGTGTGAAAACAGATGCCAATAGCTACCAGCAGGTTTCCTTTTCTATTCCCATGACATTAGCAAGACCATCCCAATGGGGAGACAGATGCAATTCAACACCTGCTTCTTGTTCTACACTCGTCAGGAGATACCTTCTAACAATGATCTGGCTGCTAATGTGCTCTAGACGCAGCTACACTCGGGCTTGCAGTACGGATGCACTATTATTATAAGTATTCATTTTGGCGACTAGGCGTGAGTTCATCGGGATGCATTCCAAAAATGGAAGTCACGGTGTTGTTCTCAAAAGTAAGGGTTTTGAAGCCAAAGGCTGAGGAGCATGCTTTAAAGCTTGACAGATTGAACAGGCTGATGAGAAATCCCCAGAAGTCTTCTTGGCATATTTGGTGTGCTGCATACCATCTACTCCAGTGTAGCATGCCCACGTGGGCACTAAAAGAGCCACATAGGCAACACGGCACCTGCTGGGTCTCATGCTAAGTGCAACATCAGTCTTCTGCCTTGTGCAAGAGATTTCCATTTTGTATCAGGAGAGGCCTTGTGGGGAATCATGGGAAGAGAGTCTTTTCTAAATCAGATCACTATGCAAAGTAGCTAACATAAAATTATACCTGAAGTGAATGCTTTTCGAGGACACGATTTTTTAAAAAAAAATCAAAAGAAACTCAGAGGAAAGGGACATTTTCTTCTCACTGGAGTTATTAATCTTGTTCTTGTTAGATATATTTATTAAAATACCAGTGAACTCCCTGCTCTTTTTTAAATGCACGGTGATCCCTGGGCTTTATATGCAGACACAGAAAAGCTGTTCTGATGTGTTGCTGGTTGGTTGTTGTCAAGATGAGCCTCAGCTGCCTTTGGAGAATCATTTTTCAGTCTGTGGGAAATTGCACTGCACTGCCTAATGAGCAATTTGTGGTAGGAGGTTGACTCTGCCAGACTCTGAGGTGTTCATTAAGGCTTTCATATTTTTCCTTCACCTGATTCCTCTGTTAGGCGTCTATCCTACTGTCCTTTCCTAGAGGCGCTGGGGGGAGGTGGCCGGGTTTTCATTATCCATGTGTTTCTGTCTTCTTCTTTCATCATGTATATTTTTCGTTGTATAAACAAGACAAATGCTTTTAGCCCACAAGGAGAGCTAAGCATTCTCAGAGTAACCGATTCATTTAGCAATGCTTGGCTTCCTGTGCTTGTCAACGGCAGGTGACATTTAGCACAGACTTTATCTCAGTTGTGGTAATTACTGGGCTGACAGGAGCTCTCATACACAGCACAGATTGTTTTTAGCAGATGTAACCAGGCAACTCTGCTTTCACTGGAGCAGTCTATCCGGCTTCTGAATTACGCCTTCCAAATACGCGCACGCACACACACACACACACACACACACACACACACACACACACAAGTTTAATGCCATTTTTAATGAAATAATCACTCTTAGTTGTTCTGGTAATACTGATTTATGCCATGACGTGACGGAATGGGGTATCATCATTGTGTGTACCTTTTGCACTACAAACTGCATCCTATTGGATAGAAAGGCTATTGAGGCTATTGTTATGCTGCCCCAATAGATATTTCAGTGATAGAATTAATATGCTTAGATTTACTATCTGGTCTTCTTAGGTGTAATGGTGCGACTGGTGAGATACCAATGTTGGGTTGAGCAGGAACTTTCTTTTCTTAGAGAAGAACAGAAAAAGTGTATTAGTCAAGAAAGTCACAATAACTAGCGGCAAGCATTTGTGTCACATATATCCTAATGACCCAGCAATTTTCGAGATAACCTCTAAGTTCAGACAACTTAACATTTTTTTGTGTTTAATCAAATTATCCATGCCAACTACCTAAATATCTTTAAGGAAAAAAGTAGGACTTTCCCTTTGAGAGTTTCAATTTTAATTGGCATCTTCTTATTTCCAGAATACAAAATTACTCTGGTTACATTACTGCAAATATATACAATTGTACAGAAGTGTAATGTAAAACGTGCTAGTTTATCTTTGCCATAAACTGAAATTATTTCAATGTGTAAACTTTCATTTAACTTGAATAGTGTGGCTAGATAAAATGCGGTTTAACAAGATATCAAATTATTAATGGAAAATTGCTACATATGAATTGTAATATATATACACATATATATATATATATCAGCTTCAACTCAAGGGCAATCATGGACTGCAGATTGAAAGAGGCTTAGGTAAGTTCAAAATAAAATAGAATGATGAATGAAAATTTAGCTAATTAAAAAAGAATTGTCCCATGCTGCCCTGATAGTGGCAATAGAAACAAAGAAAGAAAGAAAGAAGGAAAGGAAGAAAGAAAGAAAGGAAGAAAGAAAGAAAGAAAGAAAGAAAGAAAGGAAGGAAGGAAGGAAGAGAGAAAGAGAGGAAGAAAGAAAGGAAGAAAGGAAGAAAGGAAGGAAGGAAGGAAGGAAGGAAAGAAGGAAGGAAGGAAGGAAGGAAGAAACTTGGTCCTACTATTTTAAAATATCTTCTGAATTGGTAAATTTAGAAAAAAAGATTTAAAAAAATCTTAGAAGTATTTCTAAGACCTTTCAGTGTTGTGATAAATGTTGAATGAATTAAGGCTGATCCAGATTAATTATGCAAAACAAAGCTTATTTTAAGTCGAATTTCCATAAGAAATGTTAACCTCTGGCATTTAAATAGGAAGGCAATGCATGAGGTGCCATCATGAATAAATGTTAAACCATATTTAAAAATTAAAAATAACTTTCTAGCTTGCCCTCAAGTTCCAACAAGGGACTAAATGTATTGTAAGCAACTAAAATGATTTTTAATATTCTGTTTGGAGATGTGAAATGAAAATAAGAAGTGGCAGTGAACCTCATAATAATACTTTTCCTTCATTATGAAGCAAGCTTGTCTTTGGATGGAATTCATCAACATTATGTTACATAAAACACTTTAGCTGTGTCTGTGTTTTAAGCACGCATTTACAAAAAGTAACTGCATGTTGATTGGAAGTAAGACTATATCCACTTAATAGATTCTGCCTCTATATAGGAAGAAGCCTTTACTGCCAGGTTATTTTAGAATCTGGTAGCAAATGGTTATATCTGATGTTTGCCTGAATTCCAATCATAGTACGCATATATACTAGTATTTGTACAGAGTGAGAAAACTCTTGTTTTCCTTCTTTCAGGATTTTTTCTCATCAATGAAATAAAGCAGATGGGCCCAACAACATAGAGAGAAAAGTTTATAGTAGTAGGAAAATCAAAGTTCAATTGGTGACTGGCATTTTACTCCTTCGAAGACTTGATGTTCATTACAGAAAATCATACACTCGAGCTGGCCCCTTACCTCCCTTGGCAGAGTGGTTAGCAAATAATCATTCTGATGTATCTGAAATCTTTACAGTGAAGTTCTGAAATCACTTGAAAGGGATATCCATTCAAGTCAAATCTCAGAAAATCTCCTAACAACCATTCCCCATAGAAAATATCCACCCTCTTTGAAAAGTGAATTTCAGGCTTAGCAAAAATCACCATAATAATGGGGCTGAACACAGAATCTTTCCACTTCTTCTTACATACCACAAGAGAGAAGCAAACCATGCTGAAAGCATCCCCCCAGTGAGATAAAAGAAAACAGATTCCATGTGATGCCAGCTCACAGCTTGCACCCAGCCACTAACACATGAGATCCATGTGTACCAGTGAGCTGAGTTTTGAAAAAGAATTCATTCCATAGTCCATCACTTAGAGCTCATAATATTTTAGTGGCTTTTCTCTCTGAGCAGAAGAAAACCTGCAGATAGTTAAAGAGAATGAAAGTTCTGTTTAAAGTAATGGGGTGGAAGTAAGGGTAAAAAAGAATTGATGAGAACCAAATGACTCCCATATGGTTCTGCAGAAAGCTGTGGGAAGACCATATAAAAAATCTGACTCATATAATTCTGCTTAAAGCCAAATATATGCATGCAATAAAAATGCAACTCAAATATGACAAATCTCATTTTTGACAATATGGTGGGGTTCCGCATTAATTTGACTTTATCATTAAGCCTTAACACTTGCAATATATTATGTTGTTTTCCTTATATCTTCAGTGTTGACATTTAGTTGGAACTGCAAGAGATGTCTCTTCCTATTTCAGAAGGTAAAAATGCTACAAACATTGGGCATACCCCCAAATCATATCAGTTTCTTATATGCACGTGTTTAATGATATTGTTTTCACATATTAAAGGGTTGTTACTAAGTTCAAAGTAATATTAATGTTCCATTAATGGAGCATTCTATTCAGTTCATTTGTTTTCTTGGCCTTAGACTTTACATTAATGGTTGGGATGGCAAGATTTTTAATAGATACTTTCACAGATAATTTTACTAAAAACAAGTGGCAGAAGGTGTGTGTTGACTAAGATAAAGTAGGAGAACTGGATCATTTTTAAATGCCCACTAAACTCAACTTTGTCTTTCTCTGGAAAACACATGGGAAAAGAAATGAATCAAGCAGCTACAGGAACCATGTGAATAACTAAGGCTTATAAGCCAAGCTACAAACTGCCTATGAGATGAACAGGCATTGATTGATTTATTTAACCATGAGGCTTATGCTAATCAGTAGGGGGTTCTCCAGATTTGTGACAAAACACTACCTGCTTTTGGAGGGATTCCTAGTTTGGCAGTGCAGTAGCCTGCAGACAAGAGGCTGAAAGCCTGTGTTGAATAATACTGTATGTTCAGAACTCTCTGTATTTAATGGTGACACTGGGCCCCTCAGGCAGAATTAATCATACCTTAATATTTGCTCCCCTAGCAATTTCATGTTTGGATTATAGCACTTTCCCATTTAATTATAACTGTTACTTTGTCTTTCCATTCCAAAATTATGAGCACATTGAGATTACTTACCATTTTAGTCATCTTTATTTACTCAAAATGCAAAACAATGTTTAATACATAGGAGTACCTACTGACTTTATCCTACTTCCACTGTGTCCTCTTTCCAGTATTTCACCATGCTAACAGTCAATGGAAAACACATTGCTAAGCCACATGGAATATTCCAAAATAGTATAATGGGAACACAGGAAACAGATCTGTTCAAATCTTCCAATCCGTAGACTCTAGTAGGTTAAAAGTACATGGATGGGGCTGGGAGTTGAGCCTACTGGTAGAGTGCTTGCCTAGCATGCACGAGGACCCACGTTCGATTCCTCGGTACCACATACATAGAAAAAAGCCAGAAATGGTGCTGTGGCTCAAGTGGTAGAGGTCTAGCCTTCAGAAAGCCCAAGGACAGTGCCCAGGCCCTGAGTTCAAGGCCCAGGACTGGCAAAAAAAAAAAGTACATCGATGCAGTAATCAAAATGGGCACATCTAGAAGCTTTCATCTGGTTCCATATTTTGATACTAGCCCCAAGGAGATAAGCCAAATGACAAGAGGTATGGAAAAAAATAGACATGCTATCTGAAAAACAAATTAATTAATAAAATAAATGATTATTTAAAGTGTCAGAGCCTGAAAATGGGAAAAGTCAGGAAATAGCACCACCTGTTTACAAGGCTTATGACACAGTCTCTCGAAAATCCAGGGAGAAAGGCCAGAAAAATGTACAGATGTCATTATATAGTAGTAACACCTGTAGGGAAGTCATTGAACAGCCATTATTATGACAAAAGAACTTGATATAGAAAAAATATAGTCTTCAAAAGGCAAGGCTTACAAGTAGCTCCGTGAGAGCAGTCTATGTTATAGAGATGATAGTGTTCAGATTCATTCAGTACCTTTCAAGTTCTCATTCACATCTCTGCAAATCCACACCAAGCAAGCCCAAACCTGAAGGCTAGCTGCGGCTGAATTCTGGAACTTGTAGGGGCATTGATTTACATATAATAACTTAGATAGAAACATAAAACTCATATTTCTTTTGTTCTCTTCTTAAGGCCTGATGGAGAACTAAGGGAAGACAAACCTTGGGGAATCGTGGTACAATAAGGGCATATTTTGCTTTTGTTGTAGTTGATGGGGAAAAAAAGGTAAAATTTGCTGGGCACAGTGACTCATACCTGCAATCTTACCTACTCAGGAGGCTGAGAGCTGAGGATGGAGGTTTAAAGCCAGCCCAGGCACTAAAGACAGTGAGACTCTTATCTCCAATTGGAAGTGTCACTGTGGCCCAAGGAGTAGGGTGGTAGCCTTGAACTAAAGAGCTCAAGGGACAACACCCAAGCCCAGAGTTCAAGCCCTATAACCGACAAAAAAGAGAAGAAAAAAAGAGAAAAGAAAAATAAGAAGGTAAAACAGGTTGGTGGAGCATTTCCCTGAGGGTTTGTGAGCATTGAGTAGTGAGTGACTGGCCGGTGAATGGGTGTGAGTCGCTTCTGTGAGATAATTGTAACACTCCCAGAGAAGTACTTGGTAATGCTTTCAAGACATACAAAGGTCACATTAACACTGAGTGATATGCACAAGAGCTATTAAGTCTCATGTGGCTTCTTTTGATTTGTTTGTTATGGTAGGACTGCGGGTTGAACTCAGAGCCTGACACTTAATAAACAGTTGTTCTACCACCTAAACCACATACCCAAACCTTGAGTAGTTTGTATTATACCAAGACTGATGAGAATCAGGGACATTTAGATCCATTCTAATGTTACATGATATGAAACTATACTTTATCACCTGTTATTATTCTTTATCCTGACATTCTCACCTTTCTCCTTCTTCATTGCAATACTTGAAGACTTCACTTATTGATGAGAAGTGTTTGTTTCCCACTCATGGGATTATATATCAGTTTCATTCCTCAAACCCTTTTTTTGTACTTTCAGGATAATGTGCAGAGGGGTTACAGTTACATTTGTTAGGTAGTAGGTGCATTAATTCTTGCACGTTGATGCCCCTTCTCATGTTTTTGTTCCCATTTCCTTCCCCCACCCCCTCCTAATCATCTTGTTTCCCCCCTTCCCTTTTCTATTTCAAATAAACATATACACAACATATCAGGTAACAAAGTCAGATACAGTAACAACATGAGATTAACCATAAGAGCAAGAGAGAGAGAGAGAGAGAGAGAGAGAGAGAGAGAGAGAGAGAGAGAGAGAGAAAGAGAGAGAGAGAGAGAAGAGAAATAACATAGTACACTACGAACAACAATCACACATGATAAACCTCTTGTTTCATTTCATTTAGTCTCTAATGAAATAAAGATCTATCACTACCAAACACATTCTATAAGGCCAACATTGCATTCATCCCCAAATCAGGCAGAGAAATAACCAAAAAGAGAAAGAGAGAGCCATAGACTTATTTTTGGTGAATAGAGTATCACACGCTGTGACCAAACAAGATTCAGCCCAGGGATGCAGGGATGGTTCATTATATGTAAATAAATAAATATAACACAACACACTAACATAAGTAAAGACAAGAATCAAATGATCATTTCCATAGAGGCAGAGAGTGCCTTTGATGAGAGCCAATATACTTTTACGTTAAAAACTCTGGAGAAGCTAGGAATACATAGAGCACTCCTCAACATAATATATGCTATTCAGGACAAATCTACAGACATAGTTAATGGTGAAAATTTTAAACCATTTTCCTATAAAATCGGGAACACAACAAGAATGTCCGCTTTCTCTACTTCTCTTCAATATAGCACTGGAATTCCTAGCAAGAAGCAGTGATAAAAGAGAAAAATATACAGGGAATCCAAATATGGAAGAAAGAAGTAAAATTTATTTGCAGATGACATGACCTTGCATTTAAAGGACCCTAGGGACTTCTTCTCCCACACTCCTAGAGATGATTAAAACTTTGGGAAAGTAGCAAAGTATAAAATCAATCCACAAAAGTCAGTAGCTTTGTCATACACAAACATTGAGAAGACAGAAGTCTTGAAGTTAGGTGAGCAATATTATTTGCAATAACTGTCCCCCCCCCACACACAAAATAAAGATCTAGGACCTAACCAAGGATGTGAAGGATTGCTATGACAAAAACTATAAAATCCCAAAGAGGGAAATTGATGGAGACATAAAGAAATGGATAAAAACCCTTCTTGTTCCTGGATTGGGAAAAATAATACAGTGAAAAATGACAATTCTGCCCAAAGCAATCTACAAATCCATTGCAATACCCAAATTCCAACAGCTTTCTTCACTGCAACAGAGAAAACAACCCCAAAATGGACACAGAACCACAAAAGGCCCAAATCGCAAAAGCAAGCAGGGGCAGAAAACCCATAGTGCTAGAGGTGTAAAAATTTCAAACAGCAAATTCTACTACAGAGTGATGATAATGAAAACAGTCTGATATTGATACAAAGGCATCCCAAGGGCCAATGGAACCAAACAGAAGATCCAGAAATAAACCCACGGACCTACAGCCATCTAATATTTGATAAGGGAATCAAAAACAGGCTTAAGAAAGACAGTCTCTTCAATAAATTGTTCTGTGAAAACAGGATATTCACATGCAGAAAAATGAAACTGTGTCCCTATTTATTACCTTGTATTAATATCAACTCAAAATAAATTAAAAATCCCAATGTAAGACCAGAAACCATAAAAACTATTACAGAAAAGAGAGTGAAATGACATGGCTCTTCAGCACAAGTAACAAATTTCTGAGTAACAAGATAAAAGCAGAGACACTGAAAACTTTTCAAGAAGGAATAGGGGATACACTAGGTCTCCTTAGCACAGATCGAAACTTTCTTAATAAAAACCCAGAAACACAACAAATTAAAGAAAATTTGGACAAATGGGACTGCATCAAACTGCACAGCTTCTGTATGGCAAAGGACTTAGCCAGCAAGTTAAACAGTAACTGCGCAGAGTGGGAGAAGATCTTCACTAGCCACACAACAAAGGCCTCATATCTAAAATATATCAACAGCTCAAAAAAAATTGAATCACTCCAAAACTAATCTTCAAAGAAACAACCATCCCATTAAAAGATGGGCCAAAGACTTAAAGAGAGTCTTCTCTGAAGAAGAAATAAGAATGGCCTTCAGACAGATGAAGAAATGCTCAACATCTCTGGTCATAAAAGAAATGAAAATCGGAGATTCTACATCACCCCATTTAGAATGGCTATTATCAAGAAATCTAATAACAACAGATGCTGGTGGGTATGTGGCCAGGAGGGATTACTGTTACACTGTTGGTGGGACTCTAAACTCCTGCAAACACTATGGAAAGCAAAGGATTAAACATAGACCTCCCCTATGACCTAGCAATTCCACTACTTGGCATTTACCCAATGGTCCAGAAACAAGAACATACTAAAGCCACTAGAACAACAAAGAAAAATTGGCCAGCAGACAAATGAGGAAATTCTCAACATCATTGGCCAAACAAGAAATGCAAACTGAAACAACACTGAGAGTCCATCTTACTCCAGTTAGACTGGCCATAATTAAGACTACAATCAACTCATTTTTTATCTTATAAATGACCCTTAGTACTTCAGTTTAGAAATACAAAATTGTACATGCTTATTGTAACAACTAAATAATATAATATAGCATAAAAAGTGACCATAATAACCATATCTGTCTGCACATATTGCACACCCCTAAGCCCAGACCCAATGGGTTCCTGCTGTATACCTTTTTGATCATGTACATACAAATGTACACACACATAGCTAATTAATTCTAGTTTGTTTTTCCACAAAAGAATAGGATAAACATCTCTTTTAACTTGATTCCGTCACCTAAGAATGCAACTTGAGGTCCTCAGGCAATAGTAGATATTAATCAAACTCTGTTTGGAATCTATGCTTTCGTCATCTTTAAGTGGTTTGCAGAAGGTTGCAAGTCAACATGTTGGTTTATAAGTACAATGCATCTTCATTTTATATGAACGGGTTCATGATGTTCATGGTGAATTTTAAGGTTTTTCAGAAAAGAGTTTATATCATTAATGTCCATGATTTAATCTATTTTTTCCTATGGAATCCATCTATTTAACCTTCACTCAGATGCAAAGCAGAATACAAGTAGAAGCCTGTATTCATCTGGCTCACAATCCTGTGTGAACATTGTGTGCCCAATGTTGCTACTTCTAATGATTTGCCTTTTAAAAAATATAAAATGAAAATCATCAGTATGAATGTTCCCATTCATTAGGTGATAATGGATTTTATCCATACTTGTATCTTAATTGTTCTTTTACTTTATTAAACAGTCTACTATACAAATAGAACCCATAAGTCTATCATTCTATTACTGAAACACATTCTTTCTGACAGCAGCATAGAATTCAATTGTCTACAAATACCACATTTTTTTTGATCCACTCATCAACTGAGGGACATCTAGGTTGGTTCCATATCTTTGCTATGGTAAATAGTGCTGCAATGAACATTGCTGTGCTGGTGGATTTAGTATGTCTTTGTTTCTGGATAATTGGGTAAATGCCAAGTAGTGGAATTGCTGGGTCATAGGGAAGTTCTATGTTTAGTCTTTTGAGGAATTGCCATACTACTTTCCATACTGGTTGACGAGTTTGCACTCCCACCAACAGTGTAGTAGTGATCCCTCCTGGCCACATTCCCTCCAGCGTCTGTGCTTAATAATTTTCTAGACCTGACCGTTCTAACTGGAGTGAGGTGGAATCTCAGAGTTGTTTTGATTTGCATTTCTTTTATGACCAGAGATGTTGAGCATTTCTTCATGTGTCTATAGGCCATTCTTATTTCTTCCTCAGAGAAGATTCTCTTTAAGTCTTTGGCCCATTTTTTAATCGGATGGTTGTTACTTTAGAGATTAGTTTGGGATTGATTCAAGTTTTTGAGCTGCTGATATATTTTAGATATGAGGCCTTTGTCCGTTGTATGGTTGGTGAAGATCTTCTCCCACTTTGTTGCTTCCTGATTAGTTTACTAGTTATGTCCTTGGCCATACAAAAGCTCTGCCATTTAAGGCAGTCCCACTTATCCAGCCTTTCTCTGATTTGTTCTGATTCTTGGTCCTGATTAAGAAAGTTTCTACCTGTGCCAAAGAGATCTAGTGTATCTCCTATTCCTTCTTGTACAGTTTTCAGTGTGTCGGCTTTTACCTCCAGGTCTTTGATCCATTTGGAATTAATTCTAGTGCAGGGTGACAAAAAAGGATCCAACTTTAGTTTTCTGCAGGTGCTTAACCAGTTCTGCCAGCACAACTTGTTGAATAGGCTGTCTTTCTTCCAGTCTATTTTTTTGGCTCCCTTATCAAAGATTAGGTGGCCATAGGTCTGTGGTTTAATATCTGGGTCCTCAGTTCTATTCCATTGATCTTCAGACCTGTTCTTATGCCAGTACCAAGCTGTTTTGAGAATTATAGCTCTGTAATAGAGTCTAAAGTTTGGAATTGAAATTCCTCCAGCGCTGTTCTTTCTGCTAAGAAGTGTTTTTGCTATATGGGGTCTTTTATTATTTCACATGAAATTTTGGATTGCCTATTCTATTTCTTTAAAGAATGACATTGGGATATTGATGGGTATTCTGTTGAATTTGTAGATAGCCCTTGGCAAGATTGTCATTTTCACGATGTTGATTCTTCCAATCCAGGAGCATGGGAGGTTTTTCCATTTCCTCATTTCTGCTTTAATTTCCTTTTTCAGGATTTTAAAGTTTTCATCAAAAAGGTCCTTTACATTCTTGGTTAAGGTAATTCCTAGGTACTTTATTTTCTTTGAGGCTATTGCAAAAGGTGTTGCTTTCCTGATTATTGCCTCATTCCTCTCACTGTTGGCGTAGAGGAAGGAAGTTGATTTTTGAGGGTTAATTTTATACCCTGCTACTCTTCCAAAGTTTTGAATCAGCTCAAGGAGCTTGGGAGTAGAGTCTATAGGATTCTTTAAATACAGGATCATGTTATCTGCAAAGAGGGATAGATTTACTTCCTCCTTCCCTACTTGGATCCCCTTTATGCTTGCTTCTTGCCTTATAGCACTGGCTAGGAATTCTAATACTATGTTAAAGAGTAGTGGAGAGAGTGGGCATCCTTGTCTCGTTCCTGATTTTAGAGGGAATGGCTTTAGCTTTTCGCCATTAAGTATAATGCTGGCTGTGGGTTTGTCATATACAGCCTTTATTATATTGAGGAATGTTCCATGGATTCCTAGTTTCTCCAGAGCTTTTAACATAAAGGGGTGTTGGATCTTGTCAAATGCCTTTTCTGCATCTATTGGGACAATCATGTGATTTTTGTCCTTGCTCCTGTTGATGTGTTGAATTATATTAATTGATTTGCATATGTTGAACCAGCTTTGCCTCCCTGTGATGAAACCTGTTTGGTCATAGTGTATAATTTTTTTGATAAGTTGTTGTAGACGGTTGGCCAGTATTTTGTTGAGAAGTTTTGCATCGATGTTCATCAAAGAAATAGGTCTATAGTTCTCTTTCTTTGATGAATCTCTGCCTGGTTTGGGGATGAGGGTTATACTGGCTTCATAGAATGAGTTTGGTAAAGAACCTTCTATTTCAATTTCGTTGAAGAGCTTGAGAAGTATTGGTGTGAGCTCTGCTTTGAAGACTTTATAAAATTCAGCTGTGAATCCATCTGGCCCTGGGCTTTTCTTAGGTGGAAGTTCTCTTAATGCCATTTCTATTTCAGTGCTTGAAATAGGCCTGTTTAGTTTGCTTAGTTCTTCTTGCTTCAGTGTGTGTATGTTAATATTGGCTAGGAACTCATCCATTTCTTCTAGATTCTCAAATTTGTTGGTGTAAGGGTTTGAGAAGTATTCCCTCATGATACTCTGGATCTTGGTAATTTCTGTCGTGAGAATGTATAGATCTTTATAAGCATTTTTGACTGCTTTGACTTCTTTTTAAATTTTGAACCAATTCAACCCACAACCTCATGCTTACTAGGCAAACATTCTACCTACATTCCCAGCCCTTTCTATTTGTGCATGTGTGTGTGTGTGTGTGTGTGTGTGTGTGTGTGTGTGTGTGTGTGTTAATATCTGAATTTCCATAACTATGCAGGTATTCTACTCACGCGCCACGTCTCCAGCCTTCATTGCACTTGTTACTTTGAGATTAGGGTTTCACAATTTTCCCACTCCTGTTTACAGATTACAATCCTATTTTATACAACCATTTGAGAGGAAAAGCACATGTCCCATTTAGATGGAATCTCCGAATTTGTTTTCTATTTTTTTCCTGAGTGAAACTGGAACTGTGGTCATCCATCCCAGTTCAGTCTCTTAAGTAGCGAGGGTGATAGGCATGAACAATACCCAGCAATCATCCATTGTCTTGATTTTATTAGTCTCCATAGTTTTGAATGCTGTACATCATTATCTGCAGATTCCAAATTTAAAACTTAATGTACTTGCTACAGTATATTTTAAGAGTAAAAAATAAGTACTACCGGCATTTTCCTGGTCATTTCAGACACATGCAGCAGATATGCTTAGAAAGTTAATTTTCCTGAAGCACACATTGTGTACTGCTAAACAAGGCAATGCTATGACTTCCTGTGTCAGCTCACATAGCAAGCAAGCATTCTCTTGCTTTGCTGCCTGTTTTTTGCTATGTTTCTTATATACGTATGCTTTTTTTCTAATGATTTTTCTATTCACACATAATACTAAAACCATTGTATGAAGTTCCTATGTATAAAAAGGCTGTGATTTGGTTTCAAAAGAAAGCATGTGCAATCTTCATTCAGGCATGAATTCGAATAGTGTTGAGCATAATATCAATGTTAATTCATAATATATATTCAATAAGATTTCTTTAAATATAAACACACATAAAACAAGGTTATACATTGATCAGCTCGCTCAAATATGACTACAGTTCCCAAAGATCTAATTTTTTATTCTCCCAAGAATCAATCATTCAGTGTGGAAAGTGACTATAGAGAGGATAACAAGCAGAAATAATAGAAATCAAATGCATTTAATAAAAATCCGCTGCAAACAGATGTCTTATAAGAGGAGCTACAATCTTTGAATGCAGACAGCAGTAGAAATCAAGGGCAAAAGTGATTTCACATTTCTAAATTACATGGTTGTAGTCAGGTATTCCACTTTTTCTTGATGGTAGAAGGCTGAAAATATCAGTTCTATGGGAACAGCCCAGAAAGGGGAACTGCCAAGCCATATATATATATATGTATATATATATTCTCATTTATTAGAATATATAAATTTTAATAAATACTCACTTTAGACTGACATCTTCACATGCAAATTAAAGTGAGTCACCCATCAAACTTGCAGAAACGTTGGTACCAGAAAAGTGATAAAATCTGAAAAAATATGAAGAATATTTTTAAAGAATTGTATTGAACTGGACTCTTAAATTGTGAAATAGAACACAATAAAATAACGCTCCATTAAAATTATACATAAAATGTTACACAGATTCAACCACTGAAATAATTATGTGACTTTTGTATACTAAAGAACAGCATACAATTAAGAAAAACTGGCTCACCTTTCTTACTCTTAAAATAGCTAATTAGAATATAGATCACCAAGCACAAAGGAATGAATATATGAGATTCTGTAGGAACCCAGAATCTGTAATCATGTCACAATTTTATTGTCTCAACAAATAAAAACTTAAGGTCAAAAGTGAAATAAAAAGAATCTGTGTAAATAAAACTTCAGCATCTGACCAGATTTTCCTCTGAGTATCTATTACTCAGTATGGGTTGTTTTTCTTTTATCTCACCCCTTAAATTTGCATTGAAATCAGCCCCTAAAGGAAACCAACAAAATAGTATGCGGTGGTAATACTAAAGTAGGAGGACATTGCCCATTGAATACCATTTAGCTTGAGTCGGTGATAGTACTATTAATTTCTCCCTTTTTAACGCACACTTTAGCTACCACATGACCCATAGCATAGAACATCAGTTGCACCCCAGGGACCAGACATTAACAACATGTGCTACGAGTGCTTTATTTTACAATTGCTGTGAAATAAAAGCTGATGGAAATGAGCCACTAGCGAATTACTTGCCAGCAAAAACAAAAATATTTGTATCACTACTGGATAAACATCCTCCCCAAAGAGGAATGCAGCAGAAGTTTCCTTGTATTGTTCACAAAGAAATTGGGGGGGAGGGGGAAGAGCAGGAGAGAGGGAGGGGGAGAGAGGAGATTGAGAAAGAAGAAAACAGAAGTTTCCAGTTATTTATTGCAGTAAAACAATATACTGTAGTCATTGAGATCCTATGCCACAACTAATTAAAGTACCGTTAAAGAACACACACACACACACACACACACACACACACACACACAAACACACACACTATCATATGAATCGAATAATGAAATAAAAATCATTTCCAAATAAACTACAGCTCATCGGGTCTTCCTTTCATAAAATAAATAGTAATGCGATTTCAATCTTTGGATGTAGATGATGTTTATAGAGCTAGAGAAGGAACAAGATTAAAATCTCACAGCAGGGTTTTCACAGGGAAAAAATGTATTATCTTTTAACTTAAGAACATTATTTTGTCTTACCTATCACTTTTCCACAAAATTTAGTCAATATCAGAATATTTATGTCTTCATAGAAGTTATGCAAATAAACTCAAATACTTTAACATACTTATAAAAAAAATGTGTCGTCCTAACTCCTGTAAGCCATACACAAAGACCGTGCCTGCTTGGGAAAGATACACTTGATTTATTTAAATATAATCTCAATTACTCCCTGCTTTTCCCCCTAAACTGGGCTTAATCTGTTAACCTTTCACTTGCATTAAAGAAAGTAGAAGTGAGCAATAGAAGTGAAAGCAAATAGAGTTTGCAAGAATAAAATGGCACCATGGCACACACTAAAAACAAGCAGACCTGTTAATTATCCTGCTCACAGGTTTACACACACACACTGTCTATGATTAACTGGATTGTACAGCTGTTGTTCCTTGTGCTGAAAGCTTTGACCTTTTGCTTAAGTCCAATCCAACAAGAGGAAATCATTATTCATTTCTCTCCCACTCAAAGTGGAGATGCAGATTTGAAAATGTTATTTATTGTCTGGCTGTTGGTCTTTAACGTAGAACGTTATTACTAAAGGAGACAGCTGGCTGCTTCGACCTCTCCTTTACTGCCCCAAGGCCACACAAACCTAATTCAAGGATATCAGATAATGGTATGTGCTGTGATTTACATGAAGAGAATTCAGGATTCATTGTGAGCCTATTTGGAACTACAGCATCGGCAATGGAGAAGATGATTTAATAGAGGTTGTAAGGGTTTTCTGACAAGAGGCATTAATATTAGAACCTTTTCCCAAGTGCTGCAAATGGTGGTGTGAAGACATAGCCCGCCTGAGTTATTTTTCACTGGCGACCCTTTTTCTGTTCATTAGCACTTACATTCCCAGGGTTGAGAAGCCACTGTTTTAACTCTAATTTGTATGTAATGAGCATATGCAATGCAAGGAGTCTCTCCTTCATTAACGAGCCTGAAAAACGGCTGGCAACGCTGATGAAAAAGGACTTCCAATCTCACAGAAATTGAACAGGCCTGGATTCTGAAGCTGGCATTTGGAAACCAAGGGTCTGCCCTCCAGATGGACAAGGTGAGGGTAAAAATTCTATAATGTCTTTTTCAAGAGCCAGACCAGGCTGATCCCAGGGCAGTATATCTACCTTCCTTCAGTAAAACCAACTCTAATGGAAGAGTCAGCCTCTGGGTATTGCTAAGAATGCACAGGCAGTTACTACAGAAAGCATACTGAGGGTGATCTGAGTACTCCAGGAAAGAGGAGGAGGAGGAGAGAGAAGAAGGAGAGGAAGGAGAGGGGAAGAAGGGGGAGAGGGGGGAGATGGAGGGGAGGAGGAGGCGAGGGGTAGGAGTGGAGGAGGAAGGGAAGAAGGAAGAGGAAGAGGGGGAAGGAGGGGAGGAAAGGGAAGGGGAAGGGAAGGGGAAAAGGAGGGGGAGGGGAGGAATGGGAAGAGGAGGAGGAGGGGAGGGGAGAAGAAGGAGGGAGGGGGAGGAGTGGGAAGAGGAGTAGAGAAGGAGGAGAAGGAGAAAAACATTCATGCCTACAATCTAGCTACACCATAAATGGAGATTTGAGGATTGCAGTTCAAAGCCAATGTAAAAGCCAACCTGGGGCAGAAAGGGAACTCTTATCTCCAATTAACTTTCAGTAAAACCTGGAGGTGGACCTGTTATTCAAGTGACAGAGTACCAGATGTGAGGCAAAAAGCTAAGGGACAGTGTCCAGGCCCTAAATTTATGCATGTGTCTGTGTGTGTGTATGAAGTAGTTTCTCAAATTAGGCCTATTTCAGTTATTTTACCAATTTTATTCATCATTTGTATCATTTATATCACAAAGGAGTATCTCCCAAGCAATGTGGTTCTTAGACATTGAGCACAAAATCACAAAATGCAAGGTAACTGCAGAGAAGACTATTTCCTTATTGCTAATTGCTAAGACAAAAAACATACTGCCCTTACAATAAAGGAATTTGGGGACCCTTAGAAAAAAAAGTAGCCCTTGCTGCAGGGAAGTGGATGAACCTAGAGTGAATCATGTTGAGTGAAGTAAGTCAAGACCAAAGGAACAAAAGGCACATGGTATCCTTAATATGTGACTATTAGATACAAACTGTACAAAAGCGAGGACTCAATAGTTGCATACCCAATGCCATGGACATGGTATTGGAATTATAAACATAACTACATAAACATAAAAATTATGACTCTATAGACAAATGTTTTATTACATAGAGTAATATGTATCTATGACATACAAAGCCTCAGCCTAATTTTGACTATGTTCTAAAATCTAACTGCCAGTGATTGTAGAGATTCCCTCTTTGAATACTTGTTTGTTAAACACGTCATTTGAAATATGATGTAAACATCAAAGTTAATAAATTCTCTATTAAAAAAAGTTCATGATTGAGGGCTGGAGGCCCAGTGGTAAGAATGCCAGCCTAGGAAGTCCAAGACCCTGAATTCAAATCCTAGAATCACCAAAATAAAATCAAAATTGTCTCATGCTTAAAAAAAAAGTAGCCCTTGGAAACAGTACATGCAGTGCAGAAGCCCAGCCCAAGAGCACCTACCTAGCCCCTGTCTCTGACTGGCCTTGCTGCTGGCTTCTGTTCTGGTACATCCAATCCGCTGCTTGTTTTCTCCCCAATACAGGAAAATCCCAAAGCTCAAACTGCCCCTCTTCTACCCTGTGTGATCCAAAGGGAAAGAAAGATTTTAGATTGCATCTCGCTCCCAACGACTTGGTACAATATACCTTCTGGTATATGGTTAGCTCTCATCTCCTTTGCTGTCCCTTGAATACCTCATATTGTTACAGTATCTCACTTTGTTATCTGATATATTGAATTTATTTGTATTTGGTTATTTGAAATTTGATAGGGAATGGTGGAAAACCAAGACGGGGATGGGGGTGGGAGGGAGGGTAATGGGTACCAAGACATGTGAAAGGGTATCAATGTATGTGAATTAATGCACCTTCTATCTGGCAAATATCATGTAACCCTTTTATTAATTACAATAAAAATATTAAAAAAAGAAATAATAAACAACATATAGCAACCCCCTAATTTTATTCACCAAAATCTGGATAATACCAATATAACAGAATTATCATATTCTTATTGTATACTATTATCCTTAGGTGTTTGATTTTTAAAATAATAATAAATTTTCCCATATGGCCCCCCCAGAAAAAAGATCAGGGCAGAATTTACTTAAGATACATTGATAAATAGTCACTTCAGATGTTTCTATGCTTTCTATTTAATGTCTACAAAGCAATCACAACAAAATCTATCAAAACTAGCAGATGCTATGATCCTGTGTTCTTGGATGTCTATCAAACCAACAATCAGAATTAAGTAATTTCCAAGAATACAAATTTTCTGGTGAAAATGACCGTATGTTTTTTGTGACCTCTTAGTAAGTTGGCATTAATCAGTTTAAACTGCACATAAGACAATGTCTTCTCGTTGTTGTTTTTGTCTTTTGAGGTTGGGGAAGATGGCAGAGGAGGGAATCAAGATCAATGGTTGACCATGTCCTTAAAGAAATGAAGACAGAATCTTTAAAATACACAATAAATTTGTGATGAACATGTCATAATATTAAGAATTACCATCACTTATGAAAATATAAAGATAAATAAAATAGCTACAGAGATGTTATTTTCATTAAGACAGGCATTTTCAGGAGGCATCACTATTATACTGTTGGTGGGAGTGCAAACTCATTCAACCACTATGGAAAGCAATATGGCATTTCCTCAAAAGACTAAACATAGAGTTCCCCTATGACCCAGCTATTCCACTACTTGGCATTTAGTCAATTGTCCAGAAACCAGGACAAACTAAAACCACTAGTAAAAGATGTTCATTGCAGCACTATTTACCATAGCAAAGATATGGAACCAACCCAGATGCCCCTCAGTTGATGATTGGATCAAGAAGATGTCGTATGTATACACAATGGAATTCTATGTTGCCATCAGAAAGAATGACATCACCCCATTTGGAAGGAAATGGAAAGACTTGGAAAAAAATCATATTAAGTGAAGTAAGCCAGACGCAAAGGCTCTAGGAATTTATTCATCAATTTTTTTAATGACAAACATAAGAATATAAAAGGTAAACATAGCAATAAGGTTCCATGTAATGTTTGATCATATATTCATTGTATAATATAAACTAGTTCTAATATCTTCTCAACATCTAATATCCTCTCAAACGTTTACCATTTCTTTCTGATGAAAACTTTCAAAATCCTTTCTTCTAGGTATACCACATTGTTTTCTTTATATTTTTATGTAATTAATAAAAGGGTTACATGATATTTGCCAGATAGAAGGTGCATTAATTCACATACATTGATACACTTTTACATGTCTTGGTCCCCATTTCCCTCCCCCCCAACTCCTCATCTTGTTTTCTCCCCTTCTCTATCCAATTTCAAATAACCAAATATAAATATATCCAATATATCAGATAAAAAAAGTGAGATACTGTAACAATATGAGATAACCAAGAGACAGCAAAAGAGATGAGAGAAAACATAGTACATTAAGGACAACAATCATTCATTATATGGCTTTTGTTTCAATATCCTGGAGGTCCTTTCAATTAGCTTCATACTATATGGCCTTATGTGTCAAGGTTTTGCTCTAATGCAGATCTCTGCTAGTAGAGCCCAAGGTTTCTACTGATTATGACGAATGAGGGAAACCATTGAGCCTAAGTTCCTTTGAGTCTGGCTTACTTCACTTAATATGAGTTTTTCTAAGTCTTTCCATTTCCTAACAAATGGGGCGATGTCGTTTTTTCTGACAGCAGCATAGAATTCCATTGTGTACAAATACCACAACTTGTTGATCCACTCATCAACTGAGGGACATCTAGGTTGGTTCCATATCTTTGCTATAGTGAATAAAGCTGCAATGAACATTGTTGTGTTAGTGGATTTAGTGTGCCCTAGTTTCTGGATGGTTGGGCAAATGCCAAGTAGTGGAATTGTTGGGTCATAGGGGAGCTCTATGTTTACCCTTTTGAGGCACTGCCATACTGCTTTCCATAGTGGTTAAACGAGTTTGCACTCTCACCAACAGTGTAGTAGTGATCCCTCCTGGCCACATCCCCTCCAGCGTCTGTGCTTAATAGTTTTCTAGACCTGACCATTCTACCCGGAGTGAGGTGGAATCTTAGAGTTGTTTTGATTTGCATTTCTTTTATGACCAGAGATGTTGAGCATTTCTTCATGTGTCTATAGGCCATTTTTGTTTCTTCTTCAGAGAAGACTCTCTTTAAGTCTTTGGCCCATTTTTTAATGGGATGGTTGTTACTTTGGAGATTAGTTTAGGAGTGATTCAATTTTTTGAGCTGTTGATATATTTTAGATATGAGGCCTTTGTCCGTTGTTTGGTTGGTGAAGATCTTCTCCCACTCTGTAGGCTTCCTGATTAGTTTATTAGCTATGTCTTTGCCATACAAAAGCTCCGTAGCTTAATGCAGTCCCACTTATCCAGCCTTTTTCTTATTTGCTGTGATTCTTGGTCCTTATTAAGAAAGTTTCTACCTCTGCCAAGAAGGCCTAGTGTATCTCCTATTCCTTCTTGTAAAGTTTTCAGTGTGTCAGCTTTTACCTACAGGTCTTTGATCCATTTGGAGTTAATTCTAGTGCGGGGTGACAAAGAAGGATCCAACTTTAGTTTTCTGCAGGTGCTTAACCAGTTCTGCCAGCACCACTTGTTGAAGAGGCTGTCTTTCTTCCAGTCTATTTTTTTGGCTCCCTTGTCAAAGATTAGGTGGCCATAGATCTTTGCTTTAATATCTGGGTCCTCAGTTCCATTCCATTGATCTTCAGACCTGTTTTTGTGCCAGTGCCAAGCTGTTTTGATAATTATAGCTCTGTAATACAGTCTAAAGTTTGGTATTGAAATTCCTCCAGCGCTGTTCTTTCTGCTAAGAAGTGTTTTTGCTATACGGGGTCTTTTATTATTCCATATGAAATTTTGGATTGCTTCTTCTATTTCTTTAAAGAATGACATTGGGATATTGATGGGTATTCTGTTGAATTTGTAGATAGCCCTTGGCAAGATTGTCATTTTCACGATGTTGATTCTTCCAATCCAGGAGCATGGGAGGTTTTTCCATTTCCTTAGTTCTCTTTAATTTCCTTTTCAGGGTTTGAAAGTTTTCATCAAAAAGGTCCTTTACATTCTTAGTTAAGCTAATTCCTAGGTACTTTATATTCCTTGAGGGTATTGCAAAAGGAGTTGTCTTCCTGATTGTTGCCTCATTCCTCTCACTGTTGGCGTAGAGGAAGGAAGTTGATTTTTGAGGGTTAATTTTATACCCTGCTACTCTTCCAAAGTTTTGAATCAGCTCAAGGAGCTTGGGAGTAGAGTCTATAGGATTCTTTAAATACAGGATCATGTCATCTGCAAAGAGGGATAGATTTATTTCCTCCTTCCCTACTTGGATCCCCTTTATGCTTGCTTCTTGCCTTATAGCACTGGCTAGGAATTCTAATATTATGAAAAAGAGGAGTGGCGAGAGTAGGCCTCCTGTCTTTTTTCCTGACTTTAGAGGGAATGGCTTTAGCTTGTTGCCGTTAGGTATAATACTAGCTATGGGTTTGTCATACACAGCCTTTATTATATTGAGGAATGTTCCATGGATTCCTAGTTTCTCCAGAGCTTTTAACATAAAGGGGTGTTGGATCTTGTCAAATGCCTTTTCTGCATCTATTGGGACAATCATGTGATTTTTGTCCTTGTTCCTGTTGATGTGTTGAATTATATTAATTGATTTGCATATGTTGAACCAGCTTTGCCTCCCTGTGATGAAACCTGTTTGATCATAGTGTATAATTTTTTTGATCAATTGTTGTAGACGGTTGGCCAGTATTTTGTTGAGAAGTTTTGCATCTATGTTCATCAAAGAAATAGGTCTGTAGTTCTCTTTCTTTGATGAATCTCTGTCTGGTTTGGGGATGAGGGTTATACTGGCTTCATAGAATGAGTTTGGTAAGGAACCTTCATTTTCAATTTCGTTGAAGAGCTTGAGGAGTATTGGTGTGAGATCTGCTTTGAAGACCTTATAGAATTCAGCTGTGAATCCATCTGGCCCTGGGCTTTTCTTAGGTGGAAGTTCTCTTACTGCCATTTCTATTTCAGTGCTTGAAATAGGCCTGTTTAGTTGGGATAGTTCTTCTTGCTTCAGTATGTGTATGTTAATATTGGCTAGGAATTCGTCCATTTCGTCTAGATTCTCAAATTTGTTGGTCTAAGGGTTTGAGAAGTATTCCCTCATGATACTCTGGATCTTGGTAATTTCTGTCATGATATTACCATTTTCTTCTGTGATTTTGTTTATTTCAGTATGCTCTCTTCTTTTTTTGGTAAGATTTACTATGGGTTTGTCTATTTTGTTAATTCATTCAAAGAACCAACTCCTTGTTTTGATGATTCTTTCTATAGATTTTTTTGGATTCCAAATCATTTAATTCTGCTTTGATTTTAATAATTTGCTTTCTTCTACTGGCTTAGGGTTGGTTTGTTGCTCTTTTTCCAGGAGCTTAAGGTAACACATTAACTTGTTGGTTGCGATTTTTCCAACTTATTATAGGCACTCAGAGCTATAAATTTTCCTCTGAGTAATGCCTTTGCCGTTTCCCAAAGGAGCTGGTATTTTGTGTGCTCCCTATTGTTAAATTTCATGAACTGTTGGATTTCTGTTCTGATTTCTTCGATGACCCATTGGTGATTCAACAATGTGTTGTTCAGTCTCCATGAGTTACAGGGTTTTCGTTGGTGGAGATGTGTCTTCACTTCTAATTTGATGCCTTTGTGGTCTGAGAGCGTGCATGGAATAATTTCAGTGTTTCTGAATCTGACCAGGTTTGTTTTATGGCCTAAGATGTGGTCTATTTTGGAAAATGTTCCATGTGCTACTGAGAAAAACGTATATTGTGTTGTTGCTGGGTGGAATATTCTGCAGATGTCTGTTAGATCTAGTTGGTCTATATAGTTGTTCAATTCTAAGGTTTCTCTGTTGAGTTTTTGCCTTGTTGATCTGTCCATAGGTGAGAGTGGTGTGTTAAAGTCACCAACAATCACTGTGTTTTGATCTATGTATGGTTTCAGTGAAAGTAAAGTTTGCTTGATGAAGTTCGGAACTCCAGGAATGGTTGTGTAGATATTTAGGATCGTTATGTCTTCCTGGAGGAAAGATCCCTTTAGTAGTATGTAGTAACCTTCTTTGTCTTTTCTCACTAATTTTAGTTTGAAGTCTATTTTATCTGATATGAGGATGGCCACTCCAGCCTGTTTATGGGGGCCATATGCTTGATAGAGTTCATTCCAACCTCTCACTTTCAAAAGATGATTGTTTTTTTGGGTAAGATCTGTCTCTTGAAGACAACAGAATGATGGATCTTGCTTTTTGATCCAACTAGACAGACTATGCCGTTTAATTGGAGAGTTAAGTCCATTGATATTGAGAATTAGGGTTGAGAGATATTTATTAGTTCCTACCATTTTTAAAAGCTTTCATTAGGGCCTATGTCTTGACAGTTCTTGTGGTACTTAGATGGATTGATGTTTAGGTGCCATTTCTTTCTCTGTATTGCATTTATGTTGGTTTTCTATGTGTAGAACATCTTTGAGAATTTTTTATAATGTTGGTTTGGTTGCTACATAATGTTGCAGCTTTTCCCTGGAATGAAATGTTTTTATTGTTCCTTCAGTTATGAATGAGAGTTTAGCTGGGTACAGTATTCTTGGTTGGTAGTTATTTGACTTAAGGGCATGACATATATGCTTCCAATCACTTCTTGCTTGCATGGTCTCTGCTGAGAAATCTGGGGTTATTCTGATTGGTTTGCCTTTATAGGTTATTGATCCCGTCTCCCTGGCTGCTTTTAGGATCCTTTCTTTGGTCTCTGTTGATCCAGTTCAGATTACGATGTGGCGGTGGGATGTTCTTTTCTGGTCAGGTCTGTTTGGGGTTGTAAAAAATTCTTATATCTGAATGGGCCTGCCTTTCTGGATATTTGGGAAATTCTCTGAGATGATTCTCTAAAGTATATTTCCAATACCATTGACCTCTTTCTCCAGACCCTCCTCAATACCAATTAGCCTTAAATTAGGCTTCCTAATTGTATCTTGGACCTCCTGAAGCGCTCTCATATTTACTAGATTTGGATTGACTCATTTTCTGTTCTTTCTCTATAACAAGTAAATTATCTTCAGCCCCCGAAATACTCTCTTCTGTATTGTCTAACCTGCCATCAAAGCTATCTACTTTATTCTTCATATCCCTTGCTTTTAGTTGCTCATTTTTGATGCCTTGCATCTCTTGTTTTAGATCATGTATGGATTTCTTTAGCTCCTTGATTTCCATTTGAGTGGTTAGCTCAGTAGCTTTATTTTCTTTGGACATTTGCTGGAGTTCGGTCACCTTTTTGTTTGTGGATTCTATGAATTCATCCATTTTTCTTTGAAAAACCTTTATTATGGCCTCCTTTATGGCTTCTTCTTTTTCACTTATCACCTTGTTTATGGTTTCCTCTTGTTTAGCTATGGCTTCCTCCCTTATCTCTTTCTTTATATTTTCACATTCTTCATTAATGATGTTTATCAATTGCATTTGTATAGTACTTGGAAGACTCTCCTCTAGGTTTGCCAGTGACTGTTCCATTGTCTGTTTATATTGGGTGGGGGATGTTATTCCTTGATTTGACATTTTTTTTCTGCCCATTTGAAAATGGGAGCAAGATTAAATCTAAACACAATGATAGTTTTTCAGATTTAACCAACCAAGACCTCTTTAGCTGGCAGACACTAGATGTTCAAAAATTTTGATTGGTATTATCACTCTTTTTTTTGTGCACTTATAGACCAGTCTAATACAACCACTGATAATGATTTATGACCAAACAATAAGCCTCTCAATCCAATCTCTATTGTGTTTAAGTCCCTCTGGACCTAGAGTATAATTGAACACCTAGATATACAGTATTGCTCAACTGTCATCAAGTGTAGACCCATGCATTATAAGGGTTGAACCATGAACAGAGGACCAGAGATAGAAAAATAGTATGAGAGAGAACAGGGGAGGTACAAGAGGAATAATATAGGGGTATAAGATTATTATAGTAATGAAGAAAAGGTATAGCGTAAGGATAACTGACCTAAGTTGGTAAGCAGGTAGCGTATTTGAGTACAAAGTTTGGAAAGTATTAGAATAAAACTTATGTGTTGCTGCACAACTAGCTCTCAGCCGAAACAGTGGCCTCACAGTGGGCTGTGGGATGAATCTGCGAGCTCCAGTCTGAGCGTGCTGGGCAGACAGTTGTTTTTCCTGTACTTCTTCCAGGGGCGAGCCCCCGGCCAAGGGTCTGGGGTTTGGGAGTTTCCAGGGGCTCTCATCAGGACCAGCAAGTGTTCGCTCTGTTCCTAGGGGCGGGGCCCAGCCGAGGACATGGGCTCCAATGGTGGAGCCGCGTCTTTCTAATTCTCAGAAGGTGAGCCTGGCTGCTCGTCTGTCCTTCAGTTCCTTGCTGTGTTTCTGCCCTTTGGCCAGGCGTCTGTGACTATGGGGGGGCCCTCGGTGCTCTCTTGCTCAGGTTTCCCAGCTGGAGGATGCCCGGCTCAAGATTCAAGGGGGACAGATGCTGGCTCCTATTTTTTTCACACACCCCACCCACTGTTGTAAGGCAGGGTCTCAGCGCCTCTCACTCTCCAGACCCAGTGGCCTGGGAGAGGAACCTGTTGGGTGGGTGGGAGCTGGGACACCTCCGTCTCCCCTGGTCGGGTGCTGGGTCTTAGTCTGCCCGCCTGTCAGTCTCCAGTCCGAGGCCTGGGAGAGGATCCTGTTGGGCTGGTGGGAGCTGGGACAGCTCTGCCTCCCTTGCTGGGGTGCTGGGTCTTAGCGTAGCCTGACTATGGACTCCAGTCAGAGTCCTGGGAGAGGAGCCTGTTGGGTGGGTGGGGGCTGGGACACCTCTGCCTCCCTTGGTGGGGTGCTGGGTCTTAGCGCAGCCCTGCCTGTCAGTCTCCAGTCAATGGCCTGGGGGAGGGGGCTGTTAAGGGAAGGGACAGGATTCTAAATTCCTTGTCCCACTGCTCCTGCCAGTCTTTCTCAGGCGGGGTGGAGGGGTCTGAGTTAAGTTCTATAGCTTGGCACCAGGTCTGCTTTCCCGATGGGTTTGAGGACTCGCTGGGCTACTCACGCCTCTGTGTTTGGCTGTGGGTGCTCCACAGTGCTGGGGAGTCTTTCACTCCCCTCGGATCTCCACCGCCTGTGTTCCGCGTCTGGGTTCCGCTGCTTCTGTGGCTTGCTGGCCTGGCCCTATGCTGGTTTCTGCAGGTTGGGGCTGCCAGGCCCGGTGCCCTCCACCGCGGCTTTTCCCGGCTTAGAGCCAGCAGCGAGGGGTGGGGAAGGGGTCCTCGCGTTCCGAATTCTTTGAGAAAGTTGGATGTGAACTTTATCTGGATTTCTTTTCCGGTTTGAGTCCTTCTCCATTGCTTTTTGAGTTTGTTGTTGTGGATTTCTTAAGGTAATTGGCTCGTGGGACTCCCTGGTTCTCTCTTTTTCTGAGAGAGAGCTAGGCAGCATTCCTATTATCTCCACGCCATCTTCCGCCTTGTTGGAATAATCTAGGTATACCACATTGTTATCCATAGTCACCGTACTGTACAAGTATACTCCAGAACTTGTATTTCACTGTAACTTGGCACCCATTGTCCAGCCTTCTCCCATCCTGGACCCATATGCATTCCCACTCTCTCTTGGATTTGGTACCCAATATCCTTCTCTCACTTCTCACAAGATCAACAATCTTAGACTTATTTCATCTTATTTGTGAATAAGATTGGTATACTTACCTTCCGTATACAAAATGATTGGTCAAACAACGTGAACAATACTGAGGTGAGTTTTTCCTTAAAAATATTTTCTCTTCTATTTAAAATATCAAATTACTAATTTTTTCTCAGTCCTGAAACTTGAACTCAGGGCCTGGGTATTGTCTTTGAGCTTCTTTGGTTCAAGGCTAGCACTCTACCACTTTTCTGTGGATGTGGTACTGAGAGATAAAGGGCTTTATGCATGCTAGGCCCTCTCTATCACTAAGCAACATTCCCAGCCCTGGATTTTTTTAATGGCAAAAATATTTGTACACATAGATTAGACAGAGTTCCCTCTGACAATTTAAGGAAGGGAAGCTGGTCATAAGTCCCAGAGTTGTTAGAAGGAAAAGGTAAGTAAGCTCAATATTTAAATAACAAAAATCCTGACCAATCATCTGTTCATATTAAGATCCAATTATTTTACAATAGATAGTCTATATATAGAGTATAAAGTTGAAAAGAGGGCATCCAGTAAAAAGATTCTCTCTCTCACAGCCTTATCTTACCAATTTTATGTCCCCATACAGGTTTATTAGATGTCCTAAAAATTATGAGATATTCCTGAGGAATACTACCAAAGAAACCTTTTGCATTGGGGCGGGGAGTTTGGCCTAGTGGTAGAGTGCTTGCCTAGGATGCACGAAGACCCAGGAACCACATGCATAAACAAAAGCCAGAAGTGCTGCTGAGCCTCAGGACAGTGCTCAGACCCTGAGCCCAAGCCCAGGACTCGCAAAAAAAAGGAAAGAAATCTTTTGCATATAGGTAATACATATATGTATATAAAAATGATAGAACAGGGACCGGGAGCTTGGCCTGCTTGTTGAGTGCTTGCCTAGCATGTACAAAGACCAGGGTTCGCTTTCTTGGTACCACATACATAGAAAAAGCCAGAAATGGTGCTGTGACTCAAGTGGTGGAGCTCTAGCCTTGAGAAAGCCCAAGGACAGTGCTTAGGCCCTGAGTTCAAGGCCCAGGATTGGCCAAAAAACAATCTCAAGATATCTTGGAGATATATTACAACTGATTCATTACTTTAAATTATTACAAAATATTTCACAGTAATAAATAACCATTTTTAACTATTTTCTTACTGGTATCTTTATGTTGTATCAATCTATTTTTATATTTGTATAGTGATGAACCTGTACATAAGTCTCTTATCTTTATGATTGCTATTATAGTTCAAAATTGAAGTTCAGGAAGAAGACATATATAGTGTTTTTTGATAAGTATTTTCAAATTAATGACCAGTTATATATATAAGCCTACATTCAAATGGTTTTCATACTCATGCCAATAATGTGTGTTAGCTAGCTCTTTGTATTATTGTAAGAAAAGCTTTATATGTTCACATATATTTGGAAAATATAATTCTTATATGTTTTATATGCTGTAAAGACACTGGTACTTCTTTCTCCATCATTTTTCTTTTAAGGGTATTTATATTTCCTTTGGGATTTTGAGATATCTTCTATACTTAAAAATGTATTTATGTTCAGTAATTTCAAGCTTTTCCCCCTTTCATTAGGCTTTCTTTCTTTTTTTATTATTTTTTTTTTACCAATCCTGGGGCTTGAACTCAGGGCCTGGGCACTGTCCTGGGATACTTTTTGCTCAAGGCTCTGCCACTTGAGTGACAACACTACTTCAAGCTTTTGCTATGTATGTGGTACTGAGGAATCAAACTTAGGGCTTTGTGCATGTGAGGTGAGCACTCTACCACTAGGCTATGCTTCCAGCTCTGCTTTTGTTTTTTTTTGAAGGATAGTCCCATGAAATTTCTTTTGTATTTTGAACTCACATCAAACTCTTTTATCTTATAGCTTTAGAATTTTACATCAAATTAAAATTATATTTAAAATAATGTCCTAATTTCTATGATCTGCAATTTTCTTTTCAGTATTTGAACCATCTAGAATTTATCTTAAGAATTTAATTTCATTCTTTTTTTCAGATTACTATTGAGTTGTGTTGACAGGGGGTAGACTTCTCTCATGGGTTTGAAATTTTAATCTGATTATTTTATTACTTCAATATATTGGTGGGCTTATTACTTGAGTCTATTTCTGAGTTTCCTGATCTATTCCCTAGAACCCTTTGTCTACACCTAAGCAAGCACTACATTGCTTATTGTATTGTATTTTTAATACCCATGGGAAGCACGTATGTTTTCAGTACCTTTTTGCTTCCAGATAATCAGAATAGAAAAGTGAGTGATGAATATGACTATAAACACTTTTTGTCCCTTAGGTTAACTGATGGTAAGTCCTCTGGGACTTATCATTGTACCTTGGGCAGCCAGCAAGTAAGTGCTTTCTTTCACCTCGGTACTTCCTATGTCAATCTCAAAATGCATGAGAAAAAGAGGTGGTGACACACAGAATGCAAATTTATTTCCCTGTGCCTTCATGTGATGGCTGATTTTAAAGAAGACAAGGAGGATTTACCTGCTTGTCAGACTGCAGCAGTTTGCAAATTAATGGCAGATGGAGGGCATTGTTGGAAGCAGAAATGAATGGATATCAAATCGGCCCTGATGTACACCTGTCTGACTCGGGCACTGAGTAAAATCCTCTTGTCTCCAGAGATAGACATTGGATCCAATCACTCATTATTTGTTTCTTAATGTATATTAATTTTTCATTTCAAACAGCAGAAAGAACAAAAAGTCATGACACAAAAAAGATGACAAAAGAAAAGCTATCACATGTCTTTTTTCTTTAAATATATTTATTGGTCGCCATTTGTTTTTATTATTTTTATTATCTTTAAGTAATTGTACAAAGGAGTTGCTACCTAACAAAGCAGTTTTTAATACAATACATTAATCATTACTTTCTACCATGTGTGTGCAATGAATAAAAATTATTCAGGTCAGGAGGCAGGAAACTTATCTCAAACTCCTGATTTCAGATTGTGTGTGTGTGTGTGTGTGTACGTGTGTGTGTGTGCATGTGAAGCATATACATCCCCATTTATGATATATGTATACATATATATATCCATATATCATTTATGCATATACATATATACATAAATATACATTTGAGGATTGATATAAGAATATATAGCCATTAGCTAAATTTTATTTATGATGAACCAACTTTGTGTTATGTATTATTCATATGAAGTATTTAACTACATATTTTCCTAAGCTTTAGAAATGTCATTCCTGCCTATTTACTCTCCACTAGTATTTTTTTATTTAATTTTATTGTCAGGATGGCATACACAGGGGGTACAGTTACATACAAAATTTGGCAGTGAATATATTTCTTATTAGACCTTGTGACTCTCTCCCTTATTTCTCTCCCACATTCCCTCCCTCCACAAGTTATAGAATTCATTTCCAACACATTGTCTTGTGTTTATCACTGTTACCTTGTCCCACCATTTTTTGTTCCACATGATTATATTATCTTTTCAAATGTAATTCATAATGTCTGTAAATATCCCTAATGAGCCTGTATTAAATTTATACACTGCCTAAAAGATCATATCACCCTGGTTTAGCATTCCCTCTTTCCCTTGTTCCCTGGGAAAGCCACAGCGTGCTTCCCACATCCTCAGAACATGGATGAAATCCTTGCCCAAGGAGCCATGCTATTCCAAAAGACACTTGCAATCTTCACAATGCACTCAGTTTGGAAGGAAATTTTCCAAAACCTTTGTTATTGTACAGGTCCTGGCTATTTTCTCTGGAGCTTCATTGGGTTTAACATAAACTCCCTGTTCCTGTCTCAGGACTGGGGTTCCCTAACACAATTCGTCCAGTCTATGTTCTCTCCTGAGTAGTGTGAGCCTCCAGAATTGCAGACCTATGAGAAAATCTGAGATGATGGCTTTGATTTGTGACACCTATCCATGGACACTCAAAGAAGAACTGTATATAGGTATATTCCAGAATTAAGCTGACAGCTTTATTTTTTCATTTAGCTTTTTTCTTGATTGATGGTTTCTTTTGTGGAGATGGTCCCACGACAGATTAGCATCGTGACAACTAAGCTTTGCTCAGGGTTTGTGCCTGTCTTTAGTGAAAAAAAGTTGAGGTACTAGATCAAGCTCAATGTACCCAGCCTTCTCTGCCCACACAACTCTTTCTCATCTGGGAATCTCTTCAGTTGCCACCTGCAAAAGGCATTTGGCATGTCACCCAGCAACTCATTAGGCTTGCCTAAATACTACTAAACCCTAGCACCAAAAAAAGATGTCAACTTTCCCAAGAAAAACAAATTTCCCCTGAGGTGTCACAACAATGTTTAGGTATGGTCAGCTATCCTTGAACTGATACAAATAGAAAGTGGCTAAGTTTTTAGATAGAAACTCCAGGACAAGTAAACGAGAAGGGTAGAAGATAGGAAGAATTCTAATTCTGCTGTGAAGATTTTCCTTATTTGTAATGAAATGTTTATATTTGTTAAATAGTCACTAAGTGTACATCAACAGTATCAAAGGACATGAAATCATATCGTAAGAGTATCTTATTCTTCAGGAGAGACTCTCACCAGAAATAATAACTATTTTCTGCAAACAGAGGTGAAATTCAGACACTCCCCTCAGGCAAATAGTTCATCAGTAGTACTCACACACAAGCCATCTCAGGGGCATGACAAGACTGGCCAGCTTTGTTATCAATGACCTCAAGGCCATATGTTTATAGAACTTGACTATACTAACACTATAGCAATGTGATCAAGACATAAATGGCTCAGTTCTTTCCACTATGCCAGTGTTGGAGAATGGAGCAAATACAGCAGCCTACCCAATCATATGTGCACAAGGAAAAGAGAGCACGTTCCGTTGAACATATTGTACTGCGTGCATGGGTTTTGTTGTTGTTGTTGTCTTTTGCCTGTTATTTGCTGTATAATTTTGCTGTTGGAAATGATTTCCATGAATTATGAAGTGTGTCAATTCATGCCATGGCAACATTTTCTTCCCTGTCGGTGACTGAAGTGCCCTGGAACTCTGAAGTGCCTAGAGTGCCTAGAGACTCTCCAGATTGTTACTGTTTGTATTTATATGCTCATCTATTTTTTCCCATTATGCCAAGGCTGATAACAGGAAGGAAGTTTTAGCTTCTACTAAATACCATATCTGAACCCAGCATTGCTTTCTTGATTCCTAAACCCCACCATTAGTCTCAAAGCACAAGTATGACATGCCTGCCCTCCTGACACTACCAAAACGAGTTACCCAGGGAAGAGCCATAAGAACTTAGCAATTGAGGATAGATCATTTTCTGCTGTGAGAAATGTACGCCTCTTCCTCCTCCTCCTTATTCTTCCACCCTCCCTCCCTCCCCCCCTCCCTCCCTCCCCCCCCCTCCCTCCCTCCCTCCCTCCCTCCCTCCCTCCCTCTCTCTCTCTCTCTCTCTCTCTCTCTCTCTCTCTCTCTCTCTCTCTCTCTCTCTCTCTCTCTCTCTCTCCTTTTCTCTCTCTCTCGATCCAGTGCTGGATTTCAAAGACATGACATTTATGTTAAGAACATTACTGAGATAATCTTACCTTGTTATCTGGTATATTGTATTTATGTTTCTTTATTTATTTGAAATGGGATAGGGAAGAGAGGAAAACAAGATGAGGGAAGTGGGAGGGGGAGGGAAGTGGGGACAAAAACTTGAGAAGGGGTATCAAGGTTTGTGAAGCAATGCGCCTTCTATCTGACGGATATAACTGTAACCCTTTTATTATTACAATTAGAAAAACTCAATAAATGGGAACCCTAAATAAATTATGAGAACGCTCACTAGTTTAATTATATTAATTCTCCCAAGTTTACTCTATACAGCAAAAAGAAATACTAATAAAATGAAACATCATAAGTTAATTCACCTAAAAAAAGAACATTACTGAGATAGAGTGTATAGAAATAATGGAAGTGTTAAGCTGGAAATAATATATGCAATGTGCTAATATATCTGTGTGATACCAGGTAAACAGATTTTCTTTCTCCTGGTACATAGAGGAGGATTATCATGTAATTTGTAATACTCTAAGCTAAAATTAAATTTCAAGTAAGCAAGTAACTGCTTAGTATAAGTATACTTCAATTATTATTTAAGATAATGCCAAACTAAATAACTGTCCACTGTTTATCTAAAATTCAAACTTGCTACATCTGGCCACTCCACTCAAGAGAAAAGTCACCAACTGGGAAAAATATTTGAAAACCAAAAGTGTATTTGGCAAATATATCTGACAAAGGGTTCAATCCCAGAACATACAAAGAATTGTGCAAACATGACAATGACAAAACAAGCAACTCAAATAGAAAATCAGCAAATGAGCAGAATGGACACTTCATCAAAGCAAATACATAGATGATTAATTAATTATAAAAAGATGTTCAGTATTGCTAGTCACTAGGAAACATAAAAATGCAATAAATCAAGGCACATCTATGAGCATTGTAGGAACAAATACCAGTAACACAAATTGCACTGAAGGTGTGAAGAATCAGGACTAGTCACACACTGCTACCAGAATTGAACAATGAAGCCTCTAGGAACTGAATTTGGAGAAGTGAAAAATTTATGTTCATACAAGAACAATTTATGTTCATAAATTGGCTATTCAGAGCCACTTTATTTAAAACAGCTAACAACTAGGGACCACATGAGTATTCTCCAAAGGACAAATTCTCTATGATACATATATAAGGTGGAATATTACTCAGCAATGTAGAGGGGAAAAAGTTCAGCAATTGGTATTTAAAATATGGAGACTGAACTAGATATACAAGCATGAAGTGAAGTCATAAAAGTCACAGCAACAGATTAAGCAACAATAGAAAGAAAGGATAGACGTGTGTTAGGATGCACAAGTTCAGAAGACTTACAGATAAGAGATCTAAAAGGACAAATATTCAAGAAAAATAAATAAAAATGACAAAGAAAATACCTCATGGGAACAAAGTTTATTTATAATTCTCATAGTACAGAACTAAATGAGAGAGACCAGAGAATCAAATACTTGAATTCTGAAAAATATCAGAACATGAAGTGCTTCATTAATATATCATATTTCTCTGTACATCACCTTTATAATAGTAAATTTAAGCTTTTAAAGAATAGTATATTTACTATACTGTATATACTATACAAAATAGCCTAGAGATGATTAATCAAATCAAACATTGTCATTCTGTCACATAAAGTGTCTTGAGAAGTGGGAGACTGTCTAGTTCTCTGAAGAGCAGGACTACACAGGGTTGGTGAGCTTGTGCTTCACAAAATAATGCTGTTTAGCTTTTTTCAATGTATTTTGTTAGTCTGGGTGCTGGTAACTCATGCCTGTAATCTTAGCTACTGAGGAAGATGAGATCTAAGCATCAAAATTCCAAATAAACCTGGCAGAATCCAATTAATCATTCCAAAGCTGGAAGTAGAGGTGAAGCTTAAGTAATATTCATTTTATATGAAAAATACAATAATAAAACACATTGTTAAAAGCAAATATATATACATATATAGTTTCTTAATTTATTAAAGTCTTACAAAACTGAAAATCAGTCATTCATAAGGGAAATGACACTGTATTGATACCAACCGGTTCCTCTGTGTGCAGGCAAGCTGACCAGCTCTCTCTCTGCTTGGAATGCATCCTGTCTACATTTCTTACATAGTGACCTACAATTACAGGTGAACAACATATTCTAAGAAATGGAAACTGTGTCATCAAAGTAGTGGGAAAACTGCTGACACTGGGTTCCTGACAAGAGGAAACGTAAGAAACTTGAGGAACTGGGAAATGAGTAGGAGGTTTTCTTGTATTTATTTGTTTGCTTTTCACTTCACCTTCTGCATGAGTTCAGCATATCTAACATCAACTCTATCAGGGCCAAGAGTAATTTGGAAACTAAGATGCTGATACTGAACTCACTGGAAAGCTCTAGAGAGGTAACACGGTAGACTGTTAACTATTTTGCCTCCGATGAAAGAAAAAAATGTTAATGAAAAAATAAATGCTGTATATAACTACTGTGTAGTTTTAGTTTTTCCACTAGTATGCATGCACATGTTTAGTCAGGATAATTAAATAAATGTATAAAATTAAACACCGCTTTAAAGAAAACATTTGATACATTCACAGAACCTGGCTGAGACACAGTGCAACAGTAATGGCAGCTGTGGTTTCAACTACTATGAGAAGATCTGTAGTTTATCCCTGAAGGCTGGATGCGTTGCACGTTTGTCTCTCAGTGTGACAGAAATGTTTCAAGAGATGGGGCCTGAATAAGTTACAATTTGTCTGCTCTGTGTAAAGACTGATTTTTTTAGAACAATGAAATGATATGTCTAATAAAGAGCCGATAGTGCTGTGAACCTTAAATATTGTAGCATTCTTAGGTCATTATGTAGCTATAAAATTCTGATTAACATCAAAAGGTAAAGAACATTGTTCTGATCATGGCTGGTCTGATCAAATAAGAAGTGCTCATTCATCGTAATTTGGAGGTTACAGTATATTTTCAATAGTATGAAATGCTTTAATTTTAAAAAACAAATGAGTTAGCCAAATAGATGTTTCTATTCCTCCTTCTCAACATATTGGAAAGCATGTGTGCCAGGCATGTTCAGGCATGTTGCCCATTGTGGGCAGGACCGCACTGCAGAGATGAGACTTCCTAGATACCTGGCACACCTGCACTCTGCATTGTTGGAGCTTTTTGTCAATGTGTATATGCCTCTGTGTGTGTGTATGTGTGTGTGGGGGGGTGCTGGTACTGAGGCTTGAACTCAGGGCTTCATGATCTCAATTGGTTCTTTCTACTTTCTTTCTACTGCTGCTACTCTATCCTTTAAGCCATGTCTCCACTTCCAGCTTTTAGCTGGTTATAGATTTGGCTGCCTTGACTGCCTTAGCATGCCTGCTGCTCAGATCTCAGCCTCCTGAATAACTAGCATTATAGGACTGAGCCATCGCTGCATGATTGAATACTTATCTGCTTTCTGGTCACATGCTTTGACAATCACCGTACGCTACAGACGGAGGGTGTGGGTCTCTGCTTCTGGACAGCTGTTGGCAGCGCTGAGGAAATGGAATGATAAAGCCAGAGGCTTTGAAGGACCTGAGCCTACAGCTGGTTTGCTCTTTAAGCCATTACCAAAATGTGAGAGGAAAATAGGATCAAAAGCATTACAGTTTTGCTAACTTTTTAAAATAATTTTCTTCCATCTCCTGGCACATAAAAGATAAAAGCCCACCAGAGCAATATAGCCCTTGGACACTCCATTGAAAACACAGGCAGGGGAGTGAGCAGACGTCTGCACCTACTATGTTTTCCCCCAAAGAACTTCATCAATTCTGAGCATATGATGGAAATTTAAGAATCAAAAAGAAAAACACAACAGAAACAATAGTCATCTCAAGCTAAGTAAATTAGAGAAACTAAAGTCTATATATTAGAAGTAAAAGTTTGTATCTCAGATTTGATAAAAATACAATATAAATTCCATGCAATACATAAAAAAATGCCCTAGAGTGGAGAACAGAAAAATAATCAACCTGTGGGTTCCATAGTGTAATGGTTAGCACTCTGGACTCTGATAAATAATCAGCCTAAAATGAAAAACTGTGAATTGCCTAATTATCCAAAAGAAAGCTGGATTTGTATAGACTTCTATAGCTAGAGAAACAGTGATAGCACATCATGATCAGGAGGTCAATAAAAGAAGAAATTTTAAGAATTTGAAATCCATGTGTTTCCAATAAGCCAGAAGTGGTACTGTGGCTCAAGAGGTAGAGCTCTAACCTTGAGAAAGTCCAAGGACAGTGCTCAGGCCCTGACAGGCCCCAAGACTGGCAAAAAAAAAGTGCATATACACATACACACAGATACATGTACACAAATCTGATTCAACTTTAAAAAGAATGTAAAATATTCACAGAATGAAGCCATCTGCACAGTTTTTCAGTAACTGATAGGATAGGCAACCAAAATACATTCTATAAGAATTAATATTTGGAGAATTCATATTCACCAAATTTACAAAATGACCAGTTTTCATTAAGATGAGGCCACAGCCAGCAATGACATAATTCAGATTATTTTTAAATTATATTGTGATGAAACATGAGTTACATTTGATAACATATTTTGAGTTACAAAATAAGCATTATCATTTTTTAAGTCAGAGGTGGTAGATGCTGGTGGCTCATGTTTGTAATCCTAGCTCCACATAAAGCTGATATCTGGGAATAGTCATTCACAGCCAGATCAAATAGGAAAGCCTGTGAGACTCTTATCTCCAAAAAAGCCAGAAGTAAAGCTATAGCTCAATTGCCAAAGCACTAGCCTACAGAAAGAAAAAAAAAACCTTCAGGAACAGCACCCAGGCCCTGAGTGTGAGGACACACACACACACACACACACACACACACACACACACACACACACACAAAGTTATTTTAATTTCAATTTTAGCAATAAGACGACAATCTTTAAATCTTTAGAAGGTAAATTGAAAATAATAGCAACTATCTTGGGAATCAAAAAATCTTCTAACAAATCTATGGTTCAAAAGATAAATCAGAACAGAAATATGAAAATATTGTGGAGAAATGATAATGAATATTCCATATGGATCAAATATGATGTGGATAACTCTGTGTGAAAGAGGAAATAGCCTTATGCTTATACATGAAGTGATAAGTCTAAAATTTAGCTAATTGAAGTTTTTTCTCAAACTAGAAAAACACAATAAAATTTAGATACCTATATAAGGAAGGAAACAGAGCAAATTAGTACCATGGAAAATGAAGATTCAATATGCAAAATACAAGCCATAGATTAGTTGCTTGAAAAGATCAATGAAACTAAAATATCCTTAACAAAATGCATCAAGGAAACAGAATTGCAACCAAAGGAAAGGCAAAAAGAGAAGATTGATAAAATAGGATATCCTTAGGGAAATTGAAAGTGCAAAGAGGATATCATGACCATGTTTACACTAATGAGCTTGAAAGTTTAGTAAAATGACAAGTAAGTTTAACCATTACCTGCAAAACATGTTGGAATGAGATAGTTTAATAAATCCATATTATTATATTTACAATTAAGAATCTTCCCACTAGGAAATATCAGCCTAGATAGTTTTACCAGTGAGCTAGTGAATTCTTTTGGTTTAGATAACATCAGAGTTTTTTTATTTGTTTTTTTTTTTTTTTTGGTTTTGGGGCTGGATCTCTGGGCCGAGATGCTTTTCCTGAGCTCTTCAGTTCTGGTTAGTGCTCTACCACTTTAAGCCACAGAGCCACTTCCAGTTTTTTGGTGGTTTATTAGAGATAAGAGTCTCATGGACTTTCCTGCCTCGGCTGGCTTTGAATTGCAATCCTCAGATCTCAGCCTCCTGAATAGCTAGGATTACAGGTGTGAGCCACTGATGCTCAGCTAACATCAGTCTTACACTTTTAAGTGCGGATGGGGGACAACTTGTTATATGAGCTCAACATATCCTGATACCACACCTTGCAAAGGATATTACAAGAATCTTTGTGAATGTTGCTCTAGGTAAAGCTATTTCTTTTCCCCTTAAGGTTTATCGCATGTTGTTACTGTATCTGACTTTGTTACCCTGATGTATTGTACGCATGTTAATTTGTTTATTTGAAAAGGGGAAGAGAAGGGAACCACTTATGTCTTGATCACATTGCTATAGTGTTAGTATATTCAAGTCTATAAACATGTGGCCTTGAGGTCATTGATAACAAAGCTGGCCAATCTTGTCTTGTCCCTGAGATGGCTTGTGTGTGAGTACTACTGATGAACTATTTGCCTGAAGGGAGTGTCTGAATTTCACCTCTGCTTGCAGAAAATAGACATTATTTCTGGTGAGAGTCTCTTCTAAAGAATAAGATACTCTTATGATCTGCTTTCATGTCCTTTGGTACTGTTATACTTGGTTGATGTACACTTAGTGAATATTTAGCAAACATATCAGCAGTGGGACTTGAACTTGGGACCAGGGCAAAGTCATTGAGCTCTTTTGCTTAAGGTCAGCTCTCTATCACCCCTATCACTCTGAGTCACAACACAACTTCCTGTTTTCTAGTATTGATTGGAGATTCTGTAACCCCACTGTATATCACCTGTATAATAGAATAAAAAAAAAACTCATGGACTTTCCTGCCTCACCTGGCAGGAAATCCTCAGATCTCAGTTTCCGACAAGCTAGGATTACAGAAGTGAGCTACCAGCACAAGCACAAATCTAATTTTAAATGTATTGTTGTTCTTTTTTCAATACTTTCAATATTTCAGTGTTTTTTATTTTGCAATATTATACTCTTTTCAATATTTTTCTCTTCTTTTCTTTTCTTTTTTTTTATTGCCAGTACTGGAGCATGAATTCAAAGTCTTGTGCTCTTGCTCAGCCCATGGCTGGTGCTCTAACACTTCAACCACACCTACATCCCAGCATTTTGCTAGATAATTGGAGATGGAGTCTAAAGACAAAAAGAAAGAAATTTCCTTAGACAATCTGGTTAATGTCATGATATTGAGCTGGGGACATTCTCTATCCTGAGTCATCTGGTGGGTGTCAAGTCCAGTTACATGTATTCCTGTAAGAGAGAAGGAAAAGGAGAGTCAGTACTGAGACAGTAGAAAAAAATAACATTGAAACAGAGGAGAGGAAATTTTGGCAATCTTCATCTTGGAGACTAAAATTACATAGCCCAGGAATTCTCAAAGCCACCAGGAACTTGAAGCGAAAGAACAAATTCTCCTTAGAATCTCCAAACTGTAGTCCCTGGACACTTAGTTTCAGCCCTATAAGACTGATTTGGGGTTTCAGGTCTCCATGAATGGATACACTTCTTTTAAATTACTCTGTTAGTAGTAATGGGTTCAATTAGAAAAGTCACTAATAGACATTGGACGAAAATAAAAAATAAATGTACAATAAAATTTCAAGTCCTAATCCAAAGGATAAATACATAGTAGACTGAAAACTGAAAAGTGCTAAGTTGTGAGTTTTTCCCCAAATGTCTCAATACAGCCAATAAAATGATTACAAAGTGTCCAGATTATATTCTAGACATTGCTGGGCATACATCATCTAGGGGAATATGAAGTGCAAAGAAAGCTCAAACCTACCCTCTGAAAGATTAGCAAAGCTGAAAGACCTTTATCACCAGATATTAATATTTAATATACAACTATAGAATTTAAAGACTGAGTGGGAATTATGAGGAAAGTTCTGAAACAGACTGACCTTTCTTAGGACAAAATTAACACTGCCAGACAGGAAGGAAGATAGGCTTACAGTAAGCACTGCTAGGTGATTTCAGTATCTGTATATAAAAGATAGGCAATACTATTTACCATAGCAAAGATATGGAACCAACCCAGATGTCCCTCAGTTGATGAGTGGATCAACAAGTTGTGGTATTCATACACAATGGAATTCTATGCTGCTGTCAAAAAGAATGACATCGGCCCATTTGTTAGGAAATGGAAAGACTTAGAAAAAAATCGTATTAAGTGAAGTAAGCCAGACTCAAAGGAACATAGGCTCAATGGTTTCCCTCATTTGTCATAATCAGTAGAAACCTTGGGCTCTCCTAGCAGAGATTTACAATAGAACAAAACCTAGATACATAAGGCCATATAGTATGACACTAAATGAAAGGACCTCCAGGATATAGAAACAAAAACCATATAATGAGTGATTGGTCCTTAATGTACTATGTTATCTCTCATCTCTTTTGCTGTCCCTTGGTTATTTCATATTGTTACAGTATTTCACCTTGTTGTCTGATATATTGGATATATTTGTATTTGGTTATTTGAAATCTGATAGAGAAGGGGGGAAAACAAGACGAGGGGCAGGAGTGGGGGGAGGGAAATGGGGATCATGACATGAGAAAGGGTATCAATGTATGTGAAGTAATGTACCTTCTATCTGGTGAATATAATGTGACCCTTCTACTAATTACAATAAAAATATGTGGGGAAAATAGGTCATTCTGTACCTCCTACTGTACTTTAATGATGTCTTCGTTAAAGACCTCATTGAAGGAATGCAAAGTAAAATAGATAATTCATAAATAATTATAATGCATATAGAACATAAAGTTGGTACACTTAGAATACAAAAAGAATTTCTACAAAAAATAAGAAAAATAGAGAAAATGGAAAAGTGGACAGATACTTATAGACTTCTCCAGTCCCCCTTGGAGTCTTCACTCAAGCCATCAAATGCTAAGTTGCAGACATAAATACGAGATGGAAGGAATTTCTTGATCTATGAAACTCTTCATAGATTAAACTAACCAGCGAAGAGTTTTTAGCTAACCAGTGAAAATCCAGGACTAGAAGAGGGATTCAAGAGTGCCAGCCTTGAGTGAAAAACCCAAACAAGAGCACAAGGTCTTGAGTTCAAGAACCAGGAGTTTGGCTGAGAGGGAGTAAATATCATATGATTCCAATTTTATAAGAGATAAGCAGGATGTAGTGCTGTCGCTCAAGGGGTAGGGTGGTAGCCTTGAACTGAACAGCTCAGTTATAGCACCCAGGCCCAGAGTTCAAGCTCCATGACTGACCAAAAAATAAAAAATGAATAAAAGATTAGCGCAAGTATACCAACCAGGTCATCTTAAGATGATTCACAATCCACATTGCTGATAAGATTGGGAGCAGCAGCCTTCTACTACCAAAGCCCTAGGGAAACTTCTGGCTATCGAAAATAGCCTCACTTGTACCCAATGATTGACATGATTGACTGAGGCTAGTGCATAAAGGCCTGGCCACTTGACTCCAATGTGAGTGGACTCTGGACCCACCAGGTAAGCTTGGAGCATAGACTGTGATTGTCTGAGGCTGGCAAGTCTGCCCCACAGCTCTGCATTGACTTCATACCTCATGGAAACTGAAGGCTCTGAATTCACAGCCCAAAAAGTTTGTTTCTCAACTTCTGGAAAAATGATCCACCTCTATACCTGTGTTCAACCCTATATGACTACAGTATCCCTTGGTACCATTTAATTAACTTGTAGGTCAATTAAATTAACTCAATCTCTCCTTGATTAAATTGATTGTGTAATATCATGTAGGACCAACATAGAGCAGCAAAATCACAAATCCAATGTCCATCAGTAGAAAGGATCATAGGAAATCAATCAGAATTTATTTTCTTACAAAACAGTAGTATATTCTGAGGTCCAACTAGGGGTACTTAATACCTCATCATCCTTCAGATTTGCATTGTATGAAAAATATAGGTACAAACAATTCCACAAGAAACAAATCAGAGTATTACGTACCATCTATATTTTATCTATATACATAGATAATAGTTATACAGCCTTCAGAGAGAACTGAAAATCAACAATCACAAATATGTAGTCATTTACCAGCAATTTTAAACAATGTATAACAGAATATGGTTTTCAGAACTAAAAGCCCCAGTAGTGATTGTGAAAATATTTTAAGATGCTTTGGATTAAATTTTAATGATATGCCCCTAATTAAGAGTCTAGTTCAAGTACCATATGCTCACTCCATTTGTACAGTAGAAGTAAAACCCAGAAATTGTATCTTTAAACAAAATCCAGATTACTAGTCCAAAAAACAGCAACATTTTAAGTCCAATGCTTTTTTCTCACTTTTTAACTTCATGATCAAATCAAAAGAAAAAAGATATATGTAAAAAAAAAACCAGTTGTGTGAATGCATCATTACACAATATAACTACTGTGAACACAACAACTCTGACCAACAAAAAAACCCACTGTTTTCAGGCATTGTTTAATCAGATCCTTGACAGAGTTCTCTTTCTGCTTCCCTCAACCTCTCTACTACTCTGCTGGCTCAACAAAACAAGTGGATAAAAAGCTTTTCCTGTCAGGATGTCAGATAATTTACAACTCTCAGTGATTTGTGATAATATATCCCCTTGAACATCAAGTGATACCATGACAGAGATGAAGCAAACAACGTGTTTCATACTCCTGCAGAAACATGAATTTAGCTTTCTCCTAACAGGCCGTATAAAAAGCCATCATGTCTGTCTGAAATGTGTTACCAGTGTTTACAAAGTGTGCTGTAATATCCAGCAGAAGAATCACCAATGGTGCAACCTGCACTGCCAAGCATGGAGCCTCACAATTCCTGGCACAACACACTCCTTATTATGGCAGTGTTAAAAGCTCTGGTCTCCCACATTCATTAAATTCATTTAGTTGCTGGAGTTCTCTAGGAAACACCATCAAGGACTGCGAGCAGAGCTTCTGAACTGTCATTGATCTGGGATTAACTAACACTGGCTCCTTCAGGTGCACCAGCTAGGAAAGTGCAATTAAACCTTTTGTTCAGTTCTAAATATGTGTTCCACAATCATGTCAACTATTTAGTCAAACTTTTTTGAACTACCAAAGAAAGAGTTGTCTGCACCCTGAGCATTCTAATGTGATGTAAGGTGTTGTAGCCTGTGCTGTTATTGAAAAGGAAAGATAGGATGCTCAATCTCCAACAACCTAGCACGGGTGCAGACTCAGGAAGAATTATAGAGTACTGAAACCTGGGAGATAAATCTCCTCCTTTACGCTCTCAGGCTGCTCATGGAATTGGCAAGCACCCACCACATTTGCTCTTTAGAGATGTTTCCAGAGAACACATATAAATTACAACAGATATGAGTGTGAGTGCATGCATGATTCCATAGAACTACTATCTGTGATCCAAACACTGAAGAATATTTTCACAAATACTTGTTACAGGGGGAAGCTAGTCCTCAAAGCAGATTGCTTTGCCATTGAAGCCCTGAACTATATCTGACTTAGTACCACTAAGACCCCATCTACATCCTTTGTTTTAAATTTGCAATGATGCTCTCATCTTCTAAATGGGCCCAGCTTTTAGTATGGCTTCACAGGCTGACTGGATTTCCTTAACAATGCCACAAATGAAGCAAGTTGCCTCTTTTAGCATTTAGTCCCTGCTAATTTGTAGATCTGAAAACACATAACATTGTTTTTCACTTAACATAAACATGTTGACAACATTTATCCTTAAGAGCTATAGAAAAAGTAGCCCACAGAAAGAACAGTTCACAATTGTATTCTTCATGCTGTACAGTTTCCTTGGGGAGGAAAAGAAAGAATGTTAAGCATGGAATGCTTAATATTATATCAGCAGAAGAAAATGTAGAGTAATGTGCTCATAGATTCTGAACCTATTTTTCTTTAAGATCCTAAATTCCCTTTTCCAAATCTGATAATTTTATCCTCTGGTTGGAAGGAAAATGAACTAACTTCACCAATTAGATTTGCTGGATTGTCTCTCCTTTCAGTTAAACGAAAGCTAGAGCTCATTGGGAGAAGAGAAAATATGTTTACATCTATCTTCAGGTGTTTCAAAAATAACAGAGTGTCTATTTGTGACAGTACCACCAAGGCATTGGGGACCATGCAAGTAAAACCTACCAAATGCAAGTTTAACTCCTCTTCAAAAGTCACAAGCAAGTAGAAGACTAAGGCAGAAAGATCAAAGTTTGAGATCAGCCTTAGATATATAACAAAACCTGATGCCCCCCCCCAAAATCCTCAAAGACAGAACTAGATAGAATCACTTCAGTACTGAGACTCATTTTATACTTTTCAAAACAACACATTACAGATGTCAGATAAAGACATTCTACTAGTAGGATCAATAGAGATAATTATCAAAGTGTTCTTTCTGTAGTGTAACATAGAAATGCTCATACCAAATTTGATTTACAAATGTAAAAATTAAAAAAAGATTATACATGTTCTCACAAGAGTTCAGCTCAGATTTTAAGATCATACAAGTTTGCCACATTTCAAACAAGGGATTTTAGATTTGCCTATAAATGTTTCATCAGTTTGGGGCCAGGATGATCAAGAATGCTTCCCTGGCATTGTTCTCTAGTGTCACTCCCTGGTTTATAGCTTGAGTGTCAAAGCAGGCCCGAGGGAAGTGATGTGAGTAGATGATGTACAAGGAAAGTACCACAGGCCTCTGTGTCACTCTGACATATGCCACAAGAAATCTTTTTCTTCGACATATTTCAAAATAGCTGTTCTGCAGGACTGAAGACTGGAATAACTGAAAGGCTGCCCCTTTGCAAAAGAAATTTATAAGGAAAACCTACGTTCTAAACTGAATAGCCAGCAGATACACAGAGGTTTGACTGAGATACCCCATGTTTGCCTAGCAATAATCTTCTCAGAGGAAGAAAAGATTAGGGAAGTGACATTGATCCACACAGAAACGCCACAGGTGGTTTTTCCCGGGAACATGTTATTTGCATAGCAAGTTCCCTGGCTCACCCTGTACCTCCACCACTGAGCGTACATAGTTTGAAGCCTCTTTCTCCCTTCCTAGTGGGTTAAACCCCTCTCCTTTGTGTAAGTTTCAGTTGTATAGAATCCTTGGAATCTCATACATTGTTTAGGACTCCTGAATATATTAATAAATTTGTTAAGATTTTTTCCTGTTCATCTGTATATTTCCATTTTGCTTCCTGCACTGACCATCATAACATTCTCTGAAGGAAAAGAGTGAATTTAAACATCTCTTCATCTTAGTCTCAGAGGCAAACGCTCTCCAAGTCAGAATGAATGGTTAAGAGAAGCTTTTCTCTAGTGTCTCAACTCTGACTAGAGTCTTAGAGAGTTCTGCAACCCCAAATTAAGATCCCACCACCATTTGCATGCATCTGCGTAAGGAGGATTAAAGTGAACAGAAGTCTGGTACCAGCTTTCACCCTTCTGTCTCCATACCACTTGCCTTCAAGATCCTGCCTCATCATGCCTTGCTGTAATTTCTGTAATTTCCTTCTCCACAGCTGTGTAGAGACATCATCATCTCTTAAGCATCTGGCCCTATGCATGAGATCTTCTAAGGAGAATTGGAGAGTTATCCACACTCCTTATCAGCTGACCCTTTGTTCTGAATGTTCTCATTTCACCTGATTAATGAGGAGCTTTCTGTTTGCCAAGAATCTACATATCTAGCTCTATACCCTTGACTTCTTCTTGATAGTTCTCTCTGGAAAACACTCTCATTTCAAAATACATCTCTCACACAAAGCATAGTTGGCTTCCCTCCAGTCTTTTTTTTTTTTACACCCCAAACTCCGAAGATACCTGTGACTCCCATACTTAGTTTTCCACCTGAACAAGAACCAGTACAACCTGCCAATTCTTCACTCAGTAAGCATATCCTCTTTTTTCAAGACTATTTCTGAAGCTCACACCCGTCTCCTCTCATGCTTCATCTACTACAAATAAACATGAAAATATATCTCCACCAAGTCTGACACATTAGAGTCAAATGAGTCTTACTAATACACCTTTTACAGTTCAACCTTGCTTCATTAAAGAAAAGAAAAGAAAAAGGTACTATCAACAACTAGGAGAAATATACTCTGTGATCCATTTTCAAGTCTACCCATCAAACAAATTCCTTTTCTTTTTCCATTTCCATCTTTCAGTTTTCTGCCATAATTTTGCTACAGATAAGTTATTTTGTTCATGTTTCTAAGTCTACCACATTAAGTTGTTTGTACCATATTATTTAATTTTCTTCTGTTTATTTTAGTGTGTGTGTGTGTGTGTGTGTGTGTGTGTGTGTGTCCTGTGGCTTGAGCTCAGGGCCTAGGCTATGTCCCTGAGCTTTTTCACTCAAGGCTAGAACTCAACCACTTGAGCCATAGATCTACTTTCTGTTTTTTGGCGACTAATTGGAGATAAGAGTCTCATGAGCTTTCCTTCCAGAGCTGGCCTCCAACCGCAATCCTCAGATCTCAGCCTTTGGACTAGCTGGAACTACAGGTATGAGCCATAAGTGCCCTGCTCATTGCTTTTGAGACAGGATCTCATTGTGTAGCCCAGTGGCGCCTATTGGGCTGTCTTCAAAGTTACAGTCCTGCCTAGTGCTCCCCACTCACTCCTGGAAATGATTCTTATCCTAAACTGAGATTAGCAACAATATTTGCCAGTTTACCATATGAAATTTCATAAGTGCCATTTTATTATACTTGGACAAACAAGGCAATCAGCTGTGTGTTTTTTGTTATTAAGCTTTCCATATGCAACATTCAGAAGCTGGAAGACAAAATTCAAGATTTGAACTCCATTTTTACTCCTAGGATAGAAGATAAGCATCCACAGAGAAAGATGTTAAAGGCTGTAAGCATACAACGCTTACTAAATATATTGAAAATAAAGTTGAACTTTTTTCTTTTGAGGCTTCTTTCCTTGGCTTGTATACACTTCTCTTCTATTGCTTTTACATGATGCTCTCTCTTTGGAGATCCATGTCTTATATCCTTCCACTTAAAAGGACTCAATCCTGTTTGGTTAAGGCAGGTCTTATCCACTAAAAATATTAGAAACTGAATATCTTTCAAGAAGTAGAAATTTAGTCCCCCTAGGGATGGAGACTAGAACAGAATCTATGTGTCAGAGAATTTGAGTCAGCTGAAAGTCCATTTGCCATACCTGATGTTAAATATAGTCTGGATTACTGGCCAATGTACGCTCTGCATGTCATATCTAGAACACAGATAACCCTGATTCTTTTGCATCCTCAAACTCCAAAATTAATAAAGTAAAATCTTGAAACTCAGTATCTCATAATGTGACAATATCTTGAGAGATAGAGCCTTACAAAGACGGTTCAAGTAAAATGAAAGCGTAATACCCTGTCCCACCAGAATTATGCCCATCATTGTAATGGTATTAGTAAATGTACTTCTGAGGACAGAGTGGTTATGTGAGTATGGAGCCCTCATGAATAGAATTTGCACCCTAATAAAAGGAACCCCACAAAGCCGACTTGCTGCTCTTTCTCACCTGTCAAAGCACAGCAAGAAATTTCACACTAAAGCAATTTGTGTATATTAATCCTAACTCATTACAGCAAATCAGGGAACACTCACAAACATTCCTTCACTGCCAGAAACTCTTTTTTCTGTATAGTTGCTTCATTATTATAGCAATATATTTTTATTGTAATGTACAGAGGGGTTACAGTTCTATTTGCCAGATAAATAGGGGCATTATTTCACACATGTTGATACCCTTTCTCATGTTTTTGTCCCCATTTCCCTCCCCCCCAATCATCTTATTCCCCCCCTTTCCTTTCCTATTCCAAATAAACAAATAAACATATAGACAATATGCCAGGTAAGACTTCAGCTATATGTATAGTGACAGGGTTTAGTCATTCAACGAACTATCACCTTGAAATGTGGACAGGATGGACTGAGAAATCTGTTTAAGTGTTAAATCCCAGTTAACTCCCATAGAGCTATCATCGTGTAAACAGCATAAATATGAATGCTCTGTTCTCAAAACAAATCCTGTAACTCTCAGTGCAGAAACAATAACATCTGCTAAACCTGAGAAGCAACAACACAATCGGCACAGTAGGTGAGGATGAAGAAATGTAGAAGAAGACAATGATTGATTTAGATGAATCCACAGGAATGAGGCACACCTCTCAACAAAGGTGGATAGTATTAAAATGAAAGCTGTTCATCAGTTTGACCGCTTATCTAATCCTAAAGTCCATCTATTTCTAGCTCCCATTATTTCTAACTTTATGATTCATCTGTATCACGAGGACCAGGAAAAGAGAAGTTAACAAATTGCCCTGGTCTCAGAACACACTTTCAAATTACTGAAGTTTATCTTCAGCAAATAGATAGAAGATAAAATCCTGCATTCTCTTCATGAGGAGTTTCAACAGCATTTCTAGAGAATTTACTATCCTCAGTGTTTACCATCACCATCAGAACCATCATCATCATTGCAGTATTCTTAAAACTTATTTGTGTTTACTTTGAAGCACTGTAAGTGCTTTGGTTTTTTTTTCTGATGGAAAATATACAATAAGTATGGGAAACTGGGGAAAGACTAGTAGAAGAAACCTTAACATATTTGATACTTAACCCTGTTTTCTGTGCAAAATCTACTAATTAGTGCCAAAAGACAGGAAAGCCTGTGTGCAGCGCTTTCTTCCATGTGTTGATGTGTATGCCAGAATATTTATTCATAAACTTGCTTGTGCTAATCATACTTACTGATAAGTTTATAAAATGTAATTAAATGTCACATAAACCAAGAAAATAATGACAGTAAAAAAAGAGTTACTCAACCCATAAAAATAATTCTGATTCTTTGGGGAAATTTGCTAAAAGCTAAGTAATTAATATTCTGCAGTTAAATTGGGTTGTGAGTATGATCATTTTGAATCACAACAATCTGGACTCATCATTTACAAATCCTTGTTAAGGAAGCCAAGGCATGATAAGAAAGATACATTGATAAAAGAAAGAGATGTGTAATTCCAGTTAACATGTCTAAGACAAACATAAAAATAAAGACAAATAATAGTGCTTACAGTTTCCTTCCATAAAATAAACAAACAATCATTGGTTTAAAGTTTAAATAACATTGGGAGAGATTGGGGGGAAGCAATGAGAGGCAAGATACACTCTACTTACAAACTGACATGTTGAATTGAAATGCCATTGTACAACTACTTAAAGGTAATTTTTAAAAATCAATAGTAATAAAGTTTAAATAAAAACTTGCACTATTTGACTTTAAGAATTACTCTAAGTAATTCTCTGCTTTGACAGTGTTTAAATTAATTGATCAACTATTAACCCTAACCATGTTTAACTGTAATAATCTACATTTGTGGCAGCCATAGTGCTAATCTTAACATGCCAGTATATCTCCTCTAACCCTTGTCCTTCCATCCACTGTGCATGGTTTAGCTCGAGTGTATAATGTATACACATTGTAGCATACCTTTCCTTTTCTAAATCTAATTTAGTTTTTTAGTGTCCAATGACTGGTATAGAATATTTTATAAACAGTAAAAATAAAAAGCTCAATGTGTTAAATCCAAATTTAAAACATAACAATTGCTATTTGAGCAAGATGCATTATACTCATAAACTGACATCTTGAATTGAAATCCCTTTGTACAACTACTTAGAAATAATTTTCAAAAAATTTTAAACCACTCTTGAAAAGTTCCTTAATATCTCTCTGCAGTCACTTTCTACCAGTGGTATCTCATGGGTATCACTTTGCTGACTTTTGCTACCATGAGATACTTTTGCCTATAATCAGATTTTATATAAATGAAGTCGTATATTTTCCTGTCTCTGGCTTCTTTGGCTCAAATTTAGGATTTATTACTATTGATTCTTTGTGGTTTATTTTTTATGGACCAACAATCTTTCATTATATTAATCTTCTGTAGTTAATTTAACTTTCTCCTATGGAGAAACATTTTAAGGCTGCTGTAAACATTTTTTGTACAAGTCATTTCATGAACAGAGCTTTTCATTCCAAGATCTTTGTGTAGATGCATATTTCACTTTTTAAAAATATACCAAAGAGTTTGTCAAAGTGCTTTTATCTTTTTATATCTTATCAACAGAGTGAAAGAAAGATCCAAGTATTTTATATCTCCACCAATACTGAGTATTCTCAATATTTTTAAAAAATGTTTATCCATTTAGGGGAGTGAATAATCTTCTAGTTGTGATTTGGATTGCTGATGAGTACCGTTGCTGAGTTTTCTTGACATTTTGCCTATATTCTCTCAATAGAGAAGTTCTCTGTGATGCAGAGGAACTGTATTCACCTTCCCTGCCAGATCTTTCCTGCTCCCTCCCCAAATCCTTCCCAGTTCTGTTCCAGATAAGTAACTCTGACTTGACTTCAATAAAACATTATCTGAAATTTCTCATCATGTCTTCTGCTTCTTCTTCACACATCCTCCTTTTAGATGCATTTGGGTAAATGAGCATGCTGAATCTAGCTCTTTGGGGCCAAAAAGTAAAGCAGAAATTCTGAAGAGAGATTTGCTGTGCAGTTTTCAAATAAAATGTATTCTAATTCTAGCAGAATGAAACAGTAAGCAAAGGTATTTCTGCAGCACTGTAACAAGGAATATAACATCCTTTGCATTTAACAAAATACTCAAAAGCAAGAAGAGGAAAGAAAATTTGGTTAGGGGAAGGGAGGAATGACACGGGTGTACCCTCGTGGCTGGCACATGAAGAAGTTGGAAGCAAGCTAACTAGAAGTGATCATTCGATTGAAGGTTAAGAGGACACATTCTCTGGTTGGTCCTATGTTGTGCCTGGAAATGAAAATTATTCAAGTTGCCAATTTACTAACCAAGTACTGATCATATTCATCAATTGTTACAAAAGTACGGTTTCGCTTCTTGAATTGTTAGTAGAGATAGCAGGCTGGTAATCTCCAATGAGATCTAGAGCAGGCTATTTTCTTGAGTTGTTTCTTGTAGGTAAGGCATTGATCCATGGTGCCAGTAGCTATAATAGCTATGTTTTTTTTATAAGCAGTGTCCAATAGCTTATGCTTATAATTCTAGATATTCATGAGGCTGAAATTAGAGGTTCAAGGCTCAAAGTCAGCTCAGACAGAAAAGTCTAGGCAATTCCAGCCCCCAAATAAAAGAAAAAAGCAGAGCTGGAGGTGTGTATCAAATGGTCGAGTACCATCTGAGCACATAAGGAAGTGTGACAACCTGCATTTAAGCACTTGTACTGGCAATAAATAAACAAATCTTACTTTCTATGTGTATTTTGTTTGTTTGGGGGTAGGGTTTTTGTTATTGTTATGGTTTGGTTTTTGCCAGTCCTGAGTTTTGAGGGCCTGAGTACTGTTCTTGGACATTTCTTGCTCAAGGCTAGTGCTCTGACACTTGAGCCACAGCACTTCTGGCTTTTTCTATGTATGGGATACCAAGGAATCGAACACAGGGCTTTATGCATGCAAGGCAAGCACTCTACCACTAGGCCACACTCCTGGCTCCCTTACTTTCTACTTTTGACCATAGACTATTTATACACTCAATGAGCCAAGAGCCTTCCTCATAATATCCTGGCCCTCTATCATGGTATTTTATCCTCATGTACTGCTAGGCATCCATTTAAAATAGCGATAAATCCATTCATACTCCAAGGTCAGGGCTACCCTCTGCTCAAGGACAATTACTTTAGACAACCTTTCTTCCCTGATAGCATACAATACCAGTTTGCACCTCTGCTGATTTGAGAAATATTAACACCCATTTGCTTTCTTTAATTTTTATTTTTTTTGCATTTTCTTTAAATAGCTGTTCAAAGAATTTTAACTCCAAATTTCGATTTATGGGTCCAATGCACCTGAATCAATGTCACCCATTCCAGAGTTCTCCTCCTGACTCTCCCAGTCTTACTCATCCTCTCATTTTCCCTGGTTTCATTTTCTCGTATATACATTGAATACTTATTGTGTCCATCCGTCCATTCTCTCTTTGTACATCTGCCCCTAGCCCCTTCACCACTCCCTTCCATTCTTCATCTCCATTACAACTCTGTGACAAAGCATCTGGATTCAGATGCTTTTGGGGACTGACTTCCACATTCTCACCATATTCAGTACCTACCAGTGACTAGCATAAAGCTTAATTTCAATAGACAGCAATAGAATAGCTAATTACTCTATCATGTTCATGATACAAAATAGTTTGAATAGCACTCAATGAGAAACATTATATATGTCGTAGCATTTTGCAAGAAATCAACTTCACACTTTGTTGAATGAAATAATTTTTAACTAATTTATATCAAATAACCCCTTGCTCTGCCAAAAAATTACAACTAATGTAATTATCAACAATGATATTTTAAATAAAAATATCACCTTACCTTGATGCTATGGATTTTAAAATTCTTCTCATTCAAATGCTGTGCATATTCAATGTATACATGTGAAAGTGAAACCAAGCAACTTGAAGGAATGGGTGGAGTTGGAGGAGTTGGGGAAAATTATGAAAGAGTTGGCATTGATCAAGATGTATTGTAATCACAAATTGACAAGTGGAATTGAAACCCCTTTGTACAACTACTGAAGGAAAGGAAATAAATGAATTTTAAATCCATGTTACATTTTGAATTTATTCTTTTTTCTTTTAGCCAGTCCTAGGGCTTAAACTCAGGGCCTGGACACTGTCCTTGAGCTTTCTCAAGGCTAGTACTCTACCACTTGAGCCACAGCACCACTTCTGGCTTTTTCTGTGTATGTAGTACTGAAGAACCAAACCTAAGGCTTTGTGCCTGCTAGGCAAACATTCTACCATTAGGCCACACTCCCCACCCCTTAAATTCATTCTTTATAAGTTATTTTGCTCAATTAACAAATCCAAGATTTCTAATGGAACAAAAAAACAGCAATAGCCAAAATAAAATACTGCAAAAAGCAAAACAATGCATTAAAATGTGGTTCTGATCCATTATATTCTGCTAAACTAATACATTCCAAGAATGTATTACAAACTGCTGATCTGCCCTATATCATTTAGAGCTATACAGTACAAATGCCATGGTTAAATTTTTTTTATTTTTTATTGTGATTAATAGAAGTGTTACATTATATTCACCAGATAGAAGGTGCATAACTTCACAAACATTGATACCCTTTCTTATGACATGGTCCCCATTTCCCTCCCACCCTCCCCCTGCTTATCTTGATTTCCCCCCTTCTCTGTCCATTTTCAAATAAGCAATTAAGCACATATAAAATATATCAGATAACAAGGTGAAATATTGTAACAATATGAGATAACTAAGGGACAGCACAACACATGAGATATAACATAATACATTAAGGACAACAGTCACTCATTATATGGCTTTTGTTTCCTTATCCTGGAGGTCCTTACATTTAGTGTCGTACTGTTTGGCCTAATGTCTCTAGAGTTTGTTCTATTGTAAATCTCTGCTAGGAGAGCCCAAGGTTTCTACTGAGTATGACAAATGAGGGAAACCATTGAGCCTATATTCCTTTGAGTCTGGCATACTTCACTTAATATATTTTCTAAGTCTTTCCATTTCCTTACAAATGGGGGGATGTCATTCTTTCTGACAGCAGCATAGAATTCCATTGTGTATAAATAGCACATCTTGTTGATCCACTCATCAACTGAGGGACATCTGGGTTGGTTCCATATCTTTGCTATGGTAAATAGTGCTATAATGAACATCATTGTGCTAGTGGATTTATTATGCCCTTGTTTCTGGACAGTTGGATAAATGCCAAGTAATGGAATTGCTGGGTCATAGGGGAGTTCTATGTTTAGTCTTTTGAGGAACTGCCATACTGCTTTCCATAGTGGTTGAATGAGTTTGCACTCCGTGGTTAAATTTTACAACGCTATTTAATAGAGAATTTATTCTTTACAATTCAGGAGATATGTCAATATCTTCTAACAACTCACATCCATCTTTAAAGATAACACAGTGCCCTAATTCCTGCTTTATATGTAGAATTGTAAATAGTAAAGCTTGTGTGGGCATGTGTGGTTGAGTACTAAGGACCAGTTTGAAGCCAATCTGGACAGAACAGCCCAATTAACCAGCCAAAAGCTGAAAGTAGAGTTGTGGCTCAAGTGACAGAGGCACCAACCTTTAGCCAAAAAGCCAAGTGAGAGCTCAACACTCTTGAGTTTATGGTACAGTACTGAAATAAATGAATAAATAAATAAACACATAAATAAGAAAAAGCCATTTTATTGTTCAGAGGCTACCACGTAGGAGTATGCCTCACCAATTTACCTGGTACTGAAACATGATCCTTCCCTGGATTAGACTTTCACATCAAACTCACTGTAAGAAATTTTAAGGAAATTTATTTTTCCCTTCCATACATTTCTGAAACCCTAGCATTGACAAGACAGTGAAAATGAGTATTCTGTACTGTGTTCCTGCCATATCTTTACCATCCAGGACCAATCACAGGCACACAGAAGGAGGTTGTATTATTCAATTAACCAAAGCAACAAGAAACCAAAGTATCTTTGGTAATTGTTGGAGATGGTGGGGATTAGAGATGGAAGGAAGGAAACTGTTGCCGTACTCTTGACACTTTTTAAAACCAGGGAATTCATTGAATCTTGCATGCATTATTCCAAAATGGTAATTATCCTGAAATATATGATAAATACATGTTAATGAAACAAACCAACAAGGGCAAAATATAACCCATGCTAATAATGCAATCGTAAGAGAACGAGTTTTAAGTAGATATGGGGAAATTATCATAAATGTCAAGACTCAGAAAATATAATAAAAGGATTGATGTGTTTTATACGGGAATCAATGGGGAATTATTATCTACACAAGAATACCAGCTGACAGAAAAGCAAACCTGATACAAAACAATAACATAAAAACCTTACCATTTAATTTTACATTTTCTCCTCTTTTGCATAACAGCTCATAAATCAAAACATTCCCCAAGTACAAGGAGGGTGATATCATAACTTTCAGAAAATGAAATCATTATTTGTAGAGAAGAGAGGACAATTAAAAGGGGTACCAGTTATTCTTGTATACCTTCATTTCTTTCCCAGGAATTAATACCAAATATCTCAATTGTTGGGCATATATTGAAAACTCATATGAAATCAGTGTTCTAAGGTAACAAAAAAGATAAGTAGGGAAGAAGATGATTGTATTAAAATATATTTAAACAAAAATACAATTAGACATCTCTTAAGACTTCCCCAGAGATGTCATAAAAATAACCTTGAAGTAATCAAAGAGTGAATTAAACCAAGCAAGTGGAAATAATTACCTTAGGGGAAGATGATAGAAATTGAGTATAGTCAAGAATGAAAGAAGTTAGGATGGTCCTTTGGTAGGAGCTCTGAAATAGGATTCTGTCTTCTGACCTCTACAGACCCCACACAGGGCCGCAGCAGCAGCAGAAGCAGGAGCAAAAGCAGGAATGAGAAAGAAGCAGATGATTAAAACCTGTGCCTTTTCTTTCCCTCCTATTTTTAGGGAATAGCAATTCATGGGGTATTCACTGTGCAAGCAAATATGTCAGAGAAATCCTCTAAACCATCTGGGAAACACTTGGGCTGCTGTTCTTGTTTTGAAGCCTTGTGTCAGACTCCTCTTATGTACAGCTAACAGCTTCTCAGTCTAGGCTTTGTTCCAGCTATGCCAATGGTCATCACTCTGTTCAGCCTTCAACTTAAATCACACTCCAGCTCCTTATCTCAAGCGTATGCCATCTCCAATGGCTTTCTCTCTGTAACTCTGCATTTTTCGAATCCAACAGTAGTGTGATAGACCAGTACAAAGTACCTTCATGCACTTACATGTAACAGAGAGGAAATATTGAAATCATTGGTCAAATGCTTCACCAAGTTGGTCTTTGACCAGATTCTTCCAAGAATACCACCCATTGTCCGTGAGTGTATAGTAGTCACAGCTCAAAAACCTTCAAGCTATGAAGCCATACTTATCACTAGTGGAGACCAATTCAGTAACAATTCCTCATAGCAACTCTTGGTTTTCTTTGTTTTGACTTCATCCCATCTTCTTTTTATGAAAACTCCCTATGCAAGCTACCTACCCATAGGTCTTTATCTCAGAATCTACTCAAAAGAGGAGTCCAAATTAAATTATCTCTATTGTATCCTTTTGGATTTGGGTTTTCTTTTTTTCCATATACACACATTGATTTAATAGCTTGATTCTTAATAGTCTTTATTACAGAGCAAGCATTCCTCTCATAATTATTACATATAAAGGCAAACCTTAGTTTCTTTTCTGCAGCTCATTGATACTAGTTGCTATGCAATAGGCACTTGCCAGATGCTTAAATTAATTTCTCCTGTTGAAGAAGATGCCACATTCATAACCACCACAGAAAACTACAAAAATCCTATAATATTCTTGCCCGTAGAGTAGCACAATGGGAAATAAAGAGACAAGAGATGCAATTAGGCGCTTACAACATTCCCCGATGGTTGAGTCAGAATTCCCTGTTCTTTTTATAAAATTGTACAATAATGTTTGCTTCTTAGAAGATATAAATGAGTTTGTAATGATTCTCAAGTACTTCTTCAGGGTTGAAAGCTGAGATCTCACAGTATATCTTTAACTATTCACTAATTTCAAAAGACTGAGGCAAAATCAAAGTACCCTGAGCAAAAAAAATCAGGAGATATGAATCCTTAACCCACCTTCTCTTGTTGTTCTCTATGACTTTTAGGCAAGGAGTGTAAAGATCCTGCATTGCAGCTTTGCCAAACTCAGAAGTGCTTGTTAAAATTTAATATGCCAGTATGCGTAAAAAGCTCTTAGGAATCTATCAAGGATATCATAAAATCATAGCACTATTATATTCATGGGAAGCTTATAATAGCAGTCACTGAGAGACAGAGGAAGAGAGGGAGAGAAAGACAGAGGGTGGCGGAGGGGAAGGGGAAGACTCTGTTTAGAATGAGATCCAAGCTTGGTAGTTTTGAAACTGTGCTCCCAGCTATTCCAAAGGAAAAGAGCAAAAGTACCATGGTTTGAATTCAGCCTACCCGAAAGGAAGTTCCTTAGACTCCATCTCCACAAACAAGTAGATGTGATAAGTCACACTTATAATCATACTTGTACAAAGACTGTATGTAGAAAGTGTATATAGGAAGGTTGAGGTATTAGTGTGACATCAGACAAAAATGGAAAGAGTCTACCTGAAAACTATTGAAAGCAAAAGGATAGGTGCATATCTCAAGTGGTAAAGCATTTCTTAACAAGCAGGAGGCCCTAGATCCATAGATCCAAGCCATAGTATCTTTAAAAAAATAAACAGAAGAAAAAACAAGGACATACTAAATCCACTAGCACAATGAAGTTCATTGCAGCACTGTTTACCATCGTAAAGATATGGAACCAACCCAGATGTCCCTCAGTTGATGAGTGGATCAACAAGTTGTGGTATTCATACACAATGGAATTCTATGCTTCTGTCAAAAAGAACGACATCTCCCCATTTGTAAGGAAATAGAAAGACTTGGAAAAAAACCATAATAAGTGAAGTAAGCCAGACTCAAAGCAACATAGGCTCAATTATTTCCCTCATTTGTCCTAGTCAGAAGAAACTTTGGGCTCTCCTAGCAGAGATTTACACTAGAACAAAATCTAGATACATGGGCCATACAGTATGATACTAAATGAAAGGATCTCCAGGATTTAGAAACAAAAACCATATAATGACTGACTGATGTCCTTAATGTACTATGTTATCTCTCATCAATTTTGCTGTACCTTGGTTACCTCATATGGTTACAATATTTCACCTTATTATCTGATATTTTTACTTTTCATATATTTTTATTGTAATTAATAGAAGGGTTATATTCACCAGATAGAAGGCACATTACTTCACATACATTGATACCCTTTCTCATGTCTTCATCCCCACTTCCCTCCTCCCAACCCCGCCCCTTGTCTTGTTTTCCCCACTTCCTATCCGATTTCGAATAACCAAATACAAAGATATCCAATATATAACATAACAAAGTGAGATACTAAAACAATATGAGATAACCAAGGGACAGCAAAAGAGACGAGAGATAACATAGTATATTAAGGACAAGAATCACTCATTATATGGCTTTTGTTTTTATATCCTAGAGGTCCTTTCATTTAGCGTCATACTATATGGCCTTATGTATCTAGGTTTTGTTCTATTGTAAATCTCTGCTAGGAGAGCCCAAGGTTTCTACTGATTATGACAAATGAGGGAAACCATTGAGCCTATATTCCTTTGAGTCTGGCTTACTTCACTTAATACGATTTTTTTCTAAGTCTTTCCATTTCCTAACAAATGGGCCGATGTCATTCTTTTTGACAGCAGCATAGAATTCCATTGTGTATGAATACCACAACTTGTTGATCCACTCATCAACTGAGGGACATCTGGGTTGGTTCCATATCTTTGCTATGGTGAATAGTGCTGGAATGAAGTTCGTTGTGCTAGTGGATTTAGAATGTCCTTGTTTCTGGACGGTTGAGTAAATGCCAAATAGTAGAATTGCTGGGTCATAGGGAAGTTCTATGTTTAGTCTTTTGAGGAACTGCCATACTGCTGTCTATAGTGGTTGAACGAATTTGCACTCCCACCAACAGTGTAGTAGTGATCCCTCCTGGCCACATCCCCTCCAGCATCTGTTATTATTCGTTTTCCTGATCCTGGCCATTGTAGCTGGAGTGAGGTGGAATCTTAGAGTTGTTTTGATTTGCATTTCTTTTATGACCAGAGATGTTGAGCATTTCTTCATGTGTCTATAGGCCATCTTTGTTCTTCTTCAGAGAAGACTCTCTTTCAGTCTTTGGCCCATCTTTTAATGGGATGGTTGTTTCTTTGGAGATAGTTTTGGAGTGATTCAATTTGTCGAGCTGTTGATATATTTTAGATATGAGGACTTTGTCTGTTGTATGGTTGGTGAAGATCTTCTCCCATTCTGTAGGCTTCCTAATTAATTTACTAGCTATTTCCTTGGCCATACAAAAGCTCTGCAATTTAATGCAGTCCCACTCATCCAGCCTTTCTCTGATTTGTTGTGATTCTTGATCCTTATTAAGAAAGTTTCTACCTGTGCCAAGGAGGCCTAGTGTATCTCCTGTTCCTTCTTGTAAAGTTTCCAGTGTGTTGGCTTTTACCTCCAGGTCTTTGATCCATTTGGAGTTAATTCTAGTGCGGGGTGACAGAGAAGGATCCAACTTTAGTTTTCTGCAAGTGCTTAACTAGCTCGGCCAGCACAACTTGTTGAAGAGGCTGTCTTTCTTCCATTCTATTTTTTTGGCTCCCTTGTCAAAGATTAGGTGGCCATATGTCTGTGGTTTAATATCTGGGTCCTCAGTTCTATTCCATTGGACTTCTTGTGGCAGTACCAAGCTGTTTTGAGAATTATAGCTCTGAAGTTTGGTATTGAAATTCCTCCTGCGCTGTTCTTTCTACTAAGAAGTGTTTTCACTATACAGGGACTTTTATTATTCCATGTGAAATTTTGGATTGCCTCTTCTATTTCTTTAAAGAATGACCTTGGGATATTGATGAGTATTGCATTGAATTTGTAGAGAGCCCTTGGCAAGATTGTCATTTTCACAATGTTGATTCTTCCAATCCAGGAACATGGGAGGTTTTTCCATTTCCTCAGTTCTGCTTTAATTTCCTTTTTCAGGATTTTAAAGTTTTCATCAAAAAGGTCCTTTACATTCTGAGTTAAGATAATTCCTAGGTACTTTATTTTATATGAAGCTATTGCAAAAGGAGTTGCTTTCCTGATTGTTGCCTCATTCCTCTCACTGTTGGCACAGAGGAAGGCAGGTGAATTTTGAGGGTTAATTTTATACCCTGCTAACTTGCCAAAGTTTTGAATCAGCTCAAAGAGCTTGGAGTGTAGTCTATAGGGATCTTTAAATACAGAATCATGTCATCTGCAAAGAGGGAAAGTTTTACTTCATCTTTCCCTATTTGTACCCCCTTTATACTTGCTTCTTGCCTTACTGCTCTGGCTAGGAATTCTAATACTATGTTAAAGAGGAGTGGAGAGAGTGGGCATCCTTGTCTCGTTCCTGATTTAGAGGGAATGCCTTTAGCTTTTTGCCGTTAAGTATAATACTAGCTGTGGGTTTGTGATACACAGCCTTTATTATACTGAGGAATGTTCCATGGATTCCTAGTTTCTCCAGAGCTTTTAACATAAAGGAGTGTTGGATCTTGTCAAATGCCTTCTCCGCATCTATTGAGACAATCATGTGATTTTTGTCCTTGCTCCTGTTGATGTGTTGAATTATATTAATTGATTTGCGTATGTTGAACCAGCTTTGCCTCCCTGTGATGAATCCTGTTTGATCATAGTGTATAATTTTTTTGATGAGCTGTTGTAGACAGTTGCCAATATTTTGTTGAGAAGTTTTGCATCGATGTTCATCAAAGAAATAGGTCTGTAGTTCTCTTTCTTTGATGAATCTCTGTCTGGTTTAGGGATGAGGGTTATACTGGCTTCATAGAATGAATTTGGTAAAGAACCTTCATTTTCAATTTCGTTGAAGAGTTTGAGGAGTATTGGAGTGAGCTCTGCTTTCAAGACCTTATAGAATTCACATGTGAATCCATCCGACCCAGGGTTTTCTTAGGTGGAAATTTTATTATTGCCATTTCTATTTCAGTGCTTGAAATACGCCTGTTTAGTTGGGTTCTTCTTGGTTCACTGTGGGTATTGTAAATAGGCTAGAAATTCATTCATTTCTTGTAGATTCTCAAATTTGTTGGCGTAAAGGTTTGAGAAGTATTCCCTCATGATTCTCTGGATCTTGATAATTTCTATCATGATATTACCATTTTCATCTGTGATTTTGTTTATTTCGGTATGCTCCCTTCTTTTTTTGCTAAGATTTGCTAAGGGTCTGTCAATTTTGATAATTTTTTCAAAAAATCAACTCCTTGCTTTGTTGATTCTTTCTATAGTTTTTTGGACTCTAATTCATTTAATTCCACTTTGATTTTAATAATTTCCTTCCTTCGACTGGGATTAGGGTTTGTTGTTGCTGTTCTTCCAGTACCTTAAGGTGACACATTAAATTGTTGCTTTGTGATTTTTCCAATTTTTTATTGTAGGCACTCAGAGCTACAAATTTTCCTCTGAGTAATGCCTTTGCCGTGTCCCAAAGGAGCTGATATTTTGTGCGCTCCTTTTTGTTGAATTTCATAGACTGTTGGATTTCTGTCCTGATCTCCTCAATGTCCCATTGTTGATTCAACAATGTGTTGTTCAATCTCCATGAGTTACAGGGTTTTTGTTGGTGGAGATGGGTGTCCAGTTCCAATTTGATGCCCTTGTGGTCTGAGAGCATGCAGGGAATAATTTCAGTGTTTCTGAATCTGCCCAGGTTTGTTTTATGCCCTAAAATGTGGTCTATTTTGGAATATGTTCCATGTGCTGCTTAAAAAAACGTATATTGTGTTGTTGCTGGGTGGAATAATCTGCAGATGTCTGTTAGATCTAGTTGGTCTATACAGTTGTTCAATTCTAGGGTTTCTCTGTTGAGTTTTTGCCTGGTTGATCTGTTCATAGGTGAGAGTTGTGTGTTAAACTCACCAACAATCACTGTGTTTCCATCTATGTATGGTTTCAGTAAAAGTAAAGTTTGCTTGATGAAGTTCAGTGCTCTGGGATTAGGTGTGCAGATATTTAGGATAGTTAGATTCTCCTGGAGTAGAGATCCTGTAGTAGTATGTAGTAACTTTCTTTGTCTTTTCTTAATAATTTTAGTCTAAAGTCTATTTTATCTGATATGAGGATGACAACAACTCTGGCCTGTTTATAGGGGCTGTTAGCTTGATAAACTTTCTTCCAACCTCTCACTTTCAAAGAATGTTTATTTTTTGGGTAGGATGTGTCTCTAGAAGACAGCAGAACGATGGATCTTGCTTTTTGATCCAACTGGATAGTCTATGTTGTTTAATTGGAGAGTTAAGTCCATTGATATTGAGAGTCAAAATCGAGAAATATTCATTAGTTCCTGCCATTTTTTAAAGCTTTCATTAGGGCTGTCTTGGCAGTTCTTGTGGTACTTAGATGGTATGAGTTTTAGGTGCCATGTCTTTCTCTGTATTACATTTGTGTTGGTAGAACATCTTTGAGAATTTTCTGTAATGTTGGTTTGGTTGCTACATAATGTTGCAGGTTTTCCATGGAATGGAATGTTTTTATTGTTCCCTCCATTATGAATGAGAGCTTAGCTGGGTACAGTATTCTTGGTTAGCAGTTTTTTGACTTCAGGGCATGACATATATCCTTCCAATCTCTTCTTGCTTGCATGGTCTCTGCTGAGAAATCTAGGGTTATTCTGATTGGTTTGCCTTTGTAGGTGATTGTCCTCTTCTCCCTGGATGCTTTTAGGATCCTTTGTTTGGTCTCTATTGATCCTGTTCAGATTATAATGTGGTGGTGGGATGTCCTTTTCTGGTCAGGTCTGTTTGGGGTTCTAAAAGCTTCTTGTATCTGGATGGGCCTGCCCTTATGGATATTTGGGAAATTCTCTGAGATGATTCCCTGAAGTATATTTCCAATACCTTTGACCTCTTTCTGCAGACCCTCCTCAATACCAATTAGCCTTAAATTAGACTTCCTGATTGTATCTTGGACCTCCTGCAGCGTTCTCTCATATTTCCTAGATTTGGTTTGACTCATTTTCTGTTCTTTCTCTATAACAACTAAATTATCTTCAACCTTGGAAATTCTCTGTTCTGCATTGTCTAATCTACTATCAAAGCTTTCTACTTTATTCTTCAACTCCCTACCTTCTAATTGCTCATTTTTGATGCCTTGCATCTCTTGTTTTAGATCATGTATGGATTTCTTTACCTCTTGATTTCCATTTGAGTGGTTAACTCAGCAGCTTTATTCTTTTTAGACATTGATTGGAGTTCAGTCACCTTTTTGTTGTGGATTCTATGAATTCATTCATTTTTCTTTGAAAAACCTTTATTTTGGCCTCCTTTATGGCTTCCCGTTTTTCACATATCACCTTGTTTATGGTTTCCTCTTGTTTAGCTATGGCTTCCTCCCTTTTCTCTTTCTTTATGTTTTCACACTTTTCATTAATGATGTTCATCAGTTGCATTTGTATAGCACATGGAAGACTCTCCTGTAGATTTGCCACTGACTGCTCCATTGCCTGTTTATATTGGGTAGGAGATGCTATTCCTTGATTTGACATTTTTCTTGAGTTTCTTGTTCTGCCCATTTGAAAATGGGAGCAAGATTAATACTAAACAAGATTATAATTTTTCAGATATTACCAACCTAGACCTCTTTATCTGGCTGACAATAGATGTTCACAATTTTAGACTGGTATTATCACTCTCTCTTTCTTTTTGTACACTTACAGACAAATCTAATACCACTTCTGATTACCGATTTATGACCAAAACAATAAGCCCCTCAATCCAATCTCTATTGTATTTAAGTCCCTCTGGACCTACAGTATAATTGAACACCTTGATATACAGTATTGCTCAACAACCATCAAATGTAGATCCATGCATTATAAGAGTTGAACCATGAACAGGGACCAGAGAAAAATGGTATGAAAGACAATAGGGGAGGTAAGAAAAGAATAATGTAGGATTGTAAGATTATTATAGTAATGAAGAAAAGGTATCGTGTAAGGATAACTGACGTAAAGTGATAGACAGGTAGAATATTTGAGTAGAAAGTTTAGAAGAACTTAGATAAAACTTATGAAGATAAGAAGATTAATAAGAAGAATATATAGAGAAAAAAAAGGGGTAGATATAGGAGATTTCAATGATACAAATTTTAAAAAGAAACAAAACAACAATAAAATAAAACAAAAGAAAACACACCAAAAAAAAAAAAAAGGTCGGGGGAGATTTCTCATTATTGTGAGTTCTTACCCATGAGATACTAAGGGTTGTTAATCAGGAGATTAAAAAGCAGGTGACTGTATCAATATAGATATCATTTTTATTTAGACTGTACCCAGAGCTTTCACTGTGTTTCTAGGAATGACCATAGTGACGGAGCAATGCGGGAAAAGAGAGGAGAAAAAAAGAGAGAAATAAAGAAAAAGAAAAAAAAAGGGAATGAATGATAATATTAGAAAAAAATGTGTAGGTATAATGGCAAAGAAAAAATAAGAACATCTAAAAATGCAAATGAAAAGGGGTAGAAGAACAACAACAACAAAAAGACATTCTTCAGGTTTTTTTGGGGGGGGTGCAGATGGGCAGGATAGGAAACTTGTGTCTCCACTAAATTCAGGATCCAAACACTTCACAAAGTCTTTTTCTCTTGTAATTTGGCTTTGGGGTTTTTCAGATCAGATTGCTTGTTTGGTAAAACAAAGCTGAAAGATCCATGGGTGGCTTTGTTTACCAGGTCTGCAGGCAGCGCAGGGGGATGGACTTCAGCAGCACTGGGGCTGGATTTCTGGCTAAGGGATCTCTGGGAAATCCTTTGCCAGTTAGAAAGATGGCGCTGTCAGCAACACCTCTCAGGCTCCAATTGCTTTGGCCGGGCCTTTGCCAGCAGTCAAGATGGCGCTGCTCTCAGCTGGTGGGGGAGGAGCTCCCTCCCAATGCTGTTCTGTGAGTAGAAGTGGAAACTTCTCCTTGGAGGTACTCACAAATTGCTGGATTCTCAGGTTCTGTGAAGCTGGCAGGTCCGTGCATGGCCGGGTGTCTGCTCTGGGCTCGCACAGGCTCTGTGTGGCTCTGTCTGCAGCCGGCAAGTCTGCGCCGCCATGCAGCGCTGTTTGCTCCGAGGCTGGCGGGGCTCCAAACTGTCTTTTCGCACTGGTATTCTGCCTTTTTCCTCTCTGACTGAGATCTCTGTGGCGCAAAAGCTTACTTAGAATCACTTTTTGGTAAAGAACTGTCCCCTACGCTGCCAGAACTTGTATCTTGGCAGGAGCTCAGTTCGTCTCACACTGAACCGCCGCCATCTTCCGCCAATCCCCTCTCTATCTGATGTATTCATTTATGCTTATTTGGTTATTTGAAATAGGATAGGGATGAGGGGTGGGGTGGGCGAAGGAAATGGGGACCAAGACATGAGAAAGGGTATCAATGTTTGTGAAGCAATGCACCTTCTATTAATTACAATAAAAATATATGAAAAAGATTCTGTTCCTTCTATTCTCCCTCCATCCTGATATACACGATGTACAGATGACAACAGAGTATGTTGGACCACCAGAATAAAGTGAACACATCTGACAATAGTACAATAATGCACAAGGAACCTGGCTCTCTGCATGGCCCATAGAGACAATCAGCATGTCATTCCCAGGACATCAATCTTTAGGTCATTATTAACTAAAAGAAGTATTTTTTATAAACTTTGACCACTGTAACTATCTCTTATACACAGTCATATTTACACTTTAATGGATAGACTCCACTTCAGGCTTGACTCAGGAAACAGGCTATGATGAGAAAATGCTCAGCTGAGAGGTCAGAGGATCAAAAGGACCTGAACAAGCATCATGTGATACTGATGCATTTTCTGTAGAATCAAGATTCATCTCCAAAGCAGGCATCTGTGGCTCAACCTGTAATCCTTGCCATTCAGAAAGCTAAGATCTGAAGATTGTAGTTTGAATCCACCCTGGACAGACAATTTGTCTCCAAATGTCTCAAGGTAGATAATGCAGATTCCACCACCTCCTGGACAGGAGTGAGAGCTATAGCGATGAGTGTGGTGGGTGATGCAAGTGTGCAGGAGGCAGTACCAGATACATATGGTGCAACCTACCTATATGTACATGTGTACACATGTATGTGCACACATACAAGGATGTCTACTTCACTGACAAATCTATTTCACAAATAAAACTTGCTTCCAATAGAGTTGCCTTAGAAAATATTCTGATCACAAAATGGCATTTCAACTTCTCTAATTAGTTACATTAAAAAAAAAAGAAAGCTCTCTTTTGAGTATGATATTAAAATGTAATTTCTATGACTTCAAAAGCTAAGTGGGTCATGATAGGTTTGGGGACAGAGAAAGCCGCCTGTCATTATTGTCTCTTTGGAGATATTGATAACTTTCAAGAGAAAAAAGTTTCAATACCAAACTAGTTTTCACTGCGCCTTATTAATTTGTTTTTCGAGGACGATGGGAACTGCCACATGACATTATTCAATAAGCACATCTTCCTCTATTTACTTTGCTTTGCATCTATATTGCTTCTTAAGACATTATCACTTTAACCTGCAAGGCTGGGCACTTTGGCTCATGAATGTAATCCTAGCTACTCAGGAGGCTGAGATCTGAGGATTGCAGTTCAAAGCCAGCCGGGCACTGAAGAATGTGAGCCTCTTATTTCTAATTAACCACTAGAAAACCAGAAGTGGTCCTGTGGCTCAATGGATAGGGTGGTAGCCTTGAGCTTAAAAGCCCAGGGACAGCGCCTAGGCCCAGAGTTCAAGCCCCATGACTGACAAAAATAAATAAATATTAAAAAAACAGGTACCCTGTAAACATCATAGTAATTATTAGTTTCCTGGCATCACTGTATGCAAGAAATCTCCATAGAGTAAACAGGAAATTGTTAACCAGAACATCAGAACAGCAATGGCCAGCTATCACAGAGCAGCCAAGAAGGGATTCAGTCCGGGTATCACTTGCATGTTCATCTGAGGCATTTCACCAAAATCCTGAATATGACCTTTTTATTTTCTTGCTTAGATTAACAGCTAGTTTTAAATTTCAAATTTAAATTAATATTTTTCATATCTCTTACTGATATTTTAACGGTCTCTTCAATACCATATCATCAAATAAAATCACTTCTTAAGAAACATAAAAAGCTAGCATAATGGTGCACATCTACAATCTCGGCTGCTTGGAACGTAGCGATTTCTAGGGTCTTAATTTGATGTTAGTCTGAGCAAAAAAAGGTTGAAAGAAACATTTCAACCATTAACAGTTGAGGTTGGGGGGGCCGAGAGTTTGGCCTAGTGGTAGAGTGCTTGCCTGGCATGCACAAAGGTCCAAGTTCGATTCCTCGGAAACACATACATAGAAAAAAAGCCAAAAGTGGTGCTATGGCTCAAAATGTAGAGCTCTGTCTTTGAGAATGCCCAAGGACAGTGCTCAGGCCCTGAGCCCAAACCCAGGACTGGCAAAAAAAAGAAAGTTGAGGTTGGGGTTTCACATTTGCCATCCCTAACTATACTGGAATGACACATAGGATGATCAAGGGTCCAGATTTACTCAGGAAAAAAAAATCTCAAAAATAAATGACACAGAAAAGACTAATGAATTAGCTCAGTTGTTGGAGACCATTGCTTTCATCCTCCTGAGGAAGCAAGATTATAAGATGGCACCTGGCAGCTCGCTAATGAGTCAGTACTTGTTGACCAGGAAGTTTCTTCACATTTGTTGATTTGTTTCTTCCGTGCTTGTGGATAGAGTGGATCGCTAGATTTCTTCCAGGTTTGTTTGCTTTGCAGATGACCTTTACTTGTGATTGGCTACTTACAGATATAAATAATGTGGGGTTTTCAGGGAGAAGAGAGAAGGGAGAAAAGATGAAGAAGGGACAGGAGAAGGGAGAAAAGATGGAGAAGGGAGAAAGGACAGGGAAGGGAGAGGAGAGAGGCAGAGAAGAAAGGAGAGAGAAATAAAAGACCTGTGCTTGCAGCAATTTGAGTCTGTGATAATTCCCAGTACGTCTCCGAAGTGACGTGTCATTGCGCTGGGCAGCAACACTCAGTACTTGCTTAGTACAAAGTAGTGTGTTGAAGGTAATATAGTACAAGGTCCTATGATCAAATCATACTTCATGCTCTTCAACTGTCTACAGTTTACTATGTGAAAGAGCACGACTCATAGAGGTGCAGTGACTCAAGCATATATTAGCTACTTGAGAGGCAGAGATTAGAAATTTGCCATTCTAAAAATAGCACTGTGGCTCAAGGGGTAAGGTGGTTGCCTTGAGCTGAAGAGCTCAGGGAAAATGCCAGGCCCAGAGTTCAAGTCCCACAACCAACAAAAACAACATTAACCATACAACAGACAAAGGCCTGATATCTAAAACATATCAACAGTTCAAAAAATTGAATCACTCCAAAACTAATCTCCAAAGAAACAACCATCCCATTAAAAGATGAAGAGAGACTTCTCTGAAGAAGAAATAAGAATGGCCTATAGACATGAAGAAATGTTCGACACCTCTGCCCATAAAAGAAATGCAAATCAAAACAACTCTAAGATTCCACCTCACTCCAGTTAGAATGGCCAGGATCAAGAACTCTATTAACAACAGATGCTGGAGGGGATACAGCCAGGAGGGATCACTATTACACTGTTGGTGGGAGTGCAAACTCATTCAACCACTATGGAAAGCAGTATGGCAGTTCCTCAAAAGACTAAACATAGAGTTCCCCTAGGACCCAGCAATTCTACTACTTGGCATTTACCCAATAATCCAGAAACAAAGGCATACTAAATCCACCAGCACAATGATGTTCATTGCAGCACTATTTATCATAGCAAAGATATGGAACCAACCCAAATGCCCCTCAGTTGATGAGTGGATCAACAAGATGTGGTATTTATACACAATGGAATTCTATGATGCTGTCAAAAAGAATGACATCGCCCCATTTGTAAGGAAATGTAAAGACTTAGAAAACATCAGCTCAAGTGAAGTAAGCTAGACTCAAAGGAACATAGGCTCAATGGTTTCCCTCATTTGTCATAATCAGTAGAAACCTTGGGCTCTCCTAGCGGAGATTTACAATAGAACAAAACCTAGATACATAAGGCCATATAGTATGACGCTAAATGAAAGGACCTCCAGGATGTAGAAACAAAAGCCATAAAATGAGTGATTGTTGTCCTTAATGTACTATGTTATCTCTCATCTCTTTTGATGTCCCTCGGTTATCTTGTATGGTTACACTATTTCACCTTGTTATCTGATATATTGTTTATATGCGTATTTGGTTATTTGAAATCAGATAGGGAAGGGGGGAAACAAGATGGGGGCGGGGGTGGGAGAAGGGATATAAGGACCAAGACATGAGAAGGGTCTCAGTGTTTGTGAAGTAATGCACCTTCTATCTGGTGAATATGTTAACATTCTATTAATTACAATAAAAATATATGAAAAAAAAGAAATCTGCCATTCATTCAATACCAGACAAGGCCAAGGAAAGAAGGCCATGAAACTTTATCTCAATCAATAACTTGGCACAATGCTATACCCTGTTATTCCAGCAACAGGGGAAGCATGCACAGTCATCCCCAGTGATTCAAGAAAGAATAAGTGATAGTATCCAGGGTGGCCAGATTATAGAGACTTAACCTCTACAATAGCCTATGGAAAAGAGCTGGAGGGATGGCTTATTTGTTAAATCCAAGTCTATCTCACAAGCCCTGAAGCCCTGAGTTCAATTTCCAGCACTGCCAATAAATAAGCAAATGAATGAATTGGCACTAGACAAAGTCAAGCTCATAAAATTGGCCCTTAAATATCGAGAGTGGCCTTCCCTGAAAGGAACTAATAAATGGTGACTTAATTCTTGTAAAGATGGAAGATGATAACTAGGGGAGAAATACTGACAATGGTTAATCAAGAGTCAATCTGGACTGAGGATAGTTTTCTGACTCTGGGTGAGTGGGCACAGGAACTTGACAATACAACAAATATTAATTTTCTCCATGACTCATGCAGAGAACTTGCCCTCTCCTGCTTTGCATAATCCACTCTATCTGTTGCTAAAAAATGAATCAGAGTTCTTCATTTTGCACTTCTTCCGTGATCATCTAAGCAACAGGATTTTGTATTTTCTTTAATGTTAATGTACCTTCAAGTAGCAGCTTTTAAAATAATCATTACTCATAGTTAATGTTTCCCAGTCTGAAAAGTATAAGGAGAAACACTGGAGGGAAAGACAGCTTTTGAGCATCAGTCGTGGTCACATCTTTTCTTCATTTCTCTTTAGGTCATTGTGACCTTGAGAACAAGAACAAAGTCTTCATTCACATTTTAAAAAGGCCTCAGGACACAGCATGACATCATTCTCTGAATGGTACGTTCCTTTCCTTTAGATTTCTTAGAATCTCCACATCATTTTCTTTTACTCTACTCACTCCTCTCTCTTAATGCTGAGAGACAAATATCATTTTAATGTTCTTCTGATTGCATTTGTAGAAGAAATCATAAGCTCCCCAAAGAAGGAACAAGAAGTGTAATTCTTCCAAGAACAAGTTAGTCTCTCTTTTGAGTGAGTCCATGCATGCTCAGGAGGATTTTAGGCTTCATATTCTTTCTTTATGAACAAGAAAGAAGAAAAAAATGAAAGGAGGAAGGGATATCATGCTAAATTACCCATCTTCTGTTTGTGTGATAAGTCTAAGAGATCTGAGAACTGTCCCTTATAGTTTCTGTAACAGAAATCCCCATGGATGTGAAATTGGATATGTACTTACACGTGATTAAAATACCCTTAGATAAAGGCTGGAATATGCCTAGAATACAGGATTTAGGAAACTAAATCCTGGAACAGGCTCTGCTACATAATGAAATCCTGACACAAAAATAAAGCAATACAACAACAAGAAAAAATTTCATTCGAATTATTAATTACCCTAACTTTATTATTTTTATTGCTATTTTGTTACGTGAAGGTGATGTACACGGGGGTTCGGGTGACATAACTCATTTTCTCCCTATGGCTTTGTAATAGAGTTTGAAGTTTGACATTGGTATTCCTCACACTGTACTTCCTGATGAGGATTGCTTTTGCTATTTGGGGGTCTTCTATTATTCCATACGATTTTTTGATTGCTTCTTCTAGGATTTTGATGGATATTCCATTGAATTTGTGGATAGCTCTTGGCAGGATTGCCACTTTCATGATGTTAATCCTTCCAATCCAGGAGCATGTTTTAATTTCCCTCTGAGAACCACATCCCACTTGCAGAATCCTCCTTCAGGTCCAGCAACCTGGGCCACTGAGATACCTACAGGCATTGCTGACAATACTTACATGCAAAGAAAGTATATTGACATTACATTAAAGCATCCATTGGCAACCTAAGTTAATGTAGTGAGCACAAATGCCTCCCTCAGACACATTGTCATGAGAGTCTTTTACTGTGAAAGCCAAACTACGAAATTGGTAGAGGCAACTGATGTGCCAGATGCACAAATATCAACATAGAGACAAAAAAGCTATGAAACACGAGGCAACACAGACCTCCAAAGACTTCAAACTAAAAAATAATAAAGGAAATCAAATATGAGATACATAAGAGTGAAGACAGATGAATCAGTGAATTAGAGACAATTCAGCTCTGAATGAGACAGTCAGTAAAGACAGAGGCATTCTTAAAAGAACAGAAATCTTGGAATTGGATTACTCAATAAAAAGAATATACTTCAATGCCCAAGTCTCAATAGGAAGATAGATTATGAACAAGGATTAATTTCTGCTCTTAAAGACAAATCTTTTGAAGTAACAAGAGAAAAAGGAAAAACTTAAAAGGACAAATAGATTCTTGGAGATATAAGGGACACCATAAACAAATAAAGTTTTACATCATGGGAATTCTAGAAAGAGAAGAAAAAGGAATTGCCATAACATTCTAAAACCTGGAGAAGATATGGAATGCAATTCCAGAAAACTCAAAGGACTCGTAAAAGAACTAGCAATGATAACAAAAAGGATTCTCTTTTTAAAAGATCTTCTGAACTGTCAAAACAAGATGGAACCAGGAACTAGTGGCTCATGCCTGTAACCCTTTCTACTCAGGAGGCTTAGATGTGAGGATTATGGTTCAAAATCAGGCAGGCCAGGACAATCCATGAGACTCTTACATGTAATTACAGAAAAAGCCAGAAGGTGGTGCTGTGGTTAAATTGGATGTGTGTTAGCCTTGAGCAAAAAGAAGCTCAGACTCAGAGTTCAAACCCCAGGACTGACAAAACAAAAAAGGACAAGACAAAGAGAGAATTGGAAAATGCAGGAAAGTATTCCCTCACTTATAAGAGAATAATGATTAGATTGATAGCACACCTCGCAGCACAAACATTACAGTTCAGGATAAAGTAAGATGATATACCCAAAGCCCTGAAAGTAAAAAGTGTCAACCAAATTATCTTTCCAACTGACAACCAAAACTGCAGCAATAAAACAAAGGCTTCCTAAAACAAGCAGAATCTGAGTGAATCCATCCCCACCTTAAGGGAGACAATTTTACTTTTGTTTCTTTTTGGATTTTTTTTTCTTAATTTTTGAATGCACGTGTATCTGTTTGTGTGTCTGTGTGTAAATTTGTGTTCATATGAACCTAGGTACTGGAACTTGAACTTGTGGCCTTGGCACTAGTCCTTAGCTTTTTCACTTAGGCTGGTGCTCTACCACTTGAGCCACAGCTCAGCCTTTGATTTTTTGGTATTCAATTGGAGATAGTCTCAAAGACTTGCTGCTCCAGATGGCTTCAAACCATGACCCTCATATCTCAGGCTCCTTAGTAAATAGTATTGAGTAATAAGCTTGAGCCACCACTATATGGTTTTAAGGGAGTTCTATACAAGAAACAAAAGGGAAGTCAAAGAGAAGCACAAGAGGCAGTGTTTACAATAAAAAAAATTGACTAAATCACCAGATTGCTATATATTGACTAACATTACATCTGTTTAAAAAGCCATAAGCTGCATTACATTCTATGATTTTTGTTATTCAGAGAACTAGTAAAATGGCTGGCTATCTGGCATGATCCAACTGAAAGAAAACCACTGGGAGGAGAAACCTAGGATGGAGGACTTCTAACATTAGGAACATCCAAGAATATATATCACAATGTTTCTGAATTATATCCTCTTAGTCCTGAATGTTAGAGATTTGTAAATATACTCCAAACTTAATTGTGAAGTTTCTTATAAAAATTTATAGGAAGAAGGCAAATCAGAAGAATATAATTAAAGAGCCCAGGATTATCTAAGACAATAAAGACCTGATTAGTAGTCTTAAAAATAAAAGGGTAGTGCCAACCACTATGAAAACACAAAATTAAAAACTCATAAGTAAAACATACCATATGTCCCAAAAAGAAAGAGAACATGATTAAACTTTGTTAATCTAAGAGGAATCTTAAGAAATTCTGTAAGGACATGAAAATTAGATAACATATTATATGAACAAGAAGTCAATGAAGAAATCAGGAGAAATTTAAACTTTTCTTAAAAAAAATCAAAATTAAAAGATGGCATATTCAAACCTATCAGATACATTAAAAGCAATACAAAGTGTAATGAATGTTTATAGTAAAAAGAGAATGATTTCAAATAAAGAAGATAGTAAGACCATTACATGCTAGACACAGTAAAAAAAATCAGATTGAAGAAGGCTTGAGACCCCTGGGGGAAATTTCTTCACTTACGATAAACAGAAAAAAGACAACACAACGAATTGAGTTTTATTTGGTAGAAGGTGTTCAATGGTCAATTAAGTCAGGAAAGGTACATATTCATTCCAAGAAGAAATACTGCAATGCGAAAGAGTTTGCATCCTCTGGATCTGTGGTAAACAATACTGAAATTTGCACAGTAAATATGCTAGAACTTCATATTGGCTCAAAACTATACTTTAAAAACAAAGTAATGGAAAGATGCTGCTACTGGAATTATGGGATATTGAGTAAGGATGGAGTAAAATTAAGTAATGTCCTCATATTCCATGCAGGGAATTCAGTAGGCAACCTAAAACTTGTAATACATAAATACACTTTAGTTCTGCACCAGGGATTGCCAGTAATTGCCTCTGTCTATAGTAGAGCATATGGCAAGGCAGGAGGTAGCACAAGTGACTGCTGAGCCAATTACCATAACACTGCTATGGAACTTTTGGGCTATGAAGTATATGATCCCATAACATTGGTAATAACACTGATGGCTCACGCCTTTAATCCTAGCTTCTCACAAGGCAAGATGTGAGGATCAAGGTTTGAGTTTAGGCATGAAAGCCATTAAATTCTCATCTCTAATTAACAATTAAAGGGCCCAAAGTGAAGCTGTGGCTGAAGTGTTAGAGATCCAGCCTTGAGAATTCTGAATTTAATCTCCAGGTTTAGCAAAAATGATAGAGCTATGAGCCATGAGATGAAGTATCAGAGACAGAATTGTTCCTAGAGCTCAATAAGGTGGCCTAAGGCAAATGTGACAAAAATTTTTCACTAGAGTAAGATGATTTTTGCCTTCCTTTGAAATTCTCTAAGCCTCCTTCTTAGGTTTCTATATCTGGAAAACAGGACCCCTGCTTTTCTTTGGTTGCCAATTGCCAGTCACCAAACCCTAAACCAAAAATGCACAAATCCATCCAAGAAATAATTCAGATTCCTAAATCATCTCTGTTTGGTTTTCACTCTAAAAATTTTTCTAAGTTCTAACATACAATCAATTGCCTAGCAGAGGTGAAAAAAAATAAAAGATTTCAGCCAATAATCATTATCACTGAGTAGTCATTCCTGGGTATCAGAAGAACAATTACTTCACTTCAAACTGAGTTAACAATTTGAGGAAGGAAACACACAACCTGAGCAAGGCCTCACCTCACCTAACAGTCCAGAATGAAAAGAAACTCAGAAATGGCCAGGTGCTGGAACTTGAATATGGTGTGTGTTAATGTGGGTCAAATGTCAGAGTACATCCTAAAGGAAATATTCCAGGAAATTCATAGGTATACCTACAATAACTAAATCTATGAGCAACTCTTGTATTTAAATTCAATTTCATCAAAGAATGAGGAAGAAAAGGAAAAAGAGAAGGAGGTTAAGGAGAAAAAAGAGTAGGAAGAAGAGAAAGGAAAATAAAGAAGATGAGCATGAGATAAGCAGTTAAACAATCCATTTGTCAGAGTCTCTCTTCATACAGCTAACATGGGCAGTGGTAAGACTGTGATGAAGAGTTGCATAGCTATTGCACTACACACACACACACACACACACACACACACACACACACATATATATATATAGAGAGAGAGAGAGATATATTACATCATCTATACTGCTGTATAAATAGACTCTGTTATTATGGACTAAGATGAAGTATAACCATATTTTTGTTTCTGTTTCTAATGGCAAAGTACTGATGAAAATTTTCACCAAATTTAAGGATGACTCATGCTTCAAACATGTACATTTTCTTCCCTAATGTACATTAGATGTATGCTGAAATCAGCACTGCCAATTTGTGAATGTATTTGGAGGTAAAGCCTTTGACAAAGAAGTCATAAGTGTAGGATATTGAAGCCTGGAGTTGATGCCATGTGTAAAAAAGGGTTCATTCATGTGAGGCTCAAATGACAGCAAAACTGTCTACAAAAAAGGGCCATCATCAAGCACCAGCTTGTTCCTCTGGGGTTAACATTCCAGTCTCCTCCCAACTTTTTTGTTTTGTTTTGTTTCTTTTTTAAAATTTTTATCATTGAAATCTCCTATATCTACCCCCTCTTTTCTCTATATATTCTTCTTATTACTCTTCTTATCTTCATAAGTTTTATCTAAGTTCTTCTAAACTTTCTACTCAAATATTCTGTCTATCACTTTAGGTCAGTTATCCTTACACGATACCTTTTCTTCATTACTATAATAATCTTACATCCTACATTATTCTTTTCTTACCTCCCCTATTGTCTTTCATACTACTTTTCTATCTCTGATCCTCTGTTCATGGTTCAACTCTTATAATGAATGGATGTACATTTGATGGTTGTTGAGCAATACTATATATCAAGGTGTTCAATTATACTGTAGGTCCAGAGGGACTTAAATACAATAGAGATTGGATTGAGGGGCTTATTGTTTTGGTCATAAATCGGTAATCAGAAGTGGAATTAGATTTGTCTGTAAGTGCACAAAAAGAAAGAGAGAGTGATAATACCAGTCCAAAATTGTGAACATCTATTGTCAGCCAGATAAAGAGGTCTAGGTTGGTAATATCTGAAAAACTATAATCTTGTTTAGTATTAATCTTGCTCCCATTTTCAAATGGGCAGAACAAGAAACTCAAGAAAAATGTCAAATCAAGGAATAGCATCTCCTACCCAATATAAACAGGCAATGGAGCAGTCAGTGGCAAATCTACAGGAGAGCCTTCCAAGTGCTATACAAATGCAACTGATGAACATCATTAATGAAAAGTGTGAAAACATAAAGAAAGAGAAAAGGGAGGAAGCCATAGCTAAACAAGAGGAAACCATAAACAAGGTGATATGTGAAAAACGGGAAGCCATAAAGGAGGCCAAAATAAAGGTTTTTCAAAGAAAAATGAATGAATTCATAGAATCCACAACAAAAAGGTGACTGAACTCCAACCAATGTCTAAAAAGAATAAAGCTGCTGAGCTAACCACTCAAATGGAAATCAAGAGGTAAAGAAATCCATACATGATCTAAAACAAGAGATGCAAGGCATCAAAAATGAGCAATTAGAAGGTAGGGAGTTGAAGAATAAAGTAGAAAGCTTTGATAGTAGATTAGACAATGCAGAACAGAGATTTTCCAAGGTTGAAGATAATTTAGTTGTTATAGAGAAAGAACAGAAAATGAGTCAAACCAAATCTAGGAAATATGAGAGAACGCTGCAGGAGGTCCAAGATAGAATCAGGAAGTCTAATTTAAGGCTAATTGGTATTGAGGAGGGTCTGCAGAAAGAGGTCAAAGGTATTGGAAATATACTTCAGGGAATCATCTCAGAGCATTTCCCAAATATCCATAAGGGCAGGCCCATCCAGATACAAGAAGCTTTTAGAACCCCAAACAGACCTGATCAGAAAAGGACATCCCACCACCACATTATAATCTGAACAGGATCAATAGAGACCAAACAAAGGATCCTAAAAGCATCCAGGGAGAAGAGGACAATCACCTACAAAGGCAAACCAATCAGAATAACCCTAGATTTCTCAGCAGAGACCATGCAAGTAAGAAGAAATTGGAAGGATATATGTCATGCCCTGAAGTCAAAAAACTGCCAACCAAGAATACTGTATCCAGCTAAGCTCTCATTCATAACGGAGGGAACAATAAAAACATTCTATTCCATGGAAAACCTGCAACATTATGTAGCAACCAAACCAACATTACAGAAAATTCTCAAAGATGTTCTACCAATACAAATGTAATACAGAGAAAGACATGGCACCTAAAACTCATACCATCTAAGTACCACAAGAACTGTCAAGACAGCCCTAATGAAAGCTTTAAAAAATGGCAGGAACTAATGAATATTTCTCGATTTTGACTCTCAATATCAATGGACTTAACTCTCCAATTAAACAACATAGACTATCCAGTTGGATCAAAAAGCAAGATCCATCGTTCTGCTGTCTTCAAGAGACACATCCTACACAAAAAACAAACATTTTTTGAAAGTGAGAGGCTGGAAGAAAGTTTATCAAGCTAACAGCCCCTATAAACAGGCCGAAGTTGCCATCCTCATATCAGATAAAATAGACTTTAGACTAAAATTATTAAGAAAAGACAAAGAAAGTTATTACATACTACTACAGGATCTCTACTCCAGGAGAATCTAACTATCCTAAATATCTGCACACCTAATCCCAGAGCACTGAACTTCATCAAGCAAACTTTACTTTCACTGAAACCATACATAGATCGAAACACAGTGATTGTTGGTGAGTTTAACACACCACTCTCACCTATGGACAGATCAACCAGGCAAAAACTCAACAGAGAAACCCTAGAATTGAACAACTGTATAGACCAACTAGATCTAACAGACATCTGCAGATTATTCCACCCAGCAACAACACAATATACGTTTTTTTAAGCAGCACATGGAACATTTTCCAAAACAGACCACATTTTAGGGCATAAAACAAACCTGGGCAGATTCAGAAACACTGAAATTATTCCCTGCATGCTCTCAGACCACAAGGGCATCAAATTGGAACTGGACACCCATCTCCACCAACAAAAACCCTGTAATTCATGGAGATTGAACAACACATTGTTGAATCACCAATGGGTCATTGAGGAGATCAGGACAGAAATCCAACAGTTTATGAAATTCAACAAAAAGGAGCACACAAAATATTAACTCCTTTGGGACACAGCAAAGGAAAATTTATAGCTCTGAGTGCCTACAATAACAAATTGGAAAAATCACAAACCGAAAAGTTAATGTGTCATCTTAAGCTCCTGGATGAAGAGCAACAAACAAACCCTAATCTCAGTAGAAGGAAGCAAATTATTAAAATCAAAGTAGAATTAAATGAATTGGAGTCCAAAAAACTATAGAAAGACTCAGCAAAGCAAGGAGTTGGTTTTTTGAAAAAATTATCAAAATTGACAGAACCTTAGCAAATCTTACCAAAAAAGAGAAGGGAGCAACACAAAATAAACAAAATCACAGATGAAAATGGTAATATCACGACAGAAATTACCAAGATCCAGAGTATCATGAGGGAATACTTCTCAAACCTTTATGCCAACAAATTTGAGATTCTACAAGAAATGGATGAATTTCTAGCCAATATTAACATACACACACTGAACCAAGAAGAACTAACCCAACTCAACAGGCTTATTTCAAGCACTGAAGTAGAAATGGCAATGAGAGACCTTCCACCTAAGAACAGCCCAGGGCCAGATGGATTCACAGCTGAATTCTATAAGGTCTTCAAAGCAGAGATCACACCAATACTACTCAAGCTCTTCAACGAAATTGAAGACGAAGGCTCTTTGCCAAACTCATTCTACAAAGCCAGTATAACCCTCATCCCCAAACTAGACAAAGATTCATCAAAGAAAGAGAACTATAGACCAATTTCTTTGATGAATATTGATGCAAAACTTCTCAACAAAATACTGGCCAACCGTCTACAACAACTCATCAAAAAAATTATACACTATGATCAAACAGGATTCATCACAGGGAGGCAAAGCTGGTTCAACATACGCAAATCAATTAATATAATTCAACACATCAACAGGAGCAAGGACAAAAATCACATGATTCTCTCAATAGATGCAGAAAAGACATTTTACAAGATCTAACACCCCTTTATACTAAAAGCTCTGCAGAAACTAGGAATCTATGGAATATTCCTTAGTATAATAAAGGCTGTGTAAAAAAAAAATTTCAGATGTTTGTAAACCTGTATGTGCTGTTCCAGAAGCCTAAAGAGAGCTAAGACAGATGAGTTCCATACACTTTTTCATTAAGAACAAATAAGCTGTGCATTTAAAATGTTTCACGTTCTTAGGATAATAGTGTCACTACTAAGGAACTTGCATTTTCATTTTATCATTGAAGATTTTATTATCTTTAGGTAATTGTACAAAAGAGTTGCCATTCACTGATGCAGTTTGTGAATGCATTACATCTTGCTCAGTGTCATTCCTTTCAGCATGCTCATTCTCATTCATCTCTGCCAACGCATACTTTCTCTTACTTATCATAATTTTAGGTTATATATTGATTTTTAGCCATTTACAAAGCAGTTTGACCTCTGTCTTTGACCTTCCTCTTCCTTTATATTTTTCAATTCTGAGATATATGTAATGCTTTCTTCCCCCTTCCTCAGTTCATACTTCTACCTATTTCCCCTTATCCCCATCCTCCCCTCTGTCTAGTACTTACTTTGTTGGGCTTTGACTTAATCTGTATAAGAATTGTACTATTGTGCTTATCATAGGTCTATTCCACTCCTGAGCATTTGTCCAATAGACCACAAACAAGGCCATAATAAAATTACCAGCACAGCCATGTTCACTACAGTATCATTTTTCCATAGCCAAAATATCATATCAGGTTAGATACCCCTCAATGGCTTAAGAAAATGTGGTAAATATATACAATGGAATTCTACTCACTGATCAGAAAGAATAATATTGTACCATTTGTAAGGAAATGGAAAGACTTGGAAAAACTTTTATTAACCAAAGTAAACCACACCCAGAGAAATACAGGTTGCATGGTTTCCCTCATTTATGGTCACTAGACTGTGAATGTGCCTAATACAAGTAAACACACTAGATGGTAAACAAGGGATTGCAATGAATCATTTGAAGCAATTCACATCTTTAAAACAATTTCTCAAGTAACCCAGGTTTTTTCCTTCATTGCAAAGGTAATTTTTTTAATTATTGGTAAAATGATGAATACACTTTTGAAAAAAATTGAGCTGTGGAGAGAATATTTTGAAAACAGAGTTTGGGAGATTGAAACATTAAGTAATTTTGATATCTAAATTATGCAAATTACCTATTTTTTAAGTTTATATCTATGGACTTCCAAAATTTAGAAATACAGTTTTCTAGCCTGCTTTAAAATCATGTAGAGTACTACTTGACTTTGGAAACCACTGATTTAAAATGTAACAAAGGAATGCCTGCATTAATGTGGAAGAAACTCTAATCAACTTCATAGAAGGTAGAAACGAGCCAAATAAAATCACCGGAAAAAATTCAGTTATTGATATACTATGACTTTACAAGTGAGGTCAAGTCCATTTTAATCCATCATTTTCATTAATTATTTTCCACCTTTGATTCCATTATAACCAAACATCAGAATAAACTTGATTTTAGACCCCGATACAGTTCAACCAAGATTTTCAAAAGTAATAAGACAAACTCAGGAACTGGTGGCAAAAACCTGCAACCACAGCCACACAGGAGGCTGAGCTATGAGGACTGCAGTTCAAAAACATCCCTAACAAACACATTTGAGAGACTTATCTCTAAAAAAGCCAGAAGAGGAGGTATGACTCAAGTGATAGGGTTTCATACACATGGCATACAAATCAGGTAAGGAGTACATTTCTTTCCTGATAGTGTCACTACTTCCCCGTCTCTCTCTCCTAGTTTTTTCCTCACTGCCCACAAGTTGAATAGTTCATTTTCAACATAGTGTCTAGTGAGTATCACTGCTTATTCAAAGCATCTGTTTTCATTTAATATTATGGGAACACAAAACTCGACAGTATGATGAATGAATTCAAAGAGCATCTCTCTTCTTTTCCTGTGCAGGATCCCATGTAGGTCTTTTTCTCTGAGCCCAGAAGTTCAAAATACTCATCCCCTGCCTAGTTTATATGACCTTCGTAAGCAGAGGATTCCCCTAAACACTGCCACAGTATAGCTAGCCAAGTGCTCAATGCAGTTATTCACCCTCAGTGTAGTTTGCAGACAGCATGGGGAAAAGGAGAATTTCCTTCCTCTCATCTGTAGATAATCATCTTCCATCCTAATGTATAAATTTTGATTACCCAGATTATGTTGGCTTTCAGAGCTACAAGGGTTATTGGTGATCACAAAATCATGCGGCCTTATAAAAATTAAAAGAAATAGATTCCAACTATAGTATTTAAGAATCTGACCTCATAGTATATTATTTACTCACTTTAAAAGGATTTTCCTTTCTGTCAGTGTGATCACTTGTTTCATTTCTTTACTAGTTTTTGTTTGTTTGTTTGTTTGTTTATGTGCAAGATGGAAGTGGTTCACAGCTGTTATCTTAGTTACTCTGGAGACTGAGATCTGAGGATTACAGTTTGAAGCTAGCCTATGCAAGAAAGCCCAGAGGCCTCTTATCCCCAATTAACCAGCAAGAATCTGAAAGTATGGCTCAAGTGAGCAAAATAGCTCAAAGACAGTCCTCAGGCTCTTGAGTTCAAATCTCAATGCTGACATACACAAAAATAAATAAATTTTAAAAAATAAAATAAATTAGATTAAAATGTAAATTAACATGACTGAGGTCAACAGAACAGACTTTCAGCCAAGGATGAACTTTTGTTTACTTATTGTTTTGAATTGTTTGGCTAACTTTCCTTCATAAACAGATTGGTTTAGAGGGACTTGAAACTCTTAAATTCATCTTTGTTCTCATGATTGTCACATTTAATAAGGACCTGACTAATGCTGCTCCTTTTAAATGTGACTGCCCAGATGAAAACTCTTCTCTTCCACATATTTCCAAACCAGCTATGTTCCTCACGACCTTAGTGTTTCTGGTTATGAGACAATCTTTAAGGGCTCCCTGTCTAAGGGACCTGCTAGGATCTGTCCTTCCCTAATCACTTATCCCAAGTATGCATTAAAATTTATATGGATTATCTTTATCCCAGAATGGAGGCATGAATCAGAGCCTCACTCCTTCACTTGACTTTTCTGCTCAATTCTCATTTGACCCTCAGCCCCACTTCCTGGTTTTTGTTTTGTTTTGTTTTGTTTCTGCTTACATGGAGATAAATGGCTCAAAGACTTATCTGCCTGGGTTGGTTTTAAATGGAGATCTTCAGATTTCAGCCAAGATCTTGTAGTCAGGATTAGAAGGATGAACCACATACTCCTGGCCCTATATGGATTTCTGACAGTGGTTTATTTCTGATATCTAAACCTTCTCAAATCAGTAGGCAAAATTATTTTTAGGAGAAATGCCTCCGATATCTGGCAGAATTCATGCTAATATATCTATACTACAGCCTTGTTTCTTGTGTGGTTACATGTATCTCTGGAAAAAGAATTCCAATTTTCAGATTCCGGGAGACCTGTAGACATCCACTCAGAGACTTGAGGAAAAGTCAGGTGATCCCCAAAGCAACCTCTGAAATTGTATGTATGTACTCATATTAAAAAAAATGCCAAAGAAAAGAGAACCACAGGCATCTGGGAAGCAAAATATTCTCAATCTTATATGTAGTAGAACTGTGTGTGTGTGTGTGTGTGTGTGTGTGTGTTTCCTTACAATCTTTCAAAATATCTATCACAGATTTATTTTTTATAATTGTATTTGTGGGAGTATATAAAGTGGAGGGGAAGATTATTTTTCTCCCTAGTAGGTCTATGTTAAAACACATATTACCTGGGTCGGGAGTTTGACCTAGAGTGCTTGCCTAGCATGCACAAAGACCCAGGTTCAATTCCTCAGTATCACTTACATAGAAAAAGCCAAAAGTGGTACAATAGCTCAAGTGGCAGAGCTCTAGCCTTCAGCAAAAAGTGTCCAAGGACAATGATCAGACCCTGAGTTCAAGCCCAAGGACTAGCAAAAACAAAACAAACCAAAAAACCCACATATTACCTGAATTTCAGAACATTGGATTTTAGGATGACCTCCCCTCAAAAAGAAATTTGTAATGCATCCAAAGAGTAAATTATGTCTATTACCTATGAGTATTTTTAGTTAAACATATTTGAAATCACTTGCATTTGTCACGAAATCACAGTCTCACTCTCTTACTCTCCCCTTATAAGAGTGAAAGGAAAGTATCTTATTTGGTTTTGAGAAATGTGACTTTATGTTAGATAATCTGATAATCCTGTACTTAATATATACTTATACTAGGCCAGGTACTGGTGGCTATGTCTGTAATCCTAACTAATCAGGAAATTGAGATCTGAAGCTCATAGTCCAAAGCTAGCCTAAGCAGGAAAGCCCATGAGACTCTTTACTCAAATTAATTACCAAAAAGTCAGAGGTAGTGCTACTGAGAAACGTAAGTAATACTACTGTATTTCCTTCAGATAAATACGTTTAGAATTTTTTCCAGGAAGGCAAAATGGGAACAAGGTAAAGAAGGGGCTAGTTATGATAATACACAGCACATACAGCAAGGACAAAGGCAGAAAGAAGAGTATTTTGAGTAAGGAAAACAGGAAAATAGATATTTAGAGCTATTTTGTTGAGAGCGAGAAAGAAAGAGAGAGAGAGAGAGATAGAGAGAGAGAGAGAAGGGGGGAGAGGCTATTCAATAGCTGAATTGAAAAGCAGTTTACCAGTTGTTACAGTAAATATATTCGAAGTGAATCATATAACTACTAATTAGGTTTGAATCACTGGAGTGTACATTTGCTGTGACAACAGTTTTCCCTTTACAGATCATCCCTCTATTTATCAAAGAGCTGAAAATTAACATTTCCTGCTTTTGTCAAACTGAAGCATCTTTCAATAGTTCTCTGCAAACATCTGAAGGATTCTTGCATCCTGAGATCATCTGGTCATTATGTTTTCAAGTGTTGTCTCTTTTCAAGAACTGGAGGAGATGCACAGAATAACTGATTGCGGATTCTTTGTAAAATAGCAACAAGAACACAACAAAAAACACCCGACAGAGAAGAGATCATGGGTTACCTTTCAAGGCAGATGGGAATCAACTTAAACTGACAGTGGCGGTTTGCATTCTGTTTTGCACATGACTAACGACAAGTAAAGTCTAAACTCTAGGGAAATAAAAGTCAAGATTATCTAGCTGTGTTTATAGTATCGTTTTCAGAAGACTTAGATTTAAACAGCTTTTGTTTCCTCCTAATTATTTTCTAGAGGAACATAGTTTTAACAGCACATACAGTTTTTAATACTAAATCCACACTAATACATATTCGTTTAACATTAATACAAAAGGAAATGTGTTAGTTTCAATCCATCATCCCCTAGCCAAACATAAACCATACCTTGACACAACCACCTGTGGCTCATCCCTATAATTGCAGCTACTCAGGAGTCTGGGATCTGGAAGGTCAAAGTTTGAAACCAACCTTGGCATTATAGTCTATGACATTCCATCTTCAAATTAACCAGCAAAAAATCAGGCTGGAGGCATAGCTTAAGTACAAGAGAACCGGTCAAGCAAGTAAGCCCAGCAAAGTGTGAGACCCTAAATTCAAATTCTTATACTGAAAAACAAAATAAAAAACAGAAAGGAAATGATATTTTCCTCCATGATCTCTCAGTTGAAGTTGCAAAAACAGGAAGAATGATTTTGTGCTAGCCTTGGAATTAATGTTCTCTGCCTTCTGAAATACTCTCTGAAATAGCCTCAAATGTCTTATGCATTAATAAATATCTTGAGTTGTTGTATAGCTCAGATTCTTGAAGGATTGTAAAAAGCAATATTTTATAATAGAATTTACCCAACTTTCTATAGAGGAGACATAAACATTACTGTGTAAACTACATGTCTCATCTGAATGTTTCTTACTTTTCTGAGCAACTTTTTTTTTTGCCAGTCGTGGGCTTGAGCTCAGGGCCTGAGCACTGTCCTTGGACTTTCTCAAGGTTAGAGCTCTAACACTTGAACCTCAGCACCATTTCTGGCTTTTTTCTATGTATGTGGTACTGAGGAATCGAACCCGGGTCTTCGTGCATGCTAGGCAAGCACTCTACCCCTAGGTCAAACTCCCGGCCCCTCTGAGCAACTTCTTACCTCCAATTTTTTCTTACCTTTTCACAAATTGTTTTTTCTTAAAATTTCTAGAGTTCTTCAACATCTCCACAAATTTCCTGAATATTAATCCCTTAACCTGAATTCTTTTTCTTTTTTTTTTTTTTTTTTTTTTTTGCCAGTCCTGGGTTTGAGCTCAGGGCCTGAGCACTGTCGTTGGACTTTCTCAAGGCTAGAGCTCTACCACTTGAGCCTCAGCACCACTTCCGGCTTTTTTTCTATGTATGTGGTAGCGAGGAATCGAACCTGGGTCTTCATGCATGCTAGGCAAGCACTTTAACCACTAGGCCAAACTCCCGGCCCCCTGAATTCTTTTTCTTTACTCACTACCTCACAAATGTAACTGCAACCCCTCTATACATCATAAGATAGTGAGTGCATTACTTCTTGAACATTGCCTTAACCTGAAGTCTTGGCCACATACTCTTCTAAAATGTATTCGAAATTCATATAGTCAAATCACTTTGGGGGGGAGAGGAAATGTTCCTTCTTATTATCACAGTCATCTCCTACCAGTCTCTATTATTTATCTTCTGAAAGACTTGTCTTCCCATGAAGACTATGCTGTTAAGCTGGCAATAAGCTGTTACATTTGCCTTTGTCTTTCACTGTCAAAATCATATTTATCCTTCAAGGACTTGTTCAAGGAGCACTAATTCCTCCCATGGCATCTCCTAGAATAGTTTACATTTGAGTGCACCATACTTATGGCTAATACGCAGGCCCTCTTCCATTCGGTAAAGGTTTGCCATTTGGGGTAAGTTTGTAAAGACATGGAGTAGTAGTAACAGAAAGAGAAGCATCCACCTAGCAAGCCCAGTCTAATACAACCTTGTTAATCAATGAACAGATCAATGTCACAGCTAAAAGACTCTCAGCATCAACACCTCTCTCAGATATCTATTAGCCTTACACTCCCAGTGCTGCCTCTCTGACAATTTCTAATCTATACTCTGAACACCTCATAAAGATCCATAATTATCCTGATGTTTGACATGTACATTAAAATTTGCTGTAGTTTTAAACTCTGAATGCAACAGAACACAATTTTTGTCTTGAAACATAACTTGGAAATCGGAGTAACTAACAAGTAAAAATTAAAGAAAGCAGACTTTAGTTCTGGTTTGTATTCTACTGTGTTTTTGAGTTTGGCATTGAGGGTTTCATTCTTTTGCAAATAAAAAGGCTGCTCTGAATAGCTTCCCCCAATAGATTCTAAGTCTTCCTAAAAGCTAACATAATATGAATGCTAAAGCAGTTGGACAATTCTCAGTGTGATGTAAGGTCGTAAATGTAAATATATACAGAGCCATATGCATATATACACAAACAAATTGACAAAAGTACAGTATCTGTAGGACAGAATTCCAATGGTATAATGTCAGTCTAATAAAGTGAATACCAGGAAGCTGGAACTTGTGGTGTGGATGAGGAAGTCAAGTCAAGGAGAAGGGAGTAAATGAAGGAAGAGAAGGGTAGGAGAATGCAGTCATGATATTCAATGTACATATGTGAACATGGAACTCAGAAATTGAGGAGATGGGTGGGATTTGGTGAGTGGAAGCCAACAAGGAAAAGGGGACACTGATCAAGATACACTGTAGTCAAAAACTTACATGTTACAGGAGGCTGAGATCTAAGGATCGTGGCTCAAAGCCAACCCAGGCACTAAAAAGTTCATGAAACTCATCTGCAACTAATCACCAGAAAACAGGAAGTGGCACTCTGGATCAAGGGGTAGAGCAGTAACCTTGAGCTAAAGATCTCAGGGACAACACCCAGGCCCACGATCAACAACACCAATAAAAATATTTACATGATGAATCAAAACACCTTTATACAACTACTTAAAGATATTTACAAGGAAAAAAAGAAAGGGAAACATGACATTCTGCACAGCAGTAACTAGGATATTATTCTTAAAAAGTCTAAGAAGATCAGATTACAACTTAACTGTTACAACGAAAGTTTCCCTTGGAAGCCAGTGGCCAGGTGTTTTCTATCATCATAGCAAAGAAGATGGCAGGAAATATGGTTTATGGAAAGAGAATGGAGTATGGGGAGAAACAACTAGAGTATTTCACCTCAAGAATGATCCCAGCTTGTACAACAAGCTTTCAGGAGGTCAAGCCATATTGGTGAAAGTTATTTTTCATTTACTATCAATCATTATTATCATATTTAAATAGCAGCTAATAGAAACTTAGAAGCAGCCATTAGAAAATTCTCTTTGGCCCCCAACGCCATAGATGAATAGACAACATTTTTACAAAAATTAATCTAAAAGCACACATATTATCATTTCTGACCCTCAAGACTTCTATTTTCAAATATTATGTCTTGTGGTATTCAGTTTTCCTATACTCAAATTTCAAAGTTGTATTTATTAATTAAAGTGGATTTGTTAAAATGGTTTGCAAAATAGTACTTTTATGTGGAGAGGGGTGGTGTGCTTGATCTCAGGACTTGGGCACTGTCTCTAATTTTGCTCAAGACTAATTCTCTACCACTTGAGACACAGCTCCACTCCAGCCTTTTTCTTATAAACTAAAAATAAAAGTTACGGAGTTTTTCTGCCCAACTGGCTTCAAATCCATTATCCTCAGATCTCAGTTTCCTTGGTAGCTAGGATTATTGGCATGTGCCACCTGCACCAGGCAGATAGTTCATTCTTACCATTTGTCTTGGATGATCTATTTGGGCTCGTATTTTACTTAATATCCAGGCTTACACGATCAATATTTCAGATTTTTACCATGTAGATGTCAGAAAACAATCTTTCTAAATCACTTTTGAACAGAGGACCAAGAAAACACATTTTCATAATAAAGCCTGCTCCCCAGAGTCACTTTTTTTTTAACCAAATAAACTTGAACATGAACCAAAAAGAGGTCACATAAACTATGTATTATAATATAACTCTCCTACTCAAGCCCTGCTCCTTCTAAATAAATTTATAGAGTGTTACGCTTCCATTTGAGAATTCATTATTACACTTAGAGATATGGCAAGTTTTAACTTTATACAATGGACCACACAAAACAGAAGTTTGCTCTGGCCTCATTTAAAGAATTCATTGTGTTAGAAATAAGAAGGAAAATAGTCTAAAAAGTTAGAAGGCAATGTTGAGGAAAGAAAAGATGAATAAGGAGAAGCAAGAGAAGATAAAGAAATATTAAAAATAAGTTATTACCTTACTTCTTAGTTTCTAAGACATCTTGCTTTAGAATTCAGTTGATTAGATATGCAAATGTAATGTATATTTTTGTATTTCTAGCAAGTTTCTTAAAACTCATGAAATAATATTGATTGATGCCAAAATTATTATTACTATTATTATTATTATTATTATTTGCCAGTCCTGGGCTTGAGCTCAGGGTCCTGAGCACTGTCCTTGGACTTTCTCAAGGCTAGAGCTCTACCACTTGAGCCTCAGCACCATCTCTGGCTTTTTTCTATGTATGTGGTACCGAGGAATCGAACCCAGGTCTTCGTGCATGCTAGGCAAGCACTCTACCACTAGGCCAAACTCCTGCCCCAAAATTATTTTTTTGATGTTACCCTTCTGAGTCATCTGGCATGAAGTACAGATAATGGTGAAATATATAGGAAAATGAAATAAGGAAAGTAAAACCATTCTATAGAAATAAAGAATTCTGTTTTGTTTTGATAGGGTATTTGCTTGTGTTCCTACCAGACTAAAAGTACAGAGTAAATAGTGCTGCAATGAACCTGGTGAATATAATGTAACCCTTCTGTTAATTACAATAAAAATATATTAAAAAAAGAATATTTCTGAAAAAAAGGTCTCTTTCAGGGCTAAACTTTCATCAATATGTAACTAATCAAAGGAATGCTATGACTCCTAGAAACAGTTGCAAAACTTCCCTAACAACTATTTTTTATAAACTATATGTTTATTTGTTTATTTGAAAACAGAAAGGGAAGGGGGGAAAAAGATGAGGGGAGGGGATGGGAGAGGGAAATGGGGACAAAAATATGAGAAAGGGTATCAAAATGTGCCCCTTCTATCTGGCAAATATAACTGTAACCCCTCTATACATTAAAATAAAATTTTAAAAAAGAAACCTACTTCCCTAATATCATACTGAATTTTCACTTCATTGATTATAGTATATACTCAGTAATTTATTGGTTCTTACTTTAACAACTCTCTTATGAGCCAAACTCACCACCTACCATCTCTTCCCATTATGATGAAGGGATTCTGGGAGGTAGATGGAAGGCATTGCATTGGTCAAGGTGCCTTATACTCATAATCTTGTTGAATTTAAATACCTTTGTACAGCTACTTAAAATAAAATGGAAACCAAAATTTAAGATTTTACTGATAAGGCCAAAGTTTCCTTAATTTACCAAGAATACTTTTTGCTTTGATGGTCATCTAAGAATTGTAAACCAATTATCAGAGATTAAAGCCAAACAACAAAGCCAAAACAATGGTCCAATACTCGGGTTGCAGATGCTCAAATTAAAACCCTGTTACTAACTGGAAGGAGGCATGTGAATCTTGAGCTCCTTACTTTACCTCTATGAGCATAAAAATTACCTAATTCACATAAAGTAAATCCAATAGTCACTTCAGGTACATAGCACCAAAAGCCACTTACATTCTCTCAGCTGTTTTTTTCACAGTTACAAATATTCAAAACAGTAGTCTCTCTTATATAAAAACAAATTCACTTTTTTTTGCCAGTCCTGGGCTTGAGCTCAGGGCCTGAACACTGTCCTTGGGCTTTCCTCAAGGCTAGTGTTCTACCCTGAGCCACTGCACCACCTCTGGCTTTTTCTATGTATGTGGTACCGAGGAATCGAACCTGGGTCTTCGTGCTTGCTAGGCAGGCACTCTACCACTAGGCCAAACTCCCGGTCCCAAAAAATTCACTTTTTAATGATACTTTAAATTTATCCTCAGAAGTGAACAAGTACATTTAATTTAAAATTAATAAAACCATTACCATGTATTCACTAAAGTTCCATGCGATTATTAGAAACATTTACTATGGAGTCATATACAAAAGACAGCAATTAAGCCTTACCGAATGGAATTTTAAAAAATCACTTGCAAAAATGTATTATTAAATGTGAGGTGAACAATTTTGAAATCGATCTATGATTTCTATTTAGTAGAGACAAGGTAAGAAATTACATGTTTTATAAGCATCTAAAAACAAATAAATTCAGCTCTGAAATGGGTGAACAAAGACTTCTAGCCAGAGATCATCTTCTGCCTCCTAGAAAACCAATGTAAGTATGAGATTATACTGGCTTTGTTTTCTGTTATCATCTTTTCAATAATTGAGGACAGTGTTCAGGGACATCAGGGGAACACTTTTCCTTCAGACACTAAGGGTAAAAGGTAATTTTTCCATGTGTTGTCACATAGGTCAGTGAGACATTGGCAAAACTTGTAATAGCCAGGTGATTTCATTTGATCCACATGTTATTTGTCTGGTTTTCTTTCCTACTCGTAATTCTGACTTTTTTCAAGGTAATCAGTAACATTTCATCACTTTCTTTACTAAAACAGTTCTTCAATCAAAATAAATAAACTAAGGGCTGGGAGTGTGGCCTAGTGGTATAGTGCTTGCATAGCAGGCACAAAGTTCTAGTTGGAGTCCTTGTTACTACATACACAGGAAAAACCGGATGAGATGCTGTGGCTCAGGGGGTAGAGTGCTAGCTCAAGGACAGTGCTCAGGCCCTGAGTTCAAGGCACAGGACTGGCAAGAAAAAATAGATGAACCATAAATTCCATGAAGGTATAAAGAGGATGTCATTTATGAATTTGAAGTCCATGACTCATGGATAACAACACTCTTACCATAAAACTCTCTGCCCCTTTTATACAAAGGAAGGAAGGAAGGGGGAAGAGGTGAAGGCAAGGTAAGACAAAAGGGAAAGGAAGAAAGGAAGAAAAGGAACGGAGACCCACAAATCTATTTTCTTAGAAGCTAGAATGCTGCCTGGATGAGATTCAGGAGAGAGAGAGAGAGAGAGAGAGAGAGAGAGAGAGAGAGAGAGAGAGAGAGAGAGAGAGAGAGAGAGAGAGAGAGAGAGAGAGAGAGAGAGAGAGAGACAGAGACAGAGACAGAGACAGGGAGGGAGGGAGGGAGGGAGGGAGGGAGGGGGAGAGGGAGGGAGGGAGGGAGAGAGAGAGAGAGAGAGAGAGAGAGAGAGAGAGAGAGAGAGAGAGAGAGAGAGAGAGAGAAGAGAGGAGAAGAGAGAAGAGAGAAGAGAGAGAGAGGGAGGGGAGAGGAAAGGAGGGAGTAATCTTCAAAGATTACTCAAGTTGCCCAGAGGTTTTATAATTAAGGTGAATTCTTCATATTTTCCTTCACAACAATCCATAGTTTGGAAGATTATATTTATATGATTGTTTGATTAAATGCTTTCTCCCTTGAGACTATTTTGCTTCCAAAGAAACTCATCTGTTCTAGTCAGGCAGACATGAAGTAGACAATAAATAAATACAAAAGAAAAAGAACACTATTGTTCTATTGTTTGGGTAACATAGCAAGTAGATATCAAAACTCTTATCATGACCACTCTGCCCCTTTCTACAGAAAAAGAAAAAAAGGCCTATAACACATTTTTGGAAAGCAAGTCTATTTGCTCAGATTTAACTGTGTAAGATCATAGTCTAAAATCTTCAGATATATATATATGGGGAGTCTGTTAACAGGGAATTCTATCTTCCTTTCCCTTAACAAGCACTATACACAAAGCAGTTTTAGAATCTTCCACAGGGACATTTGATTACAGATAATATACCTTATGTGTTATATATTACATGATTTTTTTGCCAGTCCTTGGACTTTCTCAAGGCTAGAGCTCTACCACTTGGGCCTCAGCACCACTTCTGGCATTTTTTTTCTGTGTATGTGGTATGGAGGAATCTCACCTGGGTCTCTGTGTATGCTGGACAAGCACTCTACCACTAGGCCAAACTCCCGGTTATTGCATGATTTTTAAATGGTCCATTTCTCACCAGAGAAATGGGCTCCAACTATTGGCTCAATGTCCAGACTTACTTTTAGAGTCAGAGAAAGGGTCGCATTTAAAAACTGAAGAGACAAAGGAGCCCTTCCATCTTTGTCAAGACATATAAAAGGCTACAGCCACCTTGGAACCTTTGAATATGTCTAGGGTTTATACTTAGCAGATTTGCTCAGAAGTTTGAAGAGCAAATCACTCATTTTGTTTTATGGCTGTTCCAACCAAGAACCTCAATACATAATAAAGCTAATAAATGGGAATGCACAGTCCCAAGAAAGAAGAAGACAATATGGGTAAGAGATTTACTATGGATATTGAAAAGATGGCTATTAATATTCACCATGAAACATAAATGCAAGCCACCACTACTGCACTAAAAAGTGCAATCTTCATCTTTGGGTATAGTGTGCCTACAGGGAGTCAAGGAATCAAAACCAAACATCATCATAATCAAACATTTATTTTTTCTGATATTAAGATCTGAACTCACAGCCTCACGTTGACTCTTAGATTGCTTGCTAAGCTGGTGCTCTACCATTTGAGCCATGTCTCCACTCCAGATATGCTGATTATTTTGGAGTTGGGGTCTTTTTTATAAAGATTTTATTAACATTATTAACACTGATTTTTTCATATATTTTTATTGTAATTAATAGAAGTGTTACATTATATTTGCCAGATAGCAGGTGCATTAATTCACATACATTGATAACCTTTCTCATGTCTTGGTCCCCATTTCCCTACCCCCCACCCCCACCCCTCATCTTGTTTTCCCCCCTTCCCTATCCAATTTCAAATAACCAAATATGCATAACCAATATATCAGATAACAAAGTGAGATACTGTAACAATATGAAATAACCAAGGGACAGCAAAAGAGATGAGAGATAACATAGTACATTAAGGACAACAATCACTCATTTTATGGCTTTTTAACCCTGATTTTTATATCCTATTTCAAATGTCATGTTCAACAAACAAGAATTTAAGAAGAGAATCTCTACAGGAGTTGTAGTCTTGATGAGTTCTCTGCTCGCGCTAGATCTCAATCTTCTAAGCATGTAGGATTCCTAGGATAATAGGCATAAGCCACTGGTGGCCAGTTTTAATCAGAGCTTACAAAGATTACAGGAATCTCTCAATGAACCAAAATGCAAGGTCATGTAGAGGCCTTTATGATTTGCTGCCAAAATAGAGAGGGATATGAGGAAATAATCTGAGCACAAATCAAGAAGTTTATATTCTCATAAGCAGCACTTCTGAGATTCTATTTTTATTTTTCCCATTTTAAAAATGGCTTGGGCAAAAGCTTATTTACACCTTTTACAAATTTAAGTCCCTGGGTACAATTACTAGTAGCCTATGAGGGTGGCATGGGTACAATTTACCATTTCAGCCACTGATACTCCATTCTCCATTAGCTGAATTACTCTATTAATACATACAAAGTCTTTTTTACATTCTCTTCTGTGGTTCTAGGCGCTATATCATACTTGCTTTTGTTTAAATGCTGTTACAATATTTCAACTCCTGTGCAATTATAAACTTCTATTTGGAAATATAAGTTTGGAAAATTGTTTGGATGCAAACATGCTTCATGCTAACAGATAAGTCATGCTCATCCCTCCCTTCTGACATTAGTCTTCTTCAGACCTTCACTAGGTTGCTTATGAGCCTCAGACTTCAAGTCAGCCTGCATTTCCTCTGTGTTTAGATCACATTTTGTCTGTGTGGCTTAGAACAAACCAACTGTATGTACAGAAATGTCAGAGAAGCATAGGACATATTTTTTCATATGTAGATGTTAGATCCAAATATATAAATATATATAAAATCGTATGCAGGATCATCTGTATGTGCACACAAACAGGTCACCTAAAGTATGGTATATACAGCGTAGGTCTCTAATAGTGTAACTCCTTTGAACAACCAATTTACAGCTTAACAAAATGAAAACTAGGAAGCTGGCACATAGTGTCTGGTAAAGGAGTTGAGTGAAGAGAAGAGGGGCCAGACAAATGGAGAAAGGAAAGATAGGTAAATGAAGTCATAATATTCAATGAACATACATGAAAATGAACCAGATACACTGAAGGGGTGGGTGGAGTTGAAAAAGATGGAGCAAGCTTATGAAAGTGGTGAGACTGGTCAAGATGCATACTACTCACGAGTTGACATGATGAATTGAAACCTCTTTATACAAATACTTAAGAACAATAATTGTCTGAAATAACAAGGGCCTGGTTAGGTCTCACTGTGCAGCACAAAGTTGCCTGTGATTTGTGCTCCTTATGAAGCCAAAATACACTCAATACATAACTCTACATTTAGTCATCATAACATTTGGTATTTTTCTTTTTTCTTTTTAATATTTTTATTGTAATTAATAAAAGGGTTACATGATATTTGCCAGATAGAGGGTGCATTAATTCACATACATTGATACCCTTTCACATGTCTTGGTCCCTATTGCCCTCCTCCCCACCCCCCCCATCTTGGTTTTCCCCCCTTCCCTATCCAATTTCAAATAACCAAATACAAATAAATCCAATATAATAGATAACAAAGTGAGATACTGTAACAATATGAGATAACCAAGGGACAGCAAAAGAGAGGAGAGATAACATAGTACATTAAGGACAACAATCATTCATTATATGGCTTTTGTTTCAATGTCCTAGAGGTCTTTTCAATTAGCTTCATACTATATCGCCTTATGTATCAAGGTTTTGCTCTATTCCAGATCTCTGCTAGTAGAGCCCAAGCTTTCTACTGATTATGACAAATGAGGGAAACCATTGAGCCTAAGTTCCTTTGAGTCTGGCTTACTTCACTTAATATGATTTTTTCTAAGCCTTTCCACTTCCTAACAAATGGGGCCATGTCATTTTTTCTGACAGCAGCATAGAATTCCATTGTGAACAAATACCACAACTTGTTGATCCACTCATCAACTGAGGGACATCTAGGTTGGTTCCATATCTTTGCTATGGTGAGTAACATTTGGTATTTTTTCTTCTTTTTTTATTGTATTTAATAAAAGGGTAACATGAGGGTGCATTAATTTACATACATTGATACCCTTCCACATGTCTTGGTCCCATTACCCTCCCCCCCACCCCCCTCTTGGTTTCCCCCCCCTTCCCTGTCCAATTTCAAGTAACCAAATACAAAACATTTGGTATTTTTCTTTGGGAATTTTCTTTTGGTCAATCATGGGACTTGAACTCTGGGTCTGAGCGCTGTCCATGAACTGTTCAGCTCAAGGCTCGCACTCTACCACTTGAGCCACAGTGCCATTTCTGGTTTTCTGGTGTTTAATTGAGGATGAGTCTCATGGACCTTTTGTGCCCAGGCTGTCTTTAAACCGTGATCCTCAGATTTCAGCCTCCTGAGTAACTAGGATTACAAACGTGAGCCACCAGCTAGAAACTATTTTTGACAAGGGAGAGTTGCTTCGTATTTGCTTCTGTTTTTTATTTAGTGCTGAAAATGGAGTCCAAGTCCTTTTGCACACTAAGCACAATCTCCACTACTGAGCTACAATCTAACACCCATCAGCCAGGGACTAATTTTCTGCAGGTCCCATGATAAAACTCTCTGGAAAAGCTGGGCTCAGTGGCTCACACCTGTAATCCTAGCTACTCAGCCGGCTGAGATCTGAAGATCACAGTTCAAAGCCAGCCCAGGCACTAAAATCTGTGAGAGTCTTATCTCCAATTAACCACCAATAAAAAACAGTAGTGGCATTGTGGCTCAAGTGCTAGCCTTAATCTAAAGAGCTCAGGGATAGTGCCCAGTCCCAGAGTTTAAGCCCCCAACCACTTAAAACACGCCTCCTCTCCAAAATCCAAACAATTACAAACTCAAAATGAAGGAATCTAGAAAATAGAACTTAATGCAAGACAAAGCAACAGTCTTACCAAAGTTAAACATTATTACATCAATTAAATTTGCTCACTCTTATGTAACATTGTATTGCTTGTAACTAATCCTCACAATCCAGAAGTGCAAATTGTCTATTGTAGAAGTTGCCTGCATTCGCTAGAAGTGGAGTCCTTGGTGGAGGGGCTGGAGCTGCAAGCTGTTTTCTAGTTGTCTCTATCAACTTTCTGTCATACCATTTTTTTTTTAGCTGCCCTATCTCTATTTCATCATTCTCAGTTCTCTTCTTTACTTTTGTTCTTCCAAATGCAATCTATCTTCTTCATTTCTCAGACTCTTCACATTCACAATATCTGACAAAGAAAGGCCTACTTTACTAATTACTTTTGAAAGTAACATTTTAAATCACATGTTTTTTCCTAAAATGAGAATTAATTTTAAAAATACTTTGGAATTTTGAATTACAACTGCTGTTTTATGTCTAGTATGTTTTGTTTTTAACAAATTGACCTTAGTTGTTCACATGCAGAATTAGCTGATTATATTCTGGTTTTGCTGTAACCACCATTGGTTTAAGTTTATTTTAGCTAGAAAGAGATAGCACAATATTTGCATTTACTTTATACATCTCTATCCATCAGTATTAAATCAAATTAAATAATAGTATTCACCAGTTTGTTTTGGGTAGGATTGGGTTTCTAAGAAGACAGTTTATTTTTCTGCTCAATATAACTACAAACATTGAATTACTACAAGATTGGTATTATATTTCTCCAGAGTAAACAAACTTTGCAAATTAAATTTCAATGGCAGTGAAACTCTTTGCTTCCAATCATGATGATGTAACTGGTGTCAGTTTCCTCTCTTGAGGAAACAATTCTTAAAAAGACAAAATATACTAAACAATCCCTTCAGAAAGTAGAACATGACAACCTGTTTCTGGAAGGGAAAAGATGTATAACAGGCTCAGATGCCATGCATTTGCTTGACTGCAGAGAAGGTAACATCTAAACACAGTAGCAGACAAGCTAAAAGGAATAGAGATGCTGGAGTTTGGGTCTGCAGAGACACATGAGTTTGAGTGACCAAGTTGTAAGCCAAGGAAAGAAGAAAGCACAAGCCCAGGAACCTAAATGAAGAAGTACTGGGTTGTCGCCTGAGGGACTGTGCAATGCCTTCAGTAGAACACTTCCTGGAAAGCAAAGAACAGAATGGAACGTTGGGGTGGGACATTTGCAGAGAGATATTGTAGTTCTACCAGATCCAGGACACTGTGTTATCTGTTTAGGGCTACTTTAGTCTGTAAAACAATGATTTCGAGATTCTGACACTTGTTGCATATTTTCTTCATTCTTGACATTTTAGTGGTATCATTTATTGCTGTCAGTTTTCTGTGTGAATGTATGTTCATATCTTGTTATTGAGATAGAAATTAAGATGTTCCCATTTTTCCTATTATGAACAAAATGGCTAAAATACTCTTCCACAGGTCTTTCAGAGAAATTAGTCAAGAGTAGAATTGCTACATCACAGAAAATATGTTTAATTTTATAAGTAACATCCAAATAACTCTTTAACGAGGCTTATTACTATGCAAGAATAATTTGGGAATCTCAGGACTAAACATATATAAATGTTTGTGTGTGTGTGTGTGTGTGTGTGTGTGTGTGTGTGTGTGTGTGTGTGCTCAAATATGTGTTACTCTAATAAATGCCAAATGGGATCTGGTTATTTTTTTTTACTTCCTTGCTGAAGAAACGATGAAAATACCTTCTTACATGTTTTGTTGTATTGTTTTATTTTTTGGTACTAGAAAGCAAACCTAAGGCCCAAACAAATTCAATCTCCAATAGCACCAAAAGAAAAACATATCTTTTTGTGACTCTACAATATACAACAGCAGAATATCACAACACACTGAGAGAAGAATCCAATATCAATTATTTAAAGTAATGAAATCTTTCTGACATTATTGATAGACTGTAAATTTGTATATCCACATTGAAAACTGGTTTGAAAATTCCCTTTCACAATTATACTTATGCCTTTTTATGAGCCAGAAAAATTTTTATGTGTATGATAGTCCTGCAGCTTGAACCCAGAACCTGGCTAGTATACTTGAGCTTTTGGCTCAAGGCTAGTACTCTACCACTTGAGCCATATCTCCACTTCTGGATTTTTAGGTAGTTAAATGGAGATAAGAATCTCAGGGACTTTCCTATTTGAGCAGGTCTCAAATCTCAGTCCTCATATCTCAGTATCCTGAGTAGCTAGGATTACAAGGCATATGCCACCAGTACCCAGCTTAGCTAGAAATTTTAAGGAGAAGAACAAATTATTTCTACCAGAAGACATCTTTGAGAATGGACAGAGAGCATATTTATTCACAGACAAAAGGAAAATATGCATTTATATGTGAAGATTGGATTGAACAACAGTAGAGTGTTTGTACTATGGGATATTATGCATCAATAGTAAGAACAAATCCAGTATTTATTCCACATCATGGATTAATCTCAAAAAGTTGTGCTCAGCCTGCAAAATCCATATATTAAAGTATATGCTGCTTTATTCCATTTACACAGATTCCAATAACAATTATAAAATGCATCTATGGAGCAAGATATTAGAAAGGTGGCTGCTTTTAATATAAGCAGAATTTACTGAATCTCCTGAATGGAAATGTTTCATATATTGACACAACTCATTAAACTCAACCACTTTTAAGATTGATTTCAATATGGAGATGTCCTACATTTGATCTCCAGTATGAAAATAATAACAAGAATAATGACCCTCTGCTAATCTGTGGAGATAAAATCTAGGCTAGTGATTACTCAAGAAATGGGATTTTTTTTTACTTGACAGAACCACAGGCAACCTCTGTTGTCCTGGGTCTTGATTCAGATGCTGCTTGTAATGTGTATGTACTTCATGGTGTTTCAAGTATTTATATAATATGAGCAATTCTTTATATCTATTTCACTTTAGTATGATTAGCATTTTCAATTTTTGAAGCAAGAAATCAAAGACGGGCCCACTGTCAATTTCTGGATAGAATTTCATACATGTGTCACTGACACAATGGGAAGTAAGGGAGTTGCTAGCTGCAACATTCTATTGTGTATAATAACCTCCTAGCGGAAAAGCTTTAACCTGTTACTATGACAGCATGCTTTGATGATAGCATTCACCGAGAATGAATCATTTCCATTTAATCTGTCCAGTTGCTTTGTTATTAAAGATGACAAGAAAGCAACATAAAGTATCACTAGAGAAATCACAGCAATACACTTCTGTCACATTATAATACAGTGGGATCGGAGATCATTCAGAAGTGCCATAATTGTAATTTCAGAAATCCAAATAGTTATTTATGTGATAACATCCACCTGTGCCTCTTTAACTTGCCTTTTCAATTTGCTGCCTGTTTACATCTATTCAAACCTGAAGCATTACATGTTATTAAATACTAGGCAAATAAGTTGAGACTGATTCTAAAGGATGAGCAACTAACTGGGAGTCTTCAGCATCTGGGACAGTAAGATTCTGTTTTAACAATACCATATGGTCCTTGAAACATAGCTTAAGTGTGTTGACAGGCATGCCAAGATTCAACTCAGCAGATATACTTCAGCAAAAATGAAACTATCCCCTAGTGAAAGAAAACAGATTAAAGGATGTGTCAGTTAGGGTTCTATGCTTGCAATCTAAAGGAACTCAATCAGGCTAACAAAAGCAAAGAAAAAAATATATTATAAGTTGATTTGGGAATTCCTTCCTTGATTAAGGTAAAGAAAGACGTTAAGGCATGTATATAGTTTTGAAAAGGGAAACTGACTTAATGTATTGGAGAATACTTAGTCTCGTTTCATATCTTCTTGGGGCAAACATTTTGCCCCCTAAAGAAAAAAACATAAGCATGTTGTGACAGCATCATCTACATAGAAGCTTCTCTGCCACATAGGCTCTGACACCAATTCTGCCATTTTGGTAAGTGCACAAACATAAAGTGTTACACAGCATGAAAGCAGAGAAGCCACATTTTGCGAGGTTATATGAGGAGTCTTTATTAAAGCACCAACAATCTGGCCATGGAGTCCTGTCTCAAAGACCTGCAGCCCCACAAATACACCTACCATGGTCAAAAAACTGAGCCTTGAGAGCAGGAGAGGAAAGACAAAGCAGAAAAACAATGCCAGCAAACCAAATCAGCCACAATGGAGAGCTGAAGTGAGATGCCATGGTTACCAGAGGAGAGCCAGGAGACAGGACAGGACAGCATAATTCACCTGAGTCAGTCTAGGCCTAAATAGGGTCAGGTCACGGGCAGGATCACAGGGAACTTGAAAGTTCATGACCCAAGTCTGACAGGCCCAGTGGCCTATTATCCAAGTCCCCGCCCTAGGAATTTAGACACAACCATCACCTGGGAGGCAGGACTTCCCTGCCTCCACCATGAAGATAAGATGATACTAGTTAAAAGTTAAACCCTATATCCTATCATCCACCATGTCACCAAGATGGTGCTGGCTAGATTCAGCATCCTTCCTTCAGAAGCAGGTAGAGATTCATGTTGCAGCCTGATGCTTTCAATATGGATTTTCTTGTGATTCCTAGAAAGATGAAGCCTCATTTGCTCAGAGGAGTGATAAACCCATTAATCTCATTGCAGATGATCTTTCTTTTATTCCTTATTTTACCCTTCTCAGTTCTATATTACTCATTTTAAACCACTTTCCAAAACCATTCTACCTTCAAATCCATGTACCAAGCTCTCTGGGGGAAAAAATCTAAAGAAAAACAAAAATTATGTACCAGACCCTACAGCTTCCATCATGAAAAAAAGTATAATCACTGGAAAAAAGACATTGGAAAGGGTATCAATGTATGTGAAGTAATGTACCATCCATCTGGCGAATGTAATGTAACCAACCCTTCTATTAATTACAATAAAAATATATGAAAAAAATTGTCTAGCAGACCCTACAGCTTCCATCATGAAAAAAAGTATAATCACTGGAAAAAAATTTGTTCCTCTGCTCATGATTTAAATTCTGAGAAAGAATGGCCCATCTTTCATCCTATGACCAGTCCCAAAGCAGAAGGTAAAAATACTTTGATATCTTCCCCACAAATAAAAGTTGCTGCTATGTATAGCTTTGTCTTTTCAAAATGATATAATAAGAGCATAGAAAGCTTAACGTAGAATGAGACATGCTTAGATTCCAACCTTACATCAACAGTATGTTAGGTACAAATTTATACTTTATTTACTTTGCAAAGTATTTAAGATTAGTGGTCACTTTTATTCAGAGCAATTAATGAACATGAAGATAGATTAGAATCGCACAACCCATTTAATGGTTATTCTTTTTTTATTAAATTTTTTATTGTAATTAGTAAAAGGGTTACATGATATTTTTTTTTACCAGTCCTGGGCTTAAGCTCAGGGCCTGAGCACTGTCCTTGGACTTTGGACTTTCTCAAGGCTAGAGCTCTACCACTTGAGCCTCAGCACCACTTCTGGCTTTTTTCTATGTATGTGGTACCGAGGAATCGAACCCGGGTCTTCATGCATGCTAGGCAAGCACTTTAACCACTAGGCCAAACTCCCGGCCCAGGTTACATGATATTTGCCAGATAGAAGGTGCATTAATTCACATACATTGATACCCTTTCACATGTCTTGGTACCCATTTCCCTCCCCCCCCACACCCCCCACCCGTCTTGGTTTTCCCCCCTTCCCTATCAAATTTCAAATATCCAAATACAAATAAATTCAATATATCAGATAACAAAGTGAGATACTATACCAATATGAGATAACCAAGGGACAGCAAAGGAGATGAGAGACAACATAGTACATTAAGGACAACAATCATTCATTATATGGCTTTTGTTTCAATATCCTGGAGGTCCTTTCAATTAGCTTCACATTATATGGCCTTATGTATCAAGATTTTGCTCTATTGCAAATCTCTGCTAGTAGAGCCCAAGGTTTCTACTGATTATGACAAATGAGGGAAACCATTGAGCCTAAGTTCCTTTGAGTCTGGCTTACTTCACTTAATATGATTTTTTGTAAGTCTTTCCATTTCCTAACAAATGGGGCGATGTCATTCTTTCTGACAGCAGCATAGAATTCCATTGTGTACAAATACCACAACTTGTTGATCCATGCTTATTCTGTGTGTCAATCCTGGAGCTTGAACTCAGGGTCTGGGAGCTGTCCTGGAGATTTTCTGCTCAAGCCTAGCATTCTATCATTTGAACCACCACTCTACTTTCAGCCTTTTGCTAGTTTACTGAAAATTAGAGTCTCACAGACTTTCCTGCCTGGGCTGGCTTTGAACCATGACTGTTAGCTCTCAGCCTCCTGAGTAGCTAGAATTCCAGGCATAAGCCACTGGTTCTAGACCCACTTATGCATTTAAAAGACTGGCATACCACTGATATCAAAAAAGAATCAAGGCCTTAACCAAAATAAAATAAGAAGAATGCCACCCTAATCAGACTAACTAAAACTAAATACTGTGGACAAAATACTTATCTCTAAGTACATCAGTATTCTTCAGAAGACTACAAATGGTATGGGAGAAAAAGTTGGAATGACTAGACTAAAGGAACTATGGAGTATTTCATTTCCTGATTTGGTTTTGTCTTCTATTGATGCTTGGAACTGAAACAGCATGAAACATAGAAAAAACAAGGTACAAACACAAAACTATGTCCCAAAACAAGGCAGCCAAGGAACAGGGAAGAAGACAGCCCTGTAGGATATAAGTATGACTACGTTTTCCCTAGGCCAACCAACCACCACAAAATCAACCAGATACCATGAAGACTAGAACCAGCCTCTTCCAACATCTTGACTGCATTCAGCAAACACGCCTTCCATTTCCCTTTCCCCTGAGTGCTGTGGATATGCCAGGTGGAATTCAGTGGATCTTTAATAATTCCAACAGAAGCCCCATCCCTTTCTCTCATCTCTACTATCCACGCCACACCCTAGCCCTTACCAATATAAGCAGCAGCAGCACCCTCCTCCCTCATCTCCATGGTCTAGGATGGCTACATCCATAGTCCGTACACTGAACACGGGAGCATCTGAAAACATCTAGTATCTCAACTGGAGCAGGAGTGGAGCAGGAGATAGGAAGGGAATTCTTCAGATCTATACACAAAGTCACTGCACATGCACAAGTCCACAAATTATCAGAATCATCCCGGTGTCCAGTAGCTCATTCCTATAATTGTACGTTCTTAGGAGGCTAATATCCAGAGAACTGTAGTTCAAAGTCAGCCTGGACAGAAAATTTTATGAGACTCCATCTACATAATAAGTACTGGACATGTTTAAAGTGGTAGTTCACTAAGCAAGCAAGCCAAACAAACATCAAATCCTGAATTCAAATCCCACTATATTCAAAGAAACACTCTGAAATTAATATAGCAAAAAATTGAAAACGTTGGACTACTACTCAGGTTTCCATCTGGTCCATACTGTATTTAACTTGCAGTGGTCAGAATAGCACTGTAAAGATTTGAAAACTAAGCTGACATTGAAGGCACAACCTTTGCAAGTAAGATACACTATGATTTTTTTTAAGAAAATAAGGTCTTTGTCAGGGAAGACTTAAATAGCAACAAGAGTTTCATAACATAACACCTTAAAATTCCACAATGCAATCTGAATCATGTGTCATACCAAGAATCCTGAAACTCTCAGCTTAATGTTTTTAATTAAATTAAATAAATAAAAGCTGGATGCCAAAGTTCAAGCAACAAAATATGGAAACTTACCTCCAATTAACCACTAGAACCAGAAGTAAAATACTGGCTCAAGTGGCAGAGCACTATCATTGAGCATAAAATCCCCAGAACCAACATATACATATACAAAAAATAAATATGTACTTTGAAGAGTGTTAGCATGCCTTCCATCTCAGGTCCTCATCCTTCCCACAAAACCACCCTCCACCCAGACCTGAACTCCACTCCACCCTTTACAAAGAAAAGAGAACTCTCCCCAGGGTTCCTACCAGGGTTTCTCTGTGGACCCAATAGGTCTGCATTCCCGCTCTTTGCCCAGACCTAAACTCAGTCCTGCCAACTCACTGTCTTCAGTGACCAGCTGCACAAGCAGATTACCTCCCACCTCTAGTCTCATGACTGCATGAGGGTCCCCTTGGAAAAAGGAAAGGCTCCATTTCTCCCTCTCCATTGGGGAGGTGGCCTTGTCAGCCTGTGTTGTCAATAAACCCCTTAGCCTATATATGATAGTGTGATTGTCTGGTCTTCTAGGATGGGTGCTTTCAAAGAAAAAAAACAAAAATTCTCAATTCATATAAAACAAATAATCGACAAACGCTAATAAGGAGATGATCCAGACATCAGAATTGCCTAGCAAGGATTTTAAAGGAATCATTTGTTAAAATTCAGTAAGAAATTATAAACATTCTTGAAACAGATGGGAAATTAGAAAATTTTAGCAAGGAAATGAAAGCTGTATGAAGAATCAAGAAAAATGTAGAACAAAAATTCAGTAACTAAAATAAAATTCTTTTAGAACTATATTGAAGAAGAGTGGAGAGAGTAGACATACTTGCCTTGTTCCGGACTTTAGAGGAAAGGGCTTTAGTTCTTTACCATACAGTATGATATTGGCTGTTGGTCTATCATATATAGTCTATATTATTTTGAGGTATATTCCTTCTATTTCTAGCTTCTCCAGAACTTTAAAGGTGAATGGATATTGGATTTTTTTTTGCCAGGTGTGGGCTTGAGCTCAGGGCCTGAGCACTGTCCTTGGACTTTCTCAAGGTTTGAGCTCTATCACTTGAGCCTCAACACCATTTCTGGCTTTTTTCTATGTATGTGGTACAGAGGAATCAAACCCAGGTCTTCGTGCATGCTATGCAAGCACTCTACCACTAGGCCAAACTCCCGGCCCGATATTGGATTTTGTTGAAGGCATTTTTTTCTGCACCTATTGAGATGATCATGTGGTTGTAGTACTTGGTTGGTGTTGTATTACATTTATTGATTTATCTATGTAGAATCAGTCTTGCACTTTGGGATGAAACCTCATGATCATATCTATATTTTTATTATTTCCCGAAGTCTGTTGACTACTATTTTATTTTATTGAAGATCTTTGCATCTGTGTTCATCAGAGATTGATCTATAGTTTTGTCATTGCATCTCAACCTGGTTTGGGGATGAGAGTGAGGCTGGCTTCATAAAATGAGTTTGGAATTGATCCTACTTTTTCTATTTCATGGAAAAGGTTGTGGAGTACTAGAATTTGTAGCCAGAGCAAAAAGTCAAGAAAAGAATATAAAGGGATTCACATAGGGAAAGAAGAAGTCAAACTATTCCTATTTCCAGGCAATATGATCTGATATCTACAGAACTCAAAAGACTCCATCCTCAAGCTGCTAGAGCTCATGACAACTTTGGCAAAGTAGCAAGATACAAAGTTATCCCACAAAACTCTGCATATCAACAATGCACAAGCAGAGAGAAAAATCAAGAAAACAACTTCATTTGCTATAGAAAATAAAATAATAAAGTAAAATATCTAGGAAGCAAATGACTTTTAAAGCAAAAGCTATAAACATTTGAAGAACTAAATCAAAGATGACATCAGGAAATGGAAAGATTTTCCATGTTCATAACTAAGTTTTAACATCATAAAAATGGCCTTAATGCCTAAAGTAACCTACAAATCTAATGCAATCACTGTTAAAATTCCAATGAAGTTCTTCAGTGAGCTAGGGGAAACCATGCAAAAACTCACATGAAACAACAAAAATCCTCAAAGTAATTCTACAGTCCTCAAGCTCTATCCCAGAGCTATAATAACAGAACAGCTGGCACTGGCACAAAATTAGGCTGAAAGATCAATGGAACACACTAGGACACCCAAAAAAAACCATAAACTTAAGTTATCTGGTATTTGATAAAGGAGCCAAAAATATACAGTGGAAAAAGATAGCTTCTACAATGAGTGGTGTTAGAAAAATTGCACATCCACATTCAGAAAACTAAAAGTGGATCCCTATTTGTCACCATCATAAATTTCGCTGAAAAGTAGATCAAAGACCTCAATGTCAGACAGGAAACTTTACAATTCCAACAGGGAGTAGGAAAAACACTAAAACTTAACAGTCATAGAAACTTTTCAGAAAGGGTCCTAGAGGCAGAGCAGATAGGGAAGATACTTCACAAATGAGATTAGATTGAACTAAAAAGTTTCTGCACAGCAAAGTTTTAGTAACTAAACCATAACATAGCAAGGAGACCGTGAGAAGATCTTTACCAACAATACATCAAAGGCTAATATCCAAAACATATAAGGAGCTCAAGAAACTAATCCCTCCCCAAACTAATAAATCAATTGCTAAATGGGCACAGGAACTAAGGAGAGACTTCTCTGAAGAGGCAAGAATGACAAAGCAACACATAAGGAAATTCAAATCAAAACAACTCTGAGATTCCATCTCACCCCAGTTAGATTGTCCAAGAACATGAATTCAAACAACGAATGCTTGTGGGTATGTGGGGTAAAGTAACTCTATTGCACTGTTGGTGACAATGTAAACTAATATCACCACTCTGGCCAGCAGTCTAAAGGTTCCCCAGAAAGTAAACATAAATCTTCCTTACAATCCAGCCATACCACTCCTGAGCAGCTATCTAGAACATCACAAACCAGGAAACCATGAAGACACTTGCACATCCATATTCATGGCTGCACTATTCACAATAGCTGCTTGTGGATATCAGATACCCTGATAATAGATGAGTGGATCCAAAAAAAATATGATACCTAAACACAATGCAATTTCACACAGCCATTAGAAAGAATAATATTATTTCATTTGCAGGGAAATTGATGGACCTAGAAAAAGCATGTTAAGTGAGGTAATCCAAGCTCAGAGAGATAAACAGCATATGTTTTCTCTCATATGAGGAAGCTAGATCCAAAACATACATGGACATAATCAATCACACAAGTCTCCACACATTCAAATGAAGTGAGACCAAAAGAGGATATTCTCAGAATAGAAACAGAAAGGCAGAATGCTTATGTGCATTGGATCATATAAAATACTTTCCAAAATGAACTCCAGGTAGTGAAATCAACTGAGGTTTTTCTGCTGTTTTTATTTTCTTTCCTGTTGTCTTGCTTGTCTGTATCTTTGGGAATATATGGAAAGACACAGAAACAGAGGCACAAAAGGCAAACAAATGCATTTGGCACTTGTGGGTGTAATAAGAGAGGAAAACTAGGAGAGAGCTAGGGAAGGGATGACATAATTTAGAAGGAAATGTACTCCTTGCCTGACTTATATAACTGTAACCCTTCTGATTTTAGCATTTCCAAATTTAAAAAGAAATAAAAAAATTAAAAGGCCGGGAGTGTGGCCTAGTGGTAGAGTACTTGCCTAACATGCACAAAGCCCTGGGTTCAATTCCTTGGTACCACATATACAGAAAAAGCTAGAAGTGGTGCTGTGACTCAAGTGGCAGAGCACTAGCCTTGAGAAAAAGTGCTCATAGACAGTACCCAGGCTCTAGGACTGGCAAAAAAAATTAAAAACTTCTTTAAATTTGCCCAAATAATAAACAAAAAAGCAGGCAGAAAGAAGCAGTAAGTATAAGCATATGTCAATAGAATTATTCAATTTGAACAAGGAAAAATAAATGTAAAATGAAGAATAGACTCTAAGGACTTTGGAAAAGAGGACAAAATATGTATCACTTTTATCACTGAAAGCCTTAGATGGATAAAAGACAGAATGACCTAAAAGTATAGTTATGCATTGTACAAAGATGCTTTAGTCAAAAACAGATCATTTATTCATCCATGACACTGTAAGATAATAATGGACCTAGAAAGTTAATCTCACCTGAAGCCATCATAGCCTTTATAATATTATAGTACAATACATTATTCACATATTTGTAATAATCTTGGCATAAACAAACACACTCCTCTGCTAACCAAATAGAAGCATAATATACATGACTTACAATATGATTTGTAATATTTGATAGGGGTTATGAGTAACTATGCTACTGGTTTATATATAAATAGTACTGTATTACTTAGCATCATTTTAGAGTGCATCAATTTTACATTCAAAATGAGCACTCGGCTCATACATCTCATACCATTTTCCTTGATCTCAAGGAACCTCATATTACCCTCAGATGATTGCCCTAAATGATTGTAGTTCATGAAAGTACACAAATGATAGAGTAGGAGAGACACTGGAACTCATAGGCACAGGCAACAACTTCCTGAACAGAGTCCCAGGGTCACAACAGATAGGAGAAAGACTCAACAAGTAAGACTACCTAAAAATAAAAAGTTTCTGCACAGACAAGAGCATAGCCACAAAAGTAGAGACACAGCCAACCAACTGGGAAAAGATATTTACCAATAATACATCTGACAAATGCTTAATATCCAGTATCTACAGGGAACTCAAGAAACTAATCTCCTCCCCCCCAAAACCTAACAAACCAATCACTAAATGGGTAAGGGAACTAAAGAAAGACTTATCAAAAGAAGAGGTTAAAATGTCAGAAAAACATATGAGAAAATGCTCATCATCCATGATCATAAAGGAAATGCAAATAAAAACAACCCTAAGATACCACCTTACCCCAACAAGAATGGCCAAGATTTTGAACTCAGACAACGACAAATGCTGGTGAGGTTGTAGAAAAAGAGGAACCCTACACTGCTGGTGGGAATGCAGACTAGTTCAGCCACTCTGGAAGGCAGTGTAGAGGTTTCTTAAAGAACTGAAAATAGACCTTCCCTATGATCCCGTCATACCACTGCTGGGCATCTATCCTGAACATCATAATCCAGGATATGATAAGGACACCTGCTCAGCTATGTTCATATCTGCACTATTCACAATAGTCAGGCAATGGAAACAACCCAGATTCCCTACTACAGATGAGTGGATACAAAATATGTGATATACATACACATATATATAGATATATATACAATGGAATTCTTCATAGCCAATAGACAAGATAAAATAATGGCATTTGCTGGGAAGTGGATGAAATTAGAGTGAATCACGTTTACTGAGACAAGTCAAGACCAAAGGAAAAAAAGACACATGGTATCCTTAATATGTGAATATGTGGATATTAGTTCCAAACAGTACAAGAGTGATGACTCTACATTTGGGTACCCAAGGTTATGGACATGGTCTCAGAGATATAAACATAACTACAGAGACATTAAAATATATGATGAGATATATACTCTATAGACATAATGTTACATTATATAGATTGATACATATACAAACCCTCAGCTTAATTTTAATTATGTTCTAAAATCTATGTGCCAGTGATTGTATATAGAGAATCCCTTCTTGAACACTTGTGTGTTAAATATGACACTTGAAATATGAAAAAAAGAAAGTACACAATGATGTACACTTAAGGATAAGGTTCCCGGGGGTGGGGGGGGGGGAAATGGGAACAAAAACATGAGAAGGGGTATCAATGCATGAGAAGTAATGCACCTGCTACCTGGAGAATGTAACTGTAACCCCTCTATACATTACAATAAAAAATTAAATCTATTTCTAGAATTTATTCTATTTATATTGTTATTGTATGCAAGTATGTAGCATACAGATAATCCATTCTAAAATGTTCTTGATACTTAATGAACAGCCATATTTTCTCCAGAAAACATCCATGAAAATAATTTTATATTTGATATCATAGTTTAACACATTTACAAATTCTAAACGTCTGTGGAACCTCTTTTATCCGATCCTGATTTTACCATTCAGAGTACAATTATATTTTTATACACATGTACATTAACAATTATTCCTTCTTTTTCTGTTTATTTAGAAAGGCTATGTATACTCTTCTGTGTATTCTCTGTGTGTTTTTAGAAATAGTTCTTCCATGAAATATAAAACAAGCAAGTCAGATGAAACTAAACACAGAACATTATGAAGCATTACAGGTATAGATTAAGTAAGGTTGGCTGATAGAGAAAGGAACAGAAAGACCAAGTAGCCATGAAAGATTCATAAGGCACCCAACAGCTTCTGTCATCTAATTTGAAGAATTAATTAATAACAAACTTCAGCTATTCCCATTACTGTACCCCTTTTCCTGTCTAATAGATTACTGCTTCCCCCTTTTCATTAATATATCTATAATGGATCATAATTTTTGGTGACTGAAGGCATGTTCTCCTTTGTGAATAATACAGTTAATAATATACATCTGAATTTCATGTCACACATAGAATAATGATTCTAAAACCTGAAATACTTCACAGCCACCTGAGAAGCTTAATTAAAATGGAGATATTTAGGAGCTGTCTCCAGAAATTTGGATTCAATCTTTTAGAGGTAGGAAATTAGGAGTGTGCATTTTTAACAAATATCAATATAGGGTGTATCATCAACAGCATATTGAAAACTACTCACCTAGGGAGTATGAAAAATCTAGTGAAAATGATCATTTCAACTTCCTCTTATATCAACATTATGGAAGTCAACATTAAGAGTCTGACAGATGCTAGAAAGGTAGAAAGGTTGATCTAGTTCCTTTCTATTAGCTGATGTGGTGGAATGAAGAGTTAATGGCTGTATATGTGAGAGAAATGTGAAGCAGAGACAGAGGGAACCACAAACCGAGTCAGAATTAGATTCCCATAGACCAAGAGTGGGATTATTTTTTCTTCTGCTGCTCACTGTTTACTGACTGGCAGAAATATTGCCTTCTAAGCCAGGTTTGTTATCCCAAGAACGTGAGGAAGAAGTGAGATCCATAGTCCAGTTTCCGAACAACAGCCTCATGCTATCATTCAAAGTGTTACATGGCACTGATTCTTATGTAATTGATTTCAAAATATTGGTTTAAAATAAGCACTTATTGCACACCTATGAAGGAACTTAACCAATTTCAAAACTTTAACATTATTTTTTAATTAACTCTTATTCTTAAATGATTTCGGAGTGAGAAAACATATAAATATGATTGGGAGATTTTTTTCAGTTGAAGACTTAGAAAAGGAAAAAAGCATTTCTAGTGAAGCAATAACTTCATGAAAAAGCTGATAGTAATTGGCATAAGTAAGCAACTGAATCTTTCTGGCTTCTGCTTCACCTTGAAATTAAAATTTTCCCAGCGCCTTCTTACGACTCTACTATGTGACAATGGATTTACAGGTAACTACATGTTCCAGGTCCAACTTCAATGCAAAGTGAAAACAGATACTAATGCTTTGTTTCTGAAACACATAATTATCACTTTGAAATTTTGAATAGTATAAGTTATAACAAATGTGTTAATTATGAAAATATTTAGGCACATTGAAATTATTTGTTTTTTCCATGAAGTCTGCAAACAGTTGAATTCGAATTTCAAGTATTCTCAGATGGATGAAATTAAAAGTGAAGTAAGCCAGACTCAGGGGAACATAGGAGGAACGTAGGCGCAATAGTCTCCCTCATTTGTCATAATCAGTAGAAACCTTGGGCAGAGATCTACAATAGAACAAAATCTAGAGACATTAGGCCAAATAGTACAGCACTAAATGTAAGGACCTCCAGGATAAGGAAACAAAAGCCATATAATGAGTGACTGTTGTCCTTAATGTACTATGTTATCGCTCATCTCTTTTGTCATCCCTTGGTTATCTCATATTGTTACAATTTTTCACCTTGTTATCTGATATGTTTTATATGTACTTAACTGATTATTTGAAATTGGATAGGGAAGGGGGAAAATCAAGATAAGCGGGGGAGGGTGGGAGGGAAAAGTTGTCATGAGAAAGGGTATCAATGTTTGTGAAGTTATGAACTTCTATCTGGTGAATATAATGTAACCCTTCTATTAATCACAATAAAAAATTATTTAAAAAATTAAAATTAAAATATATATATGAAAAAAGAGATCTACCACTATTGCCAAGAACTTCACAAAGGCAATCGTCTTTTCCTATAATCCCTCGTTTCTCAAATTCCAGAAACAATTCAGCAAGAAGCAGCTAACACAGTAATAACCCAGATGGAACACTTGCTGCCTCCTTATCTTCTATAATAACCAGGAAATCATAGCTAAATTCAGTAATAAAGACATGTTAAAAAGTAACAAAAGTATAAAGTTTTATTTTTTTCTATTTGCTAATCTGGACTTGTCTTACATGAATAATGTGATAGCTCCAACATTTTAATTTTTCTGTCTAAAAAGAACATGCAAAAAGAATAGGTGCTGAGTGTCAATTGCTAATGCTTATAATCGTAGCTACATAAGAGAGTGAAATCTAAGTAACATGGTCATGAGTCAGCTTAGGCAAGAAAGTCTGTGAGTCACATCTCCAATTAACTACCTCAAAACGTTAGAAGTAGATCCATGGCTCAAGTGGTAGAACACTAGACTTGAGCAAAAAAATCTTAGGGACGGTGCCAAGGCCTTGAGTTTAAGCCCCAGGACCTCTCCAATAAACAAATACATAAATAAATGTACAGGAGACAGAGATAAAAGGATCACAGTTCAAGTCCAGCCTGGGTAAAAGTTGGTAAGTATATACCTCACAGACAAGCTGTATGCAATGTTGTCTCTGTGGTCCCAGCTAATGAAGAGGCAAAAGTAGCAAGAACTTGGTCTAAAGCTGCCTAGAAAAAAGAAGAACATCCCATCTTTTGAAAACAAATCAAAAGCAAAAGAACTAAGGATATGGTTAAAATGACAAAGCATTTAACCAGCAAGCATAAATTTCTGAGTACTACTAAGAAGAAAAATGTTTAAAGCTATGCTGGGTGATGCAAAGAAACAGCTGAATCCATAGAGTATTAACTTATTGTCTTATAGAAATCAAAAACAATTACATACAGAATAACACAACCCACTTTAAATTTTATCAGCATTTTATGTGTATTTTCTACTATTGCTAAAGATAGGCTGTTTATATTAAAACTAAGAAAGAAAGAAAGAAAGAAAGAAAGAAAGAAAGAAAGAAAGAAAGAAAGAAAGAAAGAAGAAAGAAAGAAAGAAAGAAAGAAAGGTAAGCTTCTTTCAAGTCTTCTATGACATATATTCTAACTTTATAATAGTTTATTTCATTTACTGTTTTATACATGGTGAGGTTTTATTGAGGTGTTTGACTTTCCAAATATCAAAAAGCAAAGGGTGATGGTCCATTCTTGTAATCCCAGTACAGACCCGTACTACATATCGAGATTCTGTGTCATCAACAATAACAATGAACTCCCGGAAAGTCTGAATGCAGAATCTTTACAAAGGATTTTAATAAACATACAAAATAATTTTACATTTTGAATAATTTATATATAAATTTTGTTTGAATCTTGACCAACATATGAGTGTCTCTCTTTTTTAAAAACAATGTTGTTAAGGGATTCTTTTCTGAAGAGACTTTATTCCACTGTAGAGAGGAGCTGCAGAGATTGGCACTCTACTACCTTTAAGAAAATAGTTGACCACTGGTCCCTCTCCAGTGAAGCACACTCAGTCACACTCCTAAGACTGTTTAGTATACAAGGTTAAGACTTCATGGAAAACAGAAGATCATTAAAGCTATGAAGAAGCTCAAGTTCATACAAGCAACCAAAAAAACACAGAAAAAAAGCTAAGGATAAAATAACAAGGTAGAGAGTAAGAGTTAGCTATGTAGACAGTGTTGATACATTTATACAATGGACTACCAGTCATAAAAAAAGGACTGTGGATATGCATGAATGAATACATATGTGTAATATTAAAATGGTCAGACTAAGAGCATTTCTAAGATAAAATCACATATATAGAACATACTGGAAAAAGCAAAGTTATTTTTTAAAAAAAGAGATTAGTGCTTTAATATTTACAAAGGGACACAACAAGTAATAGAGAGATAACAACAGTGAACCATAGTCACATGACTGTATGTGCTTGTCAAACCCATAAGATTTTACAGAAAGAACAAACAGTTGGAAATGAACATTGTTTCAATAACAGAAATCAAGGTTTATTGGTAGAAATAAATATACATCTTAGAAAAATATATTTCATGCAGGAACAAGACATGATTTTGATAAGCAAATAAGGATGAGATATTTAAGATTAAAATACAAGAATCAAAATGAAATATATGGGGAAGCTGTTTACAGATGAAGCTGAAGATTTTCATAGAAAGAATTAAAATGCAAAGAAATAATAATGAAAGATTAAAGGGAAGATCAGTTAAGGAGGTTTAACACCTGACTAACAGGGATTTTACAAAGATATTTAAATACTGTCTGCAAATATGAAAAGGAAATTTCATACGAATGCATGATCTAAGTTTCCCTTAAAGCTCACCAAAAGTCTGCAAAATGAATGAAAAACTTACCCATAACTAATCACATTACTATGTGATTAAGAATGTTAAAATGTTACACTCTCAAAAACTTCTAGGAAATGGAAATCTATGTACAGAAGATCATTATTAAAAACAATAGACTTTTCAGTAGTAAGGTAGAAGCTAGATAATAATTCACCAGTCCTCAAAGTTCTATTATTTTAATCTCAAATTCTGTACTCAATTAATGGATCAATAAAAGAGTGACCAGTAAAAATAAAAGAGTGACTCTTCCAATTGGAACCGTAAAAATGTTTATAAGAAAAAAAAACTAATACATAATAAGACAAGGCTACTTCTGTAGAAAATTTAAAGGGGTTATTTTTTAGTTATCTGAAGGTATGTAAACATTTAGTCAGTTTATTAAATGCTGTAAAACAAAACTAAGCAAATGAAAAAATGTGGCAATTATTAAGTCTAGGATAAACAAAATATGAAAGAACAAATTAAAAACTAAATTATTCTGCAGTACTGTTATACTGATGAAAAGAATAAATATGAACTTGATTTATAAATTAAGTTGAAAATATAATGGATGAGCAAGATGCAAGAAAAGTAAACCAAAATTGTCACATATTGCAGAAACAAATCAATAACAAATAAATGAGAATATGCAATTACATATATTCCATTTTAGCATAGTAAGAAGTTACAAAGCAGGTAAAATTTAAAATTTCTGTGAGGAAGGGGATAAAGAATTCAGGGAATTTGAGTTTCGAGGATATGGAGAGTGGAAAAACACACTCATTATGTTTTAAAACTTTTAGGATTGCAGGGAGCAGTTCCTGAGTTTGAATTCAGGGCCTTATACTTGCCGGGCTGGAGTCTAGCTGGTGCATGAGTTATGATGCTTCCTCTTAAGCTTTTGGCTAGTGAACTGGAGAGGGAATCTTGGAGACTTTTCTGCGCAGGCTGGATTCAAGTCTCAATCCTCCATGTAGATCTCATCTTCCTGGGTAGCCGCTGTGAACCAAGGACATCTGCCTGATCTTCAGCATTTTTAAAGTAAATTATATGTAACATTTTGTGGTTGCTACTTTGGTAAGAACTAACTCAATTGAGTCCTCACTTAAGCCATGTCACAGTAATCTTCCTTCCTTCCTTCCTTCCTTCCTTCCTTCCTTCCTTCCTTCCTCCCTCCCTCCCTCCCTCCCTCCCTCCCTTCCTTCTTTGCTTCTTTTTTTCTTTATTTTTATGAATTTTAATTGTTTTGTCAGATAAGCTCTCATGCTCTTTTCCCAATCTGGTTTTCAATAGTGACTCTCTTCCTTTTGCCCCCCAAGTAGCTACGACCACAGGTGTATGTACCAACACAAATGGCTACATGTAGCCTTTGACCAAATATGTGTGCCTGTATGTGTACATACATACATATATAAGGTCAATTAATCTTGTCTTTTGATTTTCTCTTTTGCCAATGAGAAGAACTTAGTGACAAAAAAAGGGAAAAGGAGAGAGGGAGGGAAAGGAAAATAATTATAACTACTGTCATATGCTTAATTAAATCATACCTGGATGTTATTTTCTTTGAGGTCAACAGACCACTTCATCACAATTTTGGTAACTATGGCATTTCTTGCATACTAATGGAGGTTGCCTAGTTACTAGCAGCATACACTGGTAACAGAGTCAATGACTGTCCCGTAGATACGATCTGCCCCTGATGAGGACTTGTCACTACTACCTGTCAATACTATTGCTGATGGCTGAGGTCTCCGGGGAGCGGGGAGCTGTCTTACCTGTGAAACAGTGTGGGGCAGGAATCCTCTGGTTTGCTGAACTCAGGTACCAATTCAACTCAGGCTAAGAGCAGAGTACATCCACAAGTGGAATTGGAAGAAAGGAGTGATTCAGCTACCATAGCTCAGCTCACACCCAGTGTGCTCTGGGTGGGGATGTTGCAGTGGTGGCACCTACAGAATGGAGAGATATGCTATAATGACCTTTCCCCAGAGCAGATGCCCTATCAGTGGCTCTGGATTCCCTAGCTGATCCAGCTCAGTGTCAGCACAGGCCTGGGTGGCAGGTACAGCAATAGCCCCTTCCGTGAATGTATCATGGAGCTCTCTCTGCTGAAGTCAGTTTCCAATAATCCAGTGAGCTTCCAGTAAGATTACGAGTGTCCCTGGTGGTGATGTTTATTACCAGGACTCTCTTGATTACATTTTCTCCATATGAAGGAGTCTTCCCTATGTCTGATCAGATCCCGACAGGGGGATTAGGTGGCAAGAGAAGGTGGCTTCTTTCCTTGAAACTAAGCAGCCATCTTATTTTTCTGCCCCCTCACGAGTCTCTGCTGCTGCTACTTAGTTCTTTTAGCCAAAATACAGTAGTGTGTTCTCCCTGTGTGTGGTAGGAAAGGAAGAGCTCTCATAACTGCAGAACAGCTATCTTGCCATTACAAACAACCCTCAGCTGAGAGTACCCAAGTGGGAGAGACAAGAACGTGGATGTCACTAACACCACAGTCTTAATAAGCTGCACAGCTACAAATGCCTGCAATCTGGCACCCAGGCATGCTCAGCTACTATAGACATTTTACTGTCACTCAAGAAGCTACACAGAGACTGTGCTACTATGCATAGCCAGTCAGAGATGCCACACATTGCCCATTGGTCCCCTCAATACAAAGAAGAAATAGAACAACAGCTGACAGCTGCATTCTGAGATGAATCACTGTGGAGAAAGGCTGAAAACCAGTAAGAGAGAAACTGAGACCTTGTAAAATTCAAAACTCTTGGCATGAGAACATGACAAGGCTATAAAAATGCCCTGAATCCTCCATCATAGGAGGAGAAAACTCTCATTTTCAAGGGGATGAAAGGAAGGAAGGGAGGAAAAGAAGGGAAAGAGGGAGGGAGGAAGAAATGATGGATTACAGGCACAAGACACCAGCAACTAGCATGTATGCTAATTTTAAAAGAAAACAAAATGAGGATATTTGTGAGCTCTGTACTCTGCAGTTTAATCCTTTTTTTCTCTCAGAAAAAAAGTTACAAAACATGCATTTTTTTCTTATCAAGGATACATTTTTCTGGTACATACATTTAGTGTGAAGAAAAGGTTAATATGAGACCTACTACTAACACAAGCAAATCTTTCCAGATCAGACAGTCATGGAAAAAAGTATCATTAGGATTATAAAACTAAGCTTATGATAGGAATTTCTTTTAAAAAAATTAATATTTGGTGCCAATGTATTCTGCATTTCCAAACAACACTAGACAAAGCAAGATATTGGAAATAATTAAAACAAAGGCTATGTAAATTGCCTTTGAAGCTAAATTGATATGTGGATTCATATCATGAATAAAATTAGATTCAATAAAAAATAAATGTCTTTTTCACCTCTAAAATTATTTAGGTAAATTTGAATGACTTTCAAATTTTAATTGCTAATCAACCCAGAAGCCTAATATGCTGAATTGGACATGAGTGCCAATTTAAACAAGCTTAAGCAGAAAAGATAATACCCCACACAGGATTAGATTCAAAGACCCAATGGTATCACAACTTGGTTTCTCTCCAGCTAGTGTCTTATCTTCTACTGAGTTGTCTTTCTTTTTGCACTGAATTCTCTGACAGCTTTAGGATCGTAATCTCCTAGGGTTATCTTTGACTGGACTAACTTGAGGCTCAGTGTTCACTAAGAATTTTCTGCCTAAAAAAGGAAATGAAGTATTGATGCTAACTAACCAGCCCAAAGGTTTTGCTTCAAATCTTTTCTAGGGGCAGGTCAAACATAAATAGAAGTCAATAAACTAAGATTTGAGGAAGTAGAGTCTTGTTGCCTAGGACACCAAACTCCCAAACTGAAAGATCATGAATATGACAATATCTCCTGGCATAGTTGTTGTGCGATGAGAATTATATATACATCAGGACTGAAGCCTTACTGAAACTGAACTTATAAATTTTTTAATCCCAAATTTAATTATGAAAAACAGGGATATAAATTCTCTGGATATTCCTAGAGATACACCTCATTGTTGAAATAGGGAAGCCACTGAAGGGCCTCTCACTCCATGCCCGTCTCATATGAAAAGCGTCAGAGCATAAGTGTGCATGATATCATTGTCCCAACACATAGGATAACAGAAAGCAGAACTAGATGCTGTTGCAATATAGCATAAGACACCACTATAGGACGAAGAGGGTGAGAATGCATGCCACTGCTCCTTTCCAAACAGAATATCCACTATGTTTATCTTGCTCTTTGTCTATTTTATATTAAATATATTAAAAGTAGATATCAGTTAAATGTAGATGTTGAGTAAAAGAACAGATTAGAAGTCAGGCACTGGTGGCTTACACCTGTAGTCCTAACTACTCAAGAGGCTAAGATCAAAAGTTCATGAGACATTTTTTTTTTTTCTGCCAGTCTTGGGGCTTGGACTCAGGGCCTGGCAGCATTATCCTTGGTCTTTTTCAAGGCTAATGATCTACCATTGAACAACAGCACAACTTCCGGCTTTTTCTGTGTATGTGTTACCAAGGAATCAAACCCAGGGCTTCGTGTATGGTAGGCGAACACTCAGTCACTAGGCCACACTGCTGGCCCAATCCACGAGACTCATCTCCAGTTAACCACCATAAAACTGGAAGTGGCACTGTGGCTCAAGTGGTAAAGAGCTAACCTTGAGCTGAAGAGCTCAGGGACAAGGTTCAGGATGAGTTCAAGCCCCACGACTAACCAAAAAAAAAAGGTAGATTATAATATTCAGTTAAAATTTCAATATCCATTGTAAACTTCCCTCATTATATAACAAGAGCATAGCTTGAATGTTGAACCCATTTTGATGAATTATAATTAGTAAGGATTCATCTCTTCCTCTAATTCAAAACCCAGGATGGATTCAATCAGCCAATTCCTCCTAGGCCATTGATTGATTCAGGGATAAGACTGTGCCTGAAATTGTCTTCATCCAAATAAAGGAATGTACTTCTACTTAATGCTTGGCAAAAAGGTGCTTTCTCTCCCACTGCAAATGAAGAAAAGCCAATGGAATTGAAACCAACACAGAAGACTGATTGGAAACAGGCTCTCACAGCTGTACTGAGCTCCTGGAACAATTAATCTTGCAACCTGTGCTTTCCTTGTACTTCTAGTTATTCAAGGCCTCTATAAGGTTGCTACAGTGATTTGATGGAATCTCTGATGCCAGGGAGTGGTGTGTGTCCATCCAGAAACTTCCTGCCCGCCCAGAAATAACCCTCTACCTTCTGCTCTGCTGGAAGCTGCCATAGGCAGAATCTAAATGAACTCCTGCAGTTTGCCCACAACCACTCCCCACTTGCATAATATTACCAGGAAAGGTACCCAAGCAAGTAGTCCCCAATAAATCCTTAGCACTACCACTCTGCAAACCAGCCCCGTACGTACAAGCCCTGTGGAGTCACAGCTCATCCAGTCCCAAAAGCTTGTCCCTGCACCCTCACTCACCACAGCTTCTAGAAAAACAGGAACAAAATGAATCCAAAACAGAGGAATTCAAAAACAGTTCAGTAATCTCTTTGAGGCAACGACGTGACTAAGGTGGTGAAATCAGAGATGGAGAGAAAGGGTTGATCTTAAAAGTACTAGAAGAAAGCAATAACTCACATGGTGACAACTCCATGCATGAAACAGAACACGTGGAAGTTGAGTGGTTCTTGTGTTTCTATAGATACATAGATACAGGTATAGTATATAAGTATATACTTTGTGAATGTTAGGGTCAATCTGTGATCAAGAGGTGGTATCATACCAGGGTGCTGGTGGCTCATGCCTGTAATCCTAGCTACTCAGGAGGCTGAGATCTGAAGATCATGGTTCAAAGCCAGCCTGGGCAGAAAAATCTGTGAGACTAATCTCCAATCCGCTACTGAGAATGGCTGGAAGCAGCATTGTGGCTCAAGTGGTAGAGTGCTAGCCTCAGACACAAAGAAGCTCAGGGACAGCACCCAGGCCCAGAGTTCAAGTCCCCAGACCTGAAAAGAGGTGGTATTGTACACTGGAAGAGTAACTGGAGGAGGATACCTGGAGAAAGAAATAGAAATCAGGATTCTCCTGAGAAACGTAACTATTTTCCATGAGAAATTGGTTCACATGGCTCTGAAAACTACAAATAGTTGGCAAGACGGAGACCCAGGAGAGGCCTTGGTATAACTTCCATTTTGAAGGCAAGGCAAGACTAATACCTCTTTTCATAAAGTAAGGCAGGATTAAGGATTAAGGATACCAGCTGTATCATAACTCAAGGCTTTTGATAGCTTTCTGGATGCCTCTCACCCACATTAAGGGTAATCTGCCATTTTATGTGTTAACCTCATATAAAAACATCCTTAGGCATATCCAGAATAATGTTTAATTACATTTCCAGGTAACCCATTGCCCAGCCAAGATTATATAAAATTAACTATGACCAAGGAACAAATTCTATGTGGCAATCACTTCTGTGTGTGTGTGTGTGTGTATGTGTGTGTGTGTGTGTGTGTGTGTTGTGTGTGTGCGTGCATGTGCACATGCATACATGCGTGGAGTGTACTCCATTTCAAATGTTTATAGTCTACAAACATGGAGAGTTTACACTACTTGTTGATATTCAAGTCAACTGATCAAAGGAGACATCTCAGCTAATGAGATAAATTTGGAACTATGCCAGATGTGGTTAGTTTACTTCCATAGACCATCCTTCCCTTATATTTGTGAATAAAAACATAATTGTTTTAATAGTGTAAATAGGTCTAGCTACAAAAATTATTTCCCAACATAGTTTGCACCTTGGATGGTCACATGATAGAGTTCTGTCTAATAAAATATTGATAGTAATTATAGTGAGGTACTTCTAAATTATTTTCAAGAGAAAGAATCACTGATCAGTGTCTATTTGCTTTTCTTTTTGATTGCAGTACAGGCGCAACTAACTACTAAGCAAAAAGTAAAAGTATATGTTAGAGGAGTAAAATGCTACAACAGGCTGGAATTGTTATTTTTCAGGCCCCGTGTTTCATCTGCTCCATGTTTATTCTCACCATTAAGAGCTCCTCTGGCTTTGAACACCTTGTCTAATCAATCCTTTATCATTTAATCATAAAACCCTTTATGGCAGATAATCACAATCTGTAATTTTTATCTCTAGCTTTTACTCATCATTCATTTCCTCCCCCACTATATATGCTTTCCTAGAACAAGCAACTATTTTTTTTGCCAGTTGTGGGGCTTAAACTCAGGGTCTGAGTAATGTCCTTGGACTTTTCTTGAGGCTAGAGCTCTACCACTTGAGCCATAGCACCACTTCCAGCTTTTTTCTATGTATGTGGTACCGAGGAATCCAACCCGGGTCTTCGCACATGCTAAGCAAGCACTCTACCACTAAGCCAAACGCCCGGCCCCATGCAACAATTTTTTGAACTATTTGATATGCCTAGGTCCTAGAACACTAATATCTAATCAGTCCTCTGAAATTTGCTGATGAATTCAATCATTCACCCATTCAAAAAATGTTTAACAAGGTGTGATGAGTAACAGTCCTAAATAGTTGGAAAATGAAATAACCAGTCACTATTACTTTTCTGGAGTTTATTTGTCTTGTAGAAGAGGAGAAATAATAAAAAGCATGACAAAAATGTGAAATGAAAAGAAAAATGTTTTCTTCTTTCAGAATATTTTTTCTTTCCTCAAGATTTAGACAAGTGCTGAATGCCAGCAACCACTGAGAAGTTTGGCACATATTTTCCCTTCCAAATGAGCCCTTAGAGCTTGTATAGTCACTCATGCATCCTGGGCAAATAAATGCCTGAATTGTCAGTCATCCTGGCATATCCACAAGAGGCTAATATCATCTATAGACCACTGGGGCTAAATGCCTGTTGACTGAGATAATGATCAGATAGACAAATACACAATAGTCCAACTGTGATCATTTATGATCCTGATTCTGCCAAAACCAGGAAAAACAAGAAGATGCAATGTGATGTACTGATTATAAATGCCAAAATGCTGAACCAAAAGAAAATGAGACTTGTGTTGAGAAGAGGGAAATGAAATAAGTGGGATACTAGATTAGATGACTGCTTGCCAACAAAGATTAAGTAGGACCGGCTGCCAGCTCAAGAAACATGAAGGACAAATGGGAGGCCATCTCAGACCATCATACAGCTCTTGTCAGGGCTGTCTGTGCACACGCAGCTGGGCCTTCTTTGGCAATGTACTTGATGTTCTCTCTCCATTGATTAACAATTGCCTCATTCTGTTGATAAGGAGGACCAAACAATTGTAACATTTTTCAGAGCTAATAAATTTAATTGGCAAATTCAGACCACAAGGATTAAAATAATGATTTTTGTCCAGATTTAAGAAAATTCCCATTTTCAATGTCTGTGTTCACAAGCTCTCATGATGTCTTTGGGTCAGCATGCTGGTTAAATGAATTGAGTTTACTTAACACAGACTAGGTAGTAGATAAAGATCTAAGATCTTAGGTCTTAAACAAAGATCTAAGCAAACATTATAGGTAAATAGAAACAATAATAACATCATTAAATGAACTTTCATTAAAGTAGGTACTTGATTAAATATATTTAACATTATTTTTGCTTGATGTTCACAGCTGTCTCACAGGAGAAGTATCTTCATTTTCCCTATTTTTACAGAAACATGAAGAAATAAGGAGAAGTCTTGGATATCCTGTGTACACCGACTTTGTAAAACCCAAAGCAAGAAAGGAGAGAAGTAGTAAGATACCAATATATTAATCACAACTGGTTTCAGTCAGTACATTTTTTTAGCATGTGATTCAAATTATCCACTAAAAAAGTAGCCACTTTCAAGTTCTCATGAAAATGGGTTTACTGTGATATAAATAGCATTTCTTGCTTCTACATGTCAACATTTATAAAAGAATTTTATTAAGCCAAGTACCACTTACTCATGCCTGTAATCCTAGCTATTCAGGAGGCTGATATCTAAGGATAGCAGTTCAAAGTCAGTCAGTCTCAGAAGGATGGTCTGTTAGACTCTTATTCCACTTAACCAGCAAAAAGACAAAAGAAAAGCTGTGACCCAAGTTGTAGAGCACTAGTGATAAGCAAAACAGCTAAAGGGCAGAGCCCAGGCCCTGAGTTCAAGTCTCAGTACTGCAATACTTAACATAACTTTGATGAGCCAATTCCAATAAAAATATAGTATAGTTCCCAAGTCTATGGAATGCTTGGAAGCAGAAATATATCTTAGCCATTTTTCTCTCCTCAGTCATTTCCATGAACTTGATACATACAAAGCAATTACTAAGTGATTGTTGAGCAATAAAATCTACAAGGCCATTAAGTTTTTGTGCATAAAAGAACATGTATATTTAACTATGCTACTAATTTGAAAATTGGTCCAGCATACCAAATATATATTGAGTGTGATTTGATGCTATATTAGGTCTTAAGAACCTTTAACAAGTTTATAAATATATTCGCAGTGTTTCTAAACAGAAAAAGTGGAAACTTACATGTCATGTATTTGAAGTTAGGTTTAAATCTTCCATTAATTGCAATAACTGAAAGTGAGTGTAGAATGTGTGTGTATGTGTTATTTAACCAACTGTGATTCTCTGTGATATACACACTCGAAATTATCAAGTATCTAAGTATCATAATCCTTTTCTGATATTCACTCTGAGGATTGAGACTTAGAATGAAATTGTAAAGAATAGAAGCACAAATGCACTTGTGCCTTCTCTCATTAAAATACACCTATTTTCAGATGATTCAGATGATCGTACATCGAGAATAAAACATAGAAACCTGTCATATTAAATTTTTCCCCAGCCATGTATTAGATATATGTAATTCCATTTAATCCTACAAATCCAAATGCTACAGTAAACATGGTTTTCCCACCTGCTTTAAGACTCTTTTCTCTGCATACATAAGAGATAAAGAAAAGTTCACTACAGCTATGCAAGAATACTTACCAAAATCAAGAAGATGATCATAGATGCTACTTGTCTGCATCTATGTGAATATGAACATAGAATTTTATTTAGCTTTAAACCACAAAAGAGGAAGAAGATGGCAGAGCAACCATAGGGAATTTCCCCAGCTCTCACAAACCAGAGATTTGGGGTCTTAATGTGTGCTTCTCCTGAAGAGATCCACAGCAACAAGTAGATAAAACACTCTGAATCGTCCACAGCTCTGGTATCAGCAGGGAAACTGGGCCTGTCTGAAAACAACACAGACAAAACCCCTTCCACCACGAAGCCCAGGCCCATCCGGAAGCCCTGAAGTTAGTATTCCCAGCCCTCTGCAGCTGACAAGTCGAAGCCCCCAGTCCCTGGAAGATCTCTCCCTGGTCAGAAGTTGTGAAGAGTGGACACATGCATGCAGCCTGCACAAGCCGGGAGCCAAGCGTTGACCACCTGAGCGACCCAAGCAAACCCCAAGTCAAAAAGCAAAGAAACTTTACCCATGGAAGCCCACCCTTCCCAAAGCGCATGCCCATCCCTGACGCCGGTCTAACCTTCCCAACCCCCACTGCAGACTGGACTCAGCTCCTTCCAACTAGCCTGAGACCAAACATGCACGCAGACACTGGCTGACCCAAGGACATAGTGTGGGCTAGTCCACCCAGTGTGAGCTAACCTGAGACAAGCTGGAGTCACAGCCCTGACCATGCCTGAACCCAAATATGTAAGTTACAACAAAAGATTACAAGATTCATAAACAATAAAGACAATAAACCGAATCCAAAAGCCATCAACAATCCAGAAATTAAATCGATGCGTATTTGGAATCAACAAGGGGGAAGAGTTTAGTAGTAAACACATCAAAAACCTATTCAGTAAGATAATAACAGAGAACGTCCCCCAGTCTTGAGAGAAACTCATACCACCAAACAGAAGCATACAGAAAGCATAATAGGCAGGATGCAGGAAGAAACACTTCTAGGTACATCATAGTCAAATCATTAGACTTGAACAGCAAGCAATTGATTTTATATGCTTCAGAATCAAAGAAGGAACTATGTTACAATGGAAAGAAAATCAGAATCACTGCAGATCTCTCCACACAAACCATCAATGCAAGATTAACAGCTGCCAGACTTACACTGGTATACCCAGTGAAGCTATCATTTACATTTGATGGTTGCAACTAAAACTTTCCATGACAGAAATCAAAGAAACTCATGAATACTAAATCAGTATTATGAAGAATAGTATAGGGAGGAATGCAACCTGAAATAAACAATCAAAATCAAGGAAACACATCAGAGAAAAATCACTAGAAGACCAATTTAGCAAGTACAGGAAGAGGAAAGAAGCAAAATACAGGAAATCAACAAAACAGCAGGGAACATGACACATCCCTCTAAAATAACCCTAACCATTGACATACTCAATTCCCCAATCGAAAGAAAAAGAACAGCAGATTGGAACAAAAAAAACAAGATCCATTCATTTGTTTTCTCCAAGAGACCCATCTCACGGTCAGAACAAAAACAAACTCTGAGTGAAAGAATGCAAAAAGATCTTCCATGCAAATGGACCCTGAAAGAAGGCAGGAGTTAGGGGCCGGGAGTTTGGCCTTGTGGTCGAGTGCTTGTCTAGCATGCATGAAGACCCAAGTTCGATTCCTCAGTACCACATACATATAATGAAAGCCAGAAGTGGCGCTGTGTTTCAAGTGGTAGAAAACCCAAGAACATTTCTCAGGCCCTAAGCTCAAGCCCAGAAATGGAAAAAATAATAATAATAAAAAGAAGAAGGCAGGTGTTGCCATAATGATGTCTGATAAAGTATATTTTTCTTTAAGAACAGTAGGAAGAGACAAGGAAAGTCATTACATAATAACAAAGTAAATGATCCATGAAGAGGAAATCACATCAGTTAATGTCTTTACACCAAACAATGGAGCACCTAAATACATTAAACAAATAAATTTAGACATACAGAACAAGATCCACCCAAACATAATAATAGTGAGATGCTTAAATGCACCACTCTCATGAAAGAATAGGTCAACCAAAGAAAAGAAGCCTCTGAACTAAATGACACTGTAACCCAAACAGATTTACCAGACATCTACAGTTTTCCACTCAACAATGGCCTGATATACATACATTCAACTCAACCGCCCATGAATCATTCTCTTACATCCTATCTGACCATCATGAAATCAAACTACTTCTTAACAATAAAACATACTGCAGAAATAACTCAAATACATGGAGACAGAATAAGACTACTGAATAATACCTGGGTCACAGAAGAAATTGTTACAATACAATGAAGAAGACGTTCTCACAATACAATGAAAATGATAACATCACAATGGAACTTTACAGGATACCGCAAAAGCCATGCTGAGGGAAAATTCACGGTTCTAAACTCACATATAAAGAAAACAGAAGCCAGGTGCCAGTGGCTCATGCCTGTTATCCTAGCTACTCAGGAGGCTGAGATCTGAGGATCATGTTTCAAAGCCAGCTAGGGCACAAAAGTCCGTGAGACTTTTATTTCCAATTAACCACTGGAAAACTGGAAAATGGCACTGTGGCTCAGAGTTATAGAGCACTAGCCTTGAGCTGAAAAGCTCAGAAACATCATTCAAGCCCTATGACCAACCAAAAATAACAGAAAGTAAAAAAAATAAATAAAAAATGAAACAGAAACAGCTCAAGTAAATAACCTCATGATGCAATTAAAACTGCTAGAAAAGTAAGAAAAAAAAACAAATGTGGGAGATAGCAAAGATTAGGGCAGAAAAACTACATATAAAACCAGTGAAACAAAATTGTTTTATTTATTTAATAAATTGACAGCTTGCAAGATTAACAAAAAAAACAGAATAGAGGAAATTCAAATCAACAAGATCAAAGAATATTCCAACCAACATCCAAGAGACCCAAACAATCATAAAGGACTACTTTCAAAAACCTGTACTCACTTATATAAAAACCTAGCCCAAATTGGACAAATTTTTAGAAACAAACTGACCAAATTGAACCAAAAAGATATAAACCAGCTAGACACACAATAACATGTAGTGAAGTAGAGGAAGTAATCAGAAGTTTTCCAACAAGGAAAAGCCCAGGCCCACATGGATTCTCTGCTAAATTTTATAAGAATTTTAAAGATGAACTAAATATCAACGTCCTCAAGCTTGTCTGTGAATTAGAAGCAGACAGAATTGACATGTGGGATTGCATTAAAATAAAAAGGGTTTGCACAACTAATGGCATAGTTACTAAACTAGAAAGACAGACAACCAATTGGGGAAAGATCTTTATCAACAATACAACAGATAAAGCCCTAATATCCAATATTTATATAAAGATCTCAAGAAACTAACTCTTCCAAAATTAATGCACCAATTACTAAATGGACACAGGAGCCAAGAAGAGACTTGTCAGAAGAGGTTAGCATGGCAAAAAAAAAAAAAAAAAACCACATGAGGAAAAGCTCATCATTCCTGGCTACAAAGGAAATTCAAATCAAAACAACCCTGAGGCTTCATCTTACCCCATTTAGATTGGCCAGCACTGTGAATTCTAACAACAAATGCTGGCAGGGATGTGGGAAAAAAGGAACTACTGCACTGCTGGGTGGTAATGTAAACTAGCACAACCACTCAAGAAAGTAGTCTGGAAGTTCCTTAAAACATACACACACACACACACACACACACACACACACACACACACACACACTAAACATAGACCTTCCCTATGACCCAGCCATACCACTCCTGGGCATCTACCCTAAGTATCATGAGCCAGATTATAAGGACACCTGCACATCCATGTTCATTGCCACATTATTCACCATAGCCAAGATATGGAAATGAACCCAGATGCCTCACAATAAATGAGTGAATCCAAAAAAAGATGTGGTAACCTATATATAATGGAATTTTACACAGCCCTTAGAAATAATAAACTAATGTTTATGCAGAGAAATTGACGGAACTAGAACAAATCATGTTAAGTGAGGTAAGCCAAGATCAGAGAGACAAATCGCACATGTTCTCCCTGATATGCAGAAGTTACATCTAAAACACTCCTGGATAGGACAGATCACATAGAATGCTAACATAGAGACCAAACTAGGAGCATCTTAGGAGAGAAATCACAAAGTTGCACTTATCCTGAAGCTATGCCTGCCACTTTGGGACAGAGATTACCAGGCTTTTTCTTTCTCCACTCACCCAGAGAGCTGCAATTGGAACTTCAGGCTATTTACTACTTTTCTCTGTTGTCTTTCTTTCTGTGTCTCCATGTCCTTTCATTTCTTTTGTGATTTTCATGTTCTTCCTCTACTTCTCTTTTCAGAATATAGTCTCTCTTGGCTACCTGCTTCTTCACATGCGTGGAATTAAATGTGCCATCTTGTCCCACTTTCTCCACAAATGGTCTGATAATAGCTCTTTAAATCACTTTCCTACTACTCCTAAAATATGTCTGTATTTGATCTGGAGTGTTGTTTTTTTATTCATTTCTTTGCTTTTTCGCACACTAGATAAAATTTTACTAGCAGCCAGATACTATATTTATGTTCTTGTATCTTGGCTTCCTTTTACCTTTATAAAACCTTTTCATTTAGTGTTTTTGGGCTCTATTCTGGGGGCATCATTGCTACTTTCTGACCTCAATTGTAAGCCTTCATAAGCAGGATGAGTGTGAGAGAAGCACAGGTCGGAGTAGTGAAGTACTAGCTTCATAAGAATGTTTCCTGATACTCTGCATAGTACAAGATTGCTGCCTTCAGGATATGGAGAACAGGAGAGTCCATAGCCTTGTGTAAAACATCAGAATTTTTTCTTTCCTTGGGTAGTTGTAGTACACATTTACACTGATCAGGGTTCCTGTGAAAACTTGAGAGAAATCCTTTACAGATCTCTAAAGCTCTCTCACCCCTGCGTAGTTCAATTCCCTCTGCTACTCGATCCTGTACATTCTCAATTTTTTTTCTCCAAGTTTCCAATTTGTCACTTTAACTCAAGATGACTATTGGGCTCACAATCTAGATTTTCCCTTCCTGTAGCCAGGACACTTTCCCCATGTAATTATCTGGAACAATTGCAGGCTCCTCTTGCTGGGTCATTCTCACAGAAAACACAGCTCTATACTACCACCTGTCAAAAGTCTGAACTCTGTTAATTCATAGACTTTCTTTGGATTTTAATTATTTTAGGTATTCCAGTAAATCCAGTCCCATTCATGCCATTTTAGATTCAACCTGAAGTATCTTTTATTCCTTTGATATATTGTTGGATTAAACTTTTAAAAATATTTGTTTAGGGGGACAAGAGCGTGGGCTAGTGGTGGTAGAGTGCTTGCCTAGCATGTACAAAGCCCTGAGTTCAATTCCTCAGTACCAAATATACAGAAAAAGTCAAAGTGGTGCTGTGGCTCAAGTGGTAGAATGCTAGCCTTCAGAAAGCACGAGGACAATGCTCAGGCCCTTAGTTCAAATCCCAGGACTAGCAAAAAGTAAATGTGTTTATTGTTCATACTTCTAAGAAGTATTGAGCTTTGCTCTCAAGGATATGCCATTCTCATAAAACTATGAACCCTAGAAGAATTTTCATAATATTAGAATCCATTCTTGATCTCTGGAACTTACCAGTCAAGCCAGTTCAGATGAGAATTTTCTTTTTCTGAGGTTTTCATTTTGAATTTTGAACTCAATTTTATAATAGATATTGGACAATTTAGATTTCATAGTTCTTGTGTTAAATTTGGATAGTTGTATTGTTCAAATGAGTGGTATAACTGTTGGATTTTTTCTAATAATTTAATCTCTTTAAGATGTATAGTAATCTCTTTTATTACTTGTTTGTTTAATACTGTTAAATATTCTTTTTACTCTGAATTAGAAATTGCACCCTGATCAGTCTAAGATATTATTAATTTTATTAAAACATTTTTTATGGTGATAGAGATAAAATCTAGGATTTTCTACCTGCCAATTGAGTACACTGCCATTTAGCCTCCCAGTTAAACACTCTTGACTGTATTCAACTCTCAAAGAATAAACTACATTTGTATGATTTCTATTTTACTGACATAGACACTTTCATATTTACCTTATTTCCTTATTTTCTTCTTATTTATTTTGGATTTAAATAACTCTATTTTTATGACATCTAGAGAAAGAAGTATTAATTCTAAATCATGAAATTTAATAAATCTTAATTATTAAATGTTTGCCTTATAATTTTTATGAATAATGTATTAATTACACCACATAAATTTTGATAGTTTGTTTTCATTTTAATTGCACTCGAACTCCTTATTTCCCTCAGACTTTAAAAAAATTAAATTTTATAAAACAATCAGTATTTTCTCATTATTAAATTTCTCGTTATTTAAGGATTTAGATATTTTCTGTGAATATCTAAGTTAATGTCATTTAGTGAGATAAATATTATTTTTATCCTTTGAAATGTCAGACTTCATGATCTCTTTTGGTGCATCTACTATTTCCACTATACATAGAGTATATTTTATAGCTATAATACATACTTTGTACATTGTGACATAGCTATAATAGACACAAATAGACATGTTTGGGTCCAAGTGGTTAGCAATTTTACTTGCAGTTTCTGTATCTTTCTGGTGTTCTAATTTACTATGGATTTATCTATGCTCTTCTGTCGATGTTTGTTTTATTTTATTCTCGATTTGTATTTTTAGGTGTACACACAAGGCTATTTTCTTTATTAATGACCTGTGAATTGTCTTTATTCACTAGTCTTACTTGATGTCTACTTGGTCTAATATAAATGCAATCATAATACTTTTCTTATGATTCATTTTGCATTTCTGTTTTTTTTTAAACTTCCAATGCATTAAACAGCATGAAATTAAGAACTACAAGGGAAGCAGCGGTATCTACAAGAGCTAGAAAGTATAAATAATTTAAATGTCCATCAACTGATGAATGGATAAGTAAAATATGGTGTGTACTTATGATGCAACATTTCTCAACTATAAAGGAATGAAATTCTTACAGGAACTCATGATAAACATTGAAAATATTGTGCTAAGTAGAAGAAACTTGACCATACACTTGCACTTATATAAATAAGCTGTCTAGAACAGAAAACCCCATGGAAGCAGACCAAGTAAATTAGTGACTTCCAGAGGCTGAGGTTTTCAAGGGGAAAAGTTATCAAATATTCTGTACTTAGTGATGATCCAGAAAACACTTTGGTGTATGTGTATATCCATCCTGGGGCTGGAGTTCAGGGCCCTAGTGCTGTCCTTAAGCTTCTTTTTATTCAAAGTTAGTGTCTACCTCTTGAGCCATAGCTCCATTTCTGAATTTTTGGTGTTGAACTGGAGATAAGAATCTCAAACTTTCCTGCCCTGGCTAGCTTCTAACTGTGGTCCTCAGATATTGACCTCTGAGTACCTAGGGTTATAGGTGTGAGCCACCAGCGCCTGGCCTAAATACATTTTTAAAGAAAGAATTGTATATATATATATATATATATATATATATATAGCGATGAATTTATCTCAATAAAAATACTAGTCAAATAATATAGGGTCCAGATTTTCCATTTTCAAGTGTTTGTCCAAGAGAAATGAAAGCATAAGTCCATATAAAAATAAAAACACATACATGAATGTTCATGGCTGCTTTATTTCCAAATATAAAATATTACAACTAGTCTTCCTAGAGAAAGTTCATTGCGCTGTAGTATGCATATACAATGAAATACTATTTAGCAATATAATATAGATCTCAAAATAAATATACTATGTGAAAGGAGCCACAAGACCATATACTATATGATTCCATTAATATACAATAATGAGAATAACAACTAATGTATAGTAACAGAAACCAATCTAAATGAGAAAAGGAATCCTGCATCTGTTACATGTACATGGCATACACACACACAATGCACAATGTTATATTTCTAGTATGTTTTAAAAACTAAACGTAAAAAATAAGCAAAGAAAAACATGATAAAAAAAAACAAAAATGTTATCTGTTTTGAAAAGCACCTCCTACAAAGTAAACTGTTTCCTGTGCTTCACATCCTAAATTTCTCTTCGGCTTTGGAGGTGCAAGACAAAAGATACACTCATGTTTTAAGGCCTGGCATCTAGCAACTCTCCAGGAAATATGATGAAAGGTACAGCAAGTTGCAATCAACTTCACTCTAGGAAGGTTGGAGACAAAGACTAATGTCACTGATGCTACCCTGACTTGATCAAAGAGATGTGCTGCCAAGATTCTCTGGTTAATTTGCACTACCTCTTGCTTCCTTCTGGCCATAAAACCATGGCCTCACTGATTCTCCAAAGCCTCTGGGTTCTCCTTTCATTCCAAACCCATGAATCTCAAGTAAGTGCTGCTCCTGAACTAGATACAGAGAGATTTAAAATTTATGAGACATAAAATTCTCATCATCTAATGTTATCACACTATGAAGCTCCCTTTATTACCACTAAATGTGTAAAAAGAAAATAAGATCTAAGGTCAGGAGTTTGGCCTAGTGGTAGACAGCTTGCACGAAGACCCAGGTTTGATTCCTCAGTACCACATACATAGAAAAGGCCAGACATGGTGCTGTGGCTCAGGTAGTAGAAGCTCTAGCCTTAAGAAAGCCCAAGGCCAGTGCTCAGGCCCTGAGTTCAATCCCCAGGACTGCCAAAAACTGAATAAATAAAAAATAATACAAAATAAGATCTATATAACAACGAGAGAGAGAGAGAGACAGACAGACAGACAGACAGACAGAGACAGAGAGAGAGACAGAGAGAGAGAGGAGAGAGAGAGAGAGACAGAGAAGTTTGAAGACTTCAGATGTGCTGAGCCATGCTGTTGAATTTCAATGGCTCTGGGCCTTTACTGTACATGCAGCTTTAGACTTACTCCCTATTGCTATAGGGTGGGAAAGTAGAAAAGTAGAAAAGACCTTCCTTCACCTTTTTCATTAGCCGATGTTTCTCATATCTACTAAGGATCAGAGCCTACATTCATAACAAAAGACAGGATTACAAGAGAAAACAGCAAACTTATTGTAACTTTTAAATAACATGGAAACTTCCAGAAATGAAGAAATACACAAAGACCTTGGGTTCAGTGAAAAATGAATGGCTATGTAGAAATGCATTGAATAATATGTATTGAATAAAAAGATACGTACACGTGGGAATAGACAAGACCTGTTGAAATTTCTTTTTTCCTCTCTGAGAAGAAACTTAGAGAAAAGTTAAAATGATGTTCATAGTTTCTGTGACCTGTTTGAGGAAAGGATTCAGGTTTCTTTTTCTCACTTCTGGGGGAGAAGGGGGATCAGAAGAGCAGGAGAAGGTCAGAGGACTTTCTAGGCCTTGCAATATCCTTCAGCCTAAAGTATTCAGTCTCAGACAAACATTTTAGAGGTTAACAGTCAAACCTGGGGAAACAGGTGCATGCATATATCTTTGGTTTGAGTTTTTTTTTCTTTCTTCCTTTTTCCTTTATAATTCTGTTTAACCAGCCTAGAAGTCAATATTTGGATTCTAGAAAATATAAGAGCTAAGTGTTGGCACACTCTTATAATCCTAGCTACTCAGGAGACTGAGATCAGAGGATCATGGTTCAAAGCCAGCCCAAGCACAAAGGTCTATGAGTTCTTATCTCTAATTAATCACTCAAAGGGGCCAGAAGTAAAGGCATAGCTCAAGTTGTAAAGTGTCAGCCTTGAGGGGGAAAAAAAAAGACTAGGGACCAGCACCTAGGCCTTGAGTTCAAGCCCCAGGACTGGCACAGAAAAAGAAAAGAAAAAGCAAAACAGAAAAGGATGAACATTGCCCAAAAACATGGAAATAAGAAAAAAAATCATTCTAGTGATCTATCAAATGAATGGTAGTTCTCCATCACTCCTCAACAAAAGAGAGCTCATAAAAAGGTTACTTTCCCTGTGATGAAGAATCTAAGAAATTAAAATCAAAATGGTTGATTGAGGTAGTTTATGCCACATAATATACCTCAGAGGGAATTCAACGTGTGTGTGTGTGTGTGTGTTTCAAAATGAAATATAAAAAAAGCAAAATGGGAAATAAAGGAAATAGGAAGAGAAAAGAGTGAGATTATGCTTATTGGAAGATGATCTGATCCTATACCTGAATAATCCAGAAAACTCTCAGATCTGATAAAGACTTTCAGCAAAATAGCAGGATATGACATATATAAAAAATAATATGAGATATATGAGATATATATGAAGTATATATGTAATATGAACTATATATTAGATCATGATATCAGTAGATTTTCTCTATACAAATAATAAACATGTTGAAAAATAAAACAATAAAAATTCTATTCACAATAGCCTCCATACTGAAAATTCAATAATAAAGCAAGTGAAAGACCACTATAATGCAAAGTAGGAAACACTGAGGGAATAAATTGAAGAAGACTTCAGAAGATAAGAAGCTCTTCCATGTTCATGATTAATATTATGACAATGGATATCTTATCATAAAGCAATATACAGATTCAAGGTGATCACTAGCAAAATCCTAACACTATTCTTCACAGAAAAAGAAAAAAATAATTCTAAGACTCATATGGAAGAACCCTAAATAGCAGAAACAATCCTAAGCAAAAAAAGAGCAACAGTTACAGGTATCTAAACACAACATATGAAATCATACTCAGAGCCATAGTAACAAAACAGCATGATACTGGCATAGTTCATAAACTAATGAAGTAGAACAAAGGGCCCATATAGAAATGCCAACAATTTCTGCCACTTAATTCTCAACAAATATCTCAAAAAATATGTGCTAAAAGACAGACTCATCAAAAAATGGAACTTGGAAAAGGAAATAGAAGATGTAGAAGATTGAAAGTAGATCCTTGCCCCTTACCTTGTATAAAGTTCAGTTCCAAACTAATCAAAGATCTGAAACCTTGAAACTACTATGTGTATATATATATATATATATATATTCTATTAGAGTAATATATATATATTACAGTAATATATAATTAGAGTAATGTATATATTAGAGTAATACTATATATAATACTTCATGACATGGATATAAGCAATTATTTCCCAAATCAAATTTCAAATGCTCATAACAAATGAGGTCGTATAAGTTTTTGCAAAATGAAGTAAATAATTTGCACAGTGAAGTGACAATAGGCAGAACAGGAGAAAAATCCTTGTGAGCTTTTCCACTGACAGGGGACTGATATTCAGACTATATAAAGAATTGAAAATATTAAACACCAAACTAACAAATAACACAATAATTAAATGGACAAGTAAAGTGAGTAGACAGTTTTTTTAAGGAAATACAGATGGCCAATTAATACATTAGAAATATAATAATGCATTAACCACCAGGGAAAGGCAAAGCTCTATTAAGATTACCCTCACACAAGGAAGCAAACAAAACAAACAAATACATGTGCAAAGAGCCTGTAAATGCTGTTGGTGAGATATAAATTATTCCAACCACTATGAAAGCTAGTGTGGAGGGTCTCCAAAATAGAAGAACTATATGATTCAGGAACACCTTTCCTCAGTACCTACCCGAAGGAATATAGACCCGCATATAATAGAAATAACTGAATATCCATATTTAGTGTGGCATTATTCACAGTGGCCAAGTTATGGAATCTCTGAGTTGTCTACCATATTTGGATAATCAAAATGTGTTACAAATTGCAATAGAATATTTTTCAGTCTTAAAAAAACAAAATTATGTCATTTGCAAGAAAATGGATGGAACCAGAG